>NC_134357.1:501455252-502655252 GCF_048569485.1 Anomaloglossus baeobatrachus
TGCAGCGTCACCCCCTGGCCACTGCGAGCCCCCCAAACGTGCAGCGTCACCCCCTGGCCACTGCGAGCCCCCCAAACGTGCAGCGTCACCCCCTGGCCACTGCGAGCCCCCCAAACGTGCAGCGTCACCCCCTGGCCACTGCGAGCCCCCCAAACATGCAGCGTCACCCCCTGGCCACTGCGAGCCCCGCAAACGTGCAACGTCGCCCCCTGCCCAGTGCCAGCCCCCCCAAACGTGCAGCGTCGCCCCCTGCCAGCCCCCCAAACGTGCAGCGTCGCCCCCTGCCCAGTGCCAGCCCCCACAAACGTGAAGCGTCGCCCCCTGGCCACTGCGAGCCCCCCAAACATGCAGCGTAAGCCCTTGGCCAGTGCGAGCCCCCCAAACATGTGTCGCCCCCTGCAAGCCCCCCAAACGTACAGCGTCATCTCCCCGGCCAGTGCGAGCCCCCCCCAAACGTACAGCATCATCCCCCCGGCCAGTGCGAGCCTCCCCAAATGTACAGCGTCATCCCCCCGGCCAGTGCGAGCCCCCCCAAACATGCAGCGTCGCCCCCCGGCCAGTGCGAGCCCCCCCAAACGTACAGCGTCATCCCCCCGGCCACTGCGAGCCCCCCAAACATGCAGCGTCACCCCCTGGCCACTGCGAGCCCCGCAAACGTGCAACGTCGCCCCCCGGCCAGTGCGAGCCCCCCCAAGCGTGCAGCGTCGCCCCCTGCCCAGTGCCAGCCCCCCCCAAACGTGCAGCGTCGCCCCCTGCCAGCCCCCCCCAAACGTGCAGCGTAGCCCCCTGCCCAGTGCCAGCCCCCCCAAACGTGAAGCGTCGCCCCCTGCCCAGTGACAGCCCCCCCCAAACGTGAAGCGTCGCCCCCTGGCCACTGCGAGCCCCCCAAACATGCAGCGTAACCCCCTGGCCAGTGCGAGCCCCCCAAACATGTGTCGCCCCCTGCAAGCCCCCCAAACGTACAGCGTCAACTCCCCGGCCAGTGCGAGCCCCCCCAAATGTAGAGCGTCATCCCCCCGGCCAGTGCGAGCCCCCCCAAACGTGCAGCGTCGCCCCCCGGCCAGTGCGAGCCCCCCCAAACGTACAGCGTCATCCCCCCGGCCAGTGCGAGCCCCCCCCAAACGTGCAGCGTCGCCCCCCGGCCAGTGCGAGCCACCTTAAACGTGCAGCGTCGCCCCCCGGCCAGTGCGAGCCACCCCCAAACGTGCAGCGTCGCACCCCGGCCAGTGCGAGCCCCCCCAAACGTACAGCGTCATCCCCCCGGCCAGTGCGAGCCCCCCCAAACATGCAGCCTCACCCCCTGGCCAGTGCGAGCCCCCCAAACATGCAGCCTCACCCCCTGGCCAGTGCGAGCCCCCCAAACATGCAGCCTCCCCCCCTGGCCAGTGCGAGCCCCCCAAACGTGCAGCAGCGCACCGCGGCCAGTGCGAGTCCCCCCCAAACGTGCAGCGTCGCCCCCCGGCCAGTGCGAGCCCCACCAAACGTGCAGCGTCACCAACCCGGCCAGTGCCATCCCCCCAAACGTGCAGCGTCGCACCGCGGCCAGTGCGAGTCCCCCCAAACGTGCAGCGTCGCCCCCCGGCCAGTGCGAGCCCCACCAAACGTGCAGCGTCACCAACCCGGCCAGTGCCATCCCCCCAAACGTGCAGCGTCGCACCGCGGCCAGTGCGAGCCCCCCCAAACGTGCAGCATCATCCCCCCGGCCAGTGCGAGCCCCCCCAAACGTGCAGCATCGCCCCCCGGCCAGTGCGAGCCACCCCAAACGTGCAGCGTCGCCCCCCCGGCTAGTGCGAGCACCCCCAAACGTACAGCGTTGCCCCCCCGGCTAGTGCGAGCACCCCCAAACGTACAGCGTTGCCCCCCCGGCTAGTGCGAGCACCCCCAAACTTGCAGCGTATCCCCCCGGCCAGTGCGAGCCCCCCCAAACATGCAGCCTCACCCCCTGGCCAGTGCGAGCCCCCCAAACATGCAGCCTCACCCCCTGGCCAGTGCGAGCCCCCCAAACATGCAGCCTCCCCCCCTGGCCAGTGCGAGCCCCCCAAACATGCAGCCCCCCCCTGGCCAGTGCGAGCCCCCCAAACGTGCAGCAGCGCACCGCGGCCAGTGCGAGTCCCCCCCAAACGTGCAGCGTCGCCCCCCGGCCAGTGCGAGCCCCACCAAACGTGCAGCGTCACCAACCCGGCCAGTGCCATCCCCCCAAACGTGCAGCGTCGCACCGCGGCCAGTGCGAGTCCCCCCAAACGTGCAGCGTCGCCCCCCGGCCAGTGCGAGCCCCACCAAACGTGCAGCGTCAACAACCCGGCCAGTGCCATCACCCCAAACGTGCAGCGTCGCACCGCGGCCAGTGCGAGCCCCCCCAAACGTGCAGCGTCGCACCGCGGCCAGTGCCATCCCCCCAAACGTGCAGCGTCGCCCCCCGGCCAGTGCGAGCCCCCCCCAAACGTACAGCGTCGCCCACCGGCCAGTGCGAGCCACCCCAAACGTGCAGCGTCGCCCCCCGGCCAGTGCCATCCCCCCCAAACGTGCAGCGTCGCACCCCGGCCAGTGCGAGCCCCCCCAAACGTGCAGCGTCGCACCCCGGCCAGTGCGAGCCCCCCCAGACGTGCAGCGTCGCACCGCGGCCAGTGCGATCCCCCCCAGACGTGCAGCGTCGCACCGCGGCCAGTGTGAGCCCCCCCAAACGTGCAGCGTCACCAACCCGGCCAGTGCCATCCCCCCAAACGTGCAGCATCGCCCCCCGGCCAGTGCGAGCCCCCCCAAACGTGCAGCGTCGCCCCCCCGGCCAGTGCGAGCCCCCCCAAACGTGCAGCGTCGCCCCCCGGCCAGTGCGAGCCCCCCCAAACGTGCAGCGTCACCAACCCGGCCAGTGCCATCCCCCCAAACGTGCAGCGTCGCACCGCGGCCAGTGCGAGCCCCCCCAAACGTGCAGCGTCGCCCCCCGGCCAGTGCGAGCCCCCCCAAACGTGCAGCGTCGCCCCCCGGCCAGTGCGAGCCCCCCCAAACGTGCAGCATCATCCCCCCGGCCAGTGCACGCCTCCCCAAATGTACAGCGTCATCCCCCCGGCCAGTGCGAGCCCCCCCAAACGTACAGCATCATCCCCCCGGCCAGTGCGAGCCCCCCCAAACGTGCAGCGTCGCCCCCCGGCCAGTGCGAGCCACCACAAACGTGCAGCGTCGCCCCCCCGGCTAGTGCGAGCACCCCCAAACGTACAGCGTTGCCCCCCGGCTAGTGACAGCACCCCCAAACTTGCAGCGTATCCCCCCCGGCCAGTGCGAGCCCCCCCCAAACATGCAGCCTCACCCCCTGGCCAGTGCGAGCCCCCCAAACATGCAGCCTAACCCCCTGGCCAGTGCGAGCCCCCCAAACATGCAGCCTCCCCCCTGGCCAGTGCGAGCCCCCCAAACGTGCAGCGTCGCACCGCGGCCAGTGCGAGTCCCCCCAAACATGCAGCGTCGCCCCCCGGCCAGTGCGAGCCCCACCAAACGTGCAGCGTCACCAACCCGGCCAGTGCCATCCCCCCAAACGTGCAGCGTCGCACCGCGGCCAGTGCGAGCCCCCCCAAACGTGCAGCGTCGCACCGCGGCCAGTGCGAGCCCCCCCAAACGTGCAGCGTCGCCCCCCGGCCAGTGCGAGCCCCCCCAAACTTGCAGCGTCGCCCCCCGGCCAGTGCGAGCCCCCCCAAATGTGCAGCGTCACCAACCCAGCCAGTGCGAGCCCCCCCAAACTTGCAGCGTCGCCCCCCGGCCAGTTCGAGCCCCCCCAAACGTGCAGCGTCGCCCCCCGGCCAGTGCGAGCCCCCCCCCCAAACGTACAGCGTCGCCCACCGGCCAGTGCGAGCCCCCCCAAACGTGCAGCGTCGCCCCCTGGCCAGTGCGAGCCCCCCCAAACGTGCAGCGTCGCCCCCCGGCCAGTGCGAGCCCCCCCCAAACGTGCAGCATCATCCCCCCGGCCAGTGCGAGCCTCCCCAAATGTACAGCGTCATCCCCCCGGCCAGTGCGAGCCCCCCCAAACGTGCAGCGTCGCCCCCGGCCAGTGCGAGCCCCCCCAAACATGCAGCGTCGCCCCCCGGCTAGTGCGAGCCCCCCCAAACGTACAGCATCATCCCCCCGGCCAGTGCGAGCCCCCCCAAACGTGCAGCATCGCCCCCCGGCCAGTGCGAGCCACCCCAAACGTGCAGCGTCGCCCCCCCGGCTAGTGCGAGCACCCCCAAACGTACAGCATTGCCCCCCCGGCTAGTGCGAGCACCCCCAAACGTACAGCGTTGCCCCCCCGGCTAGTGCGAGCACCCCCAAACTTGCAGCGTATCCCCCGGCCAGTGCGAGCCCCCCCAAACATGCAGCCTCACCCCCTGGCCAGTGCGAGCCCCCCAAACATGCAGCCTCACCCCCTGGCCAGTGCGAGCCCCCCAAACATGCAGCCTCCCCCCCTGGCCAGTGCGAGCCCCCCAAACGTGCAGCAGCGCACCGCGGCCAGTGCGAGTCCCCCCCAAACGTGCAGCGTCGCCCCCCGGCCAGTGCGAGCCCCACCAAACGTGCAGCGTCACCAACCCGGCCAGTGCCATCCCCCCAAACGTGCAGCGTCGCACCGCGGCCAGTGCGAGTCCCCCCAAACGTGCAGCGTCGCCCCCCGGCCAGTGCGAGCCCCACCAAACGTGCAGCGTCACCAACCCGGCCAGTGCCATCCCCCCAAACGTGCAGCGTCGCACCGCGGCCAGTGCGAGCCCCCCAAACGTGCAGCGTCGCACCGCGGCCAGTGCCATCCCCCCAAACGTGCAGCGTCGCCCCCCGGCCAGTGCGAGCCCCCCCCAAACGTACAGCGTCGCCCACCGGCCAGTGCGAGCCACCCCAAACGTGCAGCGTCGCCCCCCGGCCAGTGCCATCCCCCCCAAACGTGCAGCGTCGCACCCCGGCCAGTGCCATCCCCCCCAAACGTGCAGCGTCGCACCCCGGCCAGTGCGAGCCCCCCCAAACGTGCAGCGTCGCACCGCGGCCAGTGCGATCCCCCCCAGACGTGCAGCGTCGCACCGCGGCCAGTGTGAGCCCCCCCAAACGTGCAGCGTCACCAACCCGGCCAGTGCCATCCCCCCAAACGTGCAGCATCGCCCCCCGGCCAGTGCGAGCCCCCCCAAACGTGCAGCGTCGCACCGCGGCCAGTACGAGCCCCCCCAAACGTGCAGCGTCGCACCGCGGCCAGTGCGAGCCCCCCCAAACATGCAGCATCGCCCCCCGGCCAGTGCGAGCCCCCCCAAACATGCAGCATCTCCCCCCGGCCAGTGCGAGCCCCCCCAAACGTGCAGCATCTCCCCCCGGCCAGTGCGAGCCCCCCCAAACGTGCAGCGTCACCAACCCGGCCAGTGCCATCCCCCCAAACGTGCAGCATCACCCCCCGGCCAGTGCGAGCCCCCCCAAACGTGCAGCGTCGCCCCCCCGGCCAGTGCGAGACCCCCCAAACGTACAGCATCATCCCCCCGGCCAGTGTGAGCCCCCCCAAACATGCAGCGTCGCACCGCGGCCAGTGCGAGCCCCCCAAACGTGCAGCGTCACCAACCCGGCCAGTGCCATCCCCCCAAACGTGCAGCGTCGCCCCCCGGCCAGTGCCATCCCCCCAAACGTGCAGCGTCGCACCGCGGCCAGTGCGATCCCCCCCAAACGTGCAGCGTCATCCCCCCGGCCAGTGCGAGCCCCCCCAAACGTACAGCGTCATCCCCCTGGCCAGTGCGAGCCCCCCCAAACGTACAGCGTCATCCCCCGGCCAGTGCGATGCCCCCCAAACGTGCAGCGTCGCACCCCGGCCAGTGCAAGCCCCCCCAAACGTACAGCGTCATCCCCCCGGCCAGGGCGAGCCCCCCCAAACGTACAGTATCATCCCCTGCTCCGTGTAACCCCCCATAAGACACTTACCTTATTGAAGCCTGAGACATACACGAGCTGCAGCCCCCAACACAGACAGGAGACACTGCTCTGTGCCCCCAACATCCAGGCTGAGACCCCAGAGCTATAACTAATGAGGAAACGCTGAATATTCCCCACCTCAGGGTCAGGATCCTCCGCTCTGCACAGAGGAGCCCGAGCACTGCCGCTTCCCGCCCACAGATCTGCACGGCACTGAGGAGGCCCGCCTTTTCCGGTGACATCATGATTTCATGAAATCACTCCTCCCACCTCAAAAAATCAACTCCGATCTAGCCTCTACCATCCAGTGTGTGGCTCTGCAGGAGGAGGTATGTGGAGATTCCCCATTACTGGGCGCAGGGGGCATTAACCTCTTCAGTGCCGGTGACATTTCTACTCGCTCACTGATGGACGTCTCTTCTCTTTTTCTGGAGCTCCTGTTATTTCCCGCTGATGTCGCCTGTATGTGGGATATTTATGGGTCGTATTTAAAAGACAGTTTTGAGAACATGAGGTTTCTTCCTTCTCCTTATAAGTATCCTCCTCCATTGTCTCCCATTAGAGCCGCGCTCGATTCTCCGCCGTCCCATAGACGATGAGTAGAGAGAAGCGCACACGTCTCCGGAGGAAACCTCTCTGCGGTTGTATATACCGGATTTGTGTCTGTCGCGGTTTCTTGAGGCGACATTTATAATTGCGGCCGTTATAGTTAATGACTCCTCTAAATCCCCCTCATGGTCGCTCCACGATGGCACAGCACTGAGTGTCGTAGACCTTTGCATACTCTAAGTACCTGGTAGAAAGCCAGTGGAGTCTTAGGGGTACTTTGCACGTTGCGACATCGCTACTGCGATCTCGTTGGGGTCAAATCGAAAGTGACGCACATCCGGCGCCGGTAACGACGTCGCAACATGTAAAGCCTAGAAGCACCGATAAACGATCGCAAAAGCGTCGAAATCGGTGATCTGTGTAGTGTCGGTCATTTCCATAATTTCGCTGCAGGGACAGGTACGTTGTTGTTCCTGTGGCAACACACATCCCTGTGTATGAAGCCGCAGGAGCGAGGAACATCTCCTTACCTGCGTCCCGCCTGCAATGCGGAAGGAAGGAGGTGGGCGGGATGTTTACGTCCCGCTCATCTCCGCCCCTCAGCTTCTATTGGCTGCCTGCTGTGTGACGTCGCTGTGACGCCGTACGACCCGCCCCCTTAGGAAGGAGGCAGGTCGCCGGCCAGAGCGTCGTCGCAGGGCAGGTAAGTGCGTGTGAAGCTGCCGTAGCGATAATGTTCGCTACGACAGCTATCACAAGATATCGCATCTGCGGCGGGGGCGGGGACTATCGCGCTCGGCATCGCTAAAATCGGCTAGCGATGTCGCAGCGTGCAAAGTACCCCTTAGACTGTGATTGGATTGTCCAGCTAGAAAAACAAAAAAATCCCTCCACTCCAGCTTTTTGTTCCTATTAGTGATGAGTGAGTATGCTTGTTACTACTCGGTACTCGCACGAGTATCACTGTACTCGGGCTACTCGGCGGGGACCGAGTAATCTCGCGATACTCGTGCTGTACTCGTGGTCTTCATTTCTGCATGTTGGCGCTCTTTTGAGAGCCAGCCCTCATGCAGGGATTGGCTGGCAGACCACTGCAATGCCACAGCCCTGTTAGTTGTGGAATTGCAGTGATTGGCCGGCCCGCACAGCGTGACCGAGCCTTTATACCGGCCGGCGCGCTGTGCTCTGCTCACAGCCATCCAGACAGTCAGTGCAGGGAGAGTGTCGCTGCTTGAGGGAAAGGTTTGCGGCCCTTTATAGCTATTTCCGTAGCAGGGCTGCAAACAGTGTGACCAAAAGTCCTTCTCAGGACTATTCTAGTTGTATACAGGCAGGCAGGGTATAGCCAGGTCGGAGTACAGTAGCAGAGTCCTTCTCAGGACTATTGTTGCTGTATACAGGCAGGGTATAGCCAGGTCGGAATACAGGCTAGTGACCAGAAGAGTCCTTGTCAGGACTATTGTAGCAGTATACAGGCAGGCAGGGTATATAGCCATTCCTAGTGGTGACCGTATACCAGCCTTCATCATATCTGGGGCTGGTGTACACAGTCTAAAACAGTCCAGATAGTGTCAGACTTCTCATTAATTGTCGCTCCTAAAAACCTGTTAGGTTCTTAGTGCGTCCGTGCTTGCATTTAAAAACCGCACGTGTGTGCCTGTCGGTGGCAGCGTACAGGTGCACTTGTGTGCGTTTTTACCAAACTATTATATAACGCACAAGTGTAGTGTATAATACACGTCAGTCAGCAGTGGCTGATAGTGTCAGAGTTCTCATTAATTTTTGCTCCTAAAACCTGTTAGGTTCTTAGTGCGTCCGTGCTTGCATTTAAAAACCGCACGTGTGTGCCTGTCGGTGGCAGCGTACAGGTGCACTTGTGTGCGTTTTTACCAAACTATTATATAACGCACAAGTGTAGTGTATAATACACGTCAGTCAGCAGTGGCTGATAGTGTCAGAGTTCTCATTAATTTTTGCTCCTAAAACCTGTTAGGTTCTTAGTGCGTCCGTGCTTGCATTTAAAAACCGCACGTGTGTGCCTGTCGGTGGCAGCGTACAGGTGCACTTGTGTGCGTTTTTACCAAACTATTATATAACGCACAAGTGTAGTGTATAATACACGTCAGTCAGCAGTGGCTGATAGTGTCAGAGTTCTCATTAATTTTTGCTCCTAAAACCTGTTAGGTTCTTAGTGCGTCCGTGCTTGCATTTAAAAACCGCACGTGTGTGCCTGTCGGTGGCAGCGTACAGGTGCACTTGTGTGCGTTTTTACCAAACTATTATATAACGCACAAGTGTAGTGTATAATACACGTCAGTCAGCAGTGGCTGATAGTGTCAGAGTTCTCATTAATTTTTGCTCCTAAGACCTGTTAGGTTCTTAGTGCGTCCGTGCTTGCATTTAAAAAACGCACGTGTGTGCCTGTCGGTGGCAGCGTACAGGTGCACTTGTGTGCGTTTTTACCAAACTATTATATAACGCACAAGTGTAGTGTATAATACACGTCAGTCAGCAGTGGCTGATAGTGTCAGAGTTCTCATTAATTTTTGCTCCTAAAACCTATTAGGTTCTTAGTGCGTCCGTGCTTGCATTTAAAAACCGCACGTGTGTGCCTGTCGGTGGCAGCGTACAGGTGCACTAGTGTGCGTTTTTACCAAACTATTATATAACGCACAAGTGTAGTGTATAATACACGTCAGTCAGCAGTGGCTGATAGTGTCAGAGTTCTCATTCATTTTTGCTCCTAAAACCTATTAGGTTCTTAGTGCGTCCGTGCTTGCATTTAAAAACCGCACGTGTGTGCCTGTCGGTGGCAGCGTACAGGTGCACTAGTGTGCGTTTTTACCAAACTATTATATAATGCACAAGTGTAGTGTATAATACACGTCAGTCAGCAGTGGCTGATAGTGTCAGAGTTCTCATTAATTTTTGCTCCTAAAACCTGTTAGGTTCTTAGTGCGTCCGTGCTTGCATTTAAAAACCGCACGTGTGTGCCTGTCGTGGCAGCGTACAGGTGCACGATTTGCACAAACTTGGATATAACGCCCAAGTCTAGTGAATACACATCAGCACAGCATTGCAAAATGCGCAAGGGCGTTGGCAAGGAACAAGGAAGTGGACGTGATGGTGGTGCAGGCAGAGGCCGAGGTCGTGGGCAAGCTCTAATTTCGCCACAACAAAGGGCCACATCTAGTCGCTCGCACGTCCTGTCCCAAATTCTTGGGGACCGCAGCAGTACACCGCTCTTGAACCAAGACCAGTGTCAACAGGTTGTTAGTTGGATAGCGGATAATGCTTCCAGTCAGATTGGCACCACCACAAACACTCTGTCTTCCACACGGTCAAGTGTCAGTAGCCGTGATACTGCACCGCACATTTCAGAACCTGATCCTCCTTCCTACCACAAGGCTGAGTACACGTCCTCGGACATTAATGATCCCACACTTGGACACTCGGAAGAGCTGTTCACGTTTCCATTCGCACATTCTGGCCTCTCGCCAGCTAATGTTGAAGTGGGTCATGAGGAGATCGTATGTACAGATGGCCAAATATTTGAGCAGCCACGTTCTCACGAAGTTGGCAACGTGTCTCAACAAGGGGTGGACGATGATGAGACACAATTGTCAGGAAGTCAGGAGGAGGAGCAGGGTGCGGAAGAGGAAGACGACGTGGTGGATGATCCAGTAACTGACCCAACCTGGCAGGAGGATATGCAGAGCGATGACAGCAGTGCACAGGGGGAGGGAGGCGTAGCATCCCAACAGGCAGTAAGAAGCAGGGTGGTGGCTCCAGGCAGAAGTCAGGCAACCGTTCCCCGGAACAACAACACGACACAAGGTGCCTGTACAAATGTTAGGTCTTCCCGAGTCTGGCAGTTTTTTAAGTTGGCTCCAGATGATTCTAAAAAGGCCATTTGCAACACCTGCCATGCCAGCATCAGCAGGGGTACCAAAACTAGCAGCCTGACCACCACCAGCATGATCAGGCACATGTCAGCCAAGCACCCGACTTTGTGGGAAGTACAACAGAGTCGAGGAGCAGTGCTTGCTGATATCACTGCTACGTCTTCGCTGGTTGTGCATGCGAGCCAATCCCCTGTCCATGCTGCCTGCGAACAAGCCTCCTCCGGTCCTGCACCTGCAGTTGCCTACGCAGAAATAACACCATCATCAAGCACGTCCTTGTCCCAGCGCAGCGTTCAGTTATCCATTCAGCAAACCTTTGAACGCAGGCACAAATACACTGCCAACACCCCACATGCCACAGTTCTAAATGCTAACATTTCGCGACTGCTTGCGCTGGAAATGTTGCCTTTTAGGCTGGTGGAGACAGAAGCATTCCGCGACCTGATGGCGGCAGCTGTCCCACGTTACTCGGTCCCCAGCCGCCACTATTTCTCCCGGTGTGCCGTCCCCGCGTTGCATAACCACGTGTCACAAAACATCACACGTGCCCTGAACAACGCTGTTTCACCCAAAGTCCACCTAACCACAGACACGTGGACAAGTGCTTGTGGGCAAGGCCGCTACATCTCGTTGACGGCACACTGGGTTAATATTGTGGAAGCTGGGACCCAGTCTGAGCGAGGGACGGAACACGTCCTTCCCACACCAAGGTTTGCAGGCCCTACCTCAGTCAGTGTTTCACCCACACTCTACAGCTCCGGAATGTCATGCTCTTCAGCCTCCTCCTCCTCCTGCACATCCTCATCCACTGTACCCTCCACACCAGTCCCAAGCTGGAAGCACTGCAGCACTGCCTCGGCGAAGCGGCAACAGGCTGTGCTGAAGCTAATCTGCATAGGTGACAAACCCCACAATGCAGAAGAGGTGTGGACAGCTCTGAAACAGCAGGCAGATCACTGGCTCACACCTCTGAACCTAAAGCCAGGAAAGGTCGTGTGTGACAATGGCCGGAACCTGGTGGCGGCTTTGAGGCGAGGCCAGCTGACACATGTTCCATGCGTGGCCCATGTGCTCAACCTCGTGGTTCAGCGGTTTCTAAAGTCATACCCAGAGCTGTCTGATCTGCTGGTAAAAGTTCGCCGCCTGTCTGCACATTTTCGAAAGTCACCTACTGCTTCAGCCGGCCTTGCCGGCTTTCAGCGCCGTTTGCATCTTCCGGCTCACAAGACTGGTGTGTGATGTCCCCACGTGTTGGAATTCAACTCTGCACATGTTGGTCAGGATATGTGAGCAGAAGAGGGCAGTTGTTGAGTACCTGCATCACCTAAGCCGTCGGGAAATGGGTCAAACTCCACACATAACACCTGAGGAGTGGAGATGGATGTCCGACCTATGTACCATCCTCCAAAACTTTGAGGACTCCACCAAGATGGTGAGTGGTGATGACGCCATTATTAGCGTCACCATACCGCTACTCTGCCTTCTAAAACGGTCTCTGCTCAAAACCAAACATGATGCATTGCAGGCGGAGCGCGATGAGTTGCAGCAAGAAACAGTAGTGGGTGTGGGTGATAACACACAGCCCAGCCTCGTCTCATCACAACGTGCAGTGGAGGACTATGACGAGGAGGAGGATGAAGACATGGAGCAAATCTCCGGCCAAATTGAGGATATGACATGCACACCAGTCATATCCTCGGTTCTGCGTGGCTGGCCAGAGGACAGGGTAGATGAGGAGGAGGAGGCGGAGGAGGACAGCATGTTCAGTCATCGTGTTGGTCAGGCTACTGAAGTCCTGGCTGTTAAGAGTCTGGCGCACATGGCTGACTTTATGGTAAGCTGCCTGTCTCGTGACCCTCGCGTTAAGAACATCTTGGCCGACAATCATTACTGGTTGGTAACACTGTTAGACCCACGCTACAAGGAGAACTTTATGTCTCTTATTCCCGAGGCGGAGAGGTCAACCAAAATGCAGCAGTTCCGGAAGGCCATAGTCACGGAAGTAGGCAAAGCATTCCCCTCACAAAACGCTAGCGGCATAGGTCAGGAATCAGTGGACAACCAAGGCGTACAGCCGAGAGAGGCACAAGTCCAATCCGCCAGAGGTAGGGGAACAGTCTTTAAGATGTGGGACAGTTTTCTCAGCCCCTCACGTACCACAGCCCCTGAGGTGCGGGGTAGTGCCACAAGAAATCCTAAGTTTGCCCAGATGCTCAAGGAGTACCTTGCAGATCGAACGACTGTACTCCGACATTCCTCTGTGCCTTACAATTATTGGGTATCCAAGGTGGACACGTGGCATGAATTGGCTCTCTACGCCTTGGAAGTCCTGGCCTGCCCTGCCGCTAGCGTTTTGTCAGAGCGTGTTTGTAGTGCCGCAGGTGGAATCATTACAGATAAACGCACCCGCCTGTCAACTGAAAATGCTGATAGGCTGACTCTGATCAAGATGAACAAGGGTTGGATTGGGCCAGACTTCACCACACAACCAGCAAATGAGAGCGGAATTTAAAGTTTGTAACGGGAATTTGCCATGTACCTCCAGTCACCCACACTTCTGGACTTTGGATAATCGCTGGACTGCTCCTCCTTCTCCTCATGCGCCACCATGATGACCGTTACAAGAGTTAGGCCTTTGTTTCAGGTATACCCCCAGTGGTAAATTTTTTCGCCCATTCTTTGCAGAATGGACATTACAACGACAGGAGACCCGCTCCTTTGCAATGGGAACAATGTTTTGAGGCCCTCATGCACGTCTCTATCCAGGGACAACGTGGAGCCTCCCAATTTTTGGCTGCCCTGCCTAAGGGCTATACTACAATAGACCCACTTCCTTCCAATGGGCACTTCAGGTTTACAGGCCCTCATGCACGTCTCTATCCAGGGACAACGTGGAGCCTCCCAATTTTTGGCTGCCCTGCCTAAGGGCTATACTACAATAGACCCACTTCCTTCCAATGGGCACTTCAGGTTTACAGGCCCTCATGCACGTCTCTATCCAGGGACAACGTGGAGCCTCCCAATTTTTGGCTGCCCTGCCTAAGGGCTATACTACAATAGACCCACTTCCTTCCAATAGGCACTTCAGGCTTACAGGCCCTCATGCACGTCTGTATGCAGGGTCATTGGTGAACCTCACAATTTTGGACTGCCCTGGCAAAGGAAAATACTACAAAGACTCAGTTCCTCAAAATGGGCACATTAGACTCAGAGGCCTTTATGTACGTCTCTTCTCAGGGACATCGGAGTGCCACACAATGTTTTATGTAAAATCTTTCATGTATTGATCTCAAAAGTAACATACATTAGCTCTATCTCACTATTGGGTATGTGCCCTTAACATTTCCGCCATGAAAATTCATTTTGGTGTCATTTTGGAAGGTTTTTTGAAGAGTCCGTAAAAATGGCGTAAAACGCGGACAAAATTGTTCACAGCTGTGACTTTTGAGTGATAAATGCTTCAAGGGGTCTTCCCCATGCTGTTGCCATGTCATTTGAGCACTCTTCTGAGACTTTTGTGCCATTTTTAGGGTTTCTACATGCTGCCGGTGGTCATTTCACAAAAATACTCGGGTCTCCCATAGGATAACATTGGGCTCGGTGCTCGGGCCGAGTACACGAGTATCTTGGGATGCTCGGCCCGAGCCTCGAGCACCCGAGCTTTTTAGTACTCGCTCATCACTAGTTCCTATATTTTCCTTCAGAATTTCTTGGAAACTTTTACATGGGATCTTTCTGATGTTACATCGTCATCTTCTCCCCATTCAGGTCCCTACAATATCGGATCCTCTCAGATCTTCTATATAAGAGAATTCTTCTGATTGACCGACCCATCAAGGATGGATAGGGACAGGGACAAGATGGTGGAGAAGATGTTACACCTCACCCTAGAGATCCTCTTCCGGCTTACTGGAGAGGTGAGAGATTCTGATGACGTCACATTACATCATTCTTATCTATGGGAATAACAGATGGACAGAACTGGAGAGGTGAGGACTCTGGAAATGTCTGTAGTGAGATTTATTAATGTTTCTCTCCATAACCAGGATTACACAGTAGTGAAGAAGACCTCTAGTGACCGCTGTCAGGACCCTGTGTCTGAGGGATGGGGAAGACCCCTGAGCCCAATCACGGGGCCGCCACCTCACCCCCTGATACATGAGGACATCAATGACCAGAAGATCCTAGAACTCACCTACAAGATGATTGAGCTGCTGACTGGAGAGGTGACACTGCTGCGAATGCTGGGACATTATACAGTAACGCTATGAAGGGATCGGGGGGTGACGGTATCATTGTATGTGTCAGGTTCCTATAAGGTGTCAGGATGTCGCCGTCTATTTCTCCATGGAGGAGTGGGAGTATTTAGAAGGGCACAAAGATCTGTACCAGGACGTCATGATGGAGGATCCCCTGCCCCTCACATCACCAGGTAATAGACAGGACTAAATACACACGGCCTATAATAATCTGTATGTAAAGAATGAATTCAGTCCCTGTATGTGTTTCCTCCAGATCTATCCAGTGAGAGGACAACACCAGAGAGATGTCCCCATCTTCTTCTTCCACAGGACTGTAAACAAGAAAATCCCAATGTTCCTCAAGATTATCAGGTACATGAACAAAAAGCATAATGAATGACCAAATTATTAGAAACACCATGCCCTTCTTGATTGGAGTTATCCTGCATGAAGATTACATAACGTTCAAGTTTCATTGCCAATCCACATGAGAATGCGGAAGTCAAGCAATTCTGAGTGAGACATGCATGGTTATCAGTACTCGATTACATAATTTTACCAGTTAAAAAAAAAAAATAGTGAAATTCATGGTTTTGTGTGCAATTGTGTCAAGACTTTACTGAGAATATTGTGATGAGGGCAAAAACATCCAGTGAAAGGAAAAAAACAGCAAATTAAGAAAGCTAGTAATAATCGTTCTTAAAACAGCACTGGTGTCCAACTAATGTGTCCATTGTATCTTAGCTCAGATGGGGTATAGCAATGGATGACCAGTTTCAGTGTTGTTGCTTTCTAACTTCAGTGAGGAAAAAAAAACCCTTAAATGATATCACTGAGTAGTGAAAAAAATTGTCTGGTCAGATTAATGCAAATTGGAGGGTCAGAATTTTGGAGACTGTTGGTTAGAATTAAAAGCGAACAGGTTGGATTTATACAGGAGACCTGCAGCTCTGTGATACCTACTGCTATCACTTGTGGTTGTCATGTCAGTTTATCGTCTTTTCTTTTCTTCATAATCATCTCAATTGACTTCTCCAGCTGTCTGTGACTTTTACAATCTTTGTTTCAGGGTGAAGATCTGACCTATATTAATAGTACAGGCACATATGTGAGGGGTGATGAGCGGTGTAATGAGGAGGCTCCTACAGATGACCGCACAGGTGAGTAGTGACCACTAAATATAAAGAAGTTACAGTAGTGTTTGAAAGTTTGTACAATTGCCAGAATTTTCCATATTTATGCCTATATTTCACTTAAAACTACATCCGAATTTCACACAAGTCCTAAAAGTAGATAAGTAGAACCAAATAAAGTGAATGACAAAAATGTTAGACTTGGATTATTTTCCTCATTTAAAAAAAATCAAACATCACACTGGAAAAAGTCTGTGAAACTTTAGGCTAAGTTCCCACAATGAGCCTTTAGGCACTTTTTGATATTGCAGATTTTCTGCATCTATTAAGTAAATTAGGTTACTTGCGTTTTTTAATGTGTTTCAGTGTTGGGTTTTTTTACATACATTTTTTGTCTATTGTTGGTGTATCACGTTTTACATAATGCTGCTCTCGTCCACTGGCCTGACAGTCTTTAGAAAGAGTGCATGATCCAGGGCTCAATCCACTGAACACCAGCACTGATTGCCTGTGGGCAGAATACTATACTATACTGGCATTGTTAGTTCCTGAAGAAGGAGCATGCTACCTCCGAAACGTGTAGAATAAGAACAATAAAATCTGCTGAATATATAATTTACTGTCCTGCCTTCATATGGCAGCACAGCATAACAACCCATTTCTTCTCTACAATTGATTGATATTGAAAAATAAGGACATTTGTTTTATTCTTGGCAGATGACTGTACGTGGAGCTCAAGAAGAACTCTGATATTTTCAAATTTTGTATCAGATGATTCTAATAACACACCAGATATATGTGAAGAAAATAATATTGTCCCAGAAGTAGCTCCTGCCCTTCACAGAAAAAATCTATCATCTGACTCTTTACAACAGGTGTTTTCGTCTACTTCATCAAAGACTGATATGGAAAACAAATGTCACAGGAGTGTTGAATGTCAAATGGATCACATAGTGGAGAAACCATTTTCCTGTTCAGAATGTGAGAAAAGTTACAGTTTTAAATCAAGACTTGTTGCACATCAGAGAAGTCACACAGGGGAGAAACCATATTCATGTACAGAATGTGGGAAACGTTTTAGCGAGAAATACATACTTGTAAAACATCAGAGAAGTCACACTGGGGAGAAGCCATTTTTATGTTCAGACTGTGGAAAATGTTTTAATCAAAAAACAAATCTTATTACACATCAGATAATTCACACAGGGGAGAAGCCATTTTCATGTTCAGAATGTGGGAAATGTTTTAATCGGAAAACAAATCTTGTTACACATCAGAGAATTCACACAGGGAAGAAGCCATTTTAATGTTCTAAATGTGAAAATTTGTTAGCAGTTAATGAAGTTTTATTATGCATTAGATCAATTGCACAGGGGAGAAACCTTCTTCTTGTTCAGAATATGGGAAATGTTTAACAGAGAAATCACTCCACACGGCGACATGTCCGTTTTATGCCGGTAACATGGATTTTACACGGACCGCACACTGATGTTTTACGTGTGACATCAGTGTGACACGTATCGGAGGAAACATTACTGAGAAATAAATGTATTTTGACACCTACCTGTCTCCGACCCTGCTGTCACATTTGTTTCTGAGCCTGCTCATTATGCTCATGAATATTCACTTTACTGATGTGGACCTGGAAGCAAGTGTAACAGCTGCGCTGTAGACAAGTAAGTATACAAGTTCATGCTGTCCATGTACTATCCGGATGTCACACGGACGGACATACCCACCTACAATACGGATGTGTGAATGGGGCCTTAGAGGTAGTGTGAGGATATGGAACAGTATTGTGAATCTCCTCTTTATAGTCTGAGGGCAGGGATAGTAGAAGCATTTTTCATCTAACCAGAGTACCGCTTTACGAACACATATGGAACAGTACATGTGCACAAGAGAAAAAATATAAGTTAATTTATAGGTCTTTAAGAGACAAGGGAAGCAATACAGAGAAGTAAATGATTATTAGAAAATGTATACAAATACCAATATCCATTTATTACTGAAATCAACTGGTATCACCTATATATTATTCACGTACAGTGGTGCTTGTAAGTTTATGAACCCATTAGTATTTTCCATATTTCTACATAAATTGACCTAAATCTTCATCAGATTTTCAAACAAGTCGTGAAAGTAGATAAAGACAAATCAAACAAAATTATTAAGTAAAAAGGTTCCTTTAGCACATATGTGTGACAAGCAAAAGTATGTGAACCTTTGCTTTCAGTATCTGATGTGAACTCTTTGTGCAGCAATAACTGCACCCAATCCTTTCCAGTAATTGTTAATTAGTCCTGTCCATGGGCTTTGAAAAATTGTAGCCCATTTTTCTATGCAAATAGACTTCAACTTTATGTTGGTAGCTTTTCTCCTATGAGCTGCTCTCTTCAGGTCCTTCCACAACATATTTATAGGATTATTGACCAGACTTTGACTTGGCCATTCTAAAACTATAACTTTTTTTGCAGAACAAATTCTGTGCCTTGTATTGTTCATTTGCTACATGACTCAACTTCTCTTGAGCTTCAGCTCAATGACAGATGTCCTGATATTTTCCTTTACAATTTTCTGATAAAATTCTAAAATCATTTTTCCACCAGTGATGACAAGCCATTAGGGATGATTGAATACCTCAAATATTCGGCTTCGCAAATATTTTCCGAATAGGTCGCCGCTATTCGAGTTTTCGCGAATATTCGATGCGCAATGTAAGTCTATGAGAAACCCAAATATCAACTATTCGGGCTTCCCATAGACTTACATTGTGCATCGAATATTCGCATATTGGCAACCTATTTGGAAAATATTCGCGAAGCCGAATATTTGAGGTATTCGATCATCCCTACAAGCCATCCTTACCAATGCAACCAAACTGGCCCACACCATGAAATTGATTTGAAATGTATTCCAGCAGAGACCAACTCTCTGTACCGTAATACCAATGCCAACCAGTGGCCATTAAGAGGCAGTGTACGAACGCGGCAGCATTTGACTTTGCTGTCATGTGCTGCCAAAACGGTTTAAAAAAAAAAGACGGCGAGGGAACGAAGACAGGTGAAAAGGATCTTTTTTTGTATGTGTTTGTGAAGAGCGGCACAATAGGGGACAATATTACAAGATGGCGACAAGTATGGAGCACATTACTACAAGATGAGACCAGGGTGGGGACGTTAGTACAAGAAGGAGACCAGGATGGAGATATTACTACAAGTAGAGGATCAGGATAGGGACATTATGACAAGATGGGGACCAGGAGAGGGACACTACTACAAGATGAGGACTGTAATGGGGGTCATTACTAAAAGATAGGGACCAGGATTGGGACATTGCTTCAAAAAGGGGACCAGGATGGACACATCATTACAAGATTGGGGCCAGGATGATAACAATACTACAGGAAGGGGACATTACTACAAGATGGGGAACAGGATTTGGACATTACTACAAGAAGGGGACCAGGATGGGGACAATATTACATGAAAGGGACCAGGATGGGGACATTACTACAAGATAGGAACCATGATGGATACAATACAAGAAGGGGACAAAAATGGACACATTACTTCAAGACTGGATCTGGATGGGAGTCATTCCTACAAGAAAGGGGACTAGGATGGGGAACATTACTACAAGATGAGGGCCATGGTGTGGAAATTACTACAAGATAGCTACCAGGATGGTGACATTACTACAAGATGGGGACCAGGGTAGGGGGAGGGGGAAACATTACTACAAGGTGGGGACCAGGATTTGGGACATTTCTACACAATAGTGACCAGGATGGGGACATTGCTACAAGATGTTGGACAAAATTACTATATGGTGTTAATTGTAAGACAATATTACTGTGTGGGGGGCAATTGGAAGAAAAATATTGTAAAAAAAAAAAATAAAGTATGAAAATATATTTTGCCACTAAAAATGCTGTTTTATGTATATACTAAAGTAAACAAAAAAGTGCACTTTTGTTATGGCCATATCTATATTGACCCAAGCTATGAAACGATACCATGACCCATACGATGAATGCCATTTAATTTTTTTTATCAAAACGTGTATAGAAAATAAATATGGTATCACTAAACATGTCACTTCATCCAGCAAAGAATGCGGCGTCCCAAATTAAAAGTTTTCTATGTGTGGCCCATATAACCAGCAGAGTTTGACTCCTGCTCTAAACATAACTCTTTTCAGTTAAACAAAAAAATCTCTATTTTGGTGTCGTCCAAAAGAAAACATTGTTCTAATAGCCTTCTGGCTTGTCAGATGATCTTGAAAAACTACAGGTGTTCAACAATGTTATTTTTGTAGATCAGTGGCTTTCACCTTGCCATGCACACTATTATACATTTTGCTTTTGGAGTATTTTTTGTTTTTTTTTGCTCGACCAATCCTGGGTAGGGTGACAATTGTCTTGTATTTCTTCCTTTGTACACAAACTTAGTCAACAAAGGATACCCTTTAATTACAGAATATTGGGCAATGAACTAAGGACATAGCAAACAACAACACAATACAAAAATTATATGGCCTAAAATATCAATTTTTATTTAAATAATTTAAATAAAAATAATGATCAGGATAGTGGTAATACAGGATAAAAGGACTGGACAGAAAATTGGACACAGACAAAAAAGAAGTTCTTATTGTACAATATACCAAAATTTTAAATTAGAAAGACAAAAAGTGCATCAGGTACAGTGCCTTGCGAAAGTATTCGGCCCCCTTGAATTTTTCAATCTTTTCCAACATTTCAGGCTTCAAACATAAAGATCAAAATTTTACATTCTATGGTGAAGAATCAGCAACAAGTGGGACACAGTTGAACGAAATTTATTGCTTATTTTAAACTTTTATAAAAAATATTAAACTGAAAATTGGGGCGTGCAATATTATTCGTCCCCTTTAAGTTAATACTTGGTAGCGCCACCTTCTGCTGCGATTACAACTGCAAGTTGCTTGGGGTTTGTCTCTATCAGTTTTGCACATCGAGAGACTGAAATTGTTGCCCATTCTTCCTTTGCAAACAGCTGGAGCTGAGTGAGGTTGGATGGAGAGCGTTTGTGAACAGCGGTTTCCGGTCTTTTCACAGATTCTCGAGTGGATTCAGGTCTGGACTTTGACTTGGCCATTCTAACACCTGGATACGTTTACTTGTGAACCATTCCATTGTAGATTTTGCTTTATGTTTGGGATCATTGTCTTATTGGAAGACAAATCTCCATCCCAGTCTCAGGTCTTTTGCAGACTCCAACTGGTTTTCTTCAAGAATGGTCCCTTATTTGGCTCCATCCATCTTCCCATCAATTTTAACCATCTTCCATGTCCCTGCTGAAGAAAAGCAGAACCAAACCATGATGCTGCCACCACCATGTTTGACAGTGGGGATGGTGTGTTCAGGGTGATGAGCTGTGTTGCTTTTACGCCAAACATATCATTTGGCATTCTGAACAAAAAGTTTGATTTTGGTTTCATCTGTCCAGAGCACATTCTTCCACATGTTTGGCGTGTCTCCCAGGTGGCTTGTGGCAACCTTTAAACAACACTTTTTATGGATATCTTTGAGAAATGGCTTTCTCTTTGCCACTCTTCCATAAAGGCCAGATTTGTGCAGTATACGACTGATTGTTGTCCTATAGACAGACTTTCCCACCTGAGCTGTAGATCTCTGCAGTTCATCCAGAGTGATCATAAGCCTTTTGGCTGCATCTCTGATCAGTCTTCTCCTTGTTTGAGATGAAAGTTTGGATGGACGGCCGGGTCTTGGTAGATTTGCAGTGGTATGATACTCCTTCCATTTCAATATGATCGCTTGCACAGTGCTTCTTGGGATGTTTAAAGTTTTGGAAAATTTTTTGCAATCAAATCCGTTTTTAAACTTCTCTACAACAGTATCACGGACCTGCCTGTTGTGTTCCTTGCTCTTCATGATGCTCTCTGTGCTTTAAACAGAACACTGAGACTATCACAGAGCAGGTGCATTTATACGGAGACTTCATTACACACAGATGGATTACACTGGAGAACAATTTGAAAAAATTTTTCTGTTGAGTTAGGTTTTTGAGCTGATTTATACTAAAATTGGCATGCTGATTCCAGAAATGTAGTCAGTTTTTTTGTATCACGTCAAGTTTTTCCTCCTCCACTTACCTGCCATAGAAGCACAATTGCACTCATTTCTGTAATAAGACTTGTTATCTGAGTACAATTCGACTCATGAAGAGCTACGTGGCAACTTGTAAGAGTAGTCACAACTGAGACAGTGCCTATTTCTTATATATTTCATTTTTTGTTCATATTTGTACTATTTAAAAAAAAAAACACACTTTTTAAGTACAGTAGTTTACATATTTTTGAGAAGACAAAAATCCTATAGTTCAAAAACTTGACGTGATAGAGAAAAACTGAGATCATTTCTGGATTCAGCATCCAAAAATTAATTAAGAACAGTTGTCTGACCTAACTCCTAAAAAATTACGTTCCCCAGTGTTATATATATTATCATCAGTCATTTAGCATAACATTGGATCATTCAGAGATCCTCAATGAACTTCTGAAGTGAGTTTGCTGCACTGAAAGTAAAGGGGCTGAATAATATTGCACGCCCCAATTTTCAGTTTATTATTTTTTACAAAAATTTAAAATAAGCAATAAATATCGTTCACCTTCACAATTGTGTCCCACTTGTTGTTGATTCTTCACCATAACATTACATTTTTTATCTTTCTGTTTGAAGCCTGAAATGTGGGAAAAGGTTGAAAAATTCTAGGGGGCCGAATACTTTCGCAAGGTATTGTATATATTATGATTGACAATATCATTGTCCAAGCCAATACACATACAGAAAAATTGCAATATATATCGAAAAAGGATAATTTAATACAAACATTAAATAAATCAATTTAAATAGTAAAAACAATTATAAATTACCCCAATTTCATATATATATTAGTATTAAATATAATTAATGGAAAAAAAAACAGCATAGAAAAATAAAGTGCACTTGCATATATAATTATAAGATTTTGATTGTAATTATTGCAGAAAATCCAGCATGAAAAGATAAAGTTTGTAATTAATATAATCAGCTGGGGGAGTTTGGGAGATTGCCCTATATATAAAGTAACGTGTCGCAGTCAATTGTAACGCATTATGATTGCACCTAACCCAGTGGAAGTACCTATGCAAAAAGGATGGATTAAACTCCACAGACTATAGCTGACAAGGCTAATTAAAGTAAATGAATATACTAGATTCAAAGTATAATGTCTGATATGCAGACCAAAGCTGGAGGGTTCATCATTAACCCCTTCACGACCGGCCGATTTTTCGCTTTCCGTTTTTTTTCGCCATTCTTTTTCTGAGAGACGTAACTTTTTTATTTTTCAGTCAATATGGTCATGTGAGGGCTCATTTTTTTGCGGAACGAGCTGTACTTTGAAATGAAACCATCAGTTTTACCATATAGTGTACTGGAAAACGACAAAAAAATTCCAAATGCAGAAAAATTTGCAAAAAAAGTGCGATAGCACTATGGTTTTTGAGATATTTATTCACTGTGTTCACTATATGGTAAAACGGTAAAACTGATGTGTGGGTGTGATGCCTCAGGTCAGTGCGAGTTCGTAGACACCAAACATGTATAGGTTTACTTTTATATAAGGGGTTAAAAAAAAATCGGAAGTTTGTCCGAAAAAAGTGGCGCACGTTTTACGCCATATTCCGTGACCCGTAGCGTTCTCATTTTTCAGGATCTATGGCTCAGTGACGGCTTATTTTTTGCGTCTCCAGCTGACGTTTTTAACGGTACCATTTTTGCGCAGATGCTACTTTTTGATCGCCTCTTATTGCATTTTGCACAAAAGTTGTGTCAACAAAAAAACGTTTTGGCGTTTATAATTTTTTTGACGCTACGCCGTATACTGACCAGATTAATTGATTTTATATTTTGATAGATCGGGCGTTTCTGAACGCGGCGATACCAAAAGTGTGTATATTTTTTATTTTTTTAACCCTTTAATTTTCAATGGGGCGAATGGGGGGTGATTTGAACTTTTAGGTTTTTTTTTTTTAAAAAACTTTTTTTTTTAACTTTTTTTTTATTTTACTACTCCCCCTAGGGGGCTATTGCGATCAGCAATCCAATCGCTCTGCAGTATCTGCTGATCACAGCTACACAGCTATAAACAGCAGATACGCTTTCTTTCTTTTTCACTGTGCAGCGGGCACAGCGAAAGTGAAAGCAAGTCATGTGTAGTACAGGAGTCATCACATGACCCTGTGCTACCATGACAACTATCGGAAGTCACGTGATCGCGTCACGTGACTTCCGGTATCGGGCGGTAAGTAAAAGTTTACCGCGATCGCGCTTATAATGGCGCTGTTACGTATTGACAGCGCCATTTAAGGGGTTAATCGGCACGAGCAGATAACGATTCTGCTCGTGCCTAGCAGGCACACATCTCAGCTGTGAAAATCAGCTGAGATGTGCGCCGATCGCGGAATGGTGCCGCCGGAGGACCGCGGGCAGTAACATTATGATATTTAGGACGTAATTTTACTGCCCGCGGTCGTTAAGGGGTTAAATTCAGAGATTAGAAAGATACACAGTGTGTATAAGGTAAACTTACTGCTGGAAAGAAGCTGTCCGGTCCTATGGTCCCAACGTATGTTTCAAGGTATTACTTCTTCAGGTTGCAATTGACTGGGACACATGTTACTTTAATTATATTGGACAATCTCCCAATCTCCCCCAGCTGATTATATTAATTACACAATCTTTTTATGCTGTATTTTCTGCAATAATTATAATCAAAATCTTATAATTATATATGCAAGTGCACTTTTCCGAGAGGTGTTCCATTTTCCATCCCTGTAGATCTCACATTTTATGAGGGACCACAGATTCTCTATGGGGTTCAGATCAGATGAACATTATTTTTTCATCTTTTGGACCTTTACTGGCCAGCCACGCTGTGGGTTAGTTGGATGCATGTGATGGAGCATTGTCCTGCATGAAAATCATGTTTTTCTTGAGCGATACCGACTTCTTGCTGTACCACTGCTTGAAGAAGTTGTCTTCCAGAAACTGGCAGTAGGTCTGGGAGAGGAGCTTCACTCCATCCGCAACCCGAAAAGTTCCCACAAGTTCATCTTTAATAATACCAGCCCATACCAGTACCCCATCTCCACTTTGCTGGCGTCTGAGTCGGAGTGGAGCTCTTGGCCTCTTCTGATCCAGGCCCATCCATCTGGCCCATCAAGAGTCACTTTCATTTTATCAGTCCATAAAACCTTGGAAAAATCAGTCTTAAGATAGTTCTTGGCCCAGTCGTGACATTTTATCTTATGTTTCTTATTCAAAGGTGATCGTTTTCAGCCTTCCTTACCTTGGCCATGTCCCTGAGTATGGCACATCCTGTGCTTTTGATAAGTTACGTTGCAGCTCTGAAATATGGCCAAACTGGTGGCAAATGGCATCTTGGCAGCTTCACGCTTGATTTTCGTCAATTCATGGGCAGTTATTTTGCGCATTTTTTGCCCAACACGCTTCTTGCGACCCTGTTGGCTATTTACCATGGAACGCTTGATTGTTCGGTGATCACGCTTCAAAAGTTTGGCAATTTCAAAACTGCTGCATCCCTTTGCAAGACATCTCACAATTTTGGACTTTTCAGAGCCCGTCAAATCTCTCTTCTGACCCATTTGGCCAAAGGAAAGGAAATTGCCTAATAATTAAGCACACCTAGGGTGTTGATGTCATTACACCACACCCCTCCTCATTACAGAGATGCACATCACCTGATTTACTTAATTGGTAGCTGGCTCTCAAGCCTATACAGCTTGGAGTAGGACATGTATAAAAAGTATCATGTGATCAAAATATTAATTTGCCTAATAATTCTGCACACAGTGTATGTCCCCATCCTGATTTATTTGTCCCCGTTCTGGTATACTGTATATGTCCTCCGCCTGGAATATATGTCTCCTTCCTGGGCCACTCCTGGTATATCTGTCCCCATCCTGTTTCATTTGTCTCCTTCCTGATATATATGTCCCCCTTCTGGTATATATGGGCCCCTCCTGGTATATATGTCCCCTCCTGGGATCTTTCTGGTATATATGCCTGCTGCAAAAAGAAAAACAAAACCATTTTACTCACCCTCCCCAGCTTAGACACCATGTGGTGTCCTCTCTGCACTGCTATGCATTTCAGCTCGATGTGCGCCTTTCAGCTGAAGCAAAGCTTGGACAGAGGTCGGCATGACCCCCCACCACTGACGATCTTCCCACTCCTGCCTTCAGCTCATAGAGCATTTACCTTTCCCCACCGGCTACCGCGTCCTCGCCACCTCCATTGCTCTGCTTTGCTGCAGCAGTGTGAGGAGGTTGCAGCTTGATGACCTCATCATGCTACCACACACTGGGCCACAGGTTGCCCAGTGTGCCCTCTCTGCTCCACTGACCCTGGCACCACCACATGGCTAATTTGCATGTGAGGCGCCTGAAGTGCATTGCATGGAAATTAGCCATGTTGTGGCACGGTTGTGACTGGGGCCTGGTGAACAGAGAGGCCCGAGACCTAATAACGCAAAGTAAGTAACCAGGTCAGGCCTGGGCCCCCCTCTTCACTGGGCTCCATCAGTAAGGGCAGAAATGACGGCCCTGCCAGTCCAACCCTGCACACACGGCTCCTCTCCGTACACATCGAACCAACATGGCTCCGCTCCATACACATCATACACACATGAATCTGCTACATCCACACTGTAAGGCTCTGTGCGCACTAGTGCGTTTTACCCACGGATTTGCTGCGGAAATTTCTTGAGAAATGTCTGCAATCTTTGTGCAGACATTTCCCAGCAAATTCTATGAGAAAAAAAAAATAGCTGTGCGCACACTGCGGATTTTTCTCAAGAAATTTCCTTGAGAAGAATTTCTCGAGAAAATTTCTTGAGAAAATGAGCATGTCAATTCTTTTCCGCAGGTACCCTGCGGATTTCGGCAGTACAGCCTGCAAAATCCGCAGGGAACCACCCGCGGGAAAATCGCGGCAAATTCGCGGCTATTCAGCGGCTAATTCGCGGCAAATCCGTATGCGGATTTGGTGCAGATTTTTTCCCGGAGGTCCGGAAATCTTTCACTCCCAGAAGTTTCTCAAGAAATTTTCTTGAAAAACTTCACATTTCTAGTGCGCACATAGCCTAAATCCCTCCTGACCCCACACACAAACTTCACCTCATCCAGCACAGCAGAGTCCTGCACACACTGAGGAGCTGATCATGTGACCCCTGACTCCTCCCCTCCATGTGACATCATCACAGGTCCTGTAAATGCAGAGCAGCCATATATCCAGTGTGCGGCTCTGCAGGAGGAGGTATGTGGAGATTCTTAATTACTCAGCGCATGGAGCATTAACCCCTTCAGTGCTTCCGGTAGTTTTGTGTTTCCGCATTTTGAGACATAATTAGATTTTTCCTTTACATTAGTTGTGTGATTTTGGAGCTGGATTGTAGATATTCTGTGATAAATCTGTGGCGCCCTAGGACCTGGTCGCCACAGCAGCATTGCCCTCCCAAAGGGTTAATGCTGAGCCTGGAGGTAGTTGGGAGATCCATTGGCCAGCAGGTTTAACACCCAACACAGTTCTCCCTCCGGCCAGCAGGGGGAGCTCTGAACCTGGAATTCCAGGGAGCCTTCCTCTACCTGACCAGAGGGAGGAAGTGCAGCCAGTCTGTAGGGAGTAGTGGAAGTGAACAGACGCAGAGTGAGCTGTCCTGTGAATCTGGGGCCTAGAGCTGGAGCAGCTTGGCCCAGAGAAGCAGGAATAGCTGAGAGGCAGCAGAGAGACTCAGACATCGGAGTCTGTGGTTGCCAGGGTATAAAATCCGCCCCTGGTAGCCGAGTCCGAAGGGCAGGAGAGCTGCAAGCCCCTGGCCCAGAAACATCCAAGGTACAGCTGCAGCATCAGGGCCCGGTGTGGACTCCAGCGGAGAAGCACCAGAGAGAGGGTCTGCGCAGCCACCTACAGAAAGAAGGGACGTGCCATCGGTCCCAGCAGCAAAGAGGGCCATTGCTGGATTCAGAGAAGCAGGGTCCTATCATCACAAAGCAAAGTACAGGAGTAGGCCTCATACTCAGCTGGCCAGAAAGATCATCCCAAGTACTTCCAGGCCGACCGGATCCCCATCACCACCTGTAACGGTCTCCCGGGACTGGACTGTTCCCAGAGTAAAAGAGGAGAAGGTAAAGAGACTGTTGTTTGTGCCTGGTTCTTTCCTCGCCTGTCGGCCCTGCACCGTGTTAGCCACACAACACCATAGACTTTCACGGGCACCAACTGTATCCCGGGGCATCGCTCCACCTGTGGGGAGCAGTAACATCATAGCTGCCATAACATCACCCCGGAGTTCTCCCATAGCAGCGGCGGCTTAATAGCCGCATACCACAGGTGGCGTCACGAACATTAACTTCAACTCATCAGCCACATATTCAACTGACACCCACCAGGGCCACGGAGCCGGGCCCAGCCACCACTGACTACCACCGGATTAGTCCGGCCCGGCACCGGGTGTCCCCTAGCCCTGGGGTGGGCGAGTCA
Source organism: Anomaloglossus baeobatrachus (assembly GCF_048569485.1). Taxonomy (NCBI): domain Eukaryota; kingdom Metazoa; phylum Chordata; class Amphibia; order Anura; family Aromobatidae; genus Anomaloglossus; species Anomaloglossus baeobatrachus. The sequence continues at coordinate 501,483,583 of NC_134357.1, forward strand.
ACTTTTGGCGTCACGAACAGGATTTCGTGCCCGGTTCCACCGGGTACTGTGCGCCTGAATAATTGCGCTTTAAAGACTGTATTACTGCGTGTTTCACTGTTTGAAAACTGCCGCTGCCATTATCCTCACTGAGCGCAGGAAGAAGGGGGGCGTGCCTGACAAAGAGCGCGAAGGGAGCGCGCCATCAGAGCAGAGCGCTGTTAACCCCGCGCGACCCGGAAGGAAATTTGAAAAGTGAACGGAGCCTGGTAAGGTTCACTAAGGGGGAGGAAGATGTCCGACGCAGAGGGAGGGCAGGTGGCTGCCATAGCCCGAGACGCCGCAGCGCCCGCCGAAGCGATCCCTGTCGCCGTCGCCCCATCCCCCGCTGTAGCGCCGGTAATGCCGATCACCATGCCGTACATACCGGGCGCAGAATGGCTGCCGCAGTATTCCGGGGAGTCCCATACCTTGAGCGACTTCAGAGAAAGCCTGCACAGCTTATTCCGGGTGTATCCGCTGACTGAGAGCCAGAAGGTGGGCATATTAATGGGACAGCTAGCCGGCGCAGCCCAGCGTGAAGTGAAGTCCTGGCCTGATACAGATAAAGGGACAGTAACCCAGATACTGGCCAAGCTAAAGAGTACTTTTGACACCCGCACCGCAGCAGAGATAAAGATGAGATTCTTTGGGTGCAAGCAGCGGCCCACAGACAGCATAAGGGACTATGCCTTAAACCTGCAGGAGGCCCTGAAAGCGGTTAAACAAGTGGACCCAGAGAGTGTACGTGAAGAACACAAACTCCTAACTGAGCAGTTCATAGAGGGGCTCCTGTCAGATGCCCACAGGACCCAGCTGCGTATCATGGTCCTGCAGAACCCTGCTCTGGACTTTGCAAAGTTTAAGGACCAGGCCATCCGGGTACTGAGAGAATCTACACCGAATGACCCAGTGCCCCTCCGGCCTCTTGCTATCACGTACCCCGGGGTGGTGCCTGCAACACGAGCCACTGCAGGGGCTGAGGCGCAGTCCCTGGATAAGGATCCCACTGCAGAGCTCAGACAGCAGTTCCAGGAGCTGACCAAGACTGTAGCTGCCCTTGCCAAGATCGTGCAGTCCCTACAAGTGACCCCATCGCCTGCAAAAATCGAGTTGGCCTCCAGCCCAGATGACGTCCCATGGATGCGACAGAGGAGGGTTCCGCCGACCCGAGGCAGAGACACAGACCGGTATGATTCAACGGGACAACCGATTTGCCGCCGCTGCAGCCAGGCGGGCCACATTGCACGATACTGTCCTTTAAATGGGCCGAGCCTGGGGCCAGGAGCCGACCCCCAGGTGTAAGGAAGCCCGGCTCAACCCCCAGCCGCAGCAAGTATGTGGGAGGACGACCGGTCCTTCCTATTGTGCTGGATGGGATCCCTTTGAATGCCCTCCTGGATACTGGGTCCCAGGTAACGACCATCCCCTATAAACTGTACAAAAGATATTGGGCTGATTCAGACATTGACCATGGCCCAGATGATGATTTAACAATTGTGGCCAGTAATGGTCAGCCCTTACCTCAAATTGGGTATAAAGAAGTAACCATTAAAGTGGGGCGGGTGGAATTGCCATGTCAGGGGATGATAATTGTAGATATTGATCGCAAAGAATCTGACCCGCTGGTAACCATTGGTACAAATGTGATAGAAAATTGTATTGCCGAAGTGATAATTTTGTTGCAGCAGGCGTCTGAAACTGCCAGCTCCGGGCAGCAGCGTGCCCTACAGAGGGAGATCAGAGCCCTGATGAGGAGGCAGCAGGTGGAGCTGGCCGGAGGAGAAATTGGCAGTGTGAGGGTAAGTGACCCCCTACCCATTGCAATACCCCCAAGAAGTGAAATGTTGATCTGGTGTCGGGCAGCAATAGGCCTCAAGGGTCAGGATTACCATGCCTTGGTAGAACCGGTGTATTCAGACAGTAGGCCTGGAGTCCTGATAGCCAGAGGGGTAGCAGACGTCCGCAAGGGGAGAGTGCCCATCCGTGTCCTGAATTGTGGGGAGGAGGAAGCCAAATTGCCCCGGTACGCCACTGTAGCAAAACTGTACACTGTCAGCAACAACACCATCAAAGCAGTGGAACCCTTGATCCCGTCCGACCAGGCGGAAGACAAGGGCTCCAAGGGGCAGCTGGAAGACTGGTGCCAAAACTTACATGTGGGCACCGACTCCACCCCCTCACACCAAAAGAATGGGGTTTACCGGGTGGTACAGGAGTACGAGCGGGTCTTCAGCAAACACCCCCTAGATTTTGGGCAGGTGAAAGGGGTTAAACATCAAATCCCCACGGGTGATCATCCTCCCGTTAAAGAGAGATACCGCCCTGTACCCCCCGCACAGTATCAGCGTGCCAAAGAAATGTTACGGGAAATGAAGGAGGCTGGGGTTATCAGAGATAGTTGTAGCCCCTGGGCAGCTCCACTAGTGCTCGTAAAGAAAAAGGATGGTACAATGAGAATGTGTGTAGATTACAGGCAAATTAACCGCATTACACATAAAGATGCTTATCCCCTACCCAGAATAGAGGAGTCACTAACAGCCTTAAAGTCAGCTAACTATTTCTCCACCTTGGATCTCACCAGTGGGTATTGGCAGGTTCCCGTGGCAGAGGCGGACAAGGAGAAGACTGCATTCACGACGCCGATGGGCCTCTGCGAGTTCAACTGCATGCCATTCGGGCTCTGCAACGCCCCAGGGACATTCCAACGGTTGATGGAGTGCTGCTTGGGCCACCACAACTTCGAAACCGTGCTGTTGTACCTGGATGACGTCATAGTCTACTCCAAGACTTATGAAGACCACCTGAAGCACTTAGCAGAAGTGTTCGAGTCTTTGTCAAAATATGGCCTGAAGATCAAGCCGTCCAAATGTCACCTCTTGAAGCCAAAGGTACAGTACCTGGGTCATGTGGTCAGCGCAGAAGGTGTGGCACCTGATCCGGAGAAAGTCACCGTAATCAAGGACTGGCCAAGACCCACCACGGTAAAGGAGGTGCGGCAGTTCCTTGGGCTGGTGGGCTACTACCGAAGGTTCATTGATGGTTTCACCAAGATAGCAGCGCCCCTTCAAGATCTCCTGGTGGGCCAGCCAAAGCAGGCTAAGAAGCAGAGCCCTCCATTTGAATGGAGCAGCCAACTAGAAACCTCCTTTGTCCAGCTGAAAGGGGCTCTCACGGGAGAAGAAATTCTGGCCTACCCTGACTACAGCCAGCCGTTTGTACTGTATACAGACGCCAGCAACGTGGGCCTGGGAGCCGTTTTGTCCCAGGTGCAGGGAGGCAGGGAGAAGGTGATAGCGTACGCCAGTAGGAAGCTTCGGCCCACAGAAAGGAATCCAGAAAATTACAGTTCCTTCAAGCTGGAGTTCCTCGCTATTGTTTGGGCAGTGACTGAACGCTTCAAACACTATCTGGCGTCGGCCAAGTTCACCATCTTCACGGACAACAATCCGTTGACACACCTGGCAACAGCCAAGTTAGGGGCGTTGGAACAGCGATGGATGGCCCGGCTGTCTAACTTTGACTTTACCATCAAGTACCGGGCTGGCAAGAAGAATAACAATGCTGATGCGCTGTCCAGAATGCCTCACTTACCCGAATCTGGAGAAGACCTGGATGAACTCGAAGAGATAGAGTTACCGGCTTTCCATCATCAGGGCGTTTCCCAGTGTGAGCATGCTGTGGGAGTGAAGCGCTCGAGCCAACACGAGGTCCCGGTTAACCCATTACTCCACCATAATTGGGAAGAGACACAGAACGGTGACCCGGCGGTGCGATTGGTCAAAGAAAAGCTAGCACAAGCTGAGACTCATCTTGGTCCAGATGCTCCAGAAGAAGCCCAGCAGTTGTGGAAAGAGAGGGGACGACTGTTCACCTACCAAGGCAAGCTCTGCAAGAGACACGTCAACTGGCGAACAAATGAACTTGTCTGGCAGATCGTGGTTCCGCAGAGGGATGCTCCAATGGTCCTAGCAGCTTATCATGATAACGCAGGCCACTTTGGGTGGAAGAAGTTGGAGGCCCTACTCCGTGATCGGTTCTATTGGGTGCACATGAGAAAGGTGATCGAGAAGTGGTGCTGAGACTGTGGCCCGTGTAACCTGAGGCGGAAGGATGATGCCAGCCAAAGGTCTCCCCTACAGCCAATTGTTACGAAGCAGCCCCTGGAGTTGGTGGCCCTGGACCACGTGAAGTTAACACCAAGCCGGTCAGGCTATGTGTACGCCCTCACAATTGTGGACCATTACTCTCGTTTCCTGGTAGTAGTGCCTGTGAAGGACCAGACAGCCAGAACAGCAGCTAAAGCGTTCCAGGCATCCTTTTGCCGGCCTCACGGTTATCCGGAAAGGGTACTGACCGATCAAGGCCCTGCGTTCGAGGCGGAGGTGTTCCAAGAGTTTTGTAACATGTACGGTTGTAAGAAAATCAGAACAACACCGTACCACCCCCAAACCAATGGACTGTGCGAGAAAATGAACCATGTGGTTATTGATATGCTGAAGACTCTACCTCTGGAAGAAAGGAACCAATGGCCAGAGAAGCTGCCAGATCTGGTCGACCTGTACAACCATATCCCAGTAAATTCGACCAACTGCAGCCCCGCTTACCTGATGCGAGCCAGACCTGGCAGGTTGCCTGTAGACTTTGAGATGGGGACTGTGTCGCCTGAGGCGGTTCAAGAAATAGAGGATTGGGATACAGAACGGCAGCAGTAGTACCGTAAGGTCCAGGAATGCGTAGAGAGGAGCCTGTCTCAAGCCAGAACAAGACAAGAGCAGCAGTACAATCAAACGGCCCCAGCAACTCCCTTAGCACCTGGAGAACAAGTCCTCAAGAAGAAGCGGAGGACGCATAAATTGGATGATCAGTGGGAGAACGAGCCCTACACCATTATCCCCTCCAACTTTGACAACAGTAAGGTGTGCCTCATAAGCAAGGACGAAGGCAAGACTTGTCAAGCAATATCCAGAGACCGCCTGAAGACGTGCCCTGAGCGGTGCAAAGTTCAAAGGGAAGTGGAGGAAGTTCGAGAAGAAGGGGAAGAGATGATACAAACGATCCTCGGCAAATTCCCCAAGACTTGGACCCGCATAAATGGTGCCGTAGTGGTACCGGTCCTGACGTTCCCACAGTTGGTCGAGCCAGAAACAGAACAGGTTCCGGATCCACCCAAAGAACCGTCCGCCCCGACACGCGGTGACACGCCAGCAGTGGAACAGGAGGATCAACCCCCTGTCAGTGGTGAACCTGTCATACCCTTGGCGACTCCTAGACCACATAGGCAATCATCATGCATACCTATTGGGGTTAGGCCTACCGGTAGTGCTGAGATAGGAGACACACTAAGTAGTCAGGGACAAACACCAGAGCTACGCAGGTCTCAACGCAGCACTCGGGGACAACCCCCTCTAAGGTATAGGGAATCAACTATATAAAGAAAGAGTATTTATTAGAATGTAAATAGTTATGTGAAAAGTCTGTAATGTCGGGTACAAAATGTTTTTTTTTGTGATTGCGAAAATGGACAATTGGGCCACTGGACTATGGGTGGCCAACACCTAAATTGTTTATAGTTAGCACCAGTGTGCTCAACACCCCTGAAGAAAAACCCGTCCGGCGTGCATAGAGTGGGGTCATCAATGCTCTGACGCACGCCCAGAGCCTACGTTGGGGGTTTGATCGCGGCGGGTCCCCCATGGAGCAGTGTAATGGACACCCGGCAGGGAGCCACACTGGACTCTTATAGTACTGTCTGAAGTTGTAACGTTAAAAATAATGTGCCTCCCATATTGGGATGAAATGTATGACATGTTATGTTTTGTTTCCACAGTCCGGGAGTACTGAATTTAACTAAGGGGGAGTGTGGCGCCCTAGGACCTGGTCGCCACAGCAGCATTGCCCTCCCAAAGGGTTAATGCTGAGCCTGGAGGTAGTTGGGAGATCCATTGGCCAGCAGGTTTAACACCCAACACAGTTCTCCCTCCGGCCAGCAGGGGGAGCTCTGAACCTGGAATTCCAGGGAGCCTTCCTCTACCTGACCAGAGGGAGGAAGTGCAGCCAGTCTGTAGGGAGTAGTGGAAGTGAACAGACGCAGAGTGAGCTGTCCTGTGAATCTGGGGCCTAGAGCTGGAGCAGCTTGGCCCAGAGAAGCAGGAATAGCTGAGAGGCAGCAGAGAGACTCAGACATCGGAGTCTGTGGTTGCCAGGGTATAAAATCCGCCCCTGGTAGCCGAGTCCGAAGGGCAGGAGAGCTGCAAGCCCCTGGCCCAGAAACATCCAAGGTACAGCTGCAGCATCAGGGCCCGGTGTGGACTCCAGCGGAGAAGCACCAGAGAGAGGGTCTGCGCAGCCACCTACAGAAAGAAGGGACGTGCCATCGGTCCCAGCAGCAAAGAGGGCCATTGCTGGATTCAGAGAAGCAGGGTCCTATCATCACAAAGCAAAGTACAGGAGTAGGCCTCATACTCAGCTGGCCAGAAAGATCATCCCAAGTACTTCCAGGCCGACCGGATCCCCATCACCACCTGTAACGGTCTCCCGGGACTGGACTGTTCCCAGAGTAAAAGAGGAGAAGGTAAAGAGACTGTTGTTTGTGCCTGGTTCTTTCCTCGCCTGTCGGCCCTGCACCGTGTTAGCCACACAACACCATAGACTTTCACGGGCACCAACTGTATCCCGGGGCATCGCTCCACCTGTGGGGAGCAGTAACATCATAGCTGCCATAACATCACCCCGGAGTTCTCCCATAGCAGCGGCGGCTTAATAGCCGCATACCACAGGTGGCGTCACGAACATTAACTTCAACTCATCAGCCACATATTCAACTGACACCCACCAGGGCCACGGAGCCGGGCCCAGCCACCACTGACTACCACCGGATTAGTCCGGCCCGGCACCGGGTGTCCCCTAGCCCTGGGGTGGGCGAGTCAAATCTGTGTGTGGCTATAAGTTGCATTGTGTGTTATACCGGGGGCAGGACGGGGCCAGGACTGGATGTAGTGATCATGTGAAGCCGGTAACAGCTCCGGAGATTTCTTACATGGGATCTTTCTGATGTGACATCGTCATCTTCTCCCCATTCAGGTCCCTACAATATCGGATCCTCTCAGATCTTCTATATAAGAGAATTCTCCTGATTGACCCATCAAGGATGGATAGGGACAGGGACAAGATGGTGGAGAGGATATTACACCTCACCCTAGAGATCCTCTTCCGGCTTACTGGAGAGGTGAGAGATTCTGATGACGTCACATTACATCATTCTTATCTATGGGAATAACAGATGGACAGAACTGGAGAGGTGAGGACTCTGGAAATGTCTGTAGTGAGATTTATTAATGTGTCTCTCCATAACCAGGATTACACAGTAATGAAGAAGACCTCTAGTGAGCGCTGCCAGGCCCCTGTGTCTGAGGGATGGGGAAGACCCCTGAGCCCAATCACGGGGCCTCCACCTCACCCCCTGATACATGAGGACATCAATGACCAGAAGATCCTAGAACTCACCTACAAGATGATTGAGCTGCTGACTGGAGAGGTGACACTGCTGGGAATGCTGGGACATTATACAGTAACGCACTGAAGGGATCGGGGGGTGACGGTATCATTGTATGTGTCAGGTTCCTATAAGGTGTCAGGATGTCGCCATCTATTTCTCCATGGAGGAGTGGGAGTATTTAGAAGGACACAAAGATCTGTACAAGGACCTCATGATGGAGGATCCCCAGCCCCTCACATCACCAGGTAATAGACAGGACTAAATACACACGGCCTATAATTATCTGTATGTAAAGAATGAATTCAGTCCTTGTATGTGTTTCATCCAGTTCTATCCAGTGAGAGGACAACACCAGAGAGATGTCCCCGTCCTCTTCTTCCACAGGACTGTAAACAAGAAAATCCCAGTGTTCCTCAGGATGATCAGGTAGATGGAGAGAAGATGTCATGAAATCTCCCTATGATGTGTAGACGGCTGTGAAGGTCTTGTGTTCAGTCTTGTTTTATCCACCAGTATTGTTCACTGAACAGCCAATTTATTAGAGACAGATGACCAAAAATTCTTTCAGTAAGTAAGAAAATATTGTCTGAGCAGATGGATCCACATTTCTGTTACACCATGTTGATCAGAATTTGGCAGAATCAGCTTGAATCCATGTTCCCTTCCTGTCTTTCCAGTCTAGAAGGAGAGTAATGGTGTGGGTAAGGTTTTCTGGGCTCATCCAGGATACTCTAATATGTGTGGATGGCTGTTTGGATATTAAAATTAACTTACTCATTGTGACCAACCTAGTTCATCACTTTATGGTAGCTATTAACCGTATCATAGGAGGACAATGCACAATGTTATAAGGATTGTATAGTCATGGAATGCTTCCAGGATCATGACTGAACACATGATAACACGTCCATCTAACTGCAAAAAGCTATCCTGTCTGCATGGGTCAATATTCCTGGAAAACAATCAACATCTAGTGGAATTTGACACAATGAATGGCTAAAGTTCTGAAGGCAAAAGGGGCATCCAACGCCCTACTACATGTGTGTCTTTAATAATGTGGCCATTCTGTGTATGCTTTATACTTGGTGGAGATGACAAGATTAATTACTATTGCCGTCATGTCATTCTTAGTCGTCAAGGTAATTTGTCTTTTATGCTCTTTTAAATTACACAATTTCTCCATATGTCGTGACTTTTACAATATTTATTTCAGTGTGAAGATCTGACCCATATTAATACTACAGAGACATATGTGAGGGGTGATGAGCCGTGTAAAAAGGAGATTCCTACAGAAAACCGCACAGGTGAGTAGTGACCAGTGAATTCAGAGAAGTCACATGTGCATGTAAGTTTGTGACTTCTTCAGAATTGTACATACTTCTGCATACATTTCACATAAAACAGTCTTATAAGTAAACAAATAGAACTAAATAAAACAATTGAGTCATAAATATTAAACTGTCATTTTTGAAATTAGGAAAGTTATCTAGTGCTAGATTTTTGTGCATAACAAAAGTATGTGACCCTTTTGAGTTAGCAAATAATTTGATGGTGTAATTGGTTCCGTGTTTTAAATCAAGAGGATGACAATCAGTTGTGAGTGGGCAACCTATTTTTATTCTACGAACAAGGGTCCACCTGTGACATACAACCACTAGGTGTCACAAGATGCAACTAGTGGTGGGGAAGTCAAACAAGCCAGAGGTCAGGAGCCAGCAGGTCACTTACGGAACACAGGGCGAAACGGAGCCGAGATCAGGGTACAAGCCAGAGGTCAGAAGCTGGGGAGGTAATGTCAGAGTCAGGTGCAGAGGCGGAGAAGGGTAACAGAGGTCTGGGGTAGGGAGACAAGATTAGAGCAGAGCACATACAGGAGTCAGAACACTCCATGCAGAACAGCAACTATGACTGGTGGTGATTCGCGTGAGATTGCTCTCTAATGAAAAAAACAGTCACCCAAAACGAGGCGCCTGTGAACAGGCCCCTCCCAACACCAGCGCAGGACCCGAGGCCGGGAAACAACCCGTCCACCAGAGAACCATACAAAACATCATCGTGGATTAGAACCATGACACTACCAAAGACTGATCTTCATAACATGTTTGTCAAAGTGTATAATTGCACAAACAAAGCAGATTCCTGAGGACCTCAGAAGAAGAGTTGTTGGTGCTTCTGAGGCTTCAAAAGCGTTTTGACAGATTGTATACAAATAGAAGAAATGGTGTAAAAAAGTGTTTGCCCATTTTCTAATTTCTTATTCTTTTGCATGTTTGTCAGACTTAAATGATTCAGATCATCAAACAAGTTTAAACATTAGAGAAAGATAACACAAGTAAACACAAAAGCAGTTTATAAATCAAGGTCTTTATTATTAAAGGAAAAAGAGATACAAACCTACAGAGCCCTGTGAGAAAAGGTGATTGCCCCCTATACCTAATAACTGGTTACGCCACCCTTAGCAGCAACAACTGCAATCAAGCATTTGTGATAGCCGGCAATGAGTCTTTTACAACGCTGTTGAGGAGTTTGCAGAATTGTTTTAATTTAGCCACATTGGAGGGTTTCCGAACATGAGCTGCCTTTTTAAGGTCTTGCTACAGCATTCTAATTGGATTAAGGTCAGGACTTGACTAGGCCACTCCAAATCTAGGACATGGATTAAATAAAACTGGGCATTGTTTTAAGCTAAGTATCTCAATGTTCATATGTTTTTCATAGCAGTATTACATGTCTATATTCCTACATTCATTGTTACACATATCTTAGCACTACAGCGTGCAACTGTCTCTTTTTTGTTACCATGTTTCATGCTCAGTATGCACCTGTTCACATTAGAACATTAGGAAGTGCCATCAGTCTTTTTCTTAGGGTACAGGAACCTAGACTGGCCTGGTACAGATGAAACAGCTGTTATAGATGGTAATCTTCTTGTGGGCAGAGCAGCATCTCCTCTCCCAGTCAGCGTTCCATCTAAAAGGCTCCACCAACGTTCAGAAAAGATCTTCAGGCTGTAGTCCCTCCCTGATATGATTTCTTTGGTCTTCCTCCTGTGGTCCTGCACTGGAGGGTGACTAGAGAAAATAGAGTTAGATTTATCAGTAATTCGGTTTCTAAGAACCCTCCACAACAGCACAGGTAGTTCCCTCCCTTCTTGATGTATATATTTCATGTGTTACTTTCTGTAAATAAATATGTGAAGCATTCATTCTGTTGTGGTCCTTTCAGAAAACACTGGAGATAGACGGTGGTGAGGGGCTATTTGTCCTCTTTTTTTGTTTCCTGTCCTTATTAGGAAAGGAGAGGCAACATCCTGTGGTGCTGTTGTGGAGGGTTCCTAGAAATTGAATTACCGATAAGTCTAATTCTATTTTCACAGTTTATACTATGAAGGTTTCTGAAAGTATGAGAAAGAAAGCTTAGTGCAAAAAACATATTGTCAACTTTATTATCTATAGAAACTTAGTCACATATGTTGGTATTAGGTGCTACAGCATTTAACTTATGTAGGAGGTCTATGAAACAACCAGGGGCTGGCAACCATCAACTGGCTTGCATCAGACTCTTCTGCAAATTATTTTTCTGATTACCCAGTGCTCCTATATTTGTAAGGGAAGCCATTGTTTCCATTGCTTCCATCACGTATAAAAGAGTTTAAAGAACTTGATTTTCCTGTATTGTATCCTCTTCTTTATTCCATTGAAAAAGTGTACAAAACCCTACGCTTGCTCCAAAGCCATAGATTATTTGTGAATACTTCTCCTCTCCTCTGTTCTGCTCTGTTCTAGAGTGCATGTAGCTGTCTGTGTGGGTATGAGATAAACACCACCTTTTATAAACCGCCACTAAACATATAATTGGAAACAGTTGGTGATAAACATTGTGAGAGGGAATCTGCCATTAGGATTAACCTTCCTAAGCCATCTATATGGACATGTAGGTCATAGAAAGTTGAATAAACTGATACTTTGATATCTGTGATTCAATGTCTTACTCCAGAGAAATCCACATTTTTCTTAATTTATAAATGAGCTGTTAAAATGGGCTGGACATAGATCTTCCTGAGAATCTGCCTTCATAGCTTATTGTAAATACAAGGGGGCATTACCAGTGTGAGACATGTAATGACTGATAGTCTGCTCTCATGAGCTCACTGCAGAGACCTCTTTCATTTAAAATAAGCTCTGGAAGCAGATTCTAAGGGAGGTATATGTCCGGCCCTTAGATTTTAACCGTTCATTTTCATATTAAGACAAATTTGAAATTCTCTGAAATAAGACATTGGACCGCAGATATCAAGGTATCATTTTATTTAACTTTCTATGACTTGCATGCTTATATAGGCAGCTTAGGAAAGTTGATCTCATTAACAAATGACCTTCAAGCATAAAACCATGGAGAAGACTTCTTTAACAGAGAAGTGAAAAATTGAACAACCTTGTGGCCAAATATCTTAATTATTAGTGCTTGCTTTGTGGTCTACTGTCTTAAGCTGGTGTCACACACAGCGACAACGACAACGACGTCGCTGCTACGTCACCATTTTCTGTGACGTTGCAGCAACGTCCCGTCGCTGTCGCTGTGTGTGACATCCAGCAACGACCTGGCCCCTGCTGTGAGGTCGCCGGTCGTTGCTGAATGTCCAGCTTCATTTTTTGGTCGTCACTCTCCCGCTGTGACACACACATCGCTGTGTGTGACAGCGAGAGAGCGACGAAATGAAGCGATCAGGAGCCGGCACTGGCAGCTGCGGTAAGCTGTAACCAGCGTAAACATCGGGTAACCAAGGGAAGACCTTTCCCTGGTTACCCGATGTTTACGCTGGTTACCAGCCTCCGCCGCCCTTGCTGCCAGTGCCGGCTCCTGCACTGTGACATGTGGCTGCAGTATGCATCGGGTAATTAACCCGATGTATACTGTAGCAAGGAGAGCAAGGAGCCAGCGCTAAGCAGTGCGCGCGGCTCCCTGCTCTCTGAACTGTGACATGTAGCTGCAGCACACATCGGGTTAATTAACCCGATGTGTGCTGCAGGAGAGCAAGGAGCCAGCGCTAAGCGTGGCTCCCTGCTCTCTGAACTGTGACATGTAGCTGCAGCACACATCGGGTTAATTAACCCGATGTGTGCTGCAGGAGAGCAAGGAGCCAGCGCTAAGCGCGGCTCCCTGCTCTCTGAACATGTAGCACAGCGACCTTATGATCGCTGCTTCTGCTGTGTTTGACAGCTAAGCAGCGATCATAACAGCGACTTACAAGGTCGCTGTTACGTCACCGAAAATGGTGACGTAACAGCGACGTCGTTGTCGCTGTCGTTTAGTGTGAACCCAGCTTTAGTCAGTTGATAATTGAATTGTATTACACTTTTGTATAAAAATGTTATAAAATAAATAAGACTATTAATATAATTTCAGTGCACTGATTGAAAAATTATAACATGTGTTATATTTTTGGCAGATGACAATATCAGAAGCTCGGAAAGAAATCTGATATTTTCAGATTTTGTATCTAATGATTGTGGCATCACTCCAGTTAAATGTGAAGAACATGCCTTTGTCCTAGAACTACCTCCTGCCATTGACAGAAAAAAAATATCATCTGATCCTTTACAATGGGTCCTTTCTTCTACTTTATCAAAGACCAGTATTCAAAAGAAAAGTCACACAAGGGGTGTTGAATATCAAATGGCTCACATAGTGGAGAAACCATTTTCCTGTTCAGAATGTGAGAAAAGTTACAGTTTTAAATCAAGACTTGTTGCACATCAGAGAAGTCACACAGGGGAGAAGCCATTTTCATGTTCAGAATGTGGGAAATGTTTTAATCTGAAAACAAATCTTGTTACACATCAGAGAAGTCACACAGGAGAGAAGCCATATTCATGTTCAGAATGTGGGAAATGTTTTCTAATGAGATCACATCTTATTACACATCAGAGAAGTCACACAGGGGAAAAGCCATATGCATGCTCAGAGTGTGGTAAACATTATAGCGAGAAAGCAAAGCTTGTTACACATCAGAGAAGTCACACAGGTGAGAAGCCGTATTCATGTTCAGATTGTGGGAAATGTTTTATAATGAGACCCCATCTTATTACACATCAGAGAATTCATACAGGGGAAAAGCCATTTTCATGTTCAGAATGTGGGAAATGTTTTAATCGGAAAACAAATCTTGTTACACATCAGAGAATTCACACAAGGGAGAAGACATATTCATGTTTAGAATGTGGGAAATGTTTTAAATGGGAAACAAATCTTGTTACACATCAGAGAATTCACACAGGGGAGAAGTTGTTTTCTTGTTTAGAATGTGGGAAATGTTTTAATTGGAAAACTAATTTTGTGAAACATCAGAGAAGTCACACAGGGCACAAGCCATTTTCATGTTTAGAATGTGGAAAATGTTTTACAGAGAAATCAAAACTTGTTACACATCAGAGAATTCACACAGGGGAGAAGCCATTTTTATGTTCAGAATGTGGAAAATGTTTTACAGAGAAATCAAATCTTGCTAAACACCAGAGAATTCACACAGGAAAGAAGCCGTGTTTACCTTCTAAGTGTGAGAACTTATTAGCATTAAATTAAATCTTTATTACACATCAAAGAAGTCGAATAGGGAGAAATCATTTTCATGTTCTGAATAAGGGAAATGTTTAAAAGAGAAATCTTACATTGTTAGACATTAAGACACATAAGGCAGAGGCCATTTTGTTATTTATTTATTTTTAAATAATTTAATTGCCAATGTGCACAACCCCCCCCCCCCCCACACACACACACACACACACACACATAGGTTTTAGTCAAGTAAATTCATCTGTCTACAAGAAAAAGGAAAAATTATTTAGAGCAGTAAGCGATTGTTACAGAATATATACTAATACCAATAGCCGTTTGTTATTGGTATCTAAATAGTAGAAAGGTGAAGAAGGAAATCACCTGCTCACCTGTGTTTCTAGCTTTATAGGATTTTGAAGAGCCTGAGGCAAAATCGATTGCAAGGTGGTGATCAATTAGAAAAAGGTGGTGCGTTTGTCCAGTTTGACCCAAACATTTAAAATATATAGAAGAGTAATGAATGGATACTGACCATCAATGAGTTTATGCGTTCTTAGTCATGATGAAGTAACTTATTTACATTGAGCTGGAGAAACCCACCTGTTTTTTCGATTTAAATGTGAATCATATACAGTGGTGCTTGAAAGTTTGTGAACCCCTAAGAATTTTATATTTTTGTATAGTTTTGACCTAAAACAATAACATTTTCACACAAGTCCTAAAAGTGGATAAAGACATATCAAACAAATGAGTCTAAAATATTAGACAGTTTATCTTATTAAAGAAAATGGTCCCATATCACCTGTCTGTAGCATAAGATATCTCCCAAGAATTGCTTGCCTCAGGTCATTCCACAAGACCTATATAAAGTATCCCACAAAAATGAGTACACCCCTCACATTTTTGTGTCATGTTGTTCATTAGTGTTACAAGGTTTTAGATGTGAGTGGTGAGCTTGTGGGTTTAATTTTGGTGTTATCCCTCAAACACTCTCTCATACTGCTCACTAGAATTTCAACATGGCACTTAATGACAAAGAATTCTCTGAGGATCTGAAAAAAAAGAATTGTTGAATACATGTCTACATAAAGATGGCCTAGGCTTTAAGAAGAATTGCCAACTCCCTGAAACTGAGGCATGGTGGCCAAAACCATATAGTGGTTTAACAAGACAAGTTGCACTCGCCGATACACCTCGCCATCTTAGACAAAAGTTGAGTGCGCGTGCTCAGTGTCATATCCAGAGGTTGTCTTTGCCAAATAACGCATGAGTGCTGCCAGCATTGCTGCAGAGGTTACAGGGGTTGGTGGTCCATCTGTGAGTGCTCAGACCATAAGCCAGACACTGCATCAAATTGGTCTGTATGGCTGTTGTTCCAGAAGGAAGCCTCTTGTAAAGATGATGCACATAGACAGAATTTTGCTATATGTAGTTGCCCTATTTTATATCTAATAGCAGATTGCCATACTCTCAACAGCACTTAATCTAGTGGACTGTCCCTAGTACATAGAGAAATAGCTTATTAAACTGTCTGTTTATAAAACTCTCAGTATAGTGCTACTGTAGTTATATGTAATGAGGGTCTTAGCTCTCGCATCGGATGCCATACACAATACGGTAGTGGAACCAAGGCCTAATGTTGGAATATTGCTCTACACCCACTTTCTGAAGGAAGGGGATCATGCTGTGCTTCAGTATGTCACAGTCCTGGTGGAATTTATAATTCTTCAGTGAACTGTAGCTACCCACAGCTGGCAACACTCATGTTACCCCAAACCATGACACTTCACCACCATGCTTGACTGTAGGTAAGACATATTTGTCTTTTGTAGTCCTCACCTTGTTGCCACCGCACACGCTTGATACCATCTAAACCAAAAAAGTTTATGTTTGTCTCATCAGACCACAGGACATGGTTCCAGTAATGCATTTCCTTAGTCTGCAAGTCTTCAGCAAACTGTTTTGGGCTTTCTTGTGCATCATCCTTAGAAAAAGGCTTCTTTCTGGGATGACAGCCATGTAAACTGATTTGATACATTGTGCGGCGTATGGTCTAAGCACTGACAACCTTACCCCCTACCCGTTTAACTTCTGCAGCAATGCTGGCAGCACTCATACAGTACGTCTATATGGAAAAGACAACCCCTGGCTATGACGCTGAGCATGTGCACTCAACTTCTTTGGTTGATCATGGCAAGGCCTGTTCTGAGTGGAACCTGTCTTGTTAAACAGCTGTATGGTCTTGGTCACCATGCTGCAGCTCCGTTTCAGGATGTTCTTTTCATAGCCTTGGCCATCTTTGTGTAGGGAAACAATTAATTTTTTCAGATACTCAAGAGAATTCTTTGCCATGAGGTTACATGTTGAACTTCCAGTAATAACACCAAACAGCGATAACACCAAATTTAACACACTTGCTCCCCATTCACACCTGTGACGTTGCAACACTAGTGAGTCACTTGAGTTACGAATTGGGCGTCATTTGTTCATTTCCACTTAGGGGTGTACTAACTTTTCTTGACAGCAGTTTAGACAGTAATGGCTTTCTGTTGAGTTATTTAGTCGGCACACCAAATTTATACTGTTATACAAGCTGTACACTGACTACTTTACATTGTATCAAAGTGTCATCTTCAGTGTTGTCCCATGAAAAGATGTAATAAAATATTTACAAAAATGTGAGGGGTGTACTCACTTTTGTGATCTACTGTATATGCCAGTTTACATTCAGGCTTTACTTTGTCTAACCTGTTTTATATATTTCCTATTACCTATCTCCTCCTGTTGATATATGCTGCCCCCTTGTATACATTTCCTTTTTCAAACCCTACCATGTTTTGAATGAACTATTAATAAAGATTTAATATATTTTACGTCTTAAAAGGCTATATTTTGTTAATAGGTCTTATATTTATTACTTATCCATATACATTGCTGGATACTAGATTTGGCAGATTGCATATAATTTGCATTTTATATATATATATATATATAAAAATATACATATATATGTATATATATATATATATATATATATATATACATACACAGGTTGGATACTTTTTTGTCAACAATCCCCCATCTCTACCATTCTGGGCTGGACCTTTGCATTAAAAGAGAGCCTCGACCCCACAGCCCTCCCAGTCTTCCTCTGATGTTATGCTAGTGTCTGACTGCGAATTGAGTTCTGATAGATTAGATGATAATACTCCAGAGGAGTGGTCTACAACCTGTGGCTTGGGAGCTACATGTGGCTCGTGGGACCGTGATGTGTGGCTTGTGAATGTCTTCCAGCCTGGTGCACCAAGCAGCTATGAAGAGGAGGTCTCAATTTGTTGATTTTGTGAATAGCCCCATATAGAAGAGCAGATCTGAAAAGGGGTAAGGTAGGAACCCCTGGATCTTTGTATACTACCTCAGTGTGATTTCGGTGGAAGAACTTTTGCTGTCATTATACTAGTAATGGGGTCTCTGGGTGTCACTACTGTGAGGGGGCGAGGTCTGAATGTGGCTCGGGATCCACTCTCAGAGCTGAATGTGGCTCACGACCATCTTTCAGAGCTAGATGTGGCTTTCAAGGTCAGAAAGGTTGGGGACCTCTGCTTCAGAGGTTTATTAATTAAACCAATAAAGTATAAATTAATTAAATCGGTTAAAAGCACTTTGGAATCTGTAAGATGCATTAGGGCCATTAGCTCATTAAGGAGCATTTTTATTACTTCCCAGGACTTAAAGAGAAAGTGTTACCTTCTCATCCATTAAGTATTGCTTTCAAAGGAACTGGGATAAGCCGGACAGCAAATATAACCAGGGTGCTAAGATGAAACACACAGGTTATAGACCCTAATTGTTCTTTTGCTTGGGATTCACATCCAAAAATTGATCTTGAGATAGCAAAATTGGCTAAAAGTTCAATTTTTCCCCTCATGAAGAAACCTCCCTATGGATCATATGGATCACAGGTCTGATAGTGTGCTTAAATTTTTTTTTTTATCTACTGCAGCAGCATGAAAGTTGTTTTTCTCTGCTATTCCTGTAGCAACGGCCCAACAAGTCTGGCTGAGCCACTCATGCATGATCTGTGTTATAAATCGGCAGCGCCGTAGCTGCAAGCAGCCTGCTGCGGTCCATTTATGGCTGTGCCTCAAGTCGTCCAATTGGCTGCTTCTTCCTCCATGTCTAAGTGTTGAGAAGCGGCTAGGGCGCATGCACGTGCCTATTTGCCCCAGCCAGAGCCTATGTCCAGTGTCTCGCCTAGTGAGCATGCTGGCAGCAGCTGCTGACTTTGGAGCAGAAGAGAACATCCTCAAGTCACTTCGCTGTAAGGTTCAGGACACTTGCCGAAGAACTAGGGTGGCCAGATAGGACCCTCACGTCAAAGATGCGCTAGCATCCCGCGAAGTGCCAACCTCCCTTGAGGGCCATATGACACTGGATACCCGTATTGACCTGCGAAACTCCAAATGTCAGCTGGAGCACAGGTCAGCGGGTCATTCAACCACTGTGGTGGTCTCTCCCACTGCACCTCCCTTAGAGGATGCCCCTGTCCCCGTGGACATCTCTAGGGTTGGTGTTGCTAGGTCATCGTTCGGTCATTATGCCAACCATTGCCCAAAGCGTCAGGCTAAGCGACCGGGATTGGTGACCATAGCTGGTGGCAGACTGGACCAGGCGTCATCCATGAGGGTGACGTTTCCTTTGTCCATGTTCTTTAAGGGGGCTATCTGGTCCACAAAGGCTTGTGTGGACACAGGGACTGGGGATAATTTTATCTCCTCTTTTGCCCAGCGGCATGCCATCCTGCTGGTGCAGATGCCAAGGCCAGTGAGAGTCCATGTGGTGGATGGGTCCTTTTTACCTAAGGTAATTTCCCACTGTACGGTGCCCATTACCCTTGCCATGTCATCTGGGCATAGGGAGATAATTTCTTTCCCGGTTCTCCCTTAGGGTGCAGATGATATTCTGCTGGGCATGCTTTGGCTGAAGCGGCATTCCCCACTTATCGAGTGGTCGTCAGGGGAGATTGTTTTGTGGCTCCCACAGCATATCTCCATCTCCTGACCGTCGCACGGTGGTACCTTTGGCGACTACAAACCATCCGAGTGGGGGGCCGCCAGAGGGGGGGTACTGTTACAAATCGGCGCCACCATAGCCGCAAGCAGCCTACTGTGGTCCCTTCTATGCCCAGGCGCTGGCCGACATTTTTGGCCGTGCCTCTGGTCATCCAGCTGGCTGCTTCTTCCTCCACGTCTAAGTGTGGAGAAGTGGCTAAGGCGCACGCGCGTGCCAATTTGCCCCAGCCAGAGCCTATGTCCATTGTTTCGCCTAGTGAGCATGCTCAGCTTCAGTTCAGGCTACTGAGCATGCTCACACACTTAGTGCAAAAAGCCTCTTTACCCAGGTTCTTGGACTTCGTGCTGTGTCCAAGTTCTGTGTTGTGCCTACTGAGCATGCTCAGCCTGATAGTCTTGTTTCTGCGACTAAGTCGGTTGTTCAGGATACTGAGCATGCTCAGGCACTTAGTGCATCAGAGGCTAAGTCCGGTAAAGGACTTCACAGGGCATGTCAGTGAGATGGCAAGCCCTGATAGACCAGACGGCATCAGGTGTCCTGATGATGTGGCAAGTCTGAACTGGGTCGCGGAGGCTCACCCCTATGACCTTGCACCCCATCATTGGTCATCAGACGATGACTGGTAGGGTGTTTGGGGCGGTGCTGTGCTTGTGTTTGTGTCATCAGTGATGTGGCGGTCACGGATAGGCCACTGGTGACGTCACTGATGATGTAACACTCCGCTATTGGCCCCTGGAGGCGCCATTGTGGTTCACACTGGGTCTGGGGCGGACACTAAGTGTTAAAAGAGTCTGGAGAGTGCACCATAGTACGCAGTCTTCTCACATGCTCACACATTACCCATGTTTAGAGCCACATTGCGGCCTATAGCCACTAGTTCTGGAAGCGTTAGAGTTAGGCATCTGGTGCCTGTCACGCCAAGATTTGTGACTTGGCACGTTAGGGGCAGGGGCCGCTCTTCCCTCCTATCGTTCCAGTCTTGTTGTAGCAGCACAGTGGAGTTAACTGGGCTGCGGCTGCTGCGCCTACTGCCCCGTTGTGCCCCCTACGCACACAGACAGTGTATCCCAGGACCCCTCTGGTGTTAACAGGGGAGTCTAGGTGTGTGGACCCTGTGTCATGAACAGGGTTCACAATAGTCCTTGTCCAAGTGACGCCTAACTTGTTTCAGTTTCATATTATTTCGGAGACACCCAGCTCTGTATTATCCGCTTTACCTACGGGTTGCCAGCAGCTCCTTTACCATCTTGGAGCACAGTGAACCCTGACTGGAGATTGCGGTATTCACCACCTTATCCTAATCTGCCAGTCCCCCCGTAACAATCTGGAGGATAGAAACTCAGTGACGAGCGCTGCTGTCAGAAGTGCAGCAGCTTCCATCACCGCAGGTCATGTACCTAGCTAACCTCCTGAAGTCAGCGCTGGTCATTCCCTGCAGTGACCTGGGGTGACCTCATGATGTTAGCACAGGTCACTGCACTGCTCTCCCAGCCAATGGGGAACATTCTGTTCTTCACTGACTGGGACAGTGAATATGAATTGTCGTGGGACCCCCTTATTGGATTACACTGGACCCGGATTTGTTTTTTCTTTCCAAAAAATTGGTGAAAAAGGGAATGTGTTGGGGAGTGTTTTTTCAAATAAAAATTTGTCGTCTATTTTTTTTTTATTACTGACTGGGTTTGTGATGTCGGGTATCTGATAGACATCGTGACATCACTAACCTCTGGGCTTGATGCCAGGTGACATTACACATCCGGTATCAACCCCATATATTACCCCATTTGCCACCGCACCAGGGCAACGGGATGAGCCGTGTAAAGTCCCGTGACTATCGCATCTAATGGATGTGCCAATTCCAGCCGGCTGCTGGCTGATATTTTTAGGCTGGGGGGCTCTCAATGATGTGGGTCTCCCCAGCTTAAGAATACCAGCTCCCAGCTGGGAGACTTTATCTTGGCTGCTATCAAAATTGGGTGGACTGCAGGCTGTTTTTTAAAATTATTTATTGTAATGTACGATATAGACCCGCCCACCGGCGGGTGTGATTGCTTGCAGTCAGACAGCTGTCACTCAGCGTGGGAGCGCATCTAACTGTAACCAATCACAGACAGGGGGAGGAGTAAATATGTATGAGCCTAATGAGCGGCCGACTCGGGGAGATCAAAGAGCTGCCACGGGAGCAATGTGACAGCCGTGCCGGTGATTGGTGAGTATGTAGCGCTTGCTCTTACCCCTTTGCCCCAGATTCTGTTCCCCATAGACTTTATATGGGGACCAGCATCTGGCCAGATACCCTGGACTGCATGTAACTCTCTTTCCGCTTTTTTGCAGTCCACAAAAAAAACCAGAAGTCACACGGATGACACACGGACCGTATATGGAACGTAAAGGGACGGATGCGATTTTCACATGGATGCCGCACGGATGCATCTGTGATAAAACAGGACCGTGTTTTGCGGACGGCAAAAACTAAACGGTTGTGTGAATAAACCCTTAGTGTTCTTTCTCCTTGCTCTGGATTTGCCTGAAAACATACACCACACCGTTTCATAGCTTTTCTAGTTTGCTTTGGCAAGCATTTTATGTATAATCTTTCTTTATTGAATAATTCACAACAAAAAGACAAAGAACATAAAGAGAAAAAGATCATCAGTATCATCAATATGACGTATACATTTTGTTACAGACATATTGATTTTCATCCTGTATTCCTCATATTATTGCCACAATTATGCCCTATATTAACTAACAAATTATTGTAGCTAAAACTACTATATATTCTTACATTTGAAACAGAAGGAATACTTATACATCAGTTGTTGTATATCAGTTTTTCACATCATGTGGGGAATCTCTTCTGTGCCCACACTTTTACATTGAAAAAATTCTAATACCCCACTGAGGTTATATGCACATCCAAACTTTAATTTTTTTGATCAAAAGAAAAGAAAAAAGTAAGAACAAGGAAAGAAAGAGTAAGAACCGAATAAAAGAAGGGTAGTATTAGGAGGGTGCACAAGAACGGCCAAGGAGAAGGGAAGGAGAGCTAGGAGTGACAGGTGTCAAAAAGGGTTCGATAATCATTAGTATCCTTATATAATATCCATGGCGTCTATATTTTCAGGAACCTTTCCGTATTGCCCTCCGCTTCTGCTGACAGATCCTCCATATGATGGATATATGCAAATTCCTGCTGCCACTCCCCCAAGGATGGAACCTCCATTGATCGCCAATGTCTGGGTATCACTGCCCTTGCTGCCGTTAGACAAAACCGTAATAGGTCCCCCTTCTGGGCTCTGAAGGACCCAGGAAGCATGGATAATAATGCTATTTGAGGGGACTGTGGCACCACCTCTCCAGTTATTTCGTGTATGTCTGAAAAACTGCCTCCCAAAACGGTTTGATTTTACAACACCACACATGTAACATTCTACCACGTTCAGTTTCACAGCGCCAACACATCTCAAAAACCGATGGAAAAATCCTGTGGAGCCTCACCGGGTATTGATACCACCTTGTCAAAATCTTATAGTTTTTCTCTTTTGCGTGTCCAGCAGTAGACATTTTGTGAGAAAATATATATGCTTTTTGTTTTTGTTCGTCTGTCGAGGTTGTCTCCATTTCCTCCTCCCAGTTGGTCATAAAATTAGGATCTGAGTCCGCAGAGGGAACAGCCCGCCCCAACAACTTATAAATAATTGATATCAGATGGGGGTCAACGATTCCTGCATGAACAATTTCTCAAAGGGTAAAGCTGAAGCAATTGCCAAATGTTGTCCTCCCTTTGATTGAGCACTACCAAACGAGAGTAATTGCCTATACTCAATCCACGATAGGGTCTGGGGGGGATCCATATTCTGCATGTCTGCAAAGGATATCAAATTGGACCCAGCCATGGCGTGGTATAACCTGCCCTCCCGCCGCACACGCCATCTCAGAAAATTGGAACGACCAATTCCCAGAGGGAATTCTGGATTGGACAGAATTGGTGCAAGGAGGAAAGGACACCCCACCAACCCGCCTTTCTGTTTTATTTGATCCCATACCTTCAATGTAGCCCGAATCAAAAAATCTGCACAAGGTAATCCCACCCCTCCCGGGACTCTATCCATGGTAAATATTTTAAGGGGACTGATGAGCTCTCCTGTTCCAATGTGATCCATTTTTTAGAATTTGCATTGAAATGCCAGTCAAATAATCGAACCAGCAGGGCCGCCCGATGATATCCATGGAGGTCTGGACGTCCAGCACCCCCCGTAGAAGTGCAACGAGTAAGCGTTTGATATTTTACTCTAGCTCTGGAGTGTCCCCAGACAAATTGAATCAGTGCGGACCTGAGGGTTCGAAAAAAGCCCGCTGGAGGAAGTATTGGGACCGCCTGAAAAATGTTCAGAAATCGAGGGGGTATGTCCATCTTAAACGTATTTATACGTCCAAACCAGGAAATGGTTTTTTTATGATAAGTTAATAGATCTTTGACCGTTCGTGACAAAAGCGTTTGATAATTCATGGAATAAAGGGATTCCAAATCAGCAGGGTCATTTATTCCCATATATTTTATTGCTTTAGGCTGCCATTTAAATGGAAAGTTACTTTTTGGCCATTGACACCTCCTGAGATTGTAAAGTGACATTTAGAGCTTTTCGATTTGGAGTGATTGACCCTAAAATTGCTTAGGTCCCCGAACCTTTCAAATTCCACCAACACAGGGAAATGTCATGTGTGGTTGGGAAACATATAGTAATAAATCATCAGCATACAATGCCGCCTTATATGTTCGTCCTCCTATGCGTAGACCGTGTACACTGGGATTTCCTCTAATCGCATTAGCAAGATGTTCAATTGTTATAACATACAATAGCGGGGAAAGAGGGCATCCCTGCCTTGTTTCATTTCGAATGTTAATAGGTTTTGATAGTGAGCCATTTGCTTTAATGCGGGCTGATGGGCATGTGTATAAGGCCAAAATTTTATTTAAGAAACATGGACCCATTCCTATTTGTTTTAAAGCTGCCCTCAGGAAATCCCAATGCACACGGTCGAATGCTTTTTCTGCATCTATAGATAGCAGGCCAAGCGGCTGGGACTTTGATCTAGCGTGCGCTATGAGCAACAAAGTTTTATTAACATTGTCTCGTGCTTCCCTACCCTGTATGAACCCCACCTGATCTGCATCGATTATAGAGGGGAGGAGGGGGCCCAGCCTATTAGCCAGTATCTTAGAAAATAGCTTTATATCAATGTTTAGTAATGATATTGGTCTATAATTAGACACCATAGTAGGGTCCTTGCCTGGTTTCGGGAGGACCGTAATATGGGCCTCTAATGACTGAGCTGCAAATGGGGTTGTCTCCGAGATTGCATTAAAGACTTTTGTGAGGAATGGAGTAAGGAACTCTTGAAAAATTTTATAAAATGCTGGAGAGAAGCCGTCAGGGCCTGGACTCTTTCCAGCCGGGGTACCCTTAATGACCGTACCCACCTCCTCCTCTGTAAACCGAACCTCTAGTTGTTGAACATCATCATTTTCCAGAATCGGTAAGGCAGTGTCCGTCATGTACTCCTCAATTCATTTAGTCCGAGTCTGTGACTCCAAATCGGAGAATTTCCCTTGGATATTATATAAATCAGAATAGAACACCCTCAGCTCTTCCAAGATTTCTGTTGGGTTACTCACTTCCCCCCCTCCTCTCCGCTTCAGACAAGGAATGAACGTTGTATTATTTCGCGGGTGCAGGAGACGGAACAGGGGCCTGCCACACTTATCCGAATGCTGGTAGAGGAAACGTTTATAATGATTGCGATACCGAAGGTATTTTTCATTTAAAAGGGTCCTAAGCTCCTCCCTACATCTCGTGAGTTCTGCCAACGTCTCCGTCATTTGGTTACGTTTATGTATTGTCTCTAGCCTGTGTATCCGATCTAACAGCTCCTGTGTTTGAATGACTTTCAGTTTCTTGATACGTGCCCCGTGCTTTATCAGCACCCCTCTGATCACACACTTGAAAGACTCCCATTGTAGAGGCAATGAAGTGGAATCCAATTCGTGAGTGGACAGGAAGGCCCCAATAGAATCTTTAATATCATTCATGCAAATTGAATCCTTAAGCAAATTGTCATTGAGCCTCCATGTCCACTCTCGTCTCAAGCTATCCGGGGGTAAAAAAAACAAAAAGATCGGGGCATGATCGGACCACACATTGTTACCGATCGTGGGGTTCGGTCGCCAAGCTAACACACAGTGGCTAACTTGGCAAGCAGTTTATGTTGCTTCGCTGCATCATGTGAGCCATTACAAGTGCATGGAAAAGGTCCTTCAAGAATAGGTGTCTCCTGTCCTTCCTCCTAACATGGAAAGCGGGATGAGTTTCAATATAAATAATGTAGGAATTAAGTGCTAATACATCAAGCATATTTGAAAAATGACTACAGGTCAATGTTTTGTTTGCCTCTTGCATGAATATTCACCAACCATTTCATCCTTCTTGTCCATACCTTCTTTAGTTTTATTATAGTGCAGGATGATTTCTAGTTTTGGTTTCCTGTCATTGCTATGAATACTGGAATCATGATGCATGGTACTGAGTAATATAATGGATTTTTTTCCTTCTTCGCTTTGTAAGCCACCATCTTTGCTTTGTTGCTTAACCCCTTAGTGACGGAGCTAATTTTCACCTTAATGATCAGACCAAATTTTGCAATTCTGACCAGTGTCACTTCATGAGGTTATGACTCTGGAACGCTTCAACGGATCCTGGTGATTTTGAGATTGTTTTTTTCGTCACATATTGGACTTTATGTTAGTACCAAATTTAGGACAATATTTTTTGCGTTTATTTATGAAAAAAATTGAATTTTGGCAAAAATGTTGAAAATTTAGCAATTTTTAACTTTTGAATTTTTATACCGTTAAACCAGAGATTTCTGTGACACAAAATAGTTAATAAATAACATTTCCCACATGTCTACTTTACATCAGCACAATTTTGGAAACAAAATTTTTTTTTTGTTATGAAGTTAGAGGGGTTCAAAGTTTATCAACGATTTCTCATTTTTACATCAAAATTTACAAAACCATTTTTTTAGGGACCACATCACATTTGAAGTGACTTCAATAGGCCTAGATGACAGAAAATACCCAAAAGTGACACCATTCTAAAAACTGCACCCCCCAAAGTACTCAAAACCACATTCAAGAAGTTTATTAACCCTTCAGGTGCTTCATATGAACAAAAGCAATGTGGAATGAAAAAAAGCAAAAATTAAATTTTACCTAAAAATGTTGCTCTAACCCAAATTTTATTCACTTTTAGAAGAAATAACACAACAAAATGGACCCCAAAACGTGTTCCCCACTTTCTTATGAGCGCGCCGATACCCCACATATGGTCAGAAACCTCTGTTTGGACAAATGGGAGGGCTCGGAACAGAAGGAGCAATATTTGAATTTTGAAAAGCAAATTTGGCTTAAATAGATTGCGGGCACCATGTTGCATTTACAGGTCCGCTAAGGTACCTAAACAGAAGAAACCCCTCACAAGTGACGCCATTTTGGAAACTAGACCTCTCAAGGATTCTATCTAGGAGTATAGTGAGCATTTTAGATCCACAGGTACTTCACAGATTTTGTTAACGTTACGTTGTCATATTGAACATTTTAATAATTTTCTCAAAAATGTTGCTTTAGCATCAATTTTCTCACTTTTTCAAGAGGTAATTCCAAAAATTTGACCTCAAGGTTTATTAACCACTTTTTTATGAGCGCGGTGATACCTCACATGTGGTCTGAAACCTTTGTTTGGACAAATAGGAGGGCTTGGAACGAAAGGAGCAATATTTGAATTTTGGAAAGGAAATTTGGCTGAAAAAGATTGCGGGCACCATGTCGCATTTGGAGGTCCCCTAAGGTACCTAAACAGCAGAAACCCCGCACAAGTGACCCCATTTTGGAAACTAGGCCCCTCAAGGAATTTATCTAGATGTTTGGTGAGTACCCTGAACCCTCAGGTGCTTCACAGAAGTTTATAATGTCGAGCTGTGAAAATAAAAAAATACATTTTTACCACAAAATTGTTACTTCAACCAGGTAGCTTTTTTTTTTACAAGTGTAAAAGGAAAAAAATCAGCATAAAATGTATTGTGCAATTTCTCCTGAGTATGGTGATACCTTATGTGTGATGAAAATCAACTGTTTGGGTGCACAGCAGGGCTCGGAAGGGAAGGAGCGCCATTTGACTGCACAATTGGCTGGAATCATTAGCGGACGCTATGTTGCATTTGGAAAGCCCCTAAGGTGCCTAAACAGTGGAGGTTTCCCACAAGTGACCCCATTCTGGAAACAAGACACCTCAAGGCTTTTATCTAGGTGTATATTGGGCAGTTTGAATCCAAGAGTACTTCACAGAATTTGATAAGCTTAGGTTGACATATTGTAATTTTCATTTTTTTCACAAAAATGTTGCTTTAGCATCATATTTCTTACTTTTTCAAGAGGCAACAACAAACCGTGGATCCCACAGGTTGTTATCCAATGTCTTATAAGCACAGGGATACCCCACATGTGGCCAAAAACCTCTGTTTGGATAAATGGGAAGGCTTGGAATGGAAGGAGCACCATTTGAATTCTGGAAAAGTTGAAATAAATTGCGGGCACCATGTCACATTAGCAGGGCCCCTTGGGTACCTATACAGCAGAAACCCCCCACAAGTGACCCCATTTTGGAAACTGGATTTTATTCAGGAGTATAGTAAGCATTTTGAATCCACAGGTACTTCACAAAAATGTTGCTGTAGCAACAAATTTCTCACTTTTAGGCTATGTAGCCATGATCCAGCGACACGGCGTCTAGTACACAGTGTCAGCCTTCCTGCAGAGATGTGAGTGTTGTCCACGGGAGAACGCAGCTGCCCATGCCCACGATTTGGGTTCAGGCTGCTGTGGAGCTCTATGCTACCTGCAGAGAACACTCTTGTCTCCGCAGCATATATTTACATGCTGAGGCTCGGGAAGCTGCACCACAGGTCGGTTTATGCTGCGGAGAAAAGAAGCACATTGGGCATAGGATTTCTAAAAATCCTTCCACTGTGCTTCTACTGCACAATGCAGCGCTATGGATGCAGGGAAAACACTCTGCGCCCAAAACGCTGCAAACCCTGATTGTGGGCACACAGCCTAAAATGCTACAATGGATGAATGGATAGATGTCAAACATATATAACGTCCCACCCCCCTATATATTCTAAGCTGGTGCCCTTTAGTGCCTTTCATATGGCACTAAAAGGGTGCCTAGCCATGTATTTAGCCCCCTAAAAAATTAATAATTAAAATAAACAACGTGGGGTCCCCCCTATTTTTGATAGCCAGCTAGGGTAAAGCAGACAGCTGTAGCCTGCAAACCACAGCTGACAGCTTCACCTTGGCTGGTGATCAATTTGGAGGGCTCCCCAGGCGTTTTTTAAAAAAAAAAACCAACAAACAAACGTGGGGTCCCCCCAAATTAGATCACCAGCCAAGGTGAAGCGGACAGCTGGGGTCTGGTATTCTCAGGGTGGGAAGAGCCATGGTTATTGGACTCTTCCCAGCCTAAAAATAGCAGGCCGCAGCCGCCCCAGAAGTGGCGCATCCATTAGATGCGCCAATCCTGGTGCTTCGCTCCAGCTCATCCCGCGCCCTGGTGCGGTGGCAAACGGGGTAATATACGGGGTTGATACCAGCTGTAATGTCATCTGGCATCAAGCCCTGGGGTTAGTGATGTCACGGCATCTAAACAGATACCCGACATCACTAACCCAGTCAGTAATAGAAAAAAATAAAGACTGAAAAAAAACCTCCCCGAAACATTCCTCTTTCACCAATTTATTGAAAATAAATAAATTTCGGTCGCTGTAATCCATTTTGGAGGTCCCTCGGCGACTCTGGACCTTCTAGAATATGGGGGGCACGTTCAGGGAACGTATCCCCCATTTTCTGGAAGAGCAAGCTCTCCATGAGCAGTGTGGGTGCAGTAATCTGAGAATACTGCACTCACACTGCCCCGGTCCAACCTAGGGCAGAGTGACCTGCAGTAACCTCATTCCAGAATATGAGGGGCACGCTCACACAACGTACCCCCCATTTTCTAGAACAGCAGGCTCTCCATGTGAGGAGTGTGGCTGCAGATTACTGCACTCACTCTCCCCCGGTCCACAGCGCAGCAGCGAGGTCAGCGTCCATGCTTGCAAAGATCCAGCTGACAGCCGCTGTCTGCGCATGCGCCGCCAGCTTTCTAGGAGGCGGAGTGATCGCGGGGACGGAGCAGCAGCCAGGTAACGGGGCTGAACAGGGCTGACCGGGGAGCTGACCGGGGGACCTGGGCACGACTTTTCTGCCGCATGTGACGTGTCACATGCGGCAGAAAGAGCAGAATGAATACGGCCGCGCGCTGTGCGCTGCAATCTTGCATGCTCCGGAGGGGGGGAATGGGGAGCACTCTAGAGAACCGGAGGGGCTCTGTTGGACCAGAGGGCTCCGGTGGACCGGAGGAGGGGTCAGGGGAGGACATTTCCCTCCGATCTGAAATGTTTGATAATTTCAGATAGGAGGGAAATGAATGCAGAGCCGGCGGCGGCGGCAGTTTTCTGTGCACTTCGGCGCCATTTTGACTGCTCCGGAGGGGAGGTAGGAAGGGGGGGGACTCTCCGGCACCGGGGGCTTTGGGGGTACTAGGGGTTTATATTTCTTTCTCATCTGACATGTTTGATCATGTCAGATGAAAAAGAAATCAGTTTTACCGGCCATTTATTTTTTTTTTCATGTGTTCGTCGGTATACGGTGTATACCGCCGATCACATTATCGGGGTCCAAAAAAAACACCCCGATTCATAATCTGGGGGGTCTCAGCTACCCCTGGTAGCTGAAACCACCGAGATTTTCGGTCGCTGGGGAGCGCTACAGGGTTTTTTCGGGCCGCCACTTTAAAGCGGCGGAACAGAATAAGTACCCTGTTTTGCCGCCGCTTTAAGTCGTACGGCCGTCGTTATGAGGTTAGACCAAAGACACTATCACATGGGCATACCCAGGATCAAAACTAGGGGGGGCAAGCCATGGTCATTCAGGTTGTAAAATATTAGAACGGAAAAGGTGAATGAAACGAAAATTTTAACTATTTACTATCCGAATAACGAATTATGCGAATAGCGAATAGTAATGATTACACTCGCTCATCGGTGCTCACTATTATAGACCTATTGGAAAACATGGAATTTATGGTTAAATGTCTCTAGGCTGGGTTGATTCCTCTCAATTTCATTTCCTACAGAAATTGCTTAACTTACCTTTTTGGATCCAGTTTCTTATATCCATTTAGGCAGCCTCGATGTCTTCTAAATGTAAATAAGAAAGCAATCTAATAAATTATAACTGGAATAAATTCGAAAGATTAGTTGTTTTAAAGAAAAAGGTGCGTTCACATGCTGCGTATTTCTGCATTTATGCAGCGCAGGACCTGGAACAGGACCTTAAACAGCACCATGTGACAAGGCAACGTCACCAGTCACATCGTGCTTCCGGGTCCTAGAGCCCCCCCACAAACACATACTGTATACAGCCCCCCCATAGGGCTCCCATCTCATATACAGTCCCCCCTTAGGGCTCCCATCTCATATACAGTCCACCCATAGCGCTCCCATCCCATATACAGCCCCCTATAGGGCTCCCATCTCATATACAGCCCCCCATAGGACTCCCATCTCATATACAGCCCCCCATAGGACTCTTATCTCATATACAGCACCCCCATAGGGCTCCCATGTCATATACAGCCCCTCATAGGGCTCCCATATCATATACAGCCCCTCCATAGGGCTCACATGATAGGAGCCCTATGGGGGTCTGTATCTCATATAAGGCCCCCCCCCATAGGGCTCCCATATTCAGTCCCCCCATCATATACAACAGCTCCCCAGACTGTCTGATTAAATATTTACATTTTTTTTACTTGTGGCAGCAGCTCAGCCTCCCAGCAGTCTACCCAGCTTGTGACTGTGCCGGCCGCTCTACACTTTATGATAGTGACTATCATAAAGTGCTCGCTGTGGAATGTGCTTCATCACTGGAGGAATATCTCGTCGATTTGGCTTCATAGTACCAACAACTGTAAGATCTTTTTCAAGCAAAAAATTGCCCAGTTCAACATTAGTAACGTAATTGTCCATTGTAATGTTTCTAGTAGAATTGTAAATTGGTACATGTTTTGTTTACAATGTCAGAACCTAGGTCTTTCTGCACTGGAGCGCCAACTTCTTTGCCACAGCAGATAAGCCCATTTATCCCATAATAATTTGCAGAATCACACATCCAGAATATTTTTATTCCATACTTGGCTGGCTTACTAGGCATATATTGAATGAACTTGCAATGTCCTAAGAAGGCTACAAGTTGCTCATCCACTGTTACATTAGCACTAGGATTGTAGAGCTTGGTAGAATTCTTGATAAAAATATTCCAGATGCAACGGATATGTGCTAATTGATCCATTTCCAATCTCTCAGGACGAGTTTGCTTATCAACCAATCTAAGGTGTCTCCAAATTTCCTCATATCTATCCACTTGTGGTGGTGGGCACGGGGCAGGCAGTGTGTACTAGTCATGGCAGCAAGGGAACAGGTCACAGCACAACCTGTCATTAACCCCTCATCTCCCCGTCACTGCACCACACACTGGAGAACTCCGTAACAGGCTCAGGCATCATACATTCACTTCTCTTCATCAGACAATAAAGTTCAGGCTCAGGTCTTCCTTAAACACTTGCAACTTTATTTCTGGGAACTTGTTACAACTTCGGTCTGCATCTTGCCGTCACCGTTATCGTCTCAAAGGGGTTCCTTCTCCTATTCACATGATACAGTTGCAGTGATTGGTCCTGTTGCACCTGAGCACCATCTAAAGTCTAAAGCCCTTTCTTTCCCTTACTTCACTTCATGTCCACACAGGGGTCCGCTTCTGTGCAGGGGTCTCCCCTTTGTGCCAGACAATCTAGACATACCCTCACCACCAGGGGGCGCACTGACCTTTACGTGAGTGAGGGCTCCCTTTTGTTCCCGCCAGCAGGCACTGATGCCAGACCCCCGACTTTCGGACTAAATCCCTCTCCGTGAGGGATGCAGTTCCACCATCCGTCCAGGATCCCATGTGTCGCAGCCGTGGGGGTGACCCACAGGGTCAGGATCTGTTACTTGGGACATCTTACATCTACATCTCAGTGGGGACTCTCCTTTTTCCTTCCCTCTATTACTTACTTATATCTAACCTACTCTTCTACCATTTCTCTCTCCCTGCCCACCCAGGTGCCAGACAACTGTGCTGCAACACTGCCACCTAGTGGAGAAATCACACAAACAAGGCATTTACACTTTACAATAACACTTTACAGTTACCACATAGGACATTAGTGTGCCGGGTACAGATGCAGAGGTGGGCCCAACAATTAACCCCCCTACACACTGACATTGTTGCTTTGAAGTGAGGATCAGAAAATGGTTCCAGAAATAATTCTCTGATAGAAACATTGTAAGATTTTTTACATCGTACCAGAAGTGCTAGTCAAATATAAGCATACGATTTCTCTTCTGAGAATTTTTTCCATGTTTTTTTTTTTCCCCAGAAGCAATACGTCTTCCTTCTAGGTTTGTAAATAAAAGCACCTCATCTGCAATATTTTCAGAAAAAAAAAGTACAGAAAACATCTTTCAACACACAGGCATGATCCACCCCCCTCCCCAGCAACCCTGACTACAATAACACAGTAACTTGAGACACAAACATTGAGGAGTACATGATAAACAGTATGGGCCTAAAAGGCCCAGGTTACGTGGATAATAATAATCTTTATTTATATAGCGCCAACATATTCCGCAGCGCTTTACAATTCAGGAGGATTGTATACAAGCAAGTAACAGTTATGGAAAATACAGTATTTAGAGGGAAAAAAAAAGACAACCCTGCTCGTGAGAGCTTACAATCTACAATGAGATGGGGGGGCGGGGCAAGTTACGAGTGCTTATTTACAATGACAATCCAGCCATCTCAAGGAATAAGGGGTATCCCCAAAAAAGCATTGTTATACCAAAATGCCTATCACATAAAATGATATTACTAACAACAACATACTTGAGCAATACCTAGAGTTTCAAAATTCAAACTAAAGTAATCTTGCAGAAAATAGCAAAAAATTAAGCTACTGGGCCTAAAAGGCCCGATATATGCATTCTAGGGTTAATGATTGGTGACCAGGTTGAAAATGGGTTGTCCAACACCTCTCTGTTCCACAGGCATTGTGACACTCTACTGTACATGATTGGGACAGTTGCCAAGTTAATTATTTGTTTCTGAACAAGTCTCATCCAGTGCTGAACATTCTAAAGTCCAAGGGTATCTGCATCTTCAGGACAGATCCAGTTGCATAGAATGATGGAACAGGGAATGAT
Organism: Anomaloglossus baeobatrachus; assembly: GCF_048569485.1. NCBI lineage: Eukaryota > Metazoa > Chordata > Amphibia > Anura > Aromobatidae > Anomaloglossus > Anomaloglossus baeobatrachus. The sequence continues at coordinate 501,517,193 of NC_134357.1, forward strand.
CAGCTTGTTCCTCCATCATTCAGCCAGCATGTCTAAGTTTTGTCGCGGCAATCGACATGATCGTGCTTTATGTGTGAAGCCTCAGTCCTCAAATAGCACAGGCTGGAGCAACACATAATGGGTAACAAGGCTAGGTAATTTGTTTTATTGTGGTCTGTACATTTTCCTGTGTGAAGAAGGACACAAAAATGTATTGAGGCCAAATTTCGTGGTCTCTTACTGTAGACACGGTGGTCACACTATACTGTATTGTGGAGCCTAATGGTGGCCTCAAACTGAATAATGGAACATACTTGGAGCATTATATTGTATCAGAGACACTGTGGCAGCCTCATCATCTATTGGGAGAACTATGGTAATCTCTTATGACTTTGAGGGGTCATCATAATGTGTGTGAGGGGCACTATGAGGGGCATCATACTGTGTGGGAAAACTAAGGGGGCATCATTGTGTAGGGAAATACACAGTGAAGTCAACATTCTGTGCATGTGACGGTTATTCTATGGGGATGGAGAAAGCTCCTCACCTGGGGTGGTTGTGTGAGACACAACCACTATGTAGGCATGAAGACTACTGCAGATCCATGGGTGTAGAGACACCAAGCTGGAATATAATAAGCTAGTGATTCCTCCATATGTTTTATCCAGCGAATGAGGCCAGATTGCCTCAAATAAATGTGTTAATTTTATCCTACAAATTGTTTGATTACACGGCAGTACAGAGGAACCACTATATACTTCATTATATTCCTGTGGGGATATTAAATGGGAGTGTTGTACTGTGTGGATGTCATACAAAAGTGTATCATAGTGAATAGGTCACTAAGGGGCATCACTGTTTGTGTATATGGCACAATACATTTCGCTCTTTCCTGTGTTTAAAAGTTGTGAATTATACTCTTCATGACTATGCTAATTGTTTTGTTTAGCGGTGAGTGGTTTGAAAGAGTTTTCAATCTGATTTTTCCTTCGGCACCTCATGATTTCTATGTCTCATCTAATTATTTGGTCACTATTAGTTGGATGAGACAAGCAGGGCGTTGAATGGCAACTGTCCTGGTCATGTAGAACTTACTGTCTTTCTATGGTCAACATCTAATTGTATAGAAGAAAGCGTCAACAGACAACATTTTTATACTGCAGAAAAAGGAGGACAATCGAGTGTATATGCAAACAAATTGTTTATTATAGAAAAGACACACGCAAAACCGCAATGAGAGATAGATTAACCCCTTCACCCCCGGCCACTAAAACACCCTAATGACCGGGCCATTTTTTGCAATTCTGACCAGTGTCACTTTGACAGGTTATAACTCTGGAACGCTTCAACGGATCCTGGCGATTCTGACATTGTTTTTTCGTGACATATTGTACTTCATGTCAGTTGTAAATTTAGGCCGATACTTTTTGGGTTTATTTGTAAAAATTTAGGAAATTGTGCGAAAATTTTGAAAATTTCGCAATTTTCAAACTTTGAAAATGTATGCCCATAAATCTGAGAGATATGTCACACAAAATAGTTACTAAATAACATTTCCCACTTGTCTACTTTACATCAGCGCAATTGTCGAAAGAATTTTTTTTTTCGTTAGGGAGTTAGAAGGGGTCAAAGTTCATCAGCAATTTCTAATTTTTCCAACAAAATTTACAAAATATTTTTTTTAGGGACCACATCACATTTGAAGTGACTTTGAGAGGCCTAAGTGACAGAAAATACCCAAAAGTGACCCCATTCTAAAAACTGCACCCCTCACACTGCTCAAAACCACATCCAAGAAGTTTATTAACCCTTTAGGTGCTTCACAGGAACCAAAGCAATCTGGAAGGAAAAAATGAAAATTTTACTTTTTAACACAAAAATGTTACTTTAGCCATAACATTTTCATTTTCACAAGGGAGAAAAGAGAAAGTGCACCCTACAATTTATTGTGCATTTTCTCCTGAGTACGCTGATACCCCATATGGGGTAAAAATCAATTGTTTGGGCGCACGGCAGAGGTCGAAAGGGAAGGCGCGCCATTTGAATTTTTTAACGCAAAATTAGCTGCACTCATTAGCGGACGCCATGTCGGGTTTGAAGACCCCCTGAGGTGCCTAAACAATGGAGCTCCCCCACAAGTGACCCCATTTTGGAAACTAGAGCCCTCAAATAATTTTTCTAGATGTTTGGTGAGCACTTTGAACACCTGGGGGCTTCACAGAAGTTTATAACGTTGAGCCGTGAAAAGAAAAAAAAATTTTTTTTACCACAAAACTGTTGCTTCAACTAGGTAGCTTTTTTTTTCACAAGGGTATCGGGAAAAAATGCAACATAAAATGTATTGTCCATTTTCTCCTGAGTACGCAGATGCCTCATACGTGGTGGAAATCTAATGTTTGGGCACACGGCAGAGCTCGAAAGGGAAGGAGCGCCATTTGAATTTTTGAACGCAAAATTAGCTGCACTCATTAGCGGACGCCATGTCGGGTTTGAAGACCCCCTGAGGTACCTAAACAATGGTGCTCCCCCACAAGTGAACCCATTTTGGAAACTAGAGCCCTCAAATAATTTTTCTAGATGTTTGGTGAGCACTTTGAACACCTGGGGGCTTCACAAAAGTTTATAAAGTTGAGCTGTGAAAAGATTTTTTTTTTTTTTACCACAAAACTGTTGCTTCAACTAAGTAGCTTTTTTTCCACAAGGGTATCAGGAAAAAATACACCATGAAATTTATAGTGCATGTTTTCCTGAGTACGACGATACCTCATATGTGGTGGAAAGTAATTGTTTGGGCGCATGGCGGGGCTCAGAAGAGAAGGAGCACCATTTGACAGCAAAATTTGTTTGAATCATTAGCGGATACCATGTCACGTTTGGAGACCCCCTGAGGTGCCTAAACAGTGGAGCTCCCCCACAAGTGACCCCATTTTGGAAACTAGACCCCTCAAGAAGTTTATCTAGATGTTTAGTGAGTACCCTGAACCCCCAGGTGCTTCACAGAATTTTATAGAAGTTGATAATGTTCAGCCATGAATACAATTTTCTTTTGTTTTACCACAGAACTGTTACTTGAACCAGGTAGCTTTTTTTTTCACAAGGGTATCAGGAAAAAATGCACCATAAAACGTATGGTGCAATTTCTCCTGAGTACGCAGATACCTCACATGTGGTGGAAAGTAATTGTTGGGTGCATGGCGTGCCTCAGAAGAGAAGGGCACCATTTGACAGCAAAATTGGTTGGAATCATTAGCGGACGCCATGTCACGTTTTTAGACCCCCCCTATGGTGCCTAAACAGTGGAGCTCCCCCACAAATTACCCCAATTTGGAACTAGACCCCTCAAGGAATTTATCTAGATGTTTAGTGAGCCCCTTGTAACCCCAGGGGCTCCACTGAAAGTTGATAACGTTGAACCGTGAAAATTATTTATTTTTTTTTAATTTTTTTTTTTAATTTTTGCAGCAACAAGGTAGCTTTTTTTTTTTTCTTTTTACAACGGTATCAGGAAAAAATGCACCATGAAACGTATTGTGCAATTTTTCCCGAGGACGCAGATACCTCATATGTGGTGGAAATCAATTGTTTGGGCGCATGGCGGGGCTCAGAAGACAAGGAACGCCATTTGACTTTTCAAACGCACAGATGCAGTGCACTGATCGGCCGCTGCAGGAGGCACGGTCGGATGAGATACAAAAAGCGCTAGGAATACGGAAAAAAAAAAAAGTCAAGCCAAAAATTGAGCAGGGATGCTGATCCGCGCTCAGCGGGACGCACGGACAGATGCGATACTTTTTTTTCCGTATCCCCGATGCTTTTTGTATCGCATCAGTCCGTGCGTCCCGCCGAGCGCTGATCAGGGATGTACATAACGGATCGGCATCCCTGCTCAATTTTTTGGCGTGACTTTTTTTTCCGTATCCCCGATGCTTTTTGTCACGCCAAAAATTGAGCAGGGATGCCGATCCGTTATGTGCATCCATGATCAGTGCTCGGCGGGACGCACGGACTGATGCGCCACAAAAAGCGTCGGGGATACGGGGGAAAAAAAGTCCCGCCGAAAACTGACCACGGATGCAGATACGTTATCTGCATCCCTGATCAGCGCTCGGCGGGACGCACGGACGCATGAGGTGTAAAAATGGACAGGGGATAGAGGAAAAAAAAGAAAAAAAAAAAGTTATACTCACAGTACCCAGAGGATTAGCAGGAGGAACAGCTTTACAGGAGCAGCAGGCAGGAAGTTGGACAGCTCAGCAGAAGACCCAGGAAGAAGGACCCAGCGATGGAGGCAGATGTGATCGTGCCAGTGAAGACCTCGGAGGACCCTGTGAAGACAGGTAAGAGGACGTCGGGGGGACAGCAGAGGGGGAGGGGGAGAGCAGAGGGGGAGAGCAGAGGAGGAGGGAGATACCAGAGGAGCTGCAGAATAGAGATCACGGGGGAGGCCGGCAGATTGGGATGGCGGGGGGGGCAGATTGGGATGTCGGGGGGGCAGATCGCAGGGGGGCACGGGCTATTACGGGAGCGCGCAGGAGCAATCACAGGAGCACGCAGGGGCTGCAAGGTGAGCACAATACTCACCGCTCCTGCTCCATGTGACCGCAGCGGCAGCAGCAGCGGTGGCGTGGTACCACTAGTACCAGCCAGTGCTGCACGCTGCAGACATGTTGGGGGAGGGTCCCCAGACCAGCACAGGCCTGGGGAGGGCGGCCACCAGCAAATCAAACCGCCCCACTGCACACTGATTGGAGCGATTGTGCGTCATAGCACGATCGCTCCAATCAGTGCTGCAGGGCCTGGGGGCGGCATGTTTGAGATCCACCTATGATCTGCTGTACCTGCTACGGCATCTCATAGACGGATCTCACAGTATCGCACTATTTCCGGCATTATTTTTACCGAAATCAGTGCGAAAGATGTGGTTGGCGGTTCAGATTTGAACCGCCAATCACATCGATCGTCGATGGGGGGTGGCGATGCCACCCCCCCTGGGGTGAAGCAAAGGTCCCCTGCTGTAAGAAACAGCAGGGGACATCATTTGAAAGCCGTTGCTATGGCCACGGCAATCAAATGAACTTTAGGCCGTAAAATAACGTCCCTGGTCGTTAAGTCACGTTAAAATAGGACGTAATTTTACTGTCCGCAGTCGTGAAGGGGTTAAAAACAACTACCACTGAATCAAGGGGGGCATACAGTGTGACAAGGATAATACAATACATATTAGGTACCAGTAGCCGTGGGAGAGGTGAACAAGTAGTAAATTTATATTAGAAAAGCCAACATGAATACAGTATGGCAGTAAGACCCACTGTTCACAATCCCAAAAGGAGGTTTCATCCTTGAAGAAGCAATAATACCTCCGCGAAACGCACGTTGGTGGCGATCCCTTTTCTCTCTAGGTATGTGCATTATGTGACTGTCATTTTTTACTTGTTGCCAGTAGCTGGTTTTATCTGTTGGTATTGCTTTATATACTCTTAATGTTATTGGGATTCTTTGTTTATCCTGATGCATTTGCACTTTATGTCCCTTGATACAATGTCTCCCAAGGGTCTCTTGGCTAGTACATTACACATCTTGGGTCATTAACTATAATTACCCTCTGGTACCTTATAGCCCTTGGTTATGATGTTTTTTTACATGTAATTTCACACACTCCGGTTGTGGCTAGACCCTTCTCGGCACTGAATTTTTTGTACTTTATATACTGGGACATTCAGTAAAACAGAGTGCTGGTAGTGTTGATCCACCCCGGTGTGTTGGCTACCCTTCATTTAGGTGTACCTCTTCACCTCTCCCACGATTATAGTGAGACATCATAACCCATACTTTCTACCTCTTTCATGGCTATTTGTTACTTAACCCTAGAACGCATACCTGGGGCCTCGCAGGCCTGCTAGGTCACTTGTTTTCTATGGTAGATTGCTATGGTTGAGCGTTCTAGGGTTAATTGTGCCAATTGTGCCATCCAAGCAATCCCTTTTTTAAACATTCCACCTCTCCCACGGCTATTTTGGATTGTGAACAGTGGGTCTTACCGCCATACTGTATTCTTGTTGGCTTTTCTAATACAAATTTACTACTTGTTCACCTCTCCCACGGCTACTGGTACCTAATACGTATTGTATTATCCTTGTCACACTGTATGCCCCCCTTGATTCAGTGGTAGTTGTTTTTAATCTATCTCTCATTGCTGTTTTGCGTGTGTCTTTTCTATAATAAACAATTTGTTTGCATATACACTCAATTGTCCTCCTTTTTCTGCATTCTATTGCGAGTGGTGCACATACACCGCTAGTACAAGTGTGCTGGTGGCGTATTTACCTTATGGCTCATGTTTCGAGAAATTTTCTCATAATAAACCTTTTTATACTGTAGTTATACAAATGTAAATATAAACTTTGTTCAGATATAGGTGATTTATTTTATACATAATAGTTTTCGTTTAATATTTCTTTATTGTTTTCAAGAAAAATTATATAACAAAGCATGAATATAGATAATTTTGTAGTGCCCGGTTTTACAGAATATGGAAAAGTTGCAGTTTGGTCTGGGCATTTAAATCTTATACAGCATATACTACAGTGAACTTTATCATAGGTCTTAGGGTACTTTCACACTTGCGTTATTTTCCTTCCGTTACAATCCGCCCTTTTGGGAAACAGCGGAATCCGTTAACGGATTCCGCTGTTTCCCATAGACTTGTATGGTTGACGGATTGTACCAAAAGGAGCTGCGTTGCTTCCGCTGGGTGACGCTCCGTTGCTTCCGCCCAGCGGGAGGAACGCAGCATGTAACGTTATTTTGAGCAGCGGAATCCTCTGGATTTCACTGCGCATGCTTTTTTTTTTTTTTTTTTTTTTTTTTTTTTAAATCAAACTTTATTTTGGCTCGCGGTGGCCGAACGTTCAGCTGAGCGCCCGGCCGTCGGCAAGCGACAGCGCTCAGCTGAATGACCGGCCACCAGCATGCCCGGCCGCCGGCAAGTCACAGCGCTCAGCTGAGCGCCCGCCCGCCGGCATGCCCGGGCGCCGGCAAGTGACAGCGATCAGCTGATCACCCGGCGGCCGGCTGCAGGGAGCGATCAGCTGATCACCCGGCGGCCGGGAGCGATCAGCTGATCACCCGGCGGCCGGGAGCGATCAGCTGATCACCCGGCGGCCGGGAGCGATCAGCTGATCACCCGGCGGCCGGGAGCGATCAGCTGATCACCCGGCAGCCGGCTGCAGGGAGCGATCAGCTGATCACCCGGCAGCCGGGAGCGATCAGCTGATCACCCGGCGGGCGGGAGCGATCAGCTGATCACCCGGCGGCCGGCTACTGGGAGCAATCAGCTGATCACCCAGCGGCCGGCTGCAGGGAACGATCAGCTGATCGTTCACTATAGTCTGCCGCTGGTAAAACCGGGAAAAAAAAAAAAAAAAAAATCAAAACGAATTGCGTTGTTTTGCAGCATCCGTTGCATCCGTTGTGTCACTATATGCAACACATCCGTTGCATCCGTTACACAACGCAATGCAACGGATACCGTTCAACGCAAGTGTGAAAGTAGCCTTACAGGAAAAATTCTTCATAACATCCTAAATGACATCTTATCCCAAGTATATATCAGTCGTTTATCTTTTGTTCTATTTAATATGTAGATGGCAATATCATTCTGTATAATCTTGCCATATATTTCAACAAGTAAACCTATGTACACTAATTAGATAAACAAGAGAAGGAAAAGAGGGGAAAGAAAAAAAAGCAAGGGATGAAAGGAGAAGAAGAGGTAGAAAGAGAAGAGAAAGAAGAAGGAAAACACGAGAAAGAGAGAAGGGGAGATTATGTAGGGTTCTGTGACGTCGCACCACACCACCCTCCCATCAGGAGGGCCACTTCGCCCCGGCAAACATCAATGTGGCAGCGTGCCCGTGAGTAACCAGGATTGGAATTGTTGTGTTTCTCTGAATTGAAGCCACGGATACCAGGTGGAAAAGCATAGTGAGTCTCTCCCTTCATCAAATGCCCTTATCTCTTCCAAACATCTCAGGGCATCCATAGCCCCCATCCAGTCTGCTCTTCTCAATGTATAGGTGGACCTCCAATGTTTCGGTATGATCTGTCTCATTGAGATCATGAAGTATGAGAGCAGACCTCTCTTCGCCTTAGAGATTGCCCCCCCGTACATTGAGATGAGTGCCACTTCCGGCGAGGGTGCCACTCCCACATGATGTAGATGATTATAGAGAGCAAAGACATCTTTCCATAATCCCTGGATCCCTGAACAAGACCACCAAACATGCAGCATTGTGCCCACCGAGGTCTGACACCTCCAGCAAGTGTCTGAGACCTCTGGAAACATTCTGTGAAGCCTGGCGGGTGTCCTGTACCACCGTGCGAGGATTTTATAATTGAGTTCCTGCATTCTACATGAGATGGTGGATTTGTGTGTTAGGTTAAATGACTTATGCCACTGTTCTTTGGAAAAAGTCTTTTTCAGTTCTGACTGCCATTGCCCTACATACTCGGGCAGGTCCACCCCCGTCTCCCCGGACACTGTTATGTTGAAGATTATCGAGACTGTGTGGGGAGGTGTTTCTCGAAGGAAACATAGTCTTTCAAATGGAGTCAGGTCCCTATGCATCTCAGATCCCGTAGCCAGAGAGTCTACAAAGCTACATAGTTGTAAGTATTGAAACCAATGACTTGGCTCTCTTGGCCGGTCATCTAGCAAGGACATCAGTGGTCTGCAACCCTGTTGAGTAATTACATCTTTAACATGTGGGATCCCTCCCATTGGCATTGAAATCAAGCTGGGACGGATTTCGCGAAGCCAGCACTGGAATGCAGGGTTGCCCACCAGTGGTGTCATAGGGCCCGGTTCCCCTGTCAGCCTATATCGTTTATTGGCCCTCCTCCATGCGGTAGCCAGAGACAAGAGAATCGGGGAAATTCCCAGGGTCTCCAAGTTGATTCTAGATGATAACCAGATGATTCCCTGCGTCATGGTCGCGTGTAGATCACATTCAATCTCTACCCACAATTTTCTGTCCCTGTTATGGAGGAGATCCAGTATGCAATTGCCCACCGACGCTGCGTGGTACGCTTTAAAATCAGGTAGCCCCACCCCTCCGCCCCAGCGAGACCTATTCAACATGGAGTATTTCAGTCGGGGTCTGGTACCGCGCCATATAAAATTGCTGATCATCTTTTTTAACTTGAGGAAGAAGTTTTCTCCTAGATTCAATGGGATTGTCTGGAACATATATAGTATTTTGGGTAGGACATCCATTTTAATTGTATTGACTCTACCAAACCACGAGATGGGGAGGTTATGCCAAGCCGTGAGGTCTTTTTGTATGTTTTTTAAAAGGTCTGGAAAATTATGTTCATATAGGTCTTGGTGTTTAGAAGGTACCCTGATCCCCAAATATTTAATGCAATTGCTGTTCCACTTAAAGGGAAAAACGGGTTTGAGGGTATCCTCTTCCACCGACGATAGTGATACATTTAGGATCTCTGTTTTTTTGTAGGTTTACTTTAAAGTTGGAGAGTCCACCAAAAGTCTCAAACTCTTGTAGTATGGCGGGTAAGCTAATCCTTGGTTGTGTCACATATGTCAGGAGGTCATCTGCAAACAGTGCCAGTTTATGAGACGTTGGTCCCATCTGTAACCCCTTTATCGAGGGGTTTTTCCTAAGCGCTTCTGCCAGGGATTCCATTACCAAAATGTATAGGTATGGTGATAGAGGGCATCCCTGTCTGGTGCCGTTTCCAATACTGAATGGGGTTGACAGGCGTTCGTTCACGCCCACTTGTGCCGTTGGTTCACGGTATAGGGCCTTTACCCATTGTAGTAAGCGCGAACGGACGCCAATTGCCTGCAGCGTGGCTTCTAAAAAGCCCCAATGGACTCTGTCAAATGCTTTTTCGGCATCGACTGTCAAGAGGCACATTGGGGTTTGGCGTTGTCGGGCTTGGGCTACCAGAGACAGGGTTCTGATTGTATTATCACGTGCCTCCCTCCCTGGAACAAATCCTACCTGGTCTTTGTGTATCAGCTTGGGAATGTAGGGGCCTAATCTCAAAGCTATCATTTTAGAGTATAGTTTAATATCCACGTTTATTAATGAGATAGGTCTGTAATTGGCACAAGTTAGTGGGTCCCTACCAGGTTTTCGGATTACTGTTATTTGGGCTTGAAGTATCTGTTTAGGGAACTGGCATGTTTTTGTTATGGAGTTAAAGGCTTTCAACATTATAGAGCTACAGGCTTCTCCACATATTTTGTAAAACCGGGGGTAAACCCGTCGGGGCAAGGATTTTTGCCAACTTTAAGGGCTTTAATAGCATCACTTAGTTCAGTGTCTGAGAAATCCTCTTCTAGACTCTCAGCCTCTGTATCCTCAAGAGGGTCTGGTGCATATTTATTGAGGTATTCTAAGATGTTATGGTGTCTTGTGTCAGATAATGGGGCATGTGGAGTTGGGATGTTATAAAGTTTTGCATAGTAGGCTCTAAATTCTTCTAGTATGTCAGGGGTAGAGTGGATCTAAGTTCCTGTCTGTGAGTATAGCGAGAGTATTGAAGTTTGTGCATATCTGGGATGTAGGGTTCTGGCCAGTAATCGTCCACTTTTATCTCCAAACTCAAAGATATTCCTGCGGAATGTATCCCTGGCACACAACGATATTCGATCTAGTATGGATAATATTTGGTGACGAATGTTAGATATTTCTATTTTGAATATATCACTGGCTCTGGATTTATTTATCGTTTCTTTGTGGCCTAACTGCAGCAGTAGTTCTTTTAGCGCTCTTGCACTTTCGTTTTTAATTCTGGATCCATGCGATATACAAACCCCCCGAATCATACATTTTAACGCTTCCCATTTGACCGGGTCTGGTGTAGGATCTGCCGCATGATCTATTTTGAAATTTGCAATAGTCTTATGGATATCTTCCAGACACTGCTCATTTTTAAGTAGTGTGAGGTAGCACGGTCGGCTGCGCAGCAGAAGACACGGGATCCAGGCATTAAGGTTCACAGCACACGGTTTAATGTCCAAACAAAAGTCCATAACAATATACATGTGCCTCTCCAGCAGAGAACTCAGGGAGTTGTGATCACTCCCTCACACCCGGGACACCTGCCCTCGTTCCTGTTTCCATTTAACCCTTCCTTCAGCCTGTAGGGAAACAGCATTAACCCTGGAGTGGATTTACTTTCTATCATGGAGTGAGCACAACCGGGGCGAGACATACCGGCCGTCATAGATAACCCCGGTCACAGTCTCACAGTAGATTATCATAAAATCTCCAGGTGTGTCCCGTGTCCCCTCTGTCCCTTACCCCAATTTTCCCATACACTGGTGCGTGGTCCGACCAAAGGAAGACATCCATCGAGCAGCCCGGGGATTTGTCCAGCAAGTCATGGGATATGAAGATGTGATCTAGTCTGGTGTAGCTGTTGTGTATTGTGGAATGAAAACTGTAGTCTCTGACTCCGGGATGCAAGACCCTCCAAAGATCAACTAATTTAAGGGATGTCAGTTCCCTTTTCAATCTACGTAGTGCCGAGGAGGGGATTGCGGACCTACCAGAGGACGAGTCCAGGACCGGGTCTAGAACGAGGTTGAAGTCTCCTCCCACGATGATACAGGTGCCACCCGCAAACTCCGCCAGCCCCCTCAAAATCTCCAGTCCAAAGGATACCTGGTCTTGATTTGGAAAATAGATGTTAGCAATAGTATAGATGTTATTCAAAAAAGATATTTTAAGAAATAACCAGCGTCCCTCCTGGTCAATGAGTGTGTCAAGGATTGTTGGCTGGAATGTTTTGTGAAAGGCAATGGAAACCCCACATGCCTTCCGACTAGGGTGTGGGCCATGAAACCACGTCGGGTAATTTTTGGTTTTACATTTAGGTATATTGGAAGCTATGAAGTGTGTCTCTTGGAATAGAGCTATTTTAACTCCCTTCCTATGAAGACGATATAAGATATGATTCCTCTTTTCAGGTTTATTTAAACCTTTAGTATTGTACGTGCAAAAGGTTAGGTGCGACATCACAGAAAAGAGTGAGAAGGGGATAGAAAGAGAGAAAAGAAAAGGAAAAAGAAGAAAGGAATAGAAATAAGATCGTTAAGAAAGAGAAGAGGTAAGTAAGCTAAGTAGGACTAGATGGCCTACTGCTCCTGAGTATCTACTAGTAGACTATTGTCTAATGTGGCACTCTGCCACGTCCCTAGTAGAGGTACGGGGAAGCCTACGGCACTTCAAGAGCTCCCCCATCCCCACGACAGACCCCCACCTGAAATATGAATAACAAACCACGTATGCAATTTAATAATGGTCAATAACTTTTCCTTCCCTCCCTCCTCCTAACCCCCGAATGTTTGATATATTTCAAATATAAAACATATGGCACCGGGAGAACACGGTACAACCAACTTAGAAAAATGTAATTAAACCAGAGCTCAATATCAGATCTAGATGAAGGGGAAGGGGAAAAGGGGAGAAGGAAAAAGACAACTGGGGAAAAAGGAACTATGTAACGCAGGGAGTGATGCGAAGATAAAGGACCAGTGGGGAGAAGCAGGAAAAATTTGGAGAACAGAGAGAAAAAAAAAAAAAAAAGAAGAAGTGGGGGGAAGGGGGTAAGAGAGTTGAATATGGTGTGGGGCATATGGTATGTGTAATTATGGCGGGGGAGAATAGGTGGTGATCCGGGTGCTAGAGAGTGATGAGAGTGTGGAGAATGTAGGAAGGTGGGAAGTGGGGAGAAAGAAGAAAAAAAAAAAAGGGGAGGGGAGGGGGGGGGGGGGAAGGAGATGGTATGATGGGAGAGGTGGGAAAAAGCATTGATATACTTATGCTCTATAGATAGGTAGGTAGGTAAACAGTCAAATATAATCAACATGTATCTCGCCTCCTGGCTCCTCCAGTATCTTTCCTTTCTTTCTCTGGATGGTCAGCGATGATCAGCGATGTACATCTCGGGGGGATCCTCCAGCTCGTCTGTTCTGTACTTGTCGCCATTGCTCCCTTGGTGGTAAGGATGTGGGACCCCCCGGAGTTTGCCAGTCTGGCAGGCTGATCATAGGCAGTTCGAAAGTCCCTAAGAAATTAGGAAGATCTCCCAAGGTCCGGAGGACTGCCGACTTCCCATTCTTCTTTGCTAGGAGTTGGAAAGGATATCCCCAGCGATATGGAATATCTTTATCTTTAAGGGACTGGAGTAGTGGTCTTAAGGCCTTACGTAGTTGTAGTGTTCTCCGTGATAGTTCTGGCAGGACAATCAAGGGTGTCTGTCCCTTTATATGTACCTGCTCCTTTCTCTCTGCATCTTTGTAGTATGGCCTCCTTTTCTTTATAGAAATGGACCCGACATATCACATCTCTTGGTCTGGCCGGGTCAGAGGATTTCGGACCCAGGGATCTGTGGATGCGGTCCAGTTCTGTGCGTTGTTCTGGATCACGTTGGAGGAGACGGGTGAAGAATTTTTGTGCCCATTCGTCCAGCTGTGATGATTCCACTGCCTCTGTGAGGCCTCTAATCCTTAAGTACTTACGGCGATGCCAGTTCTCGATGTCATCTAAATGGGTTGAAATGTCCTGTATCTGGGCTGTGTGCTCTGATAGGACTTGTTGATGTGATTCTATATGGGAAAATATCTGTTCCTGCACCTCTTCTGTAGCTGCTACACGCTGGCCAATTTGTTTGATCTCTGATTGTATAGCAGCCATGTCCTGCTTGTGGGATTCCCTTAGTTTCCCCAGCAAAGAGTCAATTTCCTGGTTGGAATTGATCTAATATGTGCTTTCCAATCCCAATCTTCCTCTTGTACCTGTGATTGGTCTGGTTTATTCTTGTCTCTGCTGGTGGAGGTATTTAAATTGGAGGGTCTTTGTTCTTTAAGTGATGTGTGTTGTTGTGGTGGTTTTATTATGGGCTCCTCTCCGGGTGCTGCAGGTCTGCTTCCCATAGCTGCTGGAGTCTGTTGTAATATTGGGCTGGAGCCTTGCTCTGCCTGTAACTCCTCTGGAGATCGTTGTTGTGTCTGGGGCAAGGGGTTATCAGTATTCCCCTCTGTGGTGCCCAGCTTTAATGTGTCTGCGTTTAGAGCTGTGCTGGCTACCGGTATGTGTGGGGGCAGTGAGGTCGCTCCGCTGGATCTTTGCTGAGCGTTACCTCCTGTCTCAGTATCTGCCAGCGCCATCTTGGAGAGAGCAGTGGTGTCAGGCTGAGAGGCTGCGGCCCCGAAAAAGCGGGCGATATCAGCGCCTTCTCCCTCCTGGATCTGTGTGCTCGTCGCCCGTCCTCTCCTGCGTGCCATTACCGTCCTGGAGCCCGGTGAGTGCCTGTGTTATTGGAGTTCTGCCGTGGGTCTGTGGGAGCTCCTTCTTTCTGCGTCCTAACGCGCCATCGGCTAGCTCCGCCCCCTATACATAATAGTTTTCAATAAGAAATGATAATTGGTAATTCTAAACATTTTTTTAATAATCATTTAGTGCACTCAATTATTTTATCTTCCTTTTGTAGACGAGTGACTTTAACATCATGTATTTTTTTTCTGGTACATTGTCAATAAAACATTTAAAAAAATAAAATGGCTACTTCCGTGTGTGAGTTCTCTGATGTTGGACAAGATTTGATTTCCGATTAAAACATTTCCCACAATTTGAACATGAAAAGGACTTTTCCTCTGTGTGAGTTATTTGATGTATAGAAAGTTCTGATTTATCCCTAAAACATTTCCCACATTTGGAACAGAAAATTGGCTGCTCTCCCATGTGAATTAAGAAATGTAGTCTAAGTTTGTATTTCCTACTATAAAGTTTCCCACATTCTGAACAAGAAAATGGCTTTTCCCCTGTGTGAACACTTTGATGTCTAACAAGATTTGGTTTCTGATTAAAACATTTCCCACATTCTGAACAGACAAATGGCTTCTCTCCTGTGTGAATTCTCTGATGTTTTACAAGTTCAGATTTCTTCCTACATGGTTTCCCACATTCTGAACAAGTCAATGGCTTCTTCCCCTTGTGACTTCCCTTATGTTTTACAAGTATGGATTTGGATTTCTCATTATAATTTTTCCCACACTCTGAACTTGAAAATGGCTTGTCTCTTGTGTGCGTTATCTGATGTTTACCAAGATCTGATTTATCTTTAAAACCTTCCCCACATTCTAAACATGTAAATAGCTTCTGCCCTATGTGACTTCTCTGATGTACAACAGGTCTTGATTTACTACTGAATTGTTTGCTACATTGTGAGCATGAAAATGGATTCTCCCCTGTGTGAATTCTCTGATCTATTTCAACTTGGGCTTTTCCACTATAATGTTTCCCACATTCTGAGCATGAATACGACTTCTCCCCTTTGTGACTCCTTTGATGTGCAAGAAGGCTTGATTTACTATTGTAATATTTTCCACATTCTGAACATAAAAATGATTTCTTTGCTGTGTAAACAATTTCATTTTCAAAAGCACCTCTTTGATTTTCATTTTGCATATTTGTCTTTGATGAGGCAGAAGAAAGAACCTGGTCAAAAGGATCACAAGACATATTTTTTCCAAGATGAGCTTGAGCTATAGCTGCAAAAATAACAGGTTCTTCACATGTATCTGGTTTGCTATTATGATTATCAGCTGCAAAATCTGAGAATCGCAGATCTCCCTCAGAGCTCCTGGTATAGTCATCTGCCAAGAATAAAACTGATTTTATTATTTTTTTTATAACAGTGCATTTGCATATTAATATTTATTTTGTTATATATTTTATATTTCAATACAAACTGTAATACAATTCAATTATCATCAGAATAAGACAGTATACCACAAAAGAGGGACTGATAATTTATGATGTTAGCCCACCAGGTTGGGCCCTTTCAAATTGTCAATATTCTACACCATGTGCAGACTTATTAGGCAATTTGTATTTTAGAGGATTTTCTTTTATTATTGATCAACAACTATGTTCTCAGTCAACCCAAAAGACTTATAAATATCAAAGCTTAATATTTTTGAAAGTTGGAGTGGGGTTTTGTTAGATTTGGATTTATCTGAGGAGGATATCTGTTTGTGCAGGTAACTATTACTGTGCAGAATTATTAGGCAACTTAATAAAAACCAAATATATTCCCATCTCACTTGTTTATTTTTACCAGGTAAACCAATATAACTGCACACAATTTAGAAATAAACATTTCTGACATGCAAAAACAAAACCCCAAAAAATTAGTGACCAATATAGCCACCTTTTTTTATGACACTCAACAGCCTACCATCCATAGATTCTATCAGTTGCTTGATCTGTTTACGATCAACATTGCATGCAGCAGCCACCACAGCCTCCCAGACACTGTTCCGAGAGGTGTACTGTTTTCCCTCACTGTAGATCTTACATTTTATGAGGGACCACAGGTTTCAATGGGGCTCAGGTCAGGTGAACAAGGTGGCCATGTTATTATTTTTTCATCTTTAGACATTTACTGGCCAGCCACGCTGCGAAGTACATGGATGGATGTGATGGAGCATTGTCCTGCATGAAAATCATGTTTTTCTTGAACAATACCGACTTCTTCCTGTACCACTGCTTGAAGAAGTTGTCTTCCAGAAACTGGCAGTAGGTCTGGGAGTTGTTCTTCACTCCATCCTCAACCCGAAAAGGTCCCACAAGTTCATCTTTGAAGATACCAGCCCATACCAGTACCCCACCTCCACCTTGCTGGCATCTGAGTCGGAGTGGAGCTCTCTGCCCTTTACTGATCCAGCCTTTGGCCTATCCATCTGGCCCATCAAGAGTCACTCTCATTTCATCAGTCCATAAAACCTTTGAAAAATCAGTCTTAACATATTTCTTGGCCCAGTCTTGACATTTTATCTTATGTTTCTTGTTCAACAGTGGTAGTTTTTCAGCCTTCCTTACCTTGGCTATGTCCCTGAGTATGACACATCTTGTGCTTTTTGATACTCCGGTAACATTGCAGCTCTGAAATATGGCCAAACTGGTGGCAAATGGCATCTTGGCAGCTTCACGCTTGATTTTTTTCAATTCATGGGCAGTTATTTTGTGCCTTTTTTACCCAAGACGCTTCTTGTGACCCTGTTGGCTATTAGCCATGAAACGCTTGATTGTTCGGTGATCACGCTTCAAAAGTTTGGCAATTTCAAGACTGCTGCATCTCTCTGCAAGACATCTCACAATTTTGGACTTTTCAGAGCCCGTCAAATCTCTCTTCTGACCCATTTTGCCAAAGGAAAGGAAGTTGCCTGATAATTAAGCACACCTAGGGTGTTGATGTCATTACACCACATCCCTCCTCATTACAGAGATGCACATCACCTGATTTACTTAATTGGTAGTTGGCTCTCAAGCCTATACAGCTTGGAGTAGGACAACATGTATAAAAATTATCATGTGATCAAAATACTCATTTGCCTAATAATTCTGCACAGTGTATTGTAGCTGTCTTCCCTGTAGTTTCATGTTTCACTGCGTCTTTTCACCATCCATTTCCCGTTACTAGTGATGAGTAAACCCGAACTGTAAAGTTCGGCGTCCGTACCAGATGCCTACTGTCCATGCATGGACTCCGAGCAAGGACTTCTCAGGGAAATCCGTGTAACTGTTCAGGTTCGGCAACCCGGATAATGATAGAAGTGTAATCTAGGTGGCTCTAACACTACTTCCGGGTCAGCTCATTACCTCTCATACATATTCACTGCTGCACCCACTCACCATCAGTCCCAGCATCTGCGACTGGTTGCAGTCAGGCTGTTCCCTCACCTTGTGTGACAGCCTCTATGATCGGTTGGAATCACACATGCTGTCTGCATGCCTTTAGTGGTGTAATAACTAATAAATAAAAAAATTGGTGTAGGGTCCCACCATATTGTGATACCCAGAGCAGATAAAGCATATGGCTACAGGCTGCATCAACCAGCCATGTGCTTATCTTGGCTCTGTATCAAAATAAGAAAGACCCTGTGTTTTTGTTTTTTTTATTTTATTTAAATAAATAATTACAAAAACTGGTTGCGGTCCCCCCCCAATTTCAATACCCAGCCAAGATAAAGCTGACAACTGGGGGCTGGTATTCTCAGGCTGGGGAAGCCCATGGTTATTGGGCCACTCAGTCTAAAAATTGCAGCCTGCAACTGGCTAGAATTGTCACATCCATTAGATGTGACAAACCCGACACATAACCCTGCTTATCCCGATTGCCCTGGTGCGGTGGCAATCGGGTAATATGAGGGGTTAATAACAGCTCACAGCAGCCACTAAGCCTTAGGTAAGTAATAGGTACGATCTACGAGATACCCCCATTATTAATCCTGTAAAAGAAAAACACATACAAATATTTTATTTGAAATTAACAATACAAAAAAAAACTTTTTATCCAATCTATTAACCTCACAAACACCTAGGTCTGACGTAATCCACGAGGTCCCATGATGATCCAAGCTCTGCAGCATAATGAAGTCACAGCGCGCGAGCACATTGCAGAACATTACATATATGTACACTACGTAGATCAACCCCAAATTAGTATACAATAAATTATGGAAGTTACATCAAATATAGGGGAAAAAAATATGGACAAAAATATATTAGGTCAAGCACTATATACAAAGTATCAATATGAAAAAATGTGCGCTAGAGACCAGAATCAGTATAAAGTAGATTTGATTAAATTATTAAAATTACTATGAATAAAAGAGAAATATCGCAAATGGCCACAAGGTGACATTGCTCACAAGATACAGGGAAAATTCAAAGTTACCATCACTACTGACAAGAGGCTGTATTGTGGCTAATTGTAAAAAAATGTTTAGTGCCATCGTGAAAAAACAAACAACAGCCTTATTGAATATGCAAAGAAATTGTGAATAAAAATAAGGTGGTTAATAGTGAAAAGAATGTCATTACAAATAAAGTGCTTAATGCATATAGTGAAAATAACAGTAATGCGGGCGTCACACGGTACGATATATCTGGCGATATGTCGTCGGGGTCACGTCGTTAGTGACGCACATAAGGCATCGTCAGAGATATTGTACCTTGTGACACCTATGAACGAGCAGAAATACTCATTTTCTCATTCATCATTGACATGTCGTTCATTTTCATAATCTCATTCCTCCTTCTGTGCTCCGGTTGTTCGTCGCTCCTATGGCAGCGCACATCGCTCCGTGTGACACCCCGGGAGCGACAAACACAGCTTACCTGCGTCCCGCCGGCAATGCGGAAACAAGGAGGTGAGCGGGATGTTTACGTCCCGCTCATCTCCGCCCCTCCGCTTCTATTGGCAGGCTGCCGTGTGACGTCGCTGTGACGCCGAACGTCCCTCCCCCTTCAGGAAGAGGATGTTCGCCCGCAAAACGACGTCGCCCGGGAGGTAAGTACGTGTGACGGGGGTTAACGACTTTGTGCGCCACGGGCAACTAATTGCACAAACGACGGGGGCGGGTGCGTTTGCAAATTCGATCGGACGATTTATCGTCCCGTGTGACGCCCGCATAAAGGCTGCTTTACACGGTACGACCGATTGTGAAATTGCACAATCGATCGTACCCGCCCCCGTCCTTTTTGCGTCACGGGCAAATTGCTGCCCGTGGCGCACAAAGTCGGTAACCCCCCGTCACACACACTTACTTCCCGTCCGACCTCGCTGTGGGCGGCGAACGTCCATTTCCTGGAGTGGGAGGGACGTTCGGCGTCACAGCGATGTCACACGGCCGCCGGCCAATAGAAGCGGAGGGGCGGAGATGAGCGGGATGTAAACATCCCGCCCACCTCCCTCCTTCCACATAGCCGGCGAGAGCTGCGGTTCGCATGTAAGCGATGTTTATCGTTCCCGGGGTGTCACACGGAGCGGCGTGTGCTACCCCGGGAACGATGAACAATTAAATTAAACGATATTATGAAACCTAGCGAGCAGTACATGACCCACGATTTGTGAGCGATACTGCGTCGCTAGGAGGTGTCACACAGGCCGGATGTGCGTCACAAAAAACGTGACCCCGACGATCTATCGCACGATAGATCTTCTGGTGTAAAGCAGCCTTTAGAGTAGCAAAGTCACAAAATTCCTCTTCTAGTTTAATGATCAGATATCAGATACTGACTAATAGTAAAGTGAATCCATGTATATTATAGCAGCAAAACAATTTTAAAGTGCATAGATGGATCTTAGTCAAATATAATCATATCACCTATGTCAGGGAGCAATGCCATGACTCCAACGTGTGTTTCGACGCAGTGCCTCCGTCGCTCAACAGGATATTATTATATAGTAGGCATAGCCAATCAGGGGGAATAAGAAAGGTGAAACTAATGTTTCCATTGGCGCATGCCAATGACCTCTGCTAAGTAAGGGCCAGCCCACACAGCAGCAGACATGGAGCTCTGCCCACAAAGGGGAAAGGCCATCACTGTGGTCAAATCATCAGCCCATCTTGACGCGATGCTGGATGGTATAGGGATATCAGTGAGAATGCGGTTTACATTGTTTCACCAGACATAGAAGAAAAGGGGCATATAGAATCAAAGGTGATAGTTATATGTGCGGCCGGTGACGCAGACACTGAGGACAGAACCCTGCCCAAAAGGGGAGGAGTTACGGCCAGGGGTCACATCAGCGGTCAGGTGCAACACTGCATGCAACAGTATGATACTGATATAGCCAGTTAGCCACAAGACCAAGTCATATTTATTAATAGACAAAATAAATGAATATGGAAAGTATGGTGAAAGCTAATAGGTCGGTGATGCAAGGACCGAACGTGAACTCCACCCACAAGGGAAGGAGCCACGTCGCATCACCAGCCCATAACAAAAACCAAGATGAACAGATGGTAGGTAATGCACCAATATACAACGAAGTGGAAAATATATATATGTTCCAGACAAGTGATGATAAGCATGCCGGACACAGAACTCCGCCCACAGGGGGAGCCGTGTCCCGCGGTCACATCACCAGCATACGGCAGGACCTAAATTAGCTAAAAAATTGGAAATGAAGGCACACACCAGCCAATATGAATCCATGTGACAAAGTACAGTATATAAATGATGTGATGTTGGTGAAGCAAGCACCAGACGTAGAACACCGCCCATAAGGGAAGAATCACCAGCCCATAACACCCCGTAATGAAAAGAGGTGGACATCACAAGACCGTAATATAAATAAAGGATGTATATTTCATGTGGCCGATAATGTGAGAGCCAGACATGGGACTTCACCCAAAGGTAGGAGCCATGTACAGTGGTCACATTAACAGCACACATGCAAGGAGCTAATGATATGGGCACCAAGTGCAGTCATCTCAAAAGGTGAGGGGGAATTTTTGCTAAATCACAATGATGACCATCATTATAAAGTTGCACACAACAATATGGGGTGCAAAATATATGGGTGATCGCAAGAGGCAAATTGATGGGAGCACCGAACGCAGACTCTGCCCACCAAGTGGAGGCAGCACGTCCAATGATCACACCAACAGCCCCCAACACATATAGACTGCAAATTATATCCATAAGTTTGAAAATCGTAATACAATGTTGCATATATGTGCTGTACAGCTAATGATGAGCGGGCTGGACACGGAATTCCACCCACAGGAAGGAAACGCGTCCGGCAGTCAGATCAGCAGCACACTGCAGGACATAAATTAGATAAGAAATTGGAAATGAAGGCACACACCAGCCAACGTGAATACATATGACAAGGTAATATTCATGCCGTGATGTTGGTGATGCAAACACAAGACGCAGAACTTCGACCATAAGAGAGCAACCGTGTCCAGCGGTCAGATCAACAGCCCATAACTCCCCATGATGATATTAACGTGGTCATTGATGCAAGTACTGGACATAACTCCCAAATTAAATGGGCCGCGTCAGGCAGTCGCACCAACACAAAACACGACAACATTAGAAAACCAAAGCATAATACAGAAAAACAATGTAAATATAAAAACGCAGTGTGACCATGTGTTGCACATAAATACTACACACCGTTGATGTCATACAAAATAGTCCCTACCTACAAAAATTATTAAATATACTGCATGTCTTTACACTACATTATTATCAATATGCAACCCAAGATACATTTATAGAAACAACAAATGTATACATATATGTTTAGAATGGGAAAAAGTTAAAAAAGAGGAAAGAGGGACATATATATATATATATATACATATATATATGAGTCCAGCAATGTAGACCAGCTCACTCCTGTGAATTGCCTGGATCCTCAGCTGACCTGGTTAACTCCGTTGTGCCCGGATCAGGACGTAGGAGTCCATCCATACAAATGTGAACAACAACAAGGCAGAGTCCAGCAATAACGTGAGCAATCCAGGATGCTGTTAAAAAAAAAATTTCATTCAGCGAGAAACTAGGGGAGTGGGTGGATTTTTATCTTCAACCCCTAGTGCCATTAACACCAAGTCACCTTAAAGATTCCAAAAGTATGATACAGATTATGGAAAAATTTCACTGGCAATCTGACTATATGTGGCTATCTTGCGATGTGGTGGGGTTATATCCCTCTATCCCCCATCACGTCGCGATACGATGTATCACATATTATTTGTCCAGATACAGTAATTATGAGGATTCCATCCAGAAGTTTATTGTCTCTTCAATTCAGTTTCTTTTGGGTCACAATTATATTTTTCGTTTGATAAGAGATACTTCCTCCAGACACAAGGCGTGAGCATGGGCGCTAAGTTTTCACCTTCCCTAGCTAACCTGGTTATGTCCGTATGGGAGGAAAATTATATTTTTAACATTGATAACCCATACAAGGATAATATTGTTTGGCTGGGTAGATTTATTGATGATCTGATATTTGTCTGCAGGGGTAGTCTCTCGTCTGCGAAATTTTTTTTTTCTTATTTGGATTTGAATGATTTCTATCTAAAATTTACGAGTAGTGGTCATGAGGTATCAACAAACTTCTTGGACCTAAAATTGACCGCAGATTTGGATAGCAATAAGGTCTTGATATCTCCCTATAAAAAACCTACTGCATGCAATAGTATTTTAATGGCTTCCTCTAGTCATCCCAAACATGTCATTCAGAATATTCCTGTGGGGGAGCTTATTAGACTAAAAAGGAATACCACATCTAGTGATAGATTGGAGGAAGAAATTGAAATAACTTGTAACAATTTAAAAAAAAAAGGGGGTATCCCAATTGGTCTTTGGAGAGAGCCAAGAAAAAAATAGCAGGCATTAATAGGGTTAAGCTGTTGGATTCTACTAAGAAAAAAAGACAGTTTGACTCCAAAATTTCTGGGGTAGTTTTCAGCACCAACTATAGTCCTCAGTTTAATTCTATTGTTAAAATTATCAGAAAATATCTTCCGTTATTATCTCAGAATGATATTTTGAAAAACATTGTGGAAAATAATGATATTGCCTTTGTGGCAAAAAGAGTCCCAACCTTAGCTACATTATTATCACCTAGCATGTTCAAAGATCCAGACAAAATCTCCCCTAGCAACTGGTTAAAAACAATAGGATTTTTTAAATGCGGTGCTAATATTTGTAAGTGCTGCGGTTTTGCTAATAAGTCTAAAATATTTACATCTATTTCCAATGAAAAACAGTTTAATGTTCGTTCTTTTATAAACTGTAATACGGAGAATGTAGTTTATTTAATTAATTGCAATATATGCCGCATGCAATATGTAGGCTGCACGATGAACCCCCTTAAAACCAGAATCCGCAAACATCTTTCAGATGCTAGCAATTTGCCAATGGTTGGTGCATCAGTAGTATCCCGACATTTTTCAAAAAAACACAATGGGGATTTACGCGGTTTTTCTTTTATGGGCATAGAGCATGTAAAAAAACCATTGAGAGGGGGAGATTTCATAAAAAAGTGCTTGCAAGAGAGAGTAGGTGGATATTTGAGCTGGGGACCCGCATGCCACAGGGCTTTAACAATCGTATGGATATCATTATGCACTATTGATACATTGTTGCATTATATGTTGCTGGCTATTACTACTGTGTTAGGCTTTTTGTATCACTTTAAAAATAATTTTATGGTCAGGTTATTGGATTTTCTGATTGTATTTTTCCCCAAAATGTTGAATCCTTTCCTTATAACTCTTATGCATGCTGTATATTGATTAATATGCGGATAGCTTACATGTTTGATTTGCTTTTCTAGCTTATGTTTTTAAATCTCTCGTACATGTTTGTAATTACCCTGATGGGAGTGAGATGTATATAAGGTTCTATGTTTGGAAAGCAGATCAGATTCTGGACCGTGAAGAAGGCGGATTTTACCGCTGAAACGCGTAGTCCTATCTGCGCTATTTTCCTGCGATAATGCTGTTCTGAATTGCTTGGACCATTATATTTTAATGAATTTCTGAATAAAAAGAAGGAAAATTTTTTTTAACAGCATCCTGGATTGCTCACATTATTGCTGGACTCTGCCTTGTTGTTGTTATATATATATATATATATATATATATATATATATATATATATATATATATATATATACATATATATATATATACATATATATAATATATGATATATATATATATATATAATCATATATATATATATATATATATATATATATATATATATATATATATATATTTAACCTTAACCCTATCTTACGTTTGCAATTGCTAGTGCCGTGTCAGTGTCTCTTATGGTAACACCTACTGGAACTCTCAAAACACTTTCTGTGGCAATGGCACTCTACTTCTCTATGCAGAGGTATAGAGTTGAGTCTATGGAGGGGGCAGAGGCTGGAGTCTGGAGCAGGACTCGGGAACGGTGAGACCCTGGAGCAGAAACCAAGTCCACACCATAGAGCAGTAGCAGTCGGGAGGCGTGACCCAGGAGGCAGGACTTGGGAGCAGCAGCCAAGCAAACATCATAGCGCAGTAGAGGCCAGGAGGCGGGATCCAGGTCACAACACTCAGGAAGTGGGACTCTGGATCGTGTGAGCAACTTTTACCATGCCATGGTGGGAGGAAGCCGCAGGACGATTTGGGAGCTACATTATGCCTACTCCTGTGGCTCTAGTGTTAGGTTATGTCTTCGTGATGTTAGTGACATAACCTAGTGTCATGTGACATAACCTAGTGCTGGAGGCGCTGACTAACTAGGGCTTTTTTTGGAGTAGGGGTTATATGCCAATGTATGGAAAGCGCTATGGAATTAATAGCGCTATATAAATGAATAAATATTATTATATATTATTATTATATTTAAAGCCTACTCTAAAGATCCCTAAACATCAAGCTTGGGCTTAGGCCGCTTTACACGCTGCGACATCGCTAGCAATTGCTAGCGATGTCGAGCGCAATAGCACCCGACCCCGTCGCACGGCTGATATGTGGTGATCGCTGCCGTAGCGAACATTATCGCTACGGCAGCGTCACAGGTACATACATGCTCTGCGACGTCGCTGTAACCGGCGAACCACCTCCTTTCTAATGGGGCGGTTCGTTCAGCGACGTCACAGCAGCGTCACAGAACCGCCGCCCAATAGAAAAGGAGGGGTGGAGATGAGCGGCCGGAACATGCCACCCACCTCCTTCCTTCCTCCTTTTCGATGTGTGCTGCCGCAGGAACGACAAAACAACATCGTACCTGCAGCAGCACCGATATTATGGAAATTAACGACGTGTCAACGAGCAACGATTTTGCACATTTTTGCGCTCGTTGATCGTCGCTCATTTGTGTTACACATTGCGATGTCGCTACCAGCTTCGGATGTGCGTCATTAACGACGGACCCCGACGATATATCAGCAGCGATGTTGCAGCGTGTAAAGTACCCCTTAGTTTTGGAAAAATACAACGTGTTACAACAATTGAACAAACAACACATATGTATAAAGAGTGGCAAATATAAACATAGAATATAAAATAAAATAAAAAAGTCATCAACATCCGCTGAGTGTTTGTGTATATGTGTAAATTTATATCAGGCATATAAGGCAAATATTGGATGTATAATATACCTGTATAAAATATGGTATAATTAATTATAAAAGGTAAATAGGAAATGTGAAATAATATTATGATGTAAGAGGGGATTCATAGAAACGTGTGATGTCGGCCAAGAGCACAAAAAGTCAAGCTGTATATACCCACATAAAAGTTAATAATAATGAGCCAAAAATGTGATAAAATAAAGAAAAAGAGTGTGAAATCTTGAGAATGTATATAGAGACACGATGCTATATTAAAGTATATTAATCATAACCTAAAAAAAAGTACAAAAATATACAGTATATGATTATATGACACTACATGTAAGTCAACACAATCATGTACAAAAAGATGAGGATAATAGATAGAAATTAGAAATGCTGATCAGTAGAAAACACAACAATCATTCCTGCATGTAGCCACTACATAGACGATCTATAGCAAGAAAAATTTGATTCTTTATGCCCTTTTTCTTCTGTGACTGGTGAAGTAAAACAATGACGAGCGCATGCACGCTGATATCTATCTCTCTATACCATCCAGCATCGCTTTAAGATGGGCTGATGATGTTTCCACAGTTGTAGCCCCTCCCCTTTGTGTGTAGCGCTCCACGACTGCTACTCGTGCCATCCGTCTATGACGTTGTTTATGTTTGCCCTTAGTTACAGGAAGTTATTGGTGTGGTCATGTGCCAATGGAAACATTCATTTCACTTCTCTTATTTCCCCTGATTGGCTATGCCTACTATATAATTATATGCTGTTGAGCGACTAGCCAAGAAGGCACTGCGCCGAAACGCGCGTTGGGGTCGTGGCATTGCTCCCTGACACAGGTAATATGATTATATCTGGCTGAGCTTCATCTATGCACTTTAAAATTGTTTTGCTGCTATATTGTGCACGGATTCACTTTACTATTGGTCAGTATCCGATAATTAAACTATAACAGAAATATTGTGGCTTTGCTGCTCTGTCATTTTCACTCTATTAGCACTTTATTTGTAATGACATTCTTTTCAGTACTAACCAGTTTATTTTTATTCACAATTTCTTTGCATATTCAATAAGGCCATTGTTGTTTATTTTTCGCTATGGCAGTAATAACTTTTCACAATTACCAACAATACAGCATCTTGACAGTAGTGATGGTAACTAAGAATTTTCCCTGTATGTCACTATGCACTCATCCAGCCTATCCCAGATCATTCTGAGGCCAATCTCATGGCGGTTTATACTGATTTCTCTGATCCTTGCTGTGTGTTTGCCTGACTCTTCTTCCAGATATTTTACTAAGAGGTCTATGTCTTCCTTGTGTAACAACCCCCATTTTAAAAAGAACTTGGTGTTCATACTTTTTAGTATTCTCTAGGTGATACCAGCCAGTGTCATAATATTTCGGCGTGACGAGCGATATGCCAGCAAGGTAATGTGCTTCAGTTACCTGGTGAGTGGTAAGTTATCATTGGCAGAGTTGACTTGTGTGGTGCTTTCTCTTTTATAGTTGTGTTGGAATTGTACCCCATGTTGAATTCTGTTTGCCTCACCGGAGATACCATGCTCTCGTTTTTGTATTAGCTCACGAATGCAGTCTAGCTCAGGATTGTAGTCTGAATCAGGGAGCTCATTAACGTACTGTGAAGTGTGCTGTAATGAATCCTGTGGTATAAGCCTCGGGCTAGGTATACTGCTTTGCCTTTGTATTTCAGGTTGTTGCGTGGCCGGTAGATTCGCAGCAGCCTCCTTTGTGTTTAATGCCGGCTTTCACTTATCTCTTTCTTCGATACGGATCAGGTTATTCTCACCCCTGAAATCAAACTTGGTGAACCAATGAGATCCCAACAGCTTGTTATAAAGATCAGGGATAAGTTTCTGTAAGGGCTTGGGCCTGACTGGTTTCATGATACTGAGACCATACTGCAAGATCGAGAACTAACTTGGCTGGGTTTTGCACGTGATCCGCCATTGCTTGAGAGGGAGACAATTGGCCAGTTATAGTATTACGCCTATCAGAGATCACATTCTCAAAAATGTTACCTCCAATAGACTTTGCCAGATGGAGTGAATTATGCCGAGATTCCTAAGGAACCATGGCTTTCATCTTTTTTTTACAAAGATCTAGTCTTAAAATGGGATCTTCTGAATTTCTTCCACCGAAGAGCTGCTGTCTCGAGGAGCAAACTAGAAGCAAGAGAATGGTCGGGTAGCCAGGTCAGAACCAGGGGGTCAGTGTAGGGAGAAACTTGAGAAGGAAAATTATCATAAACTGAACCGAGGTTAAAGATCAAGAATTTCGACTGAGAGAACAAAAAAGACACAAGTACACAGAAGCAAGTCAGATTTTCTGGCACCTAAAGGAAAAGGTACCATAAAAAAATTAATTTTCAATAACTGAAAAAATGTTTTGTTTAAATATTATAATTTGTTTTTAATTGAGCAAAATATAAAAAAATTAATTTAGAAAGTTTGATATTTTTCACCCTTAAACGTGGGAGCAGCTGCTGAGAACCTAGTGTACAAATAGCTCACATTACAACTACAGTAAAAGTGGGTGTAATCTGCTCCCATGTGTGTGATGTCACACCTCCCATCCCCTTCTGGGTGTTTGCAAAAGGATAAGGGAGGATGAAGTTTAGGATCACAGTGCGGAGCCATTTTGTTGGTGACTGCAAAGTGATCCTGACCGTGGAAAGTTTCATTCAGGACCACTATGTTCCCCACTGTATACAGTGCCCCATATAGTCTTCCGCCATATTACAGTGCCCCATAATACTGTGCTCTCATATTACTGTGCCTACATATTACTGTGTCACCTCCACTCTGCTTGCGCTGAGCACAGAGTGCTGACAGGAGGAACTGCCAGGAGTAGAGGTCCGAGGTGAGTACATGTGGCGGAGCGGTGATCATAGCCTGCGATCTATAGTATAATAGCAGGCTCAGGATGCAGATTACTGCTTGCCGTTGCATGTACTCACGTCAGACCTTCACTCCTGGCAGTCCAAAATTTAGTTTATTCTTCTCCAATTATACTTTTCTTTACTTACAGTATATCACAAAAGTGAGTACACCCCTCACATTTTTGTAAAGATTTTATTGTATCTTTTCATGGGACAACACTGAATATATGCCACTTTGATACAATGTAAAGTAGTCAGTGTACAGCTTGTATAACAGTGTAAACTTGGTCTGCCTTCTAAATAACAACAAACAGCCATTAATGTCTAAATCTCTGGGAAGAAAAGTCAGTATATTCCCAAGTGAAAAATGGCCAAATTGTGCCCAAAGTGTCAATATTTTGTATGGCAACCATTATTTGCCTTAACTCTCTTGGACATGGAGTGTACTAGAGTGGAATTTCGCTTTTTTTTTTGCTATTTTGACACATTTGGAAGTTTTTTTACTACTTTCCAGTACATTACATGAGAAATGGATAGTGTCATTCAAAACTACAGTGCCCCGTCCTCCATTATCTTCTATATAGTTCTGTATCAGAGATTCACGAAACTAAGAATCTTTAAAAGTATATTTAGAGGCTGAGCAAATGTCCTGTGATAGACAGAAAGAAATATGAATACAGAAGTATCTCCTCCGCAGTAGCTTAGAGGCAATAATTATGCCAAAAATAGTGTCAAAATGTGTTTTTTATTTTTAAATACAATCTTAAAGGGTAAAATCCACATGAAAAGCTCAGTATAAGGCCCGTTTCACACGTCAGTGAAAAACACAGACGTTCTTCAATGACGTGTAAAACACGCACATGTCCCTCCGTGTGCTGTGATTCACGGCACACGTGGGTTGTCTAAGTGCAAACCGGGCTCCGTTCTCCGTGGTCCATGATTGCACATTGAGATCAACTCACCTGTGCCCGCTCCCCTTGGTGCTGAACGCTCCCGCGGTGCAGCATCCAGCCGGCGCTGACCCCCACAGCAGCTGCTTCCAGGTCGGCTGTGTCGTGCATTCATGAATACGCACGACAGTAATGAGCCAGCTCAGAAGCAGCAGGCAGAACAGGCTACAGAGAGCGTCGCTGGAGCCAGGTGAGTAAAAATTATTTTTATTTGATATGCACGTTTTTTTCTGGAACACACCACTGCGTGGTCCGTTGGACATCAGTGATGCCAGAAAAAAAACGGACATGTCTCCGTACGGCAATCACGGATACATATGTACGCCGCACGGAAACACAGTCAGTGAAAAATCACTGAAGTGTGAGCAGAACTATTGATTATAATGGGTCTGCGTATGTCAGTGATTCTGGTACGTATAAAAAAAAAAAAGCACAAACGTACCAGAACGTCTGAAACAGGCCTAACAAACACTAAAAATGTAACATACAAGTACAAGTAAATCTACAAGCCATTAATTAAGTAGAACCTGTGACTTCTCTGCATTTAATGATCACTACTCACCTGTGCAGTTATCTGTAGGAATCTCCTCTTTACACCACTCATCACCCCTCACATATGTCTCTGTAGTATTAATATGGGTCAGATCTTTACCCTGAAACAAAGATTTAAAAAGTCACAAATAGATGGAGACGTCTTGTAGAATAATTTAGAAAAACAGAGTATTGCGAGTATGCTATGCTAGAGAATTTCAGATGTGGTAGTGCTCAACTGTGCAGCGATACAATCTTCAAAAATTCCAAGAGTATAAAAAAAAAAACAAAAAGGAGTGGCACTCGCCATTTGCACATTTTTTTGTGCTTTTCTAATTCCAAGGTTATATGGTCAAATTTCAAAATGCCCCAAAAATACATTTGCAAAAGTTGGGACCACTGATGTACCCATTGCGGTACTAGCTGCCTGGGTAGCACTGTTCCACAAATGGAAAGGAATTACGGTATGTTCCAAGACAAAGCATAAGGATTTACATATAAATTCATGCAGTTCACCCTTGAATTATTAGTGTCCAGACATCCAATTCACAGATATGAGCGGACCAAGGATTTTCTCAATTTTCCCAGCACCATTACACCACCTCCACCAGTCTAGAAATGTTGACACCTGACAAGAAGGGCACATGGATTTACGGTACTTGCATGAAATTCTGACCCATCAACATGGCGCAACAGAGATCTCATACGAGTAGACAATGTTTTCCACTGCTCTTTCTTTTGACCAATGAAGGGGGTTTTTTTATTTCTGTTTTCCTGGAAAGCATTGGCCCTGGAACGGGACATCTGCTACCATAGCCCAATTATGCTAAGAAATGATGAGAGCATCTGGACACATTAGTATTCTTCTGTAATTTGCAGGACTGTGCACCATCTGTGATAAGAACAATTCTTGATTTATTTTTATTCTTTTATCACACTATTTTCAATATACTCTTGACATCATGCATATAAAAGCCCATAATCTAGCAATAATGACCTTGTGTGAAGTAGTTGAAGTTGCATAATCTTCACAACTACGAAAACTAATCATTTTATTTCATACTACACAGGGATCATGTACCCAACAGGTTTCAGTTGGGAAAGGGCCAGCATTTCTAATACGTTGGCCATTAAGTGTCGTATACTAGTGGATAAAACAAGACTGAACATGAGACCTCCCACATCAAGGAGAGAATTCATAACACCTCTCCATCTACCTTATAATCCTGAGGAACATCGGGACTTTCTTGTTTACAGTCCTGTGGGAGAAGAGGACAGGGACATCTCTCTGGTGTTGTCCTCTCACTGGATAGAACTGGAGGAAACACATACAGGGACTGAATTCATTCTTTACATACAGATAATTATAGGCCATGTGTATTTAGCCCTGTCTATTACCTGGTGATGTGAGGGGCTGGGGAAACTCCATCATGGCGTCCTTGTACAGATCTTTGTGTCCTTCTAAATACTCCCACTCCTCCATGGAGAAATAGATGGTGACATCCTGACACCTTATAGGAACCTGACACATACAATGATACCGTCACCCCCCGATCCCTTCATAGTGTTACTGTATAATGTCCCAGCATTCCCAGCAGTGTCACCTCTCCAGTCAGCAGCTCAATCATCTTGTAGGTGAGTTCTAGGATCTTCTGGTCATTGATGTCCTCATGTATCAGGGGGTGAGGTGGAGGCCCCGTGATTGGACTCAGGGGTCTTCCCCATCCCTCAGACACAGGGGCCTGACAGCGATCACTAGAGGTCTTCTTCACTACTGTGTAATCCTGGTTATGGAGAGACACATTAATAAACCTCACTACAGACATTTCCAGAGTCCTCACCTCTCCAGTTCTGTCCATCTGTTATTCCCATAGATAAGAATGGTGTAATGTGACGTCATCAGAATCTCTCACCTCTCCAGTAAGCCGGAAGAGGATCTGTAGGGTGAGGTGTAATATCCTCTCCGCCATCTTGTCCCTGTCCTTATCCATCCTTGATGGGTCAATCAGGAGAATTCTCTTATATAGAAGATCTGAGAGGATCCGATATTGTAGGGACCTGAATGGGGAGAAAATGACGATGTAACATCAGAAAGATCCCATGTAAGGAATCTCCGGAGCTGTTACCGGCTTCACATGATCACTACATCCAGTCCTGGCCCCGTCCTGCCCCCGGTATAACACACAATGCAACTATAGTCACACACACAGATTTATCATGGGCTGAGCACTGAAGGGGTTAATGCCCCCTGCTCCAGTAATGGGGAATCTCCACATACCTTCTCCTGCAGAGCCGCGCACTGGATATACAGCTCTTCTGTGCTTCCAGGACCTGTGATGATGTCACAGTCATGTGATCAGTCACTTGGTGGGGAAGAGCTGTCCTATATTTTGCAGGAAGCTGCTACATGAATGGCTATATGCGCACACTGACGTTTTTGACGCATTTTTTGGTGCAGTTTTCTTGTCAGAAAGTTCTGACTTTTGACTTCCCATCAAAGTCTATGAGAAATCAGATTTGCTGTGCGCACGTTGCAGTTTAGAGTCTGTGTGCACTGGTCCCGTGTACCTGCACTGCCTCCTGGTGGTAGCTGGGGGACTGGTGCTGAAGTGGGAGCAGGGGCTGGCTTTTCAGCAAGGACCTCCACATCAAGGGCATACCAGCCCCGCTCTCCATAGTGCCGTGTGTAGGCCACTTTGTCACCCACATGCAAATCCCGGTTGGGGTGTCATGTGGGGAGATAGGGTCTCACATCCCGGCGGGAGATGAAGACTCTCTCCTTCAAGCCGGGCTCTGCGTTGAAACCCCATCCTCTTTTTAAGCTGAAACGCTCCACAACACCCTGATACATCAGGCTCCGGGCACGGTAGGTGGCGAGCCGCAGGTGCTGCTTCTCCTGGAGCTATCTGGCCTCTGCCTGCACCCACTGTGCTTCTCGCTGCTCTCGCTCCCACGCCAACTGGTTGATGATAGCCTGGCAGCCTCCACGGGTGTCCTCCTCAACCTGTGCTCGCTCCCAGGTGACAACTTCTGACTTCCCGCTACTTGGTTCAGAGTAGCTTGCTGCCCGGTCCCCGACAGCGACTGGGTACAGTACTTGGGGAAAGTTGTCAGCACTGGTGGTGGCCTCCTCCACGGCTCCCGATGATGTCATCACCTGGGCTGCCGTCACTGGATCAGAGGGTGCTTGCTCCTTCTTCAGCAGAGAAGGTGATGCGACCGCTTCTGGTCTGGCAGGGGAAGCTGGTGCTGTGCCGCCCCGGCGCAGACCGGGGTGCTTGGATCCGGGGTGGTCGTGGCTTGAGGGGTCCGGACCCGGGCTCAGGAAACACTCCGATCCTTGAAAGGGGATTATTTACAGGGGAGAAGTTTGTGACCCTACCTGCGGGTTGCGGTAATGGGAGTACCGCCACTGCTGGAAGGAGTACTGGGACAGATGGTGTGGAGCAGCAAGGTGTTAGTCCCTCCGCAGGTAGGGAAGGCCCCGGCCTCTGGGGTTTTGGTGAATTTGAGAAGGCAGGGATCAGGGTACTCACTGTGGTAGTCGTGTTGGATGAGGTTTATAAAGTAGACACACACATTGCAGGTAAACCAAACTCTCTGTGTACCACTCCCACTGCAGGGAGCCCGTCCAGGTGTCTGCTCCCACCGGTGTTACTTGGTAATCTGGAGCCTGCCTCCATGCACAATTTAGTTGTCTGTTTGTGGCCCTTTGGCTTGAAGCTGTTAGGGCCCCGCTCACTATGTGTAGTGTAGCTGTGCTCTTGATGGCTGGCACTTGAGATTTCAGTGGGTTGCTTTGTTTAGAAAACCCTATCCCCCGCGTTGTCCTGATGCCTTCCATCTCTGAGCTCTTAGGAAAGTTTGCGAAGATACTCTCCCTCCCAGGTTAATTATCAGGACGTTGAATCGGTTCCTATCCAACCCTATCCAACGTCTCTGCAATCGGTCCCCGACTCCTCTGATCTCAGACTACCGTCTGTGACCCAACCTTGGTCTAGCTCCCCGGGAGCTACTACTCCAGCTCCTCGCACTTTGAGGGCTCTCACTGTTCTGTTGTCCATCCCTTCCACGAGTCTGCCTGACCCCTAGGTGGGTGGCCCTATTCCAGCTAGACCAACCCACTGATGTGTCTGACAGGTTATGATGTGAGGTGTGGTTGGGATTTGTGGTGCTGATAGTAGTGACACCGATTGTTGGGATCCTGGAACCATGGGGGTAGGCCCTGCACCCTAGGGAAAAGATGCAGTTCCCTGTAGCACCCTGATATATTCAGGGGCGCTACAGTGACACTTTGCCCTTCTCCAGCGGAGAAGGTGATGCGACCACTTCTAGTCCCTCTGGCTCTGGCGGTGACACTGCCTGGTCGAGGACGGATCCTGGTGTCTGGGTCTGTGCAGCATGGTCAAGCGGCGCTCCACTCTCTTGAGCCCGCATGGCTGCCACCACCTCCATCATCTCTGCCTTTCCTCTTCTCGAGTCGCTGCAGGTGTTCCGCTCACAGAGTCCAGCACAGCCACTGGACCTCCTCCTTTAGCCTCTCCGTGGTGCGGGTCCCTGGTTGACCTGGTGCACTGGCATGATCCCCTGGAGAAAACATGTTGCTGGATACATTCGTGGAGGCATTCTGGTGCAGGGCCTTCAAGCTCCCTGCTTCCGGTTTCGTTTCACATCCCGGATACTCCCAGGGGGCAGGGCTTTCTTTTCGTGCCTTTTGGTATGCTGTGGTGCAGTTATTTTTCACAGCAAAATGGCGGCGGTTTTTCAAGTAATAAATTACAGTCCATACAGTACAGTATTTAAGGCACACGTCACCCAGTTTGACCAGGTCCAGTTCAATCCTATTCATGACGCCAGGAAAAAGGGTTGTCGAGCCCAGGGATATGGGGTACTCGGTCCCGGGCAGTGTATACCTTTGGAATGTCACTATGGTGGCCGTTGCCCGGTTCCATGCCCTGGGCCCTTTTTGTAATGGGGGTGTATTTACAGGGGATTTAGGTTAGTGTTCATACGTGACGCCACTTGCGGTGTTGCGGCTATACAGATGGAGCCGCCGCTGCAGAATGTCACTACTGGGGCTGGTGTTAATTGCAGCCTGGATGATAGGCCCTCCGCAAGCAGGGCCGGGCCTCAGAGGATCATTCATGTGATGGGCGTCGGAAGAAGGTAGTCCACACAGAAATTTAGTGCAACTGGTTTTTACTCACTGATTGTTGGTGGTAACTGGTTACCCGAGGCCAGCTAGTTTCACCTCCAGGCCCCCTTCGTCCCAGTGCCAGTGAAGTAATCTGGTACCTTCTTCCCCTGCACCTGTCTCTGGTAAATGGGTCCCCGTGGCGTAGAGCAACTGGGGGTCCCCATCCAGTGGTTTGTCCACTTCTGTCCGCCTGACGTTAGCGTAAACCCTGTGGGGTTGGAGTCTCTGGTCCTGTCCCCGGTTCTCCCTTTACTACTGAGTCTTCGGATTCTTAGGGTCAGCGAGGTTCTTGATGGTCCCCTCGCTGTGCAGGTGTTAACAGGTCGGCTTGGAGTTCTTTCATATCCTAGGGTCCTGCACCCCGTTGGTGTGTAGTTCTCGGAGTACTCTACCTGCAACTACTCTCCTGGGTACCAGGTCACTGCTAACCCCACGTCGAAACGTCTCCTCCCGTCCACCTTCACTCCTCTGCTTGTACTGTCTGACTCCTCTCCACAGTCTGCCCCTCCCACCTTGTCAACTAGTGGACTGGACTGGCTGCACCTCTAGGCAGCCATCCATTGGTCCTACCCTAGCCTTGTACCATTGTATGGGGGATTGTTGGGGAAAAACTGGGATTACCTGGGTTTTTGTGTGTTACTGGCACTGGTCTTCAGGGACCCTAGGGGGTAGGCCCTGCATCCTGGTGGGGATGCAGAACCTTGTAACACCCTGATGGCTTCAGGGGCTCTACACAACCCCAGCTCAGTGATAAAGCCCATCCCCCTTTCTTGTGGTTAAACTCATCCACCACACCCTGCTACTGGAATCCGCGGTCCTTCCAGCTGGCCCATCGCAGACTCTCCTTTTCACGGAGGTCGTGGGCCAGCACTTGCACCTTTTGTGCCTCACGCTCCTCTTGCTCCCAAGCCAACTGGCGGATCGTGGCCTGGCATGCTGCATGGAGCTCTTCTGAAACTGCGGCGTCTAGCTTAGAGGCCTTGACTGCTGTGGGGGCTGGTTGCATCTTTCCCCACTCCGGGTAAAGTCTGGCAAGCCTACGTGCACTCCGCTGCTGACTCTGAAGGCGGCACGACCGGTTCTGCGGCCGGGCATGGGGGCGGTGCAAACAGGTCAGGTGGAGCTTCCAAGGATGGGACGGCTTGGGTCTTCTCCTCCGGAGAAGGGGATGCGGCCAGTTTCAATCTGGCCGGGGAAAGGACTGGCAACGCCTTCTGGTCGGCAACTGGGATTGGCACACGTTCCGCTGCCAGGAATGGAGGTGGTGCGGCCTGTACATCGGCCAGGAACGGTGGCGGTGGAATGGCCCGAACAGTGACGCGGAGTGGAGGTGGTATCGCGGCCCGGTCAGCGGCCTGGTATAGCACGGGTTCCGTGACTGGGGGAGCCGACGGGGCCAGGGAGGTTTCTGCTACTACCTGCTCCTGGCTCCGCCCCTCATGCGAGGCCCGCTTTTCTTGGGCCCGCACTGCCGCCACCATCACTCGCATCTCCTTTCACCACTCGGCTTTCTGGCACAGGAACTAGGCCCGCATCTGTATGCACAGCAAGTCCAACTGTTCCTCCAACCAGTCAGCAGTCCCCATTTCGAGACGGTCTGGTACTCTGCCCGATTGGGCAGCCATGTTGCAGCTCTGCCTTCCGGAAACTTTCTACAGCAGGGTTCCGGTGTCCCTGCATTAGTTTCACTTTACATGTTTCAGGCACTCCCAGGGTGCAGGCCTCTGGTTTTGCGCTCTTTTCAGCTTGTGGTGCAGTTATTTTTACAGTCCAAGATGGCGGCAATTCAAAAACTTTAAACACAGTTCAGTTCGTAAGGCATGCTTGTCACCCGGTTTTACGGGTCTAGTCAGAATCCTGCCGACTACACCAAATTTTCTTGTTGTGACGCCCTAGGGCTGTGAGATACTCGGTCCTGGGCATGTGTGACATTCAGGGGAGTCGTGGTCAATGCTCGGTTCCGTGACCCTGGGGGTCGGTCAAAATATAAAAGGGGTTAAAATAAAAGAAAAGAAAAGAAGAGTTTTTGTCGACTACGCCACTTGCGGTATGCTACCAGGTTATTTGAAGCTGCCGCTACAGGGTTCTACTGGGGCTGATGGAGTAGTGCAGCTTAGGTGTTGTGGGCTCTCCGCAAGCAGAGCTGAACCCCAGCAGTGGATGATAGGGATTGTAGTGAGGAACAGTCAGTGTGAGTGCAAGGGGTGATCAAGAACACAGTCCACACCAGTATTGCAGTTTCCACTTGCCTTTACTTTGCTGTGGTGGTACCTGAACCCGCGGGTGGCGGTTCCAGGTGTACCCGCTTCCCTTGTTCTCCATACCAGCTGTGACCTGGGTTGGCTGTCCTCCATGCACACTTGTTGTTGGGCTCCCGTGGCCTAGAGCTGCTTGGGAACCCCTCCGTTTCTGGCTTGGTCCTATTGCAAGCAGCCTGGACTATTTAAGGGGTTCAGTCCCCTCTTTGCTGCTTGTGCTTCAGACTTTTTGGATTGGCGATGGACCCTGGAGATCTTCTCGCCTGGCAGAATTAACAGCTGACCATAAAGTGTCCCACTGTCCTAGGGTGTGCACCCCGCCTTGTGCTGAGTACTGTAAGCCTTGCTTCCAGACTTCCACAGGCCTCCCGTGGTTCCTGGAGTCTGAAACTTCCACAGGTAACAAACAGTGCCTGGAGTCCCGGTTCTGTACTCCACAGTTCCTCACTCACTTTACAGCACTCCGGTGGTTCTTCAGGTCAGTTTCTGCGCTTTCCACTTTCTACTACTTCACTCCTCTCCTTCTTGCTTCCTCACTCGACTCCCTACTTCCTTCAACTCCCTTCTAACAGACTGCACACCACTTCCTCCCGTCTTCCCAACTAACCACTGGCCCCTCCCCTTGCTGGGTCTCTCCCTCAGGTTGGGTGGCTACCGTCCAATCAGTGTCCTCCCATTTTACCTGTTACCAGGCAGTCTCCCAGTTTGGTGTTGCGGTTATGTGTGTGGCCTATAGGTGCTTGTGTGTTGACTCTGGCACGGATATTCTGGGGTTTGGGTTTCCACGGGTTACATTTGTAGCACCTGGTACCTCAGGGGTGCTACACTTAGCCTTCTTGGTATTGCAGTTTCAATTTTGAGAAATTTACATAAAATACCTTGATCACAAAAAGGAAGATACCTCCTAATATTAACGCACAAAGAATTGTAAAACCTAACTGCAGGATACCACCATGAAAAACAATTTCCTACAAAATATATATGAAAGAAAATGAAAAACACTAATGTAGACTTTTATGCAGTTGGCACACAGTTGATTATCAGGATGTTAAAACTACATAAAACCAATGTGATTAAAATGCTGAATAGCAGGGCAGAGGAGCAGAGGAACAGCAAAGAAGGACTAAATAGAGATGGGAGAAATGATTGAAAGGACTGCGGTCCATCGGCTGGTCAGTAATCTGAGACCAGTGGATGGGAGTCTTGCAAATCTCATTACTTTCCAAAATTCTTGGCTCCTCTTGATTAGCTAGGTTGGGATGACATGGTGTGTGTAGAGAAGAGAAGCCAAGAGGTAAGGAGATACACAGACCTTCTGTCCAGCAGTCTCCGATTACTGACCTGGCTGATGGATTAGAATTCTGCAAATTGATTTTTCCATCACTATTACAAAATGTACAAAAATCTAATAGCTAGGATTATTCAATGATGATAGAGATACAAGTTGATATGGTGATCCCAATGGTGGTCTAACGCTGAACTGTGGAACATAATAGGGCATCATACTGTATGGCAGCCTCAACCCATATTTGGAGCGCTGTGTGGTGGCCTCATACTGCATTAAAGGGGTTGTACACTACTTGGACAACACCTTCTCATTCCCTCATGTGTGTCCCCATAAAATAACAAAGCCTATACTCTCCTTTGGTGCCAGCGTAGTTCCAGTGATGTTGGAATTCACATTCCCAGGGCCCACATAGCATTGGTTGTGGTGCTCGCATGTCATAACAATCAGGGCCAGGTTCCTTCTCCCCACCTTCGTAAGGTTAAGTAATTAACAGGAAATGAGGGGATGCAAAAGCCCTCACTTCCTATAAATTACTTAAACATAGGAAGCTGGAATTGATTGGTCGTGTGTCATAACAATGTCACAGGAGCCCAAGGAACGCAAGTTCTGACATCGCTGATATTGGATTTGTTATTTTTATGGGGGTTCATATAGGGAATGAGAAGTGGTTGTTCCAGTAGTGGACAACTCCTTTCAGGGTACTGTGGGTGCATCATAATGGGGTGAGGGGCACTGGGGGGTGTCATACTGTGTGAGAGAACTGAGAGGGCTTTGTTATTTGTAGGGAAATGCACATGGGGGCTAACTACACTAGTGCTAATGTGTAGTGAAGACATTATATTTTGTAGGGGCATCATAATTTGTAGATTGTCACCACATATTGACGCCATGGTAGATGTATAGGAGGGTGGGACACAAAGGGGGTCACTATTTTTGTGTGTATGTCAGAATATATTTATCTCATTTCTGTTTTTAAAAGTTATGAATTAATCTGTTCATAAAGATACAAAATTGTTTTGTTTGAGGCTGAGTGGTTGGAATGAGTTTCCAATTCAGACATTTTCTTTCGGACCGACCTCATAATTCTATCTCCACCCTACGATTCATCTACTTATGAAGTCACCCTATAAATAGGATGAGACAAGATGGGCAATGGATACCATGGCATCTGATCATGTACAGTCATGGCCAAAAGTTTTGAGAATGACACCAAAATTATATTTTCACATGATCTGTTGCCCTCTTGTTTTTAATTGTGTTTGTCTGATGTTTACATCACATACAGAAATATAATTGCAATCATATTATGAGTACCAAAAGGTTATATTGACAGTTTGAATGAGTTAATGCAGCAAGTCAATATTTGCAGTGTTGACCCTTCTTCTTCAGGACCTCTGCAATTCTCCCTGGCATGCTCTCAATCAACTTCTGGATCAAATCCTGACTGATAGCTGTCCATTCTTGCATAAGCAATGCTTGCATTTTGCCAGAATTTGTTGGTTTTTGTTTGTCTACCCATCTCTTGATGATTGCCCACAAGTTCTCAATGGGATTAAGATCTGGGGAGTTTCCAGGCCATGGACCCAAAATCTCTGTTTTTTTTCCATGAGCCATTTAGTGATCACCTTTGCTTTATGGCAAGGTGCTCCATCATGCTGGAAAAGGCATTGTTGGGCGCTAAACTGCTCTTGGACAGTTGGGAGAAGTTGCTCTTGGAGGACATTCTGGTACCATTCTTTATTCATGGCTGTGTTTTTAGGCAAGACTGTGAGTGAGCCGATTCCCTTGGCTGAGAAGCAACCCCAGACATGAATCGTTTCAGGATGCTTAACAGTTGGCATGAGACAAGACTGGTGGTAGCGCTCACCTCTTCTTCTCCTAATAAGCTGTTTTCCAGCTGTCCCAAACAATCGAAAAGGGGATTCATCTGAGAAAATGACGTTTCCCCAGTCCTCAGCAGTCCACTCCCTGTACCTTTTGCAGAATATCAGTCGGTCCCTGATGTTTTTTCTGGAGAGAAGTAGCTTCTTTGCTGCCCTCCTTGAAACCAGGCCTTGCTCAAGCAGTCTCCGCCTCACAGTGCATGCAGAAGCACTCACACCAGCCTGCTGCCATAGCTGAGCTAGCCCGGCACTGCTGGTAGTCCGATCCCGCAGCTGAAACAGTTTTAAGATACGGTCTTGGCGTTTGCTGGTCCTTCTTGGGCGCCCTGGAGCCTTTTTGGCAACAATGGAAGCTCTCTCCTTGAAGTTCTTGATGATGCGATAGATTGTTGACTGAGGTGCAATCTTTGTAGCTGTGATACTCTTCCCTGTTAGGCCATTTTTGTGCAGAATAATGATGGCTGCACGTGTTTATTTAGAGATAACCATGGTTAACTGAAGAGAAACGATGATACCAAGCACCAGCCTCCTTTTAAAGTGTCCAGTGGTGTCATTCTTACTTAATCATAACTGATTGATCGCCAGCCCTGTCCTCATCAACACCCACACCTGTGTTAATTGAACAATCACTAAAACAATGTTAGCTGCTCCTTTTAAGGCAGGAATGTAATGATGTTGAAATGTGTTTTGGGGGTTAAAGTTCATTTTCTTAGCCAATATTGA
The DNA here is from genome assembly GCF_048569485.1 of Anomaloglossus baeobatrachus. Lineage (NCBI taxonomy): Eukaryota > Metazoa > Chordata > Amphibia > Anura > Aromobatidae > Anomaloglossus > Anomaloglossus baeobatrachus. The sequence goes on from NC_134357.1 coordinate 501,558,879, forward strand.
CTTTGCAAGTAATTGCTGTTAAGCTGATCACTCTTTATGACATTCTGGAGTATATGCAAATTGCCATTAGAAAAACTTAAGCAGTAGACTTTGTAAAAATTAATATTTGTAGAATTCTCCAAACGTTTGGCCATGACTGTATAGCAGTGTCCCTTTGTGGTCCATATTAAGTAGGATGATGAAAGTAACAATGGACAACCCTTTTACACTGCAGTTAGTAAATGTAAAACATATACTGTATGTTGTTCAAATATAGGTGTACTAATTAGTGTGCAATAAAAAAAATGGTATTTAGTCATTGTAAACATTTTTAATAATTCTTTAGTGCACTAAATTGTTTTCCCTTGTTTTCATAGACAAGTGACTTTACAATAACTTGTATTTTTTTCTTGTACATGTTAACAATGAGACAGCTATTTCCCTGTGTGGGTTCTCTGATGTGTGACAAGATTTGCTTTCCGATTAAAACATTTTCCACAATTTGAACATGAAAAGGGCTTCTCCCCTGAGTGATTTCTCTGATGAATAACAAGATATGATTTATCCGCAAAACATTTCCCACATTTTGAACATGAAAATAGCTTCTCTACTGTGTGACTTCTTTGATGTCTAACTAGATCTGATTTCACCTTAAAACATTATCCACATTCTGAACATGAATATGGTTTCTCCCCTGTGTGATGTCTCTGATGTCTAACAAGAGTTAATTTTTCTGTAAAACATTTACCACATTCTGAACATAAAAATGGCTTCTCCCCTGTGTGAGTTCTCTGATGTGTAAGAAGTCTTGATTTAGAAATGAAATATTTCCCACATTCTGAACATAAAAAAGGCTTCTCCCCTGTGTGAATTTATCTGCTGCTTTACAAGTTTGCGTTTCTCACTAAACTGTTTTCTACATTCTGAACATGAAAATGGCTTTTCCCCTGTGTGAATTCTCTGATGTTTAACAAGTAGGGATTTCTCACTATAATGTTTCCCACATTCTGAACTTAAAAATGGCTTCTCCCCTGTGTGAATTCTCTGATGTTTAACAAGTCTTGATTTACTACTGTAATACTTTTCACATTCTGAACGTGAAAATGATTTCTCCCTTCTGTAAGCTATTTTATGTTGAATGGCTCTTCTTTGACTTATATTTTGCATATTTGTCTTTGATGAAACAGAAGAGAGGACCTGTTGAAAGGGATCAGGTAACAGATATTTTCTGAGAAGGGTCTCAGGTGTATCTGGGATAATGACATGTTCTTCATATGCATCTAGTGTGATACCACAGTTATCTGATGAAAAATCTGAGAATACCAGCCGTCCCTCTGAGATCCTGATACAATCATCTGCCAAGAATAAAAATTATTTAATTATTTTTCAGTAACACTGCATTTGAATTCAATTAATATTTATATTATTATTGTATACTTTTTAACATTTCCTTACAAACTGAAATGTAATTCAATTATTGCAGACTAAAGCCCGCTTTACACGCTACAATAAATCTTACGATGTGTTGGCGGGGTCACGTCGTAAGTGACGCACATCCGGCATCGTAAGTATGATTGTAGCGTGTAAAACCTCCGTGCAATTGCGATTGAACGAAAATCCATTCATCGCATGCACATCGTTCATTCCTCAAAAAATGAACGTGCAATTGTGCAATGTTCCCGAGGCAGCACACATCGCAGTGTGTGACACCCCGGGAACATTGAACGACAGGTTACCTCCGTCCGCGGCTCCCGCCGACAATGCGCAAGGAAGGAGGTGGGCGGGATGTTTACGTCCCGCTCATCTCCGCCCCCTCCGCTTCTATTGGCCGGCTACCGCGTGACGTCGATGTGACACCAAACGTCCCTCCCACTCCAGGAAGTGGACGTTTGCCGCCCACATCGAGGTCGTATGGACGGGTAAGTACGTGTGACGGGGGTGAATCGTCTGTGCGGCACATTCAACAAATTGAACATACCGCACATACTATGGGGGCGTTGCAAAAAGCATACGATATTGTATGCGAAATTGCAACGTGTAAAGCAGGCTTAAGACAATTGACAAATGAGGGACTGATAGAATATAGCGTTTTGCCAGCAATTTGTGCCCTTTCAAAATTTTTACTTCTCTATTATTGCAATTTTCTCTGTAAGTTCATATTTTTTTCTATAAAAAAGTCCAGTCATGGAGCGGATCAAATAAAATTTTCTTGACTTATAAGTAAGAATAAAACATTTTCCAGAACAGAAATATACAGTCATGGCCAAAAGTTTTGAGAATGACACCAAAATTATTTTTTCACATGATCTCTTGCCCTCTGGTTTTTAATTGTGTTTGTCTGATGTTTACATCACATACAGAAATATAATTGCAATCATATTACGAGTTCCAAAAGGTTATATTGACAGTTAGAATGAGTTAATGCAGCAAGTCAATATTTGCAGTGTTGACCCTTCTTCTTCAGGACATCTGCAATTCTCCCTGGCATGCTCTCAATCAACTTCTGGACCAAATCCTGCCTGATAGCTGTCCATTCTTGCAAAAGCAATGCTTGCATTTTGCCAGAATTTGTTGGTTTTTGTTTGTCCACCCATCTCTTGATGATTGCCCACAAGTTCTCAATGGGATTAAGATCTGGGGAGTTTCCAGGCCATGGACCCAAAATCTCTATGTTTTGTTCCATGAGCCATTTAGTGATCACCTTTGCTTTATGGCAAGGTGCTCCATCATGCTGGAAAAGGCATTGTTGGGCGCCAAACTGCTCTTGGACAGTTGGGAGAAGTTGCTCTTGGAGGACATTCTGGTACCATTCTTTATTCATGGCTGTGTTTTTAGGCAAGACTGTGAGTGAGCCGATTCCCTTGGCTGAGAAGCAACCCCACACATGAATCGTTTCAGGATGCTTAACAGTTGGCATGAGACAAGACTGGTGGTAGCGCTCACCTCTTCTTCTTCTAATAAGCTGTTTTCCAGATGTCCCAAACAATCGAAAAGGGGATTAATCTGAGAAAATGACTTTACCCCAGTCCTCAGCAGTCCACTCCCTGTACCTTTTGCAGAATATCAGTCGGTCCCTGATGTTTTTCTGGAGAGAAGTGGCTTCTTTCCTGCCCTCCTTGAAACCAGGCCTTGCTCAAAGAGTTTCCGCCTCACAGTGCGTGCAGAAGCACTCACACCAGCCTGCTGCCATTGCTGAGCTAGCTCGGCACTGCTGGTAGTCCGATCCCGCAGCTAAAACAGTTTTAAGATACGGTCCTGGTGTTTGCTGGTCCTTCTTGGGCGCCCTGGAGCCTTTTTGGCAACAATGGAAGCTCTCTGCTTGAAGTTCTTGATGATGCGATAGATTGTTGACTTAGGTGCAATCTTTGTAGCTGCGATACTCTTCCCTCTTAGGCCATTTTTGTGCAGAGCAATGATGGCTGCACGTGTTTCTTTAGAGATAACCATGGTTAACTGAAGAGAAACAATGATACCAAGCACCAGCCTCCTTTTAAAGTGTCCAGTGGTGTAATTCTTACTTAATCATGACTGATCGCCAGCCCTGTCCTCATCAACACCCACACCTGCGTTAATGGAACAATCACTAAAACAATGTTAGCTGCTCCTTTTAAGGCAGGAATGCAATGCTGTTGAAATGTGTTTTGGGGGTTAAAGTTCATTTTCTTAGCCAATATTTACTTTGCAAGTAATTGCTGTTAAGCTGATCACTCTTTATGACATTCTGGAGTATATGCAAATTGCCATTAGAAAAACTTAAGCAGTAGACTTTGTAAAAATTAATATTTGTAGCATTATCAAAACTTTTGGCCATGACTGTACAGACATTGAAGAACAAAAGCTATGCACTTCAAACGATTCATTTAGGGTTAGTAATGGAGAAGCGTCTATCACAGTCATGGCGAACCTTTTACAGGCCGAGTGCCCAAACTGTAGCCCTAAATCCAATTTTTTTTTCCAAAGTGCCAACCAATCCTATTATGTAAACAATTGATTGTAACCTTACCTTTGCAGTCTTCTCTTCAGCAGGGGCATCATGCTCATGTATGCTTACCACACATTGGAGCTGAGCCCCTGCCCTTTCCAGACACAGCAGTTGGATTGATCTTTCTCGAAAGAATTGCAGCATATTAGAGATTTTAGCCTGGAATGCAATCACATTTCACCCTGTAATCCACATCTACATTTCAAAGTCTGAACATCTTGAAGTCCTATAAAGACGTACGAGTTGCTCCCCTCCCCCTTCATTGTGTAGTTCTGTCCCCCTTCCTGGCCACTTTCTGGTAAACATGTTCCCCATCCTGATATATATTTCCTACATTCAGGTATATTTGTCCCCATCATGGCCCCATCCTGGTAAATATACCTCATCCTGGTAAATGTACCCCATTCTGGTAAATGTACCTTATTCTGGCATGTTCCCCCATGCTGGTAAATGTACCCCATCCTGACATATTGCCCATCCTTGTAAATGTTCCCCCATCCCGGCATGTACCCCATTCCTGGTAAATGTCCTCCATCCTGGTAAATGTTCCCAATCCTGGTTAATTTACCCCCATCCAGGTAAATTTACCCCCATCCAGGTAAATGTCCCCCTTCCTAGCATGTACCCCTTCCTGGTAAATGTTCCCCTTCCTGGTAAATGTACCCTATCGTGGCATGTTTCCCCCATCCTGGCATGCATGTTTCCTCCATCCTGGCATCTATGCTTTCCCCATCCTGGCATGTATGTTTTCCCCATCCTGGCATGCATTGTTCCCCCATCCTGGCATGCATTGTTCCCCCATCCTGGCATGCATGTTTCCTCCATCCTGACATGCATGTTTCCTCCATCCTGGCATGCATGTTTCCTCCATTCTGGCATGCATGTTTCTCCATCCTGGCATGCATGTTTCCCCATCCTGGCATGCATGTTTCCTCCATCCTGGCATGCATGTTTCCCCATCCTGGCATGCATGTTTCCCCCATCCAGGCATGCATGTTTCCTCCATCCTGGCATCTATGCTTTCCCCATCCTGGCATGCATGTTTCCTCCATTCTGGCATGCATGTTTCCTCCATCCTGGCATGCATGTTTCCCCATCCTGGCATGCATATTTCCCCATCCTGGCATGCATGTTTCCCCATCCTGGCATGCATGTTTCCCCATCCTGGCATGCATGTTTCCCCATCCTGGCATGCATGTATCTCCATCCTGGCATGCATGTTTCCCCATCCTGGCATGCATGTTTCCTCCATCCTGGCATGCATATTTCCTCCATCCTGGCATGTATGTTTCCTCCATTCTGGCATGCATGTTTCCTCCATCCTGGCATGCATGTTTTCCCCATCCTGGCATGCATGTTTCCTCCATTCTGGCATGTATGTTTCTCAATCCTGGCATGCATGTTTCCTCCATTCTGGCATGCATGTTTCTCCATCCTGGCATGCATGTTTCCTCCATCCTGGCATGCATGTTTCCTCCATTCTGGCATGCATGTTTCTCCATCCTGGCATGCATGTTTCCCCATCCTGGCATGTATGTTTCTCCATCCTGGCATGCATGTTTCCTCCATTCTGGCATGTATGTTTCTCCATCCTGGCATGCATGTTTTCCCCATCCTGGCATGTATGTTTCTCCATCCTGGCATGCATGTTTCCTCCATTCTGGCATGCATGTTTCCTCCATCCTGGCATGCATGTTTTCCCCATCCTGGCATGCATGTTTCCTCTATTCTGGCATGCATGTTTCTCCATCCTGGCATGCATGTTTTCCCCATCCTGGCATGCATGTTTCCTCCATTCTGGCATGCATGTTTCCTACATCCTGGCATGCATGTTTCCTCCATTCTGGCATGTATGTTTCTCCATCCTGGCATGCATGTTTTCCCCATCCTGGCATGCATGTTTCCTCCATCCTGGCATGCATGTTTCCTCCATTCTGGCATGCATGTTTCCTCCATCCTGGCATGCATGTTTTCCCCCTCCTGGCATGCATGTTTCCTCCATCCTGGCATGCATGTTTCCTCCATTCTGGCATGCATGTTTCCTCCATCCTGGCATGCATGTTTTCCCCCTCCTGGCATGCATGTTTTCCCCATCCTGGCATGCATGTTTCCTCCATCCTGCCATGCATGTTTCCCCCATCCTGGCATGCATGTTTCCTCCATCCTGCCATGCATGTTTCCTCCATCCTGGCATGCATGTTTCCTCCATCCTGGCATGCATGTTTTCCCCATCCTGGCATGCATGTTTCCTCCATCCTGGCATGTATGTTTTCTCCATCCTGGCATGTATGTTTCCTCCATTCTGGCATGCATGTTTCCCCATCCTGGCATGCATGTTTCCTCCATCCTGGCATGCATGTTTTCCCAATCCTGGCATGCATGTTTCCTCCATCCTGGCATGCATGTTTCCCCATCCTGGCATGCATGTTTTCCCCATCCTGGCATGCATGTTTTCCCCATCCTGGCATGCATGTTTCCTCCATCCTGGCATGCATTGTTCCCCATCCTGGCATGAATGTTTCCCTATCCTGGCATGCATGTCCCCACCCCATGCTGTCATGTGCGTTCCCCCACCCCATGCTGTCATGTGCGTTCCCCCTCCCCCACCCCATGCTGTCATGTGCGTTCCCCCACCCCATGCTGTCATGTGCGTTCCCCCACCCCCACCCCATGCTGTCATGTGCGTTCCCCCACCCAAACCCCATGCTGTCATGTGCGTTCCCCCACCTCCACCCCATGCTGTCATATGCGTTCCCCCTCCCCCACCCCATGCTGTCATGTGCGTTCCCCCTCCCCCACCCCACGCTGTCATGTGCGTTCTCCCACCCCCACCCTACGCTGGCATGTGTGTTCTCCCCCACCCCATGCTGTCATGTGCGGTATCCCACCCCCACCCCATGCTGTCATGTGCTGTATCCCACGCTAGCACTGCGCCCCCCCCCCCCACCTTGGCACAGCCGCACACGTGTTATAAAAAAAAAAGCAACACACAACTCACCTTCCTGCACACGCTCCCCCACCGCGCGCCGCTGGGTCCTCAGTCCCCACGTGGCCAGAAGACGTCATTACGCCGGCGCCGCTTACAGACGCTCCTCCGTCTCCTAGGCAACACACCTGCAGCCTGGGGGAGGAGGAGTGTCAGAGCGAGGAGAAATGTCTCCTCCGCTCCAACACAGTTTTGATCTGCCGGCGCGACTGCACTAGCAGATCAAAACTGCAGGATCAGGCGACAGCACGCGTGCCATAGGTTCGCCATCACTGGTCTATCAGATACCCCTATTACTAACCCAGTAGGAGTAAAATAAAAATCACACACACAGGAAGAAATAGTATATTTGAATAAAGACTCCCTCACACGCCATCGTTCACAATTTATTGATTTAAAAAATGCTCGAAGTCCCGATGTAATCCAATGGTATAATGTCCCATGACGTCCATCGAATTCTATGGAGCCTCCGTTCTCAGAACAAAGTTCTATATGTCACTCGCAGTCAGTGCCAGACATGGAATATCTCAGAAGTGTAAGAAATTCCGGGTCTGCCACTGACATCAAATGACCCATGGAGTCTCGTTCTGAGAACATTCTGAGAACGAGGCTCCACAGTTCATTCATGGTTAGTAGTAGGTGCAGAATTTCGCACACTTGTTTATAAGCAAAGTATGTCATTTTTATTAAACATATCCAATTTTATTAAAACATAGTTCAAATAACAGTAATGCAATATAAAAATTCCTATATTCCATGCTTGCATATTTTAGCTTTTCAGAGGGCTGAGTGTATATATTCTTGTAATTAATGTAACATGGTAGCCATAAAGCAGAACACCAAAATCTGCACTACAATATGCGCACCTTCCTTTCTGAACTTTGCACTGGCCCTGAAAAGTAGTTCCTAATTACATTGAGGATATTGGCGCACTCAGGAGAAAATGAAAAACAAACTATGTGCTCCATTTTTTCTTATTAGCTCTTATAAAAAATTAAAAACTTGGGGCTAAAAAAACATTTTAGCTGTAAAAATTTTAATTCTTTTTTCACCACTCAATGGTATAAAATTCTAAGATGTACATGCAGTGTCAATGTAGCGCCTCTGAAGCCATCAGGGAGCTACAAGGTACTGGATGCAGGGCCTACCCCCTAGGGACCCGGAAATACAGTGTTGGTAACACACAAACACTCCAGATAATCCCTGTTTTCCACAAATTATCCCTTATAGAATGGTACCAGGCTAGGGTTGGACCAATGGATGGCCGCCTAGAGGTGGAGCCACTCCAGTCCACTAGATGACCAGGTGGGAGGGGCAGACAGTGGAGAGTCAGACAGTGAAGAAGAGACACAGGAGTAGGAGTAGTGGAGGAGAATGTGTTGGAGACAGTGAAAGTGAGCAAACAGACTGACAGAAGTAAACAGTGATCTGAGGGCCCAGGCGGTTAGTTGCCGGTGGAGAATGGTGGAGTACTCCCAGAACTACGCACCAACTGGGTACAGAATCCTAAGTCAGGCAAAAGTTCCAGGCAGACCTGATAAAATATGCACAATGAGAGGACCATCAAGGACCTCACTGACCTTGAAGTTCGGGACTCAGTAGCAAAGTGAGAACCGGGGACAGGACCAGAGACTCCAATCCCACAGGGTTCACGCTACCGTCATACGGACTGCTGAATAAGACAACCAGGAGGGGAGCCGCAGCTGCTCTACACCACGGGGACCCACCAACCAAAGACAGGTGCTGGGGAAAGAAGCCACCAGGTCACTAAACCGGCACTGGGACTAAGGGGTCCTGGGGTTAAGACCAGCCAGCCTCGGGTGACCAGTTACCAGCTTACAGTGAGTAAAAAGAACAAGTTACACCGAACTCTCGTTGTGGCCTACCTTCTTTCAACACCCACCTGCAACACATATCCTCTGAGGCCTGGCCCTGCTTGTGGAGGGCCTAATATACAGGCTGCCAGTAACACCAGCCCCAGTAGTGGACATTGTGCAGTGGCAGCTCCATCCCTATAGCCGCAAAACCGCAAGTGGCGTCACGTATAAACTTTATTCAACAATCCCCTGTAAATATTCCCTTTTTCAAAAAGCACCCAGGGCATGTAACCGGGCAACAGCCACCAAAGTGACTTTCCCCAGTTATACACCGCCCAGGACTGAGTACCCCATAACTATGGGCGAGACAGCTTTTTTCCTGGCGTCACGAACAGGATTGAACTGGACCCCGTCAAACAGGGTGCCGTGTGCCTTTATAGACTGTGTTTTATGGACTGTGTTTTACTGCTTGAAAAACTGCTGCCATTTTTGGTGTAAAAAATAACTGCACCACAGCAGTGAGAAAGGCACGAAAAGAAAGCCCTGCCTCCTGGGAGTGTCCGGTTTGTAAAACGAAACCAGAAGCAGGGAGCCTGGAGGCCCTGCCACAGAATGCCTCCAGGACTATACCAAGCAACAGCATATCTGCACCGGGAGAGCGTGCAGAGAGGCTAGAGGCAGAGGTCCAACGGCTGTGCTGGACCTTGCATGCGTAGCAGGGGGCGTACATAGAAATCATGGCGCCCCACAGCAGAATTTTGAATTCACCCCCCCCCCCCCCCAAAAAAAAAGAAAAAAAATACAGTACAGACCAAAGGTTTGGACACAGCTTCTGATTCAAGGAGTTTTCTTTATTTTCATGACTCTGAAAATTGTAGATTCACACATTGAAGGCATCAAAACTATGAATTAACACATGTGGAATGAAATACTTAATAAAAAAGTGTGAAACAACTGAAAATATGTCTTATATTCTAGGTTCTTCAAAGTAGCTACCTTTTGCTTTGATTACTGCTTTGCACACTCTTGGCATTCTCTTGATTAGCTTCAAGATGTAGTTACCGGAAATGGTCTTCCAACAGTCTTGAAGGAGTTCCCAGAGATGCTTAGCACTTGTTGGCCCTTTTGCCTTCACTCTGCGGTCCAGCTCACCTCAAACCATCTCGATTGGGTTCAGGTCTGATGACTGTGGAGGCCAGGTCATCTGGTGTAGCACCCCATCACTCTCCTTCTTAGTCAAATAGCCCTTACACAGTATGGAGGTGTGTTTAGGGTCATTGTCCTGTTGAAAAATAAATGATGGTCCAACTAAACGCAAACTGGATTGAATAGCATGCCGCTGCAAGATGCTGTGGTAGCCATGCTGGTTCAGTATGCCTTCAATTTTGAATAAATCTCCAACAGTGTTCCCAGCAAAGCACCCCCACACCATCACACCTCCTCCTCCATGCTTTACGGGGGGAACCAGGCATGTAGAGTCCATCCGTTCACCTTTTCTGCATTGCACAAAGACACGGTGGTTGGATCCAAAGATCTCAATTTTGGACTCATCAGACCAAAGCACTGGTCTAATGTCCATTCATTGTGTTCTTTAGCCCAAACAAGTCTCTTCTGCTTGTTGCCTGTCCTTAGCAGTGATTTACCAGCAGCTATTTTACCATGAAGGCCTGCTGCACAGTCACTTCTTAACAGTTGTTCCAGAGATGTGTCTGCTGCTAGAACTCTGTGTGGCATGGACCTGGTGTCTAATCTGAGCTGCTGTTAACCTGCGATTTCTGAGGCTGGTGACTCGGATAAACTTATCCTCCGCAGCAGAGAGGACTTTTGGTCTTTCTTTCCTGGGGCGGTCGTCATCTGAGCCAGTTTCTTTGTAGCATTTGATGTTTTTTGCCACTGCACTTAGGGACACTTTCAAATTTTCCCAATTTTTTGGACTGACTGACCTTCATTTCTTAAAGTAATGATTGCCACTTGTTTTTCTTTACTTAGCTGCTTTTTTCTTGCCATAATACAAATTCTAAAGGCCCCGTCACACACAGAGATAAATCTTTGGCAGATCTGTGGTTGCAGTGAAATCATGGACATATTGTTCCATTTGTACACAGCTACAAACCTGGCACTGATTGTCCACAATTTCACTGCAACCACAGATCTGCCGCATATTTATCTTAGTGTGTGACAGGGCCTTAACAGTCTATTCAGTAGGACTATCAGCTGTGTATCCACCAGACTTCTGCACAACATAACTGATGGTCCCATCCCCATTTATAAGGCAAGAAATCCCACTTATTAAACCTGACAGTGCACACCTGTGAAGTGAAAACCATTTCCGGTGACTACCTCTTGAAGCTCATCAAGAGAATGCCAAGAGTGTGCTAGTTTTGATGCTTTCAATGTGAATCTACAATTTTCAGAGTCATGAAAATAAAGAAAACTCTTTGAATGAGAAGGTGTGTCCAAACTTTTGGTCTGTACTGTACATCCAGAACTTGTTACTCCATTATTCAGCCAGCATGTCTACGTTTTGTAATGGCAAGCAATATAATTGTGCCTTCTGTGTGGAGCCTCAGACCTTCCACAGCACAGACTGGAGCTGAAAATAATAGAAAAGGTTAAGTGATTTTTTTTTTTTGGCATTGTGTCTGTACATTTTCCTGTATGATGATGAGGGATATCAAAATGTATTGAGGACAATGTGATATCACAGGAGAGGTGCTACAAGGTCCTATCTAGGTGGTATAGATGTCCTGTGAGTATCCATGCTGCCTTTCAGTCAGCCTCTGATGTGTGCTGGAGATGCCAAAAGGAGAGGGGAATCCTCACTCATATCTGATGGTCATGTCCCCGGGTGAGATCATTCTGGGAGAGGATTATTTTTGAGTTATTCAATAAACTGTTTTTGAGGTAGATCCAGCTCACAAAAGAGTTAGCTCTCCTGTCCCTCGGGAATGTCTCTGCTTCAGGGTTTAGGTTTTTTAAGACATTTTTTAACAGCTGCCAGAAAGCTAATTCCAAGATATTTGAAGGAAACTAGAATCCTGTCATGGGATGAATTCATAGCAGAGTGCAACGAGATCCTCAGGATGGAGACCTTGATAGGTCAGACACTCGGCAACAAGGACAAAGTTGATGCCACGTGGGCCAAGTGGATTATGTTCAGAGACTCACTGGATATGGGTCTATGGATTCACAGGAGGCAGGTATGCGGGTAATATTCCTTTAATTCTCTTATTTCTGTACCTGGAAGGCTAACCTTGAAAATGTGGTTTTGATGTAGGAGGGCGCGTCCATTCGGGTCGGAACCCTTTGTACCCTTCCCCTTTCACCTTACTCTCACACATTTCTGTTGTCTTTAATGTCTATAAATCCTTCTCCCACCTCTTCTTCTTTATCTCTTTGTTTTTCAACTCGTTTTTCCTATTCCACATAAATACGAATTTTACTTGTTATTTTTGGTTACGAGTGACGCAGATGTAGACACAGAACTGTGGGGTTTTTTTTAGCAGCCAGCTTGAGATATATACCCTCAGCCTTCGTGCTGTGCAATTGTTTGATTCTCTTCTGCTATTCTAATAAACTTTGATTTGAACAAAATGTATTAAGGATAACTGTCATGATTTTATATTGTAGACATAGTGGATGTATTCTATAGGGGAGACCAGTAGTTTGCGCATATTGAATTGTTGGATATACAGGGGGCAAGATGCTGTATTTGGGACATCATTGCAGCCTCATTTATTGGGCAGACTGTGGTTGCTTCATACTCATAAAACATTGAGGGCACTGTGGGGATATATTGTGTGAGGGGCAGAGCTGTGTGGGAGAACTGAAAGGGCATTATTTTGTGTTGAGGAATGCACAGTGGGGGCATCGTACTGTACACGTATCGTAGGAGTAAAATCTGTAGTCGGAATTGTGGGATCATTATACTATGTGGGGGGGAACTTTGGGGGCATCATACTGAAAAGCCATTGTGGAGGTGTTGTCCTGTGAGGATGCCATTGATGGTGTGTCGTAGTAGTTGGGGCATATAGGCGCATCACTAGTTTTGTGTTCATATCACAATATGTTTCTCTCTTTACTGTCTTTAAAAGTTGTGAATTATACTCTTTATGCTAAAAAAGGTTGTTTAGGGATGAGTGGTTTGAAGGAGTTTTCAACTCAAACTTTTTCTTTGACACCTCATGATTTCTATGTACACCCCTGGTCTCATCTAATTATTAGTAGACAAGCGGGTCATTGAATGATTACCTGAACAGCTGTCCTGATTATGTATAACATCATCTCACCATGGTTAATGTCTAATAGGATGGAAGAATGAGTCAACAGACAACCTTTTACACCATAGTTATACACATGTTAAATATATACTTTATTCAAATATAGGTGTATTATTTTATACTTATTAGTTTTCAATAACAAACGGCAATTGTATACATTTTCTAATAATCATTTAGTGCAAATGAAATTGTTTTCCCTTTATTTTGTAGACCAGTGACTTTACTGTAACATTTTTTTCTTTTACATGTTGTCAATAAAACAAAAAATAAATGCGACTTGCCTGTGTGAATCCTCTGATGTTTGGCAAGAATTGCTTTCCAATTAAAACATTTCACACAATTTGAACTTGAAAATGGCTTCTGCCATGTGACTTTTCTGATATACAGTATAACAAGTCTTGATTTAATGAAAATGTTCCTACATTCTGAACATGAAAATGGCTTCTCCCTTGTGTGACTTCTCTGATGTTTAACAAGTATAGATTTCTCACTAAAATGTTCCGTGACATTCTGAACTTGAAAATAGCTCATGTCCTGTGTACATTATTTGATGATTAACAAGATGTGATTTGTCTATAAAATATTTCCCATATTCTGAGCAGGTAAATGGCTTCTTCCCAGCGTGAATTTTCTCATGTACTGTTAAAACTGATTGCTGTTTAAATGATTTCCCACATTCTGAACATGAAAATGGCTTCTCTCCTGTGTGATTTCTCATATGTATTTTCAGATTGGCTTTCACACTATAGTGTTTCCCACATTCTGAACATGAAAATGGCTTATCTTCTGTGTGAATTCTCAGATGTTGAACAAAATTTGTTTTACAGTTAAAACATTTCCCACATTCTGAGCATGTGAATAGCTTCTTCCCTGTGTGGATTTTCTTATGTACTGTTAAAACTGACTGCTGTTTAAATGATTTCCCACATTCTGAGCATGAAAAAGGCTTTTCCCCTGTGTGACTTCTTTGATGTATTACAAGGTTGCCTTTCTCACAATAACGTTTCCCACATTCTGAACATGAAAATGGCTTTTCTCCTGTGTGCGTTTTCATATGTGTAACAAGACTTGATTTCCAATTAAAACACTTCCCACATTCTGAACATGAAAATGGCTTTTCTCCTGTGTGAATTCTCTGATGTTTAACAAGATATGATTTTTCTGAAAAACATTTCCCACACTCTGAGCATGAATACGGCTTCTCCCCTGTGTGACTTCTCTGATGTGTAACAAGGCTTGGTTTACTAGTGTAACATTTTCCACATTCTGAACATGAAAATGATTTCTCCTTTCTGTAATCTATGTTATTTTCAATGGCTCTTCTTTGACTTTCATTTTGCATATTTGTCTTTGATAAAGAGAGGACCTGTTGAAAAGGATCACATGACAGATTTTTGCTGGGATGAGCTTGAGGTGTATCTGTGATAATTACAGGTTGTTCACATGTATCTGGTCTGCTACTATGATTATCAACTGCAACATCTGAGAATATCAGATGTCCCTTGAAGCTCCTGGTACAGTCATCTGCCAAGAATAAAACAGAATTTATTATTTTTAAATAACACTGCATTTGAATTATTTATTTTTGTATATACAGTACTTTATAAAATTTGCATACAAACGATAATAGAATAGAAGCAGCAGAGCAGAGAGAGCTGTCTGCCCACACAAGCTCTCAGTAAAGATTGTACATTGACAGTGAGGTGTCAATCACAGGAGTTGTGCCGGACTGCTGTGTGTATGACATTGTAACTCATCAATGATAATCACTAGGTGATAAAGCCTTTAGTTTAAGTAAACAACAGCACACAGCCTGATGAGAGGCATAGTTGATTTTTGTTGTTGTTTTTTGTTTGTTTTTTTTTAACCCCTTACTGTATATCTCTGAATATGTTAGTAATGTACTGGTTGCTTTTTCAAAATTTTATTAAGTCCAAAAGGCATCACAAGATATTCATAGTGACATTCACTTGTGTTAAATGCTGTCTTCCACTATGTACGTGTTAGGTTGTGGCACCATATTTAAACGTGGATTCAAAAGTTGATTAGCCATGCCCCTTGAGAAAGAGAGCCACGTGAAACGCACGTTGGGGAGCAGCTTGAGCGAACCTCACCTTATATGGGTAAATATTAACCCTTTCCATTGTGACTGAACTGTGTTGGATTTTACTCAATGTGAAATTGATGGATTTAGGGCATGCACGGTATAGATAGGAGGAATATGTACCTGTTATGCACTTGTCACTTTGAATATAGAATTGTCTTGCACTTTGAGATAAGCTAAGGAATACTGCTATCTGGTGGCTGTTCTATGCTCTGGCCACTTTATATGAAAGTCCCTATATGAATGTAGACTATTGTGTGATGGTTATTTAGCCAAGAATAGTATTTTTTTAAGATTAAACCAAGTATATTTGCCATCTTTTAGATATATTACTTTATATAAAGTGACTAAACTACTAGTAATTATTAAACAGATTTGTATTTTTACCTGGTTCTATTTTTTCTATGTGGATCATTCAGCTAACTATTAATGTGTATTGGGATTACTAAAAATCTTTAATGAATTTAATAAAAAAAGGGAATTTTGTTTACTTACCGTAAATTCCTTTTCTTCTAGCTCCTATTGGGAGACCCAGACAATTGGGTGTATAGCTTCTGCCTCCGGAGGCCACACAAAGTATTACACTTTTAAAAAAGTGTAACCCCTCCCCTCTGCCTATACACCCTCCCGTGGATCACGGGCTCCTCAGTTTTGGTGCAAAAGCAGGAAGGAGAAAACTTATAAATTGGTCTAGGGTAAATTCAATCCGAAGGATGTTCGGAGAACTGAAAACCATGAACCAAAAGAACAAATCAACATCAACAACATGTGTACACAAAAGAACAACCAGCCGAAAGGGCACAGGGGTGGGTGCTGGGTCTCCCAATAGGAGCTAGAAGAAAAGGAATTTACGGTAAGTAAACAAAATTCCCTTTTTCTTTGTCGCTCCATTGGGAGACCCAGACAATTGGGACGTCCAAGAGCAGTCCCTGGGTGGGTAAAAGAATACCTCAATAAAAGGAGCCGAAAAACGGCCCCCTCTTACAGGTGGGCAACCGCCGCCTGGAGGACTCGCCTACCTAGACTGGCGTCTGCCGAAGCATAGGCATGCACTTGATAGTGCTTCGTGAAAGTGTGCAGACTAGACCACGTAGCTGCCTGACACACCTGCTGAGCCGTCGCCCGGTGCCGCAAAGCCCAGGACGCACCAACTGCTCTGGTAGAATGGGCTTTCAACCCTGAAGGAAGTGGAAGCCCAGAAGAACGGTAGGCCTCGAGAATCGGTTCCTTGATCCACCGAGCCAAGGTTGACTTGGAGGCCTGAGAGCCCTTACGCTGGCCAGCGACAAGGACAAAGAGCGCGTCTGAACGGCGCAGGGGCGCCGTGCGAGACACGTAGAACTGGAGTGCTCTCACTAGATCCAAAGAGTGCAAATCCTTTTCACACTGGTGAATTGGATTAGGGCAAAAGGAAGGCAAGGAGATATCCTGATTTAGATGAAAAGGGGATACCACCTTAGGGAGAAATTCCGGGACAGGACGCAGAACCACCTTATCCTGGTAGAAAACCAGGAAGGGGGCTTTGCATGACAGCGCTGCAAGCTCAGACACTCTCCGAAGTGATGTGACTGCCACCAGGAAGGCCACCTTCTGAGAAAGACGGGAGAGAGAGACATCCCGCAGCGGCTCAAAAGGCGGCTTTTGAAGAGCCGTCAGAACCCTGTTAAGATCCCAAGGTTCCAACGGACGTTTGTAAGGTGGGACCATGTGGCAAACCCCCTGCAGGAACGTACGGACCTGCGGAAGCCTGGCTAGATGCTGTTGAAAAAACACGGAGAGCGCCGACACTTGGCCCTTGAGAGAGCCGAGGGACAAAATCTTGTCCATTCCAGATTGTAGGAATGAAAGAAATGTGGGTAAAGCAAACGGCCATGGAGGAAAACCGTTATCAGAGCACCAGGATAAGAAGGTTTGCCAAGACCTGTAATAGATTTTGGCGGACGTTGGCTTCCTGGCTTGTCTCATGGTGGCAATGACATCCTGAGATAACCCTGAAGACGCTAGGAGCCAGGACTCAATGGCCACAGTCAGGTTGAGGGCCACAGAATTCAGATGGAAAAACGGCCCTTGTGACAGCAAGTCTGGGCGGTCTGGAAGCGCCCACGGTTGACCCACCGTGAGATGCCACAGATCCGGATACCACGACCGCCTCGGCCAGTCTGGAGCGACGAGAATGGCGCGACGGCAGTCGGACTGGATCTTGCGTAGTACTCTGGGCAGCATCGCCAGAGGGGGAAACACATATGGCAGTCGAAACTGCGACCAATCCTGGACCAGAGCGTCCGCTGCCAGAGCTCTGTGATCCTGAGACCGTGCCATGAAGGTCGGGACCTTGTTGTTGTGTCGTGACGCCATGAGATCGACGTCCGGCGTTCCCCAGCGGCGACAGATCTCTCGAAACACGTCTGGGTGAAGAGACCATTCCCCCGCGTCCATGCCCTGACGACTGAGAAAATCTGCTTCCCAGTTTTCCACGCCCGGGATGTGAACTGCGGAGATGGTGGAGCCTGTGACTTCCACCCACTGCAGAATCTTGGGGCTTGGCGGAGGGACGAAAGGACCGAAACCTCGATTGGATTTTTCTCTGCTGAGGTCTCTTAGGTTTGGACTGGGGTAAGGAGGAGTCCTTTCCCGAGGATTCCTTAATAATCTCATCCAACCGTTCGCCAAACAAACGTTCGCCAGAAAAAGGCAAACCAGTTAAGAACCTTTTGGAAGCAGAGTCTGCTTTCCATTCGCGCAGCCACATGGCCCTGCGGACTGCCACGGAGTTAGCGGATGCCACAGCCGTACGGCTAGCAGAGTCCAGGACGGCGTTCATGGCGTAGGACGAAAATGCTGATGCCTGAGAGGTCAAAGAAGACACATGCGGAGCAGAATTCCGCGTGACAGCATTAATCTCAGTCAGACATGCCGAGATTGCTTGGAGAGCCCACACAGCCGCAAAGGTCGGGGCAAAAGACTCGCCCGTGGCCTCATAAATAGACTTCACCAAGAGCTCTGTCTGTCAGTGGCATCCTTCAGGGATGAGCCATCGGCAACAGACACAACGGACCTAGCAGCCAATCTAGAGACTGGCGGATCCACCTTGGGTGAGTGTGCCCAGCCCTTAACGACTTCAGGTGGAAAGGGATAACGCGTGTCAGAGTGCCTTTTAGTAAAACGCTTGTCCGGGACCGCTCTGGGCTTCTGGACAGCGTCCCTGAAATTAGAGTGATCAAAGAACGTATTGCGCGTACGTTTGGGGAATCGAAATTGGTGTTTCTCCTGCTGAGAAGCCGACTCCTCTACAGGTGGAGGCGGGGGAGAGAGATCCAACACCTGGTAGATGGACGAAATAAGATCATTTACTAAGGCGTCCCCCTCAGGGGTATCAAGGTTGAGGGCGAAGTCAGGGTCAGAGCCCTGAGCTCCCACATCCGCCTCGTCATCCTGAGAGTCCTCAAGCTGAGATCCAGAGCAGCGTGAGGAGGCCGGGGAAGAGTCCCAGCGAGGCCGCTTAGCCGGTCTGGGACTGCGATCCGGGCAGGAGTCCTCCGCCTGGGACCTAGGGGCTATCCTGGAAGCGCGCTGCGGCGCGGACTGAGAAGGCCCTGGAGGAGACAAACTAACAGAGGCCGGGGCCTGTGAAGAGCCCGGTCTGGACTGCAATGCCTCAAGGAGCTTAGATGACCATTTGTCCATAGACTGTGCAATGGATTGAGAAAGTGACTGAGAGAGTTTCTCCGCGAAAGAGTCCAATGACTGTGCCTCTGTCCCTGCAGCCTGCTCAGGAGGAGCAGGGGGATCTACATGAGCCGAGGGGCCCACAAGTGCCCTAGGCTCCGGCTGAGCAAGCGTGGCAGGAGTCGAGCATTGATCACAGTGAGGGTAGGTGGATCCCGCAGGCAACATAGCCCCACAAGAGGTACAGGCTGCGAAAAAAACCTGTGCCTAAGGGGCTTTGCTCCTTGTGGACGACATGCTGTAAGCAATAAGTGTCCCTTAGGAGAGCGACCACTGAGGGTATATGGGAAAGGGTTATACAGCCGTTCCGAATATATATAATATATATATATAAATATATATATCACGGCACCCTAGGGGAACCAGCACCGGGTGACCGGTGTGGCTTACCAACTGCTGGTGTCCTCCAGATTCCCTGTCGTGGGTCCCCCGGAGCTGTAGAGCTGTGCAGCTGCAGCATACACCGGCAGAATGCCAAACATGGCCGCCGGAGCTCTCAAGGGGGGAGTGGAACCATGGGCGGCGCCGGCAAAAGGCGGGAATCTGGAGGCCCCATAGTGGTCAATGAGAGGGGAGGGGAGACATGCAAAGATGCTCCAGCCCACTGTCGGTAATCCCGCCCTTACCCCTGACAAGTAGCCCGGGGGCGGGATTTTTCGCGACTAGGCCGCGATGAAGCCGGGGACTAAATTTAAGGCCGTGCCCGACAAGCAGGCACGGCCGGCGAGGAAGTCCGATGAAAAAACAACGGACGGCGCTACTGGGGAGAAAGGCGACCTCTCTCCCCGTACCGTCCCCCCATGGGGACACAGAGTACCTTGAAGGTGCAGGGCCCGGTCCCTGGGGATGAAAACGCTCCGGTCCAGCAGGTTCCACCAGGGGCTGCGGATGGAGCACGGTCTCAGCAGGTGAATGACCGGTGAGGCTCCCACTTCTCCCAGAGCCGCATAAGGGATGGTGAGGGAGACGGCATGTGGCTCCAGCCTTTGTACCCGCAATGGGTACCTCAACCTTAACAACACCGCCGACATAGTGGGGTGAGAAGGGAGCATGCCGGGGACCCCATGAGGGGACCTCTTTTCTTCCATCCGTCATACTATGTATGAGAAATCTTTTTTTTTTTTTTATGAGTGGATGTGTGCCTCCTTCCACACAAAGCATAAAACTGAGGAGCCCGTGATCCACGGGAGGGTGTATAGGCAGAGGGGAGGGGTTACACTTTTTTAAAAGTGTAATACTTTGTGTGGCCTCCGGAGGTAGAAGCTATACACCCAATTGTCTGGGTCTCCCAATGGAGCGACAAAGAAAAGGTTTTTTTTATATGAATATCTGGTACTGTTCTCTGAGTTCTAATTTATGATTGGAGTCATAGTGTATCAACATATTTGAAATGTAGTTTTGGAAATTTACTGTAGCGATCTGGTATTTGACTTGCTGAAGATGCCAATTTGATATCAAAACGAATAGCCTGAATATCTTATGCTTTAATGGCTACATATTCTATTCTTTGGACGTTCATTATCCGCAGTGCCTTGGTCCTTGACACTGACAAGCTTCAGAAGTATCTTTAGAGGCATCTGCATTTCTCTGCATTTAGTGGTCACTCACCTGTGTGGTTATCTGTAGGAATCTCCTCTTTACACCTCTCATCATCCCTCACGTATGTCTCTGTAGTATTAATATGGGTCAGATCTTTATCCTGAAACAGAGATTGTAAAAGTCCCAGACAGATGGAATTCGTGTGAAATGATTTAGAAGAAAAAAAAATTGATGGCCAAACCTGACACTATAGCAGTAGTTATCACAGAGCTGCAGGTCTTTCGTATAAGTCCAACCTGTTGTCTCCTAATTCTATTAGGGGTACTTCACACACAGCGAGATCGCTACTGAGATCGCTGCTGAGTCACGTTTTTTGTGACCTCATTAGTGATCTCGCTGTGTGTGACACTGAGCAGCGATCTGGCCCCTGCTGTGAGATCGCTGCTCGTTACACACAGTGCTGGTTCGTTTTTTTATTGTTGCTCTCCCGCTGATAAGCACACATCGCTGTGTGTGACAGCGAGAGAGCAACAATCTTGAATGTGAAGGGAGCAGGAGCCGGCGTCTGACAGCCTGCGGTAAGCTGTAACCAAGGTAAACATCGGGTAACCAAGGTGGTTACCCGATATTTACCTTCGTTACCAGCCTCCGCAGCTCTCACGCTGCCAGTGCCGGCTCCTGCTCCCTGCACACGCTAAGTTAAGCGGTGTGAGCTGGTAACTAAGGTAAACATCGGGTAACCATAACCCATGTTTACCTTAGTTACCAGTGTCCGCAGCTTCCAGACGCCGGCTCCGTGCAAGCGCAGCGTCGCTTGCACGTCGCTGCTGACTGGTCACTGGTGAGATCTGCCTGTTTGACAGCTCACCAGCGACCATGTAGCGATGCAGCAGCGATCCTGACCAGGTCAGATCGCTGGTCGGATCGTTGCTGCATCGCTTAAGTGTGAAGGTACCCTTAGTCTCCATAACTAAAAAATAGTGAGAAGATCCAGATAACATCTATTGTCTATGATCAGCTTCATCCAGTCATCTCCACCACGTATAAAACAAACTAAATGGCCACCTTATTAGATACACCCGTCTAGTAGCACATCGAACCTTCTTTGGCCTTTAGAACTTAGCAATTTTGTCGTCTAAAGGCCGCTTTACACGCTGCGATGTCGCTAATGATGGCAACCGCCCCCGTCGTTCGCGCATCACGGGCAAATCGCTGCCCGTGGCGAACAATATCGCAGGTACGCGTCACACGTACTTACCTTCCTAATGACGTCACTGTGGACGGTGAACAACCTTTTTTTTTTTTAAGGGGGAGGTTTGTGCGGCGTCACAGCGACGTCACGCAGCGTCCCACCAATAGAAGCGGAGGGGCAGAGAGCAGCCGCATTAACGACACGCCCACCTCGTTGCCAGAGAACGCAGGAACGCTCTTGTTTGTCGTTCCCAGGGTGTCACACGTAGCGATGTGGTCTGCCTCAGGAACAATCTGCATCCTGAACCAGCAACGATATTTGGGAAATGAACGACGTGTCAACGATCAACGATTTGGTGAGTATTTTTGATCGTTAGCGGACGCTCATAGATGTCACACGCAACAACGTCGCTAACGACAACAGATGTGCATCACAAATTCCGTGACCCCCAGCGATATCTTGTTAGAAATATCGTTGCGTGTAAAGCGACTTTTAGATTCCACTACGTGATACAATTGTTCTGCAGGAATATTGGCTAAATGTAAAAGTTATGGATAGGAAACTGGGCAGGGAAAAAGTTAGAGTATCAGCCCTGCAGTTTTGGGAGATGTTTGTAGGCGGTTCACCAATTTTGGTTTTTTTTTATGTAGTACAATTAACACTAGACTGTAATTGTGGTACGTTTTCTATGTGGGGCTCTGTAGAGTAAGGACCATCTACTGCTCCTTGTTAGCACTTGAAGCGTAATATTAAGTGTGCAGAAACATTTTGACTAAGGGGAGAGGTTTAGTCTATAACTAGACCCCTGGGAGCTGTTAGAGTTCAGTTGTGGATTGAGAGTTGAAAAGAGAAGTGAGAGACTGAGAAGCAAGAAGTGTGTGTGATAAGGAAGAATGACAAAAAACTGTAGGTGGAAAATTGCTATAGAGTCTCATCTAACAACAATGAAAGAAATAATGTGGCGTGTTCACTCACATTTTTCGGTTGTCTTATAAAAACCTTGAATTAAACTTCAGTGGTAGATCCAGCTATTGCAGAAACCACAAATCAAAGATCAGCAGGCATTGTATAGGAACTCCAAAATAATGTGCTCACCTCTGCGCCACTGGATGTAGAGTAAAGGAGCCAATATACTGGATGCAGTTATGTAGGAAGTTTAACTACGCATTTCGAAGTGAACCCACTTCTTCCTCAGGAAAATCAGGTAATCTCAAGTTTTCTGTGGAAGAAGTGGGTTCACTTCGAAATGCGTAGTAATAAAACCGCCTAAATAAACACATTCACAATATTGTCTCCTTTACTATCGGTCCCGTTACAGGTAGCGACGTTCCAGCAATCACAACAACGATACGACCTGCTCAGAATCGCTGGTACGTCGCTACATGGTCCCCGTTGAGCTGTCAATCAGGCAGATCTCCACAGCGACCAGCCATTAGCGACCAGTGTACCGACGGCTCCCTGTACACTGAAGAACTGGCGCTCGTTGGTCTCCCGTAGTCAAACACGCCAAAGTGTGCTGCACAGCGGGAGACCAACGAGCAAAAAATTATCCTGATCGGTTTGGTTTGTCACGATCAGCGACCTAGCAGCAGGGGCCCGCTCGCTGCTGCTTGTCACACACAGCGATATCGCTGGCACATCACAAAATCTGTGACGTTTCAGCGATCTCACTAGCGATCTCGCTATGTGTGACAGGGGCTTATCTGTCCATCAGCGCAGTGGTAATCCCATTACTCTTGAGTTCCTGTACAATGCTGACTGATAAGGAAGAATTGTGCTTCTAAACTGATCTACCTACTGACCTGTAGCTGAGAAATTGGAAAACTGCTGGTTAACCTGTTACCAGGTCAGAAATCCGGTGAAGAAAGAGGATCTCTATGGTACTGAGCCAGAGGTCCAGAAGGGTAGTTGTGGGTTTATGTGCAACCAGAGACAGCAAGGACAAAGGCTATGTGTAAATCTGACTTGGAATTTACATAAAGATCTTTAGATAGCCAAAACGTGGCAGATTGTACACGGTGAGTGTGCTTCATCGAGAAGGAAAGAAAGTGCTATTAGCAAAGATGGAGACAACTAATGACGAATGCAACTGCTGGATAATGTATAAGTTATGTGTCGCGACATGAATCTATGAAGTATGTGCCCCTGTTGTAAACAGAAGATGACATTAACAAGTTATGGACCTGCTATTCTCTCTCATGTACTGTATATATACTGTGTGTGTGTGTGTGTGTGTGTGTGTGTGTGTGTGCGTGTGTGTTATATATATATATATATATATATATACATATATACATATATATACACAGTGCCTACAAGTAGTATTCAACCCCCTGCAGATTTAGCTGGTTTGATAAGATGCAAATAAGTTAGAGCCTGCAAACTTCAAACAAGAGCAGGATTTATTAACAGATGCATAAATCTTACAAACCAACAAGTTATGTTGCTCAGTTAAATTTTAATAAATTTTAAACATAAAAGTGTGGGTCAATTATTATTCAACCCCTAGGTTTAATATTTTGTGGAATAACCCTTGTTTGCAATTACAGCTAATAATCGTCTTTTATAAGACCTGATCAGGCCGGCACAGGTCTCTGGAGTTATCTTGGCCCACTCCTCCATGCAGATCTTCTCCAAGTTATCTAGGTTCTTTGGGTGTCTCATGTGGACTTTAATCTTGAGCTCCTTCCACAAGTTTTCAATTGGGTTAAGGTCAGGAGACTGACTAGGCCACTGCAACACCTTGATTTTTTCCCTCTTGAACCAGGCCTTGGTTTTCTTGGCTGTGTGCTTTGGGTCGTTGTCTTGTTGGAAGATGAAATGACGACCCATCTTAAGATCCTTGATGGAGAAGCGGAGGTTCTTGGCCAAAATCTCCAGGTAGGCCGTGCTATCCATCTTCCCATGGATGCGGACCAGATGGCCAGGCCCCTTGGCTGACAAACAGCCCCACAGCATGATGCTGCCACCACCATGCTTGACTGTAGGGATGGTATTCTTGGGGTCGTATGCAGTGCCATCCAGTCTCCAAACGTCACGTGTGTGGTTGGCACCAAAGATCTCGATCTTAGTCTCATCAGACCAGAGAACCTTGAACCAGTTTGTCTCAGAGTCCTCCAAGTGATCATGAGCAAACTGTAGACGAGCCTTGACATGACGCTTTGAAAGTAAAGGTACCTTACGGGCTCGTCTGGAACGGAGACCATTGCGATGGAGTACGTTACTTATGGTATTGACTGAAACCAATGTCCCCACTGCCATGAGATCTTCCCAGAGCTCCTTCCTTGTTGTCCTTGGGTTAGCCTTGACTCTTCGGACGAGCCTGGCCTCGGCACGGGTGGAAACTTTCAAAGGCTGTCCAGGCCGTCGAAGGCTAACAGTAGTTCAATAAGCCTTCCACTTCCGGATGATGCTCCCAACAGTGGAGACAGGTAGGCCCAACTCCTTGGAAAGGGTTTTGTACCCCTTGCCAGCCTTGTCACCCTCCACGATCTTGTCTCTGATGGCCTTGGAATGCTCCTTTGTCTTTTCCATGTTGACCAAGTATGAGTGCTGTTCACAAGTTTGGGGAGGGTCTTAATTAGTCAGAAAAGGCTGGAAAAAGAGATAATTAATCCAAACATGTGAAGCTCATTGTTCTTTGTGCCTGAAATACTTCTTAATACTTTAGGGGAACCAAACAGAATTCTGGTGGTTTGAGGGGTTGAATAATAAATGACCCTCTGTATAAACTTTTCACAATTTAAAAAAAAAAAAAAAAAAGAAATAACATTCTTTTTTGCTGCAGTGCATTTCACACTTCCAGGCTGATCTACAGTCCAAATGTCACAATGCCAAGTTAATTCCGAATGTGTAAACCTGCTAAATCTGCAGGGGGTTGAATACTACTTGTAGGCACTGATATAGATTATATATATATATATATATATATATATATATATATTTATATATATATATATATTTATATAATATACACACACACACACACACACACACACACACACACAGGAATGTAAACAACAATCAACCCCGACAAGGAAGGCCAACGGGAAACGAAACGAGCGTCTGGGCCGATTATTGTTTACATTCCTGAGGCAGGATAATATGGGTAAGTTGGATCACCTCATCTGCTGAATCTAATAATACTTTTGTTGTACTGGACTGCCCTCCAGTGGCCATGGGTATTTACTACAGGCTTTACCGCTCTTAATTGTGTTCTATTGGGTTTTGTGCAATATTGATATTGTTTACAATCTTTTTTATATATTTATTCAATTATTGCTGCACATGGAGCCACTCATAGTACAACATATATTTTCAGCTTGATATATACACATTATATACCTTTTTTGATCCATACTTAATACCCCATCTGTACCATGCCCCCAAGGTTATGTATACAATTCTTTCTGCACTTTGTATTCCCCCATTGTTACACATACTGCTTGATGGCTTTTTTATATGTACATTTTTATCTTTGCTTCCTAAAATTATTACTCTTGATTATTATGGATTTTCACTCCATGTTTTTCTGAGGTCAATTGATATAGGAGTTTTCCATTATTTAGTTGAATATGGTTTTTCGACTGATTTTGATTCTATATGTAGTTTGAATGTCTGTGCTCCTGTTCTCAGAACAAGTTGTAATAAGTTATTTGCTTCCACAAGATCTAATATCATTGGATGTTTTTCTCAGACTATTTTCAATATACTCCTCACATCATTGCAGGTAAAAATCTATCGAAGTTGGCAATTGTTGAAATGCTTGTGCTGGCTAATCTAGCACTAATACCATGTTTGAAATGATTCAGATTGCTAAATCTTCCCATTCTTAAAATTGATTATTCCATGCTGCACTAAGTAGTCATATATCTAATAAGTTTCAGATGGAATAGGTCATTGTCTATAATTAATTGTCCATTCAGAGTACAATACTGATGGATAAAACAATACTGAACACAAGACCTTCACAGCCGCCGACACATCATAGCGCAGATTTCATGACACCTTCTCTCCATCTACCTGATCATCCTGAGGAACATCTGGCTTTTCTTGTTTACAGTCCTGTGGGAGAAGAGGACGGGGACATCTCTCTGGTGTTGTCCTCTCACTGGATAGATCTGGAGGAAACACATACAGGGACTGAATTCATTCTATATATACAGATTATTATAGGCCGTGTGTATTTAGTCCTGTCTATTACCTGGTGATGTGAGGGGCTGGGGAACCTCCATCATGACGTCCTTGTACAGATCTTTGTGTCCTTCTAAATACTCCCACTCCTCCATGGAGAAATAGACGGTGACATCCTGACACCTTATAGGAACCTGACACATACAATGATACCGTCATCCCCGATCCCTTCATAGCGTTACTGTATAATGTCCCAACATTCCCAGCAGTGTCACCTCTCCAGTCAGCAGCTCAATCATCTTGTAGGTGAGTTCTAGGATCTTCTGGTCATTGATGTCCTCATGTATCAGGGGGTGAGGTGGAGGCCCCGTAATTGGGCTCAGGGGTCTTCCCCATCCCTCAGACACAGGGGCCTGACAACGCTCACTAGAGGTCTTCTTCACTACTGTGTAATCCTGGTTATGGAGAGACACATTAATAAACCTCACTACAGACATTTCCAGAGTCCTCACCTCTCCAGTTCTGCCCATCTGTTATTCCCATAGATAAGAATGATGTAATGTGACGTCATCAGAATCTCTCACCTCTCCAGTAAGCCGGAAGAGGATCTCTAGGGTGAGGTGTAATATCCTCTCCGCCATCTTGTCCCTGTCCTTATCCATCCTTGATGGGTCAATCAGGAAATTCTCTTATATAGAAGATATGAGAGGATCCGATATTGTAGGGACCTGAATGGGGAGAAGATGACGATGTAACATCAGAAAGATCCCATGTAAGAAATCTCCGGAGCTGTTACCGGCGTCACATGATCACTATATCCAGTCCTGGCCCCGGTATAACACACAATCCAATTAAAAATCTAAATTCTGATATATAAAGCTGAGTGTATGTATGTATGTATGTATGTATGCATGCATGCATGTATGTGTGTATGTCTGCTAAAGGAATCCGCACCGTCGCATTTACAATCACAACATTTTGCATAGACGCCCCATGTGACTCAGGGAACATCATAGACTATGTTTTAATGGGAAAATTTAACCCTTCGCTTTACAGTTGCTCTCAAAAAATCCTGCCTTCATTAAAGTCAATGGAGCTTCGAGCTATTAGGTTATTAATAGGAGCTGTAATTGGTTTCTATAGCAACAAAATAAATTGTTTAGTATAAGAAGCTTATGTGTGAGGTAATAAGATGTTGGTGGGGAGACGGATAGTGAGACAGAAAGAGACAGAGAGAGAGAGAGACAGACAGTCAAAGAGACAGACAAAGGGACAGACAGAGACAGACACGGAAAGAGACAGGCAAAGAAACAGGCAAAGAGACAGAGAAAAGGAAAGAGACATGGAGAGAGACAGAGACAAAAAAAAAAAGAGAGATGGGGGAACGAGACAGACGGGGGAACGAGACAGACAGGGGAACGAGACAGACGGGGGAACGAGACAGACAGACAGAGAGAGAGAGACAGACACAGATAGACACAGAGATAGAGAGACAGACAGCGATAGAGAGAGACAGACAGACTGATACAGCCAGACAGAGACACCGAGACAGATGTCAGAGACAGACAGACAGAGACTGGGAGAGAAAGAGACACAGTTACTATCTCGGGCAACGCCCGGGTACTACAGCAAGTCTAATATATACAGCTAAGTGTATGTATGTGTGTGTCCGCTAAAGGAAGTCGTACCGTCGCATTTGCAATCATTAAATTTTGCACAGCCACATCACTTGACTCAGGGAACGTCATAGACTATGTTTTCAGGGGAAAATTTAACCCCGCGCTCTACAGTTATTCGCCAAAAACCTGCTTACATTAAAGTCAAAGGAGCTGGTGACATGCCTGCGCCAGGGCTTGGGGTTACTCGTTACTGGGCCGCGGTTCCATTTCTGGGACGGTGCGGTGGCAAGGCCCGGTTCCATGACCCCGGTGTTGTTAGTTAAAGAAGAAGTGATGGGGATGGTAGTTCGTGACACCACCTGTGGTACTCAGCCAGAGATAGCCGACGATGGGACCTCTGGGGCAGATGGTGACGCAGCTGAGTTGGTATAGCTCTCCACAGGTAGAGTTGGGCTCCAGGGCTGTTGGGGGTAGTAGGGGATGGTGGGGGGCAGGCGAATAACGGAGCAACACAGAGATGCAGTCTCAAGGTGTTTTTCTCACTGTAGCAGGTCCCAAAGTAGCAAGACTAGTCAGTGACCACCTTTGGAGTGCTGGGTTTCACAGTGATGGGCTCCAGTCAATCTCAGGTAGTTCAGAGGTCAAGACCGGTGCACCTTTCTCATGTTCCTTCCTTGGTTGTCTTCCTGTGCTGACTTCTCGCCCTCCTGTCCTGCGTCTACACACACACAGTGCCCTGAGTCAGTGTCCGCGGATCCTTCACAATGGGAGCCTGTCGGCCTAGTCCCTTTGGTCCTATGAGGTCACCTTACAGCGGATTCGTTTGCGGGTTTGGCTTCGGTACTAGATGTGTCCTCAGCCTCTGGTTTTACTAGCGGAGCACGTTGGTTCTTCTCCTCTAGTCTAGGGACCAGTCGCCGATGTGTGGCCAAGTCCCTCCACTCCAATATCTTGCATGTGGAACAAAGCCACGGGAGTATGGCGCACTTCCCGTGGTCTCTAGGACTGTTTCTGTGTTGCGCCTGGGCCGAGCTGCACCAGCTCCAGACCACAGGTCTTCACTCCTCCACTGCCCCTTCTCGACTCTCTGACACTACAGTGTCCCTTCACTAACTAGCTCCACCCCCAGGCCCTGTCAGATTAGGGGGAGGGAGATACCATCACCAGTGGTGGCTATACTGTACATAACATTAATGGAACCAAGCCCTAACCCTGACCTGGACGGAGAGCTGTTAATTTAGAGTGTTGTGTGTTTTGTGTGCATACCAGTGGATGACCTTTTCCGTACCCAGGATGGAGCACCACACCTCTGGATGAGGTGCAGTACCTCTGTGGCGACTGAAGCCTCAAGGGCGCCACACTGGGAACGGATGTTATTACAGACTCCTATTACGGACAGAGAAAGAGACAAACAAGGAGAACCACACACAGAAGCTGGATGTTTGAGGTAATATATTGCCTGTTTTGACAGTTACACTGGATATTTATCAGGTGGCCTATAGCAACCAATCACAGTTCTTCTATTTTGTTAGAAGTCAATGAGCTTTGATTGGTTGCTATAGGAAATGAAGGACATTGTTAGTATAGAACAGCTTATGTGTGAGTTAATATGATTACGGTGAAGACGCTTAGCCGATGCTGTTGTAGAGGCTGATGTAAGTCATATGACCTTACCTGTATAGTAATTGCGTGGGGTTTTATGAGGCAATATCTTGGCTGTTTTGACAATTGGCCTGGATATTTATCACATGGCCTATAGCAACCAATCACATCTCTGCTTCTATTTTGTTACAGTCAGGAGCTCTGATTAGTTGCTATAGGCAACGAAGGATAATTAATATGATTTCAGTGGTGAGATGGATAGAGAGAAAGAGAGAAAGCAAGAGAGTGAGAGAGACAGAAATAGAGATGGGGACGGCAGAACCGGGGCCGTCAGTAACAGATAATGATAGAACATTAATATCTCCTGATAGTGACAACATGGAGCGGGTGACGGCCATAATGGAGACTGTACAATAACAGAGCAGCGAGCGGCGTCAGGAGGGAAGTGACCCAATCTAATCCCATACAGACAGATCCTGATAGAGCCGCACAGACGGGAACACGTTCTGTCTCCTGGAGTGTGAGCGCAGCACTGAGGGGGTTAATGTAATGGGGAATCTCCACATACCTCCTCCTGCAGAGCCGCACACTGGATATATGGCTGCTCTGTGCTTACAGGACCTGTGATGATGTCACATGGAGGGGAGGAGTCAGGGGGGGGTCACATGATCAGGTTCACACAAAAAAAGGTAACATTAAGAGTCTGATGATTTCTGTCAGTGTGATGACAACCAAGTGTGAGTGAGGGACCAGTGTCATTTAACCCCTTCACCACCCGTTTCTGTTCTTTTGGGGGGGTTTCGTCCTCCTCTTCCAACAGACATAACATCATTTATTCTTCTGTCCACATGGCCATATGAGGTGTTTTTTGCAGGACGTGTTGTTCTTTTGAGTGAAACCACTAATATTACCACATACTGTAGAGGAAAATGGGGGGGGGGAAAGCCAGGTGGTTTTAAATTGTGCAATTTTGCAATTGTTTTGCGTTTTCCCCCCCCATGTTCACTATATTGTCACGCTCCCCGGCTTCCCTGCCTCGCTCCCCGGCTCCTCTGTCAGGCGTCCCCCGCTCCACAGCCTCCATGCCCCATCACCTGCGGTCCCCAGGCAGCCCGGTCCCCGCTCCCGGCGGCAACTCTGATCCAGCCCGGCACTCCTGCCTCCTGTGCACCGCTCCCTGCTCTGGCTTCTGGCACCCGGGCCTCGCGCATGCACATTAGGGCGCGCGCGCGGTCATTGACACTCTCTTAAAGGGCCAGTGTCCTCCAACAGGATATTAAAGTATCAGGTACAGGGTATATAGGGGGATCCTTTCCAAGTGGGTGGGGCCTGTTCTTCGTGTTTGCTAAGCTAGGAGTCAGGTCTCCTTGTGTCTTGTGCCATACTTACCTATCTCTCTCGTAGAGTCGCTCCTGCCACGCCAACCGGTCCTGACAATACCCGAACCCCGAACGGTGACTGTCTGCCATCCCGTCAGTTCCTACCATCTCCGATCCCTGCGGTGACCCACCTTCTCGCTCTGTTGGTTCCGGATTCTGCCTGACGTCATCTCAGCCTCCGAACCTGAGCTCCGTCACCCGGACTACCATCAGAGACCCCGTGGTCCCAGGGACTTCTTCACTCCACTCCTCTGCACGGACTGTCCTGCTACCTGTAGTGCTCCGGCTACCGGGCACCTTGCCCTCGGTGAGGTGTTCAGCCCAGTGGATCCACCTCCTGGGTCTGCCCCGTCCACCTGGTCCTAACAGTAAGAACAGGCCATGGATCCCGCCGAAGCACTAGCGGCCCAGCTGGGCACCTTGCAGCAAGAACTCGTACGACAGCGCGAGACCCAGTACTGCATGCTGGCCTTCATGTCCTCGGTGGATACCCGCCTGAACACGCTGCAAGCAACTGCCACGTCCCTGGCATCTCAGGCTTCTACTGCACAGTCCACGGCCACGGTTCCTGTGGTGGCTACCTCGGAAGCTTCTAAACTCCGCTTGGCCTCTCCACCCCGTTATGCCGGAGATCCCAAGACCTGCAGAGGATTCTTAAATCAGTGCTCCCTCCATTTCAAGCTGCTTCCGCACCTGTTTGCCTCCGACCAAGCCAAGGTGGCGTTTGTGATGTCCCATCTAGAGGGTGAGGCACTGGCCTGGATGAACCCCTTGTGGGAACAGGAGGACCCTTTAACTACTAACATCCAGGACTTCCTGCAGGCGTTTAGAACCACCTTTGACGAACCCGGCCGTGCCGCCGCATCCGCCTCATCACTCCTCAGGCTACGTCAGGGGACCATGACGGTGGGGCAGTATGCCATCCGCTTCCGCACCTTGGCCTCAGAATTGGGGTGGAACAATGAAGCCCTCACCGCCGCCTTCTGGGAAGGACTCTCCGGTCGTATTAAGGACGAGCTGGTGGGCCGCGATGTTCCATCCACACTGGATGCTCTAATTGCACTAGCCACCCGCGTGGACCTCAGATTCCAGGAACGATCCAAAGAGGTGTCCCGCGAGAGATGTCCAATACGGCATTCCTCTCCTCCGCAGAAGCCCGTCATACCTCAGTCGGCATCGTCTGGCGTCTCTGCCCACGAACCCATGCAGATTGATCGTTTGCGGCAGTCCGACCAACGCCGAGCAGAACGGCTCGCTAAGGGTCTCTGCTTCTACTGCGGAGAGGGCACACACCTGCTACGTTCCTGTCCAGAGAGACCGGGAAACTCCAAAGCCTAGGGTTGGTAGGAGAGGCCACCCTAGGTGCTGGGACTCTCTCAGACCCGGTTACGTGGACTGTTCAAGTGACCACGGGAGAGACGCGGTTCACGGCCGAGGCGTACCTCGATTCCGGGGCAGCAGGCAATTTCATCCAGCAGGCCACGGTGGACAAGTACCAGGTGCCTGTTACTCCACTCGACAAACCCCTCGTGATTGCCTCTGTGGATGGGAGACCCCTCTCTGACACCATCTCGTGGATCACCAAGTCGGTAGAATTACGTATCGGTGCCCTGCACACCGAGAACATCACTCTCTACGTCCTCCCACACATGTCTCATCAAATCCTGCTGGGACTCCCCTGGTTACGGACACACGAACCGTCAGTCAGCTGGCGTACTGGTGAAGTTACCCGATGGGGCTCCTCTTGCCACGAGAACTGCCTGAAGACCATACAACCCATCCGACGACCTCCGGTTCCGGAGTCCCTACCAGGACTGCCTTCGGCCTATTGGTCCTTCGCGGACGTCTTTGATAAAAAGGAGTCAGAGGTACTGCCGCCACATCGTCCTTACGACTGTGCCATCGACCTACTCCCGGGAACTACACCACCTCGAGGACAGATATATCCTTTGTCCCCTGCTGAAACAAGGGCCATGTCTGCCTACATCACTGAGAACCTGGCAAGGGGATTCATCCGGAGATCCTCCTCTCCTGCTGGAGCAGGCTTCTTCTTCGTTAAGAAGAAAGAGGGCGACCTGCGCCGATGCATTGACTACCGGGGATTGAACCAAATCACCGTAAAAAATAAATACCCCCTGCCGCTCATCCCCGAATTGTTTGATCGGCTTAGAGGAGCTCATGTGTTTACCAAGTTGGATCTTCGGGGTGCCTACAACCTGGTCCGCATCCGCTCTGGGGACGAATGGAAGACCGCATTCAATACTCGCGATGGGCACTATGAATACTGTGTGATGCCCTTCGGCCTGTGTAACGCACCAGCAGTCTTTCAGGAATTGGTGAACGACGTGTTCCGGGACCTTCTCTACGTCTGTGTGGTGATATATCTGGATGACATCCTGGTCTTCTCTCCGGACCTCCAGACCCACAGAGAGAACGTGCAGCTGGTACTACAAAGACTGAGAGAGAATCGTCTGTACGCCAAGTACGAGAAGTGTGTCTTCGAGCAGTCTTCTCTTCCCTTCCTGGGTTACGTAATCTCCGATACCGGTCTGCAGATGGACCCAGAGAAGGTATCTTCCGTTCTCAACTGGCCCCCTCCTTCCGGACTGAAGGAAATCCAATGGTTTCTTGGATTTGCAAACTATTACCGTCAGTTTATCCCTCACTTCTCTGCCCTGACTGCGCCTCTCTCCGCCTTGACCAAGAAGGGGGCTAATCCGAAGGACTGGTCACCTGCGGCAGACGCCGCGTTTGGCTCCCTGAAACAGGCATTTGCTTCCTCTCCTGTGCTCCACCGTCCTGAGTTAAACCGACAGTTCACCTTGGAGCTGGATGCCTCCTCCTCGGGAGCCGGAGCAGTGCTCATGCAGAAGGCCTCCTCCGGGAAGATGGTTACTTGCGGTTTCTACTCCAAGAGCTTCTCCGCGCCTGAACGCAACTACACCATCGGTGACCGAGAGCTATTAGCAGTCAAACTGGCTCTGGAGGAGTGGCGCTACCTTCTGGAGGGAGCAGTGTACCCCGTGATCATTTACACGGACCACAAAAACCTGGAATACCTGCGGTCCGCTCAGCGACTGAACCCATGCCAAGCCAGGTGGTCCTTGTTCTTTGCCAGGTTCGATTTTCAGCTCCATTTTCGGCCCGCGGACAAGAATGTGCGAGCAGATGCCTTGTCCAGGTCATTCATGCCCAAGGAACAGGAGAAGGAGACGTCTCAGCCCATCATCTACCCAAGTAAAATCGTTCCGGTGGCCCCTGTCACCCTGGCCCAGATACCGCCCGGGAAGACCTATGTCTCTGAAACTGACAGACAAAAAGTGTTGCACTGGGGCCATGCCTCGAAAATAGCCGGCCATGCTGGTCAGAAGAGAACATGGAGTACAATTGTACGTCACTACTGGTGGCCATCCCTTCGCGTCTTTTGTCTCAGCCTGCTCCTCTTGTGCCAGGAACAAGACGCCCAAACACCTGCCATATGGTCGCCTTCTGCCTCTGCCTATTCCCTCCGTTCCGTGGCAACACATTGCAATGGACTTTATTACAGACTTGCCCTTGTCCGCCGGACACACAGTCATATGGGTCGTGGTGGATCGGTTCTCCAAAATGGCTCATTTCGTCCCTATGGCTGGACTCCCCTCTGCCCAGGAACTCACTGACGCCTACATCCAGCACATCTTCCGGTTGCATGGCTTTCCATCACACATTGTGTCCGACAGAGGAACTCAGTTTACCTCCTGCTTCTGGAGGGCCCTCTGCAAACATCTGGGAGTGGCTCTGGACTTTTCTTCAGCCTACTATCCTCAGTCGAATGGCCAAGTGGAACGAGTCAATCAGATCCTGACCTCCTTCTTACGTCACTATGTTAATACCCATCACGATGACTGGTCCACTCTTCTTCCTTGGGCTGAATTCTCCCATAACCACCACATCAGTGAGTCCTCCTCCAGCTCTCCCTACGGACTTCAGCCTTCCGTCCCATTACCTGTATCCTCTTCCTCGGATGTCCCTGCTGCTGATGCTGTAGTCCGTGACTTTACAACAATTTGGGACTCTGTCAAGACGTCCCTTGGATGTGCTTCCCTGCGGATGAAGAGACACGCAGACAAGAGGCGTCTGGATCCTCCGTGTTTCTCTCCAGGAGATCTGGTCTGGCTTGCTTCCAAGTACGTCCGATTGAAGCTACCATCATACAAGCTGGGTCCTCGCTACATCGGGCCGTTTAAGGTCATCACCAAGATTAATGAGGTCTCCTACAAGCTGCAGCTGCCGGCCACGATGGGAATACCCAACTCCTTCCACGTCTCCCTGCTCAAGCCGGTTGTCCTTGGTCCCTTCTCCGCTGCTGCCAGTTCTGCTCCTCCTCCTATTGCTCATGATGACATCTATGCGGTAAGGGATATCGTGGCCATGAGAACCGTGCGGGGCCGACAGTTCTTCCTAGTGGACTGGGCTGGGTATGGTCCTGAGGATAGGTCCTGGGAACCCCGGGAGAATGTGGGTACTCCCCTGATACGTGCTTTCCTGTCCCGGTTGCGGGGAGGGGGGCGTGGGGGAGGGGGTACTGTCACGCTCCCCGGCTCCTCGGCCATGCTCCCCGGCTTCCCTGCCATGCTCCCCGGCTCCCCTGCCTTGCTCACCGGCTCCCCTGCCACGCGTCCCCCGCTCCACAGCCTCCATGCCCCATCACCTGCGGTCCCCAGGCAGCCCGGTCCCCGCTCCCGGCGCCCGGCGGCAACTCTGATCCAGCCCGGCACTCCTGCCTCCTGTGCACCGCTCCCTGCTCTGGCTTCTGGTACCCGGGCCTCGCGCATGCGCATTAGGGCGCGCGCGCGGTCATTGACCCTCTCTTAAAGGGCCAGTGTCCTCCAACAGGATATTGAAGTATCAGGTACAGGGTATATAGGGGATCCTTTCCAAGTGGGCAGGGCCTGTTCTTCGTGTTTGCTAAGCTAGGAGTCAGGTCTCCTTGTGCCTTGTGCCATACTTACCTATCTCTCTCGTAGAGTCGCTCCTGCCACCGGTCCTGACGATACCCGAACCCCGAACGGTGACTGTCTGCCATCCCGTCAGTTCCTACCATCTCCGATCCCTGCGGTGACCCACCTTCTCGCTCCGTTGGTTCCGGATTCTGCCTGACGTCATCTCGGCCTCCGAACCTGAGCTCCGTCACCCGGACTACCATCAGAGACCCCGTGGTCCCAGGGACTTCTTCACTCCACTCCTCTGCACGGACTGTCCTGCTACCTGTAGTGCTCCGGCTACCGGGCACCTTGCCCTCGGTGAGGTGTTCAGCCCAGTGGATCCACCTCCTGGGTCTGCCCCGTCCACCTGGTCCTAACAGTAAGAACAGGCCATGGATCCCGCCGAAG
Organism: Anomaloglossus baeobatrachus; assembly: GCF_048569485.1. NCBI lineage: Eukaryota > Metazoa > Chordata > Amphibia > Anura > Aromobatidae > Anomaloglossus > Anomaloglossus baeobatrachus. The sequence goes on from NC_134357.1 coordinate 501,595,589, forward strand.
CACTAGCGGCCCAGCTGGGCACCTTGCAGCAAGAACTCGTACGACAGCGCGAGACCCAGTACCGCATGCTGGCCTTCATGTCCTCGGTGGATACCCGCCTGAACACGCTGCAAGCAACTGCTACGTCCCTGGCATCTCAGGCTTCTACTGCACAGTACACGGCCACGGTTCCTGTGGTGGCTACCTCGGAAGCTTCTAAACTCCGCTTGGCCTCTCCACCCCGTTATGCCGGAGATCCCAAGACCTGCAGAGGATTCTTAAATCAGTGCTCCCTCCATTTCAAGCTGCTTCCGCACCTGTTTGCCTCCGACCAAGCCAAGGTGGCGTTTGTGATGTCCCATCTAGAGGGTGAGGCACTGGCCTGGATGAACCCCTTGTGGGAACAGGAGGACCCTTTAACTACTAACATCCAGGACTTCCTGCAGGCGTTTAGAACCACCTTTGACGAACCCGGCCGTGCCGCCGCATCCGCCTCATCACTCCTCAGGCTACGTCAGGGGACCATGACGGTGGGGCAGTATGCCATCCGCTTCCGCACCTTGGCCTCAGAATTGGGGTGGAACAATGAAGCCCTCACCGCCGCCTTCTGGGAAGGACTCTCCGGTCGTATTAAGGACGAGCTGGCGGGCCGCGATGTTCCATCCACACTGGATGCTCTAATTGCACTAGCCACCCGCGTGGACCTCAGATTCCAGGAACGATCCAAAGAGGTGTCCCGCGAGAGATGTCCAATACGGCATTCCTCTCCTCCGCAGAAGCCCGTCATACCTCAGTCGGCATCGTCTGGCGTCTCTGCCCACGAACCCATGCAGATTGATCGTTTGCGGCAGTCCGACCAACGCCGAGCAGAACGGCTCGCTAAGGGTCTCTGCTTCTACTGCGGAGAGGGCACACACCTGCTACGTTCCTGTCCAGAGAGACCGGGAAACTCCAAAGCCTAGGGTTGGTAGGAGAGGCCACCCTAGGTGCTGGGACTCTCTCAGACCCGGTTACGTGGACTGTTCAAGTGACCACGGGAGAGACGCGGTTCACGGCCGAGGCGTACCTCGATTCCGGGGCAGCAGGCAATTTCATCCAGCAGGCCATGGTGGACAAGTACCAGGTGCCTGTTACTCCACTCGACAAACCCCTCGTGATTGCCTCTGTGGATGGGAGACCCCTCTCTGACACCATCTCGTGGATCACCAAGTCGGTAGAATTACGTATCGGTGCCCTGCACACCGAGAACATCACTCTCTACGTCCTCCCACACATGTCTCATCAAATCCTGCTGGGACTCCCCTGGTTACGGACACACGAACCGTCAGTCAGCTGGCGTACTGGTGAAGTTACCCGATGGGGCTCCTCTTGCCACGAGAACTGCTTGAAGACCATACAACCCATCCGACGACCTCCGGTTCCGGAGTCCCTACCAGGACTGCCTTCGGCCTATTGGTCCTTCGCGGACGTCTTTGATAAAAAGGAGTCAGAGGTACTGCCGCCACATCGTCCTTACGACTGTGCCATCGACCTACTCCCGGGAACTACACCACCTCGAGGACAGATATATCCTTTGTCCCCTGCTGAAACAAGGGCCATGTCTGCCTACATCACTGAGAACCTGGCAAGGGGATTCATCCGGAGATCCTCCTCTCCTGCTGGAGCAGGCTTCTTCTTCGTTAAGAAGAAAGAGGGCGACCTGCGCCGATGCATTGACTACCGGGGATTGAACCAAATCACCGTAAAAAATAAATACCCCCTGCCGCTCATCCCCGAATTGTTTGATCGGCTTAGAGGAGCTCATGTGTTTACCAAGTTGGATCTTCGGGGTGCCTACAACCTGGTCCGCATCCGCTCTGGGGACGAATGGAAGACCGCATTCAATACTCGCGATGGGCACTATGAATACTGTGTGATGCCCTTCGGCCTGTGTAACGCACCAGCAGTCTTTCAGGAATTGGTGAACGACGTGTTCCGGGACCTTCTCTACGTCTGTGTGGTGATATATCTGGATGACATCCTGGTCTTCTCTCCGGACCTCCAGACCCACAGAGAGAACGTGCAGCTGGTACTACAAAGACTGAGAGAGAATCGTCTGTACGCCAAGTACGAGAAGTGTGTCTTCGAGCAGTCTTCTCTTCCCTTCCTGGGTTACGTAATCTCCGATACCGGTCTGCAGATGGACCCAGAGAAGGTATCTTCCGTTCTCAACTGGCCCCCTCCTTCCGGACTGAAGGAAATCCAATGGTTTCTTGGATTTGCAAACTATTACCGTCAGTTTATCCCTCACTTCTCTGCCCTGACTGCGCCTCTCTCCGCCTTGACCAAGAAGGGGGCTAATCCGAAGGACTGGTCACCTGCGGCAGACGCCGCGTTTGGCTCCCTGAAACAGGCATTTGCTTCCTCTCCTGTGCTCCACCGTCCTGAGTTAAACCGACAGTTCACCTTGGAGGTGGATGCCTCCTCCTCGGGAGCCGGAGCAGTGCTCATGCAGAAGGCCTCCTCCGGGAAGATGGTTACTTGCGGTTTCTACTCCAAGAGCTTCTCCGCGCCTGAACGCAACTACACCATCGGTGACCGAGAGCTATTAGCAGTCAAACTGGCTCTGGAGGAGTGGCGCTACCTTCTGGAGGGAGCAGTGTACCCCGTGATCATTTACACGGACCACAAAAACCTGGAATACCTGCGGTCCGCTCAGCGACTGAACCCATGCCAAGCCAGGTGGTCCTTGTTCTTTGCCAGGTTCGATTTTCAGCTCCATTTTCGGCCCGCGGACAAGAATGTGCGAGCAGATGCCTTGTCCAGGTCATTCATGCCCAAGGAACAGGAGAAGGAGACGTCTCAGCCCATCATCTACCCAAGTAAAATCGTTCCGGTGGCCCCTGTCACCCTGGCCCAGATACCGCCCGGGAAGACCTATGTCTCTGAAACTGACAGACAAAAAGTGTTGCACTGGGGCCATGCCTCGAAAATAGCCGGCCATGCTGGTCAGAAGAGAACATGGAGTACAATTGTACGTCACTACTGGTGGCCATCCCTTCGCGTCTTTTGTCTCAGCCTGCTCCTCTTGTGCCAGGAACAAGACGCCTAAACACCTGCCATATGGTCGCCTTCTGCCTCTGCCTATTCCCTCCGTTCCGTGGCAACACATTGCAATGGACTTTATTACAGACTTGCCCTTGTCCGCCGGACACACAGTCATATGGGTCGCGGTGGATCGGTTCTCCAAAATGGCTCATTTCGTCCCTATGGCTGGACTCCCCTGTGCCCAGGAACTCACTGACGCCTACATCCAGCACATCTTCCGGTTGCATGGCTTTCCATCACACATTGTGTCCGACAGAGGAACTCAGTTTACCTCCTGCTTCTGGAGGGCCCTCTGCAAACATCTGGGAGTGGCTCTGGACTTTTCTTCAGCCTACTATCCTCAGTCGAATGGCCAAGTGGAACGAGTCAATCAGATCCTGACCTCCTTCTTACGTCACTATGTTAATACCCATCACGATGACTGGTCCACGCTTCTTCCTTGGGCTGAATTCTCCCATAACCACCACATCAGTGAGTCCTCCTCCAGCTCTCCCTTCCATGTCGTTTACGGACTTCAGCCTTCCGTCCCATTACCTGTATCCTCTTCCTCGGATGTCCCTGCTGCTGATGCTGTAGTCCGTGACTTTACAACAATTTGGGACTCTGTCAAGACGTCCCTTGGATGTGCTTCCCTGCGGATGAAGAGACACGCAGACAAGATGCGTCTGGATCCTCCGTGTTTCTCTCCAGGAGATCTGGTCTGGCTTGCTTCCAAGTACGTCCGATTGAAGCTACCATCATACAAGCTGGGTCCTCGCTACATCGGGCCATTTAAGGTCATCACCAAGATTAATGAGGTCTCCTACAAGCTGCAGCTGCCGGCCACGATGGGAATACCCAACTCCTTCCACGTCTCCCTGCTCAAGCCGGTTGTCCTTGGTCCCTTCTCCGCTGCTGCCAGTTCTGCTCCTCCTCCTATTGCTGATGATGACATCCATGCGGTAAGGGATATCGTGGCCATGAGAACCGTGCGGGGCCGACAGTTCTTCCTGGTGGACTGGGCTGGGTATGGTCCTGAGGATAGGTCCTGGGAACCCCGGGAGAATGTGGGTACTCCCCTGATACGTGCCTCCCTGTCCCGGTTGCGGGGAGGGGGGCGTGGGGGAGGGGGTACTGTCACGCTCCCCGGCTCCTCGGCCATGCTCCCCGGCTTCCCTGCCATGCTCCCCGGCTCCCCTGCCTTGCTCACCGGCTCCCCTGCCACGCGTCCCCCGCTCCACAGCCTCCATGCCCCATCACCTGCGGTCCCCAGGCAGCCCGGTCCCCGCTCCCGGAGCCCGGCGGCAACTCTGATCCAGCCCGGCACTCCTGCCTCCTGTGCACCGCTCCCTGCTCTGGCTTCTGGTACCCGGGCCTCGCGCATGCGCATTAGGGCGCGCGCGCGGTCATTGACCCTCTCTTAAAGGGCCAGTGTCCTCCAACAGGATATTGAAGTATCAGGTACAGGGTATATAGGGGATCCTTTCCAAGTGGGCAGGGCCTGTTCTTCGTGTTTGCTAAGCTAGGAGTCAGGTCTCCTTGTGCCTTGTGCCATACTTACCTATCTCTCTCGTAGAGTCGCTCCTGCCACCGGTCCTGACGATACCCGAACCCCGAACGGTGACTGTCTGCCATCCCGTCAGTTCCTACCATCTCCGATCCCTGCGGTGACCCACCTTCTCGCTCCGTTGGTTCCGGATTCTGCCTGACGTCATCTCGGCCTCCGAACCTGAGCTCCGTCACCCGGACTACCATCAGAGACCCCGTGGTCCCAGGGACTTCTTCACTCCACTCCTCTGCACGGACTGTCCTGCTACCTGTAGTGCTCCGGCTACCGGGCACCTTGCCCTCGGTGAGGTGTTCAGCCCAGTGGATCCACCTCCTGGGTCTGCCCCGTCCACCTGGTCCTAACATACAGTTAGGTCCAGAAATATTTGGACAGTGACACAAGTTTTGTTATTTTAGCTGTTTACAAAAACATGTTCAGAAATACAATTATATATATAATATGGGCTGAAAGTGCACACTCCCAGCTGCAATATGAGAGTTCTCACATCCAAATCGGAGAAAGGGTTTAGGAATCATAGCTCTGTAATGCATAGCCTCCTCTTTTTAAAGGGACCAAAAGTAATTGGACAAGGGACTCTAAGGGCTTCAATTAACTCTGAAGGCATCTCCCTCGTTAACCTGTAATCAATGAAGTAGTTAAAAGGTCTGGGGTTGATTCCAGGTGTGTGGTTTTGCATTTGGAAGCTGTTGCTGTGACCAGACAACATGCGGTCTAAGGGACTCTCAATTGAGGTGAAGCAGAACATCCTGAGGCTGAAAAAAAAGAAAAAATCCATCAGAGAGATAGCAGACATGCTTGGAGTAGCAAAATCAACAGTCGGGTACATTCTGAGAAAAAAGGAATTGACTGGTGAGCTTGGGAACTCAAAAAGGCCTGGGCGTCCACGGATAATAATAATAATAATAATAATAATAATACTTATATATAACACTTGTGTTTATTGATGACATAACAGCAGACAAGAGTAGCCGGATGAATTCTGAAGTGTACCGGGATATACTTTCAGCCCAGATTCAGCCAACTGCCGCAAAGTTGATCGGACGGCGCTTCATAGTACAGATGGACAATGACCCCAAGCATACAGCCAAAGCTACCCAGGAGTTCATGAGTGCAAAAAAGTGGAACATTCTGCAATGGCCAAGTCAATCACCAGATCTTAACCCAATTGAGCATGCATTTCACTTGCTCAAATCCAGACTTAAGACGGAAAGACCCACAAACAAGCAAGACCTGAAGGCTGCGGCTGTAAAGGCCTGGCAAAGCATTAAGAAGGAGGAAACCCAGCGTTTGGTGATTTCCATGTTTTCCAGACTTAAGGCAGTGATTGCCTCCAAAGGATTCGCAACAAAATATTGAAAATAAAATTATTTTGTTTGGGTTTGGTTTATTTGTCTAATTACTTTTGACCTCCTAAAATGTGGAGTGTTTGTAAAGAAATGTGTACAATTCCTACAATTTCTATCAGATATTTTTGTTCAAACCTTCAAATTAAACGTTACAATCTGCACTTGAATTCTGTTGTAGAGGTTTCATTTCAAATCCAATGTGGTGGCATGCAGAGCCCAACTCGCGAAAATTGTGTCACTGTCCAAATATTTCTGGACCTAACTGTATATGGTGATAGTGACCAGGCACTATGATTCCCCAGGTCAGTATGAGTTTGTAGATAGTAAACGTGCAATTTTTTGTGTTTTTTTTTTTTTTATTTAATTTACCATGAGTGATGAAAAACAATTTGTAAAAATAAAAAAAGTTCGCTTGTGTCGCCATTTTACGTGACTGTAACGTTCTCATTTTTCGGGATCTGGGGATCAGTGACGGCTTATTTTCTGCATCTTGAACTGACGTGTTTACTGATATGATTCTTGGGTAGATGCTATGTTTTGATCACCTCTTATTTTATTATATTGCAATGCTGCGGTGACCAAAAAACCTTAATTGTGGAGTTTTGTTTATTTCTTACTCTTCTTATGACATGTACTGATTGGATTAATCTATTCTATATTTTGATGAATCGTAAATTTCTGAACACAGTGATACCACATAAGTTATATATACAGCATATATATATATATTATATATATATATATTGTGAGGTAGCGACCACCAATGTTGTGGATGGTCGCAGTGGAGAAGGATCCCCCTGTGATATTGAACTGAAGGTGTGACTGTGGGACTTGTAGTTCCACAGAACTTGGGTTGTAATTAAGGGTTAGGTTCCCTTTAAACTGTGACCAGTGTGATGGACAGAGCTGGAGAATCACATACCTCCACCTGTGGGTGTATCCGGTTGGGTTTTAAGAGACTGTTAGTTTTAGAAACAGGGGGAAGCCTGAGAGTGCTGCACATGGAGGATGTGTGCTGGAGATCTCAGTGTGAAGACTGAAGAGAGACTCCTGGAAATCAGTCCCGGTGATGACTGGGGAAAAATACTGCAGCCTGGCTGGAGAGGGCTGGAGGCTGCATGAAGCAACCACAGTGACTTGTGTTCGCTGGCTGGAGCCAGAGTGTGGAGAATCCACTATGGACACTTAATTGGACTGGAAGCCCACGGTATGTGGATGTTATATTTTCCTTTAAGCCAGGAGAGGCTTCATTGTGTTTTGGAAGGGCAGTTTATGTTGGTTACTAATAAACTGCTGCATTTTTGAGAGAGACTGTGTTGCCTGTGTATGCCTAAGCTACCCTGCACCGCTGCAAGCGAGTAAAACCCCCGGGTTGCAGTAAGCAACGTTCACATATGGTGGAGAATGCGGGCAGCAATCCAGGCAGCACGTCTAGCAACTGCAGAGGTGTTGTTCCTGTGGATCAGCCGGGTCCACGAAGGTTGTTTTTTTTTTTTTGTTTTTTTTCTGCTGTCTACACACTGCAAGGAAGTGTTGCCTGTGGATTGGCGGGTCCACGAAAACAATTTTCGAAGCTGTCTGCAGTGGATCGGCGGGTCCACGAAAATCGTGTTGGCGCACTCAAGCAGCTGGCGGTGGATTGGTGGGTCCACGAACAGAGACAGCGTACTCCAGCTGCTGGCGGTGAATCTGCGGGTCTGCGGGGTTCCGTGCTGCAGTGCCGAGAGACTAGTGACTGGAGGTTCCAGGCCAACCCAGAATTGCGGGGCCCTGTTTGGTGAGCAGTGATACACCACAGGCTGGAGATCCTGGTTGTACGGGCGGTACAACCTGGAAAGGTTAGTGGTTCTCTAACCCCCCCCTCTTTAGACCACCGGGTATTACCCATTCGAGCGCCCCTCCTGTTTGTTTTCTTGTTTCAGCATGGAGGGCGCACAAATGGATGCTATGGAGGAGCTGTACCAGTTCCTTGTGCGTGGACAGCAGGAGCCGTCAGTGCGCACTGATGTGGCAGCAGTGGACCAGTTGATGAACTCCCTTCTGGGGCCAATACGAACACAGGGTGCCCAGCGAGATAAAGGGGAACTGTGTGAATTCGGGTCTAAAGACACTGCAAGGAAGCCACAGAAACCCCAAAAGGAGGCGGAGTCCCAGAAAGGGGTGGTTAGCCAAAAAGGGACAGAGGCCCGGAAAGGGGTAGTCGCTCAAAAGGGGGCGGAGTCCCGGAAAGGGGCGGTTACCCAAACGGGGACAGAGGCCCGGAAAGGGGTGGTTACCCAAAAGGGGGCGGGGTCCCAGAAAACGGTGGTGACACGAAAAGGGGCGGAGCATCCCAAATCCGAAGGTGTAGTGGCACCAATGGACAGTAGCCAAGGACAATGGTGTTCATGCTATTCGTGTCCGGTCTGCGGTACAGACTGCCCGGCTGACGAGAAGTCACGTCTGTGTTCTGTGGAAGTTGATGGCAAATGTGTGACTGGGCTGGTAGACTCGGTGAGCTTGGTGTCCCTGGTGAGGGCCACGCTCGATACCTACCCGATTCTTGGAAGGATGGAAGCCCGCTGCAGACATGGGAACATTGGAGAGTATCCACGGTCCCGAGTGGTCGTTGAGACGGATGGGGTGTTTGGATCCGTTAATGTTGGGGTAGTGCCTGACTTACCGCATCCCATTATAATAGGCCGGGACTTTAATTTTTTGGAGGACTTGTGGTCGATGGCAGAAATGGCCAGCTGCTTGTGTAAAAGCCGGAAAGGCTCAAAGGAAGCCCTATCACAGCGGGAGGCTGAAAGTGTTCCTAGTAGTATGATATTGTGTAATAAGGGGAAGACCGTTAAAAATGGGAGAGCTCCAGACAGGGGGTTCAACACTTGGTTAAGTGGGGGCTTGTTAGTCCAGGAAACCAGGGGGAGTGACACTGACTCTAGTAACCTGAGGACTGAGTACAGTGAGGTACAGACAGTTGAGAAAGATAAAATCTCCTCTCGACGCCGAAGACGTAATAAGCGCGCCAAGGGGTAGTGCAATGTATATCGTCTGAGTGGGGAGAGAAGGTTGAGGAAGGCACGTTGACAGTAGCAACCGCTAATGTAGAGTAAGACAGTGAAATCCTGAAAAAGAAAGAGTCAGAAACTGAACAGACACACTGTAACGACAGAAATCAGCAGGGTGAAAGTGCAAAAAAGGAGCCGACCAAAACAGTATTGGTGATGTCCCCTATGATTTCCTGGTGTGAAGCTGATGGTCTGTTGAGTGAAAACACTATAGGAGAAGAAATCCTGGAGGCTGTTGGTGGAGGAAAAATCCACAAAGGTCATGGTGAGCAGACCAGTGATCCACCCAGTGCTGGAGTGAATAATAGTGCAAATGGCACAAAAGCTGTTGTAGACCCCAGAGAATCTGAGGTTGAAGGTATGGAGTGCAAGAAAGCCTCTGAAGTTGCAGAGAATCAAGAGGAAATTGAGGGAGATGCTGCAGAGTCCCAAGAGATGGCTGAAGCTGCAGAAATTGAGAGAACCCTTAAAGTAGGGAAATCTTGCCCAGATGTCCCATCAGCAGGTGAGAGCTTAACTGAACTTACTGGTAAGACCAAGATGGAGGCCATAAAGATGGACTTGGTACAGAAGATTGAGAATCTTGAGGCCAAAGATGAGGAAAAATTCAAAGGCTCTGAGGCTATGGAAAAACCTGAGGAGAATGCAACTCCAAAGGTGGAGCCTGTGATAAGAAAAGAGGATGGATATGGAAGACCCAAGGAATGGTCCGATGGGCTTACAGGTAAAGAAATTCGGCCAGTCTTTACGTGCATGGTAGAAGTCCCTGCAGACTTGAGAAAAGCCTGTGCCAGTGAGGCGGTACATGAAAATTCAAGACGGCCGTAGGAGCCTATAAAGTGTACTTTGCCCCAGAGTCTTGTCGGTTGCTGGTGTGCTCTGTAAGTGATGTCACAAAGAAGCGGGTGGCTATCCTGAGTGGCATGCACCTACAGTGTCTTCGCACGAAGTGGCTCATCTCTACAAAGATGGAAGAAGACACCAGACGATTGGAGCATATGAAGCGGCTCACCGCAGCGTTTCAGGAAGTGGTGGTTGTGAAGAAACCATTAATTGGGCTTGCAATAAGAGCGCTGAGAAGTAACATTCAGCAAGCCAGGAAGGTTCCAGGTATTACAGCTATTGAATTGGAAAAAAACAGTGGAACATTCCGAATCTATGGGAAAACTGCAGGAGCAGTCAAGACAGCTCGGAAGTTGTTGGAGTTTGTGGAGGAGGTCACACAAGTGCCCAGAGAACTGGTTAAGAAGCTGATTGGAAGAAATGGAAGAGTCATGCAGGAGATGGTTGACAAGTCCGGTGTGACGAGAGTAAGAATTAATATTCATAATGAAGCCAAGATACTCTGTGAAGTCGGTATGGTTCCATGTGTCATTGTGGGAACAAAGGAGTGTGTTGAAAATGTACGAGTCCTCCAAGAGTACCGCCTGGGTTACCTGGAAGAACTAAGGCAGTTGAACCTAAAAAGGCAGAATATTGCAGAACAACTCCATCAAGTGGGTATGAGGTGGAGACCGCTTTCAGGCTGGGGCCAGGAGAAGGGTTGCCCACCTGATAAAGGTGTTGCTTCAGTTGGCACAGAAAGTAGGTCCTACAATGAAAGGAACCAAGGTCATGGAAGACCTAACTACACTTTGGGCTATAGCATAGACTCTGAATGGTCCAAGTCCTCTACTCTAAACTCCAAAGGAATGGATGAAGGGAGTGATGTATCTACAGCGAAGGATGGTCTTGAAAGAACACACCAACAGAGCGATGACAACCGAAGACGCCATGGCAGAACAAGCCATAGTATATCTGCAAAAAGAGAATGCAGACGGTCTAGATATAGCAGATCGTCTATCCGCTCAGTGCTGAGGTGCCCAGACAGTAGCCCTTCTAGTGGATTAGATCGCTCAGAGTCAGACCAGACAGTAGTTTCGACTGGAAGAGACTTTCGCTACTACACTAGCCGTTGGAGACAGTCATGGAGAGATAGGTCTGACCGGGGGGCGTACCTGACAAGGAGGTTGACTGAGACGAGTCTGGTGACAATGACCGACTTTCTGTCAGGAGCTAAAGCTCAAATTTATCAGAGCGGGCCCTCTCAACTTGTGGGGCAAGGTAACACTAATGCCCTGTCTCAGGGCCCCTGTGGGTTATCAAATGTTCAACCCTACAAGTTTGAACAGAGGGGGGGATATGTGAGGTAGCGACCACCAATGTTGTGGATGGTCGCAGTGGAGAAGGATCCCCCTGTGATATTGAACTGAAGGTGTGACTGTGGGACTTGTAGTTCCACAGAACTTGGGTTGTAATTAAGGGTTAGGTTCCCTTTAAACTGTGACCAGTGTGATGGACAGAGCTGGAGAATCACATACCTCCACCTGTGGGTGTATCCGGTTGGGTTTTAAGAGACTGTTAGTTTTAGAAACAGGGGGAAGCCTGAGAGTGCTGCACATGGAGGATGTGTGCTGGAGATCTCAGTCTGTGTGAAGACTGAAGAGAGACTCCTGGAAATCAGTCCCGGTGATGACTGGGGAAAAATACTGCAGCCTGGCTGGAGAGGGCTGGAGGCTGCATGAAGCAACCACAGTGACTTGTGTTCGCTGGCTGGAGCCAGAGTGTGGAGAATCCACTATGGACACTTAATTGGACTGGAAGCCCACGGTATGTGGATGTTATATTGTCCTTTAAGCCAGGAGAGGCTTCATTGTGTTTTGGAAGGGCAGTTTATGTTGGTTACTAATAAATTGCTGCATTTTTGAGAGAGACTGTGTTGCCTGTGTATGCCTAAGCTACCCTGCACCGCTGCAAGCGAGTAAAACCCCCGGGTTGCGGTAAGCAACGTTCACAATATATATATATATATATATATATATATATATATATATGTTGTGATATAATCACTGGTACTGTGCTGAGAGGGTTAAGGTGTGTTACCTGGGCCGACTCTGTTGTGGACAGCTAATGAGATAGGTGGGACGGCTGTTCACCATATCTCCACCTCGGGGTGTGGTCCCATGAATGAAAGTCAGGCCTCTGGACACACCCATGGCCCTGCTCTGAGTTCCTGTGCTGGAGGAAGTAGCTGGGTGCATTGATGGGTGGAGGTAAGGAAACAGCATCTGAGAAGGCTCTGCAGGGATTTGTGGACTGAACATAACCTGAAGGGCTGAGGTTTGGGAATGTACCTGTTTTCCTGCCTGTACATGCCATGTGATGTCCGTACCAGCGCGGTGCTTTATGAAGTGGAATAAAGCAGGCTGTGATCTTAAGAAACTGTGCCTCCTGTGTCTACCTGAAGTCCTCATGCTGAGCGAGTAACCCCCTATGTTGCAAGGTGCAACGTCACATATGCTGCTAGATAGCGGGCAGCGTTCCCAGGAGCACGTGGTGGATATACACAGCTGTGGATCGGCGGGTCCACGAACAGTGACAGCGCCCTCAAGCACCTGGCGGCGAAACAGCAGGTGGCGGGGTTCCGTGCTGCAGTGGTGAGAGTCCAGCGACTGGAGGTTCCAGGCCAGCCCGGAATTGCGGGGCCCTGCTTGGTGAGCAGTGATACACCACAAGCTGGAGATCCTGGTTGTACGGGCGGTACAACCCGGAAAGGTTAGTGGTTCTCTAGCCCCCCCCCTGTCTTTGCCCACCGGGTATTACCCATTGGAGCGCCCCTCCTGTTCCTCTTCTCGTTGCAGCATGGAGGGGTGGTTGCCCAAAAAGGGGTGGTTGCCCAAAAAGGGGTGGTTGCCCAAAAAGGGGTGGTTGCCCAAAAGGGGGCGGAGGCCCAAAAAGGGGTGGTTGCCCAAAAGGGGGCGGAGGCCCGGAACGGGGTGGTTGCCCAAAAGGGGGCGGAGGCCCGGAACGGGGTGGTTGCCCAAAAGGGGGCGGAGGCCCGGAACGGGGTAGTTCCCCAACAGGGGGCGGAGCCTCAGAAAGTGATGGTGACCCACAAGGGGGTGGAGCATTTACAAGCCAAACAGGTAGACTATAGCAAGGGGCAATGGGGTTCGCCTTACATATGTCCTACCTGCGGTATAGGCTATCCATCCAGTATGAGGCCACAGAAGTGCTCCGTGGACTTGAATGGGCTACGTGTGTCTGGTCTGTTAGACCCGGGGAGCCGGTTGACCTTAGTTAGACCCATGCCTGATCTCCATGTGATGGTGGGTAGGACGATAGAAGGAAGTTGTGTGCATGGGACCACTAAAGTATATCCTCTGGCCAGGGTGATGATTCAAATGGCCAAACGTTTGGGACGCCCTGATGTGGGTGTAGCGCTAGATCTGTTATATCCGGTTATCATAGGACGGGACTTTGAGCTCTTTCAGGATTTATGGAAGACAGAGGCCGGGACCGATTGCACAGGAATGAGTCGGCCCTCGCCTAAGAAAGCCTCTTTTCCGTATGAGGTTATACAGATTCCCTGTGGGATATTGGGGTGCAATGAGGAGATGGTACCTCCACATAAGGACTGTCAAGAGTTAGGGGTGACCATGACGTCTCCAAAAGGAAGTGACAGTGTGACCACTACAGTTATAGTAGCTCCAGAAAAGGGGACCGACATCTGGTTAAGTGGGGACGTGTTAGTCCAGGACACCAGGGGGAGTGACGACGACTCCAGTAAAGACACTGACTCAAGAAAGGTGACAAACAAGTACAGTGAGGTACAGAAGTGTGAGAAGGGGAAAACTTCCTCCCGACGCCGAAGACGTAATAAGCGCCGAGAGGTAGCACAGTGTATGCCGCCTGAGGGTGCACAGAAAGTGAAATACCTGGGTAATGACAACACGTTGCCAGTAGCAACTGCTATGGAAGAGTCAGACAGTGATATCCTGCAAAAGAAAGAGGAATCAAAGACTGAACTGACACATTGTCACGACAGAAACCAGCAGGGTGAAATTGCAGGTCAGGAACCGACCAAAGACGTAATGGCGGTGTCTCCTATAATTTCCATGCATGAAGCTGGAGGTCTGTTGGATGATGGCGCTGTACGAGATGACATCCTACAGAATAATATAGGAGAAGGAATCCAGGGCAGTGTTGGTGTAGTACAAATCCACAAAGGTCATGGTGAGCAGACTGGAAAGCTACCCAGTGGTGAAGTGATGAATGTTGAAAATGGTGCCAAGGTTCTAAGAAGAACAGAGTACCGTGCTGAAGGGCGTAACACCCTGGTAGAAGGCGATGCTGTAAATGCCCAAGAGAAGGCAGAGGGTGACACTGCAGAGACCCAAGTGGAAGTTGGAGGGAATGCAGTGAAGTCCCAAGACACAGCAGGTGCTGTAAAAGCGGAAAGAGCCTCTGAGGAAGAGGTGAAGTCTGGACATGAGGTCTCATCAGAAGCTGAGAGCCTGACTGACTCAGTGGGTAAGACCAAGATCGCAGACAAGAAGATTGGCTCAGCTAAGAGCCTGAAACCCGAAGGCTCTGAGGCCGGGGCGGAACCTGAGGCGTGTGTAACTCAACAGGTGAAGCCTTTGGCGGAGAATATGGAGGAAGGCAAGAGACCTGAGAAACAGTCTAGTGTCCTTGACAGTGAAGGAAGCAGACCAGTCTTCAAGTACCGGATAGACGTGCCGGAAGACTTAAGAGAAGCCTGTGCCAGTGAGAAGGTGCATGAGAGATTCCAGAAGGCAGTAGGGGCCTGTAAAGTGTACTTTGCCGCAGAGACTAATCAGTTGGTGGTGTGCTCTTTCAGTGATGTCACAAAGAAGCGAGTGGCAATCCTGAGTGACATGCACCTACGGTGTCTTCGTACGAAGTGGCTCATCACTGCAAAGAAGGATGAAGACACCAGACGCTTGGTGCAGCTGACCGCAGGCTTTCAAGAAGTGGTGGTTGTGAAGAAAGCATTAATTGGACTGGCATTGAGAGCACTAAGAAATAATATTAAGCAAGCCAGGAAGGTTCCAGGTGTCACAGCTGTGCATTTAGATAAAGACAGTGGAACATTTCGTATCTATGGGACAACTGCAGAAGCGGTGAAGACAGCTCGTTGGTTGTTGGAGTTTGTGGAAGAGATCATTCAAGTGCCCAAAGAGATGGTTATGAGGCTTATTGGACGACATGGAAGAGCCATGCAGGAGATGGTTGATAAGACCGGTGTGACGACATTAAGAATTGATATTCATAACGAAGCCAGGAGGCCCTGTGAAGTCGGTATGGTTCCATGTGCCATTGTGGGCACAACTGGGTGTGTTGAAGATATACGAGCCCTCCTAGAATACCGTTTGGGATACCTGGAAGAGTTAAAACAATTGAATCGAGAAAGTCGGAGGATTGCAAACCAACTTCGACACGTTGGTGTGGGATGGCGACCATATAGGGGCTATGGCCCCGAAGAGAAAGGTGGCCCGCTCTATGAACGTGTTGCTTCAGAGGGCAAAAGCAAGTCCAATGGTAAAAGGAGCCAGGGTCATAGAGGACCCAGGTATTCATCGGGCTATAGCACAGACTCTGAACTGTCTCAGGCCTGTGAGACACAATCCAGAGGACTGAACGAAAGTAGCGATGTGTCGTTAGCCAATGTCGTTGACAAGAGAGTGCACAATCCGAGAAACAGACGACGATGCCCGGGTAGAAGAGCCCACGATAGATTTATACACAGACCCTGCGGAGGGCTTGGATATGGCGCCTCTTCTGGCAGTTCACTGCTGAGACCCCTCGATAGTGACCCCTCTAGTGGTCGGGATAGCTCAGGGTTGGACGGAACGGTAGTATCGACTGGGAGAGAGACTCCCTCCTACACTGACCGTGGGTGGCAGCCTTGGAGAGCTGGGACTGACCAGGGGGCGTATGAGAGAGTTCGCTGGGGAGGGTCCGGTGACTGTGGCGGACGGTACATCAAGGGCTGTAGTCCGGGGCGGACAGAGCGGGTGCTCTTGTCCGCTATGTCAAGGTGCCAAAACCCCCCGGCTTTGGGCAGAGGGGGAGGATATGTGATATAATCACTGGTACTGTGCTGAGAGGGTTAAGGTGTGTTACCTGGGCCGACTCTGTTGTGGACAGCTAATGAGATAGGTGGGACGGCTGTTCACCATATCTCCACCTCGGGGTGTGGTCCCATGAATGAAAGTCAGGCCTCTGGACACACCCATGGCCCTGCTCTGAGTTCCTGTGCTGGAGGAAGTAGCTGGGTGCATTGATGGGTGGAGGTAAGGAAACAGCATCTGAGAAGGCTCTGCAGGGATTTGTGGACTGAACATAACCTGAAGGGCTGAGGTTTGGGAATGTACCTGTTTTCCTGCCTGTACATGCCATGTGTTGTCCGTACCAGCGCGGTGCTTTATGAAGTGGAATAAAGCAGGCTGTGATCTTAAGAAACTGTGCCTCCTGTGTCTACCTGAAGCCCTCATGCTGAGCGAGTAACCCCCTATGTTGCAAGGTGCAACGTCACAATGTATACTGTGTATATTCAGTATATGTTATGCTTGAAAAATGAGATCAGACACACAGTCGAATGTTCATCTTTCGTCGATCGACGTTGGCCCAGAACAGAGTTTGTTTCAACTGAAACATGCCATTTTATAAACATAGGAAAGGGGCATGGTCTGCTCTACAGTGAGCATGCCCGGATGTGTCCATTAGTCAGTGAGTTGAACAATGTGTTAGTCCATGAGCTGATTGGTGGGCATCATGGTAGGTGGGTCTATGACGTCATCGGGTCGTATCTGTGGTGATGCTCATGGGTGGGTCTATGACATTATTGGGCAGATCCATGGTGACGCTGATGGGCAAGTCCATGACATCATCGGAGGCCATCTTCTATATCTTTGAAGACTGATTGGCTTATGTATAGAGAATCGATTTCATTGAACAAACATCTCACAACTCACAGTCCTCTATGTCCAGAGGTTAATTAAGTATTTGATCCAATGCATCTCCTCAATACATTATATATATATATATATATATATATATATATATATATATATATATATATATATATATATATATATATATATATATATATTGTGAGGTAGCGTCGTCGGCTGCGCTGCAGAAGACACGGGATCCAGGCACCAAGGTTCACGGCACACGGTTTATTCCCAAGAAACAGTCCACAATAGTACATATGTGCCTTTTCCGGCAGAGAACTCAGGGAGATCTGATCACTCCCTCACACCCGGCACACCTGCCCTTGTTCCTGAATCAATTTAACCCTTCCTTCAGTCTGTAGGGAAACAGCATTAACCCTATAGTGGATTATCATGGAGTGAGCACAACCGGGGCGAGACAAACCGGCCGTCATAGATAACCCCGGTCACAGTCTCACATACCCCCCCCCTCAGTTCAAGCGTGCGGGGTTGAACTCCTGCCATCAAACACGGGCCGCGGGACAAGGCATCGGCGTTGCCCTGCAACCTACCGGCCCGGTGTTCAACCGTAAACCAGAAGTTCTGCAGAGAAAGGAACCACCGGGTAACCCGGGCATTCCGTTCCTTGGCGGACCTCATCCAGACCAGTGGAGAGTGATCCGTCACCAAGCGAAACTGCCGTCCCAGCAGGTAATAGCGTAGGGACTCCAAGGCCCACTTAATCGCCAGGCACTCCTTCTCCACTACGCTATAATTCCGCTCGGGAGGGGTGAGCTTCCTACTTAAGAAGGTGACGGGGTGTTCCTCCCCCTGAACCACCTGAGACAGCACTGCCCCCAGGCCGACCTCCGAGGCGTCAGTCTGTACTATGAACTCCTTCCGGAAATCAGGGTTGACCAGAACGGGCTGTCCGCACAGGACCTCCTTCAGGGCCCGGAAGGAGTCCTCAGCCTGCGGAGTCCAGCGCACCATGACGGACTTCTTGCCTTTGAGAAGGTCCGTCAAGGGGGCTGATAGTCCCGCAAAATCTTTTACAAACCTCCTGTAGTACCCCACGATACCCAGGAAGGCCCTAACCTGCTTCGTGGTCAGGGGTCTAGGCCACTTCTGGATCGCCTCGACCTTGTTAATTTGGGGCTTAATCACTCCTTGGCCTATCACGTAGCCCAAGTAGCGGGCTTCCGTGAGTCCCAATGCACATTTCTTGGGATTGCTGTCAATCCGGCTGTTCGAAGCGCGTCCACCACTGCTTGTACCTGTTCCAAGTGAGTCTGCCAATCGGAGCTGTAAATAATGATGTCATCAAGGTACGCTGATGCATACGCCTGGTGGGGTTCCAGCACTAAGTCCATCAACCTCTGGAACGTGGCCGGAGCGCCATGTAACCCAAAAGGCAAGACAACATAGTGGAAGAGACCCTCCGGCGTAACAAAAGCGGTTTTCTCCTTGGCGGACTCCGTTAGTGGCACCTGCCAGTACCCCTTGGTCAGGTCGAGCGTGGTAAAATATCGCGCCTGTCCCAGCCTATCAATCAGCTCATCCACCCGGGGCATGGGGTAGAGATCAAACTTGGATATTTCGTTCAATCTCCTAAAGTCATTGCAGAACCTTAAGGAGCCATCGGGTTTTGGTATTAGGACAATCGGACTAGCCCATTCACTCCGGGATTTTTCGATGACCCCCAGGCGTAACATTGTCTTTACTTCCTCCGATATGGCTTGTCGTCGAGCCTCCGGTACTCGGTATGACTTCAGGCGTACCTTCAGGTGGGGCTCGGTGACAATATCATGTCGTATCAGACTGGTCCTACCGGGCAGCTCGGAGAAGACATCGGGGTTCTGCTGAACCAACCGTCTGGCCTCTCGCCTCTGTGTCTTGGTGAGGGCTTCTCCAATCCTTACTTCCATTTCGTCCTCTCCGGAGGTCGCTGGAGCCGGATGTGAACGACCCGAAGAGGAGGGAGGTGGGGAAAAAACAGCCATCAGGCTTTCCCGTTCCTGCCAAGGTTTTAATAGGTTGACATGGTATATTTGTTCAGGTTTCCGCCTACCGGGCTGCAATACTTTATAGTTAACCACCCCGACTCTTTCCTTTATCTCGTAGGGGCCTTGCCACTGAGCCAGGAATTTACTCTCCGCCGTGGGAATCAATACCAACACCCGATCCCCGGGATTAAAGGTCCGCACGGTGGCTTGTCTATTGTAGCGGCCGCTTTGCGCGGCCTGAGCCTCCTGTAAATGCTCCTTCACAATTGGCATGACCGCGCTTATGCGGTTCTGCATACCCAAAATGTGTTCAATCACACTTTTATGGGGGGTGGGCTCCTGCTCCCAGGTTTCTTTTGCCAGGTCCAACAATCCCCGGGGATGTCGCCCGTATAACAATTCAAAAGGCGAAAACCCCGTGGATGCCTGTGGCACCTCTCGTATGGCAAACATCAAATAGGGAAGCATCATATCCCAGTCTTTCCCGTCTTTGGAAATCACCCTTTTGAGCATGGTTTTCAGGGTTTTATTGAATCGTTCCACTAAACCATCCGTCTGAGGATGATACACAGACGTACGCAACTGCTTGATCTGGAGTAGCCGGCATAGCTCTTTGGTCACTTTAGACATGAATGGGGTCCCCTGATCCGTAAGGATCTCCTTGGGCAACCCCACCCGGCAGAACACAGCAAACAACTCCCGAGCTATAAGCTTGGCTGCAGTATGTCTGCGAGGTATCGCCTCTGGATACCGGGTGGCATAGTCAACGATCACTAGGATATGCTGGTGCCCTCGAGCAGACTTTACGAGGGGCCCCACCAGATCCATCCCTATCCGTTCAAAAGGGACTTCTATAATGGGTAACGGTACCAACGGACTGCGAAAATGGGTCAGGGGTGCGGTAAGCTGACACTCCAGGCAGGTTTCGCAGAACCGTTTTACCTCCCCAAAGACCCCGGGCCAATAGAACCTTTGCAATATTCGCTCCTGCGTTTTCTTGACTCCTAGGTGACCACTCATCAGGTGTTTATGAGCCAAGTCGAGGACCCGCCGGCGATACGGCTGGGGCACCACCAACTGCTCTACCCCTACGCCCCGTATTTCATCTACCCGGTAGAGTAAATCCTGCTTAAGAGCGAAATGGGGGTATCTTACCTGGGCACCAGGCAGCTGTGCCACCCCGTCAACTACTGTCACCCGACTCCGGGCATGTATTAATGTAGGGTCCTGGAGTTGGGCTGTCCCAAACGTATCCGGGGACGCCTCCAACTCCGGGATGGGCTCGACCGTCTCAGCCTCTCCTGCCAATACCTCTAGGGGCGACCTATCAGGTTCACATCCTGTCCCTATCATGGGGACCCCTACGGCAGGCGTCCCGGATTCAGGATTGTAGGGCTCAGGTCCCGGACTGACCAATATCTGAGGGGACTTAGGAGGTCCCTTCCATAAAGTCCAAAAATAGGGCAGATCCCTTCCTAGGATCACATCATAGGGAAGAGTATTAATAAGTCCCACCTCATGTTGCACCTGACCGCAAGGTGCTGTGATGGTGACTATCCCCGTGGGATAGTCTCGGCGGTCCCCATGTATGCAAACCACCCCCACGGTACATCCTGTGGCCTTTACTTTAGCCCTTAGGGTTGATCGCACAAGGGTCACTAAGCTTCCGGAATCCAACAAGCCTGTAACCGGACATCCATTCACCTGAATTTGGCACAAGTGGGGCTCAGTCTCTGGGGAGACCAGGTCAGCGGTACACACCACCTGAGCATACATTGAACCCCGCCGGGTAACCCCACAATCCATGGGCTCCGTGGTGAGTGGACACTGGGCTTCCATATGTCCCACCCGCTGGCACCGCCAACATCTAATAGGGAAGGACACCCCCTTGACGAGTTGTCGTTTAGGGTACATAGTTTTCCGGACCTCAGGGACGGAGGGTGCGGCTTCAGACGGGACGGTAGCGGACTCCCGCACCGGTGTCAGCGGTGGGTCCTTGGCCCTAGGCTTGGAGGGGCCGGACCGACGGGCGGTACGCAAAGTCTCAGTGTCCCGTATCAAGTCCTGCGTAGCCACATGCCGCTCTACCAGGGACACTAATTGGTCCAGGGTACTCGGGTCACCCTGTCCGACCCACCGTTGAATGGTGACGGGTAAAGTGCGCACAAAACGATCCACTACTACCCTTTCCACCATTTGCGCCGGGCTCAGAGTGTCAGGCTGCAACCACTTTTTTACAAGATGTAACAAGTCATAGGCCTGGGAGCGTACGGGTTTGGCTTCCTCAAAGAACCACTGATTTACCCGCTGAGCCCGTACATAGGTATTAACCCCCAACCGAGCCAGTATTTCGGCTTTCAGGGTCACATAGTCAATGGCGTCCTCGGTACAGAGGTCCAGGTATGCTTTTTGGGGTTCCCCCGTCAGATAGGGTGACAATACCTCAGCCCACTGCGGGGTCGGCAGCTTTTCCCGCTCGGCCACCCGTTCAAACACCGCCAGGAACGCTTCCACATCATCACCCGGGGTCATCTTTTGCAACGCTTGTCTCACCGCTTTCCGGACGCTGCCGTCGTCACCCGGTCCCTGGGTTGTTGCTGCCGGTCCGGCACGGATCGACTTGGCCAGGAGAACCATCTGTTCTTGGTGCCTTTTTTCCTGCAATTGCAAGGCTTGCTGCTGACGTGCATTGGCCTGATCCATCTGTTCTTGGAATTTTTTTTCCTGCACTTGCAAGGATTGGAGCAGGTGTGCATTGGTCTGTTGCTGCTGTGCATTAGCCTGTTGCTGCTGTGCATTAGCCTGTTGCTGCTGTGCATTAGCCTGAGCCAAATGCTTTATTATGTCCTCCATGGCGTCGCCGGGTTTGGGCTGTAGTATAGCCGCTCGAATCCAGGACATGCGCAGCTGGGTCACCAGGGATGGATGCTACACCTCACCGGCTGTCATGCCCGCATTCTCCACCATATGTGAGGTAGCGTCGTCGGCTGCGCTGCAGAAGACACGGGATCCAGGCACCAAGGTTCACAGCACACGGTTTATTCCCAAGAAACAGTCCACAATAGTACATATGTGCCTTTCCGGCAGAGAACTCAGGGAGATCTGATCACTCCCTCACACCCGGCACACCTGCCCTTGTTCCTGAATCTATTTAACCCTTCCTTCAGTCTGTAGGGAAACAGCATTAACCCTATAGTGGATTATCATGGAGTGAGCACAACCGGGGCGAGACATACCGGCCGTCATAGATAACCCCGGTCACAGTCTCACAATATATATCTATATATATATATATATATATATATATATATATATATAACAGACCAAACGTTTGGACACACCTCCTCATTCAAAGAGTTTTCTTTATTTTCATGACTCTGAAAATTGTTGATTCACATTGAAGGCATCAAAACTATGAATTAACACACATGGAATGAAATACTTAACAAAAAAGTGTGAAACAACTGAAAATTTGTCTTATATTGTAGGTTCTTCAAACTAGCCACCTTTTGCTTTCATTACCACTTTGCACACTCTTGGCATTCTCTTGATGAGCTTCAAGAGGTAGTGACCGGAAATGGTCTTCCAACAGTCTTGAAGGAGTTCCCAGAGATGCTTAGCACTTGTTGGCCCTTTTGCTTTTACTCTGTGGTCCATCTCACCCTAAACCAACTCGATTGGGTTCAAGTCTGGTGACTGTGGAGGCCAGGTCATCTGGCGTAGCACCCCATCACTCTCCTTCTTAGTCAAATAGCCCTTACACAGCCTGGAGGTGTGTTTAGGGTCATTGTCCTGTTGAAAAATAAATGATGGTCCAACTAAACGCAAACTGGATTGAATAGCATGCCGCTGCAAGATGCTGTGGTAGCAATGCTGGTTCAGTATGCATTAAATTTTGAATAAATCCCCAACAGTGTCCCCAGCAAAGCACCCCCATACCATCACACCTCCTCCTCCATGCTTTACGGGGGGAACCAGGCATGTAGAGTCCATATGTTCACCTTTTCTGCATTGCACAAAGACACGGTGGTTGGATCCAAAGATCTCAATTTTGGACTCATCAGACCAAAGCACTGGTCTAATGTCCATTCATTGTGTTCTTTAGCCCAAACAAGTCTCTTCTGCTTGTTGCCTGTCCTTAGCAGTGATTTACCAGCAGCTATTTTACCATGAAGGCCTGCTGCACAAAGTCACTTCTTAACAGTTGTTCCAGAGATATGTCTGCTGCTAGAACTCTGTGTGGCATGGACCTGGTGTTTAATCTGAGCTGCTGTTAACCTGCGATTTCTGAGGCTGGTGACTCGGATAAACTTATCCTCCGCAGCAGAGAGGACTTTTGGTCTTTCTTTCCTGGGGCGGTCGTCATCTGAGCCAGTTTCTTTGTAGCATTTGATGTTTTTTGCCACTGCACTTAGGGACACTTTCAAATTTTCCCAATTTTTCGGACTGACTGACCTTCATTTCTTAAAGTAATAATTGCCACTCGTTTTTCTTTACTTAGCTGCTTTTTTCTTGCCATAATATAAATTCTAAAGGCCCCGTCACACCACCCCATCACTCTCCTTCTTAGTCAAATAGCTCTTACACAGCCTGGAGGTGTGTTTGGGGTTATTTTCCTGTTGAAAAATAAATTATGGTCCAACTAAACGCAAACCGGATGGAATAGCATGCTGCTGCAAGATGCTGTGGTAGCCATGCTGGTTCTGTATGCCTTCAATTTTGAATAAATCCCCAACAGTGTCACCAGCAAAGAACCCCCACACCATCACACCTCCTCCTCCATGCTTCACGGTGGGAACCAGGCATGTAGAGTCCATCCGTTCACCTTTTCTACAAAGACACGGTGGTTGGATCCAAAGATCTCAAATTTGGATTCCTCAGACCAAAGCACAGATTTCCACTGGTCTAATGTCCATTCCTTGTGTTCTTTAGCCCAAACAAGTCTTTTCTGCTTCTTGTCTGTCCTTAGCAGTAGTTTTCTAGCAGCTATTTTACCATGAAGGCCTGCTGCACAAAGTCTCCTCCTAATAGTTGTTCTAGACATGAGAAGGTGTGTCCAAACTTTTGGTTTGTACTGTATATAAAAATTACCTTCTCACCCCCTGTGGGTGGTTATTTGTCCTTCCCCATTCTCGGGTCCTCTACTAGAGGCCTGGGAGTTTGAGGGTTCTGCGCAGGATATTAGTTGTTCCAAGCACTGCGCTTTTCTGGACACAGAGTTCAGATGTTGCTCCTGGAATCTGTTGCAGCCATTTTTCCAACTTAGGAGCACTTGGAGCAGTGACCCCTATCACCACTGGAATCACTGTTACCTTGACCTTCCACACCTTCTCCAGTTTTTCTTCAAGGCCCTGTTATTTCTCCAGCTTCTCATATTCCTTCTTTCTGATGTTAGGGGTACTTTGCACACTACGACATCGCAAGCCGATGCTTGCGAAGCCGAGCGCGATAGTCCCCGCTCCCGTCGCAGCAGCGATATCTTGTGATAGCTGCCGTAGCGAACGTTATCGCTACGGCAGCTTCACATGCACTCACCTGCCCTGCGACGTCGCTCTGGCCGGCGACCCACCTCCTTCCTAAGGGGGCGGGTCGTGCGGCATTACAGCGACGTCACACGGCAGGCGGCCAATAGAAGCGGAGGGGCGGAGATGAGCGGGATGTAAACATCCCGCCCACCTCCTTCCTTCCTCATTGCCAGCGTGAGCCGCGGTGATGCGGGTAGGAGATGTGCCTCGCTCCTGCGGCTTCTCACACAGCGATGTGTGCTGCCGCAGGAACGAGGAACAACATCGTACCGTCGCTGCAGCTACATTATAGAAATGTCGGACACTACATCGATGATACTATTACGACGCTTTTGCGCTCGTTAGTCGTATCATAAAGGATTTACACACTATGATATCGACAGCGACGCCGGATGTGCGTCACTTTTGATTTGACCCCACCGACATCGCAGCTGCGATGTCGTATTGTGCAAAGTACCCCTTACTGTCATTAGGCACTGCCACATCTATTATCATTGCTGTCTTCTGATCCTTGTCTACTATCACGATATCTGGTTGCTTAGCTACCACTTGCTTATCCGTCTAGATCTTGAAGTCTCACAGGATTTTAGCCCTTTCATTCTCCACCACTTTTTCTGGGGTCTCCCAACTGGAGGAGGACTTAGCCCATACGCTGTACAGATATTCCTGTATACAATTCCCGCTACATGGTTGTGGCGTTCAGTGTATACTGTTCCTGCTTGCATTTTGCATCCTGCCACTATATGTTGGATTGTTTCCGTGGTTTCTTTACATAGTCTACACCTTGGGTCTTGTCTTGTGTGGTAGATCCCTGCTTCTATGGATCTGGTACTTAGCGCCTGCTCTTGTGCTGCTATGATTAGTACCTCTGTGCTGTCCTGGAGTCTAGCTTTCTCCAGCCATTGGTAGGATTTCTTCATGTCCGCCACCTCCATTATCTGTCTATGGTACATCCCATGCAGCGGCTTGTCTTGCCATGGCACTTCATGTTCTTGTTCTTCCTTCCCGGACTTTTGTTGTTGCTGTCCTAGGCTATTCCTCATCATCTCATCTTTTGGTGCCATTTTTCTGATGTATTCCTAGATACTTCTTGTTTCATCCATGATGGTGGCTTGGACACCTATCAAGCCACGACCACCCTCCTTTCTGTTGGTATACAATCTTTGGGTGTTTCACTTGGGGTGGAGACCACCATGCATTGTAAGGAGATTCCGGGTCTTCACATCTGCAGCTTCCATTTCTTCTTTTGGCCAGCACACGATGCCAGCAGGGTATCTGATAATTGGCAGAGCATATGTCTTGATGGCGCGGATCTTATTCCCATTGAGGGTCTTTAGGGCCTGTCTTACCCTTTGATGGTATTTGGATGTTGCTGCTTTCCTTACCTCCTCATCATGGTTACCGTATTCCTGTGGGATGCCAAGGTACTTGTAGCAGGTTTGTACATCTGCTATGTGCCCTGCCGGTAGTTCTTCTCCATCAGTCTTTACTACCTTGCCTCTCTTTATGACCAGCCGGCCACACTTCTCCAGTCCAAAGGACATCCCGATGTCTTCGCTGTATATTTTGGTCAGGTGGATCAGTGAACTGATTTTCGTATACAGCTTGATGTCATCCATGTAGAGCAGGTGGCTGATGATGCTTCCACTCTTGAACTTGCATCAATAGCCAGACTCTGTTATGATCTGATTGACGGGGTTCAAGCCTATGCAGAACAGCAATGGGGATTGTGCATCACCTTGGTATATGCCACATTTGATGGACACTTGTGCTAGTTGCCTTGAGTTGACTTGCTGAGGAAGGTTCTTAATTTCCTGTTGACATTGTAGAGAGCCAAGCATTCACAGATCCAGGTGTGTGGCATTAAGTCATAAGTAACTTATGATTAAGGACTCTGTTTTGTTTTTATTATGAAGTCCGAAACGCGTTAAGATCATCTCTGAACTGAGCTTTCCATCTGCGGTCTTCATAAAAGGGTTTTAAAAATGTCAATGTATCAATAAAGGAAAATAACTTTTTTATCTTATCTTATTATTATATTATGACACATATCGAACGTACTGCCCATATGTACCCAGTGTACACTAAGGGGCCCTTTGCATACTACGACATCACAGCCGATGCTGCGATGCCGAGCGCGATAGTTCCCGCTCCCGTTGCAGCAGCGATATTTTGTGATAGCTGCCGTAGCGAACATTATCGCTATGGCAGCTTCACATGTACTCACCTGCCCTGCAACGTCGCTCTGGCCGGCGACCCACCTCCTTCCTAAGGGGGCGGGTCGTGCGGCGTTACAGCGACGTCACACAGCAGACGGCTAATAGAAGCATAGGGGCAGAGATGAGCGGGACGTAAACATCCCGCCCACCTCTTTCCTTCCGCATTGCAGATGGGACGCAGGTAGGAGATGTTCCTCGCTTTTGCGACTTCGTACACAGCGATGTGTGCTGCCGCAGGAACGAGGAACAACATCTTACCGTCGCAGCAGCCAAAATAATGAAAATGACCGACACTTCACCGATCATACGATACTGACACTTTTGCACTTGGTAATCGTAGTTAAAACGATTTACACACTACGATGTCGAGAGCGACGCCGGAAGTGCATCACTTTCGATTTGACCCCACCGACATCGCACCTGCGATGTCGTAGTGTGCAAATGGCCCCTAAGACTCATGCCATAAAAACAGATCCCGTATAGCGTAGACTGAATGTTTACACACCCACCACATGAATAACTATCGTACATCAGATGGGACAGCCGAGAAGGGGGTGAAGACAGAAAAGAAGAGACTTCATATGGACTACCTGGACCATCAGCATGGGGCAGAGGTGACACAAGGGAAGATAAGGTAACTGAATACCGTACATGGAGCACTGGAGAACAGCTAGCCGAGTGAGCCCACATTAAATGGACAAATACGACCTTAGAAGTACCAGTACATCCAAGGTCATGAAGGGATTAAAAGGCAGCCTCCCTCACAATCACAGCCTGAAGACAGTGGCTTCCTCCCACTCCCTTTGCTGTGCCTGTTGATTAGTAGCAGCCATCGGAAATTGGAAATTCAGTATGCAAGCACCCTCTAGTGGTCCCTGACGACCAGCCAGGGTATTTGACTAGACCAATCACATTGCATATCTCACCCCAACACAAGCTTCTAACCAGGTTGTTAATCAGCCACACCTCTTCCAAAAACCTCTTAGGAGCAGATGTTCTTATGATGTACAATACAAAATTATCACTCCTAGAATATGTGCCGCCCCCCGTGCCAGCAGCCGGTTGCTGCTCGGATCCGGGCCTTCAGGGGTGGTGGCTTGAGGGTCTCCGGACCCGGGGGTCTCGCGGACGCGCCGAATAAATGGGGGGACGTATATGTACGGGCTGGGCCGTATTAAGTTCGTGACGCCACCCACGGTGTGTGGTGAAGTGGGACACCACGGCTGCTGTTACGGGGCACCCGGGGGAGATGTTGTGCAGCAAGTTGTTAACCCCTCTGTGGGTAGGGATGGTGGCCCCGGGACCCGGTTGGCGTGTGCAAGAGATGGCGACCGCAGGGGGTGCTGGTGTACTCACAGTTAGTAAAACACGCAAGTCTCTGGTAAACCAAGGTGATGGCGGCCGGTGCCGCGGCCGGTTGCGTTCTGGTCCCCCACCCGGCTGGTGGTCTCTATCATTTTCCTGCACTGCTGTATGTAAGATGGACTTTCCTAGTGTGAAACTCAGAAGTCCGCTCCCGGCTGGATGTGGCCTAAGGAGCCGTGCCCGCAGACGCTGGCCCGTGGGATCTATGGGCCCTGGCGGTGACCTCTTATCCCTAATCGGTGGGCTGTTGTCTTCTATGAGGGACTTTGGGTGGGACAGGACCTCTAGTCCTGGCCTCAATCGGTTAATTAACCAGCTCCAGTTGGTTCTGGTCCTGGCTTCAGGGTCCAAGTACCCCCTTTGTGCTAAGGTTTCCGGGTCGGTTCCCCGTGTCGACTACAACCCTCTCCCGGTCCACCTCGATTCCACCGAGCTGTCTTCCCGTCTCCTGCTGACGGAGACCACCGTCTGCCTTCTAGCCAGTGGCACCAGGGCTCCTACCCTGGTACTGTTCAACTTGGACTTCACTGCTGGAGCTACCCCTAGCTCCAGCCCACACTCCTCTCCAAACTGAACCTCAGACTGATCTAGACTGATCTACTGCTTTTCCCGCCCCGGGCTGTCTGGACCCCTGGGTGGGCATGTCCCAACCGCCTGGTCACACCCACTAGTGTGTCTATCGTTCCCTAAGGGGGGGGTGACTAGGGTTTTCTGGTTGGCTGTGTGTTTCCTAGTGAGGGAAGGTGTTATGCAGGGGCCTAACTGTGACTACCTGGTTTTGCCAGGGCGTCACACTTCCCCTTGGTTAAACACAGACCATCTGCAGGCTGTCCGACCACCACCGTTTATTGAACTAGAAAAAGATAAAAGAATAAAACAATTACAAGTATAATAACATATTTACATTAAGCAGTTTTGTTTTCTTCCCTTACGGGAGGCAGGTAACTTAAACGTTGCACATATATAACAACCAAGACGGGACGGACCGGGTCCTTTTCACTTCACCCACCCAAAACAACCTACCCCCTTGTGCCACTGCCAAGCAATGGTGCACACCCCTTGCCCAAGTCCAGGGTAGGTCCGGGTGTTGCCCAAACGGGCCGGGTAAAAAGTTCCTTACCCGGCAGTCCTTTCAAGGGCCCCTCATCCAGGGGACCCCTGACCTGGAGGGTCGTCACCGGTTTTGTTGGTGACAGGGCCTCGGCCGACTCTACCGCAGGCCCATCCTGCAACCAGCCTCTTCAGAGACTGTGGCTTGGTGAAAACGGTGGTCAGGGAGTATTTACAAAACCCAAAAGTTTATGGGTTGGCCTGCAAGTTCACGGCCATTGTCTCTGTTTTTAAATTATAACAGCAGAAACGGGACATTACGGTCCCAACGGGGGACTTTAACTTTTTGGTAGCCGGGAACCACTACCACTGCTTAACATTCTTAATCTTCATCAGTTGAAGTTGGCGGGGAGGGGTGGTCGTTGTGCTGGGCCCCGGTTCCTGCCAACCTCTTCACATCGAGGGCAAACCACCCCCTCTCCCCACAGTGCCGGGTGTAGACCACCAACTCCCCGGGCTCTAGGTTTCGGTCAGGGTGACCGACGGGCAAATGTGGGTATACATCCCTCCGGGATACGAATATTTCGGCCTCCATGCCCGACTCGTATATAAACCCCCATCCCTTTTGGGGGTTAAAATGCCGGACCTGGCCCTGGTAGACCGGGCCCCGCACCCGGAAAGTAGCATTCCGCAAATTGTCCTTCTCATTGTAGGTCCTGGACAGGACCTCCACCTTCCGCTTTTCCCTGGCGGCAATCTCCTTTCCCAGCTGACGCCACTGACGCTCCCAGTATGGAGCATCGGCTGCCTGTTCCGGCCCTTCCTGTGCGGGGTCTAGGCCCAGCCAGAGTCCCTCTGTGCCGGCTATGACCGCCACCTTTGGCAACGGCGGACCCCGCTGTGTCGTGGCCTGCTCTGCTGCCTTGCAGCTGCAACCCCGCGGTGCCTCAGCCGAGGCCAGGAATCTGGGAGCGGCCAGCGTTGCTCGCTGTGCCGGCTTCCGGTCGGGAACCGCCTCCGCTTTGGCCGGGCGGACTGAAAGGGACGTTGTCATCTGGAGTGCGGCCTCTTCCGGGATCGCTGTCGGGTCCAAGGCTGGACGGGGCATCTTCCGGGCGCTGGTCTGGCGTGGAGCCGGTATGGGTGCCGGGGCGGTGACTGGCTGGCTGCTGGCGGCTTCCTCGGGCTGGTCCTTGCGGGCCGGTGGAATGGACGCCGCTGCCGGTGCTGGTGGCAGCGGACCGAGCGGGGTGTCAGTGGCAGGTACGGGCGGTGAGGGAAGCAGCATGGCGGGCAGGGGCAGGCCGGGCCCCTCAGCCTGGTCGGCCGGTCCCTGAGGGACATAGGTGTTATGATCCGGAACCATGGAAGACCACCATAAATCATTGGTAAAAGGTAACAAGAGCATATGTAACTAATCTGGCCGCCATCCCCTTACTAACCATCACAACTAGAAGTAGCCGAGTGGTGAACTAACATCCTGTGCACCGCGAACCCAGCCGGAGAACTAGCTATCCTAAAGGAAGGAAAGATGAATAACTCTCAGAAATAGATAAAGAATAGCAAGCCCCCCCACATTCAAAGACTGTGGTGATATAGGAAAACACAATACACAGATAGATGATAGGATTAGCAAAAGGTGAGGCCCCCACTGACTAAAATAGGAAAGGACAGGATAGGGGCTGATGGTGGCCAGAGAAAAACCCTGCAAAACGCCAAATTTCTGATAGTACAAAAAGGCCCTCAGATCGCACGATCTGCACTCCGTCCTATACCAGGCACTCTTGTCATACCAATGAACAGAAAACAGAAATCATTACAAATTAAAAAAGCCACAAACACATGGACTTATAGGAGCAATACTACAAACAAAACTGCAGGGAGTTTCCCAGCTAAGCAACTGAGAGGGAAGATCCCTGAATGCAAATAAACTAAAAACAACCACAGCAAATGACAAACTCAGATAAGAGTAAAAGAACCAAACAACAAATAAAGAGCAAAGCACTTATCTGGGGTAGATGTGGTGTGGAGCAGAATGAAGCAGGCTGGTGAACAAAGAACAACTGACATCCGGCATAGCCTGCTATCAGACCAGGATTTAAGTAAGCAGAGATAGCAATGGAAACGCCCATAGATCAACACACCTGGTCTATGTCCAAACCATTCCTGGCCACAAGAGGGAGCCTCCCAGCAGCCAAAGCATAACTGACATTCACAACAGTACCCCCCCACCCCCTTGAGGAGGGGTCACCGAACCCTCACCAACGCCACCGGGTCGCTCGGGATGAGCATGATGAAAGGCGCGAACCAACCTGTCCGCATGAATGTCAGAAGCCACAACCCAAGAGTTATCCTCCAGCCCATAACCCTTCCATTTCACAAGGTACTGAAGCTGACACCTACTGCGACGGGAATCCAGAGTTTTTTCAACCTCATACTCCAGATCCCCTTGTACCAAAACAGGGTCAGGAGGCGCTGCTGCAGGAACCGTTGGCTCCACATGTTTCTTCAATAAGGACTTATGGAAGACATTGTGAATCTTAAATGACACAGGCAGAGTCAAACGGAAAGATACAGGGTTGATAATCTCCGATATCTTATAAGGGCCAATAAATCTGGGCTTAAATTTAGGAGATGGAACTCTCATAGGAATATTTTTAGAGGACAACCACACCATGTCCCCCACTTTAAACCGGGGACCAACAGTCCGACGCCGGTTGGCAAACTTTTGGGCAGTTTCTTGGGACTGAAACAATTTATCCACTACCTGCCCCCAAATCTGCTGCATTCTGTTTACCACTGAATCCACCCCTGGACAGTCACACGCCTCAAGCTGCCCCGAGAGGAACGTGGGGTGATACCCAAAATTGCAGAAAAAGGGGGACACCAATGTGGTAGAGCTAGCTCTATTGTTAAGGGCAAATTCAGCCAAAGGCAAAAACGAAACCCAGTCATCCTGATCCGCAGAAACAAAACACCGTAAATAGGTCTCCAGGGTCTGGTTAGCCCTTTCAGTCTGACTGTTGGTCTGAGGATGAAACGCTGAGGAGAAAGACAGCTAAACACCCAATTTGGAGCAAAAAATCCTCCAAAACCTGGATACAAACTGCACCCCTCTGTCAGAAACAATGTTTTCGGGAATACCATGCAAACGAACAACATGTCGGAAAAACAAAGGCACCAACTCTGATGAAGACGGCAACTTAGATAGGGGAACCAAGTGGATCATCTTGGAGAATCTGTCACAGATCACCCAAATCAGTCATTTTCTGAGAGACGTAAAGCTCTGAAATAAAATCCATAGAGATGTGCGTCCAAGGTTTCTTAGGTACCCGCAAAGGCAATAATAGCCCACTAGAACGTGAACAACAGGGCTTGGACCTAGAACAAACTCCACACGACTGCACAAAACGACGGACATCCCGGGACAGGGAAGGCCACCAAAAAGAGCGTCTCACAAGATCCCGAGTACCAAAAATGCCAGGATGACCCGCCAAAACAGAGCAATGAACCTCAGAGACAACTCGGTCTCTCCATTGGTCCGGGACAAACCGTTTCCCTGTAGGACATCTCTCAGGTTTATCCCCCTGAAATTCCGCCAGTGCCAACCACAGATCAGGCGAAATGGCCGAGAAAACTACACCATCATTCAGGATAGTAGACAGCTCAACAACCTCCAAAGAGTCAGCACAGAAACTCCTGGAAAGGGCCACAAGAGAGCACAAAATTAAACCGGGTAAAAAACAAAGCCCACCTGGCCTGCCGAGGATTCAACCTCTTGGCCGATTCCAGATAGGTAAGATTCTTGTGGTCCGTAAGCACCACAACTTGATGCCTAGCCCCCTCCAACCAATGCCTCCACTCTTCAAATGCCCACTTCATAGCCAATTATTCCCAGTTCCTCACATCATAATTCCGTTCAGAAGGAGCAAACGTCCGAGAGAAAAAGGCACAGGGCTTAAGTTTACCTGAAGTAGCGTCTCGTTGAGACAGAACAGCACCTGCTCTGATCTCTGAGGCATCGATCTCAACTTGAAATGGGCGAGACACATCAGGTTGCTGCAGCACTGGGGCAGAAGTGAATCGCCTTTTAAGCTCCTGGAAGGCCACAATCGCCTCTGGGGTCCAATGCTCAGCATCAGCTCCCTTCTTGGTCAAATCTGTCAGAGGTTTGACAATGGCAGAAAAATTGGCTATAAATTTACGGTAAAAATTAGCAAACCCCAAAAACTGCTGCAGGGATTTTAGAGAAGTCGGTTGCACCCAGTCATAACTAGCCTGAACCATAACCGGGTCCATTTCGATAGCGGAGGGAAACAAGATGAAGCCCAAAAAGGAAATCCTTTCCACCCCAAAGAAGCACTTTGACCCCTTTAACGTACAGTGCATGATCCTTAAGTATCTGAAAAAAACAGCCCGTACTTGCCCAACACGAGAGTCTCAATCATCAGAAAAAAATCAAGATGTCATCCAAATACACAATCAAAAATTTACCAATAAGGTCCCGAAAAATATCATTCATGAAGGCCTGGAAGACGGAGGGTGCATTAGTGAGACCAAAAGGCATCACTAGGTACTCAAAATGCCCCTCAGGAGTATTAAAAGCCGTCTTCCATTCATCACCCTCCTTAATACGGATGAGATTATACGCCCCTTTGAGATCCAGTTTCATAAACCATTTGGCGCGCTTCACTCTAAAGAAAAGATCAGACATCAGAGGCAAACGGTACTGATATTTGACCGTAATTTTATGAAGAAGACGGTAATCAATACAAGGCCTCAATGACCCATCTTTCTTAGCAACAAAGAAAAAGCCAGCACCCAAAGGAGAAGAGGAGGGCCGAATGTGCCTTCTCCAATGATTCCCTGATGTATGACCGCATGGCATCATGTTCGGGCACAGACAAGTTGAAAATCCGCCCCTTGGGAAATGTACAACCCGGCACCAGCTCAATGGCACAGTCACAGTCCCGGTGTGGGGGCAGAGAATCAGATTCCTTGTCATTAAATATATCACGGAAATCAGACAACAAGGCCGGAACATCAACCGCCTGAGCAGACGTGGACGACACTGAAAGGTCCTGATGCAAACCTTGACAACCCCAACTAGCTACCGACAAGGATCTCCAGTCAAGAACTGGATTATGGGTCTGCAACCATGGAAATCCCAATACCAAGCTATCCTGTAGATTATGCAATACTAAAAATGTACAAGTTTCCTGATGCGCTGGTGCAACTCTCATAGGCACCTGGGTCCAAAATTGGGGTTTATTTTCTGCCAAAGGGGTAGCATCAATGCCCCTTAAAGGAATAGGAGTTTGCAAAGGAACCATGGGGAAACCACAATCCCTAGCAAACCCAAAATCCATCAAATTGAGCGCTGCCCCTGAGTCCACAAAGGCAAATGCAGAAAAGGAAGACAATGAGCAAATCAATGTGACAGACAAAAGAAACTTTGATTGCAAAGAACCCACAGTAACAGAAGTAGCCAATCTCCTTTCACGTTTAGGGCAGACAGAGATGTTATGAGAAGCGTCTCCACAATAGAAGCACAGTCTGTTCTTCCGTCTGAACCCCTGCCGACTAGCATTAGAGAAGACCTTATCACACTCCATAGGCTCCAAAGGCTGTTCCACAGGCACAAAACCAGCAGGTATCTTCCTGCGCTCACGTACCCGCCTATCAATCTGAATGGCCAAGGTCATAGAGGCATCAAGACCAGAAGGGACAGGAAATCCTACCATTACATCCTTCACAGTGTCAGCAATACCCTTCCGAAAAAGAGCCGCAAGCGCATCATCATTCCATTTGGTAAGGACCGCCCAGTTTCGAAATTTCTGACAAAACGCTTCTGGAGAATCCAAACCCTGAGTTAAGGACAATAAGACCTTTCCTGCTTGGTCCACAATATTGGGTTCGTCATATAATAAACCGAAGGCCTGAAAAAAGGAGTCCACATCCCTGAGAATCGGATCATCAGACGCTAAAGAGAAGGCCCAGTCCTGAGGGTCACCACACAGAAGGGAGATGACAATCTTAACCTGCTGTATGGGAGTCCCTGAGGACTTAGGACGCAGGTCAAAAAATAATTTACAAGTATTTTTGAAGCTCAAAAATCTCGACCTATCTCCCGAAAAAAACTCAGGAACGGGAATCTTAGGCTCTGCAAGGGGAGTGCAAGATAAGACTCTATACGACGAACCTTAGTATTAAGATGAGCAACACGCTCACCCAATTCATCCATGCTAGAAAAAAGAAATCTTCCACGAAACCCAAAGAAGAAGGGGAAAAAACACACACACAAAAAAAAAAACAAATTTCAGCAGAACTTTTATTTTTATTTATTTTTTTTCTTTTCCCTCTTAAGAGTAACCTTTAAATTTGTTGGCCGGATGTACTGTTATGATCCGGAACCATGGAAGACCACCACAAATCATTGGTAAAAGGTAACAAGAGCATTGGCAACTAATCTGGCCGCCATCCCCTTACTAATCATGACAACTAGAAGTAGCCGAGGGGTGAACTAACATCCTGTGCACCGCGAACCCAGCCGGAGAACTAGCTATCCTAAAGGAAGGAAAGATGAATAACTCTCTGCCTCAGAAATAGATAAAGAATAGCAAGCCCCCGACATTCAAAGACTGCGGTGATATAGGAAAACACAATACACAGATAGATGATAGGATTAGCAAAAGGTGAGGCCCCCACTGACTAAAATAGGAAAGGACAGGATAGGGGCTGATGGTGGCCAGAGAAAAACCCTGCAAAACGCCAAATTTCTGATAGTACAAAAAGCCCTCAGATCGCACGATCTGCACTCCGTCTTATACCAGGCACTCTTGTCATACCAATGAACAGAAAACAGGAATCATTACAAATTCAAAAAGCCACAAACACATGGACTTATAGGAGCAATACTCCAAACAAAACTGCAGGGAGTTTCCCTGCTAAGCAACTGAGAGGGAAGATCCCTGAATGCAAATAAACTGAAAACAACCACAGCAAATGACAAACTCAGATAAGAGTAAAAGAACCAAACAACAAATAAAGAGCAAAGCACTTATCTGGGGTAGATGTGGTGTGGAGCAGAATGAAGCAGGCTGGTGAACAAAGAACAACTGACATCCGGCATAGCTTGCTATCAGACCAGGATTTAAATAAGCAGAGAGTTAGCAATGGAAACGCCCATAGCTCAACACACCTGGTCTATGTCCAAACCATTCCTGGCCACAAGAGGGAGCCTCCCAGCAGCCAAAGCATAACTGACATTAACAACACATAGGGGCATGGGTCGCTTACCCGCTCCTCCAAGGTTGCCTCCACTTCACGAGCCCGCACGGCTGCAGCCAGCTCCGCCATCTCGGCCGTCCATCGCTCCAAGATATAGCGCGCCTGTGCCTGGATCTGGCGGCACATGCATTCCGTCTGGGCTTCTACCCAGGCCCCTGTCCCAGGCACGGGCTCCTGCACTCCGAGCTTGCCAGACGGGTTGGCCATGTTGCTCTGATGGTGTCCAGGAACAAGAAGGGTGGCAGAGTCCTGGAGTCCCTGCCCTTTATCTGCTCAGTCACATGTCGCAGAATCTTCACCCGCCGCTCCTTGGTCTTTTGCCGGCACTTCTTTTTCAAGACTGCTAGTTCTGTTTTGCGACTTCTGGCCTCGCTTTCCGGCCGCGTTCCAAGGGGGCGGGGCTTTGACTTTCGCGCCCTTTTTGTGGGGAAGAAGATGCTGAGCTATTGTTTTTCGCACCAAAATGGCGACTTCTGAAAATTTGGCAATGGATCACCGCTGACTGTCCAATACAAGGCGCACTTCCACAAGGTAAGTGGACGGGTAAGTATCCTGGTCGTGATGGCAAGTTTCGGGGTGTGCCGCCCCCGTGCCAGCAGTCGGTCGCTGCTCGGATCCGGGCCTTCACGGGTGGTGGCTTGAGGGTCTCCGTACCGAGGGGTCTCACGGACACGTCGAATAAATGGGGGGACGTATATGTACGGGCTAGGCCGTATTAAGTTCGTGACGCCACCCACGATGTGTGGTGAGGTGGGACACCACCGCTGCTGTTACGGGGCACCCGGGGGAGATGTTGTGCAGCAAGTTGTTAACCCCTCCGTGGGCAGGGATGTTGGCCCCGGGAGCCGGTTGGCGCGTGCAGGGGATGGCGACCGCAGGGGGTGCTGGTGTACTCACAGTTAGTAAAACACGCAAGTCTCTGGTAAACCAAGGTGATGGTGACCGGTGCAGCGGACGGTTGCGTTCTGGTCCCCCACCCGGCTGGTGGTCTCTATCCTTTTCCTGCACTGCTGTATGTAAGATGGACTTTCCTAGTGTGAAACTCAGGAGTCCTCTCCCAGCTGGATGTGGCCTAAGGAGCCGTGCCCGAGGACGCTGGCCCGTGGGATCTATGGGCCCTAGCGATGACCTCTTATCCCTAATAGGTGGGCTGTTGTCTTCTATGAGGTACTTTGGGTGGGACAGGACCTCTAGTTAATTAACCAGCTCCAGTTGTTTCTGGTCCTGGCTTCAGGGTCCGAGTACCCCCCTTTGTGCTAAGGTTTCCGGGTCGGTTCCCCGTGTCGACTACAACCCTCTCCCGGTCCACCTCGATTCCACCGAGCCGTCTTCCCGTCTCCTGCTGACGGAGACCACCGTCTGCCTCCTAGCCAGTGGCACCAGGGCTCCTACCCTGGTACCGTTCTAGTTGGACTTCACTGCTGGAGCTACCCCTAGCTCCAGCCCACACTCCTCTCCAAACTGAACCTCCTACTGATCTAGACTGAATTACTGTTTTTTCTGCCCCAGGCTGTCTGGACCCCTGGGTGGGCGTGTCTCAACCTCCTGGTCACGCCCACTGGTGTGTCTACCTTTCCCTAAGGGGGGGGTGACTAGGGTTTTCTGGTTGGCTGTGTGTTTCCTAGTCAGGGAAGGTGTTATGCAGGGGCCTAACTGTGACTACCTGGTCTTGCCAGGGCATCACAAATACTTTTGTAATTTTTGAGCATAAAAGTATTAACATCAAGTAGACATTCTAAAAGTATTAAAGGTCTCTCTCCATTTTAGACCCAATGAGACATTAGGGATTAAATAGAAGTCACGGGGCACTCAGCCTTCAGTCCAAAAATGTATTTTCACATCAGGATACAAAAATGAATGAATCCATGGTATACTAAGGGAGGGAGGCGGTGAGGGAAAGCTCTTCAGACGACGGCCGTTTCACGCCGACCAGGCACTTCTACGGGTCCACTTCCTGGTTGGCGTGAAACAGCCGTCGTCTGTAGAGCTCTCCCTCACTGCTCCCCCTTCCTTGCTATAAAATAGATTCATTCATTTTTGTATCCTGATGTGAAAATACATTTTTGGACTGAAGGCTGAGTGCCCCGTGACTTCTATTTTACCTTGGAAATTGCTCCTGCAACTGGGACTGCACATGGAGTGAAGCACCGCCGTCCTTTAGTATACGGACCCCACGAGGATTCCTGTGAGTATACCTTCTCCTGTTTGCAGTGTGGTGCTGCCATTTTGCACATTTCTTGCTTTTTTTGTTTGGTTTGACCTTAAGGATAGATGTATTCCAAGATCCAGAAATAAGTTGTGAGGTACAAGCCATGATTGCATTCCCTGATATAGATATTGTGCCATACAGTGAAAAAGAAGAGCTGACAGAGATACCTGACAGTTTTTAAGCTAAGGGGAGGGCAGAAATTGCATGCTTTTTTTTTTAAACCAAATTTTTATTTCTTTTCTTGTAATGGTAAAAAAGGGTACAGAATGAAGAAAATAAGGGTCAACAAATCAAAATATCAAATAACATAGTCTCTACAATTTATCGCTCAAATATTTGTCACGGTCATCAAATTTGCTCCTTCCCCTTCTTCGTCAATGTATATTTCCATTATTCAGTCTCCGCTACCCCCCTTCAGCATTCCTTGATAGCTTGTTACAAACATTACTTATAAACACTATCCCTCCCACCCCCCCTCCCCTTCCCTCTCCATGCGACACAACCCAGAATTTGGCCAACTATACTTTCAGCTCGCACAGGGACCCTGACAGGTCTTCCTTCATGTACCATTCCGTAGACACAAATGTGGACATTATTTGTATTGTTTCTTCTCTAGAACATATAAGGCTATGTGCGCACGTTGCGTACAGTTCACTGCAGAAATTTCTGCAGCGATCTGAAGAGCACATGTGCGCTTTAAATCGCTGCAGAAATGTCCGTAGTGAAAGCCGATTCCATGCGCTCTGCCTGCAGCTCCTGCCATAGACAGAGCAGGAGCTGCCAGCAAAGCGCAGGAAAGAAGTGACATATCACTTCTTTTTACGCAGCGCTTCGGCAGTAGCCGAAGCGCTGCGCTCTTAAACGCCACGTGCGCACGGCCCTTGCACAATCTCCATAGACTGTGCAGGGGACGCAGGACGCATGCAGTTACGCTGCGCTACAAAGCGCAGCGTAACTGCATGTATTTACGCAACGTGCGCACATAGCCTTACGCTTATGAACTTTCTCCATTTACTGAAAAATTTTGCTGTCATCCTTTCTTTACACCTCTCCACCATCACCTTCTCCAACATGAGCGTTTTTTTCAATTGATTAACAAGTTCTTCTTTTGTTGGTATTTCCTTCACCAGCCACTTCTGAAGAATAGCCCTTTTACTTATCATTGCTATATCATGGAAAAGATTCGGTAACTTGTCTCCCCCTTTCTCTCCCTCCTCCCGATGCTGATAGTGAAATAACCAGACCATTGGATCTAACTCTACATTTCTATTCCAGATTTTACTCACTACCCCTTGGACTTGTTTCCAAAATCTTTCAATCATGTCTTGCATTCAGTATATGAAATCCATAGATAGCTCTATGTATGATCCCGAATTGGGTATCTCTTAAGTTCTCATTCACAATCTTCTTTCTCATCACCATCCAACCATTCAAAATCTTCTCCTCCACTTCTTGATCTCCCAACTGCTTTGCCCACCCTTCCAACATTCTTCCTGATATGTTAGGGACTAACACTTCTCTCATATTTCCATAAAGACTTGATATATTTGTGGCATGGATGTCCCTTAATATGATCGCATCCATCTGATTTGCCTCATATTCGTTATTTATGTTGTATAGTTTCTTCATTATCTCTTGTTTCACCTGTTCAAACTGGAGAGTCTGGAATGGGCGCAAGTCATACTTTGCTCTCAACTCCTCACACGTCGTCCATCTCCGTTCTGTATCATGCATCAGGTTTTTTAGAGTTCCAATCCCTTTTTCCCTCCATTCTTTAAAGAGATAATTTTCCCTTCCCTGTGGAAAGTCAGGACAAGCCCATATATTAAGGAATTTGGAGATGTTCCAGGCTAACCCGAACTTTTTCCTAACCGCCTTCCAAGTCATCACCGTGTCTCTACAAATCAGTGAGTGTTTAATGTTGGGCGGCAAATTTGGAATGGAGGTATGTAGGATTGAACTCAGGTCCCAAGGTTTACAAAATTCAGCCTCTATATCCCAGTCAGAATACCTACTTGTTTGTCTAATCCAATCGACTACATGTCTTAAGATACAGGCCAAATTGTACCCCCTGATGTTAGGTAGTCTGATCCCTCCATTTTCTGTTGATAACCTTAGCTTTTTGGCACTAATCCTCGTCCTATATCCTTTCCACAAAAAAAGTGAGAACGCTTTTGTCAATCTTTTCACATCCGAGTGTTTAAGAAGCAATGGGATTATCTGCATTGTATAGAGAAGCTTGGAAAAGCTCATCATTTTTATTAGATGATTTCTTCCCAGAAGAGTCAACGGCAAATTTGCCCAACCTTGCAGTTCACGTTCAATTTTCTCGATCAAAGGGGAATAATTTAATGAATATATGGTTTTTGTATCCCTCCCAACCTGTACTCCCAAGTATTTAATTGTATTTCTAGCTATTGGAATGTCACATAATGCACCCCTCTCCCCCTCCGCTCTCTTTCCGTCCAAGAAGAGAATTTCACATTTGTTTTTGTTAAGTCTAAACCCTGCTAACCTCCCAAACTCCTCAATTTGTTCTATGACTCTACTCAATTGTGTTTTAGGTTTGCTCATGAACAGGATTATATCATCAG
Organism: Anomaloglossus baeobatrachus; assembly: GCF_048569485.1. Taxonomy (NCBI): domain Eukaryota; kingdom Metazoa; phylum Chordata; class Amphibia; order Anura; family Aromobatidae; genus Anomaloglossus; species Anomaloglossus baeobatrachus. The sequence goes on from NC_134357.1 coordinate 501,636,642, forward strand.
CAAATAAGGCTGAGTGCAATGACTTCCTCCCTACCTTGATCCCTTCAAACCACCCCCCCTCATTCAAACGTCTAGCCAGTGGTTCAATAGCCAAGTTAAACAATAGTGGGGACATCGGGCATCCTTGCCTGGTTCCCTTCATCAAAGGAAATGTTTTTGACACAAATCCCGGGGTACTCACTCTTGCCTGAGGATTTGCATAAAGGACCCTCACAAAATACCTAAAAGCTCCGTGTAAGCCCAGGTGATCTAACACCTGTTACAGCCATGACCACCTCACATTGTCAAAGGCTTTCTCCGCGTCCAAGGTGATCAAGGCTGGATTCCCCTCCCCCCCTTCTCTCGTCTGCTTTACTACATCAATTGCTAGCATTACTTTCCTAATGTTTGTCACCACTGAACGTCCTTTAACAAAGCCAGCCTGGGGGAGATCTATAATCTCTGGCAATACTGCCGCTAACCTATTTGCCATCAATTTCACTAAAATTTTTAGGTCTTGATTAATCAGCGAGATGGGCCTATAACTAGATGGGTCTTCTCGCATGCTTTTAGTAGCACCTGACAGTTTTTGAGCTAAGGGGAGGGCAGACATTGCATGCTTTTAGTAGCCCCAGCTAGGTGGAATTGAAGGAGGGCATCAAACCACTATGCCTTCCCCAATATCCCCTTTCCCCAGCACAGGAGGATGAAATAAGGGTCCAGATCACCGAACTTCTGCAAGCTGGAGCCTTGGTCCCTATGACATCTTCCTGAAACAAGTCGTTTTAAACAGTAAAGAAGAAGACTGCCCCAAGCCAGCATGGCACTCATAGGATGGTCCATGATGAGGGAAGTGAGCAAAGCAACAAAATCAATCATTCCCATTGTACCAAACCCACATACCCTTTAGGCACAAATTCCAACAGATACATGAGTGCACACTGTTATTGATTTGACAAGTGCTTTTTTCCCCCTCTTTCTTTACCACTGCATCCAGGTTGTCAATACCTTTTTGCCTTAACCTTTCAAGGAAAACAATATGTTTAGACAGCATTACCACAAGGTACCAAAAATTCACCCACACAATACTCAACAGCACTACAGCTTTTCCTTCAGAACTGGATCCCGGCACAGCCTTCAGTTGTGCTGTTGTAAGGAACTGGACATATTGTCACGTTTTCTCCTTTGAAGATATCAAGCTCGTCAATGTTTTGTAATGTGAAATATAATGATGTCTATAAGATTACCAAATGTTGCCATCTATCAGGTTAGCCAGTGGTAGATTGGGTTTTAGAAATGTTTTTTTATATATATACAGTTAGGTCCAGAAATATTTGGACAGCGACACAATTTTCGCGAGTTGGGCTCTGCATGCCACCACATTGGATTTGAAATGAAACCTCTACAACAGAATTCAAGTGCAGATTGTAATGTTTAATTTGAAGGTTTGAACAAAAATATCTGATAGAAATTGTAGGAATTGTACACATTTCTTTACAAACACTCCACATTTTAGGAGGTCAAAAGTAATTGGACAAATAAACCAAACCCAAACAAAATATTTTTATTTTCAATATTTTGTTGCGAATCCTTTGGAGGCAATCACTGCCTTAAGTCTGGAACCCATGGACATCACCAAACGCTGGGTTTCCTTCTTAATGCTTTTCCAGGCCTTTACAGCCGCAGCCTTCAAGTCTTGCTTGTTTGTGGGTCTTTCCGTCTTAAGTCTGGATTTGAGCAAGTGAAATGCATGCTCAATTGGGTTAAGATCTGGTGATTGACTTGGCCATTGCAGAATGTTCCACTTTTTAGCACTCATGAACTCCTGGGTAGCTTTGGCTGTATGCTTGGGGTCATTGTCCATCTGTACTATGAAGCGCCGTCCGATCAACTTTGCGGCATTTGGCTGAATCTGGGCTGAAAGTATATCCCGGTACTCTTCAGAATTCATCCGGCTACTCTTGTCTGCTGTTATGTCATCAATAAATGCAAGTGACCCAGTGCCATTGAAAGCCATGCATGCCCATGCCATCACGTTGCCTCCACCATGTTTTACAGAGGATGTGGTGTGCCTTGGATCATGTGCCGTTCCCTTTCTTCTCCAAACTTTTTTCTTCCCATCATTCTGGTAAAGGTTGATCTTTGTCCCATCTGTCCATAGAATACTTTTCCAGAACTGAGCTGGCTTCATGAGGTGTTTTTCAGCAAATTTAACTCTGGCCTGTCTATTTTTGGAATTGATGAATGGGTGGCATCTAGATGTGAACCCTTTGTATTTACTTTCATGGAGTCTTCTCTTTACTGTTGACTTAGAGACAGATACACCTACTTCACTGAGAGTGTTCTGGACTTCAGTTGATGTTGTGAACGGGTTCTTCTTCACCAAAGAAAGTATGCGGTGATCATCCACCACTGTTGTCATCCGTGGACGCCCAGGCCTTTTTGAGTTCCCAAGCTCACCAGTCAATTCCTTTTTTCTCAGAATGTACCCGACTGTTGATTTTGCTACTCCAAGCATGTCTGCTATCTCTCTGATGGATTTTTTCTTCTTTTTCAGCCTCAGGATGTTCTGCTTCACCTCAATTGAGAGTTCCTTAGACCGCATGTTGTTGTCTGGTCACAGCAACAGCTTCCAAATGCAAAACCACACACCTGTAATCAAGCCCAGATCTTTTAACTACTTCATTGATTACAGGTTAACGAGGGAGATGCCTTCAGAGTTAATTGCAGCCCTTAGAGTCCCTTGTCCAATTACTTTTGGTCCCTTGAAAAAGAGGAGGCTATGCATTACAGAGCTATGATTCCTAAACCCTTTCTCCGATTTGGATGTGAAAACTCTCATATTGCAGCTGGGAGTGTGCACTTTCAGCCCATATTATATATATATACCGTATTTTTCGGACCATAAGACGCACTTTTTTTCCCCCAAATGTTGGGGGAAAGTGGGGGGTGCGTCTTATGGTCTGAATGTGGCTGCGGGGAATGTGGGTGCTGCGGTGGAGCGGGTCATCGGGGGCACGAGCAGGCTGTAGCAGCCTGCCGTGACCACGTGGACCCGCTCATTTAATATGCACGCCCATCCCCCGCCCATCATCCCTCAGCGCTGAAGCCGGCGCTGACAGGTGGGCGGGATGATGGGCGGGGGATAAACAGCCGGCTCGCATGATCACCCCTGGCAACTACGGCCTGGAGTGATCATGTGCGGCTGTATTCACTGCTGCCCGCGCGTCATCATCAGCGCGGGGAGCAGTGAATCAGTGAGTGTACAGTACTCACTGTTCCCTGCAGCATCGCTCGTCCTTCCGTCTGTGTCAGCGGCAGCACCGCTGATTGGAGCCGTCCCCATTACCCTGCTGGATCGCGATCATCTCCTGTGTTTGTGCCGGCAGCTGAGTGGAGACTAGCGGCCGCACAGCGATGACGTCATCGCTGTGCGCACGTGTCCACACGCAGCGGCCGGGACACTGGCACAGACACAGGAGATGATCGCGATCCAGCAGGGTAATGGGGACGGCTCCAATCAGTGGCGCTGCCGCTGACACAGACGGAAGGACGAGCGATGCTGCAGGGAGTGAGGTAAAGTGAGGTGAGTATGAACGTTTATTTTTTTTATGTGCCACAGGATGCGGCCATACACCAGGATGGGGGCATATTATGAGCCGGATGGGGGCATATTATGAGCCGGATGGGGGCATATTATGAGCAGGATGTGGGCATATGATGAGCCGGATGGGGGCATATGATGAGCCAGATGGGGGCATATTATGAGCAGGATGGGGGCATATTATGAGCAGGATGGGGGCATATGATGAGCCAGATGGGGGCATATTATGAGCCAGATGGGGGCATATTATGAGCCGGATGGGGGCATATTATGAGCCGGATGGGGGCATATTATGAGCCGGATGGGGGCATATTATGAGCAGGATGGGGGCATATGATGAGCCAGATGGGGGCATATGATGAGCCGGATGGGGGCATATGATGAGCCGGATGGGGGCATATGATGAGCCAGATGGGGGCATATGATGAGCCGGATGGGGGCATATTATGAGCCGGATGGAGCATATTATGAGCCGGATGGGGGCATATTATGAGCAGGATGGGGGCATATTATGAGCCGGATGGGGCCATATGCCATGATGGGTTATATAGCAGGATGCGGCCACATGCCAGTATATAGCAGGATGCGGCCATATGGCAGGATTACGGTGTATAGCGGATGAGGGACATATACTGTATATACCAGGCAGGGAGGATCATTACCAGGATGCGGCACCATAGTAGAGAATTTGGGGACATTACCCCCATAACAGTGTCAGCAGCAGATCCTCGCCCCATGACAGTGTGTCATGACCACATTTTTTGCTTAAAATTTTATTTTCCTATTTTCCTCCTCTAAAACCAGGGTGCGTCTTATAGTCCGGTGCGTCTTATAGTCCGAAAAATACGGTAATTGTATTTCTGAACATGTTTTTGTAAACAGCTAAAATAACAAAACTTGTGTCACTGTCCAAATATTTCTGGCCCTGACTGTATATATATATATATATATATATATACATATATATATATATATATATATATACAGTTAGGTCCAGAAATATTTGGACAGTGACACAATTTTCGCGAGTTGGGCTCTGCATGCCACCACATTGGATTTGAAATGAAATCTCTACAACAGAATTCAAGTGCAGATTGTAACGTTTAATTTGAAGGTTTGAACAAAAATATCTGATAGAAATTGTAGGAATTGTACACATTTCTTTACAAACACTCCACATTTTAGGAGGTCAAAAGTAATTGGACAAATAAACCAAACCCAAACAAAATATTTTTATTTTCAATATTTTGTTGCGAATCCTTTGGAGGCAATCACTGCCTTAAGTCTGGAACCCATGGACATCACCAAACGCTGGGTTTCCTCCTTCTTAATGCTTTGCCAGGCCTTTACAGCCACAACCTTCAGGTCTTGCTTGTTTGTGGGTCTTTCCGTCTTAAGTCTGGATTTGAGCAAGTGAAATGCATGCTCAATTGGGTTAAGATCTGGTGATTGACTTGGCCATTGCAGAATGTTCCACTTTTTTTGCACTCATGAACTCCTGGGTAGCTTTGGCTGTATGCTTGGGGTCATTGTCAATCTGTACTATGAAGCGCCGTCCGATCAACTTTGCGGCATTTGGCTGAATCTGGGCTGAAAGTATATCCCGATACACTTCAGAATTCATCCGGCTACTCTTGTCTGCTGTTATGTCATCAATAAACACAAGTGACCCAGTGCCATTGAAAGCCATGCATGCCCATGCCATCACGTTGCCTCCACCATGTTTTACAGAGGATGTGGTGTGCCTTGGATCATGTGCCGTTCCCTTTCTTCTCCAAACTTTTTTCTTCCCATCATTCTGGTACAGGTTGATCTTTGTCTCATCTGTCCATAGAATACTTTTCCAGAACTGAGCTGGCTTCATGAGGTGTTTTTCAGCAAATTTAACTCTGGCCTGTCTATTTTTGGAATTGATGAACGGTTTGCATCTAGATGTGAACCCTTTGTATTTACTTTCATGGAGTCTTCTCTTTACTGTTGACTTAGAGACAGATACACCTACTTCACTGAGAGTGTTCTGGACTTCAGTTGATGTTGTGAACGGGTTCTTCTTCACCAAAGAAAGTATGCGGCGATCATCCACCACTGTTGTCATCCGTGGACGCCCAGGCCTTTTTGAGTTCGCAAGCTCACCAGTCAATTCCTTTTTTCTCAGAATGTACCCGACTGTTGATTTTGCTACTCCAAGCATGTCTGCTATCTCTCTGATGGATTTTTTCAGCCTCAGGATGTTCTGCTTCATCTCAATTGAGAGTTCCTTAGACCGCATGTTGTCTGGTCACAGCAACAACTTCCAAATGCAAAACCACACACCTGTAATCAACCCCAGACCTTTTAACTACTTCATTGATTACAGGTTAACGAGGGAGACGCCTTCAGAGTTAATTGCAGCCCTTAGAGTCCCTTGTCCAATTACTTTTGGTCCCTTGAAAAAAAGGAGGCTATGCATTACAGAGCTATGATTCCTAAACCCTTTTTCCGATTTGGATGTGAAAACTCTCATATTGCAGCTGGGAGTGTGCACTTTCAGCCCATATTATATATATAATTGTATTTCTGAACATGTTTTTGTAAACAGCTAAAATAACAAAACTTGTGTCACTGTCCAAATATTTCTGGCCCTGACTGTATATATATATATATATATATATATATATATATATATATATATATATATATATAATATATATATATAAAAAACTATAAAAAAAGGTAATGAAAGGGAGGAGTGACAGGTGGCAGGGCCTATGGCTAGATGAGGGAGCTCCAGAGGAGAGTCAGTCGAGAAGTGGGTTCAAAGTGTGAGGATGTGGCCTAGGTTCTAGGGCCAGTCCGGGAATACCTAGCTAACCTTTGGAGGTCTGGAGACCATTGCTCACCCCGTCGGGCTTAGAGAATTGTCTGGCTAGAGAAGCCGTCAGAGCCCAGAAGCGGATGAAAGTGTATGGTATTAGGGGGAAGGAGGCACAGACCCCAAAGTATTAAGGACGAGGTCCGAGATAGTGGGGACAAAACAAAGAGTAGTACCCCATAGAGAGAGAAAGGAAGGTCATGTCTGTCACAAACATGTGAAAAATAAAAGTAAACAAAAACTGGCTGGCCAGTTGAACTCTTGTGTTGCATGTCTTACTACCCAACGGTATTGACAACTGGCAGCAGGGGTGATGAGCATCAGCCCAAAGCAGCAAGTAAGTGTCATGAACCCTTTCCGAAGCTATGTCCGCACATGGAGTCTCCTTGACGAAAGCGTGGTGCTTATGCGGCCCAGGGCCAGAACATTCCTTCAAATGGAGCTGCGAACAGGGTCGTTCCCAGCACTACCTGAAAAACAAGGCTGCCGGGAAGACGATTAATGGCCACTAAGAAGCGATTAATGGCCATTAAAACAAAGATGGCAGGACATGGCCTAGGACAGGAAAATAGCCCCACCCATCATGGGTGGTACACTGGAAAAAGAGTGCAAAGTTTACAGTTTGCTCAGAAGCTGTGGATTAACAAACACCCTGTGTTTAGTGGTGCGCAGCTCTGGAATGTATATCGAAAAGAGAGAGTCTGCTTGTCTCAGGAAGCTGATGGGAAATGAGTGGTGGCTCTGAAGAAACAAGCAGAGAAGCTGGAAAAGGCCTCACCCTAGAGGGTGCGGCCCAGAAGTTGCAGACTCCCCTAACAGTACATATTATTTCTGAGGACGATGCCTACCAGCATGGACCGAGAGGGAGAGATGGAGCCTTTTTTGGTGAGAGACGGCAGCTGGTATGGGCTACGTGGCCGCAGTTGGCATTACTGGGTCACCCAGATGACCACGGAGGCAAAGGAGGGGTGGCCGGAGTGTCTGCAGCAGTGGTATCACCCTGCAGTCGTTAAAGATCAGGACCTGCAACCTAGCCAGACGAAAGTGGCGACGATCCCCAACAAGCCACCGCAGCCATGCATAGAGGATCCCACAGCTGCAGGCGTCTCTAGCTGCAAGGGAGTCGGAAGGGAAATGCCAGGCTAGGAGGTGCTCCCAATGCGACGTCCACCACAGACTGCATTAACCGTAAGTGGGTCTACTGCCAATAAGCTCTTGCCCTGGAGCTATGTGACCGAGAAGCCCCCAGCCCCACACCTAACAGTTAGTGACGCGGGTCATCAAGGGTAAGAAATAGTGGGTTTGGTCCGGGCTCATTTCACACTTCGAGGCGGTGGAGCAATCCGCATCACCCACGAGGTCATCCTTCACCTGTACCACGAGCGGGGATATGGGTTTATCCAGGAAGAGGGAACCAGCACCCAGGTTTATGTTAACGCCATGTTGATGTGCGAGTGTCCCGCTCTTATGTGAGGAGACTGGTTCCGCTTTTTTAAAGAATATGTCCCCCAGGGCTGATATGCGGTCGTGGTGGTGCACATCCCGGCAGTGGGAGCCTTCCAAGAGGTACTACAGCCCAGGGGTCTCTGCTTGGAACTGGTACTCCTGCACCATTGACCCTTCAAGCCCGCCACCCTAGTGGGAAAGCAAAGTCAGCCTTCCCACCTCAGAGATGGAGTCCCGGACTGGGTCCTTGGAGGCGGCAGGTTCTCCCGCGATGTTGAACGTAGTCCAGGGCGCCCACTTGGCTGTGTACATCAAGGTGGCTAAGTGCAAGGCTAACTGGGTTTAAAGTGTGGCTGCAGGAATACCACTGCAGTGCCTGTATCTAGGAGCTGGCTGTGCAGCGCCCCCCCCCCCCCCCCCCACTACAGTTGTGTTAGTTGAACGGAGCCCATTGGGACTGTTCTACATCTTAAAAAGGGGGAGGCAGGACAGGAAGCTCAGCTCCCTGAAAAAGTTGGCCCTGCGTGACCGAAGTTTAGTTTTTGTTCCCCCCTTCTGTTGTTTTATCCACGTTGCCCACACCTCTGCTGGATAGGGGGACTATGATCGTCGAGAGACCTGCCTGCACTCCGCCATGGACTCTGTTTCTGCCCAAGAACTTCGCACACATCTTATTTCCCTATGGACTTTGTCCCATGGACTTTTCTCCTTTTTGCCTCATGGACTCTGCCCTTTGACCCCAGGTCTCTTACCCATGCACCATTGTGCGAAAGAATGGACTGTCATCCACAGAAGGGAGAAGGGAAACGGAAAACCTGAGGTATCGACCAAGTCAAGGACTGGTGCATGAGCTCTGCCGTATATGGACAGATGTGTGAACTCTGGCGTAAGGGCCATTAGGAATAAAGGAAACAGACTTTCACCTGTTTTATGTTTTTATAGATAGTTATAGTAGGGGACAACCATATTAAACTGGGGAGGTGTGTAATAGGTGGGCTGTGCTCCTATGATGTAACTGTCCTATGTCTTACGTATTTACTGTTGAACATTATAAATGCATCTGTTGATATTTAAGTGATTTTAGAGAAGAACAGGTTCCAGATGTAGCAGAGTTAGGACTGTCTATCAGGTTACCAAATGCTGCCATCTAGCGGTCTGCCTAGCCAGCAGTAGAGCAAGTTTTAGAAGAGATGTTAGATAAGATAGGGTTAGGGTAGTTAAAGAGAGGAGTGACAGGTGGCAGGGCGGATGGCTAAATGAGGGAGCTCCAGAGGAGAGTCAATGTTAAATACTGTATACTTTCTGTGTATATATATTTTTAAGTTTAAAGAACTTGTTCAGCAGATGTGATACACTAATGAACATATCACAATAATTCTTATCAAAAACATATAGGGATTTAATATACTGCATTGTTCTTATTGCAACAAAAGAATATGTAAGTAGTTGAAACAAAATCGGCCATTTCTCTATTAAATAAGAAGAAGAAGGTTGTTTCTTTCCTCATCCATCTTTGCTGGGATCCTGAAGAAAAACTCAGTCAGCTTCTTTAAAGGGAACCTGTCAGGTCCAATATGCACCCAGAGCCACAAGCAGTTCTGGGTGCATATTGTTAATTCCAGCCTATCCGTCCCTGTATACACTAGCATAGATAAAGAGATCTTTAGAAAAAGTATTTCTAAAGATCTTTCATTGTATGCTAATGAGCACTGGGACTAGTCCCCTGGGTGTTAGTTCCCCTGACTAGTCGGCTCCATCAGCATGTTAGTACTCCCTGTGGGAGTCCTAACATGCTAATGAATGAGCAGCATCAGTGGATGATCTCACTCACTTCTCCGCTGCCATCGCGTCTGACTCCTCGACTTCAGGGATGGTTAGACAAGGATTAGCAATATGCACTTAGAACTGCCCGTGGTTCTAGGTGCATATTGTACCTGACAGGTTCCCTTTAAACCATAATTTGGAGATGCTGCAGCTCCATGACAGAATGTTTCTTGCTTTCTATGAAGACCCTCGACTGTGTGAAACCCTCCCGAGTGCCATGTAATGTGTTATGTATATGTTTCCTTGCACCTGTTTCTTGTCCATCTAAGGGACTCTGACTTACAAGATGGAATTACCAAAAATACATATGTGATGTCAGCAAATATATATATTCTCAAAACAGTGTATTAATTCTTAAAATTAGGATTTTACAGGCAGTCGAGAAATGGGTTCAAAGTTTCAGGGACGTGGCATCGGTGCTAGGACTAGTCAGGGAACCCCGGTAACCTGTGGAGTTGCGGAACCTACGGCTCACCCCGGCAATCTTAAAGAGTACTCCGGCTACAGAACCTGTCAGGGTCCAGAAGCAATCAAAGGTGTGCGGCAATAAAGGGAGGGAGGAGCAGACCCCGGAGTATTGCGGACAAAGTCCAAGGTAGTGGGGGACAGAACAAAGAGTAGTACTCCACAAAGAGATAACGAAAGGCCAGGTCTGTTGTAGTGCCCCTGAGACCCTCAGGGTACTACAGAGAACTGATGAAGGCAGAGGAAAAGGAAAAGATGATCCGGCACTGATTCTTCTTTAAGATAAAATCTCCATAATCTTTATTAGAAATATTAAAAGCATCGTGGAGGCCGAGTATATATCAATACATGGGAACTTAAGTAAGTTCCCATGTATTGATATATACTGAGCCATGAGGTTGCCATGGAAAGGAACGAGTCCCTGGGATTAGCCAGCCTGGTGGGAGGGGTCAGCAGTTAGTAGAGAGTCTAGCACACAGGAGAGGTGTGCGGACGTGCATGAGCTGAGTCCGTGCAGCGGTGACCCGGGGGCACAGGAGAGAGGTCGCCAGGTCGGGTACCGGAGATACCGCTTGGACCGGAGCACGCATGGGGCACAGGGCCCTAGATCAGGCGCCAATTCTACACGGCTTGATAAATACCTGTCTGGTGAGGACAACTTCACGGACTTCACCGAACAAAATAATCCGGGGGCATCAGAAGTAAACTAGGATTGGGGTTTGGACACTTACCCCCCCCACAGGGTCCGCACTGCCCGCTGTATGGAGAAGGAGACTATAACCCAAAAGGGACAGTCGAGCCCCAAACGCTCCACGCTACGGGGACCCAACCAACAGAGAGTGACGGGGACAGAGCAACCTGGGTCACTACATTGGCACTGATACTCCATGGGACCTGAACCAGCAACTCCTGGGTCCAAGTGAATAGAGACTTGTAAAGACAACCTGGTGTGGTCTCCGTTATTATCCCTCACCATCTCCCAGACACGGCCCTACCTGCGGAGGGCCTAACACCATTACTGCAATCACCACCAGCTCTGGGAGTACCCACATTTAGCAGCGGTGGTTCTCTATCCTTAACCGCAACCCGCAGGCAGCATCACATGACATTAACTCTATTCACCCCTGTAAATATCCCCCCTTATAAAAAGGGGACCAGGCAACGGCCACCAGAGTGACATTCCCATTTGTTACCACCCGGGACCAAGTACACCCTTCCCTGGGCGCTACACTGTCATAATGGTATAAAAAATAAAAGTAAACAAAATCTGATTGGCCATGTGAACTCTGGCGTTGAGTGTCTTACTGCCTGACGGCATTGACGACTGGCAGCAGGGATGATGAGCACCAGCCCGAAGCAGCAAGTGTCACGCACTGCTCCCGAAGCAATGTCTGCTCACGGAGTCTCCTTAGCGAAGGCACTCATGCGGCGAGGTTATAAATGATAATGCATAGTATATAGTGTAAAGCCTGCTTTACACGTTGCAATTAGTTGTACAATCGCATTTGCGATGTGACACGCCCAGGTTGCATACGGGATCTTATGAGATTGCACGTAGGTCGTTCATTTGCTATCACACGAGCGTTAGTAGTCTATGTTAAATTGATCAATTTTGTGTGCGATCCTTTAGATCATGTGTTCTGTGACGTATGCATTGGGCACCTTTTTTTTTTTTTTATTTATTGACTTGACAAGTGTGTGTAATGTGTAGGGATGCGTTTTAACTATGTCATCTGCCATTCAGCTCTGCTACATGGCCGCTAACAGCAGACACAGACAGCCATGTAGCAGAGCTGAATGGCAGATGACAGCAGACACAGACAGAGCCGCACTGTCAGAATGAACTCGGGTGAACTTCACCCGACTTCATGGTCATGCTGCGGCTCTGTCTGTGTCGCGTCCTGATTAGCGGTCACCTGTGAAGGACTCACCGGTGACCACTAAACTCCTGAGTAACTGAATTGAGCAGCCCTCTCTCATATACTCACCGATCCCCGATCCCCGGCGCGGCGCTGCACGGGATTCACACTGCTCCGGCGGCTTTTACTATTTTGAAAAAGCCGACCGCTCATTAAACAATCTCGTATTCCCTGCTTTCCCCGCCCACCGGCGCCTATGATTGGTTACAGTGAGACACGCCCCCACGCTGCGTGACAGGTGTCACACTGCACCCAATCACAGCAGCCGGTGGGCGTGTCTATACTGTGTAATGAAATAAATACACTTTAATCAGCCCAAAAAAGCCCTCCATGTCCGGCGTAATCCAGGATGCTCCAGCGTCGCTTCCAGCGCTGCTGCATGGAGGTGACCGGAGCTGCAGAATACACAGCCGCTCCTGTCACTTCCACACAGCAACTGAAGACAGCCGCGCGATCGGCTGAGCTGTCACTGAGGTTACCCGCTGTCACTGGATCCAGCGGTGGCCGCGGGTAACCTCAGTGACAGCTCAGCTGATCGCGCTACTCACCGCCGCTCCTCTCACCTCCACGCAGCAACTGAGGTGAGTAGCGTGATCAGCTGAGCTGTCACTGAGGTTACCCGCGGCCACTGCTGGATCCAGTGACAGCGGGTAACCTCAGTGACAGCTCAGCTGATCGCGGGGCTGTCTTCAGTTGCTGTGTGAAGCTGACAGGAGCGGCGGTGTATTCTGCAGCTCCGGTCACCTCCATGCAGCAGCGCTGGAAGCGACGCTGGAGCATCCTGGAGTACAACGGACATGGAGCGCTTTTTAGGGCTTATTAAAGTGGTGAACCAGGGTATATGTTTGTGTTTTTTATTTCTAATAAAGGATTTTTTCGGGTGTGTGTGTTTATTTACTGTAATTTACAGATTAATCATGGAAGGTGTCTCGGGGAGACGCCTGACATGATTAATCTAGGACTTATTGGCAGCTATGGGCTGCCAATAACTCCTTATTACCCCGATTTGCCAACGCACCAGGGCAAATCGGGAAGAGCCGGGTACAGTCCCAGAACTGTCGCATTTAACGTATGCGGCAATTCTGGGCGGCTGTTGGCTGATATTGTTAGGCTGGGGGGCTCCCCATAACGTGGAGCTTCCCATCCTGAGAATACCAGCCTTCAGCCATATGGCTTTATCTGGCTGGTTTTAAAATTGGGGGGGACCGCACGTCGTTTTTTTTAATTATTTAATTATTTATTTCACTACACAGTATAGACACGCCCACCGGCTGCTGTGATTGGGTGCAGCGTGACACCTGTCACTCAGCGTGGGGGCGTGTCTCACTGTAACCAATCATAGGCGCCGGTGGGCGGGGATAGCAGGGAATACGAGATTGTTTAATGGGCGGCCGGCTTTTTCAAAATAGTAAAAGCCGCCGGAGCAGTGTGAACGCCGTGCAGCGCCGGGGATCGGGGATCGATGAGTATATGAGAGAGGGGGATAGACTGACATGGACAGAGAGTGAGGGACAGAGATAGTGACCGACTGACAGAGATTACTGAATGACAGACATTGTGAGGCGCTTCAGAACGCAGCTTTTCAGCTGCGCTCTGAAGCGGACCTTTTTTAAGCTGCGGTGCAGACCGCACACCTGCGCACATAGCCTCAGACATCAAAATCGTATGAGGGATGTCACACGTTACAATTGACTAGGTTCGTGCAACAAAACGCTGAATTCTAGACAAAGATACGATGTTTTTGCGATCAACGGTTTTGCGTTCAATCCTGATCGCATGTAGATGTCACACGCAGATACCTCACAAACGATGCCGGATGTGCGTCACTTACAACTTGACCCCAACGACAGATTGTGAGATATATTGAAGCGTGTGTAGTGGGCTTAAGATGTGACAAGATAATGATTGAGATATATATATATATATTTATATACATATATATATACATAAATAAATACATACTATAGCAGTGTTATAGGAAGTAATGTAATATAATGTGAGTGTGACGGCTGTCCAGGACCACAGACACTGGGTGACTGTCATAGACCGACTAGGCGCAAGACTCTTACAAAGCAGGATCCCGATGTACCCTGAAACCTTTAAAGGGAACCAATCACCAGGATTTCCTATATAACCTAAAGCCAGTGTTTATACTGGCACTATCAGGCTGATTCTATACATTACTTTAGTGGTCAGCTATCATTTTTAGGTTTTGAAATCCAAGAAAGTAAAGTTTATAAGCTCCTTGAGTGCCAGCACCTGAGGATCAGTTAATATCTGAAGGGGTATTATTTGTTAACCCCTCCCTCTGTTAGAATTAGCAAAAGTATTATACAATCGACCTAACAGGACCTGTGGTGAGGTCATACTCATGTGACTAACAAATTAGGATAAGGGAAAAATCCAAAATTCTATTTAACAAAACGAAAAATTCCTAAAATGTACAATTTTTATTGGATATACTTAAAAAGCCCCACAATAACTTGATGTATATAAGAAAAAACACTCCATAAAAAAGTAACCGGAAGGACCAATAGAGGTGAGATCAGCGAAGATATATGATGGACCTAAAGGGCCCTACTGTTACCCCTAAGGTCTCACCCTATCTTGCCGCTGAGGTCGGCGCCCTAATAAAGTGCAAATGGCACCCCCGCTCAGTGAAGACTCACCCTTGGAGACCCTAATGAGTCCCTAACAATGTTATCCACAAATTAAAAGTCTGACCAAAGGGGTTAAATAACCAAGCTCAAAACAACAGATATATCATCCAGTAACAACATACTACGCTGAATCCTGATAGATGCAGCATGAAAAACCCATTCAAACTGCTAGGGTTACTGGTGCGCACCACAGCACCCAGCAAGAATGAAAATGGGAACCCCCAATCAAAGGGTTGCAGAAACAAGAGCTATAGGTCAGACTATAAACAAAGAGAAAAGCCATGAAAAACTTCCCTTGTAGATGTGGTCATCCAAGAAACTGCCTCAACGCGATTCTCCTGTGTTTCAGGTTCATCAGGAGGCCTGGCTGGGGTATAGATGTCCCTAGATGGTGTGGATCCACCTGATCAACTAATTTGCCCTGCTTATATACCTATTCAAAAACAGGGACATCTATACAGAAGTGTAACGGGGGCAGGGGGCGCCTCAGGGGGTGTAGTCGCGGTCTCCCACCCAGGGGGCAGCAGGCTGACCCCCGGCCCGGCCGTCACTGTTAAAACAGAGGTGTTGTTTGTGGGGCAGAGTGTAGGTGGCAGGGACACTTCCATGTGGGCAATTTGCTTCTCGGTGACACCTTTTTCTCTCAGCTCACAGGCCTCTTCACCACTCCCAGTAAAGAGCCACAGACAGGCAGTTGGTGAACTAAGAAACATTTTATTGAAGACAGCTCCCACTCTTCTTTACACCTTTCAGCATCAAGTCACTTTGGTTTACAGGTTAAACTTCTTGCTGACGGTTTCCTCTTTCCCCGGTAACTTTCCCTCGCCTGCAGGGGGCATACGTTAACCCCCTAGTAGCTGCACACTGAACCCTGTTTCACTGTAGGGCAGATCTAGCACACTCTACCGGCTCCGGATAAGTTCTCACCTCTCCACTTCTTTGCCGGGGAACTACTTCACTTGTTTTCTACGGGCGTTCCCATTTACCTTCACTTCTTTGTCCGGGCACTACCCTTCGCCTGCAGGGGCCACTTGTTATCCCCCTGATAGCTGCACTGCATTGTAGTACACACTACCGACTTTAGGAGTAGTCTTGACTCTTCCACTTCTTCTGCCACTGCACCACTTCCACACTCTGCCCCGTCACCTCAGACTTCTTTCTCCAGTCACATCATCTCACTGCACACTGCAGTCTGCATTCAGAACCCTTCCTTCCCCACCTAGGCTGCCCTGCCCCTCCTTCCCTGCCACTGTTACCAGGGGAACCACTGCTCTACACTGGCACCTAGTGGGGAAACAGTTTATGACAAGTAACATTTTACCATCAACATTTACCATTTGCCACCATACTACTGTGGCGTCTTTAGGGGGGGGAAAACCGCTCCTTCACTACCAGGGGTCCGACTACCCCTTACATTCCTCCCCTCTTTAACCTCAGCCTCCTGGCGAGGTTCATACCTGCAAAACAACACATGTAGGAAAACACAATACTTAAAACACACAGACTGGCACACAAGTTTGGTGCCCGGAGTCCCTCCAGGGAAGCTCCTGGTCTTAGTCGCACATCTGCCCGGAGGCTCTCCTCAGGCGCTCCCGGTCTTAGCTGACCTTCTGCCCGGAGGCTATTTCCAAGCACTCCCGGTCTTTGGGTGGGCAGAAAACAACAGGACAACAAGATTCCTTCTTTTTCTTTTAAAAAAGATTCCTTCTTAACAGTCACGGAAGGAGTCCACGCACAGTTCTGCATTAAGCTCCTCCCGGGTTCAGTACTTTTAACATTACTGTAACTGGAAACATTCACCGGCTTTCAACAGTACCGGTTTTCAACGGCAAACAAATCACTCTCTTCCGGACGATTACTTCCTCACTGCGGGGCCCAGCCATCATTTCTCTGGCTACCGTCTCAGCCAGGTGTCTCTCCTGCACTGGATCTACTTCGGGCGGTGGGGACTGTCTTTGGATCGGGGGCGCCGGCTTCACGGGTTCCCAGACGAACCCCAACTCATCTACCTCTGGTTCTGGGATATCTTTCCAGTACGGGGCCTTAAATCCTGAAGGGGGCGGAGGGCCTACCTTAACAGACGCGGGCGCCTCCAGAATCTGTACGGATGCTCCTGGTGGCCCGCTCCCCTGAGTCAGCCGGGACTTGTAGGTGGCCCGGACTTCCGTCGTCGTTTCCCCGGTAACGGCATCCCATAAGGTAAACCACGTGACCTTCGATGGTTTCTCCGAGACTCAGAATTAGCTGGATCAAAATTATAAGAAAAGGAATAGACCTAAAAAATAACCTTTAATAAATATGCGGATAAAAGTGAGCTAGTGCTCACGGGTTAGAAACAGAGGTGGCAACACAACCACCAAAGGCTAAAATTGAGCTATATATAGAGGCCCAAAAATAAGCGCTATGTCTCAGAATGGTACCACGGCAGGAATCACCTAATAATTACTGGTCACCACCTGAGGCATAGACACAACCAGAACCAACAATCAGAGCCCCATCCCAGGGAATATGTCTGTGTGTATCAAAAACAATGGAAAAACTCTTGTACCTGTATAAACCGTATATATCTTAAATCCCACTCCAAGTGGGAACGGTCTTACCAGGTCTGGAGATTCCACGGGCATTTAGTGCAGGTTAGAGGTTCAGACAGGGGGCTGCTTCCTCAGCGCATAAAAATCCCTCTGAAGGCTCAACCCAAAGGCATATATTCACCGTGCCCACTCCCAACGTTTCAAAGGCAGATCATCAGGGGAGTTCCAGTGGGGAAGTGCAGTCAACCGGTATTGCCACCGGATGACAATCAAAAGATGCCCAGATCACTGTAAAGGAAATACATAGAATAAACCTTAGGGCCGTCAATCAGGCCATATTAGTCAAGCCCATAGGTTCCCAACACTCACCGCATCGTGGCGTACAGATCCGACCCAGATTTCATAAATGCCGCGCTAAGCGTCTACAGGACGCTTCTTAAATAGCACGGCGCATGCGCAAATGGGTGCGTCATCGGTGACGCGCACTCCCAGAGAACCTTCGGGCCGGAAGTGACGCGTCATCGATCACAGTCAGTGACGCTCACTCCCGGCATGTATTTGAACCGGAAGTGACTCGTCATCAAGCGCCGCGTCGCCACATAGGCGTCACAGCTAATACCCGATGTGACAACATCCGGGTATATGGAACGCAAGCTCTGAATTTATACAGACTGAAACCGGATACGCCCATAATGGTATGAGCGTTCCAGTATACGAGCCGCAGAACCAATCAATCACACCTAGGCACGCAGGTTCAAGACCACAGACGCGCCGGTATACGAAACATTATGGCAATGGTCAGACTTCACACAAAAGATAATTAAAAACAAGGAGTTAGGCCAAATATAGTCATGGAAGATGTCCAAAAAAGCCAAAGAAAAAGCCAACAAAAACAGGGGGGAAAATTTACATCAGCAGGGCGAGACTCATTACAACGCATAACAGGGGCAGAACTCAGTACTCGAGTATGGAGCAAGCCTGATCCATATAACAAGGGTACATGAAATACCACATCAAAAAAGGGGGGGGTAGTTGGTCATGTGGGGAGAGGTAAGTGGGACTTAGGACCAAAAAGCCCACCTTCAGGGCTGGATTTCTCAGGGGACAGTCAAAGTCAAGTTGGAAAATAGGAAACTAGAGTGCACACTAGTCACTCACCCTGACTACAAGGCCCTACCTATCATGTGGGGGTCGGCACCCTAAACAGCTCCCCCGCCTGTTGGTGCCCCCACTCGGGCGTCGGCTATCCCTCCTATGAATTCCCCTAATTCTAGGGTGCTCCTAAAAAAGGTATGAAAGACAGAGATTCATTCAATCCTCCCGGTGTCATTGTGTCCAGACTGTAAATCCAGAAACACTCTTTCTGGAGGATAGTCATATCCCAATTACCACCCCTACGAGGGGGGGGAATGAGATCAATGCCCATTACTCTAAAACTTCCCAGGTCACCGTTCTGACAGGTATTAAAGTGTCTCGCCACAGGTGTGTCGTTCTTCTTCAGAATGTCTCCCTTATGCTCGCCCACTCTGCGTCTCAGTTCCCTGATAGTCTTGCCCACATACATTTTGCCACATCCACAAGTCACCTTGTACACTACCCCTTTCGATTTACAAGTTATTAACGACCTAAGGGAGTAAACCCTGGTACCACTGGAGTTCTTGAAATCCTTGCCTTCCTCAATAAACCTACAGTTTATGCAGTCATGGCATTTGAAACATCCTTTTGTTCCAGTTGTTGTCCTCGTCGGTCTGTTTTCCTCAAAGTGACTATGCACCAATCTATCACCTAGGGATCTTGCTTTTCTAAATGTGATTGACGGGTAGCTGAGGAGAAGCTTATTGATTGTGGGATCCATGTGCAATATAGACCAATGTTTGTTTAATATCTGTCTCAGGTCCGTTGCACCGTTGTTAAACGTTGTAATGAATCTCAGAACATCAGAGTTATCATTGTTCCTGCCGTTGGGATTTAATAGGCTACTGCGATCAAGCTCACAAGTGGACTTGTATGCTCTTGCAATCACCCCCTCCGGGTAACCCCTCTCTCTCAAACGTCGCATAAGGTCAAAGGATTGTGAACGAAAGGACACATCATCAGAACAGTTCCTTCGCATCCTGATAAACTGTCCCTTAGGGATTCCTTTTTTCAAAGAGACAGGATGGGCACTATCCCACTTCAAGAGTGAGTTCGAGGAGGTGGCTTTCCTATAAGTTGTCGTCTTTAGGCGACCCTCCGGGCCCTTCTCAACCAACACATCCAGAAATGCCAAACTGTCCCCGCCCACTTCACAAGTGAAATGCAGACCAATGTCATTGTCATTGAGGACAGCCATGAAGGAATGGAAGTCCGCCTCCAATCCCTTCCAGATAACGAAGACGTCGTCTATGTACCTTAGCCACAAGACGACGTCTTCGGTATCTATATTGCCGCCAAAAACAACCTTCTCCTCCCACCAGCCCAAGAGGAGATTAGCGTACGATGGGGCACAACACGTCCCCATCGCAGTACCCTTGAGCTGATGGAAGAGCCTCCCATCGAAGGTGAAAACGTTTTTGGTTAGGCAGAAAGTGAGTGCCTCTATGACAAACTTGTTGTGTTGCACGAAATGATTACCTCTGGTCCCAAGGAAGAATTGTACAGCATCAACCCCAGCCGTATGGGGGATGGAGGAATATAGTGCCTCAACGTCGATGCTGCACAATATCATCCCCTCCTCCAAGAAAATGTCGTCGATTCTCCGGAGAAAATCCGTAGTATCCCTTAGATAGGAGTTAAGTGAAAGAACGAATGGTCTTAAGATTCTGTCTACATAAATGCTCAATTTTTCCGTTAGACTACCTATCCCAGACACAATTGGGCGACCCTTTAAAGGGCTGCAGCCCTTATGTATTTTGGGTAGAATATAAAATGTCGCCATGACTGGGAAGGTAGGTAATAGATAATCAAACTCATTTCTGTCTATGATATTCCTATTCAGAGCTGTTTCCAACATGTTCCTTAATTCATTTTTAAAACCCAATATTGGGCTTGAATCAAGTTTGGCATAGGATGACTTATCCTTCAAGATATCTAGACAGATGTTTTTGTAATCCCCGGAGTCCAGTATCACCACGTTGCCCCCTTTGTCAGAGGGTTTTATGGTGATACTGGAGTCCCTTTCCAAACATTGTAGGCTGAGCATTTCGGGCTTAGATAGATTAAACTGACCCTTACGTCTGCCCACGTTCCTTCTGAGGTCCCTGGTAACCATATTGACAAACACGTCAATAGCGTCAACCTCTGCCGCTGTAGGGGGCATTCTTGCACTCCTATTTTTTAAATTAGTGAAAGGTCCTTCCCCTAGGTCATTGGGATTTGGATCACTCAAATGGAAGAGTAGCCTGACGTCTTTAAGGAGATCTTCTGAGATCCCCAGTTCACCTGAGGTTTTCTCATTTTGTCTGCCAAAATGTTTCTTCCACTTAAGACGTCTGGCGAAAAGATTCAAGTCTTTAATCGCTGTGAATTCATCAAAATCCGAGGTGGGGACAAAGGACAAGCCTCTATCCAAAACTCGTTGTTCAGTATCACTAAGAGGTCTGGAGGATAAATTCACCACCTGAGGTGCCACACACATTATTGCGGATTTATTTGGCCCTTGCTTCTCAGGTGGTATTGATTGTCCAAAAAACCACCTCGGCCAAAATTGTGGTTGGCTCCCCTATAGCTCAATCGGCCTCTCCCTCTCTTTTTAAATTGTTGTGGTCTGAACTGGTTGTTCCTAGTGTCAGTATCCGATACTTCTGTGTCTGTTGAGGAAAAATCTGTCTCGCTCTGTCTAATCGTTCGGTTGCCCGATGGGATATAAACTCTATTATCCTTTAAGTCCTGGAGATCCCTAATGTAGAACTTATGCTTTCTCTCTTTTAGTTTGTATTGGAACTTCTCAATTACCCCTTGTAACACCAGTTCTTTATTTGCAAACTCCCCTTCGCTGGAGAACTTGCGTGTTATATCTATATGATCCCTTAGAGAGTCCTCTAAAGTGGACAGATTTTTCCTCTCTTCCTCAAGAAGTAATTTCATAAGCCTGAGGGAGCTTTCGGTGGCCTCTTTTTCCCACTTCGCTATAAAATCAATATTTTTATGCCGGTACCCTGGCTGTAGTGTTATTCTTAAATGCCTAGGGACGATTTCCTCCTTCAAATAGCTCTCTAGCGACTGGACCTCCCACCAGGATACAATACGCTCCTTATATACCCTGGTGAGGTCCTTGAACGCCCCACTCAAAGTTGGTGTATACCTTTTGAGGACTAGGTTTTTTTCGGAGAACACTTCCTTGGCCTCAGTGGCCCATTGCCTTGTATCAATATCCGACGAAAGGAAGCCCGCCATCAGCCACGTGATATGGGGTAAATAGCAGTATACCAAACAAGGATCCACAGTAATTGACAGAATTAGCTGGATCAAAATTATAAGAAAAGGAATAGACCTAAAAAATAACC
Organism: Anomaloglossus baeobatrachus; assembly: GCF_048569485.1. Taxonomy (NCBI): domain Eukaryota; kingdom Metazoa; phylum Chordata; class Amphibia; order Anura; family Aromobatidae; genus Anomaloglossus; species Anomaloglossus baeobatrachus. The sequence continues at coordinate 501,658,405 of NC_134357.1, forward strand.
TTTAATAAATATGCGGATAAAAGTGAGCTAGTGCTCACGGGTTAGAAACAGAGGTGGCAACACAACCACCAAAGGCTAAAATTGAGCTATATATAGAGGCCCAAAAATAAGCGCTATGTCTCAGAATGGTACCACGGCAGGAATCACCTAATAATTACTGGTCACCACCTGAGGCATAGACACAACCAGAACCAACAATCAGAGCCCCATCCAGTCACGGCTGGTATCATGCTTGCCGGCAACGTGATGGTGGGTAACTCTCCCACCGAGCTCTCCATCGGACGTTCTCTTCTGCGTCCTACGGGCACCAGCGCGCCCGCTATGGCTTGCTTGTCTGTCCTGGCCTCCATTCTGTTTAGCGCAGGTAACTGGAACTGTTGCTTCTGCTGCTGGGATTGCAATGGCGCCGGGGAGGGTGGAGGCGGTTCTTCTTTTCCCGCTTTTGCACACACTCCGCCCCCGGCTTCACCCACCAGGTCTGCATAGCGTTGGCGACCCCTTTTCTTTCTTGCGGCGCCGCCCACGTCTCTAGACCTCTGCAGCTTCTTGGGGCAGGTACCTCCCCTCTTTGGGCGGTGCACTCCAGGCTTCTTCCTCCCAGGCCAGCCTAGTGTTTTTCGTTTGGCGCCAACTTTTCGCGCCTCTGCTGAGTCCATGAGGACGGCCGCCATCTTGCCGCCATCTTGTGGCCTGTTCAGCACGTCAGGCACCACTTGATCTTGATCTTCCTCACAATCTCTGGTCGGGGTTTCTTGCATGCAGGCTTCATCCTGCCGACTACGCCAGTTTGTAACGGGGGCAGGGGGCGCCTCAGAGGGTGTAGTCGCGGTCTCCCGCCCAGGGGGCAGCAGGCTGACCCCCGGCCCGGCCGTCACTGTTAAAGCAGAGGTGTTGTTTGTGGGGCAGAGTGTAGGTGGCAGGGACACTTCCATGTGGGCAATTTGCTTCTCGGTGACACCTTTTTCTCTCAGCTCACAGGCCTCTTCACCACTCCCAGTAAAGAGCCACAGACAGGCAGTTGGTGAACTAAGAAACATTTTATTGAAGACAGCTTGCACTCTTGTTTTTTTTTTTTTTAAACATCTTTTTATTGAATTTTAACCGAATTTCTTTTACAATCTGCTCTTATACAAAGAGCATTTCATTGATGACATTATAACCAAAACAGTCCCGCCCACCCCTCCCCCCGCTCTGCGTGCGACCAGAAGCAACTTAAAATGGTAACTTATGTAATTGGTATGTGTCCATTGAGCAGTTCAAGAAGGTACCAAGAGGTCTGTACAAACTGAGATTTAAGTCTATCCTTAAGCTGTTACGAGGGGGACCCGGGGAAGCGTGCCAAGATGGGGAATGGACAGCTTCCGCCGGTCAAGGTCCACTGTGCGGTGTAAGGGACCGCTGCTATGGTGGGTGAAGAGTGAGCGGGTTGCTGCTAGCGATCGTCTGGAATGTCACAGACGATCTATGTACACCGGTCTGCCCTAACCCGTGTGAGTTGTATGGCAGGGATCACACGGCTCGGTGTACCTGTTGCACGGGGAAGAACAGAGGTGCCCACGCACGTGTGCCAGTGGAAGTCACGAGAATATGGCACGAGGGTAGCACAGAGGTGCCCACGCACGTGTGCTTTCAATAACCAGGTGAGTCCGGTGGAGACTCGAGGAGCTCACCTGGGACAGGAACACGGCCTGTTGAAGGAGCTACTGCCGGAGCAGCAAGGCAGGGACACGGCCTGCAAACCAGGTGCTGCCTAAGCAGCAAGGGCCAAGCCCACAGAAGACGATAATGCCTGAGCAGTGGCGTGGCAGCACACTGCCAGACATCCAAACATAGGACGGTCGCGCGCCGCCATGATTGCAGGAGGAGCTTTTAAGGAGGTGTAGCTCCAGCCAAGGGCGGGCGCGAGGCGGAGATGATGGACTTGACCCAATCAGGATCCACGACATCCCAGCCTGGCCAGTCAGGATTCACCACGTCACCAGCCTTGTCATCAAGCCGTGTGACGTCAGTGGGCGAATCAGGATCCACCAAGCATAGCACATGCTCACCCTCCTGCCTCTGGGAAATAGAGGCGGGATCCTCGGTCTCAGAATGTGCAGAGATAACGGGAGTCTCACTGCTTCCCTGAGCAGCAAACCTCTGCACATTGTGCAACCTCACAGACCTTCGAGGCTGCTGAGCAGGAGGAGCTGCGGCAGGCAAGGAATGGGAGACCGCCTCATTTCTTGCAACAGGAGTACCACTAGCTGTCACCCTTGTGCTGCCTCTCTGAGGAGGTTTCTCCTGCACTCTGCGCAGTCCGGCAGACCTTCGGCGCTGCTGAGCAGGAGCGCTCGTGGCAGGCAAGGAGACTGTCTCATTCCTTGCCACAGGAGAGCCACGAGGTGTAACATTAAGCACTGTAGTCAAGTTAGGTATAAATAAAGACCATGTTTCAAAGAAACGCTTAGTCAGCTTCTCCTTATTCGACAGTGCATCCAGCAAGTCCATTTTGAATATGAACATTAGTTTTGTTTGGATAAACGCTAGAGAGGGTGCTTCAGGATTTACCCAGAGATGTAGGATACTTTTCCTAGTGGCCGAGGCCCAAATAGTTAACATTGCCCTGGTACCTCTCGGAAGACTTTGTTGAGCCTCCTCCAACATGTTAAAAATCGCCCACTGTGGTGTCAGAGCAAACTGAATATTGTATGTGTTTTGTAAGACTGAGTGAACGCTTCTCCATACTCCCTGTATCTGAACACAGTCCCATAAGTGGTGAAACAGGTCAGTGTCTCTTATGCCACATTTAGAACAAGAGTATAAGGCATTTGTGTCCATTTTTGATTGAATTTTTGGAGTAATATATGCTCTATGTAGAATCATCACGGCCATATCTGTGTAGCTACTGGACGACAGAAATTTACGTTGCAACAGCGTGGCTTGTAAAAAATCCTTTACCTCGAACTCTGGCATGTCTACCTTCCATTTTTGCTGGACCTGTTGTTTTCCCCTCCCATATCCAAACTGTACGCAACATTGAATAAACCTGATTAGTCGAGGACGCCTGGCTTCTTGCCCTCCTAAGAAAGTTATCCACACTTCCTCCAAGATCTCCCTTTGGCTTGTCAACAAGATATTTTTGTGCCAAGCTACGCGCCTGAAGAAAAAGAAAAGGCTGACCCACAAAAGCTGGAAATCGGTGTGCCGCCTTCTCGTAAGAAAGCAACGACCAATCAGGCTCCATTAGATCTGCAGCATAAGTACAACCCTGCATTGACAATGTTTCATAATTCCTCGGAGGGCGACCCTGGAGGAATCTCGGATTTCCAATAAAGGGTTGAAATGGGGAACTTGAAGTGTTAATTTTACCAAGTTTCCTCACCTTCCTCCACGTTAGTATAGTATGCCATAGTGTTGGATGATCCCTAACCTCACTCGGTATTTCCTCGTTCCCTAAATGCAGCAATGCTGTTAACGAGACTTGTGAACATAGCTGTTGTTCCAATTGTACATTGGCAAAGTGAGATACTCCTCGCACCCAGTCCACCACATATCTAAAATTTGCTGCTAGATTATATCTGCCCAGATCTGGAAGATTTATGCCCCCTGCCCCTTTTGGTAATTGAAGCTTGATTAAGCTGATCCTAGTACGCCCCTTGTGCCCCCAAATGAATTTTCCAAAGGATGAATTTAGTAGCTTAATATCTGATTTACGTAGAAGCAACGGGAGAGTCTGAAATAAGAACATTATTTTGGGGAATGCTACCATTTTAATTAAGTGACATCGGCCCGAAAAGGATATTTTCAGATGTTTCCAAGATTGGAGTAGATGTATTAATGAATTTATAAGAGGCTTATAATTAATTTGATATAGTAACAAGGGGTTTGCTGGGAGCTGAATCCCCAAATATTTAATGGACCTGGTACACCACTGGAAGGGAAATAAGTTGTTATCAATTTTACCCGATTTGTACATTGCCAATGCCTCAGTTTTTTTGTAATTTACCCTGAAGCCTGAGGCCTTTCCAAAATTATTCAATTTGTTCATTATCTCTGGAATCGCTTGAGAGGGATTGGCAATAAACAATAAAATATCATCGGCAAAAGCCAAAAGTTTAATTGTTGTCCCACCGACTCTCGTGCCCTGAAATATTGCTAAATTATGTAGGGTCCTCAACATTGGGTCCAGAGCCAAATTAAACAATAAAGGTGACAAGGGACACCCCTGCTTCGTTCCCCTCTGTACCTCAAATGGCTCAGAGAATGTATTATTTATAGATAGTCTGGATTTGGGTTCTGTGTATATCATCTTGACTGCTTCGCAAAACCAGGATCCCGCCTGGCGACATGCCAAAAGATTATGTAAATAGGCCCAAGAGACCCTGTCAAAGGCCTTGTCCGCATCAAGGCTAACTACTATATGTTTGGTACATCTATGCTTCCTACTATAAGAGATAGCCCCAATAGCCGTCCTGATGTTATAGGTGATGGATTTCCCGTGCACGAATCTCGTTTGGAAGGGCAGAATAAGATCTGGAATCACTTGTTGTAATCTACCAGCTAGTATTTTAGTAAAGATTTTAAAATCAGAGTTGAGTAATGAGATGGGTCTGTATCCCTTGTGAGGTAACGTGGTCGGCTGCACGGCAGAAGACACGGGATCCAGGCACCAATGGTCACAGCACACGGTTTATTACACAAACCAAAAGTCCAAAACAGCACACATGTGTTTCTCCGGCAGAAACTCAGGGAGTTGTGTTCACTCCCTCACAGTAGGGACCCACGCCCATGTTCCTGTATCCTTTTAACCTTCCTTTCAGCCTGCAGGGAAACAGCATTAACCCTGGAGTGGAGTTGCTTTCTATACATGGAGGGAGCACAACCGGGGTGAGACGTACCGGCCGTCATAGACAACCCCGGTCACAGTCTCACATACCCCCCCCCTCAGTTCAAGCGTGCGGGGTTGAACTCCCGCCATCAAACACGGGCCGCGGTACAAGGCATCGGCGTTGCCCTGCAACCTACCGGCCCGGTGTTCAACTGTAAACCAGAAGTTCTGCAGAGAAAGGAACCACCGGGTAACCTGGGCATTCCGTTCCTTGGCGGACCTCATCCAGACCAGCGGAGAGTGATCAGTCACCAAGCGAAACTGCCGTCCCAGCAGGTAATAGCGTAAGGACTCCAAGGCCCACTTGATCGCCAGGCACTCCTTCTCCACTACGCTATAATGCCGCTCGGGAGGGGTGAGCTTCCTACTTAAGAAGGTGACAGGGTGTTCCTCCCCCTGAACCACCTGAGACAGCACTGCCCCCAGGCCGACCTCAGAGGCGTCAGTCTGGACTACGAACTCCTTCCGGAAATCAGGGTTGACAAGAACGGGCTGTCCGCACAGGACCCCCTTCAGGGCCCGGAAGGAGTCCTCGGCCTGCGGAGTCCAGCGCACCATGACGGACTTCTTGCCTTTGAGAAGGTCCGTCAAGGGGGCCGATAGTCCCGCAAAATTTTTTACAAACCTCCTGTAGTACCCCACGATACCCAGGAAGGCCCTAACCTGCTTCATGGTCATGGGTCTAGGCCACTTCTGGATCGCCTCAACTTTGTTAATTTGGGGCTTAATCACTCCTTGGCCTATTACGTAGCCCAAGTAGCGGGCTTCCGTGAGCCCCAACGCACATTTCTTGGGATTGGCTGTCAATCCGGCTGTTCGGAGCGCGTTCACCACCGCTTGTACCTGTTCCAAGTGGGTCTGCCACTCAGAGCTGTAAATAATGATGTCATCAAGATACGCTGATGCATACGCCTGGTGGGGTTCCAGCACCAAGTCCATCAACCTCTGGAACGTGGCCGGAGCGCCATGTAACCCAAAAGGCAAGACAACATAGTGGAAGAGACCCTCCGGCGTAACAAAAGCGGTTTTCTCCTTGGCGGACTCCGTCAGTGGCACCTGCCAGTACCCCTTGGTCAGGTCGAGCGTGGTGAAATATCGCGCCTGTCCCAGCCTATCAATCAGCTCATCCACCCGGGGCATGGGGTAGAGATCGAACTTGGATATTTCGTTCAATCTCCTAAAGTCATTGCAGAACCTTAAGGAGCCATCGGGTTTTGGTATTAGGACAATGGGACTAGCCCATTCACTTCGGGATTTTTCGATGACCCCCAGGCGTAGCATTGTCTTCACTTCCTCTGATATGGCTTGTCTTCGAGCCTCCGGTACCCGGTATGGCTTCAGGCGTACCTTCAGGTGAGGCTCGGTGACAATGTCATGTCGTATCAGACTGGTCCTACCAGGCAGCTCGGAGAAGACATCGGGGTTCTGCTGAACCAGCCGTCTGGCCTCTCGCCTCTGTTGCTTGGTGAGGGCTTCTCCAATCCTTACTTCCGGTTCGTCCTCTCCGGAGGTCGCTGGAGCCGGGTTTGAAGGACCCGAAGAGGAGGGAGATGGGGATAAATCAACCATCAGGCTTTCCCGTTCCTGCCAAGGTTTTAACAGGTTGACATGGTATATTTGTTCAGGTTTCCGCCTACCGGGCTGCAATACCTTATAGTTGACCACCCCGATTCTTTCCTTTATCTCGTAGGGGCCTTGCCACTGAGCCAGGAATTTACTCTCCGCCGTGGGGATCAATACCAACACCCGATCCCCGGGTTTAAAGGTCCGCACGGTGGCTTGTCTATTGTAGCGGCCGCTTTGCGCGGCCTGAGCCTCCTGTAAATGCTCCTTCACAATTGGCATGACCGCGCTTATGCGGTTCTGCATTCCTAAAATGTGTTCAATCACACTTTTATGGGGGGTGGGCTCCTGCTCCCATGTTTCCTTTGCCAGGTCCAACAATCCCCGGGGATGTCGCCCGTATAACAACTCAAAAGGCGAAAACCCCGTGGATGCCTGTGGCAACTCTCGGATGGCAAACATCAAATAGGGAAGCATCATATCCCAGTCTTTCCCGTCTTTGGAAATCACCCTTTTGAGCATGGTTTTCAGGGTTTTATTGAATCGCTCCACTAAACCGTCCGTTTGAGGCTGATACACAGACGTACGCAACTGCTTGATCTGGCGTAGCCGGCATAGCTCTTTGGTCACTTTAGACATGAATGGGGTCCCCTGATCCGTAAGGATCTCCTTGGGCAACCCCACCCGGCAGAACACAGCAAACAACTCCCGAGCTATAAGCCTTGCCGCAGTATGTCTGAGAGGTATCGCCTCTGGATACCGGGTGGCATAGTCAACGATCACTAGGATGTGTTGGTGCCCTCGAGCGGACTTTACGAGGGGCCCCACCAGATCCATCCCTATCCGTTCAAAAGGGACTTCTATAATGGGTAACGGTACCAACGGACTGCGAAAGTGGGCCAGGGGTGCGGTAAGCTGACACTCCGGGCAGGTTTCGCAGAACCGTTTTACCTCCCCAAAGACCCCGGGCCAATAGAACCTTTGCAATATTCGCTCCTGCGTTTTCTTGACTCCTAGGTGACCACTCATCAGGTGTTTATGAGCCAAGTCGAGGACCCGCCGGCGATACGGCTGGGGCACCACCAACTGCTCTACCCCCACGCCCCGTATTTCATCTACCCGGTAGAGTAAATCCTGCTTAAGAGCGAAATGGGGGTACCTTACCTGGGCACCGGGCAGCTGTGCCACCCCGTCAACCACTGTCACCCGACTCCGGGCATGTATTAATGTAGGGTCCTGGAGTTGGGCTGTCCCAAACGTATCCGGGGACGCCTCCAACTCCGGGATGGGCTCGACCATCTCAGCCTCTCCTGCCAATACCTCTAGGGGCGACCTATCGGGTTCACATTCTGTCCCTTTCATGGGGACCCCTACGGCAGGTGTCCCGGATTCGGGATTGTCGGGCTCAGGTCCCGGACTGTCCAATACCTGAGGGGACTTAGGAGGCCCCTTCCATAGAGTCCAAAAATACGGCAGATCCCTTCCTAGGATCACGTCATAGGGAAGAGTGTTCATAAGTCCCACCTCATGTTGCACCTGCCCGCAGGGTGCTGTGATGGTGACAACCCCCGTGGGATAGTCTCGGCGGTCCCCATGTATGCAAACCACCCCCACGGTACGTCCTGTGGCCTTTACTTCAGCCCTTAGGGTTGATCGCACAAGGGTCACTAAGCTTCCGGAATCCAACAAGGCTGTAACCGGACATCCATTCACCTGTATTTGGCACAAGTGGGGCTCAGTCTTCGGGGAGACAAGGTCCGCGGTACACGCCGCCTGAGCATACATTGAACCCCGCCGGATAACCCCACAATCCATGGGCTCCGTGGTGAGTGGACACTGGGCTTCCATATGCCCCACCCGCTGGCACCGCCAACATCTAATAGGGAAGGAAACCCCCTAGACGAGTTGTCGTTTAGGGTACATAGCCTTCCGGACCTCAAGGACGGCGGGCGCGGCCTCAGACGGGACGGTAGCGGACTCCTGCACCGGTGTCAGCGGTGGGTCCTTGGCCCGAGGCTTGGAGGGGCCGGACCGACGGGCGGCACGCAAAGTCTCAGTGTCCTGTATCAAGTCCTGCGTAGCCACATGCCGCTCCACCAGGCACACTAATTGGTCCAGGGTACTTGGGTCGCCCTGTCCTACCCACCGTTGAATGGTGACGGGTAAAGTGCGCACAAAGCGATCAACCACTACCCTTTCCACCATTTGCGCAGGGCTCAGAGTGTCAGGCTGCAACCACTTCTTTACCAGATGCAACAAGTCATAGGCCTGGGAGCGTACGGGTTTGACTTCCTCATAGAACCACTGATTGATTTACCCGCTGAGCCCGTACATAGGTATTCACCCCCAACCGAGCAAGTATTTCGGCTTTCAGGGTCGCATATTCTATGGCGTCCTCGGTACAGAGGTCCAGGTACGCTTTTTGGGGCTCCCCCGTCAGATAGGGCGACAATACCTCAGCCCACTGGGGGGTCGGCAGCTTTTCCCGCTCGGCCACCCGCTCAAACACCGTCAGGAACGCTTCCACATCATCCCCCGGGGTCATCTTTTGCAACGCTTGTCTCACCACTTTCCGGACGCTGCCGTCGTCACCCGGTCCCGGGGTTGTTGCTGCCGGTCCGGCACGGATCGACTTGGCCAGGAGAACCATCTGTTCTTGGTGCCTTTGTTCCTGCAATTTCAAGGATTGCTGCTGACGATCCAACGACCGGAGCAGGTGTGCATTGGTCTGTTGCTGCTGTGCATTAGCCTGTTGTTGCTGTGCATTAGCCTGTTGTTGCTGTGCATTAGCCTGAGCCAGCTGCTTTAGTATGTCCTCCATGGCGTCGCCGGGTTTGGGCTGTAGTATAGCCGCTCGAATCCAGGACATGTGCTACCGGGTCACCAGGGATGGATGCTACACCTCACCGGGCTGGCTTGCCCGCGTTCTCCACCATCTGTGAGGTAACGTGGTCGGCTGCACGGCAGAAGACACAGGATCCAGGCACCAATGGTCACAGCACACGGTTTATTACACAAACCAAAAGTCCAAAACAGCACACATGTGTTTCTCCGGCAGAAACTCAGGGAGTTGTGTTCACTCCCTCCCACTAGGGACCCACGCCCATGTTCCTGTTTCCTTTTAACCCTCCTTTCAGCCTGCAGGGAAACAGCATTAACCCTGGAGTGGAGTTGCTTTCTCTACATGGAGGGAGCACAACCGGGGCGAGACGTACCGGCCGTCATAGACAACCCCGGTCACAGTCTCACACCCTCCACCTGTAGTGGGTCTTTTCCTGGCTTAGGTAATACTATAATGTTTGGCTCATTGAACCTGTCGGGAATTATTCTATCTGTGACTATCTTATTATACACTGCACATAGATGAGGACCGATAGAGGCTCCCAAGATCTTATAATATTCGTTACTAAATCCGTCGGGCCCTGGGCTTTTGGCTAGTTTAAGAGTGCCAATATCTGACCTCTTACTACTGCCTTGGAGGCAGCCCAATACAAACCAGCGTCCCCACTATGCTCGTGATTATCCTTCTCATAAAAGCTCCAGTAGTTTTGTAAAGAAGCTTTGAAATCCTCAGATTGATATAAATATGAAGGAAACCTCCACCTTCTTTCCCGTAGTATTGTGGTAGATAATAACAAATTAAAAGTAACCGGTGCATGATCCAAAATACAGATGTCTAGGATGTTGGAGGAAAGTAAATTTGGCATCTGTGCTGGGCTTAGTAGCCAATAGTCAATCCGTGTTTGTAAGTCATGGACATGTGAATAAAATGTATAATCTTTATCTATTGGGTGCTGCATGCGCCATGTGTCTATTAGTCCCAATTGATTGACGAGATATTGCAAACCACTATGGAGCGCCAATAGAAGAGATGGCTGGGGACTTGACCTGTCTAAAATTCCATCATGAGCCTCATTGAAATCTCCGCCTACAATTAAATTAGTCATATCCCAACCTGTGATACTTTCGATCAATCTGGCTCTGAACTGTGGATCAGGAATATTTGGTGCATATATGTTTGCTAAGTTGTAGATAGTGCCCTCTATCTTCACTTTCACCAATAATAATCTCCCCATAGGGTCCTCTGAAACCTCCAGAACTTCATGACTAATATGCTTATTGATCAATATAGCTACCCCTCTTTGTTTTCTCGTAAATGACGCTTCTGCGCATACGGCATATTTTCTGCTGTGAAGAAATGGGTGATTGCCCTTCATCCAGTGTGTTTCCTGTAAGAAGACAATATGGCAATTTAAACGATGTAGATAATTTAAAACTTTTTTCCTCTTAATAGGAGAGTTTAACCCGTTAACATTCCAGGAGCACCAATACAGCGATTTAATCGTGGACACATTTGTGCTCTCTGTGTTAGTCATTTATCCTATTCCAGAAGGAGGAATTAATTGTAAAATTATAAACAACCTATTTGGGTTCCCTCATCCATCCCAGCGAGTAAACGCGACAACCCATATGAGAGCTAAACTAAAGGTACGCACGCAGAGCCCCCTAACCCCTTCCCATCTAAACAAAAACCTTAATCTAATGGCAATGTCACCTGCCTCTCTGGCAGTCCTGACACTGAAGAAAAAAAAAAAAAGAAAAACAGAATGAACATCAGAATTGTAGCACAGTGACGTCTCCGATTTAAGTGTCTATGTTAACTGCTGGCGAAGCTCCATTTTCCTGAAGAAGGTAATTTAAAGCCAACTTAGGATCTTCAAAAGTCCAATTCTTTCCCCCTGTAGTGAAGCGTAGAACAGCAGGATACAGTAGACTGAAGCGAATATTTTTTTCCGCCAATAGTTTGCATACTGGATTGAAGGCTTTGCGTCTTGTTGTCAAGGCTGCTGAGTAATCTTGGAACAAAAGCAGTTTAGAGTTATTGTAGGTAAGTGAGCGATTTTTTTCTAAATGCTGTCAGCAATCTGATCTTGTCTTAGAAGTCCAGGACCTTAAAAATTACTTGTCTGGGTCTGACCTCTCCATCATTTCGAGGTGGGCCCACTCTGTGGGCCCTTTCAATAGCAATTGGCCCCGACTTTAGATTCAATTTCAAAGCGCCTGGTAGCCATTCTGAAGTGAGTTTCAGTAGATCAGCTTGCCGAACCGATTCAGGGAGGCCCACCAACCTTAAATTATTGCGTCTGGACCTGTTTTCAAGATCATGTACCTTGTCCAGCAATACAGCAATGTCCTTATTCCTGCTCTCCAGCATCTCTGAAATTTCCTTTACAGAGTCCTCCATGTCAGAGACCCTCTGCTCCACATCTGTTAGCCTTGAACCCTGGGCATTAACTTGGGTGACTATAATGTCTAATGAAGACTGGAAGGCTGCCAGCCGCCCATCAATCACTGGCATCAAGAGATCCGTGGTGGCCTTAGCAGTGTCCTGGGGTGGGTCTGTAGTTGCCTCAGGGGAAGCCCCTGGTGATGGGGGTGCATTTTGGTTTCGTCTTTGCGGTCTAATTCCTTTACTTGGTTGTGTGGCATTGCTCTTACCCACAAATTTATCCATAGTAAGAACTGTAAATATGGAGCTTCTTTAGAGACAGTGGTGACGTCACAATAACATAAGCTTAATTACATCTGTGTGGTAAACTTGGCTGTTTCACAATTATTTCCACGCTGTGTATGAGAGTGTATAGATGTTAGTTGAAAAAGACCAGTCAGAAGGGCAGGAGGCAGGCCAGATGACTGATCCCACTTCTTTTTGTTTTTCACCCTCTTCTATACTGTCAGTGCTGGTGAAGTGGTGAAGTATGGGTTAATCAAGTTGAGCTGTGATGCACTTCAGGCTTATCTGCCTCTGTTTACTGTTGCAGATTACAGGCCTTGTGCAGCAGCCATATAAGATGAGACCTGCAGGGATGTATCTGCCCCCTCCACAGCCCCCTGTTTATCTCCTGACCTGCTCTCACAGCCGAATGTCTCCAAGGGCTCTCAGCTCCCCCCTCACTCACAGTATCTCAGACGGTGGGCCTGTCCACGGAGCTCTGTGTGACAGGTAAACACAGCGTGCAGTCCTGTTTGCTGAGCTTGCTGCTGCTCAGTGTTTCACTATTTCTTCTGTGGCAGGGAGGGGAGTGTGTGAGAGTTCACTGAAAACTATGGCTGCCGCTGGAAGCACTTCAGTCCCCCTCCCTGTCTCCTTCTGGATGTTAGTGCCCGATATTTAACCCCTCTCTTACCAGATCCCGGGTGCTTTCCGTTTGCAGTGGCACAGCTGCAGGGGGAGCAGGGAGGATGGGCAGCGTTCCTCTGTGCAGCACAGCCCACAGCCTGCAGCCTGGTGCTTTGTGTCAGAGCACTCCTTTCTTTGTGGTGTAGCATACACCTTTCACCTCCGGAGTATCAGGAGAGCCGAGCTTGATGTGCGCCCCTTGTCCTGTCCTTATCCCTGCAGCCTTGAGATGTTATGATGGGCCTGGATAACGTTTTTGGCCTAGGCTGCTGCAGGAGCTCATGATAAAAGCAGCTACCTCGTAGCTCCGCCTCCCGGAAGTCGCTTCCACTCTTCTTTACACCTTTCAGCATCAAGTCACTTTGGTTTACAGGTTAAACTTCTTGCTGACGGTTTCCTCTTTCCCCGGTAACTTTCCCTCGCCTGCAGGGGACATACGTTAACCCCCTAGTAGCTGCACACTGAACCCTGTTTCACTGTAGGGCAGATCTAGCACACTCTACCGGCTCCGGATAAGTTCTCACCTCTCCACTTCTTTGCCGGGGAACTACTTCACTTGTTTTCTACGGGCGTTCCCAGTTACCTTAACTTCTTTGTCAGGGCACTACCCTTCGCCTGCAGGGGCCACTTGTTATCCCCCTGATAGCTGAACTGCACTGTAGTACACACTACCGGCTTTGGGACTAGTCTTGACTCTTCCACTTCTTCTGCCACTGCACCACTTCCACACTCTGCCCCGTCACCTCAGACTTCTTTCTCCAGTCACATCTCACTGCACACTGGACTCTGCATTCAGAACCCTTCCTTCCCCACCTAGGCTGCCCTGCCCCTCCTTCCCTGCCACTGTTACCAGGGGAACCACTGCTCTACACTGGCACCTAGTGGGGAAACAGTTTATGACAGGTAACATTTTACCATCAACATTTACCATTTGCCACCATACTACTGTGGCGTCTTCAGGGGGGGAAAAACCGCTCCTTCACTACCAGGGGTCCGACTACCCCTTACAGAAGTACTAAGGCACGAGTAACCCTTTGCTGCTATTGGCTGGCGTCATGTTATGGGAGGTCTGTCCTCCGGGCATTTACTCTCACACTTGCGAGAAACTTGTGAGAGACTTGCAATGTGTCTGGTGAGTTTCTCACGTGTGACTCCGGCCTAATAGGGTGATACATAGCTAATATACTTCTGACAGTGTGGGTCGGCTGCATGTAATTCTATGTATTCTATTTACCCGTTCCTATCTGGAGAGTGTGCGGCCGTGCCAAGTGATGCGATGCGATGCAGTGCGAGTCTCATGCAAGTGTGACTCCGACCTTATACTCACCCTACTCCCGCTCATTCTCACTGCTCACTTTACCTTTCACCAATGCAGACTTCTCTTAGGCCTCATTCACACGTCAATATTTGGTACGAGGAGCACGACAGAGGAAAAGTATAATTGACCGATTTTCACCTGTTCTGTGTTTTTGAGAAACTCCTAATTGTCACATACAATACTGATGTGTGAATAATGCCTTACATGTAACAGCTTCCTACAAAATGTAGGATGACTCCTCCCCACCAAGTGACAGATCACATGACTGTGACATCATCACAGGTCCTGGAAGCACAGAACAGCCGTATATCTATTGTGCGGCTCTGCAGGAGGAGGTATGTGGAGATTCCCCATTATGTTCCCCTCAGTCGTTCTCCTCTCATTGTATTCTTAAATGGGATCTTTCTGATGTTACATCGTCATCTTCTCCCCATTCAGGTCCCTACAATATCGGATCCTCTCAGTGGAGATCTTCTGTATAAGAGAATTTTCCTGATTGACCCATCAAGGATGGATAGGGACAGGGACAAGATGGCGGAGAGGATATTACACCTCACCCTAGAGATCCTCTTCCGGCTTACTGGAGAGGTGAGAGATTCTGATGACGTCACATTACATCATTCTTATCTATGGGAATAACAGATGGACAGAACTGGAGAGGTGAGGACTCTGGAAATGTCTGTAGTGAGGTTTATTAATGTGTCTCTCCATAACCAGGATTACACAGTAGTGAAGAAGACCTCTAGTGAGCGCTGTCAGGACCCTGTGTCTGAGGGATGGGGAAGACCCCTGAGCCCAATCACGGGGCCTCCACCTCACCCCCTGATATATGAGGACATCAATGACCAGAAGATCTTAGAACTTACCTACAAGATGATTGAGCTGCTGACTGGAGAGGTGACACTGCTGGGAATGCTGGGACATTATACAGTAATGCTATGAAGGGATCGGGAAATGACGGTATCATTGTATTTGTCAGGTTCCTATAAGGTGTCAGGACGTCACCGTCTATTTCTCCATGGAGGAGTGGGAGTATTTAGAAGGACACAGAGATCTGTACAAGGACGTCATGATGGAGGTACCCAAGCCCCTCACATCACCAGGTAATAGACAGGACTATATACACACGGCCTATAATTATCTGTATGTAAAGAATGAATTCAGTCCCTGTATGTGTTTCCTCCAGTTCTATCCAGTGAGAGGACAACACCAGAGAGATGTCCCCGTCCTCTTCTTCCACAGGACTGTTCAGATGAAATTCCCAATGTTCCTCAGGATCATCAGGTAGATGGAGAGAAGGTGTCATGAAATCTCCCTATGATGTGTAGAAGGCTGTGAAGGTCTTCTGCTGTCTTATTTTATCTACCAGGATTACCGTATATGCTTGAGTATAGCTAAGTTTTTCAGCCCATTTTTTATGCTGAAAACGTCCCCCTCGGCTTATACTTGAGTGAGAGTCCCGCAAAACATTATTCTCAAATGTCCTTCATTCCCGCAATATCCTCTTACTTGTTTCTTGCGGACCGCAGGCACGCAGACCCCTCAATGATTTCCGCCGATCCACGGGGCCGTCGCTGCCATCAGTACTTTACTTCAGTTGAATGCTTTGCGGCATCACAAAGCATTCAACTGCCGTAAAGCGCTGATGGCAGCGGCAACCTCGTGCACCAGCAGAGATAATTGAGGAGTCTGCGTGCCTGCGGTCCGCAAGAAGCAGGTAAGAGGACACCATGGGACTGAAGGACAGATGAGAATAATGTTTTGTGTATGTGAACAACGGCATAATAGGGGACAAGAAGGGAACCAGTAGGACGACATTACTAAAGGATGGGGCACATTACTACAGGGGACAAGGATAGGGCACATTACTACAGGATGGGCATATTACTACAAGGGGGGGACAAGGATGGGCACATTACATTTTATTGGTATCTATTTTTATTTTTGAAATTTACCAGTAACTTCTGCATTTCCCACCCTAGGCTTTTACTCGAGTCAATAAATTTTCCCAGTTTTGTGTGGTAAAATTTAGCTGCATCAGCTTATATTTGTGTCGGCTTATACTCGAGTATAGGCGGTATATGTTTTATATTTGTGTAATGAGAATGGTGGAGATGGCAGCATTAGAACTCATCATGGATGTGACTTCTCCATCTGTCTGTGACTTTTAGGCTATGTGTGCACTTTGCGTTTTTACCTGCGTTTCCGCAGCGTTTTCAACTGCAGCGTTTTCATGCCAAAATGCATTCTTTTTGATTTTCCAGCAAAGTCAATGGGAAATAGGGCTTTCTTGTGCGCACTTTGCTGTTTAAAACGCTGCATTTAATTTGCATATTTTTGGGCAAAAAAACAACGTTCAAAGAAGCAGCATGTCAATTGTTTTTGCCATTTTGGCTGCGTTTTGCTAACATTAGAGTCAATGAGAAATTTCAAAACGCAGCTAGAATCAAAATTCCAGCGTTTTACATGCTTTTTTGATGCAGAAAACATGTGTTTTTGGCAAAATAAAAGCTTGCGTTTATGCCTTTATAATAATGATATGATATGTCCCTTTACACACACACATAGTCCGACAATTAAATTAATGAAAATCCATAATTTAACTTTATTTTATGCATAAATATAATAAAATAGTTATAATTTAATTAAATTATCTATTTTGTGCATGATTTTAAATATGATATTTGTTATAATGTTTTCAGGTTTTTTTCATAGTGTTTGAATGTTTAAACTTTATTTAGCAGTGTCTTTATGTTCAAAATGCATCTCTGTTTATTCAGTGAAAACTCATGTAAAAAGTGCTAAAAACGCGGCTAAAACGCGGTAAATACACACGCGTATTTATCGCGTTTTTGTGGTCAAAAGCAACTTTGGCAAAAACCATTTCTGCCAGAGGATGCGTTTAGAACTGCAACTACCTCGACGCAAAGTGCGCACATAGCCTTACACTATTTGTTTCAGGGTGAAGATCTGACCCATATAAATACTACAGAGACATATGTGAGGGGTGATGAACAGTGTACAGAGGAGATTCCTACAGATAATCGCACAGGTGAGTAGAAACCACTAACTGCAGAGAAGACTATGTTCACAGTTATTTTTAGTTTCAGATAATTGTATTAATTTTCAGCAATACAAATAATGCAAATAATACATTCCACTACCCGGGGATTACTATGAATAGTTGCACATATTAAAAGAGAATAAAATAACTTATACAAACTAATAAAAAGGAAGAAGAATAGAGATAAGATAGACTGAGACAGAGGTTATGGGGGGGGAGAGCGAAAGGGGGGAGGAGGGAGCTGGTGTGTACCTACTCTATTGCACCAGGTTATAGTATAAAATTCTGCCTCCCAAGATGAGGATAACTTATGGAGATACAGTTAGGTCCAGAAATATTTGGACAGTGACACAATTTTCGCGAGTTGGGCTCTGCATGCCACCACATTGGATTTGAAATGAAACCTCTACAACAGAATTCAAGTGCAGATTGTAACGTTTAATTTGAAGGTTTGAACAAAAATATCTGATAGAAATTGTAGGAATTGTACACATTTCTTTACAAACACTCTACATTTTAGGAGGTCAAAAGTAATTGGACAAATAAACCAAACCCAAACAAAATATTTTTATTTTCAATATTTTGTTGCGAATCCTTTGGAGGCAATCACTGCCTTAAGTCTGGAACCCATGGACATCACCAAACACTGGGTTTCCTCCTTCTTAATGCTTTGCCAGGCCTTTACAGCCGCAGCCTTCAGGTCTTGCTTGTTTGTGGGTCTTTCCGTCTTAAGTCTGGATTTGAGCAAGTGAAATGCATGCTCAATTGGGTTAAGATCTGGTGATTGACTTGGCCATTCCAGAATGTTCCACTTTTTTGCACTCATGAACTCCTGGGTAGCTTTGGCTGTATGCTTGGGGTCATTGTCCATCTGTACTATGAAGCGCCGTCCGATCAACTTTGCGGCATTTGGCTGAATCTGGCCTGAAAGTATATCCCGGTACACTTCAGAACTCATCTGGCTACTCTTGTCTGCTGTTATGTCATCAATAAACACAAGTGACCCAGTGCCATTGAAAGTCATGCATGCCCATGCCATCACGTTGCCTCCACCATGTTTTACAGAGGATGTGGTGTGCCTTGGATCATGTGCCGTTCCCTTTCTTCTCCAAACTTTTTTCTTCCCATCATTCTGGTATAGGTTGATCTTTGTCTCATCTGTCCATAGAATACTTTTCCAGAACTGAGCTGGCTTCATGAGGTGTTTTTCAGCAAATTTAACTCTGGCCTGTCTATTTTTGGAATTGATGAATGGTTTGCATCTAGATGTGAACCCTTTGTATTTACTTTCATGGAGTCTTCTCTTTACTGTTGACTTAGAGACAGATACACCTACTTCACTGAGAGTGTTCTGGACTTCAGTTGATGTTGTGAACGGGTTCTTCTTCACCAAAGCAAGTATGCGGCGATCATCCACCACTGTTGTCATCCGTGGACGCCCAGGCCTTTTTGAGTTCCCAAGCTCACCAGTCAATTCCTTTTTTCTCAGAATGTACCCGACTGTTGATTTTGCTACTCCAAGCATGTCTGCTATCTCTCTGATGGATTTTTTCTTTTTTTTCAGCCTCAGGATGTTCTGCTTCACCTCAATTGAGAGTTCCTTAGACCGCATGTTGTCTGGTCACAGCAACAGCTTCCAAATGCAAAACCACACACCTGTAATCAACCCCAGACCTTTTAACTACTTCATTGATTACAGGTTAACGAGGGAGACGCCTTCTGAGTTAATTGCAGCCCTTAGAGTCCCTTGTCCAATTACTTTTGGTCCCTTGAAAAAGAGGAGGCTATGCATTACAGAGCTATGATTCCTAAACCCTTTCTCCGATTTGGATGTGAAAACTCTCATATTGCAGCTGGGAGTGTGCAGTTTCAGACCATATTATATATATAATTGTATTTCTGAACATGTTTTTGTAAACAGCTAAAATAACAAAACTTGTGTCACTGTCCAAATATTTCTGGACCTAACTGTAGGTCATTGCCACGGTCTTGATGTGAATTCATCCAAGAATTGCATATGGCATAAATGTTTTCCAAGCTGTCCGACCGTGTTACATATATACGTTCATTATAAGAAAATTTCTCAGAAAATGAGCCATAAGGTAAATACGCCACTAATACACATATACTGGCGGCGTATATGCACCACTCGCAATAGAATGCAATCGGAAGGACACAAGAGTGTATGTGCAAACAAGAATCTTTATTTAGTGAAAAATACACGCAAAACAGCAATATAAGATAGGATAAAAACAACTACCACTTAATCAAGGGGGGCATACAGTGTGACAATAGATGGTATAATGCATATTACACACCAGTAGCCGTGGGAGAGGTGAACAAATGATAATGTTACGGTGAAAGTATCAGCATAAACATGATAATGCAGAGTTCACGCTCCCAAAATAGCCGTGGGAGAGGTGGAAAATTGGATACAAGGGGTCACAAAAAAATACCAAGTACTAAGCAATTTAGACTAGAAAATAGTCGTGGACAAGAGGTATAGATTTGAATGGACCCACTCTCATAATAGCCGTGGGAGAGGTGTAAGGCTTTTTTGTCGCAAAGCACTTCTCTTAAAAGACCCCGGGTCTATGGTGTAATAACCAAGGAGGCCCTGGGAGACATAGTGTCAAGAGACATAAAGTGCAAGTGCATATGGATGGTACAAAAAGTCCCAAAACCATTAGGAGGGTACACAATAGTAAAAACACCCACAGAATAAAAAAGGCTACTGGCTACAAATCAAGGTTATTAATGGTCACATAGTGTACATACCCAGAAGGACAAGGGATCACCACCATTAATAACCTTGATTTCTATTACTGTGTTTTCATAAGCCATCTGTGACAGTTTGTAGAGAAAGTGGCAGAATAAATGTTGTTATAGCTAAAATTGTGTGTGGATTATTCCTATCAAACCTATCTGGAGCCTTGCAATGTGATTGTGTACATACTTGGCATACTCAGTAGCAAATGACGGAATCCTGCACTGGATTCCATCGTGCAACGGATTACGGCAGAATCCAGCACCATAGACATCCATTATACCTCTTGACGGATTGTGACGGAATCCTGCGCAGTGAGTTTTTTTGATGATCCAAAAAAGTCAGTTCCTTCCGCCCGACGGTCAGTCATTCCACGGTTGATCCATCGCACGGTGAATGCAACGCAAGGCCATCAGTCGCAATCCGTCGTTAATACAAGTCTATGGGGAAAAAAATGAATCCTGCAAAATATTTTGCAGGATACCGTATTTTCTTAAGGCGACGGATTGTGACTGATGCAAAAAGACTGAAGTGTGAAAGTAGCCTTGTAATGGTAGAGTATTTTTAATCAGGATAATGACTCCTCTTGTCTCTTGGAAATCAGACGTAGAGAAGATCCTCATGTATGAAGAATGAAATAATTTAGGGCGGTAGAAAAATGTGACTCTTGTACAGTAAATAGATAGTGTCTAGGGCATGTCCTGAGTAGTCTAGAAATGCTTTCTTACGTTTTAGTGGAGAGTTGAATCCCTGACATTATGGGATAGAATTTTACACATGGTGGATATAAGAGATGGCTGATGTGGGCTCAACTTGAGTATTGGCAGGTGATAGTGTACATTGTTGTGTGGTAAGATCAGTACAGACCTGGTTGTAGATCAGTCCAGAGGAAACGTCTCAGACGGGCTTGGGGATGGGGCGGCGGGAACCTGGGACAAGGGGAGTCATACGAGAGAAAGTAAAAGCAGGAAAACGAAGACATATAAGAGCAAGGAATAATATAACAAAATGGGCAAGGAGCCCAACAATATTTCACAACCACTAGGCAGCAAGCAAATTACCCAGGAATGAGGTTCGCAGTATATGTCATAACGTCTAACAAAAGTAACCGTCATTTAACATGCAAGTTTGGAGCTAATTTTTTTTTACATTTTTTCCACCAACATCAGTGAACCCAAATGTCCTTTTTGCGTGTGTGGCTGTGTGTGCAAAAAATGGGTTTTTTTTGTCTTCTTATTTTTGTTTTGTTTTTTTAACTTGATTTGTTTCTATCATATTCTGAGTTATTTTTACTTTTCTGATAATTAACCTGTGTGAGAGATTATTTTTTTCTGAGGCAATCTGAAATTTTTACTGGTTCCTTTTTTTGGGTGGATAAAACACATTGATAAATATTTATTAAAAATGTGTATGGACTTGCGGCAACAAAATAATAAAAAAAAACATTCATTACTATTCCATTTCTTTCCTGCTTCCAGTATTTACAATTTGGATTAATTTATTTCAATTGATCAGATTTGTACGGACTTGGTGATACTAAATATGCTAATTTTTGACTCATTGATATTGTGATGAAAGGTGATGATTCCAATTTTTCTTACGTATTTTTTAAAACTTTATTTTATTGTTTTTAGTCCTTTTAAGCATTTTGAACCTGCAATCATTTCATCGGTTGTTCTATATACTGCAACATAATTGTGTTTCAGTATGTATATAAAATGAAACATGTGACTGTCAAGGAGGAATGAGACAGAGATACCACCTAAGGCCTCCTTCACACGTCCATGTCTCTGGTATGTGTGTGGTCCGTTTCCTCACATTCCGGAGACACGGGCACACGTAGACCCTTTAAAATCAATGGGTCTGCGCTCACATGCGTATTTTCCCATGGACCGTGTGTCCGTGTGGAGCATACATATGCCCGTGTGCTCCACACGTAGCCATGTCCGTTTTTCTCCGGCATCACGGGTCGCACACGGACCGCATGGATGTGATCCATGTGACATGCGCCGGAGAAAACACACGTGCCTGTGAAATAAAGAGAATTTCTGTACTCGCCTTCTCCAGCACTGCTGTCTCTGCCGCTGCTGGCACCTGGTTCCGCCCTTCACTCATTATGCTCCTTGCATATTCACTCCACTGCGGGCCGGAAGCAGCAGCAGCAGGAAGTCGGCAGGACTGGAGACCGAAGATCAGCACCACGGACAGCAACATCAGGGACAATTGAGCAGAAAGTTCCCGTTCTCCGTGTGTTATCACGGATAACACACAGAGAACAGATGTGTGCCATAAACACGGCACACGGAGGGCAATATGCATCTTTGACACGTCAGTGAAAAACGTGCATGATTTTCACGGACTTGTGAAGGAGGTCTAATAATGTCTTTCTCCAAAAATAATACAGGGTATTATATTATTTATTCTTCTCCAAAAGATCATTTAGGGCTTAATTTTAGGGGATGTCTTATTTTTTATTCCATTAACAACAATCCACATTTATTCTTGAACAAAAAAAAAATCAACATTTATTCAAATATAATCATATCACTTTATGGAACATCAACATAATTCTACAAACCCTGTGTGTAACACGTATATCATACACATGTATATACATAATATACACACACGGCACATATGTACCAGCCTGTCTGTTCTTCAACTTTATACTCCTGCAGTTAAGAAGCTTTTGGTGACAACATAGTCACAGCACCGTGATGTCACAAAGGTCCTTAAGCAGTCTTATAGCATTATAGAGACGCTGGGGCCCTGTGAAATTGCCCAGTTCTCTCAGACTTTCACCTAGTGCCAGTCCTGTATACCAGCCTGCCTCCTGTTCAGTTCTTTTAGACTCCTGCAATGAAGAGACCTTTATTTACATCATAGTCACATGAATGTGAAGTCACCAAAGGTCGTTAAACAATATTAACCTCAGAATACAAACGCTTGGGTTCCTAAGAGAGTGGGAGCCCTGAGAACTTGTGCAATTTGACTCCTTCCAACGCCCTCCTTATAAGTAACTAGGGATTATTTTTGGACTAGGGCTTATATTTCAAGCATGCTCCAAAAATCCTGTAACATCATGATAGAGCTTATTTTTGAGGTAGATCTTATTTTCAAGTGAAACACGATCGCACTTATATACAGGCTCCTTTATGAGTCTCTTCTGAACATAAA
Source organism: Anomaloglossus baeobatrachus (assembly GCF_048569485.1). Lineage (NCBI taxonomy): Eukaryota > Metazoa > Chordata > Amphibia > Anura > Aromobatidae > Anomaloglossus > Anomaloglossus baeobatrachus. The sequence goes on from NC_134357.1 coordinate 501,681,345, forward strand.
ACTAGAAATTATTATTATTTATTATTATAGCGCCATTTGTTCCATGGCGCTTTACAAGTGAAAGAGGGTATACGTACAACAATCATTAACAGTACAAAACAGACTGGTATAGGAGGAGAGAGGACCCTGCCCACGAGGGCTCACAGTCTACAGGGAATGGGTGATGGTACAATAGGTGAGGACAGAGCTGGTTGTGCAGTGGTGTACTGGACTGAGGGCTGAGGGATCTGAGGTTGCGTGCAGGTAGGTACCGGGAGACTTGGTCACAGATGTAGGGAGGAGACAGGTTGTGGATGGCTTTGTATGTCATAGTTAATGTTTTGAACTGGAGTCGTTGCGTGAAATGATTCGTGACAGTGAAATAAAATAGGAACCTATAAAGATGACTTCAGAGAAGTGAAAATTTTATAGAGTACAACCTGGTGACCTAACATCATAATCTATTAGTCCTTGTTTTGTATTCTGTCTTAAGGCCTCGTCACACACAGAGATAAATCTTTGGCAGATCTGTGGTTGCAGTGAAATCATGGACATATTGTTTCATTTGTACACAGCCACAACCCTGGCAGTGATTGTCCACAATTTCACTGCAACCACAGATATGCCACAGATTTATCTCTATGTGTGACAGGGCCTTTAGTCTGTTGATTAATTGAATTACATTACACTTTGTATGAAAATGGTATAAAATAATATTAATATAATTTTAAGGCAGTGTTATTGAAAAATCATATCACTTTTATTATTGGCAGATGGCTGTACTAGGACTTCAGAGAGAAATCTGATGTTTTCGAACTTTGCAGCAGACAATTCTTTTGTCAAATCAGATACAATCGAAGAACAGGCTCTTATGCCAGATACTCGTCAAGCCCTTCTCAGAAAAAAACTTTCATGTGATCCTTTACAAGTCCTATCTTGTGCATCATCAAAGACCCAAATGCAAAACAAAAGTCACAAAATGGTTATTGAACACCAAACAGCTCACATAGGGGAGAAAACATTTTCATGTTCAGAATGTGGGAAATGTTTTGATCATAAAAAAAAATTAGTTACACATCAGAAAATTCACACAGGGCAGAAGCCATATTCATGTTCAGAATGTGGGAAATGTTTTTTACAGAAATCAAATCTTATTAAACATCAGAAAGTTCACACAGGGGAGAAGCCATTTTCATGTTCAGAATGTGGGAAATGTTTTACTCAAAAAATAAATTATGTTACACATCAGAGAATTCACTCAGGGGAGAAGCCATATTCATGTTCAGAATGTGGGAAATGTTTTCTAGAAAAATCATATCTTGTTAAACACCAGAAAATTCACACAGGGGAGAAGCCATATTCATGTTCAGAATGTGGGAAATGTTTTAATCAGAAAACAAATTTTGTTAAACATCAGAAAGCTCACACAGGTGAGAAGCCGTTTTCATGTTCAGAATGTGGGGATCTGTTTAGTGAGAAATTCAAACTTATTAAACATCTGAGAAAGCACACAGGGGAGAAGCCATTTTCATGTTTAGAATGTGGGAAATGTTTTAATCTTAAAATAAGTTATGTTATACATCAGAGAACTCACACAGGGGAGAAGCCATTTTCATGTATAGAATGTGGGAAATGTTTTAAAGGAAAATCATATCTTGTTAGACACCAGAAAATTCACACAGGAGAGAAGCCATATTTCTGTTCAGAATGTGGGAAATGTTTTAATCGGAAAACAAATTTTGTTACACATCAAAAAACTCACACAGGAGAGAAACCATTTTCATGTTCGGAATGTGGAAAATGTTTTAGTCGAAAAAGAAATCTTGTTAGGCATCAGACAATTCATACAGGAGAAAAATAACTTTCTTTCAATGTTGAAAATGTGTTAAATGAACATGGACAAAAAAAAGTAAAAAACCCCCTCACATTTACAATGGTAGAAAATGTAAACAATTACCATTGACCATTATAGTAGTATCTCCCCACACCAAATGTTACATCAAGTGGAAGAGAAAGGAGTTGGACAAGCCCTTTGACACCTATTATCAATTCTGATTAAACATCTGTGTTGAAAACTTATACCCTTGTGTGATCTATATTTCATTATTATTGAGATGTATAGATATTGCATTGAAAGCTAAGTGTGATGCCTCTGGATTCGAATCTTTGAACCTCTGGTCTGTGGTTGGCTTCTTTGTCTGCTTAACCACAGCAAATACGCCTTTTGTTTGGGTGTTTAGTTTCTGTTCTTCTTGTTTTAGTTCTTTTTATGGAAACAGGTTTACTCATTTGCACGCTTTTTTTCCCCAATTACCTTTTGGGTGCATTCTAATTTTGATGTCCAACCATGCTGCTGTTTGTTTATGACGGGCAGTGGAAGGCCAGCTAGGGATCATTTCTGCAGTTTTTTCTTTACTCTGCACCTACCTTCTGTTTGTTGTTAAAAAGTGGGTGGCATATTCTTTAGCAGTATATACCTTATCTTGTATTTTGTTTGTTTTATTCACTCTGGGATCACTTTCTATCTCAGCACACCTTTCCTTCTTTAGGTAAATTTCACTCTCTGAAGAACGTGAGGGGCAAGACGGCCAATCAGGCAGAATAGGTCCGAGCTGCCATCTTTTTGATTGTTGTCAGGGCTATCCCAGCTCATGCAGGAACTATTAGGAACTGCAGGAGCAGGATCTCTAGTCTGTAACAGGATCCGTCAGGGTCAGTTGCACTTTTTAGTGTGTTGCGTAGTTCCCGTGTGAGTTGCAACACAACCCTAGCCCTAAGGAGTTGAGGCAGAGCTGATAGGAATTTTATGTATAAATAGTGGAGGGAGAATTGCATAGTAAATAATACAGTTGAAAAAGGATAATTTACCATTTAAATCTGTTTCCTTAGTCTGGTCAGCAGCACAACACAGAAATTCTTCACCCTGTGAGCTGAGAATGGAAATTTGAATCACCCCAGACTTTCTCCACTTGTGTATTTTGAACTTTTTTATTAGCAGGTTAAGAATTTTGTATAGAGGGAGCACTCAACTGCTGATGGGACAATGGGAAAACAGATTTACACATAGCTCCCAACTTTCAAAGAAGACAAAGAGGGACAGATTAAGGCTGAGGCTACACAAGCACTGCTGCGAGTTCATCCCATGACACTTGGATCCCGCTCTGATGGAGTGCAAGCTGAGTGCCATGCCACTGTAATGCGGTCCTGCGCTTGCAGCACAGCCAGGTAGGAGGGGGCACGCGCTGTGAAGGAGAGGGAGGGACTAATTTCCCTATCTCCTCTATTTTCAGCTGATGCGTATATCGAACTGTACTCTGTTGTAATGCGAATGATGTGCAACACTTGTCTCGCACCCATGGACTTGTAATGGTGCGAGAGAAAACTAATTGGATTCCACCCGCAGCATGCTGCGATTGTTTTCTCTGTCCAATTAGGGCTGAGAAAAAAATCGCTCATGGGAGCGGCCCCATACAGTAATTGGTCCTAGTGGAATTCCACTCGCTCCGTTTTTCTCATTGTATGTCCTTAGCCTAAGGATACACCAAGCATGTCGTACAACCACACTCATAACCACATCCACTTACTACATTTTAGGAGACTATCTTAACCACACGCCTAGCCACATCAAAAATATTGTTAGAAAGTGATGCTTACACTACTTTTAAACAAGGAATCCAATTTGACACACCTCACAGAAATCGTCTTTTTCTCTCAGAATTTTGTAAATATTATGGTGGCCTAGACAAATTTGCACACCCAACATTTTATGGCACACAATCCCACTGTCACGATTCCTTTGTGCAGAGCATCTTGCACATTAGGAGATGCTCTGTTGTGTTTTCCTGGACTACTGAGCTGGCAGTGACACGATTCCTTTGTGCAGAGCATATTACACATTAGGAGATGCTCTGCTGTGTCCTCCCGAAGATGACCCAACTTTGACTGACTTTTCAAAATTTGTCCGATCATTGATTACTTCAGCAACAAATTTGCTGAGGTAAAAAAACAAGAGGACTGGAGTAGATAGTGTGTCAAATCTCATCAATACATTTTTATTCATTATTCAAAAACGTTTCTTAGTAATAAAGGACACCAAAAATGGTTATAATAAAACATGAACATAAAAACATGCATGGAGAGGGATCACAATCTGTGTAGAGATAAAAAAAGATGTACGGTATGTTGGACAACTATTGGGACGTACTGATGACCCCTTTTAGGGTTAAACTTTTGAGTAAAGACACTGGTGCATTTAAAGTAAGGAAAAGCCTTGCTCCATTATATTCTATGCCAATTGAGGTATTAAGAAGGATTGCCTAATGCAAAAAGGTGCAACTGCTGTAATTTGGCAGGAAAATCTATATATAAACACAATGCACTAGGATATCCAGACATGCACCAGTATCCTGTAATCCAAGGAAATCTACAGTTGTGCTCAAAAGTTTACATACCCAAGCAGATTTTTTGCTTTCTTGGCCTTTTTTTTCAGGTAATATGAATAACAAAATTGTTTCCACTCATGGTTAGGGGTTGGCTGAAGCCATTTATTGTCAAACTACTGTGTTTTCTCTTTCTAAAGCGGGCTTTACATGCTACGAGATCGCTACAGCGATCTCGTTGGGGTCACGGATTTTGTGACACACATCCGGCCGCTGTAGCGATCTCATTTTGTGTGACTCCTAGGAGCGATTTTGGATCGTTGCAAAAACGTCCAAAATCACTCCTCGTTGACATGGGGGTCCATTCTCAAATATCGCTGCTGTCGCGTGGGCGAAGTTGTTCCTCGTCCCTGCGGCAGCACACATTGCTACGAGTGACGCCGCAGGAACGAGGGACCTCTCCTTACCTGCCACACGCCAGCAATGAGGAAGGAAGGAGGTGGGCGGGATGTTTGTCCCGCTCATCTCCGCCCCTCCGCTTTGATTGGCCGGCTGCTTAGTGACGTCTCGTTGATGTCGCTGTGATGCCGAACGTCCCTCCCCCTTGAGGGAGGAATTGTTCGGCAGTAACAGCGACGCCACCGACCAGGTAAGTGCGTGTGATGCTGCCGTAGCGATAATGTTCGCTGTGGCAGCGATCACCAAATATCGGCATAACGATAGGGGCGGGTGCTATCACGCTCGCCATCGCTAGCATCGGCTAGCGATGTCGCAGCGTGTAAAACCTGCTTAACTCATAATGACAACCAAAAACATCCAAATAACCCGTTCACATTCCCCTGACTAGTCTGCTCTTAGCATGTTAGCACATCTTCCATGGCAGGTTTAGGCTCAGTGCGCATGATCAGAAGTCACCGCACTTTCGGTCATCCGAACTAGATCACTGAAGCCTGGACATGTATACCCGGCTTCATAGTGCGTATGACCGGAAGTGCCGGGACTTCTGATCATGTGCACTGAGCCTAAACCTGGCATCGGAGGCGGGTGACAACGGATACAGGTACACACGTCCATGCCGATGACGCTGGGCATTGAATAGCATGTTAGCACGCCCACAGGGGCATGGTAACATGCTAAGAGGGCAGACTAGTCGGGGAAAATAACGCCCTTTAGACTAGTCCCTGCACTCATTAGCATATCATAAAGGATCTTTAGAAATACTTTTTCTAAAGATCCCTTTATCTATGCTACTAGATCCAGGACAGTTAGGCAGGAATTAGACATATGCACTCATAACTGCTGGTGATTCTGGGTGCATATTGGACCTGACAGGTTCCCTTTAAGGGTATAACAATTAAGTTCGAAAATTTTCAAAATATTTTCCAAATTTCCAATATTTTCACAAAAAATATCATTACACATTTACCACTGTCACATAATACAATGTAACATGAAAAAACACCCAGACTCAGAATCACTGGAATATATTGAAGTGTTCCAGATTTATTACATCATAAAGTGACATCAGTCAGAATTTGGAATGGTCATGGCTTGGCCTGGTCAGGAAGGTGAAAACAGGCTGGGTGGTGTAGGGATTAAAAAAAATGCAACTTCACATCTACATCAAATAAGAGGGAACAGTCATAAAAAAATTCAATAATCAGAGAAGATTGTTATAGTGTATTTGGGTGCAAACACTTGCTGAAAACAAAGCCACAATATTTATGCAACGTGTGAACACAGCCTTATAGACACAAAAAAAGCCAGATTATTATTATAGCGCCATTTATTCCATGGCGCTTTACATGTGAAAAGGAGTATACATAATAGGGACAAGTACAATACTCAAACAATACAAGGTACAAACTGGTATAGGAGGAGAGAGGTCCCTGCCCGCTAGGGCTCACGGTCTACAAGGGATGGGTGAGGATACAGTAGGTGAGGGTGGAAATGGTCCTACAGCGCTATGGAGGACTGAGGGTTACTGCAGGTTGTAGGCTTGGCGGAAGAGGTGAGTCTTCAGGTTCCTTTGGAAGCTTTTCAAGGTAGGTGAGAGTCTGATGTGTTGTATAGTGAAGCTACATGAAGATGATAAAGTACTGGCTGCTCAAAAACAACTAAACAAAATACAGGTCTCAACTAGAGATGAGTATGATGCACCAATGACGTTGCACCAGCCCTGGATAATCAAAAGCCGTGCCAGGAATGTGTGAAGGTAATATATTTGTATCCTCCAATTCAGCTGCCAGGAACCACTGAACATTACAATGGAGTCCCATGAATTGATCTGCTCATCTTTAGAACCAACCATCCTGAATCCAGTAGACAGTCCTGGATTTGGGCCGTGCAGTCTCGAGCGGTGGCAGAATGTTCCTCACTGCCACCGCCCCTCTGACATCTCCTCCTGCCGAGAAGAACGAAATGGCAAGTGGGTGTGACTTGATGTATGGCCAGGGACACAGGCAAAATTTACCTAGCAACTTCTTTCTTTTCTTCAAAAGTTGAACGGTATGCTTTAAATTCTGCTGACACAATTGACAGTGGCATCTAAGTGATTATACTGCTGTGATTGGAGCCATCTCCACTTGTAGCAGTTAGACTTGGGTGTCAGCTGTATAACGCAGCCACCACCTGTGCTGTATAGAGTGTGACCTGGGCTCAGCTCCTGAGTAGAGATGAGCAGGGCTGTTGAAGATCAGCCAGGGTTCAGCTGAACTTTAGATAAAGTTTTAATTTTTGTTTTTTTTCATACTACCTCCAATAACGATGATTTTACCTCCAGGGGGAGTCATTCAAACACTGCAAGCGGCTTGCACTGGGCCGAGCACTGACTGTACCCGAGCAAAATGATGCTCGATCGAGTGGTCCACAGATGTAGAGCACATGAACTCCAAACTCGAACTCTAATTTTTTTGAAAAGTCTATGTTCTGTATGAACACAAAACTTTACCATTCGGGTCTGCTCATCTCTACTCCCGAGCTCTCCTCAGAAATTAAGGTCTCATTCATACGTCAGTATTTTTGCATCAGTGTTTCTATGCCAAAGTCAAGACTGAAACTGACAGGGATAAATTATAATTGAAAGATTGTCATTTTTTCTGTGTTTTGGAGACACTTCTGGTTTTGGCATAAAAATACTGATTAAACTTACTGAAGTGTGAATGAGGCCTTAGTGTGCACATCCACCGTATAGATCTTGCTAATTGAATTCTGGGCAGAGTGGATCTCCAGAAAAAATGAAAAATTCTAATTTTTTTTTTATTAATTGCTTTGTGTCTCTTTATCTACTACTAGCTGTAGTACCCGGGCGTTGCCTGGGATAGTAACTATCTCTCTGTCTCTCTCAGTCTCTGTCTGTGTGTCGCTGTCTGTCTGTCTCTCTGTCTCTTTCCTTGGCCGTCTGTTTCTATCTCTCTGTCTGTCTTTATATTAGTCTATCTGTCTGTATCTCTGTGTCTGTCTCTCTATCTGTGGCTGTGTCTGTCTGTCTCTCTCTATCTCTGTGTCTGTCTCTATCTCTCTCTTTCCCCGTCTGTCTCTTTCCAGATCTGTCTCTTTCCAGGTCTTTCTCTTTCCCTGTCTGTCTCTTTCAAGGTCTGTCTCTTTCCCTGTCTGCCTGTCTCTGTCTGTCTTTTTCTTTGTCTGTCTTTATCTCTCTGTTTCTTTCCTCATCTGTCTCTTTCCAGGTCTGTCTCCCTGTCTCTTTCCCTGTCTGTCTTTGTCCATCTCTTTGTCTGTGTGTTTGCCTGTCTGTCTCTTTCCCTGTCTGCCTGTCTCTGTCTGTCTCTTTCCTTGTCTGTCTCTATCAAGGTCTGTCTCCTTCCCCATCTGTCTTTGTCTGTCTCTGTCCCTGTCTGCCTGTCTCTGTCCTTGTCTGCCTGTCTCTGTCCCTGTCTCTGTCCCCATCTGTCTTTTTCCTGGTTTGTCTCTTTCCCCGTCTCTCTTTCCCTGTCTGTCTCTTTCCCCATCAGTCTCTGTCTATCTCTTTCCCTGTCTGTCTCTTTCACCATCTGTCTGTCTCTGTCTGTCTCTATCTGTCTCCCCACCGACATCATATTACCTCACACGTAAGCTTCTTATACTACTAATGTCCTTTCTTCCTATAGCAACCAATCACAGCTGCTATTAATAACCTGTAGTTCTGGGCTCCATTCACTTTAATGGAGGCAGGTTTTTTGGAGAGTAACTGTAAAGTGAGGGGATAAATTTTCCTGTCAAAACATAGTCTACGACGTTCCCTGGGTCACATGAAGCGTCTGTGCAAAATTTAGTGATTCTAAATGCGACGGTGCGGATTCCTTTAGCGGACATACATACACACATACATACATACACACATATATACATACATACATACACACATAAACTCAGCTTTATATATTAGATTAGGACTTGTATGAAAATCAGATATTGTTTTATATTAAAGTCATGCAAAAGTTTGGAAAGTTCTGAAGAGTTTGTTGGCAGGGTGGACGGGCGCAGTTGTAGTTGTAGCAGAGGCTGTGGCTAGGCCCAGTGTTATTTCTTTGCATTCGGATTGCCTCTCCAGTGCAATTAAGTGTTAACAGTACATTCTCATGGACACTTTAACTGTTTTCTTCAAGATAACTTTACTGGTAATTTTCAACAGCATATCTTGATCTCGCACAAGGTGGGCACATTCTTGTCCCCCGAGGGGGTTTCCAGTAGCTGCACATCTGGAGTCTCAACCGCCTTCTTAGGATCCCGTTCACATTGTTCAGCATCACACATAGCACTTTCAGTAACGAGTCCATCACCGGTTAAAAAGTGTAACAACTTTACTGTAACATCTTTCAACACACTGCTTCTACTTCTTTAAAGCAGTTTTTCTACCAAGATTTTCCATAGGCAATTCCTTCTTTACAGAAACTGGCTCTTTAGCTACGGCCACCAAGAAGCGATTTATCGTTTCCTTCCTGACCCAAACATTCAGCATGTCAGCTGGTCTGACAGCTCGGCTCTTTGGCAATGAGAGGACTCCTGGTTGATCTCCCGCTGTGCTAGTGGCCCCGCAGACCATCTGTCTACAACACTTACAATCTGCCGGCCTAACGGCCCCGTTACATGCGTCGATTTATTGTGCGATCGCATGTGTGATCGCACCCGCCCCCATCGTTTGTGCGTCACGGGCAATTTCTTGCCCATGACGCATAAAGTCGGTCACCCCAACTTTGAGGCCCTGTTACACGCTACGATATATCGGGTGATATGTCGTCGGGGTCACAGATTCGGTGACGCACATCCGGCATCGTTTGACATATCGTAGCGTGTGACAGCTACGAGCGACTGTTAACGAGCAAAAATACTCACCTTATTGACACGTCGTTCATTTTCAAAATATCGGTCAAATTCCTGGATGCAGGTTGTTCGTCGTTCCTGAGGAAGCACACATCGCTCCGTGTGACACCCCGGGAATGACGAACACAGCTTACCTGCATCCCGCCGGCAATGCAAAAGGAAGGAGGTGGGCGGGATGATACGTCCCACTCATCTCCGCCCCTTCGCTTCTATTGGGTGGCCGCTGTGTGACGTCGCTGTGATGCCGAACGTCCCTCCCCCTTCAGGAAGAGTATGTTTGCCGCCCACAGCGAGGTCGTTCACACAACACGGGTAACAAATTGTAGCTGAGGGGCTCACACTTCACTTCAGTCTCCTTGACTCTTTCTCTCTTCTTGTCTTCTTTTAAAATGCCTGACTCCTCCACACCACTCGACTCCACTCTGCTACATCTGACCTTGCAGGTCCTATCTCTTCTTGCCACTACTCCTGCCTGCAACCAGGAAGCTCTCTTCCCTAGATTCTCTTCTGTGCAGGGGACTCTCCTCCTCCTTTTAACCCATGTCTCTACATTCCCTTACGCTGAGGGACCAGGGACTCAGTGACACCTGGGGGTGGTCAGCCAAATTACACAGGGGAAACACATAACTATATAGTTCATTACTATCATATTTCACTAGAATATACCCATTTGTCATAACATCTTCACTTGTACTATAACATTCTTCAGGGGCGGCAAGGCACTGGACCCCTCTTACATATACACCAGGGGAACGAACGTCACCACACCACATGGACTCATCACACGCCTAGGGACGCAGATACAGTTGGTCCTCTCCTCACTAGGACCTTCAGTGTCCAGGATCTGGGTTTGACCCAAACGTATGGGCCATATTTTGGTTAACCGTACTCCTCACTCACTACGCCTCCCACAGATGCAGCTTCTGTCTCTTTCCACTTCACTGGGGACTCTACTGTCACTTTCCATGTCCCTGACTTTCTATTGACTAAACTCCTCCTTGCAATTAACTCTCCCTAACCCAAGAGTACCAGGGAAGCAGTTACTGCATTGTGGCCATCTAGTAGCCGCATGGGCACATTACACTGTTATATCAATTTGAGACACTACAGAATTAAATAAATGGTGTATTGTAGGACAGGGGAGGCCGCGCCTTATGTGCCGCCCCTGCAGCGGTCGAACCGCTCGGATTCGGGGGTGGTGATTACTCGTGACAAGAGGGTATCCGGACCCGGGGGCTAGGGGCCACACTCAAATGAAGAAGGGGATTATTTACAGGGTATAGGTATAGTTCATGATGCCACAAGTGGTGTACGGTAATTGGGAGTTCCGCTGCTGCTGTTGGGAGTACCCGGAGTGATGGAGTGGGACAGCAAGATGACGTTACCTGCCACGGGTAGGGGAAGGCCCCGAGACTCTGGATGGTGCTATGGGATGCAGGGGAAGCGCAGACTCGCTGGTTGCAAGGGTTAATTAGGTACTCACTCAGCAATAAAGCAGATGCTGACAACAGGGTAAACCAAGTCTCTGACTGCCGTTGTCTCTTGAGGGGAGCTTCTGGGTCGCGTCCCCTGCAGCACTGCCTGGTGGTCTGTGACCTGCCTCCTGGCACAGAATTTAGAGTGTCCTTTGTGGCCCGTCAGCTTGGAGCTTTCCGGGCCCCGCTCCCCACTATGGATAAGTGAAGGAGCCTGCTCTTAGGAGCTCACGCTTAGGATTTCAGTGGGCCGCTTGTTTGGAAAGCCCTATCCCCCTCGTTGCACTAGTGCCCCCAATCTCTGAGCTTCGTGGGAACAGTCCATAGAGATCCTGTTCTCCGCAGGTTAATTGCCGGGTCGCCTGAAGCTTCTCCCCCGACCTAGGGTCCGTGTACCCCGTCGTGCCTTTGGTCCCTGACAGGTGATTAGGCCCAGGCTGCTGACTGTCCTCCAAGACAAGTCTCAGGCACCTAGCCTCAATCCCCTGCGACCGGGGGTCCGACTCCTCTAGGTCCAGACCACCGTCTGCGACCTAGTCTGCTTCTCCCTTGGGAGCTACAACTCTCAGCTTCCTCAGAGCTCCTCACAGCTCGAGGGCTACCACTCAACTCTAGGGAACTGCTACTCCCAGCTTCTCACTCACTGGGAGTTACTTCTGTTTTGCCTGTCAGCTCTGCTCTGTGCTCCATTTCCTCCCTCGTTGACTCCCCCCTACCACCACTCTGTCTGACCCCTAGGTGGACTGCCCTATTCCAGCTTAAGCAGCCCACTGGTGTGCCTGACAGGTGTGGTGCAAGGTGTATCTAGGATTTGTGAATGCTGAGAGAGGCAGTACTGCAGGTTAGGTTCCCAGAACCATGGGGGTTTGAGCCCTGCACGGGGAGGGAAAGATTGTGCAGAACCCTGTGACGACCTGAATAGTCCATGGCGTCACATTTACACCCCCTTAGGCTACTTTCACACATCTGGTTTGAGCACTGCGGCTCAATCCGGCTGTGAAAACTATGCAACGGATGCGGCGAAAACACCGCATCCGTTGCATAAGTTTTTACATGCGGCCCGTCCGTTTTTTTCCGGTTGCGGCATGCTACTGAGCATGCGCAGTGGAAAAAACCGCATGCGGCGACCGGATGCGTTTTTTTCCGCATCGCGCCGCATCCGGCCTCCATAGGTATGCATTGAAAGATGCGCCGCAGCGGCCGGATGCGGCGCGATGCGGTGTTTTTTGCCGGAGCAAAAAACGTTGCAGGGAACGTTCGATCGGGCCGCGGCATCGGCTAAATCTGCCGCATGCGGCAAAAACCGGACCGAACGCAAGATCCTGCGGCACAATACGGCACTAATGTAAGTCTATGCAAAAAAAAAACGCAACCGGCGTTACAAAAGCCGGTTGCGGTTTTTCTGCAGAACGCCGTATTGTGCCGCAGAGCAAAAATCCGGATGTGTGAAAGTAGCCTACAGGCTCACAAACTTTCAAGCACTTTGTATATTCTAGTAGTCAGAGACACGGTCCTTCAGCCCGCTAGCAATGTATCCCACTATTATACACCCCCTAATCCCTCTCATTTGCAGTGCTTGCATTGCCTTTCAGCAGTGCAGACTTCTCTTAGGCATCTGTGGAGCCCCGCATTACCTTCTGATGCAGGACGCCGCAGGGTCTCCACGGGCTTGGAAATCTTCGGGTCACAGGTAGGTTACCTTCAATGGGGGATTCGTGACGCCACTCTCGGTATTTGCGGTCAGGGGATGACCGCCACTGCGGTATAGGGGGCGCCTGGGGCTGATGTTCGTTGCAGTCAGATGTTGTAGCCCGATGTTGTCCCGAGAGTGAGGCTGGCCCCAGGGCCCAGTGTAAGTGTGTAGTACCACAGGTCGCAGAAGGACTCACACACAAAACAGCAATGTCTTTCAGGGTTTTTACTCACGCTTTCTGGTAACAGTGAGCCAACCCGGGCGATGCTGTGATGAACCAGAGGACGAACCAAGCAACCTTCAGGCTAATCCAAGGGTGACTGCTGACTTGCCTTCCTAGCCCTCTTGTTTTTGTGGTGACCCAGACTTGGAGTCTTACGGGGTCACCCAGGGAAACTGCTTCCACCTGTTCTCCCCTTTTCGGCCCGTTTGCTTGTAACCTTGACCAAGTAACTCCGGCTGCTTGCCTCTCGTCACTTATGGGCCCTCTCGTTGCTACGTGGCTGCGGACTCTGTGTTGGTTTGGTGAAGGGCATGGAGTGCCCTTACCTGCAGGTTTAGCAGGCCAACTGAATGGGCCCCTGCTCTGGCGACCTGTAACCCCGTGCGGGCGTAGTCCACCAGGCAGTCACCTTGCTCAGCCACCTATAAGCACTCCATCCCTAGGTGGTTTTCAGGCGGCACTGCAAGGTAGCCGTTCTCCCCCGCCAGCAGCCACTACACCTGCGGTGTCCGACTAGTGACAGCCCGCAGGTTCTCTCTCTGCGACTGCTCTCTCTCCCTCGGCTTCACTAACTGACTCGGCTCACTACTCCCTCCCCTCTGTGCCTGCTAGTGATGTGTCGGTCGCGAACGATCCGACACAAAGATCCGGCTCTCTGCAGTGACTGACAGGAGCCGGATCACTAGTGTGAGCCACTAAAATATCTAAACGGCTCTTTTCGCCGTCAAAACCCCGCCCACCAGCGGCTAAACTCCGCCTACTCAGCAATCTAATTGGGCGCTCGCAAGTGGGCGGGGTTTAGCCGCGGGTGGGCAGGGCTTTGGCGGCGTTACTATAATCTTAAATATGTGTTCACCTGGGGTGAACACATATTTAATAAGGAGCCGAGACCGAGCTGAAAGAGCCGGCTCTTTTTGGTGAGCGGAGCCATAGGAACCGGATCACCAAAAAGAGCTGGACTGCCCATCACTAGTGTCTGCCTCCGCAACTCTAGCAACCATCTTCTCTACCACACCCCTTGAGTGGAGATGGAGGCCACGCTCCCTCCTGGATTCCACAGGGGTCCCCTCAAAGGTCAATGTGGGAGACCTGGTTACTATGTGCCCATGTGTCCACACCCCGGTCAGCCTTCTGGATTACCTGTTTTGTACTCACTCAGCCTGAGTGCAGTACTCAGTGGCGCCTGACCAGGTTAGGGGCGCCTGACCAGGTTAGGGGCGCCACACATCATTCACACATCAGTATTTTCCATCAGTGTTTGTATGAGAAAACCAGGAGTGGGACAGAGAAAAACTATAATTGAAAGATGTACACCTGTTTTCTGTTTCTGAGAAACACTGATAAAAAATATTGACGTGTGAATAAAGCCTTAGGCAAACCAAAACTGGAACCAAAACTGCACCTTGTCCCAGAGAGCCTGTTAATGTAAAAATAAAAACGCTAGTAATGATGGTGCGTTTCTTTATGCGTTTTTGATGCGTTTTTGTCAATTCTGATTTCATGTCTTTCAGTAGAAAGTGTGACAAAGCAAAAGAAGACAGAACCTGCTACTTTTTTTTGTTAGAAATTTGTGATAAATAAACTGCAGAGAAAAAAACTGCAACATGCTAACAGCAAATCTGAATTCTCATAGACTTTGATAGGAAGTTAGAAGTGAGAACTTTCTGACAAAACTGCATAAATAAAGCGTCAAAAACGCGACAAAAACTGCAGCGTGCACATGTAGCCATTCATATAGCAGCTTCCTGCAAAATGTAGGACGGCTCCTCCCCGCCAAGTGACTGATCAGATGACTGTGACATCATCACAGGTCCTGGAAGCACAGAACAGCCGTATTTTTGGTGTGCGGCTCTGCAGGAGGAGGTGTGTCGAGATTCCTCATTACTGGGCGTAGGGGGCATTAACCCACTTAGTGCTGAGCCCATGATAAATCTCTGTGTGTGACTATAGTTGGATTGTGTGTTATACCGGGGGCAGGACGGGGCCAGGACTGGATGTAGTGATCATGTGAAGCCGGTAACAGCTCCGGAGATTTCTTACATGGGATCTTTCTGATGTTACATCGTCATCTTCTCCCCATTCAGGTCCCTACAATATCGGATCCTCTCAGATCTTCTATAGAAGAGAATTTTCCTGATTGATCCGTCAAGGATGGATAGGGACAGGGACAAGATGGCGGAGAGGATATTACACCTCACCCTAGAGATCCTCTTCCGGCTTACTGGAGAGGTGAGAGATTCTGATGACGTCACATTACATCATTCTTATCTATGGGAATAACAGATGGACAGAACTGGAGAGGTGAGGACTCTGGAAATGTCTGTAGTGAGATTTATTAATGTGTCTCTCCATAACCAGGATTACACAGTAGTGAAGAAGACCTCTAGTGAGCGCTGTCAGGACCCTGTGTCTGAGGGATGGGGAAGACCCCTGAGCCCAATCACGGGGCCTCCACCTCACCCCCTGATACATGAGGACATCAATGACCAGAAGATCCTAGAACTCACCTACAAGATGATTGAGCTGCTGACTGGAGAGGTGACACTGCTGGGAATGCTGGGACATTATACAGTAACGCTATGAAGGGATCGGGGGATGACGGTATCATTGTATGTGTCAGGTTCCTATAAGGTGTCAGGATGTCACCGTCTATTTCTCCATGGAGGAGTGGGAGTATTTAGACGGACACAAAGATCTGTACAAGGACGTCATGATGGAGATTCCCCAGCCCCTCACATCACCAGGTAATAGACAGGACTAAACACACACGGCCTATAATTATCTGTATGTAAGGAATGAATTCAGTCCTTGTATGTGTTTCCTCCAGTTCTATCCAGTGAGAGGACAACACCAGAGCGATGTCCCCGTCCTCTTCTTCCACAGGACTGTAAACAAGAAAGTCCAGATGTTCCTCAGGATCATCAGGTAGATGGAGAGAAGGTGCCATGACATCTCCCTATGATGTGTAGACGGCTGTGAAGGTCTTGTGCTCAGTCTTGTTTTGTCCTCCAATATTATATGTTTTATAAGTGTGTATGAAAATGGTAGAGATTGCAGGATTAGAGCTCATCATAAATGCAACTTCTCCATCTGTGACTTTTACAATATTTCTTTCAGGGTGAAGATCTGACCTATATTAATACCACAGGGACATATGTGAGTGGTGATGAATGGTGTAAAGAGGAGATACCTACAGACACAGGTGAGTAGAAACCACTAAATGCAGAGAATATGCCTTGTTGAATTCTTCAGACTATGTTCACAGTTGTTTTTAATGTGGATTTTAAAGATTTGGGACCCAAATGAAAGCCACTCTTTTTTGCCTTATTTTTTTATTAACACATTTTGACTATAAATTTTCAATGACCAAAACTGAAATGTTTCTTTACTCAGAGGAGTATCTAGAGGGGGAGCTGGCGGGGCATTTGCTCCAGGCGCAGTTGCCCCAGGCGCAGTTCCAGAGAGGCTCTGTTGGGCTGCATGATGCCGCGCTCTGAGATTCTCCCCGTTCCGTTTTGCCACCTTCCGTAGTGGGAGCCGGCTATTCTGAGTCCTGCTATCAAGCTGACAGCCCAGACTCAGAGGAAGTGCGGCGGGTGGCTCCTTGTGATCAATTGTAATGGTGTCTGTCAGACGCCATTACAATTGAACCCTGACCACCGACACTTCTGGGTCAGCGCGACATCATCAATGTGATCAGTTCAGCTGATCAGACTGTTGACGTCACTTGTCGTAGACACTGCCCACAGACGTAGCAAACAGCGGCGGTGGTGAATGCTCCAGTGGAGCTGAAGACACCGAAGAGGAACAACAGAGGGTGAGGGGGGCAGTATATACGGACACAATATGGAGGGTGGAATATATTGTATTTGTGTCCACATATCATGTAGAGAGATGGTGGGCAGGGTGGAAATAGGTATGACCACACAGCATGGAGAGAGGGTGGAAAGGAGGATGTATGGCCAAACAACATGGAGAGAGGATGGAGAGGAGGATGTATGTATGACTACACAGCATGGAGAGAGGGTGGAGAGGAGAAGGTATATATGGCCACACAGTATGGAGAGAGAGGGTGGAGAGGAGGAAGTATGTATGGCCACACAGCATGGAGAGAGAGCGTGGAGAGGAGGAAGTATGTATGGCCACACAGCATGGAGAGAGAGGGTGGAGAGGAGGAAGTATGTATGGCCACACAGCATGGAGAGAGAGGGTGGAGAGGAGGAAGTATGTATGGCCACACAGCATGGAGAGAGAGCGTGGAGAGGAGGAAGTATGTATGGCCACACAGTATGGAGAGAGAGGGTGGAGAGGAGGAAGTATGTATGGCCACACAGCATGGAGAGAGAGCGTGGAGAGGAGAAAGTATGTATTGCCACACAGCATGGAGAGAGAGGGTGGATAGGAGGAAGTATGTATGGTCACACAGCATGGAGAGAGAGCGTGGAGAGGAGGAAGTATATATGGCCACACAGTATGGAGAGAGAGGCTGAGGAAGAGTGATGTATATATGAAGACATTTGTGGAGAGAGGGAGGGGAGTGGGGATGTATTTGCACAGTATGGGGAACAATGAAGCAATGTATATAGATATAGCATGGGGAGAGAGGTTGAAGGAGGAATGTATACAGGCATAGTAGAGGGTGCGAGGTTGATGGTGCATATGAACACAGTGTGAGGAGCAATCGGGGGAAATTAATCTTGAAGACACAGTATGGGGAATTTCAGGACTGTATGTATGCGAGGGGGTAATTTTGAGGACACGTTATGGGCAGAAAATGGGCAGAATGGGTGCAGACACAGTATGGGGGAGCGAGGAGGAAATGTATGTGGACACAGTTTGGGGAGTGAGGGGGAATGAGTGCGGAGGTTGTGAGGAGACTGTGTGGTATGAAAAAAATTGAGGGGTATGGAGAGGGGGCAGCATGGGGGGGGGACAGTGTGAGGCCATAGCGAGAAGGGGTGCCTAATGATGGGACATACTATATTACAGTTCCAGAAGCAAGGACTAGGGGAAACTATATGCAACTGAGTAAGGAATTGGCTAAAAGATAGAAAACAAAGAGTAGTCATAAATGGTACATTCTCTAAATGGGCTATAGTCAGCAGTGGGGTGCCGCAGGGATCTGTGCTAGGACCGATTTCTTTTTAATCTCTTTATTAATGACTTTGTGGATGGGATTGATAGTAAAGTGTCCGTCCTTGCTGATGACACCAAACTATATAGCATATTAAAAACTGACCTTGATTGTACAATATTCCAAAAAGATCTGGATAAGATGTCAGAATGGGCGGATACTTGGCAAATGAGATTTAATGTTGATAAATGTAAAGTAATGCACCTAGGACAGAGTAATCCTATAGCTGCGTATACATCAAATGGAAGTAAACTCGGGTCTACAGAACAGGAGAAGGACTTGGGTATTCTTATTACAAATAAGCTGAGCAGCAGCACTCAATGTCAAGCAGCAGCTGCTAAAGCAAAAAGGATTTTTGGGTGTATAAAAAGAGAGATTAGATCCCGCGATCCCAACGTATTGTTACCCCTCTATAAATCACTTGTAAGGCCACATCTAGCATATGGGATCCAGTTTTGAGCTCCACATTTTAAAAAGGACATTCAGAAGTTAGTCGGTTCAAAGGCAATTAACTAGACTACTACATGGAATGAAAGGCCTCCCATATGTTGAAAAAGTTAGATATGTTTAGCTTAGAAAAAAAGATGTCTCAGAGGAGATCTCATATATATGTGTGGTCAATATAAAGGACTGGCACATGACTTATTTCTTCCAAAGACAATACTAAGAACCAGGGGGCATACACTGCGAGTGGAAGAAAAGCGATTCCGGCAGCTAAATAGGAAAGGGTTCTTTACAGTTAGAGCGGTCAGACTGTGGAATGCCCTACCACAAGAGGTAGTAATGGCAGATACTATAACCGCTTATAAAAAAAGGGCTGGATGATTTCCTCAGTACACACAACATTGTTGGTTATAAATGACTAAAGGGGGCTTTACACGCTACGATATCGTTAATGTTTTATCGTCGGGGTCACGTTGTTAGTGACGCACATCCGGCTTCATTAACGATATCGCATCATGTGACACTTACCAGCGACCTTAAGCGACCTCAAAAATGGTGAAAATCGTTCACCATGGAGATGTCGTCCCAAAACCAAAAATCGGGTATGGTTGATTATCGATGTTGTTCGTCGCTCCTGCGGCAGCACACATCGCTGTGTGTGACACCGCAGGAGCGAGAAACGTCTCCTTACCTGTCGCCGATCGCAATGCGGAAGGAAGGAGGTGGGCGGGATGTTACGTCCCACTCATCTCCACCTCTCCGCTTTGATTGGCCGGCCGCTTAGTGACGTCGCGGTGACATCGCTGTGATGCCGAATGTCCCTCCCCCTTGAAGCAGGGATTGTTCGCCGCTCACAGCGACGCCGCCAACCAGGTAAGTGCGTGTGGCGCTGCCATAGCGATAATGTTCGCTGCGGCAACGATCACACGATATCGCGCGCACGACAGGGGTGGGTGCTTTTGCGTACGATATCGCTAGCAATTGCTAGTGATATCGTAGCGTGTAAAGCCCGCTTTAGTGACCAAATGTAGAATTGATGGAGGAAGGGTGAACTAGATGGACCTAGGTCTTTTTTTTCAACCTAAGTAACTATGTAACTATAGTATAAAGACCGGGCAGTATAATGAGGACACAGTGTAGAAGACAGTGTGAAGAGGGTCTCAGTATGGAAAGGAGAGGGCAATGTGGTGGTCATGTACCATTAGAGGGACAGTGTATGCATCATATTTTGTGCAGAGAACACAGTGAGTGGCAATTATTTATTAAGGGGCACAGCGTAGGGCAGATATTTTTATATAGAAGTATAACCATTCCACTATACAGCTACAAGATGTATTAGTCATTGCTGAGGTCAGTGATTGGCTGAAGCGGTTACATGTTTGGCTGCAAGAGAAAGCATGGAGATTGGGAGAGGAGTGACTGGTCAACTCTCTGGAAATTAGGAAATTACTAATATTATCTCCCAAACACCCTTTAACCTTTTTATGACCGTATATACGGTAGTTTTAATTTTTTCGCTTTAATTTTTTTCTTCCCTTTCATGCAGGAAAAATAATTTTTGTAAAAAAAATCCTCCAATATCAGTGATGCCAAATGCCCTTTTTATGTATGTGGCTGTGTGTGGGAAATACATTTTTAAATTACTGATGATTTAACCTGTGTGAGAGCTTTTTTTTTCCGAGGCAAGCTGAAATTTTTACTGATTCCTTTTGTGGGTGGATAAAACATTTTGATCATTTTTTTTTTCTTTTTAATTGAAAATTTATGGGCTGATTTGCAGATAATAGAATCACAATAAATTATTTTTTTAATTATTTTTCTGCTTACAGCATTTACAATTTGGATAAATTGCTTTATTTCAATGGATCGGTCTTTTACGTACTTGGTGATACTAAATATGCTTATTTTTTATTTGTATTGGGATAAAAGGCGGTGATTCAAATATTATTTTAAATTCTTAAAAATAAATTTCTCTATCGCTTTCATTGGGGGACACAGGACCATGGGTGTATGCTGCTGTGACTAGGAGGCTGACACTAAGTGAACATAAAAAGAGTTAGCTCCTCCCTAGCAGTGTACACCCCTAGCCGGAGGCGGAACTATGCCAGTTTTTTGCTTAGTGTCGTAGGAGGCTGATGTGGGCCCATATCTCTGTGGGCCAACCTCAGCCTAGGCTATTTCTTTTTTCCGTTTTTTTTCATCCTATACGGCGCCGCTCAGCCTTCTCATCTTTTTTACGTTTTTTATCTCCTCTGCAGGGTTAAAGGCCCTGCATCAGAGAATACCCTCGCCTTTCCCTACGGGGTATCGTTCCCAGGGTTCCTTGAGGCTCGAGACGCCAGCCCCTATCCCCCTCCGGCCCCACGGTACCACTCCAGGGGCTGCTTGGGGTCCCACACGTTTATTGTTTATGGGCTCACTCCCCGTCGACCCCTATGGTACCGTCCCAAGGGGTGTTTCGGGTGGAGACGGCGAGGATGCTCTGCACTGGATGATCATCGCAAGCGCAGGAGCGCTCACAGCACCAGGCCTCCCCCAGCGTTCTTCCCTGATTCACTGGGCCCAGGCAAAGGATCACACACTGCAGCGCAGGAGCGCTCTGCAGTCTCCCCCACAGCCCCCCAGCAGCCCTCCCCTGGCACTTGCCAGCAGCAGCCGGCACTCACCGGGGGCCGCAGCAGCCAGGATGGGACCCAGGGATCTGGACACCGCGCAGGGACGCAGGTAAGCTCTGCTCCGTGCGCAGCGCTGCACTCCCGGCGGCCGCCGCTCACAAATTTAGTCCCCGGCTGTGGGCCTACCTTAGGCCGAAGCGCTCCGCCCCCCGTTTTGCGCGCGCGCGCGTGTCTTCCTGGCCCGCCCCCCGCTTTTTCTGCCCAGCAACAGCTGAACTCATCCCTAGCACGCCCCCTCAGTAAAAAAAAAAAAAAAGAGGCAAAAGCCCGCGTTTTTCTTGCAAATCGGCCCACCTCAGCACAGGCAGGCCACTGAGTAGCAGCATCTATTTTCCGGTGGCTGCCCCCGGCTACTCTGAGCCTCCTGCTGACCCGGGGAGGACACAGGCCTGGGTGAGTGCTGTTTCTCATTAGGATCAGCAACTTTTCTTACACTTTTTTCTCCCCACTTTTTTCCTTCCTATCTCCTGTCTCCTCCCTAGTGTCTCTAGTAGGAGCCCCTGAGCAGCCATGCCTAACTCTAAGTCTTCCCGATCCCTTTCATAATGCATTTTGCGTGCTCGTCCTGCAACGAAAAATTCTCCCAAGGCCAGCTTGCGTCCCTGACCCACAGCCCACGCAGATTGCCCCAGACGCCGCCGGCACCCCCATCCCACTCGCTACTGCAGCAGTATGCGCTCCCTCCCCCGGAGTGGCTGACTTCTTTCTCCCAGTCGGTGGATTCCCTGTCGAGGGCGTCTCTGACCATCGCACAGGCTTTGCAGTCGCTCCATACGCTCAGCCAGGCCCCGCAGGTCCAGCCGTCGCAGGAAGACAGTCGGTCTGACCCAGACCCGACTACTGGAGCGAGGAAGCGGACCCGCACGGTGTCGTCTTCCAATTCCTCCCAGAGGTTACTCTCCCCTCCAAGGCCCGAGTGCCACTCGTCTCCGAGACCGTCTAACGATTCAGGGGAAGAGTCGGATGCAGCCTCCCTTCTGGTTTCGGATCATTCAGCCGATGTCAGGCGTATGGTGGACAGCCTGGTCGACGCGGTGTATACGACGCTGAAGCTACAGCCGGACCCTGCAACCACCCAGAGCTCACAGGTATCTTTCAAACGACTTAAATGTGTTCACAGGTATTTCTGCGATCATCCAGAGTTCGCTGAGATCTTACGCAAGCACAGACGGCAACCGAACAGGACGTTCAACAGCGGTAAGTCGATTGATTTACACTATCCCTTCCCCGAGGATCTCAGGAAGGAATGGGCGGGCTCACCAGTGGTCGACCCTCCGGTCTCCCGCCTGGCCTCGCATACAGTCCTATCTCTGCCGCAGGGAACATCGCTCCGTGATGCCACGGACCGGAACATCGAGAGATTCACCCGCTCGGCTTTTGAGGCGGCAGGCGCGGCCCTGTCTCCGCCCTTCGCCGCCCTCTGGGTAGCTAAGGCCATGGTGACCTGGGCCGACACCCTCCGCAGAGGCTTCGCTCGCAGTCTGGCGATCCCGAGCTCGTCAACATGGCGGCACAGATTGCTCTGGCGGGTGAGTACATCATTAACGCATCTCTGTCTACAGCCAATTGCGCAGCACAAGCGGCCATCAACACGGTGGCAATCCGCCGGGCGGTCTGGCTCAGAGCCCGGAATGCAGACGCGGCTTCAAAGAAATCCCTTACCGCCCTCCCGTTTGCAGGAGGCCGCCTGTTTGGGGACAGGCTCGATCAGATTATCACCGAGGCTACGGGAGAGAAAAGCACCTCCCTTCCCCAACTGAGACCAAGATGTGTGCCGCGCCGCCAGCCGACCTCAGGTTTTCGCCCTTTTCGCATCTTCAGTTCCCCGACACAGCCTAGGAGGAACAGATCCCCGCAGAGAAGCAGGAAGAACCCGTCTTTCAAGACAAATCCCTCCTGGCGTTCCAGACCACGCCAACCTGCCAAACCAGCATCTAGATCTCAGCGATACACCTCCAAATGACTCGTGGTCTTCGCGCATCAGCGCAGACTAGGTGGGGGGGCGCCTTTCTCTTTTCCAACGCGTCTGGATCCCCTTGATCACAGACGCTTGGGTCAGAGAAATCCTAGTCTCGGGTTACAAGATAGAATTTACGTCAATTCCTCCAAGTCGGTTCACTGCCTTACCGTTTGGTCTTGCGTCTGCGCCTCGAGTGTTCACGAAAGTCATGGCGGCTGCCATGTCGATCCTACACTCCAGAGGTGTTTTGGTAATTCCATACATACCTGGACGACTTGCTGATCAAAGGGTCCTCTTTCAACGACTGTCGTCTAAGTGTCCAGATCACCATGGACACTCTATCCCGTCTCGGTTGGCTCATCAATCGGAAGAAGTCCTCGTTGACCCCGGCTCGCCGGATTACCGTCCTAGGCATGGAGTTCGATACCATCCAAGGACGCGTGTTCCTTCCACAGGAATAGATTGTCTCCCTCCGGAAGGACGTCCAGACCCTCCACCACTCCAGAGCGGTGTCCATACGATTTGGTATGAGGGCCCTCGGCCGAATGGTGGCGGCAATAGAGGCGGTTCCGTTTGCCCGCTTCCACCTTCGTCCTCTTCAGCTATCTCTGCTGCACAATTGGGACAAGTCTCTATTCACCTTGAATCGCAAGATACATTTGTCCCCGGAAGTCCGCCACTCGCTGCGCTGGTGGACCAACAGCCAGAATCTCGTCAAAGGAACGTCGTTCTTACTTGTGCACTGGAAGACAGTCACCACCGATGCCAGCCTGCTGGGCTGGGGAGCGGTCTTCCATGAACACACGGCTCACGGTCAGTGGTCCTACCAGGAAAGCCGGCTCCCGATCAATGTTTTGGAGTTAAAAGCAGTCCTACGAGCCCTGCAAGCCTTTCAGCGCCTTCTCCAGGGGTCTCCAATCAGGATACAATCAGACAACGCCACCGCGGTGGCATACATCAATTATCAGGGCGTCACGAGGAGCCTCATGGCAATGAGAGAGGTGAAGAGGATCATACAGTGGACAGAGTCTCACCACGCCAGGATCTCCGCGGTACATTTCCCCGGCGTGGAAAACTGGGCGGCCGACTACCTCAGCAGACAGGGTCTGGCGTCGGGCGAATGGTCTCTCAACAGAGAGGTTTTCGAGCAGATTTGCCACAGGTGGGGGACTCCGGATGTGGACCTGATGGCCTCGCGGTTCATCAATCAAGTCCCACAGTTCATATCCCGCTACCACGACCAGCAGGCGCTAGGAGTCGACGCCCTCATTCTTCCGTGGAATCAGTTCAGACTACCATTCATCTTTCCGCCGCTGCCACTGATCCCAAGAGTCCTCAAGAAAATCAAGGCAGAGGGCATTCCGGTGATTCTCATCGCCCCAGAATGGCCCAGGCGAGCACGATTCGCAGAACTCGCACAGCTCGTCGCAGACACCCCATGGCGGCTTCCGGATCGGCCGGACCTGCTGTCTCAGGGTCCGCTCTTCCATCAAAATTCAGGGGTTCTCAATTTAACGGCATGGCTCTTGAATCCTGGCTGTTAGCCCAGTCAGGATTTGCTCCAGGAGTGAGTCACACTATGATTAGGGCTCGAAAGCCTTCATCTTCAAAGATCTACTACCGCACCTGAAAGGCCTTTTTTCAGTGGTGCGAGGTCAACGGCAATCGCTCCCCGCTAGTTCTGTCACTACCGACGCTTCTAGCGTTACTTCAGGCAGGGTTGCAAGCGGGTCTCTCGCTGGCAACCATCAAGGGGCAGGTTTCGGCTTTGTCGGTTCTTTTCCAAAGAAATCTAGCATCACGTCCGCAGGTCAAGACGTTCATCCAAGGAGTCACTCATCTGAATCCGCCCTATCGGGCTCCGCTAGAACCATGGGATCTTAATCTGGTTTTAGGATCCCTCCAACTGGCTCCATTTGAACCACTCAAAAAATCTTCATTCTCACACTTATCCTGGAAAGTGGTCTTTTTGGTGGCGGTCACTTCAATCAGGAGAACGTCTGAACTGGCAGCTCTTTCGTGACGTTCACCTTTTCTTGTTTTTCACCAGGACAAGGTTGTCCTGCGCCCGTCTCCGGAGTTCCTGCCGAAGGTGGTGTCTCCTTTTCACCTGAATGAGGAGATCGTGCTTCCATCTTTTTGTCCGGCACCCACTCGCTCCTTGGAAAGGTCACTACACACTCTGGACTTAGTACGAGCGCTTAGGACTTACGTCTCGAGAACTGCGCCTTTCCGCAAATCAGACAACCTGTTCGTCCTGCCTTCTGGTTCCAAGAAGGGCATGCCGGCGTCCAAGGCTACCATTGCCAGATGGATCAGGTCAGCCATTTCGGAGTCCTACCGAATCAGGGACAAGTCCCCTCCGAGGGGAGTAAGAGCCCATTCCACCCGTGCAGTTGGGGCGTCTTGGGCAATCAGGCACTAGGCTTCAGCCGAGCAAGTCTGCAAAGCCGCAACGTGGTCCAGTCTTCATACCTTCACCAGGTTTTACAAGGTCCACACCCAGGCATCAGCAGATGCCTGCCTTGGGAGAAAGGTGTCGCACACCTCTAAAAAGGTAGTAAACATTTGTACAGAACTTTCCTACAGAATTTGTGTGTTTGTTTTGGATCTGTAGGACGGCTTATCTACCCACCCAGGGACTGCTTTTGGACGTCCCATGGTCCTGTGTCCCCCAATGAAAGCGATAGAGAAAGAAGGATTTTTGTGTACTCACCGTAAAATCTCTTTCTCTGAGTCTTCATTGGGGGACACAGCACCCACCCTGTTTGGATTGTGAGGTCTTCATTTACCGGATGTTTCCCGATGTTGTTCGCGGGTCACCTTTGTTTCCATCCGGCTATGATATATATTACGTGCCCATAAGGCACTGTGTTTTTCACCACACATTTTTTCTCTTGTATTACATTGTTAGTTATGGTTGTTCAGGTCTCTCCTACTACTGCTTTTGCTGTAAACTGGCATAGTTCCGCCTCCGGCTCGGGGTGTACACTGCCAGGGAGGAGCTAACTCTTTTTATGTTCACTTAGTGTCAGCCTCCTAGTCACAGCAGCATACACCCATGGTCCTGTGTCCCCCAATGAAGACTCAGAGAAAGAGATTTTACGGTGAGTACACAAAAATCCTTCTATTTTTTTTTTTAGTCCTTTTAGACGACTTTAATCTGCAACCATTTCATTGCTTGTTCTATATACTTGTTCTATATACTTCAACATAATTGTGTTGCAGTATGTAGAAAAATTAGGCATGTGGCTGTCATGGAAGAATGAGACAGAGACACCACCTAATATCCTGTTTCACTCAAAATAAGACAGAGTATTACCATATGTCCCCAAAAATAAGACACTGTCTCATATTAGTTTTTTGCCCTGAAAAATGGACTAGGACTTATTTTTGGGGTAGGACTTATTCTTGGGGAAACTCAGTTGTTGAAAAGTTGAACCCGTCCAAAAAAAGCAGACCCCCCCTCCTTCCTAGGAGAATCATACTTATCCAACCCTGGACATCGGTGTCACTACGAGGTCCTCCTGTGATCTTCAGCAGGTGCTCCCAGCAGGTACTGTGGTCCTCCCTTGCTTCAGACCAACACTCACACACAACAAATCGCAAATACTGATATACACACACAAATCAATATACACACACACACACACTTCAGATCGAATATACACACACATCAGATTACACACACATCACATTGCACACACACAATCACACATCAGATTGCACACGCACACAC
The DNA here is from genome assembly GCF_048569485.1 of Anomaloglossus baeobatrachus. Lineage (NCBI taxonomy): Eukaryota > Metazoa > Chordata > Amphibia > Anura > Aromobatidae > Anomaloglossus > Anomaloglossus baeobatrachus. The sequence continues at coordinate 501,708,365 of NC_134357.1, forward strand.
AACATCCGATGATACCTATTGCTGGCCAGCAGGGAAACGTGGGTTGCAGTGCAGTGGAGCGTGAGGACCTGCGGTGGAATGCATAGAGGACCTGCAGTGGAACACATTGATGCATTCCACCGAAGGTCCTCCGTGCATTCCACCGCAGGTCCTTGTGCTCCACTGCACTGTGTCCCAGGTTTCCCTGCTGGCCAGAAGTGATCGGTATCATTGGATGTGGTGAGTGTGTGTGCGTGATCTGATGTGTGCTGGTGGGCGTTCCATTGCAGGTCCCCCCTTTTAGCGTCTGGTGAGTATGACTGCGGGGACTTCTATCTTCTCTTCTTTTGGTGTGTCTGCTTTCTATAATGAATTGTCCTGCAATATCTTTATCTTTTTTATTTGCATGGACACTTCATTATTGAACCACTACTAGGGCTTATTTTCGGGGTAGGGCTTATATATTAGGCCCTATACCAAAAAGGATAAAAATTCCTGTTAGGGCTTATTTTCAGGGAAACACGGTACATTGTTTTTTGCTCCAAAAGATCGGTTAGGGCTTATTTTCAGGGCATGTCTTACTTTTTTTCCATGAACAACAATCCACATTTATTCTTGGGAAAAAAAAAACCATTTATTCCAACATAATCATATCACATTGAGAAACATCACCATGATTCTCCAAACCCTGTGTGTAACCCATGTAGCATACACACATGTGTATACTATAATATCCACAAACCCCGTGTGTACCACGTGTAGTATACACCTATGTATGTATGTATGTATGTATGTGTATATATCTAATATATAAAGCTGAATGTGTGTGTGTGTATGTAAGTGTGTGTATGTGTGTGTGTATGTCCGGGATTGGCATCCGCACCGTCGCAGCTACAGCCACAAAATTTTGCACACTCACACTTCTGGACCCTTAGAGCGTCATAGGCTATGTTTCGAGAGGAAATTTTAACCCCGCTCTTTACAGTTATTCGCCAAAAAACCTGCCTCCATTAAAGCGAATGGAGCTGGGAGCCACAGTGCAGCCAGAACTTCAGAAGAATGCGCAGCCACGCCCTTATATGGAATGTTGGCGTGTCACAATGCAGCCAGGGAAAGAGGCAGACACAGACAGAGTATGAAACAGACATAGACAGGCTAAGAGACAAATACAAAGAGACAGAAAAACAGACAGACTGACAGGGAAAGAGAGGGAAAGCGAGAGACAGGTAAAGAGACAGACACAGACAGGTAAAGAGACAGACACAGACAGGTAAAGAGACAGACACAGACAGGTAAAGAGGCAGACACAGGGAAAGAGGCAGACACAGGGAAAGAGGCAGACACAGGGAAAGAGGCAGACACAGGGAAAGAGGCAGACACAGGGAAAGAGGCAGACACAGGGAAAGAGGCAGACACAGGGAAAGAGGCAGACACAGGGAAAGAGGCAGACACAGGGAAAGAGGCAGACACAGGGAAAGAGGCAGACAGACAGGGAAAGAGATAGATAGCCAGGGAAAGAGACAGACAGTCAGAGACAGACAGGGAAAGAGACAGACAAAGATAGAGAGATCGAGAGAGATATATACAGAGGGGGAGACAGACAGAGAATTGGAGAGAAACAAAGAGACAGTTACTATCCCGGGCGTTAATATATTCTATTTATACATTCTATCCCGGGAATGTTAATACATTCTATTTTGTTAACAGCAGTTATTAACCCGGGCGAAGTCGGGTAGTACAGCTAGTATATCTATATATATCTCTATATCTCTATATCTCTATCTCTATCTCTAGAGAGAAACACACACTACACATATGTACTAGCCTGTCTCCTCTTCAACATTATACTCCTCCAATTAAGAAACTTTTGGTGACAACATAGTCACATCACCTTGATGTCACGAAGGTCCTTAAGCAGTCTTATCAGAGCAGGATAGAAACGCTGGGGGCCCTGTGAAATTCCCCATTTTGATCTGCCTTCCACCTAAAGCCAGTCCTCTATACCAACCTGCCTCCTTGTCTGTTCCTTTAGACTCCTGCAATTAAAAGACTGTTGGTTTCATCATAGTCACATGACTGTTAAGTCACCGAAGGTCGTTAAACAATTTTAACCTCGGAATACAAACACTTGGGTCCTAATTGAGTGAGGGTCCTGAGAACTTGCACTCTGACTACCACTATCGCCCTCCCTGACTGTAACAAGGTCTTATTTTGGGAGTAGGGCTTGTATTTCAAGCCAAAAATCCTGTTAAATCATGCTAGGGCTTATTTTCTGGGTAGGTCTCATTTTGAGGGAAAGAAAGTACCAGTGACTTACAGGCCCCTTTTATGAGTGTTTCCTGAACATCATACTGGAAATGATTAGTGACAAGTGAAGTCAAACATGAACGTATGGAGAAGAAGACTTAAGAGAAGTGAAAATTTTAAAGAGCATAACCTGGTGACCTAATATAATAATCTATAAGTCCTTACTTTGTGGTCTAATGTCTTAGTCTGTTGATTAATTGAATTGCATTACACTTTGTATGAAAATGTTATAAAATATAAAATAATATAATTTCAATGCAGTGTTACTGAAAAATCATATCACTTTTATTATTGGCAGATAACTGTACCAGGACTGCAGAGAGAAATCTGATATTTTCAAACTTTGCAGCAGATGATTCTTTTGTCAAATCAGATACAAGTGAAGAACATTCTATTACGCCAGATACCCATCAAGCCCTTCTCAGAAAAAATCTTTCATGTGATCCATTACAGCAAGTTCTATCTTGTGCATCATCAAAAACCAAAATGCAAAACAAAATTAATATAAGGGTTATTGAACACGAAATAGCTCACACATGGGAGGAAACATTTTCATGTTCAGAATGTGGGAAATGGTTTACAGAGAAATCACATCTTGTTACACATCAGAGAATTCACACTGGGGAGAAGCCATTTTCATGCTCAGAATGTGGGAAATGCTTTAATCATAAAAAAAATTTTGTTACTCATCAGAGAATTCACACAGGGCAGGAGCCATATTCATGTTCAGAATGTGGGAAATGCTTTAATCGGAAAACAAGTTTTGTTACACATCAGAAAAGCCACACAGGGGAGAGGCCATTTTCATGTTCAGAATGTGGCAAATGTTTTATAGAGAAATCATATCTTGTTAAACATCAGAAAATTCACATAGGGGAGAAGCCATTTTCATGTTCAGAATGTGGGAAATGTTTTTTAGAGAAATCATATCTTGTTAAACATCAGAAAGTTCACATAGGGGAAATGCCATATTCATGTTTAGAATGTGGGAAATGTTTCAGTCGAAAAATAAATTATGTTACGCATCAGAGAACTCATACAGGGGAAAAGCCATTTTCTTGTTCAGAATGTGGGAAATGTTTTATAGAAAAATCATATCTTGTTAAACACCAGAAAATTCACACAGGGGAGAAACCATTTTCATGTCCAGAATGTGGTAAATGTTTTAATCGGAAAACCAACTTTGTTACACATCAGAAAATTCACACAGGGGAGAAGCCATTTTCATGTTCAGAATGTGGGAATCTGTATAGTGAGAAAGCAAAACTTGTTAAACATCTAAGAATTCACACAGGAGAGAAACCTTTTTCATGTTCAGAATGTGGAAAAAATTTTAGTCGAAAAACAAATCTTGTTAGACATCAGAGAACTCACACTGGAGAACAATCACTTAGTTTCAATGTTGAAAATGTTTTATAGAGAATTGACACATTGATAGACATCATAGAACATGTACAAGAAAAACATTAGTCAAAATCAGTCACATCTAAGTTAATAAGATGATGTTAATTAGATTGAGCCTAGGGCATGCATAGACAAAGTTAATTGCCCCGCCACCACAAAAGAAACAAGAATTACTCGATGGAGTAATGGTATGTAAGTGCAGCAGAAGACGAGCGTACTTCCCAACTTGTAGAGGTAGAGAAGAGAGTGTTGATTTATATATACTTAAAGAAATTCTGCTACTAGAATATTTCCTTAGTGTCCCACCCAGTACAGTTCCTTTTCTATAGCATACAAAAAGGATGTCTCCCTGCTCCCTTTTAATAGTGCATTTTCCCACAATTTAATGTTCCCACAAAGGATTCCCGCAAACAGTGTGATGTTTACACAGATTCCCCCACAGAACCTTCCAGTCATGTTACCAGTGTGACCCCCAACACTGTATGATGTCTCCACAGTGCTCTCAATACAATATTATGCTTCCACATTCTGTTCAATAATAGTGCGAGGCCATCATAGTGCCCCAATATGGTATAATGCCCCCATATTGCCCTCAGTATATTGAGGGTGCCACAGTACCCTAAATATAGTTTGATGCCCCCTCAGTATCCCCCTAATATAGTTTGAACCCTTCAGTGTCTCCAATTACAGTTTGAGGCCATCAATGTGGCCTCAACATAGTGTGATTCACCTATGGTTCCCCAATTCAGTATTATGCCCCCATAAAGCTAAGAAATACAGTATGAGGCCGCTACTGTTCCTTTCAGTACAGTATGATTTGCTCCCTAATACAGTATGATGCTCCCTAAGTGCCCCCTAATACAATGTGATGTGCCCATCAATACCATATGATGCTCCCTAAGTGCCACCTAATAGAACACAGAAAAATGCAATGACATAATTTCAAAAATACTCACCCAATCTCGTTCCCCAAATGCAGTGTTTTGGTCTGTTCTATGTGGACTAAGGGGTAATTTACACGTTGCGACATCGCATCCGAAATATCGTCGGGGTCACGTCGTTAGTGACGCACATCCGGCGCCGGTAACGACATCACAACGTGTAAATCCTAGACCCGCCGATAAACAATTGCAAAAGCGTCGAAAATCGGTGATCTGTGTAGCGTCGGTCATTTTCATAATGTTGGGTCGACCGCAGGTACGATGTTGTTTGTCACTCCTGCGGCACCACACATCGCTGTGTGTAAACCCGCTGGAGCGACAAACATCTCCTTACCTGCGTCCCGATGGCAATGCGGAAGGGAGAAGGTGGGCGGGATGTTATGTCCCGCTCATCTCCGCCCCTCCACTTCTATTGGCCGGCTGATTAGTGACGTCGCTGTGACACTGAACGCACCTCCCCCTGAAGGAGGGATAGTTCGGCGGTCACAGCGACGTCGCCGAGCAGGTATGTGCGTCTGAAGCTGCCGTAGTGATAATGTTCGCTACAGCAGCAATCACCACATATCGCATGTGCGACAGGGGCGGGTACTATCGCCCTCAGCATCGCTAGCCGATGCTAGCGATGTCACAACGTGCAAAGTACACCTAAGGGGCACTTTGCACGTTGCGACATCGCAAGCCGATGCTGCGATGTCGCACGCGATAGTCCCTGCCCCCGTCGCAGGTACGATATCTTGTGATAGCTGGCGTAGCGAAAATTATCGCTACGCCAGCTTCACATGCACTCACCTGCCCTACGACCGTCGCTCTGGCCGGCGACCCGCTTCCTTCCTAAGGGGGCGGGTCGTGCGGCGTCATAGCGACGTCACACGGCAGGCGGCCAATAGCGGCGGAGGGGCGGAGATGAGCAGGATGTAAACATCCCGCCCACCTCCTTCCTTCCGAATAGCTGCCGGCGGCAGGTAAGGTGATGTTCCTCGCTCCTGCGGTGTCACACACAGCGATGTGTGCTGCCGCAGGAACGAGGAACAAAATCGTACCTGTCGCAGCACCGGCATTATGGAAATGTCGGAAAATACACCTTTTGCGCTCGTTCATCGTATCATCTAGGATTTACACACTACGATGTCGAAAGTGACGCCAGATGTGCGTCACTTTCGATTTGACCCCACCAACATCGCACGTGCGATGTTGCAACGTACAAAGCCGCCCTAAGACTCCGCACAGCAATCACGATCTAGTAATTTAATTTTGCCTGCTGCTCTAGAACTAATATGCTCTAGCTAAATAATGTATCAATGAGCTGATGGCTCCACCATTGTATTTAACTTTATGTGTGTCCTAAAGATGCGGAAATCATTGAAACTTCGACACACCAGGCCCTTCCCTGGCTCACCGGCTTCAAAACAGCCCCATGGTCTGCAAACGTCTGGCTGTATACCACTGGATGATGCCAGTTAAGAATCAAATAGCAGCCTTGGCAGTTAACCCTATTATGTACAGTAGTATCTCACAACGGCAAATGTCACATCAAGTGGAAGAGAAAAGTGTTGGACAAGCCCTTTGAAACCTATTATCAATTATGATTAAAAATCTGCATTGAAAACTTAGTTCTTTGTGTGATCTATGTTTCTTTACCCAGCGTTGCCCAGGATAGTGTCTCTTTGTCTCTCACCCTCTGTCTGTCTCCCTCTCTGTCTGTCTCTCTCTATGTCCATGTCTGTCTATGTCTGTCTCTCGCCCTACCTGTCTCTCTGTCTTCCTCTCGCCCTGTCTGCCTTCCTCTCCGTCTGCCTCTCTGTAGATCTCTCTCTCTCTGTGTCTCTCGATTTGCCTGTTTCAGTCTGTCTCTCTGTCTCCACTGTAATCATACCGACTGACACATCAGCTGTCTTATACTAAAAATATCTTTCATTCCCTATAGCAACCAGATTAACGACCTGTATCTCCCAGCTCCATTGACTTTAAAGTAAACAAGTTTTTTGGTGAGTAACTGTAAAGCTCGGGGTTAAATTTCCCCCTCAACACATAGTCTATGACTTTCCTTGAGTCAAATGAGGTGGCTGTGCAAAATTTCCTAATTGTAAATGCAACACTGTGATTCCTTTAGCGGTCATACATACACACAGTTTTATATACGGTATGAGTTTATTTAGATATGTAGATATTGACTTGGAAGATAAGTGTCATGCGTCTGGATTCGAACCCTTGAGCCTCTGGTTGGCTTCTCTGTCCGCCGAACCACAGCACATACAACTTTTGTTTTGGTGTTTAGTGTCTGTTAACCTTGTTAGTTCTATTAGGATAACGGGTGTATTAATTTACACATTTGTTTGCACAATCACCTTTCAGGTGTGGCTTTTAATACTGTCCCTCTGCTGGTATTTCCTGCTAATGTGATATTTTAAATTGGATGTCCAGCCATGCTGTTGTTTATTCCGGTCAGTTGAAAACCAGCTAGGGATCATCTCTCTGCTGTTTATATTCGTTACTCTGCACCTACCTTCTGTTTGTAGTTAGAAAGTCTGCCCCATATTCTTTAGCAGTATATACAGTCAGGGCCAGAAATATTTGGACAGTGACACAAGTTTTGTTATTTTAGCTGTTTACAAAAACATGTTCAGAAATACAATTATATATATATATTATGGGCTGAAAGTGCACACTCCCAGCTGCAATATGAGAGTTTTCACATCCAAATCGGAGAAAGGGTTTAGGAATCATAGCTCTGTAATGCATAGCCTCCTCTTTTTCAAGGGACCAAAAGTAATTGGACAAGGGACTCTAAGGGCTGCAATTAACTCTGAAGGCGTCTCCCTCGTTAACCTGTAATCAATGAAGTAGTTAAAAGGTCTGGGGTTGATTACAGGTGTGTGGTTTTGCATTTGGAAGCTGTTGCTGTGACCAGACAACATGCGGTCTAAGGAACTCTCAATTGAGGTGAAGCAGAACATCCTGAGGCTGAAAAAAAAGAAAAAATCCATCAGAGAGATAGCAGACATGCTTGGAGTAGCAAAATCAACAGTCGGGTACATTCTGAGAAAAAAGGAATTGACTGGTGAGCTTGGGAACTCAAAAAGGCCTGGGCGTCCACGGATGACAACAGTGGTGGATGATCGCCGCATACTTTCTTTGGTGAAGAAGAACCCGTTCACAACATCAACTGAAGTCCAGAACACTCTCAGTGAAGTAGGTGTATCTGTCTCTAAGTCAACAGTAAAGAGAAGACTCCATGAAAGTAAATACAAAGGGTTCACATCTAGATGCAAACCATTCATCAATTCCAAAAATAGACAGGCCAGAGTTAAATTTGCTGTATAACACCTCATGAAGCCAGCTCAGTTCTGGAAAAGTATTCTATGGACAGATGAGACAAAGATCAACCTGTACCAGAATGATGGGAAGAAAAAAGTTTGGAGAAGAAAGGGAACGGCACATAATCCAAGGCACACCACATCCTCTGTAAAACATGGTGGAGGCAACGTGATGGCATGGGCATGCATGGCTTTCAATGGCACTGGGTCACTTGTGTTTATTGATGACATAACAGCAGACAAGAGTAGCCGGATGAGTTCTGAAGTGTACCGGGATATACTTTCAGCCCAGATTCAGCCAAATGCCGCAAAGTTGATCGGACGGCGCTTCATAGTACAGATGGACAATGACCCCAAGCATACAGCCAAAGCTACCCAGGAGTTCATGAGTGCAAAAAAGTGGAACATTCTGCAATGGCCAAGTCAATCACCAGATCTTAACCAATTGAGCATGCATTTCACTTGCTCAAAGCCAGACTTAAGACTGAAAGACCCACAAACAAGCAAGACCTGAAGGCTGCGGCTGTAAAGGCCTGGCAAAGCATTAAGAAGGAGGAAACCCAGCGTTTGGTGATGTCCATGGGTTCCAGACTTAAGGCAGTGATTGCCTCCAAAGGATTCGCAACAAAATATTGAAAATAAAAATATTTTGTTTGGGTTTGGTTTATTTGTCCAATTACTTTTGACCTCCTAAAATGTGGAGTGTTTGTAAAGAAATGTGTACAATTCCTACAATTTCTATCAGATATTTTTGTTCAAACCTTCAAATTAAATGTTACAATCTGCACTTGAATTCTGTTGTAGAGGTTTCATTTCAAATCCAATGTGGTGGCATGCAGAGCCCAACTCGCGAAAATTGTGTCACTGTCCAAATATTTCTGGACCTAACTGTACCTTATCTTGCATTTTGTTATTTGTTTTACTCACTCTAGGATCACTTTCTATCTCAGAACACCTTTCCTTCTTTAGGTAAATTGCACTCTGCTCTGCCCTCCTGTTCTTTAGGAGGAACGTGAAGTGCACAGTGACTGATCAGGCTGAATAGGTCCAAGCTGACATCATTTCGTTTGTTGTCAAGGTTATCCCAGCTCATGCAGCAAACAGGACAGACATCGGCAGCAGGATCTCTAGTCTGTACAGGAATCAGCAAGGTCAGCTGCAGTTTTTAATGTGTTGCCTAGTTCCTGTGTGAGTTGCTACACAACCGTAACACTAGGGCCACTTTCACAGTGCGATTTTACTTACGTTCACTGGTCACATCGGGACATTCGTCCGAACCCCCCCAAAAAACGGGTTTCGGACGCATACGCCGACGGGGCGATTGACTATAATGGATCAGACCGGGTCAGCGTGTGCTCTGTCTTGCACCATTTTCGGGCATATATGTTTTTTGCAGGCGGACACCCAAAATACGAGACACCCCATGCAACTTTTTTAAAATTATTTAAATAAATAATTTTAAAAACCAGTGTGCAGTCCCCCCCCCAATTTTGCTACCCAGCCAAGATAAAGTAGACAGCTGGGGGCTGGCATTCTCCGGCTGTGGAGACCCATGGTTATTGGGCCCTCCAGCCTAAAAGTAGCCCACAACTACTTTAGAATTGTTGCACTAGATCTGACAATTCCAGCACTTTACCTGGCTCATTCTAATTGCTCTGGTGTGGTGACAATTGGGGTAATATAAGGGATTAATGTCAGCTGTGATTTGTCAAAAAGTTACAGCTGTCATCAAGCCCAAGGTTAGTAATCGGAAGGGATCTATGTGACTCCCATTACTAACCCTGTAAGTAAAAAGAAATCAACACAAAATGCAGAGGAAAATACTTTTTTTTTTCTTAAAAATCCACCCTCTTTCTCCAATTTATTAACAACCAAAACACCCCTGCAGATCCGACGTAATCCACAGACACCTGTTCAAATACAAAATACGGCACTCCTGGTTTGGTGAGGTGCCCGGATAGGAGCCAACTCCGTAATACTAACAAATAATCTGGCACTCAAATTTGCATATAAGTATATAATTTTAATGTGGCAAAAAAATGAGGTAACAAATTCTTTTGTCTGTACTTTTTTGTCTATATTGATGCCCCTTCTTTATCTTTTGGTTTATCATACTGTACATTTGAGGAAGGTTATTTTGAAACCGAAACATCACGGATTTGTACACCATTTTTTTGCCACATTAAAATTATATACACACTCATGCAAATTTGAGTGCCGTATTCTTTTTTTGTTAGTAAGCCACAGACACGACGTCCCACGACGATCCCGGCTTTCCTACATCTGAGATCGCAGTGCAGAACAAGAGAAGTAGTACTGTACAGTGTGTATATATACAGAAGAAGGGTTTGCTCACACTTGCGTATAAATACATGTGCAATCCGATCAAAAATCAGATTGCACTCGGACCATAAGCTGTTTTCCAAATATTAAGCTCTGTTTTTCTATTGTATCAAATACTTATTTCATGCAATAAAATGCAAATTCATTATTTAAAATACAATGCGCCTAAGCCAAAACATATATCCCTTTCATCACACTCCAAAAACAGTCACATAATTCTCAACCACATAGTTGATGTCACCTGCAGTCCTATGTAACGCCACAGATAAGAGTGGTTTATCTCTGCGTTCAGATAATGTATTAGATGTGACCTGTAATCCTATGTAACACCACAGATAACAGTGATAATACTCTGAGTACAGATAATGTAGCTGATGTTGTGTCGCCCTGGGCAAGCCAGGGGACACAGGTCACAACACCACCACACCCCACACTCCAGGTAGGCACATCACAGCTAACCACAAATCCTTGTTGCCTTCCTCCAGAGGTTGATGATGCACACCAGGGGGTGGGCCAGGCGGTTGGCTCCGCCCACCAAGGAGCTCACAACTCTGGAGGCAGGAAGTAAACCAGGCAGAAGAGCTCAGGGAGAGCTTGAGTGAGGAGTCCAGCTAGGGACATGAAAGAGTGAACAGCAGATTAGCCCAGGCAGGGCTTGAGTAAACATCAAGATTAGCCCAGGGAGGGCAAGAGTGAAGACAGAGTGAAGTCTAGCAGAGGGCTAGAGTAAACAGAGAAGTGAAAGTGGTGAAAGTAGAGAAGTGTAAAGGAGAGAAGCCAGTAAAGTGACAGAAGGAAAGAAAGCCTGAGAGCCCAGCTTTGTGTAGGGCCAGAACAGCAAGGTCAGCAGTCAGCGGTGAAGATCTGCAGTGGGACTGTCTGGAGGTTGCTGGAAGGGCCGCGGAGGCTGTGTGTATCCAGGGCCTGGAGCAGTATACAAAGGGCAGTCAGTACCAGAGCAGGGGCTTTCGGATCCCAGCAAGGCTTGGAGTCGCTGTAAATTGCTAAATCCGTTAGTGAAGGGGACGTAGATCTCTCAACAAGCAAGTCCTGATTGACGGCAAAGGTCCAACCACAACGGGGAAACACCGCCACCGCCAAGGCACCAGTTTCCCAGGGCCGGCGCCTGCGGGCAAAGTGTAGAGTTCCTCCGGCCCAGATTGCAGCCGGGGAGCGGGTAACCGGAGGGAATCCACCGATACCACAAGACATTTCAAAGGTGCAGGGAAGAGACCGTCACCGCTAACTGCAGGGAACCGCAGCACCGTGAACCATCCGAGGGACCCGTCCAACCAGCCGTTTGTTTACCGAGAACTGTGTCGTGTTTACTGGCTGAGTGAGTACCTCAGTGCCGCAAGGCACAGCGCTGCCCCTGCGCCCCTGCACCCCACTGGGCCCCGGGATCACCAACCCCTACCCACGGAGGGGCAACACAACACCTGGCTGCTCCCATCACCATCCCCGGGATCCCCATCCAAAGCAGCGGTGGTGCAATCACCACAACCGTGGGTGGCGTCACTAACTATAACCCCAACAAACACCCCCTTTTCACTCACGGGCGAGGAGTGTCGCTCGAGACACCCCGGGATCCGGCCCACAGCTCGAGCCACCAGGAGCAACTGCCGGACCCGAGCAGAAGGGGTGAGCGCGGTGTGCAAACACCCTCCTCCCCGCCCGCGACAACTTGGCGTCACGAACAGGATCTTACCGTTCTGCCGTCAGGTAGAGGTGCGCCATGTTACCGCCGGAGGCATCCGTCAGAAAAATTTCAGAAGCCGCCATCTTTGGCGCGAAAAGTTCCCGCTCGAGCGTCTTCTCGAGCAGTAGAGGCGCGAAGGCCAAAACTCCGCCCCGAGAGAGGAGGGGCCGGAAAGAGCTAAGGGGGACGAAATGGCGGCTGGCCGCATGTAAGCACGGCTATGGAAGCAGGGACGCCAGGACCCTGCGGCCATTTACTGGTTCCTGGAAGAGGCCGCTGCTAAAGATGCTGAGTCCGACCAACAACACCGTGGTCCCCGCGCCTGGCATGGCGGCGTGGGTGGAAGTCCGGACCGTCCAGCTAAGCAGCCGTCTGCAGGTCCACAGGCAGCTCCTCCTAGAGGAGCGGGAGGCCGACATGGTGGAAGTGGTGGCTGCTATGTGGAGATGCGAGGTGGAGGAAGATTTGGAGGAATGGGTAAGAGACCCACGTCCCTGTATTCCCGAGGGATCGGCCGCTGCGGCTGAGGGGCCCGGCCTACACCCGTTCACCCTGCTGCCTCTCCCGCTACCCGCGTTAGCTGCTGCTGCCCCGCCACTAGGCCCGCTACCACCACCACCGGTAGCGGTACCCTGCCAATCCGCCCCGGCGGACCGACCTGCAGCAGAAGCTCGTGACCACCCTGAACCGCTTCTATGGAAGAAGCCAAAGGCTGAGCCCGTCAGCAAAGATGCACCGGAGGCACGGCGGGGATGCAGCTGCCAGGAGGCAGAGCAGGCCATGTCACAGCGGGGTCCCTCATTACTGAAGGTGCCGGTCGTAGCCGACACGGAGGGACTCTGGCTGGGCCCGTCCCTCGCACACGCTGAACCGGAGCAAAAAGAAAGTGCTCCCGGCTGGGAGCGACGGCAACAGCAGCTGCGCAGGGAGATCGATGCCCGAGAGGGGTGTAGAGCGGATGTGCGTGCCCGCATGAATATGGAAGAAGATCGCCTGCAGCGAGCTACCATTGGGGTCCAGAGCGGTGCACCATGTGAAGGTGGCACTAGAGCCCCACGAGTGAGAATGGACTGTTGAGCCGCAAAAGGCAGCGGAGTGCCGCTGCACCGTCCCCGTTGGGACCATCACTGAAGTTGCTGTTTGTTTAAAAAAGTTTAAAAAGTTTGAAATGATAAGTGAAATTACCGAGTTTGTCACCTGACTTGTGTGTTGATTTGCAACCGGCTGGAGCCGGCACCGTTGTCCCCGTGGGGACCGTTTAAAGTTTAATTGGCATGGGAACTATCCATGGACAAGCCCGTGAACTTGCAGGGCAACCACAAACGTTAAGTGGCTTGTAAATATGTTGGGTACCGTTACCGTTTCCGCAATGCCGCCTCCGGAGAGGCAGGTTGGAGGGAGGGCCCTGAGCAGAGCAGGCCAGGGCCCAGCCACCAAAGGAACCGGTGGCCACCCTCTGGAGGACAAGGACAGATCCCGCTCGGGTAACTTGTGCTGGACTGTGGGTCAAGGGGTGCTGCCTGGGTTTTAGGGGCAGCATCAGGGCCAGGTTGCTTGGGTGGGAGAGAGCGGAAACCGTGACCGTATACCGTTGCAACGTTTAAGTAAATGTGCCTCCCGTCTTGGGAAGAGTTTTTGATTAAATATGTATTTATGTTTGCTTAACCCTTGTTATCCCCTTTTACAGAAAAATAAAACCGGTGTAGGACGGCAGCCCGCGGACGGTCTGCATTTTGCTAAGGGGGAATGTGTCGCCCTGGGCAAGCCAGGGGACACAGGTCACAACACCACCACACCCCACACTCCAGGTAGGCACATCACAGCTAACCACAAATCCTTGTTGCCTTCCTCCAGAGGTTGATGATGCACACCAGGGGGTGGGCCAGGCGGTTGGCTCCGCCCACCAAGGAGCTCACAACTCTGGAGGCAGGAAGTAAACCAGGCAGAAGAGCTCAGGGAGAGCTTGAGTGAGGAGTCCAGCTAGGGACATGAAAGAGTGAACAGCAGATTAGCCCAGGCAGGGCTTGAGTAAACATCAAGATTAGCCCAGGGAGGGCAAGAGTGAAGACAGAGTGAAGTCTAGCAGAGGGCTAGAGTAAACAGAGAAGTGAAAGTGGTGAAAGTAGAGAAGTGTAAAGGAGAGAAGCCAGTAAAGTGACAGAAGGAAAGAAAGCCTGAGAGCCCAGCTTTGTGTAGGGCCAGAACAGCAAGGTCAGCAGTCAGCGGTGAAGATCTGCAGTGGGACTGTCTGGAGGTTGCTGGAAGGGCCGCGGAGGCTGTGTGTATCCAGGGCCTGGAGCAGTATACAAAGGGCAGTCAGTACCAGAGCAGGGGCTTTCGGATCCCAGCAAGGCTTGGAGTCGCTGTAAATTGCTAAATCCGTTAGTGAAGGGGACGTAGATCTCCCAACAAGCAAGTCCTGATTGACGGCAAATGTCCAACCACAACGGGGAAACGCCGCCACCGCCAAGGCACCAGTTTCCCAGGGCCGGCGCCTGCGGGCAAAGTGTAGAGCTCCTCCGGCCCAGATTGCAGCCGGGGAGCGGGTAACCGGAGGGAATCCACCGATACCACAAGACATTTCAAAGGTGCAGGGAAGAGACCGTCACCGCTAACTGCAGGGAACCGCAGCACCGTGAACCGTCCGAGGGACCCGTCCAACCAGCCGTTTGTTTACCGAGAACTGTGTCGTGTTTACTGGCTGAGTGAGTACCTCAGTGCCGCAAGGCACAGCGCTGCCCCTGCACCCCACTGGGCCCCGGGATCACCAACCCCTACCCACGGAGGGGCAACACAACACCTGGCTGCTCCCATCACCATCCCCGGGATCCCCATCCAAAGCAGCGGTGGTGCAATCACCACAACCGTGGGTGGCGTCACGAACTATAACCCCAACAAACACCCCCTTTTCACTCACGGGCGAGGAGTGTCGCTCGAGACACCCCGGGATCCGGCCCACAGCTCGAGCCACCAGGAGCAACTGCCGGACCCGAGCAGAAGGGGTGAGCGCGGTGTGCAAACACCCTCCTCCCCGCCCGCGACAATGTCACTTGCAGTCCTAAGAAATACCACATATAACAGAGTGATAACTTTCAAATACAGATAATGCACTAGATATTACCTGCCGTTCTACTGTGTTGTCCCAAAAAATAAGACACTGTCTTATACTTTTTTGCCCCCCAAAAAAGTACTAGGGCTTATTTTTGGAGGTGGTCTTATTATTGGAGAAACATGGTTGGGGGTAAGTTTCCCCCACCCTAAAAAGCAGATTCCCCCCCTTCCCAGGAGGCTCATACTTACCAGACCCCAGACGTCTGCGTGGCTCCCAGTTCCTTCCTGGGATCTCCAATGGGTGCTCCCAGCAGGTATGCTGCATGCTGCCTCCCCTGCTTCAGGACGACACTCACACATTAGATCACACACTCATATACATACACACACACCCACACACCCATCAGATCACAAACACAATCACCAATTAGATCACACACACACTCACTCACCACACATTAGATCACACACACATTAGATCACACACACACTCACACTCACACATTAGATCACACACTCATATACACACACACCCATCAGATCACAAACACAATCACCAATTAGATCACACACACACACTCACCACATCCAGCAGTACAGAATGCCTCCGGCCGCAGGGAAAAATGGGTTTCAGTACAGTGGAACGCATAGAGGACTTGGCGGTGAAATGCATAGCACGTCCTGTAAGCATTCCATCTGCAGGTCCTTGCACTCCACCGCACTGTGTTTCAGGATCCTGCCGGCCAGAAGAAATTGGTATCGCTGGATGTGGTGAGTGTGGGTGTGCGATCTGATGTGTGATTTGTGTGTGTGATCTGATGTGTGTCAGTGTGCAATCACCACAGGTCTTCTGCTCGGCGTCTGGTAAGTGTGACTGCTGTCTATAATTAAGTGTCCTGCAGTATTCTTTAACTTTTTTATCTGCATGGACACTTCATTATTGAACCGCAACTAGGGCTTATTTTCGGGGGAGGGATTATATTTAAGCCTTGCTCCGAAAATGCTGAAAATCCCTGCTAGGGCTTATTTTTGGGGGAGGTCTTATTTTTTTATTTTGAAAAATACAGTATGTAACACTATAGACAACTTGTGCACTTGCAATGAGCTTAATAATACATGCCTGCTTCTCCTGAAGCTGGTTATTCATCTGTTTTCATCCTGCAGAATGCAAGCAAAGGAACATAATTACATGGCACTGTATAAGGGTGCAATTTGAGCTGTATATGGGATCACTATTCATGGGTCACTGTATTTCAGCGGCCTCCCTAGCTGGGGTACAGTGTGTGGTTAATTCTCTGGTTTGGCCATTATACATGGAACACTTTTTGAATAGGACATTGTGTATGGTAAACTCTCTGGTTACTACATTTTCAAAAGAGCATCTATTAGCTGAGGTACTGTTATCATTAGATGACACAGGTAGAAGTTCAGCAAAGTTTTCAGCAACGATACCACAGAGTAGTACATGCCACCTGCTTGCAACCAAGGCTTGAATGAACTGAAAATATCACCAGCACCAGTCCAAGGAAGGAGCGGGTATCTAAACACCGAGCTAAAGCTGATGATCAACAGCTGGCTGAAAGGCGAGCTCCTGCTGGGTCCAAAATGTGAAGAGATGAATCCAGCAGTAAAGATACCTATACCAATGAATACTGACAGCAGGAACCAGGGCTGTGGAGTTGGTAAGGCAAACCTCCGACTCCTCAATTTCCCTGATTCTGACTCCAATTCCCTTATACAGTTGAAACCAGACGTTTCCCTCCGCTCTCTAAAAGTCACATCTGCATGTTTTTCTCACTATCTGACATGAAATCAAAATATGGAAGTAAAAGTATAACGGTAAATTAGGAGCGCTAAGCAGCAGGATCCAGGGAGACAAAGTTTTTGATATAAAAACTTTTTTATTGAATTAAAATACCCTCTAATAGCCACAACGCGTTTCGACAGCTATGTTGCTGTCTTCATCATAGCTGTCGAAACGCGTTGTGGCTATTAGAGGGTATTTTAATTCAATAAAAAAGTTTTTATATCAAAAAACTTTTTGTCTCCCTGGATCCTGCTGCTTAGAGCTCCTAATTGACCGTTATACTTTTACTTCCAATCCTTTTATCACCTTGAGGGATTTACAGCAGGAGCAGCTTTGGGAGCAGTGAATCCCCTTAATCATTGCCAACTTCCCTCTCCCTGGCTGTTGCGCTATCGGGCTGTTTTCACTACGGAGACTTGTGATCATACTCACTGTGGTGCTATGTTCACGTGATCCACCTGGAAGGAGTTAATCCACGTACTCCCTGTGACCGCACACAGCTCCGGATTCCAGCGGGACTCCGTCCGTCTCTGACTGCAATTAACCGGGGTTGTGCACGGGTGCGCAACCCTCAAAGGTAAGCAGCTTCAGGGCAATATTTAATTCTCCCCCTCACCGGATATCACCCAGCTCGTCTCTCTCCATTCTCTTTTCCAAATGAAATCAAAATAAACCTTTCCAGTTTTAGGTCAATTAGGAACCAAAATTATTTCTATTTGCTAAATGCCAGAATAATGAGCGCGAGAGAATGTTTTAAGGCATTTTAATTACTTTCTGCAAATTCAAATGTTTTAATCCACTTCATTAGTATTTGATATTGTTGCCCTTATACTGTATGACTTGGGTCAAATATTTTGGATATTCTTCCACAAGTTTCTCACAATAGCTGTTAGGAATTTGGGCCCATTCCTCATGACAGAATTGGTGTAGCTGAGCCATGTTTGTAGGTCATCTTACTCGCACCGGCCTTTTCAGCTTTGCCTATACATTTTCAATAGGATTGAGATCAGGGCTTTGTGATAGCCACTCCAAAACATTGACTTTTTTATTCTTAAGCCACTTTGTAACCAGTTTGGCAATATGCTTCGAGTCATTGTCCATTTGGAAGACCAATTTCTGCCCAAGCTTTAAGTTCCTGGCTGATGTATTGAGATGTTGCTTCAGTATTGCCGCATAATCTTCTTTCCTCATGATGAAATCTATTTTGTGAAATGCACCATTCCCTCCTGCAGCAAACAACCCCACAACATGATGCTGCCACGCCCGTGTTTCACAGTTGGGATGGCGTTCTTAGGCTTCGAAGCTTCTCCTTTTTTCCTCCAAACGTAACGATGGTTATTATGGCCAAACAATTCAATTTTAGTTTAGTCAGACCACAGGACATGTCTCCAAAATGTAAGGTTTTTGTTCCTGTGTGCATTTGAAAACATTAATCTGTTTTTTTATATTTCTTTTGGAGTAATGGCTTTTTCCTGGCAGAGTGGCCCTTCAGCCCATGTTGATACAGTACTCATTTCACTGTGGATAATGACACAATCTTTCCAGCTGCCACCAGCATCTTCACAAGGTCTTTTGCTTTTGTTCTTGGGTTGATATGCACATGTATGATCAAAGCATATTCATCTCTGGTACACAGAATCCGTCTCCTGCCTGAGCGGTATGATGGCTGGACATTCCCATCTTGTTTGTACTTGCGTATAATTGTTTGTACAGATGAACGAGGCACCTTCAGGTATCTGGAAATTGCACCCAAGGATGAACCAGACTTGTGCGAGTCCGCAATTCTCTTCCTGATTTCTTTTGACTTTCTCATGATGCTACACAAAGAAGCAGTGTGTTTCAGGTGTGCATTAAAATACATCCACAGGTGTGTCTGTAACTAACTCAGATGTTGACAATAAACCTATCAGAAGCTTCCAAAGACATGACATCATCATATGGGCTGTCCCATTTTGTTTAAAGGCATAGTACCTTAGTGTATGTAAACTTTTGACTTTGCAGAAAGTAATAAAAATGCCTTAAAACATTCTCTCTCATTATTGTGGCATTTGGCAAATATAAGTAATTTTGGTTCCTAATTGACCTAAAATGGGAAAGTTTTATTCTGATTTCATGTCAGATAGTGAGAAAAACCTGCAGATGTGTCTTTTTAGATAGTGGATGTAAACTTCTGATTTCATCTGTACATGACTCATGTTTGTGATAAATTTACTGTAGTAAAATGGTAGCATCACTACTTATAGAGCTGAAGTGCAGCACAGATTAATCTCAACTAAAAGCCTAGTTTCTTTGATCAGGAATAGGACATTTCATAACTTTCCCAAATTCTTATGAAACAATATTCATTACATACTACATTGAACCGCTGTTCCCAATTTATTATATATTTTGGGAGTCGGTCATTTTTATACCAACTCTGACTCCACAGCCCTGGCAAGAACAACAGAAAGTCAGGGAGCATTCTGCGCAGCCAAACGCTGTGACCTTCTATGGCCAGAAACCCATTGACTTTCACAAGTGACACACCCGTGACAGCTTCGCTCTGTACACATTGTACATGCATACATATCGTACACACACGGCTCCACTCCATACACACTGTACACACACTGCTCCATACACACTGTACACGCACGGCTCCGCTCCATACACACTGTACACGCACGGCTCCGCTCCATACACTCTGTACACACACGGCTCCGCTCCATACACACTGTACACACACGGCTCCGCTCCATACACACTGTACACACACGGCTCTGCTCCATACACACTGTACACGCACGGCTCCGCTCCATACACACTGTACACACACGGCTCCGCTCCATACACTCTGTACACGCACGGCTCTGCTCCATACACACTGTACACACACGGCTCCGCTCCATACACACTGTACACGCACGGCTCCGCTCCATACACACTGTACACGCACGGCTCCGCTCCATACACACTGTACACGCACGGCTCCGCTCCATACACTCTGTACACGCACGGCTCTGCTCCATACACACTGTACACACACGGCTCCGCTCCATACACACTGTACACGCACGGCTCCGCTCCATACACACTGTACACGCACGGCTCCGCTCCATACACACTGTACACGCACGGCTCCGCTCCATACACACTGTACACGCATGGCTCTGCTCCATACACATCGTACATGCATGGCTCTGCTCCATACACATCGTACACGCATGGCTCTGCTCCATACACATCGTACACGCATGGCTCTGCTCCATACACATCATACACGCATGGCTCTGCTCCATACACATCGTACACGCATGGCTCTGCTCCATACACATCGTACACGCATGGCTCTGCTCCATACACATCGTACACGCATGGCTCTGCTCCATACACACACGGCTCTGCTCCATACACACACGGCTCTGCTCCATACACACACGGCTCTGCTCCATACACACACGGCTCTGCTCCATACACACGCCTCTGCTCCATACACACACTGTTCTGCTACATACACATCGTACTCACACTGCTACATCCCTCCTGACCGCGCACATAAACTTCCCCTCATCCAGCCCCATGACAACCAGCACAGCAGAGTCCTGCATACACTGAGGAGCTGATCATGTGACCCCTGACTCCTCCCCTCCATGTGACATCATCACAGGTCCTGTAAGCACAGAGCAGCCATATATCCAGTGTGCGGCTCTGCAGGAGGAGGTATGTGCAGATTCCCCATTACTGGGCGCTGGGGGCATTAACCATACCTCCCAACCGTCCCGGATACAGCGGGACAGTCCCTCTTCTGAGCCTTTGATCCCGGGTCCCGCCCGTGAGGCTGTTTGTCACGGCTCCACCCACCCACTGTAGCCCCGCCTCGCTGTTTCTCCCTTCTACTATTCATTACAGAGCCGAGCGCGCACCTACTCCTGTGACTGCTGCTGAGGTATGAATCACCCCCTGCAGCAGAGCGACCCCCCTGCAGCAGAGCGACCCCCCCCTGCACCAGAGCCGACCCCCCCCAGTCCCGGAGCCTGCGTTTGTCTGCAGCTGTTCTCTCTGATTCCCCGTGTGCGGCTTCTCACTGCTGCAGACACGCGGGGAGTCAGGACGCTGAGGAGACCGTGCAATCAGCACTTCCCTCTCCTGCAGATAGCAGTGACAATAACCTATGGAGAGTGACATCTGCAGGCTTCTATTAGCTTACCGATCAGTGGTCTCCTGCCTGTGGAGCAGAGCTGCTGGGTCCTAGCTTCCCAACAGCTTCAGCTCTGCTTTATCCTGGCTCCCCTACCAGTTAAAGGGAACATGTCAGCAGAAATTTCACAATAAAAATAAAAGATTCCCCTCTGCAGCTCCTGGGCTGCTTCTAGAAAGGTTCCTGTTGTTATTGTGCCCCCTTTGAGACCTACAAAAATACTTTATGAAGTTTTACCTTTTTGTATGCAAATGTGTTTTTATGGTCACGGGGGCGGGCTGTCTGGCGTCCGTTATTCCCCCTCCTGCCGCTTTACGCAGTCCCCCATTGCTCATTTACATACACAAGGACGCCTTCCTCATGTAACTGTCCTCCCGAAGTTTTGCGCATGTGAACGCTTTTTCAGGTGATTGCGCAGGCACGAGATTATGGGCGGCGCTGTGATTGTCATCAGCAGCGTTAACCAAGTACCCGCCCATAATCTCGTGCCCGCACTTTTCCCTCTGACTCCACCGTTATGCGCAAGTGCTGGCCATATGAACCATGTTACCTATTACTGCTTGCACGAGATTATGGGCGGGTACTTGGATGACTTTGCTGATGACAATCACAGCGCCGCCCATAATCTCGCGCCCATGATAATAGGTAACGTGGTTCATATGGCCAGTGCTTGCACATAACGGTGGAGGCAGAGTGAGAAGCGCGGGCACGAGATTATGGGCAGGTACTTGGATGACGCTGCTGATGACAATCACAGCGCCGCCCATAATCTCGCGCCCATGGTAATAGGTAACGTGGTTCATATGGCCAGTGCTTGCGCATAACGGTGGAGGCAGAGTGAGAAGCGCGGGCACAAGATTATGGGCAGGTACTTGGATGACGCTGCTGATGACAATCACAGCGCCGCCCATAATCTCGCGCCCATGGTAATAGGTAACGTGGTTCATATGGACAGTGCTTGCGCATAACGGTGGAGGCAGAGTGAGAAGCGCGGGCACGAGATTATGGGAAGGTACTTGGATGACGCTGCTGATGACAATCACAGCGCCGCCCATAATCTCGCGCCTGCGCAATCACCTCAAAAGCGTTCACACTTTGCACAGTGCTTACTCCCGCGAGAGTGGCACTGGGCATGCACAAAACTTCAGGAGGACAGTTACATGAGGAAGGCGTCCTCATGTATGGAAATGAGCAATGGGGGACGGCGTACAACGGCAGGAGGGGGAATAACGGACGCCAGGCAGCCCGCCCCCGTGACCATAAAAACAGATTTGCATACAAAAAGGTAAGACTTCATAAAGTATTATTTTAGGTCTCAAAGGGGGCACAATAGCAACAGGAACCTTTCCAGAATTCATCCCAGGAGCTGCAGAGGGGAATCTTTTATTTTTTTTGCTAAATTTCTGGTGACAGGTTCCCTTTAAAGGGAACCTATCAGGTGCAATCTGCACTCAGAGCCAGGAGCAGTTCTGGGTGTATATTGCTAATCCCTCCCTAACTGTCCCTGTATACACCAGCATAGATAAAGGCATCTATAGAAAAAGTATTTTTAAAGAGCTTATATCTTATGCTAATTAGCGCGGGGACTAGTCCCAAGGGCGTTACTTCACTTGGCTAGTCGGCTCATATAGCGTGTTAGTACTCACACAGGGGCGTAATAACATGCTAACATGCTATGCGAGCCGACTAGCCAAGTGAAGTAACGCCCTTGTGACTAGTCCCCGCGCTCATTAGCATAAGATATAAGATCTTTAAAAATATTTGTTCTTGATCTCTTTATCTATGCTAGTGTATACAGGGACGGTTAGGCAGGGATTAGCAATATACACCCAGAACTGCTCCTGGCTCTGAGTGCATATTGCACCTGACAGGTTCACTTTAAAGGGAACCTGTCACCAGATTTGGGGCCTATAAGCTGCGGCCACCACCAGCGGGATCTTATGTACACATTCTAACATGCTGAATACCTCCCAACCGTCCCGGATACAGCGGGACTTTCACGCTTTACGTTGTTTGTCCCGTTGCCACGGGCGGGACGGCCGGCTCCCGGGCTCCGCCCACCCACTCTCTCTCCGCCTCCCTGCTTTTCCCTCCTACCATCCTAGTAGACGTGGCATAGAGAGGAGCGCTGCCTGTGCTGCTGCTGGTACAGTAAACTAATCTCCCCAGCGCTGATTTCCCTCCCTCCCCCCTCACCCCCTGCCGCCTGTCTGTGCGGGCGCCCCCCTGCCGCCTGTCTGTGCGGGCGCCCCCCTGCCGCCTGTCTGTGCGGGCGCCCCCCTGCCGCCTGTCTGTGCGGGCGCCCCCCTGCCGCCTGTCTGTGCGGGCGCCCCCCTGCCGCCTGTCTGTGCGGGCGCCCCCCTGCCGCCTGTCTGTGCGGGCGCCCCCCTGCCGCCTGTCTGTGCGGGCGCCCCCCCGCCGCCTGTCTGTGCGGGCGCCCCCCTGCCGCCTGTCTGTGCGGGCGCCCCCCTGCCGCCTGTCTGTGCGGGCGCCCCCCTGCCGCCTGTCTGTGCGGGCGCCCCCCTGCCGCCTGTCTGTGCGGGCGCCCCCCTGCCGCCTGTCTGTGCGGGCGGCCCGCCGCCTCATTGTGCGGGCGGCCGGCCGCCTCTCTCTGCGGGCGGCTGGCCGCCTCTCTGTGCGGGCGGCCCGCCGCCTGTCTGTGAAGGCGGCCGGCCGCCTGTCTGTGAAGGCGACCGGCCGCCTCACTGTGGCTGCCTGCGTGTCCGTGCTGGAGGCCCGCCGGCTGCCTGCGTGTCCGTGCTGGAGGCCCGCCGGCTGCCTGCGTGTCCGTGCTGGAGGCCCGCCGGCTGCCTGCGTGTTTGTGCTGAATGGGTGTGGATGGGGAGTGGATATGGGCGTGACTGTGAAATGGGTGTGGTTAGGGGGCGTGGCCTAAAAATTTGCCGCGGCGCGCTACGCGCGCCGCAAACTTTGTCCCTCTTTTCCTTCTTTAAAAGTTGGGAGGTATGCATTAACCCCTTCCTTGTCTGTCATTATGGTGCTTAGTTGAGGTTCAGCCTTCACAGGAGACCATGATTTTTACCACATACTATTGTATTGTAGTGTATAGGTTAAGCGATCAGACAATTAGTTCAAGTCACCTAAGGATTTTACAACATACAATAACAATTTGTACTAAATCATTTTTACCCCTTCATGACCTTGGATTTGTATCGTGTCCCTCTCCAATACCAAGCCCCCATCTTTCCCTGCACATCGGCAGATCCGATCAGCCGACATGAGCCTCTAACAGCGTCAAGCATCACAGAGATCCGCCTGCGGCTGTTAACGGATTAAACTCAACTGTCAATCTCTGACAGTGACATTTAACATGCGCCGGCAGCTGGGGTGTCATTTCCCCCCCATCGGCGGCCCCGTGACGTGATTGTGGGGGACCGATAGGTTGTCATGACAGCCAGGTATAAACTGATGACGCGTCACTGTCATGACGTAGTTCCTGTGAATGTCAGTTGTGAGATGCCAGTCACAGAAAGTCATCATTTCTGCTATACAGAGCGGGGCTGATGCTGATGGACCCCTCTGTACAGTACAAACGATCAGATGATCAGCACTTCAAGTCCCTTAAAGGGATTAGCACAAACAATAAAATGTGGGGGGAAGGGCGGGTTTTTTTAAAAAAAAACAACAAAAGTTCAAATCACCCCCAACCCCCCTTTTGCCCAATTGAAAGTAAAGCAATTTTTAAAAAAAAAACCAAACCCACATATATAGTCATGGCCATAGGTGTTGGCACCCTTGAAATTTTTTCCAGAAAATTAAGTATTTCTCCCAGAAAATTATTGCACACATGTTTTGTTATACACATGTTTATTTCCTTTGTGTATTGAAGCAACAACAAAAAAAAACCTAAGGAAAAGAAGGAAAATTGGACATAATTTCACACAAAACCCCCAAAATTGACACCTTGCTTTACAAAATTGTGGGTAAACAACTTTGTTTCAATCATGAGATGCTCGTTCAAACTCACCTGTGGCAAGTAACAGATGTGGGCAATATGAAAATCACTTCTGAGACCAGATAAAAAGGGGAGAGGTTGACTCAATCTTTGCATTGTGAGTCTGAGGACTTGAGAACTAAAATTCTTGAAAAACATCAACAATCTCAAAGTTACAAGTCCATCTCTAGAGATGTTGATTTTCTTTTGTCTACGGTGCACAACATAATCAACAAGTTTACAACCCATGGCACTGTAGCTATTCTCCTTGGATGTAGACAGAAAAAGAAAAATTGATGAAAGTTTGCAACACAGGATAGTCTGAGCAGTGTATAAACCTCCTCAATCAAGTTCCAGAGAAATTTAAGCTCTCCTGCAGGCTCAGGGTGCATCAGTGTCAATGCGAACTATCCATCGACATTTGCATTAAATAAAACGCTATGGAGGAGACCAAGGAAGATCCCACTGCTGTCACAAACATAAAAAAAGCTAGAGTGCGGTTTCTCAAAATGTATGTAAGCCAAAATCCTTCTGAGAAAGCGTCTTGTGGATAGATAAGACCAAGATAGAGGTTTTTAGTAGAGCACATCATTCTACTGTTTTTTGAAAATGTAAACAGGCCTAAAGAGAAAAGAACACTGTACCTAAAGTCAAGTATGATGGAGGGTCAAGGATTTTTTGGGTTGTTTTGCTGCCCCTGGCACTGTGTGCCTTGACTGTGTGCAAAACTTAATGAAATCTGAACATTAGCAAAGGGTTTTGGATTGCAATGTAGAATAAAGAGAGCAATACCTGCTACGCAGACCAGATAAGCAACCCAAATCCTAATCAATATGAATATAAAGCAAGGATTAAAATATAACTTTTAATTTATACTGTCTATAAAAGACCAAGATACAAAAAGTGCAGTACAATAAAAATAATAGAATGGACAGATCTCACTAAACTTCTTTCCGAGTAGATCTCATACCACTGGATACACGGGCAAAAGAGGGCCGACTTGGAAAAAAGGGGTAACAATGTCAGTGTATGCTAACCCCTGTCGTGTCCATGCATAAACTTCCACCCTAACAAGGTTAGCAGCATCCAAGTCAAGCAAGCTGCCCCAGTGAAAATTAGCCTCTCCCAACGCGTTTCCCTCTCCAAACTAACAGAGCGTTTATCAGGTGAGAATTGGGACATATAGCCTGCAATGGCAGGTATATACATACACACAGCACACTTCCAGTCTATGTGTTCACACAGCTCAATTTCAGCATGTTTGCTAATGGCCAGTGGCGCCTCTTTTGCCCGTGTATCCAGTGGTGTGAGATCTACTCGGAAAGACGTTTGGTGAGATCCATCCATTTTATTATTTTTATTGCACTTTATTGCACTGCACTTTTTGTATGTTAGTCTTTTTTAGACAGTATAAATTAAAAGTTGCAATGTAGAACCCAGTGTCAGAAAGCTGGGTTTGCATCGTAGGTCATGGGTCTTCCAGCAGAACAGTGACCCCAAATATACTTCAAGAAGTACCCAGAATTGGATGGAAACATAGTGCTGGAGAGTTCTGAAGTGGCAGCAATGAGTCTGGATCTAATTGAACACCTGTGGAGAGGATCTTAAAATTGTTGTTGGGCGAAGTCCACTTGACAAAGGGAGCAGACAAGACGTGAAACGCGCGTTGCGGTGTCCGGTCTGGGTCCTCCTGTTGCCCTCATTCACTCCTATAAGTAATATTATATTGTTTGGTCTGGGTAGCACTGGCCTTTTTTACTTGTTATTATGGTCATTTTTTTGACACACCAGATCTACTACCTGTTCATTGGGGACCATCTGACTTTGAATGCAGGCACAGAATCCCACCGGTTTATTTTCTGAGAACCCCTACAATTATACTCACTAACAGGGACATATGCCCACAATATTCTTTTGGTCTCTACATTCGGGGTTTCTCTATTTGAGATACAGCAATATCTCTTTATAGTAATTGTGACTTTTGTACTATCGACTACAATTGAATCTAATCAATGACCTTTTATGTCCTTTTTATACACTGTTGTGCTTTTTGTACTTATCTACATATTTGTCTGCTCCTTTAATTTTTAATACTATTTAATAAAAACCAAATAAAATGTTTTAATTCAAGTGCATCTAAGTCCACATTTTTCTCCAATCTTGCTATTGTCCCTTTTAGTGCATATTATGTTACCCTTTCCCTTCTGGTTATGACATACATGTAATATATTTTCAATTGATTTTTTTTTTGTTTTTAAGGATGGATAGAGACAGGGACAAGATGGCGGAGAGGATATTACACCTCACCCTAGAGATCCTCTTCCGGCTTACTGGAGAGGTGAGAGATTCTGATGACGTCACATTACATCATTCTTATCTATGGGAATAACAGATGGACAGAACTGGAGAGGTGAGGACTCTGGAAATGTCTGTAGTGAGATTTATTAATGTGTCTCTTCATATCCAGGATTACACAGTAGTGAAGAAGACCTCTAGTGAGCGCTGTCAGGACCCTGTGTCTGAGGAATGGGGAAGACCCCTGAGCCCAATCACGGGGCCTCCACCTCACCCCCTGATACATGAGGGCATCAATGACCAGAAGATCCTAGAACTCACCTACAAGATGATTGAGCTGCTGACTGGAGAGGTGACACTGCTGGGAATGCTGGGACATTATACAGTAACGCTATGAAGGGATCGGGGATGACGGTATCATTGTATGTGTCAGGTTCCTATAAGGTGTCAGGATGTCACCGTCTATTTCTCCATGGAGGAGTGGGAGTATTTAGAAGGACACAAAGATCTGTACAAGGAGGTCATGATGGAGGATCCCCAGCCCCTCACATCACCAGGTAATAGACAGGACTAAATACACACGGCCTATAATTATCTGTATGTAAAGAATGAATTCAGTCCCTGTGTGTGTTTCCTCCAGTTCTATCCAGTGAGAGGACAACACCAGAGAGATGTCCCCGTCCTCTTCTTACACAGGACTGTAATCAAGAAGACCCCGATGTTTTTCAGGATGATCAGGTAGATGGAGAGAAGGTTTCATGAAATCTGCCTATGATGTGTAGACGGCTGTGAAGGTCTTGTGTTCAGTCTTGTTTTATTTACCAGTATTAGGCCCTGTGCGCACTTGCCGTTTTTTGCTGCGGATTTCCTGCAGTTTTGCTGCATGTTTCGCTGCAGAAAATGTTCATAACATCTCTGCAATGAATCACCAGCAAAACCTATGGAAAAAAAAATGCTGTGCGCACTATGCGGAATTTGACAGCTGCATGTTTTGCTGTGGGATTCCCGCAGCAAAAACAATTGCATGTCACTTCTTTTCCGCACGTCGCTGCGGGATTTCACTCCATTGACTGTAATGTAATCGTGAAATCCCACAGGGAATGACGCAGGCAGCAAATTCTGTTCGGTTCATTGCATTTTCCTGCGTTATTCCCTCCAGTATTTCGCGATTTACCTGCGGTAATGTACATCGCGTGCCTGCAGTTTGCAGGGAAGTGATGTCATTATGACAGGAAGAGGAAGCGGAGCAGAGAGTAAACACACACACACACATCACACACAGACATATAGAATACACATAGAAAGCAAATGGAAATATAGAAAACAAACCACGTGGGATCCGCCGTATTTTTACCTTCCAGCCAAGGTAAGCACACAGCGGCGGCCCGGTATTCTCAGGCTGGGGAGAGCGAGGGGCAGGGTTAATGTCCCCCGCCTCCCTCCCACCTCCCGCAGCCGAGAATATCAGCCGCAGCTGCCCCGGGACTGTCGCGTGCATTATGCGACAGTCCCGGAGTGTCCCCGGCTCTTCTTGTTGCCGTGATGCAGTGGCAATCAAGGTAATGTAAGGAGTTAATGGCGGCGGATCACCACCACTAAGACCAGGCTTGATCATGGCAGCGTCTATGTGACAGCTTACATGATCAACCCGTAAGTAAAGTGAAAAAACACACGCACCGAAAAATCCTTTATTTTAAATAAAACACAAAAAAGCTCCTGGTTCACCCGTTTATTAACCCCCCCGAAACACACAGCTCCGACGTAATCCACGTCCTGCGATGCTTGCATCCAGCCTCGACTGACACAGACACTGCTGAATGCAGATTCGCAGCGAGACAGCAGAGGTAACCACAGGGCATTTCCCACGGCCGGTAATGTGAACTCACTGCCGACCGTGAGAAATGCAGCGTGTGCTCACAGGGACTCTATCTATTTATCTATTCTTCTATCTATCCCTCTGTCTGTCTATCTATCTATTCTTCTATCTATTCTTCTGTCTATTTCTCTATCTATCTATCTCAGAATGAAATGACTTTTTTTTTTTTTTCAATGTGCTTTATTGCATTGAATGCAATAAAGCACATGTACCAACCCGCACGCGGCAAAACCGCAGCAATACCGCGGTAAAACCGCAGCAAACCGCATGCGGTTTTCGGGTGCGGTTTGCCTCGGTTTTTTACCGCGGGTGCGGTAATCTTTCAATGCCTGCGGAATTTTCTTGAGAAAATTCCATTTTCCAGTGCGCACAAAGCCTTATACACTGAAAGCCAATTTACTATTAGCGACATCGGCCTTTTCCTGACTGGAGAGTAAACCTTTAACCCCTTAGTGCAGCATAAAATCAAATGATTAGTTTTCCATGGATCAGTTCCAGTGTGAATCTAAATTAGACAATCTGAAAGACTTAACAATATCTGTTCATCTATGTATATTAGTTGTGGGTAGTATTTTTAAAAATGACTACCTTGTTTTTCATGCAATGGCATCAAAACTATACAAGAAAAACATCAAATAAAAAGGTGGTCATGTGGATGTAAACAGTTCATTAGAATTAAAGAGGTTGTCCCACGAACAAAGTTCATTTTAATTAATAGATCCTGTGGAACTTATTTTTCTTCCATGAGACAACCTCTTTAGAGGTGGTTCACACTTTTCATTACTGGCCACATCAATATTATGTTGAGAAACAAGGTGTCTCTCAAATACCTTGTGTTGCCAATAGTACCTGTGAGCAGCATTACTACGGTCTGCTCACCACCTTCACATGACCCCCGGGCTCCGTGACCTCTGATGTCCAGTGATGTCACGTCTACTTCCTGTGGACCTAACATTGCTGCAGCCGGCCCCAGTCTCCGTGAGTCACTTGGCTGTGGGCGGCGTTTCACCGCTCATCACAGCACAGCGTTGCGCCTGCTAGCGGCGCTCTGCAGTGAATGAGGGAGCATGGAGATACTGGGCTGTGACGCTGGGCTGTGCTAAGCGGTGAAACGCCACCCACAGCCCAGTCACTCAGGAAGACTGGCCCGCCACAGTTGACTTGACATCACCAGACATCATATGTCACGGAGCCCGGTGGTCACGCAAAGTGGGTGAGCAGAACGCTATAGCACCGCTCACAAGCACTATTGGCAACACAAGGTACTTGAGAGGAACCTTGTTTTTCAACATAATATCGATGTGGCTAGTAATGAAAAGGTGTAAACCACCCCTTTAAGTGAATCTCTTGAATTTCAATTCTGGCAAATTTGTTCAATTCAGGAGGAAAATTAATTTTGTATTCAATAAATGTGAACGAATGAAATTAGTTGAGAAAAGGTTAAAAACAAATCTTATAGTCACCTCTCCGGTGAATTTGATATGTCTCAAATTGATTCACTCACCTCACCTCAAGAACATATCGATGATAGGTGTTCGTGGAGGCAATTCACCTCACAATGTGACTGTGTACGATGTTTCTTTTGTGTTTCTCTCTTCTAAAATGGCAGCAGCATCTCTGTTATGGTGGCTATAAACAATTGGTGACCTTGATGGCATTAGGGGGAATCCTGCCACCATCACTCATTTCCAGTGGCGTAACTAGAGTTTGATGGGCCCTGGTGCAAAATTTGTACTGGGCCCCCCCTCCACGTACACCGACACTTATGGTACGGGATAATGGCACTGACACTCGGGGTACAGGATAATAACGCTGACACTTGGCTTTTACCCTCGGCACCCAGATTTCCCATGATCTGATATCCATCTTGTCCTCGACACCCAGCTTTCCCATGCTCTGCCATACATCTTTCCCTCAGCACCCAGCTTTCCCATAACAGAGCATGGGAAAGCTGGGTGCGAGAAGATGTACAGCAGAGCATGGGAAAGGTGGGTGCTGAGGAAAAGAGCCTTTTCCCTCAGCACAAAACATTTCCATCCCATGCTTGTATCTTTGTTTCCCCTAGTATATAGTTCTCTAAATACTATAATGGCCCCCACATAGCCTTCCATATAGTATAAAGGTTCCCACATAACCCTTCATATATTAGAATGCACCCCCATAGTCCTCCATGTATTATAATGTATGTCCCATAGTCCTCCATATATTATAATTCACCCCATAGTTCTCCATATTTTATACTTCACCATATAGTCCTCCATGTTTTATAATGCAACCCCATAGTCCATGTATAAGGTAGCCTCCATAGTCCTCCATATATTAGAATGCAGCTCCCATAGTCCTATATGTATTATAATACAGCCCCATAAATCTTCATATTGTATTATGCAGCCCCATACTCCTCCATGTATAATGCACCCCTATAGTCCATGTATAAGGTGTCCTTCAGGTTTATTATGCAGTCCCATAGACCTCCATGTATCATGCAGCCAGCCCCCCCAGGGTCTCCATGTGTCATGCAGCCAGCCCCCCCCAGGGCCTCCAGGTGTCATGCAGCCAGCCCCCCCAGGGCCTCCAGGTGTCATGCAGCCAGCCCCCCAGGGCCTCCATGTGTCATGCAGCCAGCCCCCCCAGGGCCTCCATTTGTCATGCAGCCAGCCCCCCCAGGGCTTCCATCTGTCATGCAGCCAGCCCCCCCAGGGCCTCCATCTGTCATACAGCCAGCCCCCCCAGGCCTCCATGTGTCATGCAGCCAGCCCCCCCAGGGCCTCTATGTGTCATGCAGCCACCCCGCCAGGGCCTCCATGTGTCATGCAGCCAGCCCCCCCAGGGCCTCCATGTGTCATGCAGCCAGTTCCCCAGGGCCTCTATGTGTCATGCAGCCAGCCCCCCGGGGCATCCATCTGTCATGTAGCGACCTCCCCCAGGGCCTCCATGTGTCATGCAGCCATCCCCCCCCAGGGCCTCCATGTGTCATGCAGCCAGCTCCCCCAGGCCTCCATCTGTCATGCAGCCAGCCCCCCCCCCAGGGCCTTCATGTGTCATGCAGAAAGTCCCCCCCAGGGCCTCCATGTGTAATGCAGACAGCCCCCCAGGGTCTCCATGTGTCATGCAGCCAGCCCCCCCCAGGGCCTCCGTGTGTCATGCAGCCAGCCCCCCCCCCCCCAGGGCCTCCATGTGTCATGCAGCCAGCCCCCCCAGGGCCTCCATGTGTCATGCAGCCAGCCTCCCAGGGCCTCCATGTGTCATGCAGCCAGCAAAATAAAAAAACAAGTACCTCTCTTCTCCTTCCGACCCCTGCGACCTTGGTAGTTACGCCCCTGCCCCCATATGTCACACCCCTGCTTCCCATACAGCCTTCAACCCCCCCTATCACACACTACACCCCCATATGTCACGCACACCCTGCTCCCCATACAGCCTGCACCCCCCCATATCTCACACACTACACCCCCATATGTCTCACACCCTGCCCCACATATCTCACCCTGCCTGTACCCCAACTTACCCCTCTCAAACACTCTGCACCCCTTCTCATCCTTCTGTCACAGTCTGCAGCCCTCATATACCACTCACCCTGCACCCCCCCTCCTCCTCATGTTCCCTCTTTTCTCATTACCAGTCATGTGTCCAAATCTCCTTGAGGAATCAGTATGTTCTTTCTTTCTGCCCGGCAATCCTGTGTCTCCTACCACACAGTCACATGGGCATGACATCATCGCAGGTCCTGGCAGGATGGATTCCGTCTTCTGTGCAGGAGTACTTCTGCTTTGCCGCAGGTCAGAGAGCCCCTCTACTGACACCGGGCCCCCCTGACTCAGACCGGCCCCCTGGTAGTCAGCCACTGAACAGCGCAGCTCCTCTCTTACAGAGAGGAGCCGTCTCTGCAGAGCGGCTGCCGGGCCCCTATAGCCTCTGCGATCGCGGTCGTTACGCCCCTGTTCATCTCTAGTCTTCACTCACAACTTGACGTTCCTTAGTACGGAAGGACTATACTAGGAGCCGACCACTTCCACTGTGATCGCTTTCAAAAGGGAAACAGAAAAGCAAATCCAGAGAGTAAAGGAGCACAATAATTGTATCAGTGACAAAAAGTTGTTCTGACCTGGTCAGAAGAATCCAGATTCCTGTGGCATCATGCTGATGCTTGGGTCCAAATTTGGCACCAGCATCATGAATCAGTCATGAACTATCCTTTTAGTCTACTGGAGGTGGAGTAATGGTGTGGGCAATGTTTTTCAAGCACATCCTGGGTCCTCTCATCGCTTTTGATGGAGGTTTGGACAATCTGACTTGCCTAAGTACTGTGGCGGACCAAATTCATTACTTCATAGCAGCTTATCTTATGGTAGAAGGACAATGCACCATATCACAAAGGTTGTATAATATAATGGATTGGTTCCAGGAACATGACAGCAAGATTTTCTCTAATCACCCTCCCTGACAGCACCACAAGAGATTGTCTTCCCCTTTCCTAATTAGAACTGAAAGCACAAAAGAGGTCAAATAGCCCCTTCCCACCATCTATCTCCAGTGTTTCCTTTACCTATGGGGCATGGGTAGGTCATCGCATGGGGCTTTGTGACTGGCAACAGACGTCCCTTTCTAGTACCTTGCTAACCAAGTGGCTGAGGGCGATCTCTGCTCAATTCACCTTTCACGCCACTCCCGTCTCCTCTGGATTACCACCAATCCTTTTGCGCCTTAGTGGTAAAGTGGAATATCTGCCAGGCTGGGGGCCTCCTGTAGCTCCCCAGCCTTTCTCCTCCCCTCTCCAGCGTGCGGAGGACCAGAAGTGACGTCAGACACAGCCTTACTCGATGTAAGACATCAATTTCAGTTGCATTCCAGGGTGGAATGCATGCTGGATTCTTATCATGGCGTGCAGCTGCAGTATCCAGGAGAGGACCCTTACAAATGCTTTAAGGACACCTATTTCATCAGGGGAGGAGTCACATTCAAGGAGAACACAGTGCTGGGTCCTGGTCATTTATTTAACTGGTCCAAACAGAAGACGTCTAAGGTAGGACCTGTTGTAATTATGGAGGGTGTAGCTTCTTCCCGCTGCACATCTGCAGAGCCCAGCACAATCACAGTTCCAGTAATTATACCTGGTTTGGGTAAATCTTTCCTTTTGGAGCAGGATATACCTTCTCCGCTTCTTTTTAGGGGGACAAGTATCCTACACCGAAAAGTAATGCTAAGATCGCAAGTCATAAGTGTGCCATCTGTGCTAAAATGTCCGGCTTCCTGTAAAAAAACGCTGTGCCAGAGCTGTAATTAGAAGGTTATCCGAAAGGAGCAATTGTCTTTAATGGAGGATATAAGGGGGATGGTACCCCAAGAAAATGTAATCTTCCCTAGCCAATTTCTCCCAATCTATGTCTTTGACTCCATCTGTGGCCAAGGAAGAGGAAGATTGCTGTAATAGAAGATTCCAACTGAAACTCCCAAGAAGGACAAGCTTCAATTCCCGGGGAATTACTGTAGGAAAGTGGACTAGGCTCCATTCCAGACCTGATCCTGGTAGACAAGAAGAATTACTTTTCATCTGAAGATATGGAGGAGCTCCTTACAGCTGGAAGAAGTACCATGTAGGTAGAAGAGGTGGAAACTACTCGGTCTGTCCAAGACAAGATGCTTGGAGGACTTAGGCATAAAAAGAATATGGTGCTTCTGGTTCATGAAAACGTCCAGGGTCTGATTATGGGTGAATTGAAATTCCCAGAGAAACAGGTGGGTGTCCTTGTTGAACTAAAAGATAGGTTTCCACTAATGAGTAAATAACTAAATGCTGATCTGAGATACCAAAGGTGCACATCAGGTAGCCACAGTGGGAAAGAAGACAACATTGCCATTTGAAGATTCGTCTCAGCTGAGAAATCCCATGGATCGCAAGATGGACACCCTGCTAAGAAAATCATGGGAAACTTCAGCATCATTACTGAAGATGAATGTGGTTTCCACATGTGTCGCAAGGTCCATGTTATGGTGGTTAAACCAACTAGAGGACCATCTTTGCATGGGCACTCCAAGAGAGGAGGTGATAGGTTTCCTGGCGGTCGCCTCTGCAGTCACGGTGAGGGTGGCAGCCAAGTATTCGTTATTTTCCAACTCAACGAGACAAGCTCTTTGGTTGAAGCCATGGAATGAGGATGTGGCTCTAAGATAAACTCTGGTCCATTCCCTTTTTGGGAGAAAACATGTTTAATTCAGCTTGATGAAAAAATCCTTACCTGATCAAAGAAATTTAAGGAAATTATCCTTTCGTTCATCACAGAACCAGATACCTCAATACAGAGGGAAAGGAAAGTCAGGTTGCTGGAGTTAACCTAAAGGAGGAAGTGGAGGAAACATCCTGCTTGATCAGAATCAGCAACAAAATAATGATGCCAGAACAGGGGGGGGTCTGTACCTGAAAGTTCCTTCCCCAGTGGCAGATAATTTCATCAGATCAGTGGATCCTGGAGTCCATCCAAGAAGGAATAAAATGGAATTCTCCTGTAACCCACCTAACATTCTAGAAGCTAATAAATTGCCTAATGTTCGGTCTTGAGGATCTAAAGTCTGTGGGGGTGATTTCTCCAGTTCCAGAGGTTGTTGTTGTTTATTCCTTGTAAAAAGACCAAGTGGATCCTACAGTATAATCCTAAATTTGAAACCATTAATTCAGCACATCATTTACAAAAGGATCAAAATGGAGTCCATAAGCTCTACTCTCCCCCGATAGGACAACATTTCGTTATGGCGACTATAGATCCACACTACAAGACACCTATTATTATGTTCCTGTACATCCAAATTACAGGAAGTTCTTAAGGTTTGCTGTCACGCAATATTAATAAGTACTGCACTACTAATTCAATGTTCTGTCTTCAGAATCTCGGCGGCTCCATGAGTATTTACAAAGATTATGGTTGGAAGCAGTGGCATACATCAGAAATCAGAACATCAGCATAGTTCCATATCTCGACAATTTCTTAGTGATAGCTTCCTCTATACAGGTGCTCAGAGAACAACTGCAAAAATCCCTTCAGATTTTAACCTCTTTAGGGTAGCTGTTGAACCAACAGAAATCAGACTTAAGGGTGCTTTACACGCTGCGACATCGCTAGCGATCTCGTTAGCGATGTGACACGCAAGATCGCACATGTGACTGGCGTTATAAAACGACCTATGTGCGTTCTCGGCAGATCGCATCTGCGATCTGGCGTGTCACTTCACTAACGAGATAGCTAGCGATGTCGCAGTGTGTAAAGCACCCTTTAGTCCTCTCTACCAAAACGATCTTCCTAGAAATCCTACTGGACTCTTAGAAGCAGGCATCCTTACTAGAGGAAGAAACACAAATTTAAGTAAAATCCAGAATAGCCACTCTGTGGAGTCAGAGAAGAGTATCAATAAGGTATGCAATGTCAGTCCTGGGTTCAAAGACCTCTTGTATTTAGGCAGTGGCCTGGTCACAGACGCATATAAGAATTCTGTAAATATTAATTCTTCGTTGTTGAGACAGATCTCCCAGGTACCCAAATATAAAGGTCCCTTTGCCCAGTCATATGAAGTCTTCACTCATCTGATGTATCTACATCACAGGAGATGTTTGTGTATATATATCATAGGAGACCCTGGGGGCATATATATCACTGAAGGAAGCTGGGGCACATATATTACTGGCGATTACTGGGGAATCTATATCACTGGGGAGGGCTGGGGAATATACAGTATATCACTAGAGAGGGAGGGGGAATAAACAGCACTTGGGAGAGCTGGGGAAATATACATCATTGGAGAGAGCTGGAGGCATATGCAGCACTGAGCAGAATGGGGCATATGTAGCACTGGTGACTTATACAGCACTGGTGAGACTGGGGGCACATACAGCACTGGGAACATGCTGTATATAGCACTGGGGACGGTGGGGCTGTTGCTGCTGTCTTCATCTGTGGGATGTGTCCTAGCTCCGCCAAAAAAGTACATCCTCGTGCTGGCACCGGCCAGCACTGCATGCACAATCATGCAGTATTCAGTAGTGAACACTGCATGTGTATGCTTGATGTTTAAGTTGGGGTTTAAAGGGAACCTGTCAGGTGCAACATGCACCCAAAACCATGAGCAGTTCTGGGTGCATATTGCTAATCCCTGTCTCACCGTACCTGTATCTAGTAGCATAGATAAAGAGATCTTTAGAAAAAGTATTTCTAAAAATCTTTTACCGTATGCTACTGAGCGAAGGCACTACCCCCTGGGCGTTAGTTCCGTGGCCAGTCGCCCCTATTTGCATGTTGGAACGCCCCTGTGGGCGTGCTAACATGCTAATGAATGTGCAGCGTCACAGGATGATCTCACTCACTTCTGAACCACCATCGCCACTCGATGCTGGATTTCGGCTCAGTGCACATGACGCCGGAGTTTGGGTCATGCGCACTACTTCAGTTTGAAGCCAGCATGCGCACACCTGGCTTCATAGTGCGCATAACCCAATCTCCGGGGTCATGCGCACTGAGCCGAAATCCCCTGTCGGATACGATGGCGACGGAGAGGTGAGTGAGATCATCCCCTGGCACTGTGTATTCATTAGCATGTTAGCACGCCCACAGGGGCGTACTAAAATGCTAATGGGGGCGACAGGCCGGGGAACTAACTCCCATGGGACTAGTCCCCTCTTTCATTAGCATACGTAAAAGATCTTTAGAAATACTTTTTCTATAGATCTCTTTATCTATGCTACTGTATACAGGGACGGTTAGGCAGAGATTAGCAGTATGCATCCAGAACTGCTTGTGGTTCTGGGTGCATATTGCACCTGACAGGTTCCCTTTAAAGAGCCGTCAGCCAGCAAAATATGGTTGGCGGGCTGAGAACTGCTGTCCCCAGGAATCTGCCTGGGGTCTACAGAAAAGGTCATTGCTCGCTACATGTGGCCCGATTGCCTGAGGTGTCCCACCCCTGCTATAGAGGATCCTTGAGTTGTTCAAAGCATTGCAGTACCTCCATCTAATTTGAGTCAACTGTGAGAAGCTATCCTGTCCTCATGGGCCAATATTTCTGCAGAACAGTCAACATTTAATGGAGTTTATAGCACAATGAATTGTTGAGGTTCTAAAGTTGAAACAAGATCCAACACAATACTCGATGGTCTCTAATAAAGTTGCCATTCAGTGTATGTTTTATACTTGGTGGAGATGGTTGTATAAAGCTGATCATAGACATTAGATGTTGTCTGGATCTTCTCACAATTTTCTGGTTATGGAGGCTGCTGGTTTGATTTAGGAGCCATCAGATTGGATTATACAGGAAACCGGCAGCTATGTGATAACTACTGCGGTCATGTCATGTTTAGTCGTCATGTTAATTAATGATCTTTAATCTCCTCGTGACTTCTCCATCTATCTGTGACTTTTACAATATGTTTTTCAGGGTGAAGATCTGACCGATATTAATATTATAGAAACATTTGTGATAGGTGATGAGTGGTGTACAGAGGAGATTCCTACAGATAACCGCACAGGTGAGTAGTGACCACTAAATGCAGAGAAGTCACAGATTCTACTCAGTCACTGGATGCTACAAATAAGTTTGGATTTTTGGGGGATTTGTTGCACAGAGTTTTGATTTTAGTTTTAGAGTTCTGCTGATATTTTTGACAATATGATGTAAAAATGCCCCTCCATACTCTCTTTTTTTTAATTAACACATTTTATTGGCAAAGATTTAATGGGCAAAACTGAACAAGCGTTACATATTTACAAACATGGGGCTGATCTTCATGCATTTGTTTTGGTCATACTGACATGATTGCCGCAGCTAGTCTTTGGCTACAACGGACACCCTAACACCTCTGGGGTCAATGGTTAGCTGATACAGTAACACAGTAACATGTTTGTCTGGAAGAGGTAGCACTGAGATTGGACAACATTGGCAGACGAGTAATGGGGATGGATAAGATGAGTATGCTTATTTGTCCTAATAGAGATGAATTGGGATTTACACAGCTGAAACTGTCCCACTGAAAAAGGATGAGTCAACAGTGTAGACTTTTAAAGAGAATCTGTCAGCAGGGTTTTGATATCTCATCTAAGGGCAGCATGATGTAGGAAAAGAGACCCTGAATCCATTGATATAGTTTTT
The DNA here is from genome assembly GCF_048569485.1 of Anomaloglossus baeobatrachus. Taxonomy (NCBI): domain Eukaryota; kingdom Metazoa; phylum Chordata; class Amphibia; order Anura; family Aromobatidae; genus Anomaloglossus; species Anomaloglossus baeobatrachus. The sequence goes on from NC_134357.1 coordinate 501,747,641, forward strand.
TGGGGGCAGCAGTTCTGACACAAGCAGAGTTTTTAGATTTAGCAATGCAACAGAGCTGAGAAAGCTGCTCACGCCCGCCATAGGCTCTCGGTATACAATGTTTACAGATAGTCATCTGCTAATCACAGCAGGGAACGTGCCAGACTAGCTAACCTCTAGCTGACCTAGCTTGACAATGATAATTTTCTGAAGCTAAAACAAACATTGCAGGTAAACAACAGCACACTGTTATGGTCGCCGAGGGACAGCGAACATCCGGGGGTGGACCTACTAGACCAGACCTGGGCAAGGGGCGGCCCGCGGGCCACATCCGGCCCGCCTACTCTCTGTGACCGGCCCGCCCGTCTTCAGCCGGTGCAGTGGAGCCGGGCTGCAGCGTGCCGAGCAGGGAGAGATCCTGTGCAGGTCCGCACAGTAAGTGCAGGCAGCGAAACGCAGGAGTCTTTCCTCTGTTCCCTGCCGGCACTAATTGTCAGTGACACACGCGCGCGCTCTGACGTTGTCAGTACTGCGCTGCGTGTGTCATTTCAAAAGTTCCCGCCCGCCCTGCAGGAGAAGGAGCAGCACAGCAGACGGAATAATTCATGCTGCAGGACCTGCGATGACGTCACGCCCATGTGACTGTGTGGGAGGAGACACAGGATGCCGGGCAGAAAGCAAAGATACTGAATCCTGAAGGAGATGTGGACACATGATAACTGGTAATAAGAAAAGAGGGGACATGAGAGGGAGGGGGCTGCAGGGTGAGTGGAATATGAGGGAAGATGGAGTTGCAGGGTGAGTGGCATATGTGGGAAGATGGAGTTGCAGGGTGAGTGGCATATGTGGGAAGATGGAGTTGCAGGGTGAGTGGCATATGTGGGAAGATGGAGGTACAGGGTGAGTGGCATATGAGGGAAGATGGAGTTGCAGGGTGAGTGGCATATGTGGGAAGATGGAGTTGCAGGGTGAGTGGCATATGAGGGAAGATGGAGTTGCAGGGTGAGTGGAATATGAGGGAAGATGGAGTTGCAGGGTGAGTGGCATATGTGGGAAGATGAGTTGCAGGGTGAGTGGCATATGAGGGAAGATAGAGCTGCAGGGTGAGGGCATATGAGGGAAGATGGAGTTGCAGGGTGAGTGGCATATGAGGGAAGATGGAGTTGCAGGGTGAGTGGCATATGAGGGAAGATGGAGTTGCAGGGTGAGTGGCATATGAGGAAAGATGGAGTTGCAGGGTGAGTGGCATATGAGGAAAGATGGAGTTGCAGGGTGAGTGGCATATGAGGGAAGATGGAGTTGCAGGGTGAGTGGCATATGAGGGAAGATGGAGCTGCAGGGTGAGTGGCATATGAGGGAAGATGGAGCTGCAGGGTGAGTGGCATATGAGGGAAGATGGAGCTGCAGGGTGAGTGGCATATGTGGGAAGATGGAGTTGCAGGGTGAGTGGCATATGAGGGAAGATGGAGTTGCAGGGTGAGTGGTATATGAGGGAAGATGGAGTTGCAGGGTGAGTGGCATATGAGGGAAGATGGAGTTGCAGGGTGAGTGGCATATGAGGGCTGCAGACTGACAGAAGGATGTGAAGGGGTGCAGAGTGTTTGAGAGGGGTAAGTTGGTGTACAGGCAGGGTGAGATATGTGGGCAGGGTGTGTGACATATCGTGGTGTAGTGTGTGTGATCTGGGGGGTGCAGGCTGTATGGGGAGCAGGGTGTGTGAGATATGGGGGTGCAGGTTGTATGGGTAGCAGGGTGTGTGAGATATGGGGGTGCAGGTTGTATGGGGAGCAGGGTGTGTGACATATGGGGGTGCAGGCTGTATAGGGTGTAGTGTGTGTGATATGGGGGTGCAGGCTGTATGGGGAGCAGGGTGTGTGACATATGGGGGTGTAGTATATTACAGGTGTGCTATATGGAGGTGTAGTATATTACAGGTGTGCTATATGGAGGTGTAGTATATTACAGGTGTACTATATGGGGGTGTACTATATTACAGGTGTAGTATATGGGGTGTAGTGATGTAGTATATTACAGGTGTATATAGGGGTGTAGTATATTACAGGTGTACTATATGGAGTTGTAGTATATTACAGGTGTGCTATATGGAGGTGTAGTATATTACAGGTGTACTATATGGGGGTGTACTATATTACAGGTGTAGTATATGGGGTGTAGTGATGTAGTATATTACAGGTGTGCTATATGGAGGTGTAGTATATTACAGGTGTACTATATGGAGGTGTACTATATTACAGGTGTAGTATATGGGGTGTAGTGATGTAGTATATTACAGGTGTAGTATATAGGGGTGTAATGTAGTATATCGGAGGTGTATTATATAGTGGTGCAGTATAATACAGGTGTATATGGGGGTGTAGTATATTACAGGTATATGGAGGGAGTGTAGTATAATACAGGTGTAGTATATAGGGGTGTAGTGGTGTAGTTTATTACAGGTGTAGTATATGGAGGGGGTGTAGTACTGTAGTATATTGGGTAGAACTGAAGTAATTATATTAGTCAGGCCCTCTAAACCAATCCCAATTTCTCATGCGGCCCCATGGGAAAATTAATTGCCCACCCCTGCACTAGACTGTGCACCGGACTACCCCGAAGGCGCAACTAGCAGTGAACCCCAATACAAGGACTGTGTGGTGCACCAACGGAAGACCTAAATGCATGGCAGCCAGGGATCTGTAGATATAGTCTCTTAATGTCCGATATTAGCGTACACAGTTGCAGCAGCACGGAGATAGTGGCCCAGAGGTGATGACACAGACTTGGCGGCACAGCGGTGATGGCTCAGGCTTGTCGACACAAGAGTAGTGGCTCTGATGTGGCAGCACAGCGGTGATGGCTCAGGCGTATCGGCACAGGGGTGGTAGAGAGCAGGCTCTAGGATGAGACAAAGGTTAGATACACGAGACTGGTACAAGGACTAGACACAGTAATGTACCTGAGAACTAGCAACGCACTATAGGCAATGTTGCTCAGCCGCTTCCTGTCAGGGGAGGCAGGCTTAAATACCTTTAAGGTAATAGGTGACTTCAGGAACAGCTCCGGGTAATGGGACGTCGGCTCTTTAAGAAAGGGGGCGTGGCCACACGCACACTACGGGCAGACACAGAAGCAATTCGTGCAGCTTGGAAGCAGCAGGAGGACGCAGCAGCCTCTGGACCAGAAGAGGAGAGGATGGGGCCGCCAGGAGAGAGGACGCCCCCACCGGAGCCTGGGAGCGGAGGCATGCGGGAATACATCGCTTGGACCAGGGAGGTGAGAGAAGGGGCTCCCCCGCCAGGGCCTGAGAGCAGGGACATGTGGGGATACAACGCTGGGGCCGGGAGTGGGCACTACACACACAGCAGTATGATAAGAGACAGCCTTTTTTCGCTTGAAACGCGCTGATGATTCTTTGCGCTGTACCTGGCCTAACAATTTTTGTTATGGGCTTTTTAATTATGCTTCAATAAAGTTTTACATTTTATTTGCTGGTGCTGTATTTTTTCACCTTCTAATTTTGCTCTCCACCTTATAGCCTGGAGCAGGTTGTCCGTGCACCACCACCCTCAATTTTCTCCGGTGAGCTGTGCATTTCTCCTTTTTCTGAGTACTACGGTACCCGGAAATCTGTCCGCAGGCAAGATTTTTCAAGTAGCCCACAAGCCGGAAATTCCCACCCCTGCCCTACAGTATGATGTCTTCAAATTATACAAGGGATTTCATTGACAAATTTCAGGATTATACCTCTCCTTTAGGTCATAATAAATGTAATATAACTCTACTCTCAAAACTACAATATACAAAAGATGATAGTAACTACTCCAGCACAATTCATTACAATTTCATTCTAACATGCTTAAAGGGGTTTTCCCATGAACAAAGTTGATTTTAATCAATAGATCTTCAAATAATAATAAGTTACACAATTGGATGTGTTTAAATAAAAATGTTCATGTTCTGAGGTAATGTTGTATATGTGTCCCTGATATGTACTGTGTAATGGCCGTGTCTGACCGTATAGTGACATGGTCTGACCATACCAATCTCCTGAGTCGGGGAGGAAACAAAGAAGTTTACAGACATTACAACATGGGATCATAGCTGATTCTTTTTGTGAGGTAAAACATTTCCCTGCCTCTTTTTAAAAAATGTCTTACCTCAAAGAAAGAATTATTTGCAATCCTGTGTTTGTGTACAGTTCACTTCTGCCCTGACCAAGGAGATGAGGTATTATCAGACCATGTCCCAATATGTGCAATACTGTAGAGGAAACAGCGCAATAGGAAATTGAAAGAAATAGCAGGCCGCTCACCTTGTGTGGCTGTATGACACACAGCCAGTGTAGAAGCAATAACAGCTGCCACAAGGTCCACGAGCCCTACAGCTGGGGGTAACAGATACAGTCGTATGAAAAGGTTTGGGCACCCCTATTAATGTTAACCTTTTTTCTTTATAACAATTTGGGGTTTTGCAACAGCTATTTCAGTTTCATATATCTAATAACTGATGGACTCAGTACAATAAACCTCATTTCAATCCAGAAATATTACTAACAGAAAATGTGCAATCCGCATTTAAACAAAATTTGACCGGTGCAAAAGTATGGGCACCTCAACATAAAAGTGACATTAATATTTTGTAGATCCTCCTTTTGCAAAAATCACAGCCTTTAGTCGCTTCCTGTAGCTTTTAATGAGTTCCTGGATCCTGGATGAAGGTATATTTGACCATTCCTGTTTACAAAACAATTCCAGTTCAGTTAAGTTTGATTTTCGCCGAGCATGGACCGCACGCTTCAAATCATCCCACAGATGTTCAATGATATTCAGGTCTGGGGACTGGGATGGCTATTCCAGAACATTGTAATTATTCCTCTGCATGAATGCCTGAGTAGATTTGGAGCGGTGTTTTGGATCATTGTCTTGCTGAAATATCCATCCCCTGCGTAACTTCCACTTCGTCACTGATTCTTGCACATTATTGTCAAGAATCTGCTGATACTGAGTTGAATCCATGCGACCCTCAACTTTAACAAGATTCCCGGTGCCGGCATTGGCCACACAGCCCCAAAGCATGATGGAACCTCCACCAAATTTTACTGTGAGTAGCAAGTGCTTTTCTTGGAATGACGTGTTTTTTTTGCCTCCATGCAGAACGCCTTTTTGTATGACCAAACAACTCAATCTTTGTTTCATCAGTCCACAGGACCTTCTTCCAAAATGTGCTTTTGCATACCTCAGGCGACTCTGTTTGTGGCGTGCTTGCAGAAACGGCTTCTTTCGCATCACTCTCCCATACAGCTTCTCCTTGTGCAACGTGCGCTGTATTGTTGACTGATGCACATTGACACCATCTGCAGCAAGATGATGCTGCAGGTCTTTGGAGGTGGTCTGTGGATTGTCCTTGACTGTTCTCACCATTCGTCTTCTCTGCCTTTCTGATATTTTTCTTAGCCTGCCACTTCTGGGCTTAACAAGAACTGTACCTGTGTTCTTCCATTTCCTTACTATGTTCCTCACAGTGGAAACTGACAGTTTAAATCTCTGAGACAACTTTTTGTATCCTTCCCCTGAACAACTATGTTGAATAATCTTTGTTGGCAGATAATTTGAGAGTTGTTTTGAGGAGCCCATGATGCCACTCTTCATAGGAGATTCAAATAGGAGAACAACTTGCAAGTGGCCACCTTAAATACCTTTTCTCATGATTGGATACACCTGCCTATGAAGATCAAAGCTCAATGAGGTTACAAAACCAATTTAGTGCTTTAGTAAGTCAGTAAAAAGTAGTTAGGAGTGTTCAAATCAAGAAATTGATAAGGGTGCCCATACATTTACACCGGTCAAATTTTGTTTAAATGCGGATTGCACATTTTCTGTTAGTACAATAAACCTCATTTCCATCCAGAAATATTACTCAGTCCATCAGTTATTAGATATATGAAAATGAAATAGCTGTTGCAAAAAACAAAATTGTTATAAAGAAAAAAGATTAACATTAATAGAGGTGCCCAAACATTTTCATATGACTGTAGGAACTTGGAGAAGCGTGGATCGATCGGCGCTGCTGTGTATAGGTCTAGTCCGTGAAGGAGAAGAAGAGGTGCTTTCTTAACCCATCTGCTGGTGCTATTAGTCACATCTTATTTTTGCCCTGATAATTACTAAAGATTGAGTTATGCCATTCACAGAAGTTAGGCACGTGAACATGTAAATGGGGAAGCAGGTTAGGAGTCAGGAGTAGAGATGCGCAAATCAATTGAAGTTCAGATCGGCGAATGCCGCCAAACCAACCCTCTGACCGAACCCCATTGGAAGTCACTGATTGGAAGTTCTGGTCTCCGTCCACATACAGCAGCCATAAGCAGAACACTTTCGGGGTCAAGTGGGCAGGGTTTTTCCATTTTTTATTTGGTGCACACTACATCCGATCACGCTGTTGTTACCCCGTGCGACGTTCAAACACTGCAAGCAACTCGCATTGGGCTGAGCAACGAGCGCCGATACAGTGATGCTTGCATGAATGGTCAGCATACGTAAAGCACCCAAACTCTTTTTTTTTTTGGTAAAGGTTGATGTTCAGCCCAAAAACCGAACATCAGGTTCGATTCATCTCTAGTCGGGAGCAGATCAAGGTCAATATCAGTAGTATGAGGTCTACGGTTATAAACATTGTCCTAGTGAGTTGAAAGATTTATTGTACTAATAATTATATAGTAATTTTTAGATACAAAAGTTCTAAAATAAAAATAATAGAATAACTATACTTCTAATTACATTACTTTAAAATAATAAAATTGATTTTATTTTTTGCAGATGATCATATCTGGGACTCAGATTTTACAGCTAATGATCATGGTATCACAACAGATACATATGAAGATCATGCAAATATCTCAGATATCGCTCCAAGCCTGCACAGCAAACATTTATCATCTGATTCTTCTCAACAAGTCCTGCCTTTATTACAGACTGTTAAGCAAAGCAAAAATCACATAAAGGATGAACATCAAAAAGCTCACAAAAGAAAGAAGTTGTATACATGTTCAGAATGTGGAGAATGTTTTACAAAGAAATCAAATTTTGTATTACATGAGAGAAGTCACACAGGAAAAAAAACATTTTCATATTCAGAATGTACCGCAAATTTTACAGAGACATCTGAACTTGTTGGACATCAGAAAATTCACATAGGGGAGCGCCTATATGCATGTTCAGAATGTGGGAAAATGTTATGTTCAAAAGCTTACCTTGCTGACCACCAGAGAATTCACACAGGGGAGAAGCCATTTTCATGTTCACAATGTGGGAAAAGTTTTAACCAGAAATCAGCTCTTGGTAGACATCATAAAGTTCACACAGGAGAAAAGCCATATTCATGCTCAGAATGTGGGAAATGTTTTACATGGAAATTCAATCTTGTCATGCATCAGAAAATTCACAAAGGGGAGAACGTATATCCATGTTCTGAATGTGGGAAATGCTTATCATCGAAAGCTTATCTTGCTGAACATGTTAGAATTCACACAGGGGAGAAGCCATTTTCGTGCTCAGAATGTGGGAAACGTTTTAACCTGAAATCAACTCTTATTGGCCATCAGAAAGTTCACACGGGGGAGAAGCCATTTTCATGTTCAGAATGTGGGAAATGTTTTCAGAGGAAAGCAGGTTTAGTTAGACACAAAATAAGTCATATGGGGTAGAAACCATATTCATGTTCAGACTATGGAAAATGTTTTATAGATCAAATTTTGGTAGACAACAGAAAGTTCATATAGGGAAGAAGCGATTTTAATGTGCCAAAAGTGGAAAATGTTTTACACGGAAAACAATTCTTGTCCCGAATCTGAAATGTATAAAATGTTATTTTAAGGACCCTGTTCTTGTTAGAGATCAGAGAATTCACAGAAGCCATTTTTCATTTAAAGGGGTTGTCCATTACTTGGACAACCCCTACTCATTCCTCTTGTTCACTCTGGTAAAAATAAATAAGCCTATACTCACCTCCAGTGCGGCTGCGGTTCTAGCGATGTCTGAAGCTGCGTTCACAGGCCCTCGTGATATTGTTATGACGCGGGACGTGTGACCAATCAGCGCTTTGTGTCTCTCTCCCCGCTTCCAGACATTTGAGCAGGATGTGAGAACTGCACTGACTTCCTGCTCAAACATCCAAAGGTGGGGTGAAGGAAGCCGGCACTGATTGTTATCACACACGAGCCCACGACCAATGTCACGTGGGCCCAGGGAACGCGACTTCAGACATCGTTGAAACCGCGCCCGCACCAGAGGTGAATATAGGCTTATTTATTTTTACAGAGGTGAACAAGGGGAGTAGAGGTTAACCAAAGTAGTGGACATCCTCTTTAATTGACAAACTGTAGAAAAAATGAACGTTACAATGCAGTAAAAGTGACATTACACCATAGAAGAGAAAGGGAAATACATTTTTGGCAGTACAGTGGCTGAATAGTTAAACCTTCCAGCACTAAAGTCTTGGGTTCATACCCCATCCAGGACATCTGCAAGGAGTTTATGCTGTCCCATGTTTGGCTGGGTTTTCTCTGGGTTCTGCAGTTTCCTTCCTCACTCTGAAGTCACACTGATAGCGAATTTAGATTGTGAGCCCCATTGGGGGCAGTGATGATGTGTGTAAAGTGTTGTGAAATTAACAGTGTTATATAAATAAGTTAAATTAAATAAAAGCTCTAAATGATGATTGGAAAGAACGTATGCAATTACCAAACATCTATGAAAAAGATAGGATCCAAGTATCACACTTATACAATGAATGGGCAATTTATTAGACACCCATCTATTAGTGCGTTTGACATCTTTTGACCTTTGCAACCACACCAATTTGTTGTGACAGATTTGAAATGCAGAAGGATTGGTTGATGAGGATAAGATTAGAGATAAGTGAAGCCGAAGTTCGGTGTTCAGTGTTTGTACAAAACACAGACTTTACCAAAAAAATAAAGTTCGGATTCGTAGTTTGCGTGTTTTATGTATGCAAACCACTCGCTCGAACATCACTGTGCACAGGTACGCCCAGTGCGAGATGCTTGCATAGTTCAATCGGCTCGCACTGGGGGTAACAATAGCATGATCAAATGTAGTGTGCAACCCCTCGCTCAAAAAAAAATGGAAAACCTCCCCCACCCTCCCCCAGAAGTGATCTGTTTATGGCTGGCTTCAAGTGGTATGAGACCCGAACTGCTCAATTAGTGACTTCCATTGGGGTTCAGGGTCAAGTCTGGAATCCAAACCAAACTTTATATAAAGTCTGGCTGCACCCGCCAAACCGAACTTCCAAGGGTCTGCTTATCTCTAGATAGGATATCGTTTCACTTATGCTGCAAAAATTGCATTACTGCCTACCTGAGTCTTTAACTTTCCCTTCTCTTAGACAACAATGGCACTGAAACTGTTCATTTCCTCTTATAGCCTATTCGTGCTAGTGTTAGTTGGGGTATCAGAATTATTAGTTGTAATTAGCTTGTCTGTGCATTGACTTTTGATTAAAATGATTCTTAACATGAGTTCTGAAACATGATCACTTGATTTTACTCTGTATTCTAGGGACAGGTGTATAATTTCCATACACAGTTCAAATTGTGAAAAGACAGATGATTAATATAAACCTGGTATTTAGTTCAGGTGCATAAAATATTTCACATACACAGTGGATGAGATAAGTATTGAACATGTCACCAATTTTCTAAGTAAATATATTTCTAAAGATGCTATTGACATGAATTGGTTTGTAGAGATGGGTGGACTCGCATATACCCGGGATTGACAGGTCCAACCAGGTTTCAAAAATAAGCCCAGTTCTGGCCCGGAATTCCCGGATATTTGGCTGGACGCCATAAGTCATAAGTCTATGGGGACCAGAAACTGGCACTTTAATTACTGGAAAAGCTAGCGGGATTGAAGCAGGCACATTAAACCTACTGAGTCTCCAGCGCAGCGGAAACACTAATTCCCGGGCCGCTCATTATCCTTCATGCAGACGCACTGCTTTCTTGCCTATTGGCAGTCCTCCCAATTCTGGTTGCAGTCAGATGCGCCCCCACCCTGTGTGACAGCGTGTCTGACTGCTTTCAATCACAGGCGCTGTGTGTGTCCCTATATTGGTGTAAAAATTATTATAAATAAAATAAATTGGCATAGGGTTCCCCCATATTATGATACCCAGCACAAATAAACCATACGGTTACAGGCTGCAGCCCCCAGCCGTGTGCTTATCTTGGCTGTGTATCAAAATAAGAGGGACCCCATGTGGCTTTCTTAAAATTATTTAAATAAATAATTAAAAAAAAACAAAACAGCGTGCAGTCCCCCCCCCAATTTTGCCGACAAAAGCTGACAGCATGCTTTTTGGGGCCCCCCAGCCTAAAAACAGCCTGCAGAAAATCCAAAAAATTCCAAGGCACCGAGAAGCTCCTCTTCATTTATAAATCTTTATTTGTCCCAGCATACAAAACGAAAAAGTGCAAAAAAAACCCAACGTTTCGGCTAACAAAAAAAATCTTGCAAAATCAGACAAGATGATTTTCTGGATATGTTTTCTCATCGTGTCTCTCATAGTTATGGTCTACCTATGATGTCAATTACAGGCCTCTCTCCTCTTTTTAGGTGGGAGAACTTGCACAATTGTTGGCTGACTAAATACTCTTTTTCCCGCACTGTACAAGATGGGATTTACAGTTATGTCAGAAGTACAGTTACAGATAAGTTATGGTTGAAAATAGATACACAGATGGATCAGTTACCTTGTTCCTTATGAATAGGTCTGGTGTTGGCTGGTACAGGGGAAAGGGGGGGGCTTTCTCTGGCTGGAGCTTCTTCTTTAGTCTTAATTGGATTGTCACCTGGCCATTTGGTGACCAGATCCTTCCTGCATAGCAGAGGGTGTGTAAATGAATAGTGGCAGCTGAGTGACATATCTGAACATCATATTCCTCATAGTAATCCTCACAGGCTGAAAAATATTTATATATCTATGTATAGTCTACTTCCTAACACCATGGTGAGTCCTATGAGACATGTGATCCAACACTTGTACACTCCTAGGTGCGAGTCTTAACAATTCCATTGATTGATTCTGGCCTGTCACCCTGCATGTTTTAAACAGGACTTGAGGAGATAGTGTTTAGCGATGCCCAAATATTTGAGCACCCACAGTCTTTAGAAAACGACCGTGTCCAATGGCAATTAGTGTTTCAAGCGGTCAATGGTGATGAAACAGTTGCCAACAAGTAATGTTGGTAAATCAACAAGTCAGGAGGAGCAGCAATGTGTGGAAGCGGAAGACTAGGTGATGGACGATATAGTCATTCACCCAACCATGCCATGCAGAGCGAGGACAGCAACACCGCAACTGGCAGGAAGAGGCAGAGGGAGTGTTATGTTCTTTGAACAACTCACAAAAGGTATGAAGTTAACGCAGTAGGAACTACAAATGACCCTGTCAGTGCCCTTACAGACTAAAGATCCCAACCTTGCAGTTCACACTGGTTCCTGCTGGAGTTGGAATAGCCCTCACAACAGACGAAACTAAGGCAACTTGGGCCAATACTACCTGATTGGCCATTGAGCACTTTGCGTTCCTTCTAACAAACTGGAGGGCAGAGTACAGTTCAAATTACCTAAAGAAAGGAAGGTGGGCTGAAGTAAAAAATGATCACAGATTGTGTAAGACAAAACAACAAATACAAAATAACAGAGAAGGTGAATATTGCTGAAGGATATGTCACCTACTTATTGATAAGAAACATAAAATAGGTGCAGAGTGGCTAACACGAACAGGAGAGCGATATATCCTAGCTAGTATTCCACTGACTGGCAAAAACTAACAGCAGTAACGCTGGACTTCAAAAGGAGAATATCAGCAGCATGAAATACCAGTAGGAGGAACGCACTTAAAGCAGCACCCAAATGGTGATTGGATAGACAAATGAGTAAATTAATACACCTGTTACCCTAATAAAACAAAAAGCATATATAAACAGAAACGAAGCACCCAAATGTGAATCTACTATGGTCCAAGGGACAAAGCTAACCATAGCAAAGACTCAAGGGTTTGAGATACATGACAGAGTGAAGGTGAACAACTGTTCCCCAAAGCACCCACACATGGCAAGTTCCTAGGGCAAGGGTTAGGTGTTCCTTTTTTCCCGGTGTATTCCCATGCACCCCTTCCAACCCAAAAAAGGTTATACGGTTCATGGATTATTATTTTTCCTGTCCTCCTCCAACATATAAACAGGGTCATCATGTGATCTTTGCCACAAATTATTAGAGGGCCATCAGGCGGTCCTCACTGATAAATTTTGAAGGGCCATCAAACGGTCCTCACTCAACCGACAAAACTGTCAGGAATCTACCAAGTTGGTGAGCGACTATGACGCCATAATCAGTGTAACCATCCCACTTCTATGTCTACCCAAACACTCGCTGCTCAGAATTAAAGAGGAAACTTTGCATATGAACCTTGTGGAGATGGAGAAAGTACACAGGGTGCTGTGTGCTTTCATATCTTGAATGCTTTTCCTGGAAATGTTGACGTTTAGACTTGTCGATGCTGATGTTTTACGCAAACTGATGGCTGCGTCCTTCCTGTGATACTTGGTACCAAGCCGCCAATATATTTCCCTGCATGCCATCACAGCCTTACACCTGCACATGTCTCATAACATCACCTGTGCCCTAACCAAAGCCGTTAGATTGCAGCAGCAGTATACCTATAGAAAAACTTTAAAGCAATATATCACAACTATGTGCTTCAAATCCAAAACTATCCCTCCTCCCACAACTATCCCTACACTGAATGCATTTAATAATGGTATTAATAGTAAATTTAATAGATGTAAACCTGAAAAGAACTTTTGGTTTTAGGTTGCAGCAGCAAGATCTGGAATGTTAGAATCCCTGCCTACATGCCTCTAATACACTATCTCTCCTTCAGAAGCTTACCCTACACTAAATGCAGTAAAAGGAAATCTGTGAGGTGCAATATGCACCCAGAACCACGAGCAGTTCTGGGTACATATTGCTATTCCCTGCCTGACTGTCCCTGTATACACTAGCATAAAGAGAGGTTTAGAAAAAGTATTTCTAAAGATCTTTTACCGTACGTTAATGAGCGAGGGCACAAGTCCCCTGGGCGTTAGTTTCCCTGCCAGTCGCCCCCATTAGTATGGGAATAGTGGCGACGGGGAGAGCGGGGGGAGGGTGGTAGCAGTACTCACACATCCCAGTGACAGGGGGAAAATGCAGCACACAGCATACACTGTAAGCTCCACAAAGATGGCGCCGATCTCCTCTCTCTCTCTGCTGTAATCTGGACAGTCCGGGAGCGTGTCCAGGTCACAGCATGGAGCTCTCCGTGTTAAGTCTAGGTGTCGGATTGCGACTATGAGATCCAATGCCCAGGGCGCTGCCATAAATGCGGTAATGTCGTTACACACAGCAAATCCTAGATGGCAGCACCCAGTTTTTCCTTAAAACTAGAATTAAATAAACTAAATAAACAGTGAGTTTAATTTTGTATTAAAAATACTTGATCCCACAATCACTATTATTAATACAAAAATAAAAAAATCAACACCTTACCTTTAAGAGCGGTATTATTAGAGAATAGATTTGTTACATAGCAGAAGCTGCATGGTCTGTAAAGCTATAATCCCTGCATACATGCCATGCCTCTCATATACTATACTTACTTCAGGAGCTTGCCCTACACTAAATGTAGCGAAGAGTGGTGTTATTATAGAATTAGCCCTGAAAAGGACTGTTGGTTTAATGTTCTACCTAATCATGTTAATTGTCACTTTGGTACATCTAGTTAGATGGCAGTTACAGTGCTGGCCAAAAGTATTGGAACCCCTGCAATTCTGTCATATAATACTCAGTTTCTTCTTGAAAATGATTGCAATCACAAATTCTTTGGTATTATTATCTTCATTTAATTTGTCTTCAATGAAAAAAAAAAAAAAAATTGTCATAAAGCCAAATTGGATATAATTCTACACCAAACAAAAAAGGGGGTGGACAAAAGTATTGGCACTGTTTGAAAAATCATGTGATGCTTCTCTAATTTATGTAATTAACAGCACCTGCAACTTACCTGTGGCACCTAAGAGGTGTTGGCAATAACTAAATCACACTTGCAGCCAGTTGACATGGATTAAAGTTGACTCAACCTCTGTCCTGTGTCCTTGTGTGTACCATATTGAGCATGGAGAAAAGAAAGAAGACCAAAGAACTATCTGAGGACTTGAGAATCCAAATTGTGAGGAAGCATGAGCAATCTCAAGGCTACAAGTCCATCTCCAAAGACTTGAAAGTTCCTGTGTCTACGGTGCGCAGTGTCATTAAGAAGTTTAAAGCCCACGGCACTGTGGCTAACCTCCCTAAATGTGGAAGGAAAGGAAAAATTGACAAGAGATTTCAACGCAAGATTGTACGCATGGTGGATAAAGAACCTCGACTAACATCCAAACAAGTTCAAGCTGCCCTGTTGTCCGAGGGTACAACGATCTCAACCCGTACTATCCGTCGGCGTCTGAATGAAAAGGGACTATATGGTAGGATACTCAGGAAGACCCCACTTCTTACCCCGAGACATAAAAAAGCCAGGCTGGAGTTTGCCAAAACTTACCTGAGAAAGCCTAAAACATTTTGGAAGAATGTTCTCTGGTCAGATGAGACAAAAGTAGAGCTTTTTGGGAAAATCCATCAGAATAGAGTTTACAGGAAGAAAAAAAGAGGCATTCAAAGAAAAGAACACGGTCCCTATAGTCAAACATGGCGGAGGTTCCCTGATGTTTTGGGGTTGCTTTGCTGCCTCTGGCACTGGACTGTTTGACCGTGTGCATGGCATTATGAAGTATGAAGACTACCAACAAATTTTGCAGCATAATATAGGGCCCAGTGTGAGAAAGCTGGGTCTCCATCAGAGGTCATGGGTCTTCCAGCAGGACAATGTTTCTCTCAAATACCTTGCATTGGCAAAGTGCCTGTGAGCGGCGCTATTGCGGACCGCTCTGCCCCAACACATGACTCCCGGGGCTCCATGACCTCAGGGATCTGGTAATGTCAGGTCAACTTCCAGCTGACCTGACATCACCTCGTCCGCACCCAGTCTTCGTGAGTGACTGGGCTGTAGTCGAAGTTTCACCGCTCGTCACAGCCCAGCGTTTCTCCTGCTTGCAGCACTCTGCAGTGAGGGAGGAGACAGCAGGGAGGTGAAACCCCGCCCACAGCCCCAGTCACTAACGGAGACTGGGGTCGGCCGCGGTGATGTCAGGTCAGCAGGAAGTTGACGTGACATCACTGGATCCCCAAGGTCATGGAGCCCCGGGAGTCATGCCATAGGGAAGAGCGGTCAGCAATAGCGCCGCTAGCAGGCAGTATTTCCAACGCAATTTGAGGTATTTGAGAGAAACCTTGTTTCTCAACATAATATCGATCAATTAAATAATAAAAAGGGGTGAACCACCTCGTTAAAAAAAAGAAACAAACTTACATGTTTGATATCTGTGTTATCCCACTGCAGGGTGATTGTGAATATTTTTTGCACACTGTCAGCTTTCATATAATAATTACCGTATTTTTCGCTTTATAAGACGCACCGGATTATAAGACGCACCCCAAACTTAGACATAAAAAAAGGTAAAAAAAGAAAAATGGGGTCCATCTTATAATCCGGTGTTCTCTTACCGGAGGGGGGCAGCAGTGGTGGTGAAGCGGGGTCACAGGAGGCAGCGGATTTGCTGGCAGGCACGGCGGGTCAGTGGCAGCGGCGTCCGGGGTGGCAGCAGCCGGGGGATCCATGGTGGTAGGAGCCGCGGGGCACACAACACCCGGCCGCTACCCGCACACAACACCCGGCCGCTGCCCGCACACAGCCGTCGACCGCCGCCTGCACACAGCCGCCGACCGCCGCCTGGACACAGCCGCCGCCTGCACACATCACCCGGCCGCCGACCGCCGCCTGGACACAGCCGCCGCCTGCACACATCACCCGGCCTCCGACCGCCGCATGGACACAGCCGCCGCCTGGACACAGCACCCGGCCGCCGACCGCCGCCTGTACACAGCACCCAGCCGCCGACCGCCGCCTGGACACAGCCGCCGCCTGCACACATCACCCGGCCGCCGACCGCCGCCTGGACACAGCCGCCGCCTGCACACATCACCCGGCCGCCGACCGCCGCCTGGACACAGCCGCCGCCCGCACACAGCACCCGGCCGACCGCCGCCTGCACACAGCACACAGCCGCCGCCCACACACAGCACCCGGCCGCTGCCCGCACACAGACGCCGACCGCCTCCCGCACACAGCACCCGACTGCCGCCCGCACACAGCCACGGGTACCCGGCTGCCACCGCACGCAAGCACAGGTACCCGGCCGCTTGCACGCAGCCACAGGCACCCGGACGCCCGATCACCGCACAGACAGGACCCCCAAGTACTGCTATATTCGCTTTGTAAGACGCACCCCCCATTTTCCTCTCAAATTTTTGGGAGGAAAAGTGCGTCTTATAAAGCGAAAAATACGGTACCTATGATGGTTTAAAATTTACGCTGGCAGCTGTGCGTATTGTATGACTATCAGTTTTTTTCATGTGCCACATACTCATTTCTACATTTTAAAATGCTGTGTATTCGTGTATTTCTTTGTATTTTTTTGTAATAAAAATGAACTTTGATTTAAAATCATTTGGATTTTCTTCTGGGTAGTTTTATAGGCATTAAGAAACCTTGTTTCTCAACATAATATTGATCTAGTAAATAATGAAAAGGGGTGAACCACCTCTTTAAATAAAAGAAACAAACATACATGTTTGGTATCTGTGTACTCATTCTGACCAGGGCAAACATTGTGCAAGATGATAACTGAGAAAGTCCACTAATAAACAACAAAAAGTTATAATAAATACCAATATATAAACCAAAGGAAAATGTCAGTCTAATGGATGATTAGACCAAGAAAGACGTAAAAAAATACTACTAATAATAATAAATATATAGAGAAAAATTGTTTATTATAAATATATAGTCGCAAACAATATAAAGAAATGGAGGTCACTAAAAAAATGATTTAAATTAAATCTGACTAAGTGACAGACCAACCTGAAAAAGAGACAAAAATATTCCCCTGCGCAATATCGCATAATATGAAAATGCAAATATATAGAATAGTAGCAAATAACAAAATAAAGTAGTAAAGGCTGAGATAACTGACATAGGACCTATGCACAAATAAGTAGATCGTTATGTAAAAGTGAATATCATATCAGAATATAAAAGAGTTACCAACTCGAGAGAAAAAAAAATGAAAATTGGGAGTGAAAGGGTTAAAATCCTTCCAGTCGACATGCAATAGTTGAACAAGAGCTCCCCGCCAGGTTCATTCTTCGGATGTTCATGATGGGTTTACTAGCAAACTAAAAAAATAATTGCCTATAAAATCTAATTAGGTTTAGGGTACCTCATTAATTCCTAAATATGTAGAAGGTTACCAGGCAGAGCTTACAGGGCATTAAGGTCAACATTTCCACTAGTGACCCCAGGAAGTCTTGTCATAGGGGTTTGGGAAAACCAGGATGGTGCTTATAATTCAGATTTCACTTTTTTTTGTGTAAAAATAGACTTTAGTTTGAAGTATACAGGAGATCTTTGTTAAAAATAACATTCAAGTAGATGACCCTATGAAAACGTTCTTTTTACCGACTCTCCAATTTGTAAAACCTATCTTATTTAACATTCCTAGGTAATTCTTAACTAATATACGCAGTCCTGTGTCCAGAATTCCAATCTATTGTGATTACAGAGGGTGTCTCTCTCTGGAGGATCTGTCCTGTATGACACAGAAGCCCAGTGATGGGAATGGATGTACGTGTGTGGCGGAACCTAGAATGTATGGACTCTTGGTGATATATATATATATGCACACATGTGAAGGCATATGTATATGTATGTGCTCTGCATACATGCATCCTGGCAGCACAGATGAGAGTTCATATGTATAAGCATGTCGGCAATCGCCCAACGAAAGAGCAAAATTGTGCTCATTCATATGGGGGATTGGATTGTTTATGGAGGAACAAAAATCCTTCTTCTCGGCAGCATGTTGTCCAGAGCAAACTGCAGAAGAGATGTGATACTGTAAGGGACAGATTGAGCTACTAGTCATTCTTCTGTGCCCATTATTCGTCCTCATCCTGCGTAAAGAGAACGGAAACAAGCACCGGAGGAGTTGAATATTGTTGATCGCACTCATTTACCAATCTGAACTCATGGTTGAGTGTGATGGTGCAATATGTGAGCATTTAGGGACCTACTTTAAACTTTTGCCGAGGGCCGTATTTTGTCTAAAGCCAGCCCTGGGTATAGGAAGGTTAGCAGAGGGAAGAAAGACAAGAAGTTTAGTTTTGGAAAGATTCAGTTTCAGATAGAGAGAGAACATGATGTTAGAGACAGCGGAAAGACAATCCCTGGTATTTTCTAGTAATACAGTGGTGATGTCAGGAGATGATGTGTACAATTGGGTGTCATCAGCATAGAGATGGTACTGTAAACCAATTCTGCTGATGGTCTGTCCAATAGAGGTAATAATAGGAAATGACCATTTCTGGATCGAGAAGTGATTCTGTTTGCATGGGTCAACATTCCTGCTTTCAATTCATGTAAAACTCTTGTAGCTCATAAGGCCAAAAGAGGTCAAACAAAGTACTAGAGGGGTGTCTCCAACAAGCTGCCCATTCAATGTATGGGTGAGTCCCTTAGATTTTATTTGCTTTTTAACCCTAGAACGTATACCTGGGGCCTCGCAGGCCTGCTAGGTTACTTGTTTTCTATTGTAGTTTTCTATGGTTGCGCATTCTAGGGTTAATAATGTTTATTGATAATTTCATATATTTCTTAATCATCATTTAGTGCTTTACTTTCCTCTACAATTCTCTACTATATGTGATTTTAGTTTGCCTTTAATTGATTTTTGTACCTTGCACATCTTGTCAATTAAATGATTTAAAAAAAAAAAAAAAAAAAGAAAACGGCTACTCACCTATATGAATTTTCTGATGGGCAACAAAAAATGATTTTTTCTTAAAACATTTCCCACATTCTGAACAAGAAAATGATTTCTCTCCAGTGTGAGCTCTTTGATGTCTGAAAAGACTTGTTTTTGATGTAAAATATTTCCCACATTCTGAACAGGAGAACGGCTTTTCCCCTGTGTGAATTCTCTGATGTTTAACAAGATTTGATTTTGATATAAAACATTTCCCACATTCTGAGCATGAATATGGCTTCTCCCCTGTGTGACTTCTGTGATGAATAACAAGATTTGATTTGTTTGGAAAATATTTCCCACATACTAAACATGAAAATGCATTCTCCCCTGTGTGAATTCTCTGATGTGCAACAAGATTTGTTTTCTCGTAAAAACATTTCCCACATTCTGAACATGAAAATGGCTTATCCCCTGTGTGTATTTTTTTATGTCTAGCAAGATGATATTTGTGAGAATAACATTTCCCACATTCTGGACAAGATAAGTTCTCCCTTGTGTGAATTATCTGATGTTTAGTGAGATTTGATTTGTCTGCAAAGCATTTCCCACATTCTGTACATAAAAATGGCTTCTCCCCTGTGTGAATTCTCTGATGTTTAACAAGATCAGCTTGTCGAGAACAACATTTCCCACATTCTAGACATGAAATTGACTTTTTTCTGATGTAAGATATTTTATGTTTCATAACTCTTCTGTTATTTTTATTATTCTTAACAGTCGGAAATAACTCAATAGAAAGAACCTGTTGAAAAAGATCACAAGAAAGATCTTTGCTGTGAATGGCTGGCACTATGTCTTGGATATTGGCACACTTTTCATATGTATCTGGTGTGACACTATGGTCACCTGCTTCAACATGTGAAAATATTGGTTGTTTTCCTGAGATCCTGGTACAGTCATCTGCCAAAAATGAAAAAAAAAATAAATAAAAATATTATGGCATTTGTTTTCCTTACAATTTTTATGTATGGGTTAAATAATGTTATATTTTGAAATATTTGACTATTAAGGATGCAGCAATATGATATATGTTTATTATTTAAATTTTATTTCATTATTTTCATTTTGGGAAAAGAGAGTGATTTGGAATGAAAACCTTTATTTTTTTTTAGTCCAGCATACATTAAAAAATAAGGCATACTCACCTTATCGATTCTCAAGGCTTTGCGTTTCCTCTTCTGGCCATACAAGTGAACACTTCAACCAATCACTAATGCTAGCGGTGACCAATGTGATCAGTAATTGGCTGCAGCAATCACATTTCCTAACATTCACAACACAATGGCCCGGTTTCATTAAGATTAGGGTTGTTTGAGGCAGTTTTAATAAAGGGGCATGGCGGAGTAAGAGGAACATGGCACACTATATTTAATGAATGAGGAACATCTTATAAGTGGTGTGTGACTAAGGGACTGGAGTAAAGCGGGCTTTACACGCTACAATATCGTTAATGAATTATCGTCGGGGTCACGGTATTTGTGACGCACATCCAGCTTCATTAACGAGATCGCAGTGTGTGACACTTATGAGCGACCTTAATCGATCGCAAAAGTGGTCAAAATCGTTTGCCGCGGAGAGGTCGACCTGAAACAAAAAATCGTTTTCTGCTTATTAGCGATGTTCCTCGTTCCTGGGGCACCACACATCGCTGTGTGTGACACTGCAGGAGCGACGAACATCTCCTTACCTGCCTCCACCGGCAATGCGGAAGGAAGGCTGGTGGGCGAGATGTTTACGTCCCGCTCATCTCCACCCCTCCGCTTCTATTGGACGCCAGCCGTGTGATGTCGCTGTGACGCCGCACGAACCGCCTCCTTAGAAAGGAGGCGTTTCGCCGGCCAGAGCGACGTCGCAGAGCAGGTATGTGCGTGTGACGCTGCCGTAGCGATAATGTTCACTACGGCAGCGATTTTTGCTAAATTCTGCATTAAGCAAAAGGTTAGCGATTTTTCAAAGTGTTTTGCATAAGCACTTTTATGTATCAGTGACCATGTATGGAGATTGACCCTCTATTTTATTCTATAAAGCTGGGGCAGGTCTAGCCACTAGGCCATTTATGGCCCACAATGCCATTTGCTATGGCACTTTGGCAGATTTCTGTTCAGCCGCAGTGCTTGGACTGCCCACCCTTTAATTCTTCCCTAAACAGGGCGCACAGCACATAGTGTCAACTACTGAAGGCTAGATGATGTCCTTACACAGGCCACTGTCAGCATCAGGATGTTCTTTGTGGGTGGAATTGGCAAGCTCTGCGGTCCTGCCCTATTCATTCCTGAGATGAATGCAGCAGCCTCCTATGTGATGTGTATGCGACAGTCTTGTTATCTTATATGTGATGTTCATACAGCAGTATTGGTGTCTCCTATGTAATGTATATTCAGCAGTCTCAGTGCATCCTATGTGATTTACACATCAGTCTCAGTTTTTCCTATGTGATGTATAGAGCAGACTTGGGGTCTCCTATGTGATGTATATACAGCAGTCTGAGTGTCTTCCATATGATGTATACAGCATACTCTGTCTTCTATATGAATTACACATCTGTCTCAGTGTATCCTATCTGATGTATATACAGCAGCTTCAGGGTCGTCTATGTGATGTGCACACCAAGTTCAGTGTCTCTTTGTGATGTATATTCATCAGCCCCAGTGTATATTATGTGATGTATATAAAGCAGTCTCAGTGTCTCCTATGTGATGTACACAGCAGTCTTAGTGCATCCTATATATGTATACAGTAGACATCCCACTGCTTGAGTTCTATAAATCTAACGTGACCAGTAATGAATCTCCCAATGTGAAGACACATACAGTGTAATATACATCTATGTTTGGTAAAACTCTCTGCTTTGGGTTCTTTACAAATCGTCACAAAGAGCAGACTGCGCTTCCTGACATAAATCTGGAAAATCAATCGGGAGTATCAACATCATCAATACCACCTAACATCACAAGCCTCACCAATGAGAAGCAGTTCCAGCCATCACATTAAGGGGAAAATAATTAAATGAAGGACCAAACCTTTAAGTTGATAATTTTGTGTGACCACTAATGATGGTAGCCATATGGTTCTTAGCAGAAAAATAGATCACCACCCCTGTTGTAAAGCGATATTTAAATTTTGCCCATTTAACCAATGCTCAGAATGTGTTAAGAAAAAAATATAACTAATATGCAATATATCCTAAAAAAAAAAAATCACAATTGTCTCAGCAATGGTATGAGAAGAATCTGTGTCTTCACTGAATGTAGGGGTCACTACTCACCTTTGCAGTTATCTGTAGGAATTGCCTCTGTACACCGCTCATTTTCCCTCACATATGTCTCTGTAGTATTAATATGGGTCAGATCTTTATCCTGAAACAGAGATTGTAAAATTCACAGACAGATGGGGACATTGTAAGAAATTCTTTAGACAGAAAATATACTAAATTACTATGACGACCAAACATGACATGATAGTAGTAGTTATCACATAGCTGTAGGTCTCCTGTATAAATCCAACCTTTCGACTCCTAATTCTAAACAGAAGTCTCCATAACCAGAAAATTGTGAGAAGATGCAGACAACATCTAATGTGAACTGTATACTCTTTGAACTCTGTGAAGACTTTCCTTTCCATCTCCCTTAGATTGCACGATCACTGGTAATCTGCTGTTCTATCAAGAGTTGAGCAAAAAGACTTCTGCAGGCTAGTCCAGTATCCAGTCCTTCAGTGCACTCAGATAAGGGAAGTCTTTACTTTTGTAGCCGCCATCCCTGTTTCGGCATTCTAGTATTTGCTAGACAATTCTACCTCATTATGTTACAGAACAAGGCACTCCATGATAAAGTGGGCCTATTAAACGCCAGAGGCACCGAGGATGTCGATTGCAGAAGTGGGCATCTCAAAACTATTTTACTCAACCAAAGTTATATCCTTTCTGTGTTGAAGCTTAATTCAGATGCTGGTTATGTGACTACACACAACGTAACAATTCCTGATAGGCTTCTACATGAGTTAAAACAAGACTGAACACAGACCTTCACAGCCGTCTACACATCATAGGAGTGATCTCATGACACCTTCTCTCCATCTACCTGATGATCCTGAGCAACATTGGGATTTCCTTGGTTACAGTCCTGTGGAAGACTCTCTGGTGTTGTCCTCTCACTGGATAGAACTGGAGGAAACACATACAGGGACTGAATTCATTCTTTACATACAGATAATTATAGGCCGTGTGTATTTAGTCCTGTCTATTACCTTTTGATGTGAGGGGCTGGGGAACCTCCATCATGACGTCCTTGTACAGATCTTTGTGTCCTTCTAAATACTGCCACTCCTCCATGGAGAAATAGATGGTGACGTCCTGACACCTTATAGGAACCTGACACATACAATGATACCGTCATCCCCCGATCCCTTCATAGCGTTACTGTATAATGTCCCAGCATTCCCAGCAGTGTCACCTCTCCAGTCAGCAGCTCAATCATCTTGTAGGTGAGTTCTAGGATCTTCTGGTCATTGATGTCCTCATGTATCAGGGGGTGAGGTGGAGGTCCTGTGATTGGGCTCAGGGGTCTTCCCCATCCCTCAGACACAGGGTCCTGACAGCATTCACTAGAGGTCTTCTTCACTACTGTGTAATCCTGGTTATGGAGAGACACATTAATAAACCTCACTACAGACATTTCCAGAGTCCTCACCTCTCCAGTTCTGTCCATCTGTTATTCACATAGATAAGAATGATGTAATGCGACGTCATCAGAATCTCTCACCTCTCCAGTAAGCCGGAAGAGGATCTCTAGGGTGAGGTGTAATATCCTCTCCGCCATCTTGTCCCTGTCCCTATCCATCCTTGATGGGTCAATCAGGAAAATTCTCTTCTATAGAAGATCTGAGAGGATCCGATATTGTAGGGACCTGAATGGGGAGAAGATGACGATGTAACATCAGAAAGATCCCATGTAAGAAATCTCCGAAGCTGTTACCGGCTTCACATGATCACTACATCCAGTCCTGGCCCCGTCCTGCCCCCGGTATAACACACAATCCAACTATAGTCAGACACAGATTTATCACAGAATATCTCCAATCCAGCACTAAAGACAAGGAACAAATCTAGAAGAAAAATTTTAAATATCTGAAACTTTATTAATTATTTAATAACAACATAACACAAAGATATAAAATCCAGGGAACATCCACAGAGATCTGGACGCCAGAACCGATTTCGTAAGTAACAGATAATGATAGAGCATTAACCCCTTCACCACGCAGTGATTTTCTGCTTTTAGTTATTTTCTCCCCTTCTTCCAAGAGTCATACAAAAAAGTAAAACTGACCTGGTATTATTATGCCCCATGTCGGTACAAGTTTGTTGATATCAAACATGTTTAGTTTTACTTTTATCTGAAAGGGTGGGGGAAAAAAGCGCAGAATTTTGTCATAAAAAAGAATGGCACTTTTGTTTCCATTTTTCATGACCCGTAGCGTTTCTATTTTTCGAAATAGTGGACTCAGTGATGGCTTATTTTTTGTGTCTTGAGCTGATGTTTGTAATCATACCATTTTTGGATAGATGCGATGTTTTGATCGCCTGTTCTTTCTTTTTTTTCAATATTCTTTTTATTTTTTTATAACATAAAAAACAATTCGAAAACAGCAGAATAGCAGTTAAATATCTTCACAGTACAGCCTAAGACACACAGCATGAAAATCGGAGCGAGTGGAATGCGATAAAACATCACATTCCACTCGGACCAATACCAGCACCCATGAGCGATTATTTTCTCAGCCCTAATCGGACCGACAAAACAGTTGCAGCATGCTGCGGGTAGAATGCGATCCTCTTTCTCTCGCACCCAATCAAGTCTATGGGGCAAGAGAAACATTGCACTGCACCAGTGTAATGCGACTGTAGGGCGAGAATGGCACTAGCCGGCAACGGAGGGGCGAGGGAGATAAATCCTTCCCTCTCCTCCTCAGCACCGGCCCGCCCCTCCTCAGCGCTAGCTCGCCCCTCCTGAGTGACGGCGTGCCGACCCTTCCCTCCTCCGCGCTAGCCGTGGTCCAATCGCACGATGAGACCTCATTCGCAATGACATTCGTATGACACTCGGCTCCGGCTGTGCTGCCAGCATGAGCCGAGTGTCATGCAAGGCTTGCAGTAGTTCCCGTGTGGACCCTGCCTACAGGGTTCACTGAATTCTATTAAAATATTTTCAGCATAAGAAGTCAGTTATTGTTCGAAGAAGACTGACATCATTTATCGAACTAGAATGGCATATACAATGTTTCCCCGAAAGTAGGACCCCCCCGAAAGTAAGACAGGGTGGGGGTTACGGGGGGGTCCTTCAAGGCCTCCCCCGAATGTAAGGCAGGGTTGGGGGGCCGCTGTGAAATGTAAGGCCCTTACCTTTGGGCCGCCGCTGTCCCCCATTGGGTCCCCAGGCTCCAGAGGTGTCCTCAGGTGCAGCTGGGCGGGTCCAGCGCTCATGGGGTTAACTCGCCGTGTTAACCCCGCAATCCGCCCAGCTCAACAGCTCATTGGCCGCCCCTGCTCCCCACGTCACCGCCGGCCCCCGGCTCGAGCGCTGATTGGCCCAGCAGCTCGGGCTGTAATTGGCCGCCCCAGCCCCACGTCACCGCTGTTTCCCTGCTGATTGGCACAGCGTTCCCTGCAGCACAGGACTTCCGCACCCACAGCCGCACCGCAGAGGAAAACGTCCAGCATTTAAAAACCAAGTAGGAAAACATGTACTGTATAGGGTATGGGGCTGTGTGCAGTGGGATACGGCACTGTTATGGGGTGTGGGGCTGTGTGCAGTGGGATACGGCACTGTTATGGGGTGTGGGGCTGTGTGCAGTGGGATACAGCACTGTTATGGGGTATGGGGCTGTGTGCAGTGGGATACGGCACTGTTATGGGGTATGGGGCTGTGTGCAGTGGGATACGGCACTGTTATGGAAATACCGTCATACGGTAATACGGTAGTAACAAGATATTTTTGATACGCTGCATTTGTTTTATTCTACTGTTTGGT
The DNA here is from genome assembly GCF_048569485.1 of Anomaloglossus baeobatrachus. Classification (NCBI taxonomy): domain Eukaryota; kingdom Metazoa; phylum Chordata; class Amphibia; order Anura; family Aromobatidae; genus Anomaloglossus; species Anomaloglossus baeobatrachus. The sequence goes on from NC_134357.1 coordinate 501,773,735, forward strand.
GATGACCGACTCTTCAGCATGTTAATAAATGTTAATTTATTGGTTAAAAAGAAATTGTCATTTTTTTTCGGCTAATGTAAGACCTCCCCCGAAAGTAAGACAGGGTGGGACTTTTTGGGGTAAAATTAATGTAAGACAGGGTCTTACTTTCGGGGAAACACGGTAGTAGTTACAACTTGTCTTCATTAGAACTGACCTTCATAGGAAGGTGGGATACAACATATCTGTTTAATGCCTAGAGTGGAGCACAGCAGAATATATTAAAGCGGGAGGGGGTTGGGGGTTGGGTGGGAAGAGGAGAGCCCAGTGGAGACAGAGCAGACTCTGTCAATGAGCAGGAGAGCCTGAAAAAGGTGAAGTAGGATCTAGTACAGGAAAAGAAGAATGAGGGGAGAAAGAAGTAAGGGGGTGCCGTTAAAGGTATAGAAATGGGAAGTCTGGGGCGGAGTACTATGGCGTCGCCAAATTAAGTTATTGGTTGGATGCCCTAAAAGATTTCCAGAGGACCCACACCCTATCAAATTTCATTTGAGTATGGTACGCAAGCGATGCAACTTCCCCGAAGTGAAACAGTTAGTCCACCATCAATAAACATTTTGAAACCGTGGGGCTTTGAGTTGTCCTCCACAAGGGTGGAATGAGTAGTTTCGCTGCTGCCAAAAGGAAAAGAAGTAATGTCTTATTGCGATTTGACTGAAAGGTTCAGAAAAATCATACTCAGTTGGGGCTGCTGGGTTAGAGAGCAAATTTGTTTTCAAAGTCCCAATATCTGGTCCCAAAATGGTTTTAATACCTCGCAATGCCACCAAATGTGCATAAAAGTGCCTGTTTCCTTGTTACATCTCCAACATGTCTTGGGAAGAGATGGGAACCATAGGTGAATTTTCACTGGAGTTATGTGCCATCTTGTTACTATTTTATAGGAGTTTTCCTGTACCCTTACACAACCTGATCAACCAAAAGATCCCTTATAAATCTGCGCTACCTCAACACTTGAAAAATTTAATTTTAAATCTTTTTCTCAGATGGATATACCGTATATGCCCGTTTCTGCGGTAATTCGCTTGTAATCAAGTGTTAGCACAGTTTAGATAGAATCTTCATGGGTTGTTTAGTCTGTGATATTAAACTTTCGATGGCTGATAACTCCCTAGTGGGAAGACCCTGAGGTAGATAAGTTTTTATTGCTACTTTTAAACGCCCATATTGGTTTTGATCGTCTGTTATTGCATTTTATTGCAATGTTTCGGTGACCAAAAAACATAATTCTGGTGTTTTCATTTTTTTTTCTCGTTACGCTGTTTACAGATCATTAATTGATTTTATATTTTGATAGATCTGACATTTCATAAAGTGGCAATACCAAATATGTGTTGTTTAGCTTGTTTTATTTTCAATGGGACAAATAGGAGATACTTTGAACTTTTAAACTTATTTATTTTTTCATATTAAAAAAAAAGAAAAATTCAATTTTTTTATTGATTTCATTAGTCTTTTGTGGGACTTGAAGCTTACACTGTCCGATCGCTTCTGCTAATCAAATCTGTACTTCAGCAAAAATGCTATTCTCTGTGTGTGCCGATGCTCTGCCGACATTCACAGGAAATGAGTCATGACTGTTACAGGTCTTCAGCTGTCCCCACGACGTCATGGCAACGCACTGGTGTCATATGATCACATTATGGGCCACTGATCCCCGTCAGAGTGCATTAAATTGCATTGTCAGAGTTTGACAACATAGATCTAACTAGTTAACAGGAGAGGGTGGATCTCTGATCCACCCGCACCTGTTTGCTGATCTGATCATCACACATGTCCAACTAACGTGCGGTGAATAATGCAGGCTCGCATAAAAGGGACAAATACGACCCCGAACATATAGGTACGTCCTAGTGACAACATGGATCGGGGACGGCCATAATCAGGGCCGCTATCAGGGCATAACAACCATGAATGGTGTATGGGGCCCGGTAAAGAGGGGGGCTCAGCCGAGCCTGGGCTAATTCATTCGCTTTATTCACTGGACCCCAGCCACAGCAGAGGGGCCTGTCAGTGTCGCTTCTGCCATTACACATCGCATGCAAATTAGCCATGTGTGCTGGAGGCAGAGTCAGTGGGGCAGAGCAAGGCTCAGCATGCAGCAGTGTGATGAGATCATCACTGTGCGACCTCATCACACCACTGCAGGAAAGCAAAGCCGCGGAGGTGGCGAGGACTCGGCAGCAGGGCGGGACAGGTAACCGCTCTGTGAATTGAAGATAGGAGTAGGACGATCACCGGGGTGGTGGGAACCCACCCACCCTAGTACCTGCCTTGCTTTAGCTGGATGCTTGTCAGAAGGCGCATATCCACCTGAAATGCATCGCGGCTCAGATAGGACGCCCCGCAATGTGGGAGCCGGGGAGGGTGAGTACAATGTTTGGGGGGTTTTCGTCATTTTGCGGCAAATATGCCAGGAGCCCAGAAAGGAGACATATATGCCAGGAAAAGGACATATATACCAGGAAGGGGACAGAAACAAAAATTGGTACATACATACCAGAATGTGCCCAGGAGGGGTATATATTGACAAGGAGGACCCTAGGATGAGCCATATACAGCGGGATGGGGGACAAATAAACCAGAATGGATACATATATACAAGGAGTGGCACAGGGAGGGGACAGATATACCAGGAGGAGAACATATATGCGAAAGAAGGAAAGAAATAAACCAGGATAGGCCCAGGAGGGGCCCATATATACCAGGAGGGGGACATACGTACCAGGAAAGGCCCAGGATGGGGACATATATACCAGAAAGTTATTATACAGACGGGCAGTGTGTGTGTGAATAGTATATAGAGGGGTAGTGTGTGGGGGGCGATATACAGAGGGGCAGTGTGTGTGGAGAGATACACAGAGGGGTAGCATGTGTGGGGATATTATACATATGAGCAGTGTGGGAGAGATATAACAGAGAGAGGCAGTGTAGAAGGTGTATTATGGATAGAGGCAGTGTAGAAGGTGTATTATGGAGAGGGGAGGTGTAGAGGGTGTACTATGGAGAATGGTGAGGGGTGGTGTAGAGGGTGTACTATGGAGAGGGGCGGTGTAGAGGGTGTACTATGGAGAGAGGCGGTGTAGAGGGTGTACTATGGAGAGAGGCAGTGTATAGGGTGTACTATGGAGAGAGGCAGTGTAGAGGGTGTACTATGGAGAGAGGCAGTGTAGCAAGTGTACTATGGAGAAGCAGTGTAGAAAATGTACTATGGAGAGAGGTAGTGTAGAGAGTGTATTATGGAGAGGGCTGGTGTAGAGGGTGTATTATGGAAAGCCACGGTGTAGAGGATGTATCATGGAGAGGGGCAGTGTAGCAGGTGTATTATGTAGAGGGGTGGTGTAGAAGGTGTATTATGTAGAGTGGCGGTGTAGAAGGTGTATTATGGAGAGAGGCGGTGTAGAGAGTGTATTATGGAGAGGGGCGGTGTGGAGAGTGTATTAATGGAGAGGTGCGGTGTAGAAGGTGTATTATGTAGAGGGGCGGTGTAGAAGGTGTATTATGTAGAGGGGCGGTGTAGAAGGTGTATTATGGAGAGAGGCGGTGTAGAGAGTGTATTATGGAGAGGGGTGGTGTAGAGAGTGTATTATGGAGCGGGGCGGTGTAGAAGGTGTATTATGAAGAGGGGAAGTGTAGAAGGTGTATTATGCAGAGGGGCGGTGTAGAGGGTGTATTATGGAGAGAGGCGGTGTAGAGGGTGTATTATGCAGAGAGGCGGTGTAGAGGGTGTATTATGCAGAGAGGCGGTGTAGAGAGTATTATGAAGAGTGGCGGTGTAGAAGGTGTATTATGTAGAGGGGTGGTGTAGAAGGTGTATTATGGAGAGAGGCGGTGTAGCGAGTGTATTCTGGAGAGTGGCGGTGTAGAAGGTGTATTATGTAGAGAGGCGGTGTAGAAGGTGTATTATGTAGAGGGGCGGTGTAGAAGGTGTATTATGTAGAGGGGCGGTGTAGAAGGTGCATTATGTAGAGGGGAGGTGTAGAAGGTGTATTATGGAAAGGGACGGTGTAGAAGTTGTATTATGGAGAGAGGCGGTGTAGAAGATGTATTATGGAGAGAGGCAGTGTATAGGGTGTATTATGGAGAGGAGCGGTGTATAGGGTGTATTATGGAGAGGGGCGGTGTATAGGGTGTATTATGGAGAGGGGCGGTGTATAGGGTGTATTATGGAGAGGGGCGGTGTATAGGGTGTATTATGGAGAGGGGCGGTGTATAGGGTGTATTATTAATTTTCTGAGGGAAATAATTCGTTTTTTGAAACAACTTCAAGGGTACTAATACTTTTGGCCATGACTGTGTGCATATATATACATTTATATATACATTTCGAAGAGTGGTGGTGAACTATGGAAGGTTTGAGGGGTGGAGGCAGCGCTGGGGTGAAGCCTGGGCGAAGTCTCAAGGGGGCCCCAAAATTTTGCCAGTATGGGGCCCTGAAATTCCAAGTGGCGGCCCTAGCCATAATGGAGACTGTACAGTAACAGAGCAGGGAGCGGAGACAGGAGGGAAGTGACCCAATCTAATCCCATACAGACAGATCTCCTGATAGAGCCGCACAGGCGGGAACACGTTCTGTCTCCTGGAGTGTGAGCGCAGCACTGAGGGGGTTAATGTAATGGGCAGGGCCGGCGTCAGTACCCGGCAAACCCGGGCAAATGCCGGGGCCCTGGAGAGCCGGGGGGGCCCACTCGGCCTCGTCAGTTCTCCTGTCCCTTGGCCGGGGCCCACTCGCCTTTACAGTTCTGCGGTCCCCGGCCGAGTTCCGGGGACCGCAGTCCTCGGCAGCAATCTGCGGCGCCGTCACTTTAAGGCGCGCAGACATCCTCGTTTGAATTTCATCTGTGGGCGGAGCTACCGCCTTCTCAGTCCCACAGATGAAGGAGGCGAGCTTCTGTCCGGCGCTGTGTGGGCCCCCTCTCCACCGTGACCTAATCGGGTAAGTGCCCTCCCCGCCTCCCCATTATAGGCCCCGGTGAGCTGCTTCTACCCCCTGGATCTATGCCCTGGCCCCTGCCAATGCCCCCACCCGCCGATTCCGCGGGTGCTGGCCCCGCCGAGCCGCGGGTGCTGGCCCCGCCGATTCCGCGGGTGCTGGCCCCGCCGATTCCGCGGGTGCTGGCCCCGCCGAGCCGCGGGTGCGGGCCCCGCCGAGCCGCGGGTGCGGGCCCCGCCGAGCCGCGGGTGCTGGCCCCGCCGAGCCGCGGGTGCTGGCCCCGCCGAGCCGCGGGTGCGGGCCCCGCCGAGCCGCGGGTGCTGGCCCCACAGAGCAGCAGAGTTGTGTGCATTTGTCTGAATGTAGCAGAGTTGTATGTGTTTGTCTGAATGTAGCAGAGTTGTGTGTGTTTGTCTGCATGTAGCAGAGTTGTATGTGTTTGTCTGTATGTAGCAGAGTTGTATGTGTTTGTCTGTATGTAGCAGAGTTGTATGTGTTTCTATGTAGCAGAGTTGTATGTGTTTGTCTGTATGTAGCAGAGTTGTATGTGTTTCTATGTAGCAGAGTTGTATGTGTTTGTCTGTATGTAGCAGAGTTGTGTGTGTTTGTCTGTATGTAGCAGAGTTGTGTGTGTTTGTGTGTATGTAGCAGAGTTGTATGTGTTTGTCTGTATGTAGCAGAGTTGTATGTGTTTGTCTGTATGTAGCAGAGTTGTATGTGTTTGTATGTAGCAGAGTTGTATGTGTTTCTATGTAGCAGAGTTGTATGTGTTTGTCTGTATGTAGCAGAGTTGTGTGTGTTTGTATGTAGCAGAGTTGTGTGTGTTTGTCTGTATGTAGCAGAGTTGTATGTGTTTGTCTGTATGTAGCAGAGTTGTATGTGTTTGTCTGTATGTAGCAGAGTTGTGTGTGTTTGTATGTAGCAGAGTTGTGTGTGTTTGTCTGTATGTAGCAGACTTGTATGTGTTTGTCTGTATGTAGCAGACTTGTATGTGTGTGTTTGTCTGTATGTAGCAGAGTTGTATGTGTGTGTTTGTCTGTATGTAGCAGAGCTGTATGTGTTTGTATGCAGCAGACGTGTGTGTGTGTGTGTGTCTGTAAGTGTATATGACTGTATATATTTGTCTGTTTATATGTATTTTTGTGAGTTTGTCTTTAAATATGTATATGTTCGTATCGGTGTCTGTGTGTGGATGGGGCCCACTGGGACTCTTCCGCCCGGGGCCCACAAAAACCTGGAGCCGGCCCTGGTAATGGGGAGTCTCCACATACCTCCTCTTGCAGAGCCGCACACTGGATGGTAGATGCTAGAATGTATGGGCTCCTTTCAGGTATGATGTAATTTGTCACGTGATAGGGGCGTGTTCAAAATGCAGCCCCATGTTTCCAGACTGAATAAACATTATTTTATGGGCATAAAGTTGTTAATAATATAAGTGGGGGTCTGGGGGTAAGACCGGTCACGCCCACTAAACTGGACGGAGCCCACATCAACCCTAGACAATAACTGTTCTGTGCTTACAGAACTTGTAATGATGTCACATGGAGGGGAGGAGTCAGGGTCACATGATCAGCTCCTCAGTGTGTGCAGGACTCTGCTGTGCTGGTTGTCATGGTGCTGGATGAGGAGACATTTATGTGTGGGGTCAGGACTCAGGAGGGATTACAGTGTGGATGTAGCAGGGAGGGATGTATACGACGTGCGAGGAGCGGAGCCGTGTGTGGAGCGGAGCCGTGTGTATACGACGTGCGAGGAGCGGAGCCGTGTGTGGAGCGGAGCCGTGTGTGGAGCGGAGCCGTGTGTATACGACGTGCGAGGAGCGGAGCCGTGTGTATACGACGTGCGAGGAGCGGAGCCGTGTGTGTGTGTATGACGTGTATTATTATTATTATTTTTATTATTATAGTGCCATTTATTCCATGGCGCTTTACAAGTGAAAGAGGGTATACGTACAACAATCATTAACAGTACAAGACAGACTGGTATAGGAGGAGAGAGGACCCTGCCCGCGAGGGCTCACAGTCTACAGGGAATGGGTGATGGTACAATAGGTGAGGAGGCGGTGTACAGAGAGGAGCCGTGTGTATACGACGTGCGAGGAGCGGAGCCGTGTGTGTGTGTGTACGACGTGTACCGAGAGGAGCCGTGTGTATACGACGTGCGAGGAGCGGAGCCGTGTGTGTGTGTACAGAGAGGAGCCGTGTGTATACGACGTGCGAGGAGCGGAGCCGTGTGTGTGTGTGTGTGTGTACAGAGAGGAGCCGTGTGTATACGACGTGCGAGGAGCGGAGCCGTGTGTGTGTACGACGTGTAGAGAGAGGAGCCGTGTGTATACGACGTGCGAGGAGCGGAGCCGTGTGTGTGTACGACGTGTACAGAGAGGAGCCGTGTGTATACGACGTGCGAGGAGCGGAGCCGTGTGTGTGTGTACGACGTGTACAGAGAGGAGCCGTGTGTATACGACGTGCGAGGAGCGGAGCCGTGTGTGTGTGTACGACGTGTACAGAGAGGAGCCGTGTGTATACGACGTGCGAGGAGCGGAGCCGTGTGTGTGTGTACGACGTGTACAGAGAGGAGCCGTGTGTATACGACGTGCGAGGAGCGGAGCCGTGTGTGTGTGTACGACGTGTACAGAGAGGAGCCGTGTGTATACGACGTGCGTGGAGCGGAGTCGTGTGTGTGTGTACGACGTGTGTAGAGTGGAGCCGTGTGTGTGTGTACGGCATGTGAAGAGCAGAGCCGTGTGTGTACGACGTATGAAAGCATAGCCGCGAGTGTACAATGTGTGAAGAGTGGAGCCTTGAGTGTACTACGTGTATATAGTGGTGTGTGTGTACGACGTGCAAGGAGCAGAGCTGCGTGTGTACGACGTCCAAGGAGCGGAGCTGCGCGCGTGTGCGCGCGACGTCCAAGGAGCGGAGCCACATGTGTGTGCGAGGAGCAGAGCAGTGTGTGTGTACGACGTGCAAGGAGCGGAGCCGCGTGTGTGTACGACATGCGAAGGAGCGGAGCCGCGTGTGTGTACGACGTGAACAGAGAGGAGCCGTGTACGTACGACGTGCGAGGAGCGGAGCCGTGAGTGTACGACGTGTATATAGTGGAGCCGTGTATGTACGTCGTGTTAGGAGCAGAGCCGCGTGTGTGCACGACGTGCAAGTGTGACGCCCTGGCAAAACCAGGTATTCACACACACTAGGCCCCCGCATAACACCGTCCCACAAAGGGTTACACACAGCCGACAAAATCCTAGTCACCCCCCCCCCCAGGGTAGGACAGGCACACCAGTGTGCAGGACCAGGCAGATGAGAAACGCCCACCTAGGGGTCTGGAGACCCCGGGGCGGTAAAAGCAGTAGTTGAAGTCAGAAGTCGAAAGTTGTAGTTCAAGTGGAGTGGAGTAGTTGAGAGGAGTGGAAGTTCAAGTGCAAGCCAGAGTGGAAAGTCGTCGGGGTTGGAGCCCTGGCGTGCTGTCTAAGTGGCAGACTGTGGTCTGTGTCAAACAGGAGACGGCAAGACGGCTGCCGAAGAACCGAGGTGGACCGGGACAGGGTTGGAGCTCACCGGTACCGACACCGGAGAACCAACCCGGAAACCGCGCACAGAGGGGCTACTTGGACCCTGAAGCCAGGACCGGAACCAACGGCCTAGCTAATTAACCAATTGAGGGCAGGATTATAGGTCCTGTCCCAACCAAAGTCCCAAAAGCAGACAACAGCCCACCGCGGGGGATAGGGCATCCGTCAGGGCCCGGTAGATCCCAAGGGCTTCCGTGTTCCATACCGGAGAGCCCAAAGAGAACTCACAGTAGTGCAGAGGAAAGTGACACAGATCATCAGCCCGGGTGTGGGACCCAAATGCACCCGGCTGCGGCGGCCAGCCACCACCATCTTGGTTTACCACTGGACTGGTCTGATTTATTCAATCGTGAGTAAACTAACACCCCCCTCCCCCGGTCTGACCGGTTGCGCCGGCCCCTGGAATCACCACCCTCAACACAGAGACACTGGGCTCCGGGGCAACCATCCCTACCCACGGAGGGGTTAACAACCAGCTGCCATCCCATCGCCCCTGGGTGCCCCACAACAGCAGTGGTGGTGCCACACTTCACCACACAAGGCGTCACAGACAGTTTTACAGCAAATCCCGTACTAATACAGTGCTGGTTTTCAAATACAATTTGATATACGACGTGCAAGGAGCAGAGCTGCGTGTGTGTACGACGTGCAAGGAGCGGAGCTGCGTGTGTGTACGACGTGCGAGGAGCGTAGCTGCGTGTGTGTACGATGTGCGAGGAGCGGAGCCGCGTGTGTGTACGATGTGTGAGGAGCGGAGCCGCGTGTGTACGACGTGTACAGAGAGGAGCCGCGTGTGTACGACGTGTACAGAGAGGAGCCGTGTGTACGATGTGCGAGGAGCGGAGCCGCGTGTGTGTACAACATGCGAGGAGCGGACCCGCGTGTGTGTACGACGTGTAAAGAGAGGAGCCGTGAGTGTACGACGTGTGAAGAGCGGAGTCGTGAGTGTACGACGTTTATATAGTGGAGCCGTGTGTGTACATCGTGTTAGGAGCGGAGCCACGTGTGTGTACGACGTGCGAGGAGCATAGCCACGTGTGTGTACGGCGTGCGAGGAGCGGAGCCACATGTGTGTACGACGTGCGAGGAGCAGAGCCATGTGTGTACGAAGTGCGAGGAGCGGAGCCACGTGTGTGTACGACGTGCGAGGAGCGGAGCCGCGTGTGTGTACGACGTGCGAGGAGCGGAGCCGCGTGTGTGTACGACGTGCGAGCAGCCGAGCCGCGTGTGTGTACGACGTGCGAGGAGCAGAGCCACATGTGTGTACGATGTGCGAGGAGCGGAGCTGCGTGTTTGTACGACGTGCGAGGAGCGGAGCCACATGTGTGTACGTTGTGCGAGGAGCGGAGCCGTGTGTCTGTACGACGCGTACAGAGAGGAGCAGTGTGTGTACAGAGAGGAGCTGCGTATGCGTACGATGTGCGGGGAGCAGAGCCACATGTGTGTATGACGTGCAAGGAGCGGAGCCGCGTGTGTATACGATGTGTACAGAGAGGAGCCGTGTGTGTATGACGTACAAGGAGCGGAGCCGCGTGTGTGTATGACGTGTACAGAGAGGAGCCGTGTGTGTACAACGTGTACAGAGAGGAACCGTGTGTGTACGATGTGCGAGGAGTGGAGCCGCGTGTGTGTACGACGTGTGAGGAGCGGAGCCACATGTGTGTACGAGGAGCGGAGCCGCATGTGTGTACGATGTGCAAGGAGCAGAGCCACGTGTGTGTACGACATGTACAGAGAGGAGCCGTGTGTGTATGACGTACAAGGAGCGGAGCCGCTTGTGTGTATGACGTGTACAGAGAGTAGCCATGTGTGTACGACGTATACAGAGAGGAACCGTGTGTGTACGACGTGCGAGGAGTGGAGCCGCGTGTGTGTAAGACGTGAGAGCAGCGAAGCCGTGTGTGTACGACGTGCGAGGAGCGGAGCCACATATGTGTAAGACGTACGAGGAGCGGAGCCGCGTGTGTGTACGACGTGCAAGGAGCGGAGCCGTGTGTGTACGACGTGTACGGAGCTAAACCGTGTGTGCATGTGCAATGTGATTTTGTACAGTTTTCCTATAAGAAAATAAGCACTATCCTATACAAACCAAATAATGTGAAATGAGGATTTATATTTTTATGGTCTTATCTTCCTGGTTTACCTCCAAGATCTCCTCATGTTCTGATTTTGAAGATCCATCCATGTTTGTCTCCTGCCCCATCTTGAGGTCAAAGTGATTCTCAGGCCTCGCTCACACAAGCGTATGAAAAGACTGAGCGAGAGTAGGATTGGTATCCCATATGTCCACAGTTACAGGACCATTTACAGTGTTCTATGCTACAGAATGGTAACCTATCCGTAAAAATCAGACTTCACATGGATGGTCCGTGTGACGTCCGTTTTTTTAAAGCACCTATTGACTTGTGTTGGCGAGTCTCGATCTATTTACGTGTCCACTCACAGCATGCCACAACATTTTTCTCATCCAGAGACTGGATGAGGAAAAAAAATGACTCTCATTGACTAACATTGGTCCAAGTGCAATGTGAGATTTTCTTAATACTTAAAGTATTTGAAGAAGCAAAAGGTTTTACCATCCTCATTGAAAGAAGCTTGAATAGTTTGAATTCTAAAATCCTGTTAGCACCCTGAAGCACCAGAATCGTACCGCCCGATTTCCCTTCTATCAACAGATGTTAAATTATTAGCCAAAGTGCTCGCCAACAGGATGTCCCGAGTTGTCTCATCTGTTGTGAATGAAGATCAGATATTATGCCAAGCAGGGCTATGTCGTTGAACCTTAGATTATATCTGGGTTTGCAGCTCAGCTCTGAGAGTCCTGTGGAGAGGGTCATGTTGTCTTTAGATGCCGCTGAGGCATTTAACAGCTTGGAATGGAGGTTCTTCTGTACCGTCCTGTGGAAACTGGGATTTGGGGATAGGTTTATAAATTGGGTAAAATTGCGGTATGACTCCCCAATGCCGAGAGTTAGGCCCCTTTCACACATCTGTTTTTTGCCATCAGTCACAATCCGTCGTTTTTAGAAAAAAACATCCAGCGCTGAATCCATTTTTTTCTCATTGACTTGTATTAATGACGGATGGCCTCAGGTTTCATCCGTCGTTCGACGGATTCGTCGAAAACTGTTTGTCTGTCGGATGGAGACAACGTCCACGGTAACGTTTTTTATTTGTGTCGAAAAAACATACAGTGATGGATCCATCGCCGTCCATTAGAATGTAAGCCTATGGGCACAGGATCCGTCGCAATCCATCAACTGACAGATTTCGACGAGGGATCCGACTTTTTTTAACTAAGCATGCTCAGATGTGTCAGGAAAAGTCCATGCTGGTCAGGAAAAGTCTCTCTCTCTCACACTCTCATACTCACACTCTCATACTCACACACTCACACTTTCACTCTCAGGATTGGTGATATAGGTTTTCAATAGCAAATAACCTTTGGCATGAAAAAAAAGTGGTGCTACAGATTGTTTTTTTTACAGGGATCTATCGCATCAGTTTTACCACAACCTACGACGGATCCATCACATTAGTCACAAAATGGATTGTGACTGATGAAGAAAAACTGATGTGTGAAAGGGACCTTAGGGTAAGTGGCCAGGTCTCTGGTTCGCTATTGAAGTTGAGCCATTGGCATTTGTATCAAGGATGTCCAGGGAGGTGAAGGGATTCAAATGCGGGGATATAGAGCAGAAATTGTCTCTATATGCAGTTGATCTGCTTTCATATCTGGAGAGGGTGCACGCCTCAATCTTGCTGACGAGATCGGGATTAAAGATAAACTAATCTAAGTCGGCCCGGGTGCCGGTGGATCCTCTCCCAATTATTTTTTTTTACTTACAGGGGTCGGTCCCCATAGTTCAGGAGTTTAAATACTTGAAATAATTGTTAGTCCAAATCCACATGAGTACCGGGCCCTTAACCTTGACCCCCAGTTTGTGCAATTTAGACTGAAGGGTAACACCTGGTGCCAACTCCCCCTATCAAACATTGGCAGAACTAACTTAATCAAAATGGTATTGATGCCACAGTTGTTATATCTTCTACATAATTCCCCAGTGTGGATACATATGGAATTCTTTGCCAAAGTTGTTACCCTGTTGTGGGAGCTCATAGGGAAGAAAAAGCATGCTGAGATCCGATTGGAAGTACTACAGGGGGGAAAGAGGAGGGAGGATTAGCAGTACCGAATAAATTCTTATATTATAATGCCTCTCAGATACAACACTTTAGAGGATGGGGAAAGGAGTGCGCATTTTTCATGTAAGTGGCGAACTGGTGAGAGAAGGTTTGGATTAGAAGTAGCCCTTAAGTCGACTAGAGGTGGGACGGTGACAGGTAAACAGAGTGAAATATCCAACATTAGCCATGATTTTTAAGGTATGGGATGGGGCAAATCCCTTCTGAAGATTAGCAGGCCTGCGGAGTATTGGCCACTATGGTGGAATCCGGATCTGCAAGAAGTCCAGAAGCTTGTAGGAGTTAAAGGATGGGAAGATAGAGGGGTCTACCTGTTGTCACATAGTTTGCAAAGTAATGTTCTTAAAAGCTTTGAGCAATTCCAGACTGAATTTCATCACCCACATGCATTTTTCTACCAATAATGTGCTTGAGAAACAAGGGAGGGTGGTTCCCATGAATGTGACATATAATTCTATGTTGTATACTTTAATTATATCTGATCTTTCTAGAGGCCTTATATCTGAAATATATAAAAGGTTGCTGCTGGCTCACCTGGATAGGTACCAGTTAACTGTCAAAAATATATGGGAGCGGGACCTGGTCCCCTTAGCTGATGACCAGTGGTCTGATATCCTGGAATAGATCCCTAAATTGGCAGTCTCAGAGTGTCAAAGGCACTCTCAGTTGTTTCTCATTCATAGGGTATACAAGATGCCAAGCCTCCTTTTCAAGATGGGACTTAGGCCAAATGCACAGTGTCAGGTGTGGAAAGAAATAGGCTCATTTAATGCATGTAATGTGGGAATGCAGACATTTTAGCGAATTCTGGAAGAAACCCTGGGACTTATAGAACAGGTGTACCATATTACAATACAGTCCTCGCCCCCTATCTGTCTGGTGAATTTGGAGGAGGAGAGTGTAGATTCGGACTCCCAATGGTCCTTGGTATATCATAAATTCTCTACCAAGCAAGAAAGCTATTGGCGTACCACTGGCTATACCCCTCATCCCTGACTATAGTAGAGCTTAAAAACAAGATGAATAATCTCCTTAGAATGGATAGGAGAGTCTATTTAAAGGGGAAAGCACTAGGTAAATTTTGCAAGATTTGGCAGTCATGGACCTCTGGTGCGTTGGTCCAGGATGGTATGGTGGATTATCTGTTGTTATGCCTGCAATAAGGGAAGCCACCTTGGAGTTGGGGGTCTGGCTAATACATATGTTATAGACCCCTGAAGGGCATTGCAAGGAGTTATTGTGAGGGAACATGTTGACGTTCGGGAGAAGGAGAGGTGGACATGGGCAGGGAAATGTTATGGAGTGACATGGCTGGCAAACGATTGCTACAATGGACAGATGTACTGTTGCAATACTTTAGCTTTAATTTTTCATTAATTTAATAAAATTATGTTGTTTAACTACTCTTGTTATGGAAAACCGAAACAGTGACACAAAATTGTACAGAGGGCAGATCTGTTATCCTGAATAATATTGTGCCATCTTGTGTATTATGATACAAATGTATATATATAAGGTGATGTCTATCTTTATTTGCTCTGTACCCTTTGTATTATGTTCAATAAAAATTATCTGATTAAAAAAAAATCTATACCAACATGATCTGAAATCCCAGATTCTTTTTATGTTCAGGGTCACAGTTTGGAGCAGATTTTATTCAGGGGCAAATTCTAGGATATATTTGTGTTCAAAGGGCACAATGCTGGCATAAGCACCTAAGTGCAAGCTGGCTTTCTACTTCGTGCTACATGGAAAGCCAAAAGGGACATAATCTCCAGTGCACATAGGCATACGAGTGCACTTTGATGACGTCAGCATCGCTTACGACTATCAAAGGAGTATAGATTTGCTGGTTAGGAAGAGGAAGATTGGCGAATGGAGGCTTCGGGGAGGTGTGTGATAGCGACTCTTTGGGCAGCTGTTCTGCTCGTAGTGACGTTGACCAGGGTGGTTTATCATTGTTATGCCCCGGTGTTTATTCTCCCATCCAGAACAAGATGGATGATGCAGCAACTTTCAGGGAAAACCATTTCGAAGTTTTAGTGAGCTTTGGGAATGTATCGAATTTTAATTACTCTTTAATATTTTTCTTGTCTTATAGGACAGACCTAGGAAGGATGTTGTTATATTGAACTTCTTGGTCAGAGCAGTGCAGACCTTTAACTTTGCCAGTTCACAAAAAGATTATTTCTCTCATAAAATGTGAATGAAAAAAGCCAGAGAAGAAGGGATTTTTTCCTTTGACTGTTAAACATAATTTTAGCCATTGAGGAAAACATAAGTCAATTTTCATAAGTGATCAGAAAATCATGCCCTCTAAAGTCACTACTACCATTTGATAACATGGGGTCATTAAAAGTTCCAGGTGTGATGATGGCTATCTTCACTTCTCACGGACAAGGCAGGGGAGTCATGAAGTCCAGGGTTAAATACCAAGAATGTATATCAAAGGCAGAGAGCTGAAAGAGAAGAAAAGGTCACAGTCCAAGGTTTAAAGTCCACAACAGTTACGAATTGAGACAAAAGGGGCTAGACAAACAAACAGTCAAAGGCAAGGTCCAAGGTCAGGCAGCAAGAGATCAGCAGAACACAAAAGCACAAATGTGCACACCACTGAGCAAAGCTACAACTAGCAATGGTCTGACCACCGCCAGCCACCTAAATAGCCAGGCAATTAACCAGAAAGGGTGACACCTGGAGGAAGCCCACTGGACCCAACCTGATTAACTGCGAGGCAATCCTCAATAGCATGAGGATACTCCACACACATCTGTACCTGATTGGTGGCTGTTCTATCCTTTCACAATACTGGCAACTATTGGATGGCTGAGCTGTCATTCAGTGAGTGGCAAATTTGTGACATCGGGGTCATTAAAAGATTCACTAGATTTTTATTTTTAAAAGAAAACCTGGGGGTCCTCAGCAGAGACCTTTAAATCAGCCATTGCAGGAACTTGCATGGCAATGTCATTAATTTTCCAATTATACTAATTAGAAAGCTAAAAGTATAAAGCTTCTAGGGAAAGTGCTCTGTGATCTCTCCCTATGATCCAGAGAGTGGTGAGGTATATTGCAGATGTTTCAGCAGACACTGTAAATTTAGCTGCTAGGTCCTCAGCTTTATCCAATGCAGTCTGTCAAGTCCTATGGTTAAAATGCTGGTCAGGAGATATCCGTCTAATGCAAGATTTTATACCATACCAAGGGGATATTCTCTTCAGTCCTGTCCTAAATGACATCCTCAAGAAAACAGGGGAAATGAAGAAATGGTTTCCTACCGAATTCTTACAACTCGGATTTAACACAATGAAGCCTCATCCCAGTTGAGCAGGGTACTAAACTGGATAAAAATATTCTCAAGCAATTGGATTGTCAGTAGTGATGGGCAAACCCGGACTGTAAAAGTCCGGATCCGTGCGGGATACCTATCGTGGTATCTGTGCACCGACCTTGGGCCCTTAGTTCTCAGGGAACTCCAGGTAGCTATCCGCATCCGGACACCCGGGTAATTAAAAAAAATAAATGAAAAAGAAAGGACATAGGAATACAGCAGGAGCGTTACACAGTTAGGTCCAGAACTACTTGGATACTGACACATTTGGCATTTTAGCTGTTTATCAAAACATATTCAAGTTATAGTTAAATAATCAATATAGGCTTAAAATGCAGACTTTAAGCTTCAGTTTGAGGGTATTTGCACTCTAATTGGAAAAAAGATTTAGAAATTACAGCTCTTATTATGAGAAAATTATAATAACTATTAAAAAAAACACCTGCAAAGGCTTCCTGAGCATCTAAAATGGTCCCTTTGTCTGTTCAGTAGGCTACACAATCATGGGGATGATTGCTCACTTGACAGCTGTTCAGAAGGCAGTCATTGGCACACTCCACAAGGAAGGAAAGCCACAAAAGTTCATTGCTAAAAAAGCTGGGTGTTCACAGAGTGCTGTATCCAAGCATATTAATGGAAAGTTGAGTGGAAGGAAAAAGTGTGGTAGAAAAAGGTGAACTGTGTTTTATCAAGACCAAAGTCAACGCAGCCGTCTACCAGGAAATGTTAGAGCACTTCATGCTTCCCTCTGCCGACAAGCTTTTTGGAGATGGAAATTTCATTTTCCAGCAGGACTTGTCCCCTGTCCACACTGTCAAAAGTACCAATACCTGGTTTAATAACCACAGTATTTGTGTGCTTGATTGGCCAGCAAACTCACCTGATCTAAATCCCATAGAGAATCTATGGGGTATTGTCAAGAGGAAGATGAAAGACACCAGACTCAACAATGCAGACGAGCTGAAGGCTGCTATCAAAGCAACCTGGGCTTCCATAACACCTCAGCAGTGCCACAGGCAGATTGCCTCCATGCCACGCCGCAAGTATTGAGTGCATTTACTGTACATACTTTTCAGTAGGTCAACATTTCAGAGTTTAACCTTTGTCAGGCTGCATAATTTTACAACGTTAACAGCGACACCTTATCTCGGAAGGGGGTGGAGATATTTTATTGAAATTTGGCCAATATATTCTGGACCAAAACTGCAGAGATGTCACGAAATTTCAGCCCTCTACAGCTTTTGGAGAAAAAAAATGTATTGCAATTTTAAAACGGAATAGTTACAATTGTACCTATTCAGCCGGACAAAGGTTAAAATAATTTTTTTCAGTTGGTCTTGTATAATATAATTTTCTGAGATAATGACGTTTGGGTGTTCATTGGCTGTAAGCCATAATCATCAACATTAACAGATATAAACACTTGAAATAAATCACTCTGTTTGTAATGACTATATAATATATGCGTTTTCCTTTTTGTATTGAATTACTGAAATTAACTTTTTGAGGATATTCTAATTTATTGAGATGCACTTGTATGTAGCTTCCTCTTTTCATGGGGCCAAAAGTAATTGGACAATTCTCTCAAAAGCTCTTTAATGGGCTGCATTGGATTGGCTATTTCTTAATCCATTATCACTTAGGCAGATAAAAGGTCTGGAGCTAGTTCTATCTGTGGTATTTGCATTTGGAAGCTGTTGTTGTGAACCCACAACATATAGCTAAAGGAGCTCTGAATGGAAGAGGAACATACTATCATTAGGCTGAAAAAAGAAGAAATCCATCATAGAGATAGCAGATATCTTACCAACAATTTGGTACATTCTACAAAAAAAAGAGCAGACTAGTGAGCTTGGAAACTGAAAAAGGCCTGGATGTCTACTATAGCCAACAGTGGTTAATTACTGTAAATTATTTTCCATGGTGAAGACAAACCCCTTCACATCATCCAATTAAAGAGCAATCTCCAGAAAGTAGGTGGTTAGTATCTAAGTCAACCATAAAGTCTTCATGAAAGAAAATACACAGGGTTCACCACAAAGTACAAACCATTAAACAGCGTTAAAATAGAAGGACCGATTAGACTTTACAAAAAAAAATCTAAGGAAGTCAGCCCAGTTCTGGAAACGCATTCTTTGGATAGACGAAACTATTATCAACTGGTACCAAATTGATGGGAAGAAGAAAGTATGGGGAAGGCTTATAACAGCTCATGATCAAAAGCACACCACATTCTCTGTAAAACATGGTGGAGGCAGTGTGATGGCATGAACATGCAAGGCTTCCAAGACATGTGTCACTAGTGTTTATTGATGATGTGACTGAAGACAGAAGCAGCCGAATGAATTTTGAAGTGTACAGGGTTATATTTTCTTATCAGCTTCACCAAATCCAGCAAGGTTGCTTAGATGGTGCTTCACAGTCCAGAAAGATACAAACCATACTGCGAAAGCAATACAGAAGTTTTTTAAGGTAAATAATTGGAATATTCTGTAATTGCCAAGTCAATCACCAGACCTCATGAATATGTAAAAATATAAACTTTATTTAGAAGATCATAAGACAGCAGAGACTGGCATACAATAAAAACAAAAAGCTAGAAAACCCCAAAAAGGTGTAGATGGTGTGTATGGATTATACTACACCAGCAACTCAAACCTCTAGCTTGATAATAAAGTTTGACTCACTAGATCACATGCACCATAGAGACAAATGGAAAATACCACCAAATATGTAATTACATGTACAAAGAAATATAGACAAGTGGTATAAAAATAAGCATGCTGGTATCATTAAAATAAAGGTGTATACACTATATGAAAAAAACAAACAGACAAACCTGTCAGGACTGGAATAGAGGCAAAAAGGACAAAGTTGCATGCAGACCCTAAATGCAGACCTTGGAAGACAGTGAGTCAAAGATAAAGTAGTACAAGGGGTAGAGGGGAGACCCCACACGTATTGCCACGCACAGGTGGCTTCCTCAGGGGCCATTTTCCTGACAGGTTTGGATTTTTTCATATGGTGTATTGTATTGTGTGTTGTGTATTTATTGTTTGCCAGTCATTGTCTTATGATTGTCTAAATAAAGTTTATATTTTTACATATTCGGGTGATCCCATATTTTGCATATCTCGCTTGTTATTCTCATACTTTCACATGTTCTAAGATGTGCTTTATGGTTTAGATCCCCCTGTATTTGTTTCTGTAGTGCCCTCCCCACTCAGCACATTTAATCACCAGACCTCAGCCCCATGAATCATGCATTTCATACGCTTAAAGGGAACCTGTCAGGTCCAATATGCACCCAGAACCACGAGCAGTTCTGGGTGCATATTGCTAATCCCTGTCTAACTGTCCCTGTATACACTAGCATATATAAAGAGATCTTTAGAAAAAGTATTTCTAAAGATGTTATATCGTATGCTAATGAACGAGGGGACTAGTCCCCTGGCCGTTCGTTCCCCTTGCCAGTCGGCTCCATTAGCGTGTTAGTACGCCCCTGTGGGTGTGCTAACATGCTAATGAATGTGCAGCATCAGAGGATGATCTCACTCACCTCTCGGCCACCATCGCGTACGACGCTGGATTTCGGCTCAGCGCACATGACCCTGCAGTTTGGGTCATGCGCACTATAAAGCCGGGTGTACGCATCCTGACTTCAAACTGAAGTAGTGCGCATGACCCAAACTCCGGGGTCCAAAATCCAGCGCTGAGCAAAATCCGTTACAAATGGACTATAAATAGCAATCTGTTAATGGATCCATTGTCCATAGACTCCACATTTTAAAAACTGATTCAGCCCACATCCGATATTTAACAACAGACAAAAAAGTTGTGTTTGCACAACTTTTTGCAAATGGATCTCTAACGGATCCATAACAGATGACTAGAGAACATGTGAACTCAGCCTTATAATGATCACATTTAGACAAGCTCGATTCTTCAATGATTTTTATTGTTTTCTCTTTTTTTCTAATTTTTCCTTTACAGCAAATAAATAAAACTTTTAAATATGTTAGTTAAAAAAATTTACGCCATTTTATACAATTTTTTTTTTTACAAGCTTTATTTAGTCTGACAAGTGGTGAGTCATACGACACTCCATGGGTTCATATTTTGCGCCCAGATTTTAATGTAATGCCTATTTAACCCTGTATACAGTTAGGTCCAGAAATATTTGGACAGTGACACAATTTTCGCGAGTTGGGCTCTGCATGCCACCACATTGGATTACGTTTAATTTGAAGGTTTGAACAAAAATATGTGATCGAAATTGTAGGAATTGTACACATTTCTTTACAAACACTCCACATTTTAGGAGGTCAAAAGTAATTGGACAAATAAACCAAACCCCAACAAAATATTTTTATTTTCAATATTTTGTTGCGAATCCTTTGGAGGAAATCACTGCCTTAAGTCTGGAACCCATGGACATCACTAAACGCTGGGTTTCCTCCTTCTTAATGCTTTGCCAGGCCTTTACAGCCGCAGCCTTCAGGTCTTGATTGTTTGTGGGTCTTTCCGTCTTAAGTCTGGATTTGAGCAAGTGAAATGCATGCTCAATTGGGTTAAGATCTGCTGATTGCCTTGGCCATTGCAGAATGTTCCACTTTTTTGCACTCATGAACTCCTGGGTAGCTTTGGCTGTATGCTTGGGGTCATTGTCCATCTGTACTATAAAGCGCCGTCCGATCAACTTTGCGGCATTTGGCTGAATCTGGGCTGAAAGTATATCCCGGTACACTTCAGAATTCATCCGGCTACTCTTGTCTGCTGTTATGTCATCAATAAACACAAGTGACCCAGTGCCATTGAAAGCCATGCATGCCCATGCCATCACGTTGCCTCCACCATGTTTTACAGAGGATGTGGTGTGCCTTGGATCATGTGCCGTTCCCTTTCTTCTCCAAACTTTTTTCTTCCCATCATTCTGGTACAGGTTGATCTTTGTCTCATCTGTCCATAGAATACTTTTCCAGAACTAAGCTGGCTTCATGAAGTGTTTTTCAGCAAATTTAACTCTGGCCTGTCTATTTTTGGAATTGATGAATGGTTTGCATCTAGATGTGAACCCTTTGTATTTACTTTCATGGAGTCTTCTCTTTACTGTTGACTTAGAGACAGATACACCTACTTCACTGAGAGTGTTCTGGACTTCAGTTGATGTTGTGAATGGGTTCTTCTTCACCAAATAAAGTATGCGGCGATCATCCACCACTGTTGTCATCCGTGGACACCCAGGCCTTTTTGAGTTCCCAAGCTCACCAGTCAATTCCTTTTTTCTCAGAATGTACCCGACTGTTGATTTTGCTATTCCAAGCATGTCTGCTATCTCTCTGATGGATTTTTTTCTTTTTTTTCAGCCTCAGGATGTTCTGCTTCACCTGAATTGAGAGTTCCTTAGACCGCATGTTGTCTGGTCACAGCAACAGCTTCCAAATGCAAAACCACACACCTGTAATCAACCCCAGACCTTTTAACTACTTCATTGATTACAGGTTAACGAGGGAGACGCCTTCAGAGTTAATTGCAGCCCTTAGAGTCCCTTGTCCAATTACTTTTGGTCCCTTGAAAAAGAGGAGGCTATGCATTAAGGGCTATGAGTCCTAAACCCTTTCTCCGATTTGGATGTGAAAACTCTCATATTGCAGCTGGGAGTGTGCACTTTCAGCCCATATTATATATATAATTGTATTTCTGAACATGTTTTTGTAAACAGCTAAAATAACAAAACTTGTGTCACTGTCCAAATATTTCTGGACCTAACTGTATGTATACCACTGTTCATTGTGGTTTGTCCTGAAGAAGAAGTATGATACTTCGAAATGCTATGTTATACTCCATCTCTGTCTCGAGCTTCATCCACCAATGGTCCTCTTTGTTCAGGCACTGCACAATTAACCCATTCTCTTCTATCTTGTACAGCTTTTACAGACTATCTTTTGCAGATTCTATTTTTCCCTTATTTTTGGGGTTTCTCGTGGTTCAATGCTAAGTCCCTCCCTCTTTTCTGTATACCTAATCCGTATTGGACGAACCATCAGTAGATTTTGCTTTCAGTATTAACTCTATGCTAATGACTCCCATTTTGGCCTCTTTCAAACAACAGTATTTTGCATCAGTGTTTCATCAGTATTTGTAGGCCAAATCCAGGAGGGTCGCTGAAACACAGAGCAGGTGTCAGTTTTTCAATTATAGTTATTCTCTATAAGTTCTACTTGTGGTTTTGCAATCCAAATACTGATGAAACACTGATGCAAACATACTGATGTGTGAAAGAGGCTTTATACACTTATTATCATGACATCATCCCACACTATACACAATATCAAAGATTGGTTGGAATCTCCAATATCATGTCCTCTGCAAATCTGAATCTTTCCAAAACTGGACTCCTTTTGGTTCCTCCTTTTATTAACCTTCCTAAACCTGATATTTTCATCTCATATTGTCGCTACTATTGATTACCGTCTGAACTAGTACACCTATTTACTGACCCAGTCTCTCTCTCACTACACTTTCCCCACTCCAATCTAACCTTTATCCTGAATGCAGTAGCAACGCTCATATTTCTGTCCAGCCACTATACAGATGCCTCCATTCTGTGCCAGTCTCTGCGATGATTCTTCAACTGCTATATAATACAACACAAACTTATAAACTTATCAACCGCAAAGTTCTCCACAGTGCTGCATCTCCCAACACTTCCTCCCTCATTTAATTCTACTACCCTACCCATGCTCTCCATTCTGCTAATGATGTAAGACTAACACCCTCAATCTGAACCTCTCACTCCCGTCTTGAAGGCCATTTTCTGTAATGCATGTTAATTCTCAGTAACCACACATCTCTTTAGACTGGCCTATCACACCACCTCACTGATCTATTCTCACTTTGGCATGAAGTTACAGAGAAGAATCATAGAGTGCTGAGGAGTATAGTGTTTAAAAGGTGCCAACAATTTGCTGAATCATTAACAAGAGTTCCAAACTATCTGGCATTAAATCCGCAAAAAAAACAGTGTTGGAAAGTTAGGATAGGATTCCATGGCCAAACCTTACATCATCAAGCACAATGCCAATAATAATCGAATGGAGAGGTGTAAAGCACACCACCACTGAAATCTGGAACAGTAGAAATGTGTTCTGTATAATGACAAATAACACTTCTCAATCTCTCAATGAATGAGTCTGGGTTTGGCCAATGTCAGCCTTGTTTTAAATGATTAAAGGTGGCTACCTCCTTGTGTAATTTCTCCAATCAGTAAAGATGTGTGTATCTAATAGAGTTCCCATTCCCTGTTTTTGTGTGATATTTGGATTCTATTTGCTTTTTGATAAGATGTTTATTTTTAATTTCATACAATTAGCATTTAGAACGCTATTTATTTTTTCCACTTTTATAGTGTCATTAATTCCACAGCATCATCACTGTCCCCATTAGGACTCACAGTCTACATTCCCTATCAGTAGGTCTTTGAAGTGTGGAAGGAAACTCGAGAACACAGATGAAACCCAGCCAAACATGTGGAGAACATGAAAACTTCTTGTAGATGTCGTCCTTGGTAGGATATGAACCTAAGAATGCAAAGCGACTATGAGCCACTTTGCTGCCCAAAATTTATTTCCTTTCCTCTTCTATGAAGCAACTTTACTTTGACTGAACTGTAACGTGTTTATACAATTTGTCAATTAAATGAACATGAATGGATTATGTGATTTTTCTGATGTTCAGTAAGATCATGGTTCTTAAAACACCCTTTCATTTATTCTGAACATGAAGATTACATTTTCTCAGATTTGGAACAAGAATTATTTTCGATTCAAATATGTTCCACATTCTGTACATTAAAATTGCTTTTTCACTGTGTGACCTTTCTCATGTCTACGAAAATTTGATTTATCCATAAAACATTTCCCACATTCTGAACATGAATATGGTTTCTCCCCTGTATGAATTCTTTTATGTGTAACTAAACTTGATTTTTGATTAAAACTTTTTCCACATTCTGAACATGAATATGGCTCCTCTCCTGTGTGAATTCTCTGATGTCTGACAAGATGTGCTTTTAGGGTAAAACATTTCCCACATTCTGAACATGAATATGGCTCCTCTTCTCCCGTGTGAATTCTCTGATGCTTAGCAAGATTTGCTTTTTGGTTAAAACATTTCCCACATACTGAACATGAATATGGCTTCTCCCCTGTATGAATTATTTTATGTGTAACTAAACCTGATATCTGCTTAAAACTTTTTCCACATTCTGAACATGAAAATGGCTCCTCTCCTGTGTGAATTCTCTGATGTCTAACGAGATTTGTTTTTAGTCTAAAACATTTCCCACATTCTGTACATAAAAATGGCTTCTCCCCTGTATGAATTCTCTGATGAGTAAAAAGATTTGATTTAATTTTAAAACATTTCCCACAAAATGAACATGAAAATGGCTTCTCCTCTGTGTGAATTGTCTTATGTGTGACAAGATTTGATTTTTTTGGAAAACATTTCCCACATACTGAACATTCATATGACTTCTTTCTTTTGTAAGCTCTTTTATGTTCACCATCCTTTTTGTTTTGCATAACAGTCTGTGATGAAGATATGACTTGTCGAAAAGAATCAGATGATAGACCTTTGCTGTGTAGGGCTTTTGCTATATCTGAGATAATGGCATTCTCTTGGTATGTATCTGTTGTGATACCATGATCATTAGCTGTAAAATCTAAAAATATGAGATGTTTCTCTGAGCTCCTTGTACAGTTATCTGTCAAAATAAAAAATTTTAATTATTTTAAATAACTTAATTGAAAGTATATTTAGAATATACTATTATTTATTTAAGATTTTATAACATTTTAAACAATATCTAATACAAATACTTGCTCCTGACTTGCATCATACCTCATCTCCTACTTCATCATCCAACAGCCTGACTTCTGTGTGTAATATAACTCAACCTTTAGTAATTATCTGGCCGAAAATAAGATGTGAATAATGGCACCACTGGCTTTAATATATATAAGGGATTTTGACAAATCTCAGGATTATACCTTCTTGAGGTCATAATACATGTAATAATCAACTGTCATCTAAAAACATACAACATACAAGAAAGACACAGATCTCCGTATTGTAAATCCACTGATATATGTCCAAAAGACATTCATAAGAAAAGACTGCAGCGTGAACCTGAACTTACACAGGGCGTGAAATAAGTATTGAACATGTCACCAATTTTTTTTTAGGTAAATATATTTCTAAAGGTGCTATTCACATGAATTTCTCACCAGATGTAGGTAACAACTCATCCAATTCACACAGGCATAGAAATTAAACCACAGATATCCATAAATTAGATTATGTGTAATAAAAAGAAATGACAGAGAAAAGGTATAAAACACACTGAAATGTATTTAATAATTCAAACAAATGCCTTTGTTGGTGATGAAGTTTCAAGACGCATCTTGTATGGAGAAACTTGTCCCATGCATTGCTCAGATAGGATTTTAGCCCATTTTTCCACACAAACACTCTCTGAATCCTGAGGGTTCCATGCGCACCTTCTGTTAACCTTGAGCTTTATTTTCTTCCATAAATTTTTATTTAATTTAGGTCAGGGGAAAACTTTATTTTCTTTATCTGAAACCAGTTGGGAATTTTTCTTGGCTGTATGTTTGGGATCATTGTCTTGTTGAAATGTCAACCCTCGTTTCATCTTCATCATCCTGGTAGATGGCAGCAGATATTTATCAAGACTGTCCTAATACATTTGTCCATTTATCCGTCCTTCAGTCAAAGGAGTAAGCTAAAAACAGCTCCACATCATGATGTTCATACTGTCTAACTTCTCTGTTGGTATGGATTGACAATCAGCGCCTTTTGGCCTCTAAACATAATATGTATTATAACATCCAAAGATTTTAATTTTGGTCTTATCTGACCAGACTATATTCTCCCAGTAATTCACAGGCTTTTCTAGATCTTGTTGATGAAACATTAAACACGCTTGAACATACTTTTTGTTCAGCAATGGAGTTTTGCATCGTGAGCATGCATACAGGCCATGGAAGTTGAGTGCATTACTTATTTATTTTTTTAAATTACTGTACCTCCTGACTCCAGGTTTTTCTGTATCTCTCCACAGTTGGTCCTTAGTTCTTGGCCAAATCTTCTGATAATTCTTTTCACTCCTCTATCTGAAATGTTGCGGGGAGCACCTGATCGTGGCCAGTTTATGATGATATTCTTTCCATTTCCGGTATATAGAATTATGGCCCCAACAGTGCTCACTTGAACCTTAAACAGTTTTGAAATTCTTCTGCAACTAATGCCATCAGTATGTTTTAAAACAATAAGGTTGCAAAGGTCTTGAGATAGCTCACTTGTTTTACAAACTATGAGATGTTTCTTGTGTGACACCGTGGTAATGAGACACTTTTTATAGGCTGTCTTGTGAACAAGATGAAACTATTTTTCACTAAGTGGCAGGATTGCTTTCTTATTACTGACAGATTTCAGCTGGTGTCATAACTTTCCATTTCTCATTATTACACAATACCTAAAAGGGGTGGTTCACCCATATTTTGTTATTGTCTAGTTCGATATTATATTGAGAAACAATGTTTCTCTC
Source organism: Anomaloglossus baeobatrachus (assembly GCF_048569485.1). Classification (NCBI taxonomy): domain Eukaryota; kingdom Metazoa; phylum Chordata; class Amphibia; order Anura; family Aromobatidae; genus Anomaloglossus; species Anomaloglossus baeobatrachus. Next base: position 501,800,451 of record NC_134357.1, read on the forward strand.
AAATACCTTGTATTGGCAATAGTGCCTGTGAGAGGCGCTATTGAAGACCGCTGTTCCCGCTCCAGTGACGTCCCCGTCAAGTGCTGCACACGTCACATCCGTGCAGCCGGCTGCATTCTTCCAGACTCACTCAACTGTGAGCAGTGTTTCACCGCTGTCACAGCCCATCTGCTCCCTGCTCCCCCCTCCCTCCTCCCTCACAGCAGAACGCTGCAAGCAAGAGACGCGATGCGCTGTGCTTGGAGGGAGAGGGAGCAGATGGGCTCAGAATGTAGTCAGCTGCACGGATGTGACGTGTACAGCACTTGAGGGGGACGTCACTGGAGCGGGGAACAGCGGTCTGCAATAGCGCCTCTCACAGGCACTATTGCCAACACAAGGTATTTGAGAGAAACATTGTTTCTCAATATAATATCAAACTAGACAATAAAAAATATGGGTGAACCACCCTTTTAATTTTTGAACATCTATGGTTTGATTTATATAGCTTTGTGGATTCTATGGGTTGTATTGACATCTGGTGAGAAATTCCTGTCAATAGAATATTTATAAATATATTTACTTAGAAAATGGTGGCATGTTTAATACTTATTTCAACCTCTGTGTGTGTGTAATAGTTAAGATCCTTCCACCATCAGGTGATGGAGTTTATTTCCCGGAGAGAGGAGCGCTGGTTTCCGATCATAGGAGATTGTGTTTGTATAATGGATTAATATTTGCATAGAATAAATTTAGGGTCAGGCACTTGTCCATCCAGGAACAATATCTTTCTGCTCATTAAGTTTTGTGCTGAGGTAGGATGAATAGATATATGGAAGAACATATATATTTTCTTGCTTTAGCAAGAAGAATGGTTCTGTGTCAATGATAGCAAGGATAGACTTTTCCCTTTCAAATGATGTTTTACTAAGGCAGGTCACAAAGATTAGATACAAGACAAATGGCATCTCGGATTATTCCGATTGTGGTCCATTTGTCCAAATACAAGCAAGGCCAATGGCACAGAATGCCTGCCATGGAGGATTAACCTCATTTTTGGACAAAGTATACAACTCTTGTTTACATGATCATGGTCTGGGATGTCTTAGGGGTGCTTCACACATAGCGAGATCGCTACCGAAATCTCTGCTACGTCACGGTTTTGGTGACACAACAGTGACCTCATTAGCGATCTCGCTGTGTGTGACATTGAGCAGCGATCTGGCCCCTGCTGTGAGATCGCTGCTCTTTACACACAGCCCTGGTTCGTTTTCTTCAAAGGCGCTCCCCGCTGTGACGCACACATCGCTGTGTGTGACAGCGAGAGAGTGACGAAATGAAGCGAGCAGGGAGCAGGAGCCGGCATCTGGCAGCTGCGGTGAGCTGTAACTAAGATAAACATCGGGTAACCAAGGGAAGCCCTTACCCTGGTTACCCGATATTTACCTTCGTTACCAGCCTCCGCCGCTCTCGCTGCCAGTGCAGTTAATTAACCCGATGTGTACTGTAGCTAGGAGAGCAAGGAGCCAGCGCTAAGCAGTGTGCGTGACTCCCTGCTCTCTGCACATGTAGCTGCAGTACACATCGTGTAATTAACCCGATGTGTACTGTAGCTAGGAGAGCAGGGAGCCAGCGCTAAGCAGTGTGCACGGCTCCCTGCTATCTGCACATGTAGCTGCAGTACACATCGTGTAGTTAACCCGATGTGTACTGTAGCTAGGAGAGCAAGGAGCCAGCGCTAAGCAGTGTGCGCGGCTCCTGCTCTCTGCACATGTAGCTGCAGTACACATCGGGTTAATTAACCCGATGTGTACTGTAGCTAGGAGAGCAAGGAGCTAGTGCTAAGCAGTGTGCGCGGCTCCCTGCTCTCTGCACATGTAGCGACGTTATGATCGCTGCTGCGTCGCTGTGTTTGACAGCTAAGCAGCGATCATAACAGCTTACAAGGTCGCTGTTACGTCACAAAAAATGGTGACGTAACAGCGACGTCGTTGTCGATGTCGCTATGTGTGAACCCAGCCTTAGGCTATGTGCGCACAGTGCGTTTTTCGGGTGCGTTTTTGGCCTCAAAACTGCATGACTTTGCTTCCCCAGCAAAGTCTATGAGTTTTCATTTTTGCTGTCCGCACACAACTGTTTTTTTAAGCTGCGTTTTTGAGCTTAAAAAAAAAAATGGACATGTCAATTCTTTCCTAAGTTTTTCTGCGTTTTCCGCCCATGCAATGCATTGGAAAACCGCAGAAAAACGCAGCCAAAAACGCACCAAATCGTGGTAAAAACGCATGCGTTTTTTGCCCCGTTTTTTTGACGCGGGTGCGTTTTTGTGCGTTTTTAGCGGCCAAAAACGCACAAAAACGCAGCGTCAAAAAAACGCAGTGTGTGAACTTAGCCTTAAAGAGGACCTGTCATGTACTCAAAAAAGTGACTTAAATACCTTGTAAAAATCCCTAAACTCCCCTGACTTTTACATTCTGTTTGGTGATGCATATCTCCATTGTGGAGATAATCAGATTTGTTTATTCTTGAGTGCACTATGGAAAATCTCTGCTTGTAGCACAACTTGGTGTTTCTTCACAGTCTTCTCTGGAAGAGCATGTGCTTTCCCTCCTTTTAGACGCTGCCAATAACAATTCTGCAGCTTATCTAGCATTCTCAGATGCTGCCGAGCTGTAATTTGCAGTATGTGTGGCAGGAAGGGGCGAAAGTACACACCCCCAGAAAAGATTTGAGAAGAAATGCCTAGTTGCACCTTAAATAGAGATTTCACATAGTGCACTCTAGAAGAAACAAATGTGACTATCTCTCAAATGCTCTGACCCTTTATTTATGAAATCTCTTGCTATTAAAATCATATGGGACAAAAACATCCTGGGATTTGATTTTAGGAGAGGGGGGGGGGTGACAAAATTCTGCTATAAGCAGATGACAATGATAAATTGAAGGAACTTTAATGGCTCAACGTCAAGCCTGATCAAAATTGTTGGATCCCACTCTGACCTGGAGATCGGTGGAGGAAATTGATACTTCTCACTTTGGATCAGGGTGTAAAAATGAGGGAGAATGGTGTGAGAATGCTGGAGCAATCCCAAAGTTTAGATATTGGAGGGTCTGATCTCTGCCAATGTTAGTAACTTTATCACTTTCAATATTATAATATATAATAACTAATGATGAACAAGCACAAAAGTACTCGATACTCGAATAGAGCATGTCGGATGCTCGGAATTGCTGGAATTGAGTACTGAGCACAATAGGAGTTAATGGATGAGCATTTTTTTCCTGAGTCCCTGTTATGTTACTTGTCCTGGCACAGCCCCTGACCACAACAGTCCCTATCATCCGGAGGCAACAGGCATCACCCGGCTACCTCCATTACATCTTACCGGTCCCCAGTCATCCACGTGCAGCTTTCATCGCCTGGCAATTTTGTTTCGTGTGCGCTGTCCAAGTGTTTCCCCGAGCCAAAGTAACTGTGGTTAATTCTGCTCAAATCATCATTCCAGAAAAGAGAGAGTGACTTATTTTCTGGAACAGCTCAGGCGGAACTAACCACACAGTTACTTTGGCCAGGGGGAACATGTGTACGACACACATGGAACAGAAGTTGCTGGGCGATGCCAGCCGCACCTGGATGAAAGGGATTTTGGTGGCTGTCTGCTGCATGCGGATGCTTTGAAGTTTGGGAACCCCTGGTCAAAATTACTGTTATTGTGAACAGCTAAGAAAGCTTACGATGAGATGATCTCTAAAAGGCATAAAGTTTAAGAAAACACATTGCCTTTGTATTTTAGGTAAAAAAATGATTTTATTTCCATCTTTTACATTTTAAAATTAAAGGGGTGGTTCACTTATATTTTTTATTGTCTAGTTCGATATTATATTGAGAAACAATGTTTCTCTCAAATACCTTGTGTTGGCAATAGTGCCTCTGAGAGGCGCTATTGCAGACCGCTTTTCCCCGCTCCGGTAACGTCACGTCAAGTTCTGCACACGTCACATCCCTGCGGCCGGCTGCAGTCTTCCTGACTCACTGAGCAGTGGGCGGTGTTGCACCACTCGTCACAGCCCATCTGCTCCCTCACAGCAGAACACTGCAAGCAGGAGATGCGCTGCTCTGTGACAAGCGGTGAAACATCGCCCACAGCTCAGTGAGTCAGGAAGACTGCAGCCGGCCACAGGGATGTGACTGTGTGCGGAACTTGATGTGACGTCACTGGAGCGGGGAACAGCGGTCTGCAATAGCGCCTCTCACAGGCACTATTGCCAACACAAGGTATTTGAGAGAATCATTGTTTCTCAATATAATAATCAATCTAAACAATAAAAAATATGGGTGAACCAGCCTTTTAACAAGAAAGGAAAATGGGCCAATGCAAAAGTTTGGGCACCCGGCATGGTTAAGTACCTAGCATATCCCCTTTGTCAAGTATCACAGCTTGCAAACACTTTCTGTAGCCAGCCAAGAGAGTAATTCAATTATTGTTTGAGGGATTTTCATCCATGCTTCCTTGGAAAAGTCTTCCAGTTCTGTGAGATTCCTGACTTGTCTTGCATGCACTGCTTTTTTGAGGTCTAGCCACAGATTTTCAATGATGTTCAGATCAGGGATTCTGGCAGCCATTGTAAAACTTCAGCTTGCGCCTTTTGAGTTAGCTATTGTGGATTTTGATGTGTGTTTAGGATCATTATCCTTTTTGTAAAAAACATCCTCTATTAAACTTCAGCATTTTTACAGATTGTGTTACGGTTGCATCAAGAACTTGTTGAAATTTTATTGAATCAATTCTTCCTCCTACTCGCGAAATGTACCCCGTGCGATTGACTACACCACAACCCCAATGTATGATTCATCCACCCCCATACTTAATGGTTGTCGAAATATTCTTTTCCTGAAATTCTGTGCCTTTTTTTCTCCACACATACCTTTGATCATTGTGGACAAAATGTTCTATTTTAACCTCATTAGTCCACAGGATTTTTTTCCTTAAGTCATCAGGCTTGTTTAGATGTTTTTTTGCATACTTCTGAAGCTGAATTTTGTGGTGAAAATGCTGTAAAGGGTTTCTTCTGATGACTTTTCCATGACGGCTATATTTGTGCAGGTGTCTCTAAACAGTAGAACAATGTACCATAATTCTAATCTAGTTAATGTTCCTGAAGGTCTTTTGCTGTCAAATGGGAGTTCTGATTTACCTCTTTAGCAATCCTACCAAAAGCTCTCACAGAAATTTTGCTTAGTATTCCAGAACGTATCTTGTCCTCCACTATTCTTGTTATCAGCCACTTCTTAATTAGATTTCGAACCGAGGAAAGGGCAACTTGAAAATGCTTTGCTATCTTTTTATAGCATTCTCCTGCTTTGTGGGCCTCCACCATTTTCATTTTCAGAGTGCTAGGCAGCTGCTTAGAAGAACTCATGACTGATTTTTTTTTTGGTACAAGGTTAGAGGAGGCTGGATTTTTATAAAGCTCTGATATTTATATCACCTGGCCTTTCCTAACAACGATAGTAAACAAGCCATAACCATAACAGGCTAATTAAGGTCTGAAATCATAGTCAACGTTATCTGAGCACACAAATCTCCAATGGTGCCCAAACATTTGCATTGGCCTATTTTCATTTTTGTAATTTTTAAAATGTAAAAGATGGAAAACATTCAGACTCCTGCTTTGGTACAGCCTATGTACTTATTGCAAGGATTATCTAGAATTCAAAGGAGGTATTGTACACGCAGCAAGAGACAGAAAGGGGCTTGTGACTACAATTTGTGTCAATTGTAAAAAGATTCAGACTCCTACCCTGGTAAAGTCTATGCACTTATTGCAAGGGCTATCTAGAATTCCAAGGAGGGATTGTACACACAGCAAGAGATGGAGAGGAGAGACTCATTAAATTCTTGGATCATTTTAAAACATTTGCCAACCAACCGACAACCTTTTAACACTATTTGACCTTTAGGAGTGTTATCTCACACCACCCTACAAGTGGTACAGTAAGGTAGATCTGGGGTATAAGCGTTTTTGTTGTTCTCATGCAGCAGGCACAGTTTTACATGCCTGACTATCTTGACCTCTGCGTGCAACATCAGCAGAATGTCCATTTCCCCGTACGTTAACAGCACAGCCGGCACTTATTATATTACAGAGGCAGCTTATTAATAGGTGAACTGGTAAGGATCTGCAGTCAGTACGAAGTCTATCCAAAATAATTATGAGGCACAGGAGATGTTATAGACGTTGTGTAAGGCGGGGATGGCACACAGAGAAATAGCGAGGGCTTGGTATCAATCCGAGGTATGGCCAGAGCCATCAGGTTACAGAAATCAGCAGTATCTACAAGCCTAAATGCCAACATTTGCAGGAAATGTGACCATTTATTGTGTTGGCCTGTGGGTGGGTGGCTGCAAATTAATGCTTGTGCTCCAAGGCCTGGGGTAGAGACAGCTGGACCCTGTTTTGGGACAAGGAAGTGGATATGGTTGCTGATGGAGTTTGCAAATGTGCCATGACAGGTTCAGGGTGGGATGCATCCACGTCTGCATTCTTAGAAGGGGATTGTGCGGCATGTAACACAGAAGAAGAGGCAGTGTGGTCACCCACAGAAAATTGATTGTGGAAGCAAGTATTTGGCCCAGACGTACAAAAGACACTTCAATTCCAGATTTTAATCGATTTTGAAAACACTCTTATTAATGACTTTCAAAAAGGCAAGGGATCTGCAGTCAGTGCGAGACCTAGCCAAAATCACCAGGAGGCATGACCATGCAGCCAGCAACAGACATAGAGGATAGACTTTGATGCCATATTTTGTTCAATTTTAAACAAGCTCTAAATTATTGACTCTCAAATTGGCAAAGGATATGCAGGCAGTGTGAAGCCTAGTCAAAATGACTATGAGGCACAGGTGAAGTCATGGCCCTGAAAAGGACTATTTTTTTACTGTTGCACCAGCAGGTACTGTCACACTATAACATACTGTCCCTTCTCCAGCAGAATATTTCCCTAGTCCCTACACTATTTCCAAATAGAGTGCAGTAAACATGGCATCTATGGGTTTATATAGAACCGATGACACTATGCGGCCGACCAATCACAGTAATGCCAGAAGCCAACATGGCTATGGCATTACCATGATTGGCACACAATCCCTGCATCTTCACTAGCTGATAAAAAGCAGAGATACATGCGGTTCGGGAAATCAAGCACTAGAATACTCAATGGAGCACAGTAATGCACGATCGAGTAATACTCGCCCATCACTAGTAATAACAAGTGGCTTGAATCTGTGACTTCTCTGCATTTAGTGGATACTACTCACCTGTGTGGTTATCTGTAGGAATCTCCTCTTTACACCACTCATCACCGCTCACATATTTCCCTGTAGCATTAATATAGGTCAGATCTTCACCCTAAAACAAAGATTGTAAAAGTCACAGATAGATGGAGAAGTCACAAGAAGAGTAAAGATCATAAATTAACATGACATCCAAACAAGACAGCAGTAGGTATCACATATCAGCTGGTCTCCTGTATAATCCAAACTGTCGGCTCCTACTTGTAACCAGCAGTCTCCATAACCAAAAAATTGTGAGAAGATCCAGACAGGTCTTTTATCTCATCTGGTTGCTTCTTCCATCATGGTCATCGCAAAAGGCCTGCACATGTCAATGATGTGTTTCATTGTGAGTACATGGTGCTAACGCATGTCAATAATATGCGTCATCCCCATGTCATGACGATGAAGCCTAATGAATGGAAGACCAGGCACAAGGTAAAAAAACAAAAAAGGTATCTTATAATCTGGCCATTCAGTGTATAATATTAGTGGATAATACAAGACTGAAACACAAGACCTTCACAGCCGTCTACACAGGGCTGTATTTTGCCTTCATGCTGCCCTAGGCACTTTAAGTGGTCGCGCCCCTTAGTGACAACGTAAAACTGAGTTTTCGCACACGACATCTGTTTAAGGCAGATCTACTTTGTAAAACACTTGAAAAAGTATCAATGAGAAACGAAGGGCACTAACCCCCCCCCCCAATGGGGATCACCACAGGCACATCAAAACATAGCATGAGTATAAAATATTCCCACCACACCGTCCCCACTTATATACTGTGACTGTCACACTGCCCCTAATAAACTACACACTGCCCTCCCTTATAAATTATATCCACCACACCTTCCTCGATTATGAAATATGATCTGCACATTGTCCTCACATCATGCTGCCCGCTCCTCACAATGTCCCATGCATGCTGCCCCCTCCTCACAATGTCCCATGCATGCTGCCCCCTCCTCACAATGTCCCATGCATGCTGCCCCCTCCTCACAGTGTCCCATGCATGCTGCCCCCTCCTCACAATGTCCCATGCATGCTGCCCCCTCCTCACAATGTCCCATGCATGCTGCCCCCTCCTCACAATGTCCCATGCATGCTGCCCCCTCCTCACAATGTCCCATGCATGCTGCCCCCTCCTCACAATGTCCCATGCATGCTGCCCCCTCCTCACAATGTCCCATGCATGATGCCCCCTCCTCACAATGTCCCATGCATGCTGCCCCCTCCTCACAGTGTCCCATGCATGCTGCCCCTTCTCACAATGTCCCATGCATACTGCCCCCTCCTCACAATGTCCCATGCATGCTGCCCCCTCCTCACAATGTCCCATGCATGCTGCCCCCTCCTCACAATGTCCCATGCATGCTGCCCCCTCCTCACAATGTCCCATGCATGCTGCCCCCTCCTCACAATGTCCCATGCATGCTGCCCCCTCCTCACAATGTCCCATGCATGCTGCCCCCTCCTCACAATGTCCCATGCATGCTGCCCCCTCCTCACAGTGTCCCATGCATGCTGCCCCCTCCTGACAGTGTCCCATGCATGCTGCCCCCTCCTCACAATGTCCCATGCATGCTGCCCCCTCCTCACAATGTCCCATGCATGCTGCCCCCTCCTCACAATGTCCCATGCATGCTGCCCCCTCCTCACAATGTCCCATGCATGCTGCCCCCTCCTCACAATGTCCCATGCATGCTGCCCCCTCCTCACAATATCCCATGCATGCTGCCCCCTCCTGACAGTGTCCCATGCATGCTGCCCCCTGCTGACAGTGTCCCATGCATGCTGCCCCCTCCTGACAGTGTCCCATGCATGCTGCCCCCTCCTCACAATGTCCCATGCATACTGCCCCCTTCTCACAATGTCCCATGCATGCTGCCCCCTTCTCACAATGTCCCATGCATGCTGCCCCCTCCTCACAATGTCCCATGCATGCTGCCCCCTCCTCACAATGTCCCATGCATGCTGCCCCCTCCTCACAATGTCCCATGCATGCTGCCCCCTCCTCACAATGTCCCATGCATGCTGCCCCCTCCTGACAGTGTCCCATGCATGCTGCCCCCTCCTGACAGTGTCCCATGCATGCTGCCCCCTCCTGACAGTGTCCCATGCATGCTGCCCCCTCCTCACAGTGTCCCATGCATGCTGCCCCCTCCTGACAGTGTCCCATGCATGCTGCCCCCTCCTGACAGTGTCCCATGCATGCTGCCCCCTCCTCACAATGTCCCATGCATGCTGCCCCCTCCTCACAATGTCCCATGCATGCTGCCCCCTCCTCACAATGTCCCATGCATGCTGCCCCCTCCTCACAATGTCCCATGCATGCTGCCCCCTCCTCACAATATCCCATGCATGCTGCCCCCTCCTGACAGTGTCCCATGCATGCTGCCCCCTGCTGACAGTGTCCCATGCATGCTGCCCCCTCCTGACAGTGTCCCATGCATGCTGCCCCCTCCTCACAATGTCCCATGCATACTGCCCCCTTCTCACAATGTCCCATGCATGCTGCCCCCTTCTCACAATGTCCCATGCATGCTGCCCCCTCCTCACAATGTCCCATGCATGCTGCCCCCTCCTCACAATGTCCCATGCATGCTGCCCCCTCCTCACAATGTCCCATGCATGCTGCCCCCTCCTCACAATGTCCCATGCATGCTGCCCCCTCCTGACAGTGTCCCATGCATGCTGCCCCCTCCTGACAGTGTCCCATGCATGCTGCCCCCTCCTGACAGTGTCCCATGCATGCTGCCCCCTCCTCACAGTGTCCCATGCATGCTGCCCCCTCCTGACAGTGTCCCATGCATGCTGCCCCCTCCTGACAGTGTCCCATGCATGCTGCCCCCTCCTCACAATGTCCCATGCATGCTGCCCCCTCCTCACAGTGTCCCTTGCATGCTGCCCCTCTCCATGAGCTCCTAATGCTGCCTTCCTCTTTTCCATAATGACATCTCCATGCTGCCCCACTCATCATACTAAGACCACCACACTAGCGCTTATGCTGAGACACACACACACACACACACACACACACACACACACTACCCCACTCTTGATATTGACTCCCCTACATTGTTCCACTCCATACTGAGCCCACACATGCTGCCCCTTCTCCATAATGAGCTCCCAATGCTGCCCCCCTCTTATTCTGAGTCCTTACACTCCCCCCCATCGATATTGTCATTGCTCTATCCCTCAACCCTTGTCCTCTGTCTCTAGCATTGGCCCCTCTCTTCCATTCCCCCAGCAGGAGCCTCTCTCCCCCCGCCTCTAGCAGCAGCCTCTCCCCCAGCATCAGCCTCTCTCCCCCCAGCCTCCCCCAGCATCAGCCTCTCTCCCCCCAGCCTCCCTCAGCATCAGCCTCCCTGATCCCAGCTTACCCCAGCATCAGCCTCTCTCCTCCCATCCTCCCCCAGCATGAGCCTCCTCCAGCATCAGCCTCCCTCCTCCCAGGCACCCCCAGCATCAGCCTCCCTCCTGCCAGCCTCCCCCAGCATCAGCCTCCCTCCTCCCAGCCTCCCCCAGCATCAGCCTCCCTCCTCCAAGCCTCACCCTCCCAGCTTCCCCCAGCATCAGCTTCCCTCCTCCCAGCCTCCCTCAGCATCAGCCTCCCTCCTCCAAGCCTCACCTTCCCCCTCCCAGCCTCCCCCAGCATCAGCCTCTCTCCTCCCAGCCTCCCCCAGCATCAGCCTCCCCCAGCCTCAGCCTCCCTCCTCCCAGCCTCCCCCAGCATCAGCCTCCCTCCTCCCAACCTCCCCCAGCATCAGCCTCCCTCCTCCCAACCTCCCCCAGCATCAGCCTCCCTCCTCCCAGCCTCCCCCAGCATCAGCTTCCCTCCTCCCAGCCTCCCCCAGCATCAGCCTCCCTCCTCCTAGCCTCCCCCAGCATTAGCCTCCCTCCTCCCAGCCTCCCCCAGCATCAGCCTCCCTCCTCCCTCAGCCTCCCTCCTCCAAGTCTCCCTCAGCATCAGCTTCCCTCCACCTCCCCCTCCCAGCCTCCCCCAGCATCAGCCTCCCTCAGCATCAGCCTCCCTCAGCATCAGCCTCCCCCAGAATCAGCCTCTCTCCTCCCAGCCTCAGCCTCTCAGCCTCTCTCTCTCCCCAGCCTCAGCCTCTCTCTCCCCCCAGCCTCCCCCAGCATCAGCCTCTCTCCTCTCAGCCTCTCTCTCCCCCCAGCCTCCCCCCCAGCTTCAGCCTCTCTCTCCCCCCAGCCTCAGCCTCTCTCCCCCCAGCCTCTCTCTCCCCCCCAGCCTCCCCCCCAGCCTTAGCCTCTCTCTCCCCCCAGCCTTCCCCCCCAGCCTCAGCCTCTCTCCCCCCAGCCTCAGCCTCTCTCTCCCCCCAGCCTCAGCGTCTCTTTCCCCCCCAGCCTCCCTCTCCCCCAGCCTCAGCCTCTCTCCCCCCAGCCTCAGCCTCTCTTCCCAGCCTCCCCCCAGCCTCAGCCTCTCTCTCTTCCCAGCCTCCCCCCAGCCTAAGCCTCTCTCTCTTCCCAGCCTCAGCCTCTCTCTCTCTTCCCAGCCTCCCCCCAGCCTCAGCCTCTTTCTCTTCCCAGCCTCTCTCTCTTCCCAGCCTCCCCCAGCCTCAGCCTCTCTCCCCCCAGCCTCCCCTTGCATGATTATAGTGGACAAAAAGAGGCATCGCAACGATCATCAACTAACCTGTAAGGAGCCCATACATTCTAGGCTCTGCCTCTGCCTTACCTGCTCCGGTGCCCGCCGCCCTGCTCTGGCTGGCTCCTCTTCTGGCTGGCTCCAGCTTCAGACGCGTCCTCCTCCGCGGCGTGTGTCGTCTGCACCATTGGACGCTGCAGCACGGGGCAGTCAGCTGATTGTCACGCCCGCGCGCCTCTGACCCCAGAAGTGCAGGCGATGGAACTTCCGGGGTTAATCAGCTCACTATGCCTGGCGCCCGCCATGTATTTAAATAGAAAGAAGTGCGCCTCTCCTCCCTCTCAACCCCCTCCCCCCCGAACACAGCCGAGTGTAACGGAGGGAGGGACGGGGGGCGGGGATGTAAAAAAAAAAAAAAAAATTTATATATATATATTTTTTTTTTTTTTCTGCCAGAAAGTGCCGCCCCCCGCAACGTGCCGCCCTAGGCACGGGACCACGGGTGCCTAGTGGCAAATACGGCCCTGCGTCTACACATCATAGGGGAGATTTCATGACACCTTCTCTCCATCTACCTTATGATCCTGAGGAACATCGGGATCTTCTTGTTTACAGTCCTGTGGAAGAAAAGGACGGGGACATCTCTCTGGTGTTGTCCTCTCACTGGATAGAACTGGAGGAAACACATACAGGGACTGAATTCACTCCTTACATACAGATAATTATAGGCCGTGTGTGTTTAGTCCTGTCTATTACCTGGTGATGTGAGGGGCTGGGGAACCCCCATCATGACGTCCTTGTACAGATCTTTGTGTCCTTCTAAATACTTCCACTCCTCCATGGAGAAATAGATGGTGACGTCCTGACACCTTATAGGAACCTGACACAAATACAATGATACCGTCATCCCCCGATCCCTTCATAGCGTTGCTGTATAATGTCCCAGCATTCCCAGCAGTGTCACCTCTCCAGTCAGCAGCTCAATCATCTTGTAGGTGAGTTCTAGGATCTTCTGGTCATTGATGTCCTCATGTATCAGGAGGTGAGGTGGAGGCCCCGTGATTGGGCTCAGGGGTCTTCCCCATCCCTCAGACACAGGGTCCTGACATCGCTCACTAGAGGTCTTCTTCACTACTGTGTAATCCTGGTTATGGAGAGACACATTATTAAATCTCACTACAGACATTTCCAGAGTCCTCACCTCTCCAGGTCTGTCCATCTGTTTTTCCCATAGATAAGAATGATGTAATGTGACATCATCAGAATCTCTCACCTCTCCAGTAATCCGGAAGAGGATCTCTAGGGTGAGGTGTAATATCCTCTCCACCATCTTGTCCCTGTCCTTATCCATCCTTCACGGATCAATCAGGAAAATTCTCTTATATAGAAGATCTGAGAGGATCCGATATTCTAGGGACCTGAATGGGGAGAAGATGATGATGATCTCAGAAAGATCCCATATAAGAAATCTCCGGAGCTGTTACCGGCTTCACATGATCACTACATCCAGTCCTGGCCCCGTCCTGCCCTCGGTATAACGCACAATCCAACTATAGCCACACACAGAGATTTATCATAGAATATCTCCAATCCAGCACCAAAAACACACAAATAATGTAAAAAAATAGTGTTTAAAAGTAACTGTCTTTTGGAATGGAGCAACTTATCTGTGTGTGTGATGTATATGTAGGACAGCTAAATATTTTCAGCAATGAAGGGGTTAATGCCCCCTGTCAGGGCCGGCGTCAGCACCCGGCAAACTAGCAGTGCTACTCAGGGGGGCCTGGCGCCTGCGCTGTCACTGGACTCCCCCCCGCTGAGGATCACGCTTTCAATTGTATTGGCATCGCAGTTGCCGATACAATTGAGAGCAATGATAAGTGAGTGAGCGGCGCGCTCCCTCTCTTATCATTCTCCCGCTGTAACTATCGGCACTCTGACTGCTCTGTAGCGGAACGCGGTGACGTCATCACTGTGTGCCTGCTGAGAGGTCAGCGCGAGCGACAGCAGTGGTCGCGCCAAGGAGACCGGAGCAGCGGGGGAACGAGGAGAAATGAGTATGTATTTCATCACTGTATACTACATTAGGGTGCTTACTGCTCTCTGGCTCTGCACTGTGCTATATACAGCTGTGCTATATACAAGCTGTATACTACATGAGGGTGCCTACTGCTATCTGGCTCTGCACTGTGCTATATACAGCTGTGCTATATATATATATATATATATTATATATAAATGTGACGCCCTGGGCAAGCCAGGGGTCACAGGTCATGACACCACCACACACCCCACATTCCCTGCAGGCACACCAAGGTCAGAACACAAAACCCTTGTTGCCCTCCTCCAGGGGCTGATGTTCACACCAGGGGGTGGAGCCAGGCGGTTGGTCTCCACCCACCGAGGAGTTCACAGTCCTGGAGGCGGGAAAACCAGGCAGATAGAGTTTGGAGGAGGAAGGGAGAGGAGAGATTAGTTTGGGAGGTGAAAGTGTGAGGAGTGAAGTGGTAGGAGAGGGAACAAAACTGACTGAGAGCGTCCGGGTGTGTGCCCCGGGCGAGACAGCAAGGTTGGCAGACGGCGGTGACCGTCTGCAGGAGTGGCCTATTGGAGTCTACCGTAAGGACCGTGGACGGATGGTGGCCCGGCGGTACCGGACCGGTACACAAAGAGAAGCCAGCACCATTGGCAGGGGCCTTTCGGATCCCGGCAAGGCTTGAAGTCGCCGTACAATTTGCCAAATCCGTCAGTGAAGGGGACCTCCGGGTCTCCCAACAGCCAAAGTCCCGATTGAAGGCAACCGTCCAACCATATTGGAGAGACACCGCCACCGCCAAGGCACCAGTTTCTCAGGGCCAGCGCCTGCGGGCAAAAGAGGGGCTCCTCCGGCTCATATCCAAACCGGGGAGCGGGTTACCGGTGGGAATCCATCGCTACCAACAACCGTATTTAGGTGCAGGGAAGAGACAGTCACCGCTAACTTGCAGGGAACATCAACACCGCAGCCGTCCGAGGGACCCGTCCAACCAGCCGCTTGTTTACCGTGAACTGTGTCATCATCCTTGGGCTGAGTGAGTACCTCTGTGCCGTGCGGCACAGCGCTGCCCCTGCGTCCCTGCACCTCAACAGGCCCCATAGCCCGCCTGTCAACTATCCCAACTCCCCATCACCGGGCCCCGGGACAACCAGCCCCTACCCACGGAGGGGAGAGCCAACATCTAGCTGCTCCATACCACCACTCCCGGGATCCCCATACAGAGCAGCGGTGGTGTCCACAAAATTACCACAACCGTGGGTGGCGTCACGGACAATAAATCCCCAAAACCAAACCCCTTTTCACTCACGGGCGAGGAGCGGCGCTCGAGTCCCCGGGATCCGGCCCATCGCTCGAGCCACCGAGCAGCAGCGGCCGCGGCAGCAGCCGGACCAGAGCAGTGGGAGAGCGCGGCGTCCCCTCCTCCGCCCGCGACATATACATATATATATATATATATATATATATATATATATACAGCTGTGCTATATATAAGCTGTATACCAGGGCTGTGGAGTCGGTAAGCCAAACGTTCGACTCTGACTCCGACTCCTCAATTTCCCTTGCACCGATTCCGACTCCGACTCCACGACTCCGACTCCAACATATATTGCTTATAGTTAAGTGAAAAATGTATCGTAGTACAATGTGAACATCAGACATTTAATCATTTTTATGATACAATAATCAAGATATTTAGATAGAACATGAAATATATTTATTGGAATACAACTTTAGAACACAAAAAACTGTATTAAATTGTAAATATGTAATACAATATGTAATATACATTTTTTTTGTGTTCTAAAGTTGTATTCCAATAAATATATTTTATGTTCTATCTAAATATCTTGATTATTGTATCATAAAAATGATTAAATGTCTGACGTTCACATTGTACTACAATAAATCTTTCACTTAAATATAAGCAATATACTAAATGTTATTTTATTATTTAGTATGTTTTTGTTGAAAACTGTTTTTTTTTGCCACTTACATAGTGTTTTACATAGTGTTTTATATATATATATATATATATATATATATATATATATATATATATATATATATATATATATATATATATACAGTGCCTACAAGTAGTATTCAACCCCCTGCAGATTTAGCAGGTTTGATAAGATGCAAATAAGTTAGAGCCTGCAAACTTCAAACAAGAGCAGGATTTATTAACAGATGCATAAATCTTACAAACCAACAAGTTATGTTGCTCAGTTAAATTTTAATAAATTTTCAACATAAAAGTGTGGGTCAATTATTATTCAACCCCTAGGTTTAATATTTTGTGGAATAACCCTTGTTTGCAATTACAGCTAATAATCGTCTTTTATAAGACCTGATCAGGCTGGCACAGGTCTCTGGAGTTATCTTGGCCCACTCCTCCATGCAGATCTTCTCCAAGTTATCTAGGTTCTTTGGGTGTCTCATGTGGACTTTAATCTTGAGCTCCTTCCACAAGTTTTCAATTGGGTTAAGGTCAGGAGACTGACTAGGCCACTGCAACACCTTGATTTTTTCCCTCTTGAACCAGGCCTTGGTTTTCTTGGCTGTGTGCTTTGGGTCGTTGTCTTGTTGGAAGATGAAATGACGACCCATCTTAAGATCCTTGATGGAGGAGCGGAGGTTCTTGGCCAAAATCTCCAGGTAGGCCGTGCTATCCATCTTCCCATGGATGCGGACCAGATGGCCAGGCCCCTTGGCTGAGAAACAGCCCCACAGCATGATGCTGCCACCACCATGCTTGACTGTAGGGATGGTATTCTTGGGGTCGTATGCAGTGCCATCCAGTCTCCAAACGTCACGTGTGTGGTTGGCACCAAAGATCTCGATCTTGGTCTCATCAGACCAGAGAACCTTGAACCAGTCTGTCTCAGAGTCCTCCAAGTGATCATGGGCAAACTGTAGACGAGCCTTGACATGACGCTTTGAAAGTAAAGGTACCTTACGGGCTCATCTGGAACGGAGACCATTGCGGTGGAGTACGTTACTTATGGTATTGACTGAAATCAATGTCCCCACTGCCATGAGATCTTCCCGGAGCTCCTTCCTTGTTGTCCTTGGGTTAGCCTTGACTCTTCGGACAAGCCTGGCCTCGGCACGGGTGGAAACTTTCAAAGGCTGTCCAGGCCGTGGAAGGCTAACAGTAGTTCCGTAAGCCTTCCACTTCCGGATGATGCTCCCAACAGTGGAGACAGGTAGGCCCAACTCCTTGGAAAGGGTTTTGTACCCCTTGCCAGCCTTGTGACCCTCCACGATCTTGTCTCTGATGGCCTTGGAATGCTCCTTTGTCTTTCCCATGTTGACCAAGTTTGAGTGCTGTTCACAAGTTTGGGGAGGGTCTTAATTAGTCAGAAAAGGCTGGAAAAATAGATAATTAATCCAAACATGTGAAGCTCATTGTTCTTTGTGCCTGAAATACTTCTTAATACTTTAGGGGAACCAAACAGAATTCTTGTGGTTTGAGGGGTTGAATAATAAATGACCCTCTGAATAAACTTTTCACAATTTAAAAAAAAAGAAATAACATTCTTTTTTGCTGCAGTGCATTTCACACTTCCAGGCTGATCTACAGTCCAAATGTCACAATGCCAAGTTAATTCCGAATGTGTAAAGCTGCTAAATCTGCAGGGGGTTGAATACTACTTGTAGGCACTGTATACAGTCATATGAAAAAGTTTGGGCACCCCTATTAATGTTAACTTTTTTTATTTACAACAATTTGGGTTTTTGCAACAGCTATTTCAGTTTCATATATCTAATAACTGATGGACTGAGTAATATTTCTGGATTGAAATGTGGTTTATTGTACTAACAGAAAATGTGCAATCCACATTTAAACAAAATTTGACCGGTGCAAAAGTATGGGCACTTCAACATAAAAGTGACATTAATATTTTGTAGATCCTCCTTTTGCACAAATAACAGCCTCTAGTCACTTCCTGTAGCTTTTAATGAGTTGCTGGATCCTGGATGAAGGTATATTTGACCATTCCTGTTTACAAAACAATTCCAGTTCTGTTAAGTTTGATGGTCGTCCAGCATGGACAGCACGCTTCAAATGATCCCACAGATTTTTAATGATATTCAGGTCTGGGGACTGGGATGGCCATTCCAGAACATTGTAATTGTTCCTCTGCATGAATGCCTGAGTAGATTTGGAGCGGTGTTTTGGATCATTGTCTTGCTGAAATATCCATCCCCTGCGTAACTTCAACTTCGTCACTGATTGTTGCACATTATTGTCAAGAATCTGCTGATACTGAGTTGAATCCATGTGACCCTCAACTTTATCAAGATTCCCGGTGCCGGCATTGGCCACACAGCCCCAAAGCATGATGGAACCTCCACCAAATTTTACTGTGGGTAGCCAGTGCATTTCTTGGAATGCTGTGTTTTTTTGCCTCCATGCATAACGCCTTTTTGTATGACCAAACAACTCAATCTTTGTTTCATAAGTCCACTGGACCTTCTTCCAAAATGTAACTGGCTTGTCCAAATGTGCTTTTGCATACCTCAGGCGACTCTGTTTGTGGCGTGCTTGCAGAAACGGCTTCTTTCGCATCCCTCTCCCATACAGCTTCTCCTTGTGCAACGTGCGCTGTATTGTTGACTGATGCACATTGGTGCCATCTGCAGCAAAATGAAGCTGCAGGTCTTTGGAGGTGGTCTGTGGATTGTCCTTGACTGCTCTCACCATTCTTCTTCTCTGCCTTTCTGATATTTTTCTTGGTCTGCCACTTCTGGGCTTAACAAGAACTGTACCTGTGTTCTTCCATTTCTTTACTATGTTCCTCACAGTGGAAATTGACAGTTTAAATCTCTGAGACAACTTTTTGTATCCTTCCCCTGAACAACTATGTTGAATAATCTTTGTTTTCAGATCATTTGAGAGTTGTTTTGAGGAGCCCATGATGGCACACTTCATAGGAGATTCAAATAGGAGAACAACTTGCAAGTGGCCACCTTAAATACCTTTTCTCATGTTTGGATACAGCTGCCTATGAAGTTCAAAGCTCAATGAGGTTACAAAACCAATTTAGTGCTTTAGTAAGTCAGTAAAAAGTAGTTAGGAGTGTTCAAATCAAGAAATTGATAAGGGTGCCCATACTTTTGCACCAGTCAAATTTTGTTTAAAGGCGGATTGCACATTTTCTGTTAGTACAATAAATCTCATTTCAATCCAGAAATATTAGTCAGTCCATCAGTTATTAGATATATGAAACTGAAATAGCTGTTGCAAAAACCCAAATTGTTATAAAGAAAAAAGGTTAACATTAATAGGGGTGCCCAAACTTTTTGATATGACTGTATATATATATATATATATATTACAAAGTGTTATATATAAACTATGTAATACACTATGTAAGTGGCAAAAAACAGTTTTCAGCAAAAACATAGTAAATAACATTTGTGCAGTCTATGAATTTGTTGTAAGAAATAGAATTGCCTCCATCAGATCCTCCTTCGCAGATGACCTCAAATCTGACCTAATAATTTTAAGGCTAGAGAACAACCTCTCTACACTGACTTGGGTTGGAGGCAAAGCCATAACCACATGGGCAACATCTCTAACAATTTCCGGGTATAAAGGAATTGCCTCATGCACAGTCAGTTTTAATGAATGGTTGAATTTTTCTATTTCTTTGAGAGCAAGTGAAAAATTTTACTGATATCTGGTCAATCTGCTTGCTATAGGAGACGGAGTGAAATCTTTTTCCTTGCGGCGAAACACTTTGCCTGCTCCATGTCATCCAAATACTTGTCAAAGTTAAGCTCCTCATCTGATGAGGATGAAGATAGGGCAGCAGTAGCACTGACAGGACCCAAGTCCTCTTGCGTCTGGCAGTCCTGTAGCTGCTCATTCTAACTGCTACCTCACTCAAAGCTTCTTTTTCTTTAGTAAGCTGTTGATTATCAAGCAGTATACGATGACTTGGGGCCACATAAACAGCTGCCAGAAGAATTTTATTTTCCAATAGCTGTCTCTCCGTTTCATTGAAGCAGAAATGCCATCTGCGATTAAACCTCCTCTTTAGGACAGGCAAAATAGCAAGTTCTTCCACTCCCTTATGAAAATGCCAGGAGTTAAATCCTCAGCTTGTAATTTTTTAGTCACGGTAAATGGGTGATTAAGCAATTCCTTCAATTCAGCCACCTGTGTCCATTGACCTTCATTTAAGGTTACTTGAGGGTTCACCATATCTATAAGAAATTATTTTAGTTCAAGCAATCGCTCAGTCATTAAATAAGTGCTGCCTCACCGAGTGGCTTGATCAACAATTGCCCCTTTCCCAGCACGTCTCTTCAAGATGGAATTAATTTTAGGGGTTCTGGCGGCAATAACCAATTTCCTCACTTTTCCAATCAGATTTCCAGCATGTCCGCCCAGTTTCACACATCTGGCTTTTCGCCGGTTTGGCAGATGTGGCGCACGCCAGTACAGTACGATACAGTACAGTGGCAGCGCCGCAACTTCCGGGTCACATGACAGCATGTGACCGGCATTTGTCGCGCTGCCACTGTACTGTATACACTGTACTGGAGTGCGCCGCATCCGGCAAACCGGCGAAAAACCGGATGTGTGAAATCGGGGTCCCTCTTGCAGACTATCTCTTACTGCAAGCTGCAGCGTGTGCACAACACAGCGCATGTGATGAATATGAAAGTGTTTTGAAGCAGCTTCAACAAGATCATCTAATCCTAAAGTATCATTTTGCTGTTCTTCTGTTGTAATATCTGCTTGTTCCTCAGTTACATGAGCAGCACTGTGGCTCCATCTCACACATACTGAATCCTAAATTTTCTTCTAGCTGTTGTTCATTACTCTCATTCATCAGTTTAATTGTACTTATGTTTGAAGCATTGCTCGTTACAATAGCAAGAACCTGTTCTTTTTTGCGTTCCTAATCTTGCAGAACTTTTTCCACTAAGGCCTGGAGAAACTGGCCGGTGTGATGAGCTTTACTATCTTTTACTGCCAGTGTCTTGCTAACAATATCTTTCTTGTCACAAACATATCGAACATTGATGGCAAAATAATTCAGTGAAATGCAGTGACTCTGGGCATCCCAGCAAAAGCAGTGGGTTTCAAGACATGATATTCAGACACATTGTTTTGTGAGGATCCGTTTTTGTGCTCAAAAACATATCCTCACAGAGAATGATCATGTCAGTTTGTGGTGTTTTTCTAATCTGCTTTTGCTATTGAAAGCATTATCTATGAGCTCAGAAACCTTTCAGATGATGCGGTTTTTTAAAAAGCTGATCTGCTTTTGCAGCTGAAAAACGTATCCTCAAAAACGCAGCAAAAACGCTGTGTGTGAATGTAGCCTTAGATCAGGAATAGAACAGCCATTTATAGGACATTTCATAACTTTCCCAAATTCCTATGAAAAAATATTCAGCACATTCTGCATTGAACTACTGTCCCCAATTTATTATATATTTTAGGAGTCGGAGTCGGTGCATTTTATACCGACTCCGACAAAATGAGCTCCGACTCCGACTCCACAGCCCTGCTGTATACTACATGAGGGTGCCTACTGCTATCTGGCTCTGCACTGTGCTATATACAGGCTGTGCTATATATATATATATATATATATATATATATATTATATATATATATATATATACAGCTGTGCTATATACAAGCTGTATACTATATGAGGGTGCCTACTGCTATCTGGCTCTGCACTGTGCTATATACAGGCTGTGCTATATACAAGCTGTATGCTACATGAAGGTGCCTACTGCTATCTGGCTCTGTTCTGTGCTATATACAGGCTATGCTATATACAAGCTGGGGGTCTGCACTGTGCTATATAGGGCTGTGTACTACATGAGGATACCTAATGCTATCTGGGTCTGCACTGAGCTATATAGGGGTTGTGTTCTACATGAGGGTGCCTAATGCTATCTGGCTCTGCACTGTGGTATATGTGGGCTGTATACTACATGAAGGTGCCTAATGCTATATGGGTCTGCATTGTGCTATATGGGGGCTGCTTAATGTTATATGGGGGCTGCATAGTGCCATATGGGGGGCTGCATAGTGCCATATGGGGGCTACATAATACTATATGGAGGACTATGAGGGCTTCATAACACAATATGGAGGAATATGGGGGCTGCATACTACTATACCCCCAGAGTTGGATGTCCCCTCCACCCCAGTGCTGTATACCCCCCCAGAGCTGTATGTCCCCCCACCCCAGTGCTGTATACCCCCCACAGCTGCATGTCACTCCTCACCTCAGAGCTGTTTGTCCCCCCACCTCAGAGCCACTGCCCTTCTCTAGAGCTGTATGCCCCCATTGCTGTATACCCCTTTCCGCAGTAATATGTATTCCCCCCAGTAATGTGTATGTCCCCAGACTCTCTTGTGATGTATATACAGCAGTGTTAGTGTGCTCTATGTGCTGCCATGTCTGTTCGTGACTGCCACCAATCTAGGAGGAGCTGGATGGAGACAAGCGGGGCGGTGAATGAGGCTGTTACCAGCTTCCCAATATTAGAAATATATATACATATATAAAAATAATGTGTCTGGGTGTGCATGTATGATGTAAAGTATATATCTATGTATGTCAGTGTATATGACTGTGTCTAGATTTAGGTCTATTTATATGTGTTTTTGTGAATTTCTCTTTAAATATGTATGTGTACGTATACGTCTGTATGTGTATGTATCTGTGCATGTCTATGTGTGGATGGGGCCCACTGAGACTCTTTCGCCCGGGGCCCACAAAAACCTGGAGCCGCTCCTGCCCCCTGTGCCCAGTAATGGGGAATCTCCACATACCTCCTCCTGCAGAGCCGCACACTGGATATATGGCTGCTCTGTGCTTACAGGACCTGTGATGATGTCACATGGAGGGGAAGAGTCAGGGGGTCACATGATCAGCTCCTTAGTGTGTGTGCAGGACTTTGCTGTGCTGGGTGAGGGGAAGTTTATGTGTGGGGCCAGAAGGGATTTTGTCACGCTAGGTACCGGGAAGTACCAAGTGAATAGTGAAAGGGAAGGGAAGGGAAACCCTGTGTCTAGAGAAGAGGAAGATGGTGACCCCTGCCCAAACCTAATGCTAGTTTCTGAGGTCCCTCCCCACCCTAGATAGGTTCTGCATCTATGCGCCGAGCCGGATACCTGACCATAGGTATCCCTAGTGCTGAACCCTAAATAGGGAACAGATGGGATCTTAATCAACTCCACTAATCACTATAGAAGACAGAAGGAGGACACACTGGGGAAAATTAATTAAATACTTATCACAGATAAAGTTCAGCAAAGCAACAGCAACGATACTACAGATGAGTACAAGCCACCTGCTTGCAACTAGAGCTGAATGAATTGAATAATATCACCAGCGCAAGTCCAGGGAAATAGGAGTATTTAGGCACAAGGGGAATACTGATAAACATCAGCTGGACGGGAGTTCTCCCCTGGGTCCTAAAGGGGAATAGATGAAAATCCATCAAGAAAGCTACCTAGTACAATGAAAACTAACAGCAGGAACAACAGAAAGTCAAGGAGCATTTTGCACAGCCAAACGCTGTGACCTTCTGTTGCCAGAAACCACATGACTGTCTGTAAACCATGACACACCCTTGACAGATTTACAGTGTGGAAGTAGCACAGCCGTGTGTGTATGATGTGGATGTAGGAGAGCTGTGCATGCAAGGTGTACAGATGGGAGCCATGCTTATATAATGTGTATGGAGCAAAGCCACATATGCAAATGGAGCCTTGTGTGCATGTTTGATATGTACAGAGTGGAGCCTTGTGTGTGATGTGTACTATGATATCCAGCAAAGAAATTACCCATAAAAACAGGGGAGTGTTTTTGTGAATGATCCCGTGTACAGTGGCCTTCACCATCAGAATTCATTTTGTTGGACACTGACACATGATGGACCTTAATGGGCACAGTGCTGGTATAAGAGCTTCAGTGCCAACTGGCTGTCTACCTCGTGTCCGCATGTAAAGCCAAAAGTGATGTCATTTCCGGTTCATATTGGCATACGAGCGCACTTGGATGACATCAGAGGTGCTTACAACTAACATGGGAGTATAGACTTCCTGGTTAAGAAGCTGAAGGAGGCTTTGAGGAGGTGCGTGATAGTGACTCTTTGGGAAGCTGTTCAGCTCCTAATGACGTTGAGTGGTGTGGTTTATCATTGCTATATCCCAGTGTTTATTCTCCCTAGAAAACTTGGACATTTTCAGTAGAGACCTTTAAACCAGCCATAGCATGTACTTGGACAGTAAAGTCATTGGTTATGTGAGGAAAGAGTTAACTTTTTTAATGGTTAGAAAAATCATAGAAATTCATTCTTCTTTGCAAAGTGCATGTAACAGACTCTGAGAGCGCATTCCAGGACCCAAGGGCAGAGCGATAACACCTGTGCCTAGTTTAAGACAATAAGAGTTGTGTTTTACGCTTACGCCAGGAACCGAAACTCATCTATGCTTTTACTGAGAAATGGAAACTTATGTTTATGACGAGAAACGAAATAAATGCCTTTGTACACAACACAGTTACGCCCCTATTAAGTTGATAAACCCTGTCTGTGTGAAAATAAATTCGTCTTCTCTGGAGCGCACAGCCCTTGCCTTCTGTGTGGATATCAGCGTCTGTCTGTATCTCATTGGGGCTGAGGGAAGCTGAGGGGGGGCCCCGGGACTCCCTCCGCATTTGGTCATCGCTGGCAACTGTTGTGACCTATTGGTCAACCTAACAGTTATACTAACTCGAAACACAACTAAAAAATAAAGCTCCTAGGGAAAGTGTTCTTTGATCTCTCCCTATGAACTAGAAACCGGCGAGGTTTGTAGCAGATGCTTCAGCAGACAGTGTATGATTAGCTGCTAGGTCCTCAGCTTTATTCAATGCAGCCCATCAAGTCCTATAGTTAAATTTTCGGTCAGGAGATATCCATTCTAACCAACATTGTTTTCTATACCATACCAAGGGAATTTCCTCTTCAGTCCTGTCCTGGATGACATCATAGAGAAAGCAGGGGACATGAAGAATTGGTTTCCTACGGATTCTTACCAACGGTTAAAAGATCCTTTTGTGCCAAAAGGAGATACAGTGATAGAAAACCATAAAAAAAAGAAAGATGCAGATCTTTTTAGGGATTGTCCTAAATTTTAACCATCATAAATTCTTCATGCCAACAAAGAAATTAGAAAGGGTTTTTTCTTGTAATTCAGGTCTGGTGGCAAATCTTTGTACAAATCTAAGAAAAGCTGTCATTATTAGGTACCCTAGGCTTCCTGTCCTGAGAATAAGATCTCTCGGGTGCTGTAATGGTTTCTGGCAAATTTAATTACCAGCTAATTTTAATTTGTTTGGTTGTATCAATGTTTAGAGTTTGTAGAGGATAGTGTTGATCTTTGCACTGAGATGTAGAAACTTGGCACGCAAGATCAATGTGAATAGTGCTTTTTATTGTGAAGAACTTGTAGGACCAGAACAAGCACAGACGTTTCGGTCAAAAGACCTTCATCAGTGTGCGTGCAGAAGGTCCTCAGAAAGTATAGTAGTGTGGCGTAGTCGGCAGGATCCGGATTATCTGCAGGGGGTCCCAATCCAAGAAGATGGAGACCAAGTGGTGCCTAAGGCGTTGGACCAGGCACAAGACGGCGGTAAGATGGCCGCCGTCTTCACGAATACAGCGAGCGCACGAAGAATTGGCGCCAAACGAAAAACCCTGAGTTGGCCGGCGAAGAAAAAGAAGTACAGAGTGCGCCGCCCAAAGAGGGGAGGTGCTGGCCCCAAGATGTTGCTGAAGACATGTGAAGAGGGCGGCGTTACAGAAAAAAAGAGGTGTCGCCTGTGCTGGGTCGATTTGATGTGCGAGACTGGGGGTGGAGTGTATACAAGAGCGGGAAAAGAAGGCCCGCCTCCACCTTCCCCAGCATCTCCACTGTCGACGGCGCCATTACAGAAAGAGCTGCAAGAGACGCCGGCGGTATTGACGATTCATCAAAGTATGGTGACACATCCGGTGGTCGTCGTCGGAAGTCCACAGCCGTCCCATCCAGCTACCCCGTCACCTCCGCCGGGAGCCGAGGGGCCAAAGCCAGAGCCAGAAGAATCGGAGACACCGGTTAACTACGAACCGTTCCGGAGGCTGCGCCGCTTGCCAGGTCAGTCCCTTTCCGATTATGTGAAGGTCCAGCGGGCCGAATGGCTACGAACTTATCACCCCGTGTGAATCCCAGTGACCGGAGGTGGGGGGACATATCTGTGCTAACAACCGGTATTGTTGAAGAACCGGTGAAGGTTTAAAGTTTGTAACCACGTTTAAGTTACCGAGCCCGGAAGGAGCCTGATGCCGGACTGCGCAAAAGACTCCCTCCGTGATTGTTACGGAGACTTGATTGCCTATTGCTAACTGCCTACAAAGACCGGGAGCTCCCAGGAGGGACTCCGGGCGCCGAACTTGTGTTTTATATGAAGGTTTTAAAGTTTGATAAAAAGATTGCCTTGCTAGTTAAGATTCTGTTTTTCAGATGCGAGCCTTGCCGGGAGGCTAAGGCAAAAAGAGGGGAGGAATGTAAGGGGTGGACAGACCCCTTACAAGGAGGCGCAGTTTTCCCCCCCTGAAGATACCCCATGCTGGGGTAGATAAAGCTGTTAATGTTAATGATTAATTGTGTTTTACTGTACTTGCACTGTGTAGATGGGTTTCCCCTAGTGGCCGGGTGGGACGGCTGTCCCCATAGAAACAGTGCAGGAGAAAGGAGGAGCCGGCAGCAGAAGGGGGAGGGAGCGAAAGTGTTGTAAGGAAGAAAGTGTGAGTTTGAGGCAGTCGAGTCCGGGACGGGGGAGAAAGAGCAACGGGGGCAGAGTGTGGGAGCCAAGCCGACAGCTAGCGAAGGAGAAGGAAAGAGACAGTGTCCTCTATGGTGAAACAGAGTTGGGTGGGTCAAGTCTGTGGTAGCCGGAGTGGGAGCTCAGGTGAAGTGGAGTAGCCGGGCACATCCCCCCTCAGAGAGGAGACGACAAGAAAAGCTTTTCCCGGCAGGAAGTGTGACTGCGTATTACAAGATCCGTGCAGTGAGTCTGTTGTAACACTCTGTGCAATAAACATGTCGTTTGGTTCAACTGATCTCCGCCTGCAAAGTCTTCCTGCGACTGACAGCGTGCTCTCTTCCACCACCACACTCTGCCCCACAGAACAATCCCCTGTCCCAATAGTGACGGCGGAGCCGGGGGTTAGCCTGGCATACAAAGGGGCCACGACTACACCCCCCGAGGCACCCCCGGCACCCCGTTACAGTAGCACGGCGAGTGGTGTAGCTGGGTATGACGTGGTGTCAACTGCTATCTATGTGGACACCGCAACATATCCAGCTACGCCGCTCGCCACACTACTATACTTTCTGAGGACCCTCAGCATGCACACTGATGAAGGACTTTTGACAGAAACGTCTGTGCTTGTGCTGGTCTTAAAAGTTCTTCACAATAAATACCACTATTCACATTGATCTTGAGTGCCAAGTTTCTACATCTATTTGACACGGTTTTGGACCCTACTTGTGCACCACCCCAGAAGTGCTGTGTTTATCAACTAACTAAGGATCTTTGCATGGAACCTAGCTATATCAGACATTATTACTGGTTTAGGTCTCTAAAAAACCTGGATACCTCTACATACAATGTTTTCCCTTGTTACATATAAAAACCTCCTTTATTACAAACATACAGTCATATGAAAAAGTTTGGGCATCCCTATTAATGTTAACCTTTTTTCTTTATAACAATTTGGGTTTTTGCAACAGCTATTTCAGTTTCATTTATCTAATAACTGATGGACTGAGTAATATTTCTGGATTGAAATGAGGTTTATTGTACTAACAGAAAATGTGCAATCCACATTTAAACTAAATTTGACCGGTGCAAAAGTATGGGCACCTCAACATAAAAGTGACATTAATATTTTGTAGATCCTCCTTTTGCAAAAATAACAGCCTCTAGTCGCTTCCTGTAGCTTTTAATGAGTTCCTGGATCCTGGATGAAGGTATATTTGACCATTCCTGTTTACAAAACAATTCCAGTTCAGTTAAGTTTGATGGTCGCCGAGCATGGACAGCACGCTTCAAATCATCCCACAGATGTTCAATGATATTCAGGTCTGGGGACTGGGATGGCCATTCCAGAACATTGTAATTGTTCCTCTGCATGAATGCCTGAGTAGATTTGGAGCGGTGCTTTGGATCATTGTCTTGCTGAAATATCCATCCCCTGCGTAACTTCAACTTAGTCACTGAATCTTGCACATTATTGTCAAGAATCTGCTGATACTGATTTGAATACATGCGACCCTCAACTTTAACAAGATTCCCGGTGCCAGCATTGGCCACACAGCCCCAAAGCATGATGGAACCTCCACCAAATTTTACTGTGGGTAGAAAGTGCTTTTCTTGGAATGCCGTGTTTTTTTGCCTCCATGCATAATGCCTTTTTGTATGACCAAACAACTCAATAATTTGTTTCATCAGTTCACAGGCCCTTCTTCCAAAATGTAACTGGCTTGTCCAAATGTGCTTTTGCATACCTCAGGCAACTCTGTTTGTGGCGTGCTTGCAGAAACAGCTTCTTTCGCATCATTCTCCCATACAGCTTCTCCTTATGCAACGTGCGCTGTATTGTTGACCGATGCACATTGACACCATCTGCAGCAAGATAATGCTGCAGGTCTTTGGAGGTGGTCTGGGGATTGTCCTTGACTGTTCTCACCATTCTTCTTCTCTGCCTTTCTGATATTTTTCTTGGCCTGCCACTTCTGGGCTTAACAAGCACTGTACCTGTGTTCTTCCATTTCCTTACTATGTTCCTCACAGTGGAAACTGACAGTTTAAATCTCTGAGACAACTTTTTGTATCCTTCCCCTGAACAACTATGTTGAATAATCTTTGTTTTCAGATCATTTGAGAGTTGTTTTGAGGAGCCCATGATGCCACTCTTCATAGGAGATTCAAATAGGAGAACAACTTGCAAGTGGCCACCTTAAATACCTTTTCTCATGATTGGATACACCTGCCTATGAAGTTCAAAGCTCAATGAGGTTACAAAACCAATTTAGTGCTTTAGTAAGTCAGTAAAAAGTAGTTAGGGGTGTCCAAATCAAGAAATTGATAAGTGTGCCCATACTTTTGCACCGGTCAAATTTTGTTTAAATGCGGATTGCACATTTTCTGTTAGTACAATAAATATTTCAATCCAGAAATATTACTCAGTCCATCAGTTATTAGATATATGAAACTGAAATAGCTGTTGCAAAAATCCAAATTGTTATAAAGAAAAAAGGTTAACATTAATAGGGGTGCCCAAACTTTTTCATATGACTGTAGTTATCTTGATTATAATACATAGCAACTGATGTTTCTGTGGGTGGCTTGTATTGGTATATAAGGTGTAGTATATATTTATTTTGGGGTGTTATTAATGTGCAAATATGTACTATTGATGAGTGAAATGCTGTATGTTGGGCAGTTCATACATGAGCGGCACGGTGGCTCAGTGGTTAGCACTGCAGCTTTGCAGCGCTGGGGTCCTGAGTTCAATTCCCACCAAGGACACCATCTGCAAGGAGTTTGTATGTTCTCCCCGTGTTTGCGTGGGTTTCCTCTGGATACTCTGGTTTCCTCCCACACTCCAAAAACATACAGTTAGGGACCTTAGATTGTGAGCCCCAATGGGGACAGTGTTGCCAATGTATGTAAAGTGCTATGGAATTAATAGCGCTATATAAATAAATAAATAAATTTATATATATATATATATATATGAGCGATGTGTAAAGTAGAAACATTGTGTGCCTTTTTCGCTTCTCCTCTTCAAAATATCCGATATGTCCGAACACAAAGTTGCCTAGTACAGTATGTCTAGCCAAAATAAAAGCATGGTATCATATTTTACATAATGATTTCTAGAAAAAAAACAAAACCATAAACTATGTAATAATTACATTGATTTCACAATCTCAGGGACCTTGGACCCGCCCAGGTTAAATTTATGATTGCGCCTCTGTCAGTAGTTGAATCAGACTGATAAAAACAGACCTTTCTTAAGTGGTTACATTTCTAGCATTATTTATGACTGGGATGTTCCACCATCTTGAAGAGCAGTGGAGACAATATATCAATACTATCCTGTACTATGACAATTAAAGCTACTGGATGGGGATACAAGGTTAATGATAATATTAATAGCTAGGTAACCCAGCAGTAATACACGCCTAAAATATAACTTTTAATGGGGTAAGTATAAAAAAGACCAACAACAAACAAGTACAGCGCAATAGGGCGCCTAAAAATGTCACTACCTGTGATATCCTACATAAATTTGTTGGTAGGAATAATCCTTCACAGAAAGACAATCATTTAAATAAACAGCAGCAGACAATCCCTAGTAATGAATTGCTAAACAGGGAGTGTAAGAAAAGGAACAATCTCACCAATCTTCAGATCACTGTGAATAGATGTTCCTCAATCAGAAGAACTTGTCAAGTTGAAACCGTACAAAAAAAGATCCCCTGGTTCCACCAGGTATTCAAAAGGATCCACTCAATATCGGTTCCAAGACAATAATCCCGAACACACAGCCAAGGAAACTCTCAACTAGCTTCAGAGAAAGAAAATAAAGCTGCTAAAATGGCCTAGCCAATCATTTCACCAGAATCCAATAGATAACTTATAGGAATAGCTAAAGCTCAGAGATCATAGAAGGAGCCCACGGAACCTTCAGGATTTGAAGAGTGTTTGTGTGGAAAAATGGGCCAAAGTCACACCTAAGCAATGCATGCGACTAGTTTCTCCATAAAGAAGGCATCACAAATAAAGGCTTTTGCACAAAGTATTAAATAAATTTCTGTAAGCGTATACAGTAAACTGCCCTTTCCTTGAGCAAGTAGCTTTGTCCTTCGGGCCAGCAATCCTGGTGTGCATTTCTCTGGTTCTTGGTGGATAATTGCATATTCTTCCTTCATTATCACTATATTAGTGAGACAGGCTTGGGAGGAAAAGAAACATCTAATATATAAAGCTGAATGTGTGTATGTATGTATGTCCGGGATTGGCATCCGCACCGTCGCAGCTACAGCCACAAAATTTTGCACACTCACACTTCTGGACCCCGAGAGCGTCGTAGGCTATGTTTTGAGGGGATTTTTAACCCCGCGCTTTACAGTTATTCACCAAAAAACCTGCCTCCATTAAAGCAAATGGAGCTGGAAGCCACAGTGCAGCCAGAACTACAGAAGAATGCGCAGCCACGCCCTTATATGGAATGTTGGCGTGTCACAATGCAGCCAGGGAAAGAGACAGACACAGACAGGGAAAGAGGCAGACACAGACAGGGTAAGAGACAGACACAAACAGACAGACACAGACAAAGAGACATTAAGGAATAACGTTTGGAACTCCATTCTATGTCTGAACTGGGTGCAAAAAACCTAAAAAACATCACTATGGGGAGATAAGGTATGCACACCAGTGACTATGGAAGGGGAATACATGGAATAGCAGAAACTGCTGTGTGAATACTGACATGAAAAATTCAATAGCTATTTGTAAGAATGAAATGTGAAAAATGGAACCTGCATTACTGCCATGAATATATGAATAAAGAGAAATTTAGCTACTGAATTGATCAATGCAGAAGAGCCCCAACACTACGCCAAAGTATTTCTCTACGTTGGGGTCCCTAGCTTGTGTGTGTCCTCTCATGCAGTTAAAAAACTTACCGTGTATGGGACGCTGAGACCCAGGCTATATATGCGTATAATGTGGATTGGCAATAGGTGTGTATGGGGAGGGTTCACAAACGAAAAACTACTAACATTAAGGAATAACGTTTGGAACTCCATTCTATGTCTGAACTGGGTGCAAAAAACCTAAAAAACATCACTATGGGGAGATAAGGTATGCACACCAGTGACTATGGAAGGGGAATACATGGAATAGCAGAAACTGCTGTGTGAATACTGACATGAAAAATTCAATAGCTATTTGTAAGAATGAAATGTGAAAAATGGAACCTGCATTACTGCCATGAATATATGAATAAAGAGAAATTTAGCTACTGAATTGATCAATGCAGAAGAGCCCCAACACTACGCCAAAGTATTTCTCTACGTTGGGGTCCCTAGCTTGTGTGTGTCCTCTCATGCAGTTAAAAAACTTACCGTGTATGGGACGCTGAGACCCAGGCTATATATGCGTATAATGTGGATTGACAATAGGTGTGTATGGGGAGGGTTCACAAACGAAAAACTACTAACATTAAGGAATAACGTTTGGAACTCCATTCTATGTCTGAACTGGGTGCAAAAAACCTAAAAAACATCACTATGGGGAGATAAGGTATGCACACCAGTGACTATGGAAGGGGAATACATGGAATAGCAGAAACTGCTGTGTGAATACTGACATGAAAAATTCAATAGCTATTTGTAAGAATGAAATGTGAAAAATGGAACCTGCATTACTGCCATGAATATATGAATAAAGAGAAATTTAGCTACTGAATTGATCAATGCAGAAGAGCCCCAACACTACGCCAAAGTATTTCTCTACGTTGGGGTCCCTAGCTTGTGTGTGTCCTCTCATGCAGTTAAAAAACTTACCGTGTATGGGACGCTGAGACCCAGGCTATATATGCGTATAATGTGGATTGGCAATAGGTGTGTATGGGGAGGGTTCACAAACGAAAAACTACTAACATTAAGGAATAACGTTTGGAACTCCATTCTATGTCTGAACTGGGTGCAAAAAACCTAAAAAACATCACTATGGGGAGATAAGGTATGCACACCAGTGACTATGGAAGGGGAATACATGGAATAGCAGAAACTGCTGTGTGAATACTGACATGAAAAATTCAATAGCTATTTGTAAGAATGAAATGTGAAAAATGGAACCTGCATTACTGCCATGAATATATGAATAAAGAGAAATTTAGCTACTGAATTGATCAATGCAGAAGAGCCCCAACACTACGCCAAAGTATTTCTCTACGTTGGGGTCCCTAGCTTGTGTGTGTCCTCTCATGCAGTTAAAAAACTTACCGTGTATGGGACGCTGAGACCCAGGCTATATATGCGTATAATGTGGATTGGCAATAGGTGTGTATGGGGAGGGTTCACAAACGAAAAACTACTAACATTAAGGAATAACGTTTGGAACTCCATTCTATGTCTGAACTGGGTGCAAAAAACCTAAAAAACATCACTATGGGGAGATAAGGTATGCACACCAGTGACTATGGAAGGGGAATACATGGAATAGCAGAAACTGCTGTGTGAATACTGACATGAAAAATTCAATAGCTATTTGTAAGAATGAAATGTGAAAAATGGAACCTGCATTACTGCCATGAATATATGAATAAAGAGAAATTTAGCTACTGAATTGATCAATGCAGAAGAGCCCCAACACTAGAGGCTGGCAGTAATGCAGGTTCCATTTTTCACATTTCATTCTTACAAATAGCTATTGAATTTTTCATGTCAGTATTCACACAGCAGTTTCTGCTATTCCATGTATTCCCCTTCCATAGTCACTGGTGTGCATACCTTATCTCCCCATAGTGATGTTTTTTAGGTTTTTTGCACCCAGTTCAGACATAGAATGGAGTTCCAAACGTTATTCCTTAATGTTAGTAGTTTTTCGTTTGTGAACCCTCCCCATACACACCTATTGCCAATCCACATTATACGCATATATAGCCTGGGTCTCAGCGTCCCATACACGGTAAGTTTTTTAACTGCATGAGAGGACACACACAAGCTAGGGACCCCAACGTAGAGAAATACTTTGGCGTAGTGTTGGGGCTCTTCTGCATTGATCAATTCAGTAGCTAAATTTCTCTTTATTCATATATTCATGGCAGTAATGCAGGTTCCATTTTTCACATTTCATTCTTACAAATAGCTATTGAATTTTTCATGTCAGTATTCACACAGCAGTTTCTGCTATTCCATGTATTCCCCTTCCATAGTCACTGGTGTGCATACCTTATCTCCCCATAGTGATGTTTTTTAGGTTTTTTGCACCCAGTTCAGACATAGAATGGAGTTCCAAACGTTATTCCTTAATGTTAGTAGTTTTTCGTTTGTGAACCCTCCCCATACACACCTATTGCCAATCCACATTATACGCATATATAGCCTGGGTCTCAGCGTCCCATACACGGTAAGTTTTTTAACTGCATGAGAGGACACACACAAGCTAGGGACCCCAACGTAGAGAAATACTTTGGCGTAGTGTTGGGGCTCTTCTGCATTGATCAATTCAGTAGCTAAATTTCTCTTTATTCATATATTCATGGCAGTAATGCAGGTTCCATTTTTCACATTTCATTCTTACAAATAGCTATTGAATTTTTCATGTCAGTATTCACACAGCAGTTTCTGCTATTCCATGTATTCCCCTTCCATAGTCACTGGTGTGCATACCTTATCTCCCCATAGTGATGTTTTTTAGGTTTTTTGCACCCAGTTCAGACATAGAATGGAGTTCCAAACGTTATTCCTTAATGTTAGTAGTTTTTCGTTTGTGAACCCTCCCCATACACACCTATTGCCAATCCACATTATACGCATATATAGCCTGGGTCTCAGCGTCCCATACACGGTAAGTTTTTTAACTGCATGAGAGGACACACACAAGCTAGGGACCCCAACGTAGAGAAATACTTTGGCGTAGTGTTGGGGCTCTTCTGCATTGATCAATTCAGTAGCTAAATTTCTCTTTATTCATATATTCATGGCAGTAATGCAGGTTCCATTTTTCACATTTCATTCTTACAAATAGCTATTGAATTTTTCATGTCAGTATTCACACAGCAGTTTCTGCTATTCCATGTATTCCCCTTCCATAGTCACTGGTGTGCATACCTTATCTCCCCATAGTGATGTTTTTTAGGTTTTTTGCACCCAGTTCAGACATAGAATGGAGTTCCAAACGTTATTCCTTAATGTTAGTAGTTTTTCGTTTGTGAACCCTCCCCATACACACCTATTGCCAATCCACATTATACGCATATATAGCCTGGGTCTCAGCGTCCCATACACGGTAAGTTTTTTAACTGCATGAGAGGACACACACAAGCTAGGGACCCCAACGTAGAGAAATACTTTGGCGTAGTGTTGGGGCTCTTCTGCATTGATCAATTCAGTAGCTAAATTTCTCTTTATTCATATATTCATGGCAGTAATGCAGGTTCCATTTTTCACATTTCATTCTTACAAATAGCTATTGAATTTTTCATGTCAGTATTCACACAGCAGTTTCTGCTATTCCATGTATTCCCCTTCCATAGTCACTGGTGTGCATACCTTATCTCCCCATAGTGATGTTTTTTAGGTTTTTTGCACCCAGTTCAGACATAGAATGGAGTTCCAAACGTTATTCCTTAATGTTAGTAGTTTTTCGTTTGTGAACCCTCCCCATACACACCTATTGCCAATCCACATTATACGCATATATAGCCTGGGTCTCAGCGTCCCATACACGGTAAGTTTTTTAACTGCATGAGAGGACACACACAAGCTAGGGACCCCAACGTAGAGAAATACTTTGGCGTAGTGTTGGGGCTCTTCTGCATTGATCAATTCAGTAGCTAAATTTCTCTTTATTCATATATTCATGGCAGTAATGCAGGTTCCATTTTTCACATTTCATTCTTACAAATAGCTATTGAATTTTTCATGTCAGTATTCACACAGCAGTTTCTGCTATTCCATGTATTCCCCTTCCATAGTCACTGGTGTGCATACCTTATCTCCCCATAGTGATGTTTTTTAGGTTTTTTGCACCCAGTTCAGACATAGAATGGAGTTCCAAACGTTATTCCTTAATGTTAGTAGTTTTTCGTTTGTGAACCCTCCCCATACACACCTATTGCCAATCCACATTATACGCATATATAGCCTGGGTCTCAGCGTCCCATACACGGTAAGTTTTTTAACTGCATGAGAGGACACACACAAGCTAGGGACCCCAACGTAGAGAAATACTTTGGCGTAGTGTTGGGGCTCTTCTGCATTGATCAATTCAGTAGCTAAATTTCTCTTTATTCATATATTCATGGCAGTAATGCAGGTTCCATTTTTCACATTTCATTCTTACAAATAGCTATTGAATTTTTCATGTCAGTATTCACACAGCAGTTTCTGCTATTCCATGTATTCCCCTTCCATAGTCACTGGTGTGCATACCTTATCTCCCCATAGTGATGTTTTTTAGGTTTTTTGCACCCAGTTCAGACATAGAATGGAGTTCCAAACGTTATTCCTTAATGTTAGTAGTTTTTCATTTGTGAACCCTCCCCATACACACCTATTGCCAATCCACATTATACGCATATATAGCCTGGGTCTCAGCGTCCCATACACGGTAAGTTTTTTAACTGCATGAGAGGACACACACAAGCTAGGGACCCCAACGTAGAGAAATACTTTGGCGTAGTGTTGGGGCTCTTCTGCATTGATCAATTCAGTAGCTAAATTTCTCTTTATTCATATATTCATGGCAGTAATGCAGGTTCCATTTTTCACATTTCATTCTTACAAATAGCTATTGAATTTTTCATGTCAGTATTCACACAGCAGTTTCTGCTATTCCATGTATTCCCCTTCCATAGTCACTGGTGTGCATACCTTATCTCCCCATAGTGATGTTTTTTAGGTTTTTTGCACCCAGTTCAGACATAGAATGGAGTTCCAAACGTTATTCCTTAATGTTAGTAGTTTTTCGTTTGTGAACCCTCCCCATACACACCTATTGCCAATCCACATTATACGCATATATAGCCTGGGTCTCAGCGTCCCATACACGGTAAGTTTTTTAACTGCATGAGAGGACACACACAAGCTAGGGACCCCAACGTAGAGAAATACTTTGGCGTAGTGTTGGGGCTCTTCTGCATTGATCAATTCAGTAGCTAAATTTCTCTTTATTCATATATTCATGGCAGTAATGCAGGTTCCATTTTTCACATTTCATTCTTACAAATAGCTATTGAATTTTTCATGTCAGTATTCACACAGCAGTTTCTGCTATTCCATGTATTCCCCTTCCATAGTCACTGGTGTGCATACCTTATCTCCCCATAGTGATGTTTTTTAGGTTTTTTGCACCCAGTTCAGACATAGAATGGAGTTCCAAACGTTATTCCTTAATGTTAGTAGTTTTTCGTTTGTGAACCCTCCCCATACACACCTATTGCCAATCCACATTATACGCATATATAGCCTGGGTCTCAGCGTCCCATACACGGTAAGTTTTTTAACTGCATGAGAGGACACACACAAGCTAGGGACCCCAACGTAGAGAAATACTTTGGCGTAGTGTTGGGGCTCTTCTGCATTGATCAATTCAGTAGCTAAATTTCTCTTTATTCATATATTCATGGCAGTAATGCAGGTTCCATTTTTCACATTTCATTCTTACAAATAGCTATTGAATTTTTCATGTCAGTATTCACACAGCAGTTTCTGCTATTCCATGTATTCCCCTTCCATAGTGTCACGGCCGGGCGGTCGGGCAGACCCAGGAGGTGGATCCACTGGACCGAACTCTAAGATGGAGGTAGGGAGTCCGGCAGCTGAAGCACTGAAGGGCAGCAGGATAGTCCGTGCAAGTGAAGACAGCGGAGGAGTCCCTGGGACCACGGAGTCACAGAAGGTAGTCTTGGTGACGTAGCTCAGGTTCGGAGGCCGAGATGATATCAGGCGGAGTCCGGAACCTCTGGAGCAAGATGACGGGTCACCGCAGGGATCCGAGATGGCAGGTGCTGTCGGATGGCAGACGGACAGCGTGCGGGGTTCGGGATACGGCAGACTGGATGGCGAGGCAGGTACGGCTCTACAAAGAGAGATAGGTGAGTACAGGCACATAAACACCAGGAGACCTGACTCCTAGCTCAGGGAACACGAAGATCAGGCCCCGCCCCCTTGGACAAGAACCCCCTTTATACCCTGACCTTACTAACCTCATTTCCTGTTACTGGACGCTGGCCCTTTAAGAAAGGGTCAGTGACCGCGCGCGTGCCCTAATGCGCATGCGCGCGGCCCGGGTGCCAGAAGCCAGGGAAGGAGGCTGCGAGGAGGACGCAGGAGAGCCGGCCAGGGCCTGGGAAGATGTCGGACGCCGGGATCGGCGACCAGAGGACCTATGGAGGACGGGCACCGGAGGCTGGGACGAGGGGAGCGTGGCAGGTGAGCCGGGGAGCGGAGCTGAGGACCCGGGGAGGGGAGCCGAGGACCCGGGGAGCG
Organism: Anomaloglossus baeobatrachus; assembly: GCF_048569485.1. Taxonomy (NCBI): domain Eukaryota; kingdom Metazoa; phylum Chordata; class Amphibia; order Anura; family Aromobatidae; genus Anomaloglossus; species Anomaloglossus baeobatrachus. The sequence continues at coordinate 501,838,723 of NC_134357.1, forward strand.
TGACAGTACCCCCCCCCCCCACGCCCCCCTCCCCGCAACCGGGACATGAAGGCACGGATAAGAGGAGTGCCTACGTTCTCCCTGGGCTCCCAGGACCTATCCTCAGGACCATACCCTGCCCAGTCCACCAGGAAGAACTGCCGACCTCGTACGGTCTTCATGGCCACGATATCCCTTACCGCATAGATGTCATCATCGGCAATAGGTGGAGGAGCTGGACTGGCAGCAGCGGAGAAGGGACCAAGGACCACCGGCTTGAGCAGGGAGACGTGGAACGAGTTGGGTATCCTCATCGTGGCCGGGAGCTGCAGCTTGTAGGAGACCTCATTGATCCTGGTGAGGACTTTAAACGGCCCAATGTAGCGAGGACCCAGCTTGTATGAAGGTATCTTCAGGCGGACGTACTGGGAAGAAAGCCAGACGAGGTCTCCAGGAGAGAAACACGGAGGATCCAGGCGTTTCTTGTCTGCGTGTCTCTTCATCCGCAGGGAAGCACGTCCTAGAGACACCTTGACAGAGTCCCAAATGGTGGCAAAGTCACGGGCTACTGTATCTGCAGCAGGGACATCCGAAGAGGGGGATACAGGCAATGGGATGGAAGGCTGAAGTCCGTAAACAACATGGAAGGGAGAGCTGGAGGACGACTCACTGATGTGGTGGTTGTGGGAGAATTCAGCCCAAGGTAGAAGAGCGGACCAGTCGTCGTGATGGGCGTTAACATAGTGACGTAGAAATGAGGTCAAGATTTGATTGACCCTCTCTACTTGGCCATTAGACTGAGGATGGTATGCAGATGAAAAGTCCAGAGTCACTCCCAGATGGTTACAGAGGGCCCTCCAGAAGCGGGAGGTGAACTGAGTTCCTCTGTCTGATACGATGTGTAATGGAAAGCCATGCAAGCGGAAGATGTGTTGTATAAAAGCGTCCGCGAGTTCCTGAGCAGAGGGCAGTCCAGCCATAGGAACGAAATGGGCCATTTTTGAGAACCGGTCCACCACGACCCATATGACTGTGTGCCCGGATGACAATGGCAAGTCCGTAATAAAGTCCATTGCTATGTGTTGCCACGGAATCGAAGGTATCGGCAGAGGCAGAAGGCGGCCATGTGGGAGGTGTTTGGGCGTCTTGTTTCTGGCACAAGAGGAGCAGGCAGAGACAAAGGCGGCGACGTCCGTGCGAAGAGATGGCCACCAGTAATGGCGTACAATCGCACCCCATGTTCTCTTCTGGCCTGCATGGCCGGCTGTTTTTGAGGTATGACCCCAGTGTAAGACCGTTAGCCTGTCGGTCTCCGAGACATAGGTCTTCCCAGGTGGTATCTGGGCCAGAGTGACAGGAGCCACCGGAACAATCTTGCTAGGAGAGATGATAGGCTGGATAGTCTCTTCCTCCTGTTCCATGGGCATGAGAGACCTAGACAAGGCATCAGCGCGTACATTCTTGTCCGCTGGTCGGAAGTGGAGCTGGAAGTCAAACCTGGCAAAGAATAAGGACCACCTGGCTTGCCGTGGGTTCAGTCGCTGAGCGGACCGCAGGTATTCCAGGTTTTTGTGGTCCGTGTAGATAATCACGGGGTACACTGCTCCTTCCAGGAGGTAGCGCCACTCCTCCAGAGCCAGTTTGACCGCCAGTAGTTCTCGGTCACCGATGGTGTAATTACGTTCGGGTGCTGAGAAGCTCTTAGAGAAGAAACCGCAGGTCACCATCTTCCCGGAGGAGGATTTTTGCATGAGCACTGCTCCGGCTCCTGAGGAGGAGGCATCCACCTCCAAGGTGAACTGGCGGTTTAACTCCGGTCGGTGGAGTACAGGGGCGGAGGCGAATGCTCGCTTCAAAGAACAAAATGCGGCGTCTGCCGCAGGTGACCAGTCCTTAGGATTAGCCTCCTTTTTGGTCAAAGCGGAGAGAGGAGCGGTCAAGGCAGAGAAGTGCGGGATAAACTGGCGGTAGTAGTTGGCGAATCCCAGGAAGCGTTGGATTGCCTTCAGTCCAGAAGGCGGAGGCCAGTTGATGATGGCGGAGACCTTCTTGGGGTCCATCTGCAGTCCAGTATCCGAGATGATGTACCCCAGAAAGGGGAGGGAAGACTGCTCAAAGACACACTTCTCATACTTTGCGTACAGGCGATTCTCTCTCAGTCTTTGTAAGACCAGCTGTACGTTTTCTCTGTGGGTTTGGAGGTCCGGAGAGAAGACAAGGATGTCATCTAGATAAACAACCACACAGATGTAGAGAAGGTCCCGAAACACGTCGTTCACCAGTTCTTGGAAGACGGCAGGAGCGTTACACAGACCGAAGGGCATCACGCAGTACTCATAATGTCCATCGCGCGTATTAAACGCGGTTTTCCATTCGTCACCAGAGCGGATGCGTACCAGATTGTAAGCACCCCGAAGATCCAGCTTGGTGAACACACGAGCTCCTCTAAGCCGGTCAAATAATTCGGGAATGAGCGGCAGGGGGTATTTGTTTTTCACGGTGATTTGATTGAGACCCCGGTAGTCTATGCATGGGCGTAAGTCTCCCTCTTTCTTCTTGACAAAGAAGAAACCTGCTCCAGCAGGAGAGGAGGATCTCCGAATGAACCCTCTTGCTAGGCTCTCTGAGATGTAATCTGACATGGCCCTGGTTTCGGCTGGAGATAAAGGATATATCCGTCCTCTAGGTGGGGTTGTCCCTGGAAGCAGGTCAATGGCACAATCGTATGGACGATGTGGCGGCAGTACCTCGGATTCCTTTTTGTCAAAGACATCGGCAAAGGACCAATAAGCCGAAGGCAGCCCCGTTAGGGTCTCAGGAACCGGAGGTCGTCGGAGGGGTGGTATGGACTTTAGGCACCTCTCATGACACGAAGAGCCCCAACGGGTGACTTCGCCAGTACCCCAGCTAACCGATGGTTCATGTGTCCGCAACCATGGGAGTCCCAACAGGATCTGGTGGGACATGTGTGGGAGAACGTAGAGAGCGATGTTCTCGGTGTGAAGAGCACCGATGCGTAGTTCGACAGGCCTGGTGATCAAGGAGATGGTATCAGAGAGAGGCCTCCCATCCACCGAGGCAATCACTAGGGGTTTGTCGAGTGGCATGACAGGCACCCGGTACTTGTCCACCGTGGCCTGCTGGATGAAATTGCCTGCTGCCCCGGAATCGAGGTAGGCATCAGCCGTGAACCGCGTCTCTCCCGTGGTCACTTGCACTGTCCATGTAACTGGGTCAGAGAGGGTCCCAGCACCTAGGGTGGCCTCTCCTACCAACCCTAGGCTTTGGAGTTTCCCGGCCTCTCTGGACAGGAGCGTAGCAGGTGGGTGTCCTCACCACAGTAAAAGCAGAGGCCCTGGGCGAGCCGCTCTGCTCGACGTCGTTCAGACTGCCGCACTCGGTCGATCTGCATGGGCTCGTGGACGGGAATCCCAGCTGTTGATGACTGAGGAACGGAGGACTTCTGCGGAGGAGGAGAATGCCGTACCGGGCGTCTCTCCCGAGATAGCTCTTTGGAGCGCTCCTGAAAACGTATGTCCACACGAGTTGCTAGGGCGATCAGTGCATCTAGGGTGGAGGGCACGTCCCGACCCGCCAACTCATCCTTGATGCGACTCGAGAGTCCTTCCCAGAAGGCGGCTGTTAGGGCCTCATTATTCCACCCGAGTTCTGAAGCCAAAGTGCGGAAACGGATGGCGTATTGACCCACCGTCAGTGTCCCTTGACGTAGGCGGAGGAGTGATGAAGCAGAGGCAGAGGCGCGTCCTGGCTCGTCAAAGGTACTGCGGAAGGCCTGTAGGAACTGTTGAAGATCCTTGGTCATGGGGTCCTCCTTCTCCCACAAGGGGTTCATCCACGCCAGCGCCTCGCCCTCTAGGTGGGACATTATAAAGGCGACCTTGGCTTGGTCGGAGGCGAACAGATGTGGCAGCTGCGTGAAGTGAAGGGAACATTGGTTTATGAAGCCCCTGCAGGTCTTGGGATCTCCAGCATACCGAGGAGGTGACGCCAAACGGAGTCGGGAAGCATCTGAAGAGGCTGCCACTGGTACGGGAGCCATGGCTTGCCTGGCGGGGGACCTGGGTGCCGCAGGCGTCATTGATGCTTGTAATGTGTACAGGCGGGTGTCCACGGAGGTCATGAATTGCAGCATGCGGGTCTGGACTTCACGCTGGCGTTGGAGTTCCTCTTGCAGGGCCATTAGTGCAGCAGCGGGATCCATGGCCTGATCTTACTGTCACGGCCGGGCGGTCGGGCAGACCCAGGAGGTGGATCCACTGGACCGAACTCTAAGATGGAGGTAGGGAGTCCGGCAGCTGAAGCACTGAAGGGCAGCAGGATAGTCCGTGCAAGTGAAGACAGCGGAGGAGTCCCTGGGACCACGGAGTCACAGAAGGTAGTCTTGGTGACGTAGCTCAGGTTCGGAGGCCGAGATGATATCAGGCGGAGTCCGGAACCTCTGGAGCAAGATGACGGGTCACCGCAGGGATCCGAGATGGCAGGTGCTGTCGGATGGCAGACGGACAGCGTGCGGGGTTCGGGATACGGCAGACTGGATGGCGAGGCAGGTACGGCTCTACAAAGAGAGATAGGTGAGTACAGGCACATAAACACCAGGAGACCTGACTCCTAGCTCAGGGAACACGAAGATCAGGCCCCGCCCCCTTGGACAAGAACCCCCTTTATACCCTGACCTTACTAACCTCATTTCCTGTTACTGGACGCTGGCCCTTTAAGAAAGGGTCAGTGACCGCGCGCGTGCCCTAATGCGCATGCGCGCGGCCCGGGTGCCAGAAGCCAGGGAAGGAGGCTGCGAGGAGGACGCAGGAGAGCCGGCCAGGGCCTGGGAAGATGTCGGACGCCGGGATCGGCGACCAGAGGACCTATGGAGGACGGGCACCGGAGGCTGGGACGAGGGGAGCGTGGCAGGTGAGCCGGGGAGCGGAGCTGAGGACCCGGGGAGGGGAGCCGAGGACCCGGGGAGCGTGACACATAGTCACTGGTGTGCATACCTTATCTCCCCATAGTGATGTTTTTTAGGTTTTTTGCACCCAGTTCAGACATAGAATGGAGTTCCAAACGTTATTCCTTAATGTTAGTAGTTTTTCGTTTGTGAACCCTCCCCATACACACCTATTGCCAATCCACATTATACGCATATATAGCCTGGGTCTCAGCGTCCCATACACGGTAAGTTTTTTAACTGCATGAGAGGACACACACAAGCTAGGGACCCCAACGTAGAGAAATACTTTGGCGTAGTGTTGGGGCTCTTCTGCATTGATCAATTCAGTAGCTAAATTTCTCTTTATTCATATATTCATGGCAGTAATGCAGGTTCCATTTTTCACATTTCATTCTTACAAATAGCTATTGAATTTTTCATGTCAGTATTCACACAGCAGTTTCTGCTATTCCATGTATTCCCCTTCCATAGTCACTGGTGTGCATACCTTATCTCCCCATAGTGATGTTTTTTAGGTTTTTTGCACCCAGTTCAGACATAGAATGGAGTTCCAAACGTTATTCCTTAATGTTAGTAGTTTTTCGTTTGTGAACCCTCCCCATACACACCTATTGCCAATCCACATTATACGCATATATAGCCTGGGTCTCAGCGTCCCATACACGGTAAGTTTTTTAACTGCATGAGAGGACACACACAAGCTAGGGACCCCAACGTAGAGAAATACTTTGGCGTAGTGTTGGGGCTCTTCTGCATTGATCAATTCAGTAGCTAAATTTCTCTTTATTCATATATTCATGGCAGTAATGCAGGTTCCATTTTTCACATTTCATTCTTACAAATAGCTATTGAATTTTTCATGTCAGTATTCACACAGCAGTTTCTGCTATTCCATGTATTCCCCTTCCATAGTCACTGGTGTGCATACCTTATCTCCCCATAGTGATGTTTTTTAGGTTTTTTGCACCCAGTTCAGACATAGAATGGAGTTCCAAACGTTATTCCTTAATGTTAGTAGTTTTTCGTTTGTGAACCCTCCCCATACACACCTATTGCCAATCCACATTATACGCATATATAGCCTGGGTCTCAGCGTCCCATACACGGTAAGTTTTTTAACTGCATGAGAGGACACACACAAGCTAGGGACCCCAACGTAGAGAAATACTTTGGCGTAGTGTTGGGGCTCTTCTGCATTGATCAATTCAGTAGCTAAATTTCTCTTTATTCATATATTCATGGCAGTAATGCAGGTTCCATTTTTCACATTTCATTCTTACAAATAGCTATTGAATTTTTCATGTCAGTATTCACACAGCAGTTTCTGCTATTCCATGTATTCCCCTTCCATAGTCACTGGTGTGCATACCTTATCTCCCCATAGTGATGTTTTTTTAGGTTTTTTGCACCCAGTTCAGACATAGAATGGAGTTCCAAACGTTATTCCTTAATGTTAGTAGTTTTTCGTTTGTGAACCCTCCCCATACACACCTATTGCCAATCCACATTATACGCATATATAGCCTGGGTCTCAGCGTCCCATACACGGTAAGTTTTTTAACTGCATGAGAGGACACACACAAGCTAGGGACCCCAACGTAGAGAAATACTTTGGCGTAGTGTTGGGGCTCTTCTGCATTGATCAATTCAGTAGCTAAATTTCTCTTTATTCATATATTCATGGCAGTAATGCAGGTTCCATTTTTCACATTTCATTCTTACAAATAGCTATTGAATTTTTCATGTCAGTATTCACACAGCAGTTTCTGCTATTCCATGTATTCCCCTTCCATAGTCACTGGTGTGCATACCTTATCTCCCCATAGTGATGTTTTTTAGGTTTTTTGCACCCAGTTCAGACATAGAATGGAGTTCCAAACGTTATTCCTTAATGTTAGTAGTTTTTCGTTTGTGAACCCTCCCCATACACACCTATTGCCAATCCACATTATACGCATATATAGCCTGGGTCTCAGCGTCCCATACACGGTAAGTTTTTTAACTGCATGAGAGGACACACACAAGCTAGGGACCCCAACGTAGAGAAATACTTTGGCGTAGTGTTGGGGCTCTTCTGCATTGATCAATTCAGTAGCTAAATTTCTCTTTATTCATATATTCATGGCAGTAATGCAGGTTCCATTTTTCACATTTCATTCTTACAAATAGCTATTGAATTTTTCATGTCAGTATTCACACAGCAGTTTCTGCTATTCCATGTATTCCCCTTACATAGTCACTGGTGTGCACACCTTATCTCCCCATAGTGATGTTTTTTAGGTTTTTTGCACCCAGTTCAGACATAGAATGGAGTTCCAAACGTTATTCCTTAATGTTAGTAGTTTTTCGTTTGTGAACCCTCCCCATACACACCTATTGCCAATCCACATTATACGCATATATAGCCTGGGTCTCAGCGTCCCATACACGGTAAGTTTTTTAACTGCATGAGAGGACACACAAGCTAGGGACCCCAACGTAGAGAAATACTTTGGCGTAGTGTTGGGGCTCTTCTGCATTGATCAATTCAGTAGCTAAATTTCTCTTTATTCATATATTCATGGCAGTAATGCAGGTTCCATTTTTCACATTTCATTCTTACAAATAGCTATTGAATTTTTCATGTCAGTATTCACACAGCAGTTTCTGCTATTCCATGTATTCCCCTTCCATAGTCACTGGTGTGCATACCTTATCTCCCCATAGTGATGTTTTTTAGGTTTTTTGCACCCAGTTCAGACATAGAATGGAGTTCCAAACGTTATTCCTTAATGTTAGTAGTTTTTCGTTTGTGAACCCTCCCCATACACACCTATTGCCAATCCACATTATACGCATATATAGCCTGGGTCTCAGCGTCCCATACACGGTAAGTTTTTTAACTGCATGAGAGGACACACACAAGCTAGGGACCCCAACGTAGAGAAATACTTTGGCGTAGTGTTGGGGCTCTTCTGCATTGATCAATTCAGTAGCTAAATTTCTCTTTATTCATATATTCATGGCAGTAATGCAGGTTCCATTTTTCACATTTCATTCTTACAAATAGCTATTGAATTTTTCATGTCAGTATTCACACAGCAGTTTCTGCTATTCCATGTATTCCCCTTCCATAGTCACTGGTGTGCATACCTTATCTCCCCATAGTGATGTTTTTTAGGTTTTTTGCACCCAGTTCAGACATAGAATGGAGTTCCAAACGTTATTCCTTAATGTTAGTAGTTTTTCGTTTGTGAACCCTCCCCATACACACCTATTGCCAATCCACATTATACGCATATATAGCCTGGGTCTCAGCGTCCCATACACGGTAAGTTTTTTAACTGCATGAGAGGACACACACAAGCTAGGGACCCCAACGTAGAGAAATACTTTGGCGTAGTGTTGGGGCTCTTCTGCATTGATCAATTCAGTAGCTAAATTTCTCTTTATTCATATATTCATGGCAGTAATGCAGGTTCCATTTTTCACATTTCATTCTTACAAATAGCTATTGAATTTTTCATGTCAGTATTCACACAGCAGTTTCTGCTATTCCATGTATTCCCCTTCCATAGTCACTGGTGTGCATACCTTATCTCCCCATAGTGATGTTTTTTAGGTTTTTTGCACCCAGTTCAGACATAGAATGGAGTTCCAAACGTTATTCCTTAATGTTAGTAGTTTTTCGTTTGTGAACCCTCCCCATACACACCTATTGCCAATCCACATTATACGCATATATAGCCTGGGTCTCAGCGTCCCATACACGGTAAGTTTTTTAACTGCATGAGAGGACACACACAAGCTAGGGACCCCAACGTAGAGAAATACTTTGGCGTAGTGTTGGGGCTCTTCTGCATTGATCAATTCAGTAGCTAAATTTCTCTTTATTCATATATTCATGGCAGTAATGCAGGTTCCATTTTTCACATTTCATTCTTACAAATAGCTATTGAATTTTTCATGTCAGTATTCACACAGCAGTTTCTGCTATTCCATGTATTCCCCTTCCATAGTCACTGGTGTGCATACCTTATCTCCCCATAGTGATGTTTTTTAGGTTTTTTGCACCCAGTTCAGACATAGAATGGAGTTCCAAACGTTATTCCTTAATGTTAGTAGTTTTTCGTTTGTGAACCCTCCCCATACACACCTATTGCCAATCCACATTATACGCATATATAGCCTGGGTCTCAGCGTCCCATACACGGTAAGTTTTTTAACTGCATGAGAGGACACACACAAGCTAGGGACCCCAACGTAGAGAAATACTTTGGCGTAGTGTTGGGGCTCTTCTGCATTGATCAATTCAGTAGCTAAATTTCTCTTTATTCATATATTCATGGCAGTAATGCAGGTTCCATTTTTCACATTTCATTCTTACAAATAGCTATTGAATTTTTCATGTCAGTATTCACACAGCAGTTTCTGCTATTCCATGTATTCCCCTTCCATAGTCACTGGTGTGCATACCTTATCTCCCCATAGTGATGTTTTTTAGGTTTTTTGCACCCAGTTCAGACATAGAATGGAGTTCCAAACGTTATTCCTTAATGTTAGTAGTTTTTCGTTTGTGAACCCTCCCCATACACACCTATTGCCAATCCACATTATACGCATATATAGCCTGGGTCTCAGCGTCCCATACACGGTAAGTTTTTTAACTGCATGAGAGGACACACACAAGCTAGGGACCCCAACGTAGAGAAATACTTTGGCGTAGTGTTGGGGCTCTTCTGCATTGATCAATTCAGTAGCTAAATTTCTCTTTATTCATATATTCATGGCAGTAATGCAGGTTCCATTTTTCACATTTCATTCTTACAAATAGCTATTGAATTTTTCATGTCAGTATTCACACAGCAGTTTCTGCTATTCCATGTATTCCCCTTCCATAGTCACTGGTGTGCATACCTTATCTCCCCATAGTGATGTTTTTTAGGTTTTTTGCACCCAGTTCAGACATAGAATGGAGTTCCAAACGTTATTCCTTAATGTTAGTAGTTTTTCGTTTGTGAACCCTCCCCATACACACCTATTGCCAATCCACATTATACGCATATATAGCCTGGGTCTCAGCGTCCCATACACGGTAAGTTTTTTAACTGCATGAGAGGACACACACAAGCTAGGGACCCCAACGTAGAGAAATACTTTGGCGTAGTGTTGGGGCTCTTCTGCATTGATCAATTCAGTAGCTAAATTTCTCTTTATTCATATATTCATGGCAGTAATGCAGGTTCCATTTTTCACATTTCATTCTTACAAATAGCTATTGAATTTTTCATGTCAGTATTCACACAGCAGTTTCTGCTATTCCATGTATTCCCCTTCCATAGTCACTGGTGTGCATACCTTATCTCCCCATACAGACAAAGAGACAGACTGACAGGGAAAGAGAGGGAAAGAGAGAGACAGGTTAAGGGACAGACACAGGCAAAGAGACAGACACAGGGAAACAGACAGATAGGGAAAGAGGGAAAGAGACAGACAGGGTAAGTGACAGACAAAGAGACAGACAGGGAAAGAGACAAACAGGGAAAGTGACAGAGATAGATAGAGAGACAGGGAAAGAGATAGAGAGACAGACAGGGAAAGAGATTGAGACAGACGGAGAAAGAGACACATTCAGAGACAGACGGAGAAAGAGACAGTCAGAGACAGACAGGGAAAGAGACAGACAGACAAAGAGATAGAGAGACAGAGAGATATATACAGAGGGGGAGACAGACAGAGAATGGGAGATAAACAGAGAGACAATTAAGGTGGTGTCACACACAGCGACGACGACAACGACGTCGCTGCTACGTCACCATTTTCTGTGACGTTGCAGCGACGTCCCGTCGCTGTCGCTGTGTGTGACATCCAGCAACGAGCTGGCCCCTGCTGTGAGGTCGTTGCTCGTTGCTGAATGTCCTGCTTCATTTTTTCGTCGTCGCTCTCCCGCTGGGAAGCACACATCGCTGTGTGTGACAGCGAGAGAGCGACGAAATTAAGTGAGCAGGGAGCAGGAGCCGGCGTCTGGCAGCTGCGGAAAGCTGTAAACACTGTAAACATCGGGTAACCAAGGGAAGACCTTTCCCTGGTTACCCGATATTTACCTTCGTTACCAGCCTCCGCCGCTCTTGCTGCTAGTGCCGGCTCCTGCTCTGTGCACATGTAGCTGCAGTACGCATCGGGTAATTAACCCTATGTGTACTGTAGCTAGGAGAGCAAGGAGCCAGCGCTAAGCAGTGTGCACGGCTCCCTGCTCTCTGCACTGTGACATGTAGCTGCAGTACACATCGGGTTAATTAACCCAATGTGTACTGTAGCTAGGAGAGCAAGGAGCCAGCGCTAAGCAGTGTGCGCGGCTCCCTGCTCTCTGCACATGTAGCGACGTTATGATCGCTGCTGCGTCGCTGTGTTTGACAGCTAAGCAGCGATCATAACAGCAACTTACAAGGTCGCTGTTACGTCACAGAAAATGGTGACGTAACAGCGATGTCGTTGTCGCTGTCGCTATGTGTGAACCCAGCTTTACTATCCCGGGCAGCGTCGGGTGCTATGTTGTGAGGCGAAATTTTAACCCCGCGCATTCCAATTTACCAATCAATTTTGCCCCTATCTACATAATGGGGAAAAAGTGAAACGAAAAGTGTTGGGGGCAAATTGACAGCTGCCAGATGTGAACAAGGGGGACTTAAAGAATGAGAGCGATGCGCCAAAAAGTATATACCGTACAGTTGCTAAGGTGCGGCCCCGACATGGGATACTCACCACACTCGGGAATATGAACACACACACAAAATGCGCCACATACTACCACGTGCTTGAACATATATACCACCCTCAGCACATATGTACACAGTGACTGCACCAGCAGAATAGTGAGTGCAGCTCTGGAGTATAATACAGGATGTAATTCTGACCTATTGCACTATCACGCACAGCTCAGCACTCGCTTTCCTTTCTGTCACCTCTGCAGGGTTTTGGTCGGGCCAGACACGCATCGACCATGGAGTTGTATGTGTGAGCTAATATATACTGTCAGGGGGAGGGCTTTCTGTTGCCTGGAGATTTATCAGGCTGCCAATAGCAACCAATCACAGCTTAGCTTCTATTTTGCTACAGTTAATTAATCTGAGCTCTGATTGGTTAATATAGGCAACAAAGGACATTCTCAGTATGTGTGAGGTCATAGGATGTTAAATCTGTGTGGAATATCTGTGGTGTTGAAATATATGTTGTGAAATGCTTCTATGAGCTTAGTTTTTGCCTTTTAATAATTACATTTCTATCTATTTGTTTTGTGGTTTTTGTGTGCAGAATACATTTTTGTTAATACATTCTATTTTGTTAACAGCAGTTATTAACCCGGGCGAAGCCGGGTAGTACAGCTAGTTTATAATAAGTCTCAAAATTGTTTTGAATTTTTTTTTCTAAAATTTGAGAATTTTTTTGATTCGTTGAAGAATATAACAAAAAAAAGCCTGATTTTGCATTGCAAACTATTTTAGATTTCTTACTATTACACATCACTAAATTTATGAACATCTATGGTTTGATATTTTGCATCATGTCAAAATACTCCCTACATAATATCCATGCTTTACTTGTGCAAGTCCAACCAAAACACCTGTCCAGATAGCTCAGACTCAGAGAGATCTGCCCTATTCGCATTTCTACAAGGAAGTACAAGAAGCAATGGGATGAAACTAAAAGGAAGGCAATACAGATTAGACATTAGAAAAAACTTCTGACAGTGAGGACAGTCAGAGATTTGAACAGGCTACCACGGGAGGTAATGAGCTCTCCATCAATGGAAATTTTCAAGTGGACGCTGGATAAACATATAGCTGGGATGATTTAGGAAAGCCTTCCAACTCTACCATTCTATGATTCTATGTGCACTAATGATTCCAGAGTATGTCACTCTCAAAAGGTGTAGGGTTTCGGAATCCAGCCACCCTTCTACCTGTGGATTCAGAAAAGGGGAAACTAGTGACACTATTAGCAAGTGAGGAGCAATATTTTGACATAACGCATGAACATGAGTGCATAAAGTTGATGAATCACGAGACAGCAGGTTTTTTACATATCTACAATAAATCTGTTCCTTATTCAGATTTTGAGGGTTTTTTTGTACATGCTTCCAGATACCACCTGGATGGGAGATTCTACACTGGATATGGAGTAGTATTATCACATGAGATTATCCAAGCTGATCCACTCCCTCCACACTTATCTGCAGGAGGCAGAGCTGAAGGAACTCAGTGAGGAGTTTAGCGCAGCAACAGGTAAAGTAGTTACTCTTTACGCAGATTCAAAGTACAGATTCAGGATCTGTCATGATTTTGGCCCTATCTGGAGAAGAAGAGATTTTTTTAAGTCAGCTAGTAAGCATATTTAACATTCAGAATTGATGAAACAGTTAATGTAGTTACTGATGTTACAAGTTCAGGTTGGCATAATTTAGGTGAAAAAACAAACAGGTTACTCACTGGAAGTAGGGGGCAAGAGAATGGCGAATGAGTCAGCTAAAGCAACGGCAAGGTAGTCTAGGTAACAAAGGATGGTGGCAGGGAGTCAGAAAATCCCAGCCACAGTTAGGGTGGTGTCACACACAGCGACGACGACAACGACGTCGCTGCTATGTCAACATTTTCTGTGACGTTGCAGCGACGTCCCGTCGCTGTCGCTGTGTGTGACATCCAGCAATGACCTGGCCCCTGCTGTGAGGTCGCCGGTCGTTGCTGAATGTCCAGCTTCATTATTTGGTCGTCGCTCTCCCGCTGTGACGCACACATTGCTGTGTGTGACAGCGAGAGAGCGACGAAATGAAGTGAGCAGGGAGCAGGAGTCGGCGTCTGGCAGCTGCGGTAAGCTGTAACCAGGGTAAACATCGGGTAACCAAGGGAAGACCATTCCCTGGTTACTCGATATTTACCTTCATTACCAGCGTCCGCCCTCGCTGCCAGTGCCGGCTCCCTGCTCTCTGCACATGTAGCTGCAGTACACATCGGGTAACTAACCCGATGTGTACTGTAGCTAGGAGTGCAGGGAGCCAGCGCTAAGCAGTGTGCACGACTCCCTGCTCTCTGCACATGTAGCTGCAGTACACATCGGGTAATTAACCTGATGTGTACTGTAGCTAGGAGTGCAGGGAGCCAGCGCTAAGCGGTGTGCGCGGCTCCCTGCTCTCTGCACATGTAGCTGCAGTACACATCTGGTAATTAACCCGATGTGTACTGTAGCTAGGAGTGCAGGGAGCCAGCACTAAGCAGTGTGCGTGGCTCCCTGCTCTCTGCACAAGTAGCACAGCGACGTGTGTCGTTATGATCACTGCGGCTTCTGCTGTGTTTGACAGATAAGCAGCGATCATAACAGCGACTTACAAGGTCACTGTTGCATCACAGAAAATGGTGATGTAACAGCGACGTCATTGTCGCTGTCACTATGTGTGAACCCAGCTTTAGTCTAGATGTTCTAAATTCCCTCCAGATAAAGGAACAATAGAGAAAAATGGAAGCTAAGCTGAACTCAAATGGAGTATGGGAAAATAAGGATCAGTTGTGTTTACCAAGGTCACAGTTCCCTATGATGGCACATGTAACACATGGCCCCACACGTGCCCCAAATATCACAAGTGTAACCAAATTAAATGTGTTCTGGATCGCTCCTGGTTTCAGTTGCGTAACCTTCAAATTCTGTCTTATCTGTGCACAACACAAACCAGGTAAAGAAGTAGAAGTCCCTATGAAAAAAATACCCAGACCGCTCTACCTGTTTCAGAGACTGCAAATTGACAACATACAACTACCTAAGGTAGAAGTGTATGAATATGTACTGATATGTGGAGATGACTTTTCTGGGTGGCCAGAAGCATATGCAGTAAAAAGTGCCAACGCTAAAACAACTGCAGACAAACTAATGAAGGTACTAATATGCAGATATAGTGTCCCATAAACCATAGAACATGATAGGGGTACACACTTAACTGGAGAAATAATGAAGGAAATTATGCAGGCCCTGGGAACAGAGCAGACATTTCATAGCCCTTATCTTCCACAGAGCAGTGGGAAAGTGGAGAGATTAAGCTACAAATTGAAAAGGCCTTGGCAGACACTGGAAAGAATTGGGTAGAAAGCTTATCCTTTGCACTCTTTTCAGTCATACACACTCCAAATAGAAATACAGGATTGTCCCCTTTTGAATATTTTTTTTTTATAGTGCCCCACAGATGGGTCTGTAATTTCTGCAAGTGCTACAGCTGCAACATGATACTACGGTATACTACAATACTATGACAACCTACAGTTAGGTCCAGAAATATTTGGACAGTGACACAATTTTCGCGAGTTGGGCTCTGCATGCCACCACATTGGATTTGAAATGAAATCTCTACAACAGAATTCAAGTGCAGATTGTAACGTTTAATTTGAAGGTTTGAATAAAAATATCTGATAGAAATTGTAGGAATTGTACACATTTCTTTACAAACACTCCACATTTTAGGAGGTCAAAAGTAATTGGACAAATAAACCAAACCCAAACAAAATATTTTTATTTTCAATATTTTGTTGCGAATCCTTTGGAGGCAATCACTGCCTTAAGTCTGGAACCCATGGACATCACCAAACACTGGGTTTCCTCCTTCTTAATGCTTTGCCAGGCCTTTACAGTCGCAGCCTTCAGGTCTTGCTTGTTTGTAGGTCTTTCCGTCTTAAGTCTGGATTTGAGCAAGTGAAATGCATGCTCAATTGGGTTAAGATCTGGTGATTGACTTGGCCATTGCAGAATGTTCCACTTTTTTGCACTCATGAACTCCTGGGTAGCTTTGGCTGTATGCTTGGGGTCATTGTCCATCTGTACTATGAAGCGCCGTCCGATCAACTTTGCGGCATTTGGCTGAATATGGGCTGAAAGTATATCCCGGTACACTTCAGAATTCATCCGGCTACTCTTGTCTGCTGTTATGTCATCAATAAACACAAGTGACCCAGTGCCATTGAAAGCCATGCATGCCCATGCCATCACGTTGCCTCCACCATGTTTTACAGAGGATGTGGTGTGCCTTGGATCATGTGCCGTTCCCTTTCTTCTCCAAACTTTTTTCTTCCCATCATTCTGGTACAAGTTGATCTTTGTCTCATCTGTCCATAGAATACTTTTCCAGAACTGAGCTGGCTTCATGAGGTGTTTTTCAGCAAATTTAACTCTGGCCTGTCTATTTTTGGAATTGATGAATGGTTTGCATCTAGATGTGAACCCTTTGTATTTACTTTCATGGAGTCTTCTCTTTACTGTTGACTTAGAGACAGATACACCTACTTCACTGAGAGTGTTCTGGACTTCAGTTGATGTTGTGAACGGGTTCTTCTTCCCCAAAGAAAGTATGCGGCGATCATCCACCACTGTTGTCATCCGTGGACGCCCAGGCCTTTTTGAGTTCCCAAGCTCACCAGTCAATTCCTTTTTTCTCAGAATGTACCCGACTGTTGATTTTGCTACTCCAAGCATGTCTGCTATCTCTCTGATGGATTTTTTCTTTTTTTTCAGCCTCAGGATGTTCTGCTTCACCTCAATTGAGAGTTCCTTAGACCGCATGTTGTCTGGTCACAGTAACAGCTTCCAAATGCAAAACCACACACCTGTAATCAACCCCAGACCTTTTAACTACTTCATTGATTACAGGTTAACGAGAGAGACGCCTTCAGAGTTAATTGCAGCCCTTAGAGTCCCTTGTCCAATTACTTTTGGTCCCTTGAAAAAAAGGAGGCTATGCATTACAGAGCTATGATTCCTAAACCCTTTCTCCGATTTGGATGTGAAAACTCTCATATTGCAGCTGGGAGTGTGCACTTTCAGCCCATATTATATATATAATTGTATTTCTGAACATGTTTTTGTAAACAGCTAAAATAACAAAACTTGTGTCACTGTCCAAATATTTCTGGCCCTGACTGTATGTCCAGGCCTTGCAGGAAAGACAATGTGGTGCATAAACATGTCTTTTCACCCATTCCAGATCGCAATGCAAGTTTAGACATGCATCAGCTGAATCCAAATGAGTGGTCGTACGCAAACACGTGAGAAGGAGCCTAGATCCACGCTATAATTGTCCATTCCAAGTCCAGCTGACCACATCCACCTTGGAGTCCGTTGCGTGAGGAGCGAATGAAAGAGGAGGAGAGAAGGAGGTCTTGGGAGGACCGGAGGTGGCGTGTTGGAGTGTAGTGGGAGATTAGTTCAGAGATGTAGGGGGGAGACAGATTATGCACAGCTTTGTAGGTCAGTGTTAGTAGTTTGAATTGGATACGGTGGAAGATTGGGAGCCAGTGGAGGGAAATGCAGAGAGGAGAAGCGGGGTGGATCAGTCGGGCAGCAGAATTAAGGATGGACTGGAGAGGGGCGAGCGTGTTGGCAGGGAGGCCACAGAGGAGGATGTTACAGTAGTCGAGGCGGGAGATTATGAGGGCATGCACTAGCATTTTTGTAGATTGCGAGTTGAGGAAAGGACGGATTCTGGAAATATTTTTGAGTTGAAGACGGCAGGAGGTGGTGAGGGATTGGATGTGTGGTATGAAGGACAAGGCAGAGTCAAAGGTTACTCTGAGGCAGCGAACTTTGGGTACTGGCGAGAGCATGGTGTTATTTATTGTGATAGATAGATCAGTTTCAAAAAAGTATTTTAACCCCAAATTTTTAAAAAATGACCTTTATTTTAATAAAGCTAAAAATGACTCACAGACATATATACATTCAATATCTCAACTGGGTTCAATCAATTGAGGGATAGATATATAGCAATGCACAAAATTTGCTTTTCCCTTTGACACTCACTCCAACAAATACAGCAAGAATTTTTTCTTCCTCCAAGTATTAATGAAATAGCTGTCTCAAGAGGATAAAAAGGAAAAAATGCAGATATTATAACCATCAAGGGGTTTGTGTATATAACTCTTACTGATACTCATAGTATTAACTCCCCAAAGCCCCTTCCTACATTCATTGCCACTACTTGGTAGAGGAGCCAACCATGGAGACAAAAAAAGTTTTTATTTCGTCTTCATGTCCAGCTCCAAATCCCCACCCAGATCTTGACCAATAGTTGTGACAGAAAACAGCAAATGATAAAATGTAACTTTTATTTCTGTTTCTCTAAAAAGGGAAAAGACCCTGTCTTTATTAAAAACTGCCAAAAAGAGGGTATGAAGATGTACCGCCCCTAGAGCGCTACAAAGAGAAAGGGGCCCATACACCCCACTAGCTGGCATAAACAAACAAACATAAAGACTGGTTACTAATGGCAACCACACCAAGGGCGCTTGATTAAATCGGTATGAACAATACTCCAGACTGCAGGGTCACTCCACCCTAGCAATGCCTATTTCCCAGAACATGCCGTACCATACCCTTATGTGAACAAATACAGGGAATGGATGCACTTAACAGCTATATCAGTGCTGAATCAAAGCCCAAAGGGACAAGACAACAGGGTAAAAAAACAAGGCCCCATTGTATCCTTGTCTGGTTTAAATAAATGGAACAGTCTCACCCATATAAGTGTGTTCAAATTCCATACAGACAGTTTGCCACCATTAACGGCGTATCCACGGATACTTCCACTCTGGATCCGGGACCCCTTCTGAAGTGACAAAATTGCTGTTACAATCCCCAATCCTCCTTCTCCCGACGCGTTTCCTATAAACTTATTCTTCAGGGGAGTTATTATAAGGAGATGCAGGTTTTGGTGAGAAACCTCACAGGGTTCACTATAAAGAGAAAAAAAGGGGACAAAGCCGAGGGGTCACAGTCATAATACCCCTATGAACGTCCGATTCCCAGAGAAAACTGAAAAAGAGTAAGCGGCTTACCGGATGGTGACAGCTGGGATCCTTTTCGCTGTACACCTCTGTCCATAAACACACAGGTTTAAATGGATACCGCTTACCCGCCGGCGTCTGACATCACTTCCGCTTGCGTCTCCACCGCTTCCGCTCAATGGAACGCAGCGGTGGAACGCAAGGTCTCACATGAAGTTACGTCACATCCGCCCGGCGCACACAAAGCACCTACACGGTAGGATGTTTTGAATGAGACGCTGACGCGTCAGCTGACCCGCCTCCTCGCCGCACATGGACAGCTCACTAATCACGCATGCGCTTAGTCTATATGTACGGACAACAATTGCTTATCTGCTCTTAGAACATATAGCAGACAGCGGGGCATGGGTCAGAAGTACCAGATGATATGTACAGGTTACCTGCCAACTACAATCATGAAACTAGATATTCAGACAGAACTCCCAGAGAAATAAAAGGAGGGTTCTTATTTATGAAAAAACAACTAAAATGCCAAATTCACAGATGAAGATAGATGGCCATAAGAGAGACTGGAGAGGCAAAAAATGTCAAAAATTGTCAAAAAAAGATGACCTCAGGACCAGATACAGGGGCAGCAGGGGACTGGAAGCTCGACAGTTGAAAAAGAGGAGAGAGAAATATCTAACACTCCACCACCACTCAGGCTGACTATCCCCGCTCAACCTACCTACCTGCGGAGGTCGGCACCCTAAAAGTACGGTGGTTGGCGCCCCCGCTCGTACGATGACTCTCCCTCCTAACTAACAATGATCCCTACAGCTACAAAAAGGGTGCAAAAGATATAGATTTATTTCTCTGGGAGTTCTGTCTGAATATCTAGTTTCATGATTGTAGTTGGCAGGTAACCTGTACATATCATCTGGTACTTCTGACCCATGCCCCGCTGTCTGCTATATGTTCTAAGAGCAGATAAGCAATTGTTGTCCGTACATATAGACTAAGCGCATGCGTGATTAGTGAGCTGTCCATGTGCGGCGAGGAGGCGGGTCAGCTGACGCGTCAGCGTCTCATTCAAAACATCCTACCGTGTAGGTGCTTTGTGTGCGCCGGGCGGATGTGACGTAACTTCATGTGAGACCTTGCGTTCCACCGCTGCGTTCCATTGAGCGGAAGCGGTGGAGACGCAAGCGGAAGTGATGTCAGACGCCGGCGGGTAAGCGGTATCCATTTAAACCTGTGTGTTTATGGACAGAGGTGTACAGCGAAAAGGATCCCAGCTGTCACCATCCGGTAAGCCGCTTACTCTTTTTCAGTTTTCTCTGGGAATCGGACGTTCATAGGGGTATTATGACTGTGACCCCTCGGCTTTGTCCCCTTTTTTTCTCTTTATAGTGAACCCTGTGAGGTTTCTCACCAAAACCTGCATCTCCTTATAATAACTCCCCTGAAGAATAAGTTTATAGGAAACGCGTCGGGAGAAGGAGGATTGGGGATTGTAACAGCAATTTTGTCACTTCAGAAGGGGTCCCGGATCCAGAGTGGAAGTATCCGTGGATACGCCGTTAATGGTGGCAAACTGTCTGTATGGAATTTGAACACACTTATATGGGTGAGACTGTTCCATTTATTTAAACCAGACAAGGATACAATGGGGCCTTGTTTTTTTACCCTGTTGTCTTGTCCCTTTGGGCTTTGATTCAGCACTGATATAGCTGTTAAGTGCATCCATTCCCTGTATTTGTTCACATAAGGGTATGGTACGGCATGTTCTGGGAAATAGGCATTGCTAGGGTGGAGTGACCCTGCAGTCTGGAGTATTGTTCATACCGATTTAATCAAGCGCCCTTGGTGTGGTTGCCATTAGTAACCAGTCTTTATGTTTGTTTGTTTATGCCAGCTAGTGGGGTGTATGGGCCCCTTTCTCTTTGTAGCGCTCTAGGGGCGGTACATCTTCATACCCTCTTTTTGGCAGTTTTTAATAAAGACAGGGTCTTTTCCCTTTTTAGAGAAACAGAAATAAAAGTTACATTTTATCATTTGCTGTTTTCTGATAATTGATACTCATCACCAGTGGCTGTATTACTGATTTCTAATCATTGTGATATGGCAGGTTTCCTGACCACAGGTATAGATACTAATAACTGGATTTCGGAAGCAAAGGAAGTATTCTCAGAGAGAAATTTTGTCCAAAAAAAATACACCCCAACTCTTAATGGCGCCTTTAATGATCTGACCAGGATTTATAGGGAGCGGACCACCTCATGGTGGGAAGTTCAGTCGCTCGAAAATTATTTGAGGGAGAAAATTGTCCCCAGATATTTACGGATCTCTCTCGTACCTGGTTTTAGGTATAAAAGCCCAGAACTAGCGCTCAAATGGGAGAGGGAGGTGACTGAGTGCTCGCTCAGACTAATGACGTGTCTGCTGGAGGAGGAACGGAGAAACCTAGCAAATTTAGAATTAGCTTTAAAGGAACAGGTTGATATAACAAAGAAATTTTCAGGTGATAGTGAATTTGCGGCAAAAGAAGTGACGCTGCAGAATACCATCGAAAAGTTCCAACATCATCTTAAAGAAAAAAAGCATAAGTTCTATGTTAGAGATTTGCAGGAGTTTAGAGACAATAAAGCCTATACTTTCTTCTCCAATAGACCCGTCAGACAGAGCGAGCCTGAAAGCACCTCTACTGATACGGAAGTATCGGATGTGGAAGGTAGGAATACTGCTTTTCGTGGTAAAGGGAAAAATAAGGGGAAAGGACGGGGTAATTTCCGTTTTTTAGAGCAAACACATTACTCCCTCAGAAACAAACAACGACAAAGCAATATTCCACCACCGGGTCAACCCAAGTAATTAATTTGTCAAGTCATAACCTTACTGAAGCAGAAAGATCAGTTCTGAGTAAGGGCTTGGGGTTTGTACCCACATCCGATTTTGACAAATTTGAAGGGGTAAAAGATCTGAATCTTTTTATCCGTAAATTAAAATGGAAAAAGTTTTATGTCAGAGAAAACAAAAAACAGAGTGCCGAGTTGGGTATTTCTGAAGACTTTTTGGAGGACGTGAGACTACTGTATGAAATTGGTGAAGTTGATCCTAACATGAGTGGCCTTGGTCCTTTTACAGGCCTTAAAAAGAAGAGCGATAAGATGCCGCCGCCACTGAGTGATGTGGGTTCGATTGATATCTTTTGTAACCTTGTCACCCGTGATCTTGAAAATCTTCAGGTTGGCCGCTCCCGCGACTTCAATCTCTCCAAAAGTGAGATGGGGGGTCTGTTGTCGTTGGAGCGTTCCCCTGATTTAGTCATAAAAAAATCGGATAAAGGCGGTAATGTTGTTTTGTTGAATGTGGATGACTATAAGAATATGTGCCTGAACATCTTGAACGACGTAGAGAGTTACGGCAAACTTGCCGTTAACCCGACGAGGGTTTTCTTGGGTGAATTAAGAGACATCCTTGTGAGAGCAAAGGGATCTGGTCTGATTGACAAAGGAGAATTTGAGTTTCTACTCCCGAGATTTCCGGTGACCCCAACCTTTTATTGTCTTCCTAAGATACATAAAGGAACAAATCCACTTAAGGGGAGGCCGATAGTGTCGGGAGTGGATAGTTTGACTCAGAATCTAGGAATATATCTGGATGAACTCCTTAAACCCTTTGTCATTTCCCTTAATTCTTACTTGAGGGACACAACTGATCTCCTGAAAAAACTTGAAGACATCACCCTTGAAGAGAACGTGATACTAGCCAGCATTGACGTTGAATCATTGTATTCCTCCATCAGACATGATCTGGGTCTTAGAGCTGTGGCACATTTTCTCAACGGCAGGGGCAGGCAATTCCATGAACATAATGCCTTTCTCTTGGAGATCCTGGAATTTTGCCTCACACGCAACGTGTTTACTTTTGGAAATCAACTCTACCACCAGCTCAGGGGCACTGCGATGGGCAGCCCTTGTGCGCCATCGTACGCAAATCTGCTCCTGGGCTGGTGGGAGGAGACACTGGTGTTTGGCGACGACTCTGACCTCCCCACGGATAAAATTCTGCTTTGGTGCAGATTTATTGATGACATCTTTATCCTGTGGAGGGGGTCAGAGCTTGAACTGTCGCAAATGGTAGGGAAGCTGAACATGAACAATCTTGGCTTATTCTTCACCTTTGAGGTTAATAGCTCAAGACTACCATTCTTGGATGTCTTAATTGAGAAATCTGAGGGAGGGAATATTGTCACCAGCACCCACCGTAAGGAGACAGCGACTAACTCCCTACTAAGGTGGGAGAGCGCCCATCCATTCACTTTGAAAAAGGGCATTCCTAAGGGACAATTCTCCAGAATAAAGAGAAACTGCTCTAATGAGGAGAAATGTAAACTACAGTTTGACGATCTGGAGGGCAGATTCCGTGAGAGGGGCTACCCGAGTAAGATTGTCAGGCAGGCACGTAAAGAAGTCAGTGGAGTTGGAAGACCGACTCTCCTGTATCCTGCACCGAAAGTGGAGGATGCGGCAGAGATGGTACGCTTCATCACCACATTCAACAATGGTTCAGGGGCCATGAGAGAGATATTGGAGAGGCATTGGTCGATCCTAAAGATGGACTCTGACATTGGGAAATTTGTTTCTGAAAAACCGCAGATAACCTACAGAAAGGCTAGATCTTTACAGGATAGGTTGACACACAGCCATTTTCTTGACAGGAAAGGCACGGGTTGCGACTGGCTCAGGAGCAATCTAAAGGGGTGCTTTCGCTGTAATGGTTGTGTGGCTTGTAGTGCGGTACAAGTAGGGAATAAATTCTGGAGTAGAAATGCAGGGAAGGAGTATGAGATTCGTTGTTTTGTCAATTGCCGAACTAAAGGGGTTGTCTATAAGGCCACCTGCTCTTGTGGACAAGAGTATATAGGCAAAACCAAAAGAGAATTTAGAAGGCGTGTGGGAGAACACCTTAGGGACATCAGATTGGGGAATGATACCCCTTTGGCTAAGCATGTGAACTCCTTTCATGGGGGCGAAACTGGCCATGTTGTCTTTCAGGGCATTGATGTTGTTCCACCACTGAAGCGAGGGGGCGATTGGAATAAGAAAATTCTTCAGAGAGAGTGTAGATGGATCTTTCGGCTCAATACAGTTTTTCCCAATGGTCTAAATGAATCTATATCTTTTGCACCCTTTTTGTAGCTGTAGGGATCATTGTTAGTTAGGAGGGAGAGTCATCGTACGAGCGGGGGCGCCAACCACCGTACTTTTAGGGTGCCGACCTCCGCAGGTAGGTAGGTTGAGCGGGGATAGTCAGCCTGAGTGGTGGTGGAGTGTTAGATATTTCTCTCTCCTCTTTTTCAACTGTCGAGCTTCCAGTCCCCTGCTGCCCCTGTATCTGGTCCTGAGGTCATCTTTTTTTGACAATTTTTGACATTTTTTGCCTCTCCAGTCTCTCTTATGGCCATCTATCTTCATCTGTGAATTTGGCATTTTAGTTGTTTTTTCATAAATAAGAACCCTCCTTTTATTTCTCTGGGAGTTCTGTCTGAATATCTAGTTTCATGATTGTAGTTGGCAGGTAACCTGTACATATCATCTGGTACTTCTGACCCATGCCCCGCTGTCTGCTATATGTTCTAAGAGCAGATAAGCAATTGTTGTCCGTACATATAGACTAAGCGCATGCGTGATTAGTGAGCTGTCCATGTGCGGCGAGGAGGCGGGTCAGCTGACGCGTCAGCGTCTCATTCAAAACATCCTACCGTGTAGGTGCTTTGTGTGCGCCGGGCGGATGTGACGTAACTTCATGTGAGACCTTGCGTTCCACCGCTGCGTTCCATTGAGCGGAAGCGGTGGAGACGCAAGCGGAAGTGATGTCAGACGCCGGCGGGTAAGCGGTATCCATTTAAACCTGTGTGTTTATGGACAGAGGTGTACAGCGAAAAGGATCCCAGCTGTCACCATCCGGTAAGCCGCTTACTCTTTTTCAGTTTTCTCTGGGAATCGGACGTTCATAGGGGTATTATGACTGTGACCCCTCGGCTTTGTCCCCTTTTTTTCTCTTTATAGTGAACCCTGTGAGGTTTCTCACCAAAACCTGCATCTCCTTATAATAACTCCCCTGAAGAATAAGTTTATAGGAAACGCGTCGGGAGAAGGAGGATTGGGGATTGTAACAGCAATTTTGTCACTTCAGAAGGGGTCCCGGATCCAGAGTGGAAGTATCCGTGGATACGCCGTTAATGGTGGCAAACTGTCTGTATGGAATTTGAACACACTTATATGGGTGAGACTGTTCCATTTATTTAAACCAGACAAGGATACAATGGGGCCTTGTTTTTTTACCCTGTTGTCTTGTCCCTTTGGGCTTTGATTCAGCACTGATATAGCTGTTAAGTGCATCCATTCCCTGTATTTGTTCACATAAGGGTATGGTACGGCATGTTCTGGGAAATAGGCATTGCTAGGGTGGAGTGACCCTGCAGTCTGGAGTATTGTTCATACCGATTTAATCAAGCGCCCTTGGTGTGGTTGCCATTAGTAACCAGTCTTTATGTTTGTTTGTTTATGCCAGCTAGTGGGGTGTATGGGCCCCTTTCTCTTTGTAGCGCTCTAGGGGCGGTACATCTTCATACCCTCTTTTTGGCAGTTTTTAATAAAGACAGGGTCTTTTCCCTTTTTAGAGAAACAGAAATAAAAGTTACATTTTATCATTTGCTGTTTTCTGATAATTGATACTCATCACCAGTGGCTGTATTACCAATAGTTGTGACCCCTAACAATCAAATATCACCCCCAATATCATGGAGTGCACGGAAGGGGTCATTCACTACAGAACAGTGACTTAAGATCAGCAAAAACACATCATCTGAACTGTTATTTTAGAAGATTTCCATAGCAAAACAATCCAACACACATATGGCATAGATAATATAAATTAAGATAAGGAATCCAATATCTATAACTCATTCCTTAATAGGAATTCTTGATAGACGAATTAGTTATCACATATCCACTGGAGATTATCCTGAAGAGAAGTACTTTATAAATGTCCTTCTTCCCAGAAGCAGTTGCTTTCAAAAGTGTGATGTGTCCAAGGTTCCTTTTGGTAATGGTTAGACACACTGTGCTTGATTGATAGCTTCACAATCCCAAGATACAGTTTACACCTCACATCTCGACGCGTTTCCCCCCTTGTATGATAAAACCAAGAGGTTCATCAGGAGGTTTCATTGATCCATGAGTTTAATATCAACATTCAATATGGATCCCATATACCCCAGATAGAGCACAAACGAACTGACAGAGCGGGGCCACTACAGCAATGATTTGCGGGCCCAAATGTCCTAAAATCACTCAGCGTGCTGTTATCCTGGGTTCGGGATTCTCCGTGACGGGGGCTATCTTGACATTGTGCCAGCCCATGTGATTTTACTTTTTTGAAATAATTTTTGACCCCCTTTATATATCTATTTGTATACGGAAGTGATAGATAGATCAGGCGGAGAGTGTAGGTGAGACGGAGGAAAGATGATTAGTTCAGTTTTGGCAACATTGAGCTTTAGGAAGCGAGAGGAGAAGAAGGAGGATATAGCAGATAAACATTTCGGGATTTTGGACAGCAGACATGTGGCATCTGGGCCAGAGAGGTAGATCTGGGTGTCGTCGGCATATAGGTGGTTTTGGAAGCCATGGGACTTTATGAGTTGTCCCAGGCCAAATGTATAGATGGAAAAGAGTAAGGGTCCCAGAACAGAACCTTGAGGGATGCCAACAGAGTGATGGCGGGATGAAAAGGTTGTGTGAGAGTGGGAGACACTGAAAGTGCGATTGGAAAGGTATAAAGAGATCCAAGAGAGGGCAAGATCTCTGACACCAAGGGAAGAGAGGGTCTGTAATAGGAGGGAGTGGTCAACGGTATCGAAGGCTGAGGACAGGTCTAGAAGTAGGAGTATAGAGAAGCGCTTGTTAGCTTTGGCAGTAAGTAATTCGTGATTTTAGTCAGGGCAGTTTCGGTAGAATGATGTGGACAGAAGCCAGACTGTAGGTTGTCAAAGAGAGAGTAAGGGGCACTTTGCACACTACGACATCGCAGCTGCAATGTCAGTGGGGTCAAATTGAAAGTGACGCACATCCGGCATCGCAGGCGGCATCGTAGTGTGTAAAGCCTAGATGATACGATTAACGAGCGCAAAAGTGTCGTAATCGTATCATTGGTGTAGCGTCGGCGTAATCCATAATTAGCAGTGCACATCGCTGTGTGTGAAGTCGCAGGAGCGAGGAACATCTCCTACCGGCGTCACCGCGGCTCCCGTAGGATATGCGGAAGGAAGGAGGTCTTACCCTTTCTCAGATCCTCTTTGGCTGTGTTGATATTGGATATATGTTGCTGTAGTCTGCGTTGTAGCTCCTGGGTGGTTTGACCCACATATCAACACAGCCAAAGAGGATCTAAGAAAGGGTAAGACCGTGTCATCTGTGGCTATGCACTTTCTCACACATCATGGTGGTCGTACCAGAAGTCTCAAAGTCCTTGTGGTTGATGCTGTCAATCAGGGCATTAGGGGGGGCGATGTGGTTAAGGAGTTACTACGAAGGGAATCAAAATGGATCTACACACTCAACAGCCTTGCACCACATGGCATTAATGAGGAAATTTTGTTCAATGGTTTCTATGAAACCTTCTAACCCTTGCTTGTCCATTATTGTTTTAGGTCCATCCCTTCCGGCTGTGGATGCTCCTTTTTTTTTTTTTCTCCCTCCGCAACCCCCACCCCCGCCCATCTTTGCTTACTGTGGCGCTGTCCCTATCACCGACCACAAGGACGTGTTTATGACCAGTGGTATGTTCCTCTCCAGATGTTGTATTGAGTGGAGTACCACCCTCAGCCTGGGAATGATTCATCGGACTTTGATCCAATTTCTTGAAGACTTTTATAAAACTACACATCAAGCCACCATGGTCGCCTTTTGAATGGCTCCATTGCTCTACTCACAGGACCTTTTTGCTGTCGCCTACTAATGTCTATTGGTGCCCTGCATCTCTGTTCATAATGGATGCGCCATTTGCAGGATTTTAATGGGGTACCTCCATTCTTTCACTCTCAGCATGTACCAGTGCCAGTGGTTTTTTTGTTTTTTTTTGCTGTATTATTTTTTGTGATCAACCCTTTGTCCCTCTCTTGGGTCTCCAAATACACTTTGCTGATCTATATATACCTGGTTTCATGGGTGTGAAAAAGTTGTGAGAAAAATTTGTGTGTTCTTTTGGGGGGGCCCCTCCATTTTGGAAGTTGTGCGGTTGTTGGAACTCTGAATGGGATCATTGATATATGACAATTTCTGGTGCATCCACTTACCAACACAGTATTTACTGCTTGTGAACAATCAAATAAGGTTATCCCTTTATACAAGTCGGCCCTCCTTTCCCACTGACACCGCTCTTTATTGAGAACCTCCCCCCTTTTTCGGACGGCTATGACGAGCGCTCCCCATACTTTCCACGCATGCGTTTGACCGTGGGCCTAAACGCATGCGTGGTTGGTTTCAGCGTTGTTGGTATCTGTGGCAACGCTCTTTCACTTCTTGCCTTTTCCAGACTGCACGCTGGGTCCTACCTCCTTGCTGCTCACACAGGTGATTCATATTGTCTATTTAGTATTTTACCTTTAAATAGTACACACATGTCTAAGGCTAGTTTCACACTTGCGCTATTTTGACGCAAACGGAATCCGTCACTAATGTAGTACAGTTCATTTATTTACAGTGGAAGCGCGACATCATGTGGACACAAGCGGGTACTGCATGACACACACACGCGCCATAGTAACGCACTTCCACTGTAAATAAATGAACTGTACTACATTAGTGACGGATTCCGTTTGCGTCAAAATAGCGCAAGTGTGAAACTAGCCTTAGTGGTGTTAATGTCTGCCCTTGAGAAAGCTACCAAGAGGTAGCGATACGCGTGGGGTCACCCATATCTGGTCCACCACCCTTCCTTGCTCTGCCCCGGATGGTTTTACAGCATTTTTTTCAGCATATTTTTTTTGCTGCGCCCTCCTTGAGGTTTTGGTATATCATCCTGAGGGATTTTCCTTAGTTGCTTTCTTGGCTTCTCTTTATTACTTTAGCCCGCTTGCTTGATTATCTAAAACATGCTTGAAATACCTACTGGGTGTCCTGCTCAGGTCTTTATGAATTTGTGAACTGTATAATTTGATGATCTTGTTCATTTATTTTCTGCTGTTCACTTTGCCATGGGCCAGCCAGTTAATTTCATTTGAGTACCTGTGGGATCCTCGGCATAAGCTGCTATTCTATTTTGTGGAAAGTCCTCTCCTTGTGGCACAAATATAGGGGTATTTCAGGGTTTGTTCAATATTGACTATAGCCTATTGGTTTTGGACCAAGAACAGATATTTTTCAATGTGGGTATCTCTCAAGTGCATTAGTGCTTTTAATTAATTTTAGATGTCCGTATTGTCTGTGTGTATTTGTTTATTTGTATTTTTTCACTTTCACTATGTGTTTTATGTGTGTTCTATTGACAATAAAATATTGATGATTGTTAATAATACTTCACATGTGGTGATCCCATTTTTTAGGTACGTCTTTTCTTGTTCTTGCCACGTAACGCAGTGTACCTAGGAGATCCCCGTGGGTGGTGCCATCCCACTGTTTTGTCTTTCCCCAGCTATCACAAGGATATCGCAGCTGCGACGGGGCGGGGACTATCGCGCTCGGCATTGCAGCATCGGCTTGCGATGTCGCAGCGTGCAAAGTACCCCTTAGAGGAGAGGTGGGAGGAAAGTTCAGCATGGACATCTTGTTCCAGGAGTTTTGAGGCAAGTGGGAGTAGTGATATGGGGCAATAGCTGGTAGTAGAGGTTGGATCAAGGGAAGGTTTCTTTAGGATAGGTGTGACTGTTGCATGCTTAAAGGCAGAGGGGAAGGTACCAGTCGTTAAAGATAGGTTGAAGAGATGGGTTAAGGCTGGAATAAGGAAGGTGGTGAGGTTGGGAAGGAGGTGGGATGGGATGGGGTCAAGTGCGCAGGTGGTGAGGTGCGCTTTTGAGAGAAGACGTGCAAGCTCTCCTTCGGTGATGGTGGAGAGGAAGTTTATGGGGGAGGGGCAGTGGTCAATTATATAAAGGGGTTGTGATGGCTGAGCAGAGAAGACTTGCCTTATTTGGTCGATTTTTTTTTTTCTTTGAAATAAGTGGCAAAGTCTTCTGCAGAAATGATGGAGGTTGGAGGGGGCAGTGGTGGGCGAAGGAGGGAGTTGAAAGTGTTGAATAACTGTTTGGGGTTGTGTGTTAGAGAGGATATGAGGTTTCTGAAGTAATCTTGTTTAGCGGAGGTGAGGACTGAACGAAATGTGTGAATTGCTTTTTTGAATGTGGTGAAGTCTTCCTGGGAGTGCGTTTTCTTCCACCGCCGCTCTGAAGCCCTAGACCTTTGCCGAAGTTTTTTAGTGAGGCTGTTGTGCCAGGGCTGTCTATTGATTCGTCTCACTCTGCCATGCAGAAGGGGAGCGACTGAATCAATAGCTGATGTGAGAGTGGTGTTGTAGAAAGTGGTGGCACTGTCTGTGTCGTGGAGGGACGGTATGGAGGACAGCGGAAGGATAGAGTCAGTGAGGGTGTGCATGTTGAGGTGTGCAAGGTTTCTGCGGGGATGTGCTAGGTGCTGGACAGGGGGGGGGGCAGGTGAGGAGGGCAGGGCTGAAAAGGTCAGAAGATGGTGGTCAGATAGGGGGAGGAGGGAAGTTGTGAAGTCAGAAAGGGAACAAAGGCGGGTGAAGATAAGGTCTAGAGTGTGTCCGTCTCTATGGGTGGCAGAGGTGGACCACTGAGTTAAGCCAAAAGACGAAGCAAGGGAGCGGAGTTTGGAGGCAGCTGATTGGCGGGTGTCAGTGGGGATGTTGAAGTCACCCATGACGATAGTGGGAATGTCAGCAGAGAGAAAGTGTAGAAGCCAGGCAGAGAACTGGTCGATAAAGGCAGTGGTAGCGCCCGGGGGTCTGTATATGACAGCCACTTGGAGGTTGGAGGGAGAATAGATTCGGACAGAGTGCACTTCAAAGGAAAGCAGGACAAGGGAGGGTAGAGGTGGGATTGGGGTGAAGTTGCAGTTAAAAGAAGGAGGCCCACTCCTCCACCTTGTCTATTGCCAGGGCGAGGAGTGTGGGAGAAGTGAAGGCCACCGTAGCATAGTGCAGCCGAGGAGGCAGTGTTGGAGGGTGTCAGCCATGTTTCGGTGAGGCCCAGAAAGGATAGATTGCTGGAGGTAAAGAGATCATGAATGAGGTGTAGTTTATTACACACTGAACGGGCATTCAAGAGCGCTCCAGAGAGAGGGGGTGGCAGGGTGGGTGAGAGGGGAATGGATTTTATGTTGGATAGATTGCGGTAGTTACTAGTATGTGGAGAGTGGTAGGTGGGTGATAAAGAGGGGTGTACCATCTGTGGGGGGCCAGGATTGGGTGATATGTCACCAGCAGTGAGAAGGAGTAGAGAAAGGGAGAGCAGGTGGGAGAAGGAGAGTGGACGGCATGTTCTGTGTGATATTAGGAGCGATCTGAGGTTCAGGAGTAGGTCAGCAGATGAGGACAGATGAGATGGCAGGAGGGAAGGGGAGATGAATATTTGTTTAGGAGGGTGCTGGGGTGTGGGGATATCGAAGGAGAGTAAGGAGGAGAGGGGCAAGGACTGTGAGGGCATAGGTGAACATGGTGTGGGCGTAAGGTGTCAAGTATGGGATTTAACAAAGAAATGTGACAGTGGCAAACTTAGTTAGAAAGAGCTAAATTTTACCTTCTGGTCACTTCTGGGACATTTCTGGAATATTTCTGCCACTTATGAGGCACTTATCAAAGGCACACACACAGAACACGGTCATAGACCTTAGTGCAACACATTTATACATGTCTCATTGACCCAGCTTAACATCAGCTGGCCCACAGGGGAGTGGCACCTGAAAGAATTACAAACAGGTAGAGACCACTCAAAGAGAAAAGAGAAAAAAAACCCAAAAAACCATATAATTGGTCCTGCTTGTTGCCATTTTATTGACCCTGCAGGCAATCTCCAGGTTGGAGCAGATATACATAAAATAAGTGAACTTTGGCATAAATAGTTATAAGACCACGATGCAAATAAAGACTCCTTGTGGGGGAATACATCCTGCTTTTTGAATCTGGCCAACTTGTTCAATGGCCTAGAAAGTTGGTTTTCAAGCATCATACAAACTTACAAACAAATGTTATTATTTTGTTTATTGCTCTAGCTGTGAAAGCATTGATATATGTATTATCCAAGCTATTGAATAATGTATGTGTCAAGGGTTCCAGTACTGAACCATCCGTGATGTATTATAGACTCCAGATAACCACTGCTGACAGGGAGTGGGTCTCCATAATGAGAGTGATTGGGCGAAGTAGGTAGGAAGTCCCTTTATGAGTACTATACTCATAAGACAGACGCCCCTGCACACCAACTAACCCTGAGATAAAGGTTCTATCCATATACCACAGGGTTAGTTGGTATCCAAACAGGGGCTTTTGTGAGCTTAGTCACCATACCCAATGACTTGTAGGAAGGTCTCCATGAGGTATTGCTTCACGTCCGCAGCCTTGTGAGTTTTATTCGTTCTAATCATAGCATTTCTGTATGTAAGGTGTCAATTTGTATTGAATTGATGATGCCCTACAACTTTGTAATTCACTTTTTTTCTCTATCTCATTCTGTTATCGAGATAAAAATGCTAACTTCGTTGTTTACCATCAGGTGGCGCCATAGGTGGTTTCATTGCGTAGCGCATGGATACTTTACTATACCTAGACAACACTTCTATGCCTATAGCTGCTGCCGTTCTCAAGTTAATGGCGGTGGACAGGATATGGGTGGACACACTGTATATTGTAAGAAGGGGAAAGTATGAAATAGCACAAAATGAAATAAGGGGCAATGTCAAAAGCAGTTTCCTAAAGGAAAGACCAAAAAAAAAAATTTTTTTTCGTTAGAAAGGATATTGCACATTCCCAATAAGAATGTCCCAACTAGAAAAGTGAGTGAAAAATATTTTTATATGTATAGGGGAAGCAGCATTTCATAGATAACCAGTTCATAATCAAATTGTTGTGTTTAGTCCAAAGAGGACAATATAGATTCTTTCTCAAGAAGAAAAAACAAAGAAAAAGAAGTGTAAGAAAGGGACCAAAATTAGTTCAATGTAAAGCAAAAATTACCTAAGGACTAAAAGTAGAACCAATTGTCAATCTGCTAATAAAGTGCTGAGGGCAACATGTCATAAGTAGTGATGTTCGAACATGGACTGTAAAGTTCGGGGTCCATACCGGACACCTAGTGTCATTGCACGGACTTCTCGAGGAAGTCAGAGTTACTGTTGGTGTTCAGCCACTCATACAATGATAAAAACTTAAAAATAAAAAGTGTACAAGAAAGAAAATGAGAAATAAACCAGGACAGTTATCCTTACCTATCTTCCCCGCGGCTGTAACACTACTTCCAGGTCCGAGCAATAGGTCTCATACATGTTTACTGCTTTCCTTGCCCACCATCCTTCTCGGCGTCTATGATTGCTTGGAATGCTGTCTACGTTTCTATAGTGGTGTAAAAAAATAAAATAAAAAAAAATGGTGTAGGGTCCCCGCAAATTTTGATACCCAGCGCAGACTAAGCAGAAAGCTACAGGCTGCAGTCACGAGCACTGTGCTTAACGTGGCTGTGTATCAAAATAAGAGAGACCCTATGCTGCTTTTTTATATTTAAAGAAATAATTTATTTTAAAAAAAGGCCCGCAGTTGCCCCCAATTTTGATACCCAGCCAGGATAAAGCTGACAGCCGGTTGCTTGTATTCTCAGGATGGGGAGGCCCCCACGTCTAAATATATTAGTCCGCAGCCTCCCAGAATTGTCGTAACCATTAGATGTGATAATTTTGGCGCTTCACCCAGCTCATTCGATTTCCCTGGTACAGTAACAATCTGTGTAAAATAAGGGGTTAATGACTGCTCACAGCTGCCACTAAGCCCTAGATTATTAATGGGTAGGAACCTATGAGAACCCCATTACTCAACCTGTAAGTGAAAAGAAATACACACTGAAAAATCCTTTATTTGAAATAAAATACAAAAACCCCTCTTTCTCCAATTTATTAACCCAGCTAATACCCATGGCCTATGTAATCTACACGAGGTCCCACAATGATCCTGCTTCTGCTAGATACTAAAGTTGCAGAGCACAGGCACATTAAAGAACATGACCACCAGCTGTGGCTTCAGGCAGACACTGACTGAGCCGCAGCTGTGTCACTGAGTTTACCTGTGGTTACAGCTGGAGGTTCCCACAGTAGCCCAACTGTGACTGCAGGTAAACTCTCCTCAGCTGAACTCAGTGACCTCACCTCAGGTGAACTCATTGAGTTCAATGAGACCTGCATCCCTTGGTAGAAAACTGTGTTTTTTGGCACATTTTTCAATAATTTTAAGTACATAGGAGCTATCTTTAAGAAAACAAGGTGTCTTAATTACTAGTGGCTGTAGATGTCAATCAATCCATGTACTTAATCCTTCATTGAGGGAGTCTGTACCATAGATTATGGGGCATAAAGGTGGTGGAAAAATAGGTTTGTGACTTTTAGGAAGGTTGTGGAATATAGGAATGGAAGAAGAATCTCTAACGAGCAACCTTTTGGTTATTTAAATTTTTCCAAAGGGTCACAGATGTGTGGCTAGAATAGGTCAGTCTCTAGATAACCTGTTATCCTTTAGCCTACATCAAAAAATACCAAATAAGAAGACATAGCTATCTGTGAAAAGATTTGACAAATGTGCAGGTAATAAGTGTGCAGATATGCAAAGAGAATGTTGAAGATTGATAATTATTGGAATATCAATTTGTTTCTTAATTGCAAGACACAATATGTTTTGTATTGCATTTCTTTGTAATTTGTGATATGAAATATGTAGGATGTACCAGAAGAAGATGTTAAAAAAAAATAATATTAAAAGGGACATCTACAAAATATTAACAGACGTCATGTGTTGAGGTGCCCATACTTTTGCACCTGTCAAATTGTGTTAAAATGCAGATTGCACATTTTCTGTTAGTACAATAAACCTCATTTCAATCCAGAAATATTACTGAGTCCATCATTTATTAGATATATGAAACTGAAATAGCTGTTGCAAAAAACAAAATCGTTATAAAGAAAAAAGGTTAACATTAATAGGGGTGCCCAAACATTTTCATATATATATATATATATATATATATATACAGTTAGGTCCAGAAATATTTGGACAGTGACACAATTTTCGCGAGTTGGGCTCTGCATGCCACCACATTGGATTTGAAATGAGACCTCTACAACAGAATTCAAGTGCAGATTGTAACGTTTAATTTGAAGGTTTGAACAAAAATATCTGATAGAAATTGTAGGAATTGTACACATTTCTTTACAAACACTCCACATTTTAGGAGGTCAAAAGTAATTGGACAAATAAACCAAACCCAAACAAAATATTTTTATTTTCAATATTTTGTTGCGAATCCTTTGGAGGCAATCACTGCCTTAAGTCTGGAACCCATGGACATCACCAAACGCTGGGTTTCCTCCTTCTTAATGCTTTGCCAGGCCTTTACAGCCGCAGCCTTCAGGTCTTGCTTGTTTGTGGGTCTTTCCGTCTTAAGTCTGGATTTGAGCAAGTGAAATGCATGCTCAATTGGGTTAAGATCTGGTGATTGACTTGGCCATTGCAGAATGTTCCACTTTTTTGCACTCATGAACTCCTGGGTAGCTTTGGCTGTATGCTTGGAGTCATTGTCCATCTGTACTATGAAGCGCCGTCCGATCAACTTTGCGGCATTTGGCTGAATCTGGGCTGAAAGTATATCCCGGTACACTTCAGAATTCATCCGGCTACTCTTGTCTGCTGTTATGTCATCAATAAACACAAGTGACCCAGTGCCATTGAAAGCCATGCATGCCCATGCCATCACGTTGCCTCCACCATGTTTTACAGAGGATGTGGTGTGCCTTGGATCATGTGCCGTTCCCTTTCTTCTCCAAACTTTTTTCTTCCCATCATTCTGGTACAGGTTGATCTTTGTCTCATCTGTCCATAGAATACTTTTCCAGAACTGAGCTGGCTTCATGAGGTGTTTTTTAGCAAATTTAACTCTGGCCTGTCTATTTTTGGAATTGATGAATGGTTTGCATCTAGATGTGAACCCTTTGTATTTACTTTCATGGAGTCTTCTCTTTACTGTTGACTTAGAGACAGATACACCTACTTCACTGAGAGTGTTCTGGACTTCAGTTGATGTTGTGAACGGGTTCTTCTTCACCAAAGAAAGTATGCGGCGATCATCCACCACTGTTGTCATCCGTGGACGCCCAGGCCTTTTTGAGTTCCCAAGCTCACCAGTCAATTCCATTTTTCTCAGAATGTACCCGACTGTTGATTTTGCTACTCCAAGCATGTCTGCTATCTCTCTGATGTGTTTTTTCTTTTTTTTCAGCCTCAGGATGTTCTGCTTCACCTCAATTGAGAGTTCCTTAGACCTCATGTTGTCTGGTCACAGCAACAACTTCCAAATGCAAAACCACACACCTGTAATCAACCCCAGACCTTTTAACTACTTCATTGATTACAGGTTAACGAGGGAGACGCCTTCAGAGTTAATTGCAGCCCTTAGAGTCCCTTGTCCAATTACTTTTGGTCCCTTGAAAAAGAGGAGGCTATGCATTACAGAGCTATGATTCCTAAACCCTTTCTCCGATTTGGATGTGAAAACTCTCATATTGCAGCTGGGAGTGTGCACTTTCAGCCCATATTATATATATAATTGTATTTCTGAACATGTTTTTGTAAACAGCAAAAATAACAAAACTTGTGTCACTGTCCAAATATTTCTGGACCTGACTGTATATATATATATATATATATATATATATATATATATATATATATTAATATCTATATATACAGTAGTGACCAAAAGTTTAGACACACCTTCTTATTCAAAGAGTTTTCTTTATTTTCATGACTCTGAAAATTGTATATTCACATTGAAGGCATCAAAACTATGAATTAACACATGTGGAATGAAATACACATGTGGAATGAAAACAAAACAGTGTGAAACAACTGAAAATATGTCTTATATCCTAGGTTCTTCAAAGTAGACACCTTTTGCTTTGATTACTGCTTTGCACACTCTTGGCATTCTTTTGATGAGCTTCAAGAGGTAGTCACTGAAAATGGTTTTCACTTCACAGGTGTGCCCTCTCAGGTCTAATAAGTGGGATTTCTTGCCTTATAAATGGGGTTGGGACCATCAGTTGTGTTGTGCAGAAGTCTGGACACAGCTGATAGTCCTACTGAATAAACTGTTAGAATTTGTATTATGGCAAGAAAAAAGCAGCTAAGTAAAGAAAAACGAGTGGCCATCATTACTTTAAGAAATGAAGGTCAGTCAGTCCGAAAAGTTGCAAAAACTTTGAAAGTGTCCCCAAGTGCAGTGGCAAAAACCATCAAATGCTACAAAGTAACTGGCTCACATGAGGACCACCCCAGGAAAGGAAGACCAAGAGTCACCTCTGCTGCGGAGGATAAGTTTATCCGAGTCACCAGCCTCAGAAATCGCAGGTTAACAACAGTTCAGATTAGAGACCAGGTCAATGCCACACAGAGTTCTAGCAGCAGACACATCTCTAGAACAGGCGTGGCCAATTAATTTTCCCATGGGGCCGCATGAGAAGTTGGGATGGTTTTAGAGGGCTGGACTAATATAATTAACTCGGTTCTACAATATATATATATATATATATATATATATATACATATATACTGTGTGTGGATATAATATATATACACATACACACAATGTATACATACATACACACACAATCCCCATATACTACATCACTACACCCGCCACATACTAACATACTACACTTGGAATATACATCCCTATACACTACACCTGTAATAAACTACACCTCTATATACTATACCACTATATACTTCATCACTACACCCCTATATATACCTGTAATATACTACATCACTATATACTACACCTGTAATAAACTGCACCACTACATCACTATATACTACACCTGTGATAACCTACATCACTACACCCCTATATACTACACTTGTATTATACTACACCCCTATATACACCTGTATTATACTACACTCCTATATACTACACTTGTATTATACTACACCACTACACCCCTATATACACATGTATTATACTACACCCCTATATACACCTGTATTATACTACACCCCTATATACACCTGTGTTATACTACACCACTATATACACCTGTATTATACT
Organism: Anomaloglossus baeobatrachus; assembly: GCF_048569485.1. Classification (NCBI taxonomy): domain Eukaryota; kingdom Metazoa; phylum Chordata; class Amphibia; order Anura; family Aromobatidae; genus Anomaloglossus; species Anomaloglossus baeobatrachus. Next base: position 501,876,824 of record NC_134357.1, read on the forward strand.
ACACCACTATATACACCTGTATTATACTACACCTGTATTATACTACACCACTACACCCCTATATACACCTGTATTATACAGGTGTATATAGGGGTGTAGTATAATACAGGTGTATATAGGGTTGTAGTGGTGTAGTATAATATAGGTGTATATAGGGGTGTAGTATAATACAGGTGCATATAGGGGTGTAGTATTATACTACACCCCTATATACACCTGTATTATACTACACCACTACACCCCTATATACTACACCACTACACCCCCCCATATACCAGACCTGTAAAACTACATTCCCATATACTAAACCACTACACCCCAAATATTTGTCAAGTTACCCCCCGCCCGCCCCCCCATTGTCCCCGCAGGTTACTAGTAACCACTCACCTCTCTTCTTATTGTCCCCTCCTCAGGCACCTCCGTACGTGTTCCCCGCTGAGCAGCTTCACTTTCACATGCCCAGGCTGCGCCGATGCTGTATTCCTAGGAGCCGCTGCTTCTCTCCGTTCGGGCCCCGCCACTGCCTCTCTCCATACGGCCCCCGCCGCTGCCTCTCTTCGTACGGGCCCCGCCGCTGCAGCTTCTTCTCCTGCCGGGCGGGAACTTTTCAAATGACACGCGCGCGCCGTACTGACGATATCAGGGCGCGCGTGTGTCACAAAGAAAGGTGCCGGACAGGGAACAGAGGAGAGATTCCTGCGTTCCGCTGCCTGCACTGACTGTGCGGAGCTGCAGGATCTGTCCTCTGTTTCCTACCCGGCACGCAGCGTGTGATGAGGGCAATCTGACCACGGGGCTCCCGAAGCCTGGAGCTCCGGACAACAGGTCAGATTGCCCTCATCACTGACCGGCCAGCAAGGACGCCCTGAGCCAGGCGGGCCAGTCACAGAGAGTAGGCGGGCCGGATGTGGCCCGCGGGCCGCCCCTTGCCCAGGTCTGCTCTAGAACAACTGTTAAGAGGAGAGTTTGTGCAGCAGGCCTTCATTGTAAAATAGCTTCTAGGAAACCACTGCTAAGGACAGGCAACAAGCAGAAGAGACTTGTTTGGGCTAAAGAACACAAGGATTGGACATTAGAAAGTGGAAATCTGTGCTTTGGTCTGATGAGTCCAAATTTGAGATCTTTGGATCCAACCACCTTGTCTTTGTGCGACGCAGAAAAGGTGAACGGATGGACTCTACATGCCTGGTTCCCACTGTGAAGCATGGAGGAGGAGGTGTGATGATGTGGGGGTGCTTTGCTGGTGACACTGTTGAGGATTTATTCAAAATTGAAGGCATACTGAACCAGCATGGCTATCACAGCATCTTGCAGCGGCATGCTATTCCATCCGGTTTGCGTTTAGTTGGATCATCATTTATTTTTCAACAGGACAATGACCCAAAACACACCTCCAGGCTGTGTAAGGGCTATTTGACTAAGAAGGAGAGTGATGGGGTGCTACGCCAGAGGACCTGGCCTTCACAGTCACCAGATCTGAACCCAATCGAGATGGTTTGGGGTGAGTTGGACCGCAGAGCGAAGGAAAAACGGTCAATAAGTGTTTAAGCATCTCTGGGAACTCCTTCAAGACTATTGGAAGACCATTTCCGGTGACTACCTCTTGAAACTCATCAAGAGAATGCCAAGAGTGTGCAAAGCAGTAATCAAAGCAAAGGTGGCTACTTTGAAGAACCTAGACTATAACACATATTTTCAGTTGTTTCCCACTTTTTTGTTAACTATTTCAGTCCAACATGTGTTAATTCATAGTTTTGATGCCTTCAATGTGAATCTACAATTTTCAGAGTCATGAAAAAAAAGAAAACTCTTTGAATGAGAAGGTGTGTCTAAACTTTTGGTCTGTACTATATATATATATATATATATATATATATATATATATATATATATCAATATTTTCACCTATTCTGTTATGTAAACAATATATAGTAACTATTACTGTGGGTGGTATATAGGTATATATACATATTTCTATACAGTTAACATATTTGTATACCAGAAATGCGTCAGGTTGAATAACATTTTTATCAGTCTTTAGTTATCAATGTGCTTTCTAACCTTTTGAATGAAGCTTGAATTTTCATTCACAGATATGCTGCTCCAAATGTTTCCTAATTTGCAAGTTAAAAGATGACTTGGATAAAATTGTTTGTTTGAACATCCACTGAGCACATGATGCTCAATGTGGATAAATGTAAAGTTATTTGTCGGGGTACACTGCATGAACTATATACTTCAGGGTCAAAAGTATTTGGACATACCTCTCAATTATTTGATTCAGATTTTTTCATTCACAAATGTACTGTCACGCTTTGGCAAGGGATCGCCTGGTGTACAGGGCAACACAGAGGTTACAACACAGATGGAAAATGAGAGGAAGACCGTGATGATAAGGAGCGGGGTCAGGGCACCACCTGACACTAACCTGAGCCACATAACATCCTTATACGAGTCCATTCTCTCATCGCTATCACATCAATACTCCGCAACTGTCCCTCTACTCACCCTGTATAGTGCCAAGGCAAGTAAGTGCGCTAGACGTCACCACTACTGTTATAAAACACAGGGGGAGGAAGACAGACAGGGGGACATAGACAAAAGGATATGCACCAACTATTGCAGGCAAAGACCAGTGCTCCAAGACTGCAAGAGACTAGAGGTCAGCAACTTCAGTGCTGCACCCAAGAACCAGGGCTACAGGCAGCACAGCTTCCATGGACGTACTCGTTCAGTGGTGGTCAGTTCAAAATGCTTTCTATAACTGGCATCAGGTGATGGCAAGGCGATAGTGTTTGAAACTTGCTAACACTCTGCTGAATCAATGTTGAAAACTATATGCCTTACTTAGAAAAAATAAGATTGAGATGAGACTCAGGATTTGGAGACTGCAAAGGTGTATAAATAAACAAATGTATTTTATATAAGAGAAAAAAATAAGGGTTCATTGTACAAAATTTATGTTAGTTTACAGGATGAATAAGAAGTAACAGTAATGTGATTACTAAAACATAAAAGGGAACAAACATTAAAGGGAACCTATCAGGTGCAACATGCACCCAGAACCACAAGCAGTTCTGGGTGTATATTGCTAATCCCTGCCTAACCGTCCCTGTATACACTAGCATGGATAAAGAGATATTTAGAAAACATATTTCTAAAGATCTTATATCGTATGCTAATGAGTGAGGGGACTAGTTCCCTGGGCGTTACTTCCCCTGGCTAGTTGGCTCCATTAGCATGTTAGTACGTCCCTGTGGGCGTGTTATCATGCTAATGAATACACAGCGTCACAAGATGATCTCACACACCTCTCCGCTGCCATTGCGTCCGACGCTGGATTTCCACTTAGTGTGCATGAACCCGGAGTCTCGGTCATGAGCACTACTTCAATTTGAAGCCAGGACGCGTACACCTGGCTTCATTGTGCAGATGACCGAAACTCCAAGGTCATCCACACTGAGCCGAAATCCAGCGTTGGGCGGTGATGGCGGCGGAGAGGTGAGTGAGATCATCCTCTGGCGCTATGTATTGATTAGCATGTTAGCACTCCCAAAAGGGCGTACTAACATGCTAATGGGGCTGACTAGCAAGGGAAGCAACGCCCTTGGGACTAGTCCCTGCGCTCATTAGCATACGATAAAATCTTTAGAAATACAATTTATAAAGATCCCTTTATCTACTGTATGCTGGTGTATACAGGGACGGTTATGAAGGGATTAACACCAACACAAAACCGAGATAGCAAGCAAGATAATTTACAAAGGTTTTGCCTCAAAAAATCTTTATTAACAATAATTGTTTATGCATATAAAAAAAACAGACAATCGACTGGACCACCCAAGTGACGGATGGAAAAAATCCACATGGGGGACACGGCACCTATGGTGAAAATTTCACACCACCATATACCAAGGAAGACAAATAGTATTATCAAGTATATGGCTAATAGCAGAATCTGCAGTTCACATAGAAGGCATCAAAACTATGAATTAACACATGTGGAATGAATTACTGAAAAAAGTGTGAAACAACTGAAAATATTCTTCAAAGTAGCCACCTTTTGCTTTCATTACTAGTTTGCACACTCTTGGCATTCTCTTGATGAGTTTCAAGAGGTAGTCACCGGAAATGGTTTTCCAACAGTCTTGAAGATGTTCCCAGAGATGCTTAGCACTTGTTGGCCCTTTTGCCTTCACTCTGCGGTCCAGTACACCCCAAACCATCTCAATTGGGTTCAGGTCTGGTGACTGTGGAGGCCAGGTCATCTGGCATAGCACCCCATCACTCTCCTTCTTAGTCAAATAGCCCTTACACAGCCTGGAGGTGTGTTTGGGGTCATTGTCCTGTTGAAATATAAATGATGGTCCAACTAAACGCAAACCGGATGGAATAGCACGCCGCTGCAAGATACTGTGGTAGCCATGCTGGTTCTGTATGCCTTCAATTTTGAATAAATCCCCAACAGTGTCACCAGCAAAGCACCCCCCCAGCATCACACCTCCTCCATGCTTCACGGTGGGAACCAGCCATGTAAAGTCCATCCATTCACCTTTTCTACAAAGACACGGTGGTTGGATCCAAAGATCTAAAATTTGGAATCATCAGACCAAAGCACAGATTTCCACTTTCTAATGTCCATTCCTTGTGTTCTTTAGCCCAAACAAGTCTCTTCTGCTTGTTGCCTGCCCTTAGCAGTGGTTTCCTAGCAGCTATTTTACCATGAAGGCCTGCTGCACAAAGTCTCCTCTTAACAGTTGTTTTAGAGATGAGGTGTGTCCAAACTTTTGGTCTGTACTGTATGTATATAATACCTATCAGGTGTAAATAATTATATATAGAGACATCAGAATATAATATATAAGCCACACATCATATTACCAGTTATAATATGTCCAACCAAGGTATCGGTGCGGCGGCACCCACGAACACTGACACGCGTTTCGCAGCTACCCTGCTTCATCAGGAGTCCATCCGTCACTTGGGTGGTTCATTCGATTGTCTCTTTTTTATATGCATAAATAATTATTGTTAATAAAGATTTTTTGAGGAAAAACCTTTGTAAATTATCTTGCTTTTGGTTTTGTGTTGGTGTTAATATATGATGTAGCAAGTGTTCCATAATTGTTGTGGTATTGGTGTTTTATGAAGGAATTCGCAATATGTACCCAGAACTGCTCGTGGTTCTGGGTTCATATTGCACCTGACAGGTTCCCTTTGAAGATCATTTTTATAAAAATACCAACAAGAATTGTGACCCTCCCCCATACCCAATTAAAAACGAAATTGGTATAACCACCCGTATAAATATGGGTAATAAATGTTATATCAAAAGGTTGTTTTTATAAAAAAGGTGGTTCTTATAAAAAAGGGAGGGAGACTAAAGGGTGCTTTACACGCTGCGACATTGCTAGCGATTGCTAGCGATGTCGCGAGCGTTAGCACCTGCCCCCGTCGTTGGTGCGATATGTGGTGATCGCTACAGTAGCGAACATTATCGCTACGGCAGCGTCACACGCATATACCTTGTCATCGCCGAACAATCCCTCCCTCAAGGAGGAGGTGCGTTCGGCATCATAGCGACGTCACTGCGGCGTCACTAAGCGGCCGGCCAATAGAAGCGGAGGGGTGGAGATGAGCGGGACGTAACATCCCGCCCACCTCCTTCCTTCCGCATTGCCGGTGGACGCAGGTAAGGAGATGTTCGTCGTTCCTGCGGTGTCACACATAGCGTTGTGTGATGCCGCAGAACCGACGAACAACATCGTACCTGTGGCAGCAGCGATATTAAGGAAAGGAGCGACGTGTCAACGATCACCGTTTTTTAATGATTTTGCGATCGTTGATCATCGCTCCTTGGTGTCACACGCTGCGATGTTGCTACCGGCGCCGGATGTACCGCGAGTGCAGTGCGAGAATGGCAATAGCCGGCTACGGAGGAGATAGGGAGATAAATCCCTCCCCTCCTCCATGCCGGCCCGCCCCTCCGTAGCGCTGTCCCACCCTTCCTCAGTGCAAGCCCTCTCCCCATGATCGGACCTCAGTCGCAGGGACACTCGCATGACACTCAGCTCCCGCTGTGCTGCCAGCGTGAGCCAAGTGTCATGCGAGGATCGCACTAGTGCCCCGTGTGGCCCCGGCCTAAGTGGAAGACAAAGATTGCACTATGCCCGAAGAGTGACCATATAAAGGGTGCCATAGGATAATAATCCTTAAAAACGAGAAAAAAGAAACATCTTCAATATAGGGTGAGTAAAAAAAAAATCACAAAAAAGTTGCAACAAGAACAATGGTCCACAAAATCACCCAAATATTAAAGATTCAAATTCTTGTGTCACCAAAAGGGTAACAGGTTGCACTACGCCCAAAGGATCATTCCATGGTTACTAACGTTACATTCACAAGTCAAAAACTGAGTTAATAATGGCTACAGACTGTTCTCTGAAGGCAGGCACAAAAATGAATGAATGTATATTGTACATTCAACTATTCTCAATATTTTTCAAAACAGTTTGATTTTTCAACAACACAAATTAAATACAAAATACAATGTTATTAATTTGTATTGTTGAAAAATCAAACTGTGTTGAAATCTATTGAGAATAGTTCAATGTACTATATACATTCATTCATTTTTGTGCCTGCCTTCAGAGAACAGTCTGTAGCCATTATTAACTCAGTTTTTGGCTTGTGAATGTAACGTAAGTAACCATGGAATGACCCCAAAGAGTATGAGAATAGATAAGCTACTGCATCTGGTAATTTATCTATCCCCCTCAAATATTGTTATCATTAAGCAGAGGATACACTGGCAGAGCACTGCTACCTGTACACATATAAAAGTACATACAAGGCAATAATTTATCAATGATCAGCCTCATATCCACATTTAATTAGATACATCAAACAAAGAATGATCTCACCCAGATAAAGTTTGCTCTTGAGGTGGATCAGGTGTCTCCCTTGTTCCGTATTCCTTATATCTGCAACATAAGGCGGGGATGGAGACACCAGTCACTATCCCTGTGTGGGACTAACACTGACCCTTTTTCTCAACACAAACTCTCGCCCTTGAAAAGCCTGTCCATAACTGGCCGTATTGTGACTGACCCTATATATCACACAGGTTCTTCTCAATGCATTTGACCTTGGTGGCTCATCAGGGGAAGACATGACACCTATAGTCCTGAAGACAATGTAACCAAATTGCACTCACTGAGCCTGGTATCGAGAAGCCTGGTATATAGGTCTTATAAATATATAGTATATGCACAATGGATTACCTATGAAAATTTGGATTTTACAATCACTAACTAGATTTCCAAACGTTATCTGGCATTCAGCCAAAATCAGCCAAAAAAACTGTGCTGGAAGTTTCAAGATATAGGGTTCTATGTCGAAGCAGCTACATTCAAGCCTTTTCGTCACCAAGCACAATACCAAAAATTGAATGGAGTGGTGTAAAGCACACCATCACTGAAATCTGAAACAATAGAAATATGTTCTGTGTAGTGACAAATCATATTTCTCTATCTGGCAATTTCATTAAAGAGTCTGGGTTTGACAATGTCAGCCTTCTTGATTAAATGATTAAAAAATAGCTACCGCCCTGTGTAATTTCTCAAAATAAGTAAAGATGTGTATATCTAATAGAGTGCCTATTCACTGTATATTTGTGATATTTGGATTTTCTTTGCTTTTTGATAATACAACCCCTGGCTCTGAGGATGTTCATTCAGTTGTTTACTTTTGTTTACAAAAAAAAAAAGCAGATCACAGACATGGCACACAACTAAAGTAATTTCAAGTGGCAACTTTCTGGATTTAAAAAACACTAAAATAATCAAGAAAACATAATGTGCTAGCCAGTAACGGTTACTTTACACGACCAAACAGTGGAAAAATTATGGAATCACTTAATTATGAGAAAAAAATTATGGAATCACCCTGTAAATTTTCATTCCCAAAACTAACATCTGCATTAAATAAGATCTGCTTGTTAGTCTGCATTTAAAAAGGAGTGATCACATCTTGGAGAGCTGTTTTACTAAGTGGACTGACATGAATCATAGATCCAACACGAGAGATGTCAATTGAAACAAAGGAGAGGATTATCAAACTCTTAAAAGAGGGTAAATCATCACGAAATGTTGCAAAAGATGTTGGTTGTTCAGAGTCAGTTGTGTCTAAAATCTGGACCAAATATAAACAACATGGGAAGGTTGTTAAAGGCAAACATACTGGTAGACCAAGGAAGACATCAAAGCGTCAAGACAGGAAACTTAAAGGAATATGTCTCCAAAACAAGAAATGCACAACAAAACAAATGAGGAACGAATGGGAGGAAACTGGAGTCAATGTCTGTGACCAAACTGTAAGAAACCGCCTAAAGGAAATGGGATTTACATACAGAAAAGCTAAACATTAAAAAGATGACTACCAAAAGAGAACATGTAAATTTCCACAGTTATTGATGATAAGGGGCTGCATGTCAGGTAAAGGTACTGGGGAGATGGCTGTCATTACATCTTCAATAAATGCCCAAATTTATATTGAAATTTTCGACACTTTTCTTATCCCATCAATTGAAAGGATGTTTGGGGATGATGAAATAAATTATCAAGATGATAATGCATCCTGCCATAGAGCAAAAACTGTGAAAACATTCCTTGAAAGAAGACACATAAGGTAAATGACATGGCCTGCAAACAGTCCGGATTTCAATCCAATTGAAAATCTTTGGTGGAAGTTGAAGAAAATGGTCCATGACAAGGCTCCAACCTGCAAAGCTAATCTGGCAACAGCAATCAGAGAAAGTTGGAGCCAGATTGAGTACTGTTTGTCACTCATTAAGTCCATGCCTCAGAGACTGCAAGCTGTTATAAAAGCCAGAGGTGGTGCAACAAAATACTAGTGATGTATTGGAGTTTTCTTTTGTTTGTTTTTAATGATTCTATAATTTTTTCCTCATACAGTGCCTACAAGTAGTATTCAACCCCCTGCAGATTTAGCAGGTTTGATAAGATGCAAATAAGTTAGAGCCTGCAAACTTCAAACAAGAGCAGGATTTATTAACAGATGCATAAATCTTACAAACCAACAAGTTATGTTGCTCAGTTAAATTTTCAACATAAAAGTGTGGCTCAATTATTATTCAACCCCTAGGTTTAATATTTTGTAGAATAACCCTTGTTTGCAATTACAGCTAATAATCGTCTTTTATAAGACCTGATCAGGCCGGCACAGGTCTCTGGAGTTATCTTGGCCCACTCCTCCATGCAGATCTTCTCCAAGTTATCTAGGTTCTTTGGGTGTCTCATGTGGACTTTAATCTTGAGCTCCTTCCACAAGTTTTCAATTGGGTTAAGGTCAGGAGACTGACTAGGCCACTGCAACACCTTGATTTTTTCCCTCTTGAACCAGGCCTTGGTTTTCTTGGCTGTGTGCTTTGGGTCGTTGTCTTGTTGGAAGATGAAATGACGACCCACCTTAAGATCCTTGATGGAGGAGCGGAGGTTCTTGGCCAAAATCTCCAGGTAGGCCGTGCTATCCATCTTCCCATGGATGCGGACCAGATGGCCAGGCCCCTTGGCTGAGAAACAGCCCCACAGCATGATGCTGCCACCACCATGCTTGACTGTAGGGATGGTATTCTTGGGGTCGTATGCAGTGCCATCCAGTCTCCAAACGTCACGTGTGTGGTTGGCACCAAAGATCGCGATCTTGGTCTCATCAGACCAGAGAACCTTGAACCAGTCTGTCTCAGAGTCCTCCAAGTGATCATGAGTAAACTGTAGATGAGCCTTGACATGACGCTTTGAAAGTAAAGGTACCTTACGGGCTCGTCTGGAACAGAGACCATTGCGGTGGAGTACGTTACTTATGGTATTGACTGAAACCAATGTCCCCACTGCCATGAGATCTTCCCGGAGCTCCTTCCATGTTGTCCTTGGGTTAGCCTTGACTCTTCGGACAAGCCTGGCCTCGGCACGGGAGGAAACTTTCAAAGGCTGTCCAGGACGTGGAAGGCTAACAGTAGTTCCATAAGCCTTCCACTTCCGGATGATGCTCCCAACAGTGGAGACAGGTAGGCCCAACTCCTTGGAAAGGGTTTTGTACCCCTTGCCAGCCTTGTGACCCTCCACGATCTTGTCTCTGATGGCCTTGGAATGCTCCTTTGTCTTTCCCATGTTGACCAAGTATGAGTGCTGTTCACAAGTTTGGGGAGGGTCTTTATTAGTCAGAAAAGGCTGGAAAAAGAGATAATTAATCCAAACATGTGAAGCTCATTGTTCTTTGTGCCTGAAATACTTCTTAATACTTTAGGGGAACCAAACAGAATTCTGGTGGTTTGAGGGGTTGAATAATAAATGACCCTCTGAATAAACTTTTCACCATTTAAAAAAAAAAACAAATAAAGAAATAACATTCTTTTTTGCTGCAGTGCATTTCACACTTCCAGGCTGATCTACAGTCCAAATGTCACAATGCCAAGTTAATTCCGAATGTGTAAACCTGCTAAATCTGCAGGGGGTTGAATACTACTTGTAGGCACTGTAATTGAGTGATTCCATAATTTTCCCCCTGTTTGGTCTTGAAAAGTAACCATTACTGGCTAGCACATTATGTTTTCATGATTTTCTTTAGTGTTTCTTAAAGCCAGAAAGTTGACATTTGAAATTACTTTAGTTTTGTGCCATGTCTGTGATCTGCTTTTTTTAAACAAAAGTAAACAACTTAATGAACATCCTCAGAGCCAGGTGAGTCCATAATTTTTGCCAGGGGTTGTAGATGGTTATTGTAAATTGTATACAATTTTTAATTCTCATTTAGAACTGTATTTATTTTACTCACTTTTATAGTGCATTAATTCCACAGCATCATCATCACTGTCCCCATTGGGGCTCACAGTCTACATTCCCTATCAGTAGGTCTTTGGAGTGTGGCAGGAAACTGGTGACCCAAGATAAAACCCAGCCAAACATGTTGAGAACATGCAAACTTATTCCAGATGTTGTCCTTGATGGGATATAAACCTAAGACTTCAGTGCTGCAAAGCTAAACTGAGCCATTGTGCTGCCCAAAATTACTATCCAATATTAAAATATTTTCCACTTTAAGTACATTAAAATTGCTTGTTCCCTGTGTGAACTTTCTGATGTCTACAAAGATTTGATTTATTCATAAAACATTTCCCACATTATGAACATGAATATGGTTTTTCCCCTGTATGAATTCTTTTGTATTTATCTAAACTCGATTTCTGAGTAAAACATTTCCCACATTCTGAACATAGAAATAGCTCCTCTCCTGTGTGAATTCTCAGATGCCTAACAAGATTTGGATTTAGGTTGAAACATTTCCCACATTCTGAACATGAAAATTGCTTCTTCACTGTGTGAACTTTTTGATGTCTATAAAAATTTGATTTATCCATAAAACATTTCCCACATTCTGAACATAAATATGGTTTCTCCCCTGTATGAATTCTTTTGTGTTTATCCAAGCTTGATTTCTGATTAAAACATTTCCCACATTCTGAGCATCGAAATGGCACCTCTCCTGTGTGAATTATCTGATGTCTAACAAGATTTGTTTTTAGGTTAAAACATTTCCCACATTCTGAACATAAAAATGGCTTTTCCCCTGTGTGAATTATTTTATGTTTAACTAAACCTGTTTTTTCCTTAAAACATTTTCCACATTCTGAACATGAATATGGTTTCTCCCCTGTATGACTTCTTTTGTGTTTATCTAAACTTGATTTCTGATTAAAACATTTCCCACATTCTGAGCATGAAAATGGCTCCTCTCCTGTATGAATTCCCTGATGTGTAAAAAGATTTGATTTTTTTATAAAACATTTCCCACATTCTAAACATTCATATGACTCCTTTCTTTTGTGAGCTTTTTGATGTTCACCATTCTTTTTGTTATTTTCGTTTTGCGTAACAGTCCATGGTGAAGATAGGACTTGTGAAGAATGAGATGATTGACTTTTGCTGTGCAGGCTTAGAGCTTTATTTGAGATAACTGCATGCTCTTTGTACGTATCTGTTGTGATACCATGATAATTAGCTTTAAAATCTGAAAATATCGGATGTTTCTCTGAGCTGCTCGTACAGTCATCTGTCAAAAATAAAATCAAATTAATTAATTTTAAATAACTTGAATTGAAATCATTTATCTTATAATATTTCTGTACAAAAATGTCTATACACTATCAAATAAAATGAAATTTTCAACTTACTATAACAATGTTTGTAACAGTAGACCTCATACTACTGATATTGACCTTGATTTTTCCTGACTTGCATCCTGCCTCATCCCCTACTTAGACATCCATCAGCCTGACTTCTGAGTATGACACAACTCAACCTTTAGTAAAGGCAGGCTGAATATAAGATGTGAATAATTGCACTAAAGGATCCAATACATATAAGCAGTGCTTTTTTTGTAAAAAAAAATATTTGCTGATACTCATCTCAGAGGCGAGGAGCGCGGGGCAGGGTGTGTTTCTGTCCGACACTGGTAGCCGAGATTGAGGAGCGGGGGGTTGCCGGTGCCAGTGGAGAGAGTGAATGATCATGTGAGCACAAGTATGAGATTTGAATACTTCTGGCCACATTCTGATTTGATGTGTCCAGCCTCAGTTAATTCATTTTCATTGAGCATGTCTGTTCAGCACGTGACCACATCTATGTAAATCGCATACTTGCAGCTTTATAACCTCCCACTCTCACCGGCGGCACCAGAGAATCCTGGCAGCGTGCAGTGTGCACACTGTGAGAATTCAGAAGGCTGCAGTCACATAGAGTGACACATAGAGTGGCTGCAGACTCATCACAAATTTGGACAACCCCTTTAATGCTCCTAACAGCATAAATAAAAACATAGTAACCCTTAACTTATCAGATTGTCAGACGGCACAAGACTTTATTAAAGAGATTGTCCGCTACTTTAACATTAATGGCCTTTCCTTAGGATAGATCACCAATGTCTGACTGGTCGGGGTTCGGCACCTGGCAACCCCGCCAATTCCCTACTCTAGGTGTCGGTGGTGGCAGGTGGCAGGAAGTGCTCAGTTCTGAATCTGCTCCGTCTTCTGATAGTGGCAGCAGTCTCCTATTAAAATCAATGAGGTGGATGTGCAGTACCCGGCCACGGACACCATCAGAGGACGGAGCAGATCCAGAAATAAGCATTTCCGGCCACCTGCACCATAATCAGCTAATCAGTGGGGGTCCCATTGCGTTCATATCAGAAGCAATGTGCAAGTGGGACCAAGGCCTAATGATAAGACATTGTCAGTATCACAAATAAATATTTACATTCAGGTACCTTATAGATGATGTTGTCTCCGGTTGTTTCTTTCTATTCTTCTTTTTGTCCTGACGCAATGATGACTTTTCACATTCACAACTCGTCTCTGCAGATTTCCATCTTCTCCGGTCTTCTGTAACACATCCCGACACGATGCCCCTAAAAGTAACAGAATGATTATAATACTTCTATTTAAAAATATCTGCCCTACGCTGTGCCCCAGAATAATTAATGGCCCCTCACAGTATTCTCTGCACAAAATATGACCAACACTGTCCCTCTTATGGTACATGCCCTCTATATTCCCTCTCTTTCCAAACTGAGCCTACTGTTTAAAGTGTCATTTACACTGTGTCCCCTTATACTGCCCAGTCTTTATACTGTGCCTTCATCACACTCCCCCTCCTTGCTATAACCTCACACTCTCCTCCCATTCTGCCCCTTTTCCATACCACCCCCCTCCACTACCCAGTCTTTATTCTGTGCCCCTCACATTCTTCTCATCCCTACTGTCTCCTCACTACCTCCTGTGTGTCCATATACTTTTCCACGTCACTCCCCATCCTGCCCACTTGGTCCTCATACCATATCACTCTTTATTCTGTGTCCTCAAAATTTCTTTCCAGTTCGCTCCACATCCTCTCTGTCTCCATGCATCACCCCTGATCCTCTCTGTCCCCATGCATCATCCATCATCCTCTCTGTCCCCATGCACGAAACCTCATCCTCTCTCTCCCCATGCATGACACCTCATCCTCTCTCTCCCCATGCATGAAACCTCATCCCCTCTCTCCCCATGCATGAAACCTCATCCTCTTTCTCCCCATGCATGAAACCTCATCCTCTCTCTCCCCATGCATGAAACCTCATCCTCTCTCTCCCCATGCATGAAACCTCATCCTCTCTTCCCACCATACTCTGTCCATATAGTTCCCCCCTCTCCCCCTACTGTGTATATAGATATTTCCCCCTCCCCACCCTCTGTCCCCCCAAAGTGTGTCCACAGATGGTTCCCATTCCCCACCCTCTGTCCCCCCCATAGTGTGTCCACAGATAGTTCCCTCCCCCACCCTCTCTCCCCCATACTGTTTCATAAATACTCCCCTCTCAATCCATAATGTTTCTCTTCCGTGTCTTCAGCTCCACAGTGGAGCACTTAACTGCGTTTATCTGCCGCCTCCCCGCTGCAGCCCTGACGTTCGGGTCAGCAGTGTGATCAGCTGACCTGATCACATGAAAGCCATCGTGCTGACCCGGAAGTCAGTGCCAGGGTTCACCGCTTCAATTGTCCTCGCGTCTGACAGATACAAGGACAACTGAGCAGTGGGAGCCGCGCGCTGAACTTTCTATGAGTGCGGCTGTCAGTATGACAGCTGCGCTCAGAGAATAGCGGCTCCCACCCCGACAGACTTCCACACCGCAGCATCAAGCAGCCCGACAGCGCCCCGCCAGCTCCCTCCTAGAGACGCCTCTGGTTTGTGCCTCCGCTCCACATGGCTAATTTGTATAGTTTACAAATTAGCCATGTGGACAGAGCCAGAGGCGCTCTTCAGATTCTCCGGTACACCGTACCGGCGCGTACCACCGCAAAAAAAGCACTGCCTATAAGGGATTTTATTGACAAATTTCAGGATTATACTATTATATAATATTATACTATACTATATAATATTATACTTTAGATCATAATACCTGTAACAAAAACTGTCATCTTATGTAGTGTCCTTTGGCCTCTAAACATGGAATGTATTATGGCATCTAAAGAGTTAAATTTTGGTTTCATCTGACTAGACTATATTCTCCCAGTATTTCACAAGTTTGTCTAAATGTTGTTAAGAAAACTTTAAACATGCTTCAACGTGCCTTGCATGTGCAGCAAAAGAGTCGCGTGGTGAGCGTACATAAAGTCTATGGAGGTTGAGTGCATTACTTGTAACTGCTGATTCCAGGTCTTTCTGTAGCTCTCATCAGGTGGTCCTAGGCTTTTGGACAATTCTTCTGATAATTCGTTTCACTCTTCTGTCTGAAATCTTGCGAAGATCACCTGGTTGTGGCTGGTTTATGATGAAATGATGTTCCTTCCACTTCTGGATTATGGCTCCAACCATGCTCACTAGAACCTTCAGTACTTTAAAAAATTTTCTGTAGCCAATACCATCAATATGTTTTCAAACAAAAAGGTTGTGATGGTCTTGAGACTGCTCACTGGTTTTACTCATCATGAGATCTTGTTTTTTTTTCAACTGTTGGCCTATATAAAAGTGTTACGTTACACCCTCATAATGCAAAACTTTTACATAGGTTATCAGTTGAACATGCTGATATTTTTTACTAAGTGGCAGGATTGCTTTTTAATTAGTGTTAGATTTCAGCTGGTGTCATGAGTTTCCATGGCTTTTTGCACCTCCCTTTCTTCATGTGTTCAATACTTTTTCCCTGTGTCATTTATCATTACTACAAAACTTAATTTATGAACATCTATGGTTTGATTTCTATGCCTGTGTGGATTGGATGGGTTGTTACTGACATCTGGTGAGAAATTAATCTCAATAGCATCCTTAGAAATATATTTGCTTAGAAAATTGGTGGCGTGTTCAATATTTACTTCACCCGCTACGTATATTATGTATATTTCTAGACTGTTACTTGAAAAAGAAAAAAACTGAGGCTCACCGTGATCTAAATTGAAAACCCGTAATTCATGTAATTGGAGATTCATCCAGGTCCGGGCTGTCAGTCCAAAATTTGCAAGAAAAAGGAGGTTTCCAATAAAATAAAAATTTAATTTATTGCAAAATATTAAAATCCATGTTTGGTCAGGACAACTCAAATGCATTTCAGGCGTGGAGCTCTTGATCACTGAGGGTTTTACTTGATCAAGTATCAGTGTGCTCGGGGCGTGGCCTGCACGCTGATGGCGACAGCTGCTTGAAGGAGAGCTCTGTGCTGACAGCAGGATAAACCGGCTCTTATCAGCTCACAGATAACAGGATTACCAGCTACAGGAGGTGTGAGTAACCCCAGCCCCCAGCTATGCCTAAGGGGAGACCTAAAAAAACTGACACTCCAGCCAAACTGACAGACTTCTTTCCCCTGGATAGGGATCTCTCCTCACCAATCAAGATGGCTTCCCACTCAGCTTCTTCCCACTCCTCACAAGGAGAAACAGGCTGCTTGAGAGGCTGCACAGCCATTCCTCTGACAGAGGAAACAATGCAAGCTCTGCTGAAAACGCTGAGGGCTTCCTTGCAAGCTGATCTCAGAGAAATAGTAAGAGAGCTGAAGGAAGAGATCAGGTCTCTAGGGGTTCGCACAGAGCATGTAGAAACTAAAATGGCTGAATTTGCAACATCACATAACAATCTGATAGATGCTAACACAGCTTTGGAAAAGGAGGTGGAGGCACTAAAACTTAAAATCAGTGATATAGAGGACAGATCCCGAAGAAATAACCTAAAAATCAGAGGGATTCCCTCATCAGTAGCAGATAAAGACCTCCAGGAATACTTCCACAAGTTTCTGCAGCTTATACTCCCTGGATGGGACACCAGAGACCTGATAGTGGACAGGATTCATAGAGTCCCTAAAGCCAAAGGCATAGATCCAGCTCTGCCTAAAGATGTCCTGGCTAGACTTCATTTCTATAAAACAAAAGAAGCTGTGCTGCACACACTGAGGGGAAATCCAGCCCTGCCAGACACTTTCATGGGACTAAAAATCTTCCCAGATCTTTCTGCTGCAACTCTTAATAAAAGAAGAGAATTTGCCCACCTTTCTAAACTCCTTAGAGATCAAGACATCAAGTACAAGTGGGGTTTTCCGGTGAAGATGATAATTTTCAAAGATGGAGGCACTCACATATGTCATACTCCTTCTCAGCTGGGCAAATTGCTGGATGACTGGGGAATAGCCCACCCACCAAACCCTGGTGGGCAGGAGAATCAAAGAGGCCCTCCAGACAGGATTAACCCTGAATGGTCAGTAGCTTAGCTGGGACTCCTTCCTGCTTATGGCACCTGCTGCCCCTGCCCCTGTGACACGGGATGTCACGCAGCCCCCCTGATGTTCTCGCCTATGGCGAGCGGTTATACACCGGGCACCCTACTCGGGGCAAACCGGTGTTGTTGGAATTTTTTTGTTTTTGTTCCTCTTCTCACAAATGTTCCTTAATTTTTTCTGGAAATTTCTCTCAATTCCTTGCTGGTCTAGACCCTCTCATCCCTGATGGCGTTCCAAGGAATTCAAACCCCCCTGCGGCTCCAATATGAGAATTAAGATATTGTCTATTAATGTGAACGGACTCAACTCCCCAGCAAAAAGGTCAATGATGTGGAGAGAGGTGAAGGCATCTAACTGTGATATAGCGTGCATTCAGGAGACCCACCTTCTTTCCACAGATAATAAACGGCTACTTCATCCAAGGTTCCAACACACCTTTTTTGCTAATGACTCAAAAAAAAAGAGGAGGAGTGGCCATTTTAATAAAGAACTCAGTGGCCTTTAAATTGATAAATGTCAGTTATGGAGCGGATGGAAGATATATTATTTTGTCTTGTTATATCAACAGCGTCCCTTATACCTTGGCAACGGTCTACTCCCCAAATTCATCACAATTGACCTTTGCTAGGAAATTTTTCCAAGCATTCAAAGATACTGCCACAGGGGCGGAAATCATCTGTGGAGACTTTAATATACCTGTAATACGCTCCATGGATTGCTCCAACACCAGCATCCCACATGCTAAGGAACTTAAGCATCTCATCAATGAATTCCATTTTCATGACATCTGGAGATATTTGCACGCATCAGAAAGAGACTATACATTCTTCTCTTCCAGGCATCGCTCATCAAGTAGAATTGATTTTTTTTTGGTCGACAGCAAATCTATAAGTAATTGTGTGGCAGCTGATATTGGTTTAATTACTTGGACAGATCATGCGCCGATCTCTTTGTCTGTTCAGGGTAGCTTTAATGTTCAAAATTCCCCTAGGTGGAGACTGAATAACAGCTTGCTTGGTAGGCAGAAGGTACATGATGAAGTAGAGTCAGTGTTAACAGAATATTTTAAACTTAATAATAATGGGGAAATTTCTGACGAGACCCTGTGGGCTGCTCATAAAGCTGTAGTCAGAGGGCAGCTCATAAAAATAGCCTCCATCCAAAAACGGAAAAAAGACGCAGATATTAAATATATATTAACCCGTATTCATCACCTTGAATCCCTGAATAAAGCCAAAGCATCCCCTAACTTGACTAAAGAAATTGTAACCCATAGATTCCAATTAAGATCCCTACTCCTGCAAAAATACGAACATAATCTTAAAAAAATAGATCGACATTTTATGCTATGGGGGATAGAGCAGGGTCCTTATTGGCAAGAAGGACGAAAAAACGTGAGATCCAATCTAAAATAGAATTCCTGAGGGACCCAAACGGAACAATCACTAGACATCCCATTGAAATAGCAGAAGCATTTGCGAAATACTATGAGGCCCTGTATAATCTAAAATATGATGCCAATACGTCACAGCCGACTCAAGTGGATATACAGGGTTTCCTAGACACCCTGGATCTTCCCCGGGTCTCAGATGAGCAATTAGAGGAACTTAATCTTCCCTTTACTACACATGAAATCCTAGGTGCCATCAAAATGACTAAGTCTAACTCTGCCCCGGGCCCCGATGGGCTGCCATACGAATATTACAAACAATTTACATCCACTCTGTCCCCCTTTATGTCAAAAACCTTCAATTTTTGGCAAAATAAAGGGTCAATTTCCCCAGACAACTTAGAAGCGATTATTATCACGCTACCAAAGCCAGGGAAACCTGCAGACACCCCGGGTAATTTTAGGCCCATTTCACTCCTAAATTGTGATGTTAAAATTTATGCCAAACTAGTGGCAGATAGACTTCATAAAGTGATCCCGACCTTAGTGGCTCCAGACCAAGTTGGGTTTGTGACAGGCCGGCAATCTAAGGATGGCACCAGACGGATGCTTGACTTGATTGGACTGGTGGAGATATCGGGTGAACCCAGTGCATTCCTGTCTCTTGATGCTGAAAAAGCCTTTGACAGGGTGCACTGGGGATACCTGGAGAGAGTTCTAACAAAATTCGGGTTCTTGGGGAAAATCAGGTCATCCATTCTAGCCCTCTACTCTTACCTAAATGCGTCAGTGTTGGCATCGGGGTTTCTGTCATCTAAATTTCAAATAAGTAATGGCACCCGCCAGGGGTGTCCATTGTCTCCCGCTATTTTTGCTTTAGTGGTAGAACCTCTGGCGGAAGCTATACGAAAAAACATAGCCATTTCTGGTATAAGAGTTGGGGAATTTGAACATAAACTTGGTTTATACGCAGACGATGTGATAATTTCCTGTTCTAACCTTGCAGTGTCGATTCCAGCAGTGGTGAACACATTATCAAACTTTTCTAAAGTGTCGTATTATAAGCTTAATGCGGCAAAGTCTTTGATACTGCCGTTTAATGTACCGGTGGAGGCCAGGAGTGCGCTGGAGGGGGCCTTTCAATTCAAATGGTGCGACAGGGGGATACCTTATTTGGGTATTAAGCTGACACCATCGCAGATGTTAATTAAAGAAAATTTGGAACCTCTGATCCAAAATTTAGAAAAGGAATTGGGAAGGTATGAAAAAATATCATTGTCCTGGATGGCCAGGATACAGTCCTTTAAAATGGTTTTCTTACCCAAAATATTGTATGTGCTCAGATGCCTTCCCATCAAAATTTCTCACAAAACCCTGATGAAACTTCAATCGTTGACTAACAAATTTGTCTGGGGTAATAAAAGGGCTAGGGTCGCAGGTAAAGTGTTATACCCCCCATATGACTTAGGGGGATTGGGCACCCCAAACATAACGGCATATTATAAAGCCTTACTAATTGAATCACTAAAGGAATGGTGGCGTCCAGGTAATTCACATAGATGGGCTCAGATTGAAAATTTCCTGTCCCGCCAGGGCTCGGTCAGAAGAATGATGGAAGCATAATATTTGAGCCGTTCACGGTTCTCCCCGTGTGTTCCCACCATGTCAGCCTCCCTGGAGGTCTGGCGAAATGACTTGATTCATAAGATTCAGATTCCTCTTTCAGAGATTTCCCTCAAGTCGTTGGAATCTCAAATCCCCTTTTTGAATCTGGCCAGGTGGGAGGGATCGGGCATTACAGTGCTGGCGGATCTATACTCTGATATGGGTGTTAACCCCTTTAATGAAATAGTACGGGAACACCCCTCTTTAAAGGGCTGTTTCTATCAACACATCCAAATAAGTCATTTTCTGGCCTCTAAATTTCCTCCAAAGTCAAAGCCTCTGTTACCTACAACAAAAGCTTTGGTATTTAAAAAGATAATTAAATCCAAAGGTATCTCCTCGACATACAAATGGCTCAATAACCCCCCCGAAGAGCAAAAATCTCCTTATATGAATAAATGGGACGTGGAGTTGAGTGTCTCTACCTCTCCTTCAAACTGGCACTCGGCATCAGCAAATATCCAAAAATATTCCAAGTGTATAAATCATCTGGAGCAACTGAAAAAAGTACACCTGCGATGGTATCGGTCCCCAGCCAACTTAGCACAGTTCCTCCCAAATTATTCGCCACATTGTTGGAAGGGCTGCCTCCAAAGGGGTACTCTTGGTCACTGCTGGTGGGCTTGTCCCAAGGTTTTCTCATTCTGGTTGGAGGTGTTTGGCCTGATGGGTGAGCTGACAGGCAATCGTATTAATCCAAATCCGGCTCTGGCAGTGCTAAACGTGGGTATAGAGGAGTTCTCTTGGGAATCCAGGGGTTTATTAGTTCACATTCTAGTAGCTGCCAGATATTGCATAAGTTTGCACTGGAAATCCCCAAAGACGCCTACATTAGTTGAACTATATAACCGAATTAATCTCCAATGCCAATACGAGTTCTGTCTGGCTCACTCCATCCACGCCAAAAACAAAATACGTCAGATTTGGGACACGTGGCTAAACTCTGTATATGCATCCCCTGTCAGGCATCTGTCTCCAGGGCAAACTGTTGATAATTAAAAACGGGTCAAATAGGGTCAAAGAGTGTGTTACGCAGGGAGTTCACCCATACCACATGTCAATAGTCAAGGTGTTTAAATCTCTGTTGTTGTTACTGCTCGGGCTACCCCGAAACGCCATCCAATTCCCTCCCTCCCCCCTCCCCCTCCCTGGTTGCTTCCTTGCAACCATCCATGGTTCTCCACCTCTCCCCCACCTCTCTCTCCCCTCCCTTTTCTTATCTTCCTTTCTTACTCTCTGGTTCTGGTTGTTTGGATCCCTCATTTTGAGGATTAAAGAGTAAATTGGTAGGTTGACTCTATACGTATTGGGTATTGATTAACCTAAAAAAGTTGCAACTTGCATCAGACATGATTGGTGGTGGTGTGACAGGAAATGTGAATCATAATCAAAGGTGATACTACCACATGTTACAGCGTTGTTTTCTTTGTGTATTATTGCCAATGATACCTGAATTTCTCTTTTTTGTAATGTAACTTCCTACAATAAAAATTGATTGGATAAAAAAAAAAAAAAAAGGATCAGTGTGCTCAAATACACTCAGTGCTTGGCCCAATGAGAGCAACTGGCACTGTTTGAATGGCTCGCACTGGGGCAAAATCAGAGTTATTGGATGTAGTGTGTACAAAAAAAAAAACAATGAAAACACCCTGCCCTCCCCCAGAAGTGATCTGTTTATGGCCGGCTGTATATGGGTGGAAAGTTGAACTTCCCAATCAGTGACTTCCAATGGGGTTCAAGTCAAGTTTGGGTCCAGAACTGAACTTTATTTAAGTCCGGCTTGAACCCGCCGAACCCAAACTTCAATGAGTCCGCTCATCTCTAGTAGTAACAAGTGACTTGAATCTGTGACTTCTCTGCATTTAGCGGTCACTACTCACCTGTGAGGTTATCTGTAGGAATCTCCTCTTTACACCGCTCATCACCCCTCCCATATGTCCCTGTAGTATTAATATGGGTCAGATCTTCACCCTGAAAATAATATTCTAAAAGTCACAGACAGCTGGAGCTAACACAAGAATAGTAAAGATCACAATTTCACATGACGACCAAACATGACATAAGTAGGTATCACATATCTGCAGGTCTCCTGTATAAATCCAACCTGTCGGCTCCTAATTGTAACTAGCAGTCTCCATAACCAGAAAATTGCGAGACGATCCAGAAACATCTATTGTCTATGATCAGCTTTACCCTGTCATCTCCACCAAGTATAAAACATACACTGAATCGTCACTTTATTAGAGACACCCATCTAGTAGTATGATGGATCTCTAACCTCAGCAATTCATTGAGTCATTGATTCCAAACCCTTTCTATCTTGTCCCAGAGATAGTGTAAAGGATTAAGATTAGAGGACTGTGAAGACTGGGGAAGCAAGAAAACCTCTCTTGTCAGATTTGTGGCACCAATCCATGACTATACAACCATTGTGACATGGGGCATTGTTCTTCTACCACAGGGTTAACAGCTACCATGAAGGGATGAACTTGATCGGCCACAATGTTTAGATAAATCTTAGTGCCCAAACATCCATCCAAGGTATCAAAGGACCCAGGATGTGCCAAGAAAACATTTCACGGACTGTAACTCCACCATCAAGAGCCTAAAAGGAAGGTTTTTTGATTCCTGATGCTCGACCTAAATTTGGATGTTTCCATCATCATGGTGCCACAGAAATCTGGATTGATTGACCAGGTGACTTTTTCCATGGATCAGAGATACAATAGTTATGCTCCTACATCTACTTTTTGGCTTTTCTGTTTACCTTTGTCAGTGATTGCGCTGGAATTGCTTGTCTTCTAATTTAACCCAAAGGTGCTATGGAACGTCAGTTGTGCTTTAGGATATGCCACGCAGGCCACACAGCACAGCCAAACAAGTAAAACTATACTGTAGGTGTGAGGTCACTGATGACTTTATAGCCACCATAAAAGAAATGGATGCAACCAGCACAAATTGAAAAAGAAGAACTCTCTAGCGCTGATCAGGTGAGTATAAGAAGGGCTTAAAACGTCACTTTTATTTAGAACCCATTATAAACCAAAAACTGACTCAGCAAATCCACTGGTATCCTGTCACACCTACACGCTTCAGGGTATAGCCTTAATCATGGTTAGACAGCTTCAAGAAATACGTAAGTCATATATGCGAATGCATGGATCACAGGTATATTCATTGTATATTCATTAAGCAATTAAAACATATCATTTTATAAAAACCAATGTACATATAAATAGAATATAAACTTGAAAAACACCCATGGTATTATCAATATTGCATAATGAGGTCTTGTCTGATATTTAAACCTGTGGGAACTCTAGTTTGTAATATAATGATCCAATATGAGTCTCTATTTTTAATATGTTATATATTAATTTTAGTATTTATACACTATATTTGTTATATATATATATACTGTATATATATACTGTGTATATATATATATATATATATATATATATATATATATATCTAATATATAAAGCTGAATGTGTGTATGTATGTGTGTACGTATGCATGTATGTATGTCCGGGATTGGCATCTGCACCGTCGCAGCTACAGCCACAAGATTTTGCACACTCACACTTCTGGACCCCGAGAGCGTCATAGGCTATGTTTTGAGGGGAAATTTTAACCCTGCGCTTTACAGTTATTCACCAAAAAATCAGCCTCCATTAAAGCGAATGGAGCTGGGAGCCACAGTGCAGCCAGAACTTCAGAAGAATGCGCAGCCACGCCCTTAAATGGAATGTTGGCGTGTCACAATGCAGACAGGGAAAGAGACAGACACAGACAGGGAAAGAGGCAGACACAGACAGGGTAAGAACAGACAAAGATAGGGTAAGAGACAGAGACAAAGTGACAGACAAAGAGACAGACTGACAGGGAAAGAAACAGACAGGGAAAGAGAGAGACAGGTTAAGAGACAGACAAAGAGACAGAGACAGAAACAGGGAAACAGACAGACAGGGAAAGAGAGGGAAAGAGACAGACAGACAGGGTAAGCGACAGATAAAGACAGGTAAAGAGACAGACACAGGGAAAGAGACAGAGGGAAAGAGGGAAAGAGACAGACAGGGAAAGAGAGGGAAAGAGACAGACAGGGAAAGAGAGGGAAAGAGACAGACAGGGAAAGAGAGGGAAAGAGACAGACAGGGAAAGAGACAGACAGGGAAAGTGACAGAGATAGATAGACAGACAGGGAAAGAGATAGACAGGGAAAGAGATTGAGACAGACGGAGAAAGAGACAGAGACAGTCAGAGACAGACAGGGAAAGAGACAGACAGACAAAGAGATAGAGAGAGACAGAGAGATATATACAGAGGGGGAGACAGACATTATAATTACATTTATATATATTTGTTTTGTGGTTTTTGTGTGCAGAATACATTTTTGTTAATACATTCTATTTTATATATATATATATATATATATATATACACACACACACAGTATATATATATATATATATATATATATATGTACTGTGTGTGTATATATATATATATATATATACAGTATGTATATATATTATAAAGCTAAGTGTATGTATGTGTG
The DNA here is from genome assembly GCF_048569485.1 of Anomaloglossus baeobatrachus. Lineage (NCBI taxonomy): Eukaryota > Metazoa > Chordata > Amphibia > Anura > Aromobatidae > Anomaloglossus > Anomaloglossus baeobatrachus. Next base: position 501,901,762 of record NC_134357.1, read on the forward strand.
TATGTGTGTCCGCTAAAGGAATCTGCACCGTCGCATTTACAATTACAAAATTTTTCACAGCCTTATTTGACTCAGGGAACGTCAAACTATATTTTGAGGGGAAAATGTAACCCCACGCTTTACAGTTATTCACCAAAAACCTGCCTACATTAAAGTCAATAGAGCTGTGAGTTACAGGTTAATACATTAATAGGCTCTCTAAATGGTTGCTATAGGCAACAAAGGACATTTTTAGTATAAGAAGCTTATGTGTGAGGTAATATTATGTTGATGGACAGATAGATAGACAGAAAGACATAGACACCGACAACAGGGAAAGAGACAGACAGGGAAAGAGACAGACAGGGAAAGAGACAGACAAAGAGATAGAGAGAGCCAGACAGACGGAGAGGGAGACAGACAGAGGCTGGACAGAGAGGGAGAGTTTGAGAGATACAAAGAGACAGTTACTATCCTGGGTAACATAGTACCCGGCGTTGCAGGGATAGTAGCTGTCTCTCTCCCGCTCTCCCAGTCTCTGTCTGTCTCTCTCTATATGTCTGTCTGTCTCTCTCTGTCTGCATTTCTGTCTCTTTCCCTGTCTGTCTCTGTCTGTCTATTTCTCTGTCCCTTTCCCTGCCTGCCTCTTTCCCTGTCAGCCTCCGTCTCTTTCCCTGTCTGCCTGTTTCTTTCCCTGACTGCCTGTTTGTTTCCCTGTCTGCCTGTTTCTTTCCCTGTCTGCCTCTCTCTGTCTCTTGCCCCGTCTGTCTCTTTCCATCTGTCTTTTTCCCTGTCTGTTTCTGTCTGTCTGTCCCTATGTCTATCTGTTTCCATCTGTCTCTCTACAGAAATCATATTACCCCACACATAAGCCTCTTATACTAAGAATGTCCTTTGTTGCCTGTAGCAACCAATCAGAGCTTCTCTCCTATTAATGACTTGCAGAATCTCAGCTCCATTGACGTTAATGGGGAGTAGAGTAACTGTAAAGTGCGGGGTTAAATTTTCCCATCAAAACATAGTCTATGATGTTCCCTGAGTCAAAATGAGTTGTCTGTGCAAAATTTTGATTGTAAATGGGACGGTGCGGATTCCTTTAGCACACACACACACACACACACACACACACACACAGCTTTAAATATTGGACTAGTCGCAAGAGTGTTAGTTCCCATGGCTAGTTGGCCCCCTAAGCATGGAAGCACGCCTCTGTGGGAGTGCAAACATGCTAATGAATGCACAGCATCAGAGGACGATCGCGTTTATCTCTCTGCTGCCATTGCGCCCAACTCCAGGATTTCGGCTCAGTGTGCATCAAACTGTGTAGTAAGCATGACCAAAAGTCCGAGATCATGTGCATTGAGCCGAAGTCCAGCGTCGGACGCAATAGCAGCAGAGAGGTGAGCGCAACCATGCATCTGATGCTGTGCATTGATTAGTATGTTAGCACGCCAACATGGGTGTGCTTACATGCTAAGGGGACCAATTGAAAAATTTCTGATATTTTCACAAATAAGTGCAAAAAATGTTGGCCTAAAATGAAAAAACAATCTCAGAATCACCAGGATCTGTTGAAACTTTCCAAAGTTATTTCCTGTCAAAGAGACACTGCTCAGTATTGAAAAAATGGCCGGTAATGAAGGCAAAAACAGGCTCGAGGGGTGAAGGGTTTAATATCTGCCACCTGGGACCTCCAGGGGGGCAAATATCACGAAGATCGGGGCTCCATATCTCACCATCCACTACAGCTTCGAATGTGAGACTACCATCATTTGATAGACAAAAATCTTGGCTATCTCATACATAAATTTCACTTACAACTATTTAGCATAAGATTAGTTATGCAGATTCTTGTCATGTCACTGCATTGTTACTGTTTTGCTCCTGGTGGTGGAAAAATCTTTTTTCTTCCTGTATACTACAAATAACAATCTAATAGCTAGATTTAATGACATTTCTCCATCTACCTGAATATCCTGAAGAACAATGGCATTTTGTTGTTTACAGTCCTGTGGAAGAAGAGGACGGGGACATCTCTCTGGTGTTGTCCTCTCACTGGATAGAACTGGAGGAAACACAGGGACTGAATTCATTCTTCACATACAGATAATTATAGACCATGTTTATTTACTCCTGACCATTACCTGGTGATATGAGGGGCTGGGGAACCACCATCATGATGTCCTTGTACAGATCTTTGTGTCCTTCTAAATACTCCCACTCCTCCATGGAGAAATAGACGGTGACATCCTGACATCTTATAGGAACCTGACACATACAATGATACCGTCATCCCCCGATCCCTTCATAGCATTACTGTATAATGTCCCAGCATTCCCAGCAGTGTCACCTCTCCAGTCAGCAGCTCAATCATCTTGTAGGTGAGTTCTAGGATCTTCTGGTCATTTATGTCCTCATGTATCAAGGGGTGAGCTAGATGGACCGTTATAGGTCTCAGGGGTCTTCTCCACAACTCAGACACAGGCTCCTGACAGCGATCACTAGAGGTCTTCTTCACTACTGTGTAATCCTGGATATGGAGAGACACATTAATAAATCTCACTACAGACATTTCCAGAGTCCTCACCTCTCCAGTTCTGTCCATCTGTTATTCCCATAGATAAGAATTATGTAATGTGACGTCATCGGAATCTCTCACCTCTCCAGTAAGCCGGAAGAGGATCTCTAGGGTGAGATGTAAAATCCTCTCCGCTATCTTGTCCCTGTCCCTATCCATCCTTGACGGGTCAATCAGGAAAATTCTCTTATATAGAAGATCTGAGAGGATCCGATATTGTAGGAACCTGAATGAGGAGAAGATGACGATGTAACATCAGAAAGATCCCATGTAAGAAATCTCCGGAGCCATTACCGGCTTCACATGATCACTACATCTCCTTCAGCTGTGACTGTAAATCACTTGAGTGACGTCACTGCTGATTGGGGGGCTCAGTCTCTGCCTGAAGCTCACAGTTGGCAAGTCATGTTCTAAGATCACGCTTTGTGACCTCAGATATGTAGCAGAGCTAGAATCATCGTGGGACTTGGTATGGATTATGTCGGACCTGCAGGGGTGTTTTTGGGGTTAATAAAGTGGTGAAAGAGGATTTTTTTGTAATTTATTTCAAATAAAGGATTTTTTCGGTGTTTGTGTTTATTTACTTTCCCTTAAAAATTAGTAATGGGGGATCTCATAGATGCCTCTCATTACTAATCTAGGGTTTAGTGGCAGCTGTGGGCTGTTATTAACCCCTTATTACCTTGATTGCCACTGCACCAGGGCAATCAGGAAAAGCCAGGTAAAGTTCCTGGATTATTGCATCCAATAGATGCGTCATTCGGGGCAGCTGCAGGCTGCTATTTTTAAGCTGGGGGGGTGGCCCAATAAACATTGGTCTCCACAGTCTGAGAATACTAGTCCCCGGCTGTCTGGCTTTATTTTGGCTGGGTATCAAAATTGGGGAGACGGCATGCTGGTTTTTTTTTTAATGAACTATTTAAATAATTAAAAAAGTTGCATGTGGTTCCTTCTATTTTGATACACAAGCAAGATAAGCGCATGGCTGAGGGCTGCATCCTGTAGCCGAATGCTTTATCTGTGATGGGTATCATAATATGGGGGGACCCTATGTCAATTGATTTGTTAATTTTTACTGTACAATATAGAGCCACAGACAGTGCTTGTGATTGAGTGTAGGCAGATGCTATCACACAGGCTGGGGGTGCGTCTGACTGCAACCAATCACAGATGCCAGGATTGCCTGTGGGCGGAGAAAGCAGTGCATATGCAATGAAGGTAATGCGTGGCCCAGGAAGTGAAGTAGAGGCCTCAGGAGCAGAGTTCAGCCGCGCCCGGAGCCTCAGTAAGTATGAAGCACTTGCTTCATTCTTATTCCCATAGTTGTCGGTTCCAGATCAACGCCCGGCACTCGGGTAAGTTTAAAACCATATATCTATTAGTCACTAAACACGACCTATATGAATTGTAAACATGGAAACCACCTAATTATACATGAAGCTCAACGAAGAAAACAGTGGTATTGATCCAATCTATTTTAAAATATTTTTATTTTATTCAAATAATTTAAAACATGATTAAAATAAGCAAGAAGTTCACAATATGGGAAATCACAGGCAAAACAGAACCCAATTGTAATGATTGCATTCAGTATTTATAAAGCCTAAGTGGGGTACCAATACACAGGAAGAGTCTTATACGTATAATGCAGATAGTAATCAATTAGTTAAATTTCCTGAGACAGGAGTTTGCACTATAACGTTTGTAAATTACAACCTGTGTTTCTCCCTCTTGACATTATCACATTAGTCTACCCGACTCAAGACAATAATTATCATTAGGGTTACATGAAGTTACTAACCAGTTTTTGCTGTCTGCTTGTGTGACACCCGAGCGTCCTGACGCGCGTTTCACCTCTTCATCAGGGAACGCTCCCTGATGAAGAGGTGAAACGCGCGTCGGGACGCTCGGGTGTCACACAAGCAGATAGCAAAAACTGGTTAGTAACTTCATGTAACCCTAATGATAATTATTGTCTTGAGTCGGGTAGACTAATGTGATAATGTCAAGAGGGAGAAACACAGGTTGTAATTTACAAACGTTATAGTGCAAACTCCTGTCTCAGGAAATTTAACTAATTGATTACTATCTGCATTATACGTATAAGACTCTTCCTGTGTATTGGTACCCCACTTAGGCTTTATAAATACTGAATGCAATCATTACAATTGGGTTCTGTTTTGCCTGGGATTTCCCATATTGTGAACTTCTTGCTTATTTTAATCATGTTTAAATTATCTGAATAAAATAAAAATATTATAAAATAGATTGGATCAATACCATTGTTTTCTTCGTTGAGCTTCAAGTTTAACACCATGCGGATTTGGACTCTTACAGTCCGGGTCCGCTCATCACTATTCAGAAGCGAAGGAGCACAATTTTGCCTGGAATAGATTGCAGAAGCCATGGCACATTTGAAGAGCCCCTGACATGCCAAAACAGCAGAAACTCCCAACAAGTGACTCCATTTTGGAAACTACACCTCTTGAGATACTCATGTGGGGGTGCAGGGAGTACATTTTTAAACCACATGTGATTCAGAGAATTGTGTATGGGCTGACCGAATGAAAATTACCATTTTTCCATTAAAATGTTTCTTTGGCCCCATGTTTTTAATTTGTAAAGAGGTAATGGGAGAAAAAAAACGATACAACATGCTGTGCAGTGTCTTCCGAGTATGCCAGTACCTCATATGTGGTCAAAAACTACTTTTGAGGCACAGTACAAAGTGAAGAAGGGAAGGAGCGTCATATTGACATGCAGATTTTGCTGGAATGGTTGGGGGTGCCATGTCACCTAGGTTGGGAACTCTCTCCCAAACACGTCACATGGTACATCAAAGGTCGTTAAGGAGTTAAAAGTAACTATCTGTTGGAATGGAACAACCTGTGTGATGTTTATGTAGGACAGCTAAATATTATCAGCACAGAAGGGGTTAATGCTCCCAGTAATGGGGAATCTACATACCTCCACCTGCAGAGCTGCACACTGGATGATTGAGCCTAGAATGTATGGGCTCCTTGCAGGTTAGTGGGCGTGACCGGCTTCCTTGGTGAATGTGGTGATATTTAGCCTAGATATGTGGCTGCTCTGTGCTTACAGGACCTGTGATGATGTCACATGGAGGGGAGGAGTCAGGGGTCACATGATCAGCTGCTCAGTGTGTGCAGGACTCTGCTGTGCTGGATGAGGGGAAGTTTATGTGTGGGGTCAGGAGGGATTTACAGTGTGAATGTAGCAGAGCCGTGTGTGTGTGTGTGTGTGTGTGTACAAGGTGTAGGGAGTGGAGACGTGTATGATGTGTACGAAGCGGAGCTATGTTTGTATGACGTGTACTGAGCGGAGCCGTGTGTATACGACATTTACAAAGCAGAGCCATGAGTGTACGACGTCTGCGGAGCAGAGCCATGAGTGTACGACGTCTGCGGAGCAGAGCTATGAGTGTACGATGTCTTTGGAGCGGAGCAGTGTGTGTATGACGTGTACGGAGCAGAGCCGTGTGTGTACGGAGCGGAGCCGTGTGTGTACGGAGCGGAGCCGTGTGTGTACGGAGCGGAGCCGTGTGTGTACGGAGCGGAGCCGTGTGTGTACGACGTGTACAGAGCAGAGCCGTGTGTATACAACATTTACAGAGCAGAGCCATGAGTGTACGACGTCTGCGGAGCAGAGCCATGAGTGTACGATGTCTGTGGAGCAGAGCAGTGTGTGTATGACGTGTACGGAGCAGAGCCGTGTGTGTACGGAGCGGAGCCGTGTGTGTACGGAGCGGAGCCGTGTGTGTACGACGTACAGAGCAGAGCCGTGTGTATACGACATTTACAGAGCAGAGCCATGAGTGTACGACGTCTGCGGAGCAGAGCCATGAGTGTACGATGTCTGTGGAGCAGAGCAGTGTGTGTATGACGTGTACAGAGCAGAGCCATGTGTATACGACATTTACAGAGCAGAGCCATGAGTGTATGATATCTGTGGAGCGGAACAGTGTGTGTACGACGTGTACGGAGCAGAGTGTGTACAACTTGTACAGAGTAGAGCTATGTGTATACGACATTTGCAGAGCAGAGCTATGAGTGTACAATGTCTGTTGAGCGGAGCAGTGTGTGTATGACTTGTACGAAGCAGAGCAGTGTGTGTATGGAGCAGAGCCATGAGTGTACGACGTGTACGGAGCACAGCCGTGCAAGGTGGATAAAAATCAATGGTTTTTTTAAAAAAAAAATCTGATTTTTTTTATTTAAATTGGATTTTTTTATTTAAATCGGATTTTTTTCAATAAACTGCTTTTTGAGGAAAATATTTTACCATCCAAAGGTTCTTCCATCATGAGATAAAGCTGAGTTGTTTAACTTAGTAGAATAAAGGCTGTATATGTGTAACATTCACAATGCCATGCTCTTCCAGAGGTTTCTGTAGGATTAGTGGGCAGTTTCTCTCCTATATTATCACAGACGCTCGCTTTACTTACGCAGTTCTCAAAACTGAATTTGACTCCGCAGAGGTCCCAGCCTCTTTTTCACGGCAAAAATATTACAACATGAACAGAGTTGAGAAAAAGACCTTAATCCTATTGTTCTACAAACCTATGAATACAGAATCAACCCCTTCAGTGCCAAGTCCAAGAAGTTAGACAATATGTTTCTGATTGTTTGGAGTGGAATAGATCTGCACAACACAAGAAGAATGTGAATCTAAGTGTGAGGAGGAGGAAGGGCAAGCAGACAAGAAAATGAAAGTGAAACTTTGAGCAATACTGCAGCATAGCCACAGACAGACAAGTCTGGATCTGTTTGTGTGTACGATCTGAGGTTTATTACATTCTTTCTTTATAATGGCAGCAGGCCATAAAAGAGACCCAGTTTGGGAATATTTTAATGAAGCTCCTTCACCTATCGGTAAGGCAGGCATGCGTGCAAAATGCAAACGATGCAACAAAGAGATGCAAGACCTGGTGGCGCGAATGAGGCAACATCATGAGAAGTGCGGTGATGAAGATGACCAAAGAAACACTTCTGAACAGGCAGGATCTTCAGGTTGGTAAACATTTTTATTGAATCCTATTTCTAAAGACTGAACTGTCATGTGTGAGAAAAATTATATTTCTTATTATTACTACATGTTACTGTCATTTGGTACAGTTATGAAGAAAAACAAATATTCCTTTTGGGGCAGGGGCAGTGATGTGTTGTGTACAATAAGCAGAAATTGTATAATAAACAATAAAATAACAGCATTGACTTTTTTTGTTTAGGGGAATTCATGGATTCTGGAAACTATCCACCTCCAAGATCACCATCATCCTGTTCTACAGTTTCAGAGTTATCCATCCAGGATAGTGCTTCATTAGCAGCAGCATCATCATCAGACACCCACAGCCACATATCACCATCACCCAAAAGGAAGAAAAAACCTTTACCTCCTGGAACCACCATAGATAGGTTTGTGATAAGAAGTAGCAGATTAGAAAAAGAGTTGATTGATGAAAAAATTGCCCAGTTTATTTATGCAACGAACTCTTCTTTCCGTCTGACTGAGAACCCACATTTCATTAATATGGTTCAGTCACTGAGACCAGGATACAGTCCACCCAGCAGAGCTGATGTTGCAGGGAAACTGCTGGATCAAGTGTACGACAGAGAAATGGAGCAATGTGCAACAGCTCTGGAGGGTAAAATTGTTAACCTAAGTATTGATGGGTGGAGTAATGTCCACAATGATCCTATTGTATGTGCTTGTATAACAACAGAAGAAGGTAAAGTCTTCCTTGCACAAACAATTGATACGTCAGGAAATGCACACACAGTAGAATACTTACAAGAAGTGACAGTAAAATCTATAACGACGTGAACAAAAATTCAAATGTCTAGTACGCAGTTTGGTCACTGACAATGCTTCAAACCTATCCAAGATGAGAAGAGATTTAGAAGAGCAGGGAGGGAATACAAAGCTGCTAATAACATATGGTTGCAGTGCTCATTTGCTGCACCTCTTAGCCAAAGACTTAAGTGTTCCAGAAATAAAGGCTAATGTTGTTGAAATTGCTAAATACTTCCGTAATAATCATTTTGCTGCAGCAGCTCTGAAAAGGATGGGTGGAACCAAGCTAACGCTCCCACAAGATGTTAGATGGAACTCTGTGGTGGACTGTTTTGAGCAGTATATCAAAAACTGGCCTATTCTGATGACACTTTGTGAAGAAAATCGAGATAAAATAGATGGCACTGTCACGGCCAAAATCCTCAACATTGAGCTTAAGAGAAATGTTGAACATATGCTGAGCTTCCTGAAACCCATCTCTCAAGCTTTAAACAAAATACAGAAAAATAGCTGTTTTATTGCGGATGCTGTTGAAATTTGGAAGGAACTGAGTGAACACTTAAAAACAGAACTACACATGGACAGAATTAAATTACAAGCAGTAAACAAACGAATGGGACAAGCACTGACTTTAGCTCATTTTTTGGCAAATATTGTCAATATCCAATATCAGGGTCAAAACCTAAGTGCTGAGGAAGAGGAGTTAGCTATGACATGGGTATCCAGCAATCATCCATCTTTAATGCCAACTATAATAAACTTCAGAGCTAAGGGGGAACCATTCAAGAAATATATGTTTGCTGAAGATATTTTAAGGAAGGTCACACCAGTAAACTGGTGGAAGTCACTTTAGCGCTTGGATTTAGAGACTGTTCAAGTAATGATTTCACTTTTAACAGCAGAAGCTTCTTCTGCAGGCGTTGAAAGAATATTCTCTTCCTTTGGACTCATTCATTCTAAATTGAGAAATCGGTTGGGACCCAATAAAGCAGGAAAGCTTGTTTTTCTTTTCCAGATTATGAATAGGAACAAAGAAGAAGATGATGATGATGAAGATGACGACAAGTGAGCTACAGAGGACAGCAGGGACAGTAGTATTTAAGTTTTTCATGTGTCGGCTGGGCTGACAGTCTAAGTTTCTTAAAATATATATATATATATTTTGTTTAGCCAAATTAGTTAACAAACATGGATATTTTGTTTAAGCAAATAACTTATGCTGTAATGTTGTTATTGTTTCAGTTGAATAAATCTATTTAAATTATTAAGTTCAGGATTATTTTTCTCCTTCCTAAGTACAACAGAACAGTGGTGTCCAAATATGAATGATTAACCCATTAAACTGGGGAGAAAAAAGTAATATAAAAAGTGATTCTAAAAATCTTCATCTACTTGCATGTTAAAGTAGCAAGAACTAGTTTAGGTAGAAACTTTGATTTAAATCACTGATTTAAATCAAGCCTTACTGACTAGTGATTTAAATCGTGATTTAAATCGTGATTTAAATCAGTTAGATTTAAATCAAATCCACCCTGGAGCCGTGTGTGTACGACGTGTACAGAGCAGAGCCATGAGTGTACGACATTTACAGAGCAGAGCCATGAGTGTACGACGTCAGCGGAGCAGAGACGTGTGTATACGACGTTTACAGAGCAGAGCCATGAGTGTACGATGTCTGTAGAGCGGAACAGTGTGTGTATGACGTGTACGGAGCAGAGTGTGTACAACTTGTACAGAGTAGAGCTATGTGTATACGACATTTGCAGAGCAGAGCCATGAGTGTACGACGTCAGCGGAGCAGAGACGTGTGTATACGACGTTTACAGAGCAGAGCCATGAGTGTACGACGTCTGTGGAGCTCAGCCGTGTGTGTAAGTCTACGGAGCGGAGTTGCCTGTGTACGAGGTGTACAGATCAGTCTTACCACAGTTTGCTGTTTCTGCAGCTGGTGTGGACTTGCTGTGTGTTCTTCTCTACTCTTTCAGACATAATGTATTGTAATGGGTCCACATGGATGTCTACCATCATATCCAGCAGTCACATACACTGGAGACCAAATTTAGAGACCCCACAATATCCTAAATGTTGCGTGTTAGCCAACACGGTACAAAGATATATTATACCTGTATGTAAATGTTGCGGTCATTGTGTCGTCCTATGTGATTAGATCCTAACATGTATTTAACAGTATTTTCAGCTTATTTCATAAACTGAATATATTTTAAATAGATAAATATGTAAATGAGATAAATGTAAAAGAACACTGATCAAAATTAGAGAACACTTTCAGATACCTGCAAGTTATTGGTGTTAACCTGGCACCTGATGTTAATTTCCTTAATTATCTGACAAACCCTATGTAGCTGGCAGCCTAACTTTAAAATTTTCACTGACTTTGCAAAAATGTTGTGCTGTTCCAAAGTGACTGAAACCCTCCGGCAGTAGGTTGTCCAGATGAAGGCCAAAGGGTGACCCTATCAGCCATAGGAAGAGAAGTTGGTTGTTCCAAGTTTGTGATTTCGAGAATATTACATCTTTACAACAGCACAAACTCTTGCAAGTCCCTCAAGAAGGCTGGTCACCCTTCAAAGACAAATGCAAGAGGACAGGATAATGCGGAAAATCTCCAACACTAACACTGGGGAACAATTTTTTTTCCATTTTCTATTGCATGAGGTTTTAGGCTATGTGTGCACTAGAAAAGTGATTTTTATCAAGAAAATTTCTAGAGAAACTTCTGGGGGTTGAAGATTACCGCACCTGAGGTAAAAAAACTGCACCAAAACTGCGGGGAAAATGCATGCGGTTTTGCCACGTTTTTGGTGCGTTTTTGCCGCGGTTTTTCCGCAGGTTGGTCCCTGCGTTTTTTTATGCTGTAAACTGCAATAAATAATATAGATAATAGATAGATAATCGATAGATAGATAGACAGATAATGGATAGAGAGAAAGATGAATAGATAGATGAGAAAGACCTATATAATGTCCCACCTCCCTGCATATTCAAAGCTGGCATCCTTTAGTGACTTTCATGTGGCACTAAAGGGTGCTTAGCCTTGTATTTAGCCAAAAAATAAATAAATAATTAAAAAAAAAAAAGACGTGAGGTCCCCCCTATGTTTTGTAGCCAGCTAGGGTAAAGCAGACGGCTGCAGCCTGCAAACCACAGCTGGCAGCTTTACCTTGGCTGGTAATCCAAAACAGAGGGCACCCCACGCTGTTATTTTACATTAAATAAATCATTTAAAACAAAAAACGTGGGGTCCCCCCAAATTGGATCACCAGCCAAGGTAAAGCGGACAGCTGGGGTCTGGTATTCTCAGACTAGGGAGGTCCACCATTACTGGACACTCCCCAGCCTAAAAATAGCAGGCCACAGCCACCCCAGAAGTGGTGCATCCATTAGGCGTGCCAATCCTGGCGCTTTGCCCCAACTCATCCCGTTGCCCTGGTGCGGTGGCAAAAAGGGTAATATATGGAGTTGATGCCAGATGTGTAATGTCACCTGGCATTAGTGATGTCAAGCGTCTATCAGATACCTGACATCACCAACCCAGTCAGTAATAAAAAAAGACAACAAAAAAAGTTTTATTTGAAAAACACTCCCCAAAACATTACCTCTTTCACCAATTTATTGAAAAGAACAATCAAATCCGGGTACAGCGTAATCCAATAAGGGGGTCCCACGATGATCCATACCATAGTCACTGTCCCAGTCAATGAAGAACAGAATGTTCCCCATTGGCTGGGAGAGTAGTGCAGTGACCTGAGCTAACATCAATAGGTCAGCCCAGTTCACTGCAGTGGATGACGAGCGCTGCTGTCAGGAGGTTAGATGAGATCATTACCTGCTGTGACGATCTCCTGCTCTCCTGACATCAGCGCTGTCACTGTCTTCTATCAGTAGCATTAGCACATACATAGGTACAATCTGCTGACAGAGCCTCTTTAATGTTTTACAAACATCACTTTTATATAATTGTAGTTGTTTTGAAATGTAAAAAATTATATTATCTGATAAAAACACCCTCTTATTTTGTTTTTAGATTGACTCATGGCTTCCTTTGCGTAGGCGTAAATGTAAGAATACTCCTGACACCTTCTGTTATATATGTGGCTGTTATACACTTCAACGTCAAAGGCGCAATATTTAACCCCATTACGACCGCGTTACGTTTTAAAACGGCACCAAAAAAGGGTACTTATTCCTTTCTGCCGTTTTAAAACGGCGGGCAGAAAAAAGTGTATAGCGCCCCCCAGCGTCAGAAAATCTCCGGGGTTTCAGCTGCCGGGGGTAGCTGAGACCCTGGAGATCATGATTCGGGCCGGTTTTTCCGGTCCCCAGTCACGTGATGACCGGTATACACCGTATACCGATCATCAAGTTATAGTAAATGACTGCGCGGGTAAAAAATGATTTATCTCCCATCTGGCATGATCAAACATGTCAGATGGGAGATAAATCTCTTTCTCGGTTCCCTCCGGTCCCCCGGTGTCCCCAAAGTGCCCCCCCCGACCCCCAACCCCCTCCCGAAAATCCAAGATGGCCGCGCGCACCGCCGAGCACAGCAGCGCGCCGGTCACATTCACACTGTTCCTATGGTTTCTGTCGTATGTGCCATAACACATACGACAGAAACCTGCTCCCCAGGCCCTGCCAAGTCATCCCCTATCCCCCCCGGTGTTCCCCGGTGTCATACATACCTGTCGGAGCGCTGATCCCCCGCGGCCCCCTCCTCCGGCTCCTTCACAGCAGACGCCGGTCACATGTGCCGAGCAGCTGACAGCTTCCTGTGTTCAGGACGCTGGCTGCTGCTGCTGCTCGGCACACTGCAGCTGTGACCCAGGGAGGGTGGGTGCAGATTCATTGCACCCACTCTCCTCAAATGGAGGGTCCTCACACCTAGAAAATGGGGGATACGTTCCCTGAACGTGTCCCCCATATTCTAGAAGGTCCAGAGTCGACGTGGGACGTCCAAATGGCTTACAGCGGATTTTTTTTTTTCTTTTCAATAAATTGGCTAATCAGGGAATGTTTTGGGGAGTGTTTTTTCAAATAAATTTTTTTTTGTTGTCAATTTTTTTTTTTATTACTGTCAATTAGTTATGTCGGGTATCTGATAGACGCCGTGACATAACTAATTGCTGGGCTTGATGCCAGGTGACATTACACATCTGGTATCAACCCCATTTATTACCCCGTTTGCCAACGCACCAGGGCGCGGGATGAGCTGGGGCGAAGCGCCAGAATTGGCGCATCTAATGGATGCGCCATTTCTGGGGCGGCTGCGGCCTGCTATTTTTAGGCTGGGAAGAGTCCAATAACCATGGCTCTTCCCATCCTGAGAATACCAGACCCCAGCTGTCAGCTTCACCTTGGCTGGTGATCTAATTTGGGGGGACCCCACGTTTGTTTTTGTTTTTTTTAATTATTTATTTATAAATAATTAAAAAAAAAAAACAGCTTGGGGAGCCCTCCAAATTGATCACCAGACAAGATGAAGCTGTCAGCTGTGGTTTGCAGGCTACAGCTGTCTGCTTTACCCTAGCTGGCTATCAAAAATAGGGGGGACCCCACGTCATTTATTTTAATTATTTTTTTTTCTTTTGGGCTAAATTCAAGGCTAGGCACCCTTTAGTGTCTCATGAAAGGCACTAAAGGGCGCCAGCTTAGAATCTGCAGAGGGGGGTGGACATTATATATATATGTTTGACATCTATCCATTCATCCATTGTAGCATTTTACGCTGTGCCCACAATCAGGGTTTGCAGCGTTTTGGGCGCAGAGTGTTTTCCCTGCGTCCATAACGCTGCGTTGTGCAGTAGAAGCACAGTGGAAGGATTTTTAGAAATCTCGTGCCCACTGTGTTTCTTTTCTCTGCAGCATAAACCGACCTGTGGCGCAGCTTCCCGAGCCTCAGCATGTCAATTTATGCTGCGGAGATGAGTGTTTTCTGCAGGTAGAATAGAGCCAAAGTCCACAGCAGCCTGAACCCAAATCGTGGCCATGGGCAGCTGCGTTCTCCCGTGGACAACACTCACATCTCTGCAGGAAGGCTGACACTGTGTACTAGCAACATTTTTGTGAAGTACCTGTGTATTCAAAATGCTTACTATACTCCTGAAGAAAATCCTTGAGGGGTCTAGTTTCCAAAATGAGGTCACTTGTGGGGGGTTTCTGATGTATAGGTACCCAAGGGGCCCTGCTAATGTGACATGGTGCGCGCAATTTACTTCAACTTTTCCAAAATTCAAATGGTGCTCCTTCCATTCCAAGCCCTCCCATTTATCCAAACAAAGGTTTTTGGCCACATGTGGGGTATCCCTGCGCTCACAAGAAATTAGATAACCTGAGGAGTACACGTTTTGTTGTTGCCTCTTGAAAAAGTGAGAAATGTGTCGCTAAATCAAGATTTTTGTGAAAAAAATGAAAATTTCAATATGGCAACCTAAGCTTATCAAATTCTGTGAAGTATTCGTGGATTCAAAATGCTCAATATACACCTCGATAAAAGCCTTGAGGTGTCTTGTTTCCAGAATGGGGTCACTTGTGGGGGACCTCCACTGCTTAGGCACCTCAGGGGCTCTCCTAATGCAACATGGCGTCCGCTATTGATTCCAGCCAATTTTGCAGTCAAGTTGCACTCCTTCTCTTCCGAGCCCTGCAGTGTGCCCAAACAGTTGATTTCCACCACGTACAAGATATCACCAAACTCAGGAGAAATTGCGCAATAAATTTCATGGTGATTTTTTTCCTGTTACCCTTGTGAAAAAAAAAACTACCTGGTTGAAGTAACAATTTTGTGGTAAAATTTTATTTTTTTATTTTCATGGCTCAACATTATAAACTTCTGTAAAGCACCTGGAGGTTCAGGGTACTCACCAAACATCTAGATAAATTCCTTGAGGGGCCTAGTTTCCAATATGGGGTCACTTGTGGTGGTTTTTTGCTGTTTACATACCTTAGGGGTCCTCCAAATGTGACATGGTGCCCGCAATCTTTTTCAGCCAAATTTCCTTTCCAAAATTCAAATATTGCTCCTTCCGTTCCAAGCCCTCCCAATTCTCCAAACAAAGGTTTCAGACCACAAGTGAGGTATCACCGCGCTCATAAAAAAGTGGGTAACAAACATTGGGGTGAAATTTTTGGAATTACCTCTTGAAAAAGTGAAAAAATTGATGCTAAAGCAACATTTTTGAGAAAAAAATGAAAATTTTCAATGTGACAATGTAACGTTATCAAAATCTGTGAAGTACCTGTGGATCCAAAATGCTCACTATACCCCTAGATAGAAGCCTTGAGGGGTCCACTTTCCAAAATGGCGTCACTTGTGAGGAGTTTCTTCTGTTTAGGTACCTTAGCGGACCTGTAAATGCAACATGGTGCCCGCAATCTATTTCAGCCAAATTTGCTTTCCAAAATTCAAATATTGCTCCTTCTGTTCCGAGCCCTCACATTTGTCCAAACAAAGGTTTCTGACCACATGTGGGGTGTTGGCGCGTTCATAAGAAAGTGGGTAACAAGTTTTGGGGTTCATTTTGTTGTGTTATTTCTTCTAAAAGTGAATAAATTTGGGGTAGAGCAACATTTTAGGTAAAATTTTATTTTTTGCTTTTTTTCATTCCACTTTGCTTTAGTTCCTGTGAAGCACCTGAAGGGTTAATAAACTTCTTGGATGTGGTTTTGAGTACTTTGAGGGGTGCTGTTTTGAGAATGGTGTCACTTTTAGGTATTTTCTGTCACTTAGGCCTCTCAAAGTCACTTCAAATGTGATGTGGTCCCTAAAAAAATGGTTTTGTGAATTTTGTTGAAAACATGGGAAATTGCAGATGAACTTTGACCCCTTCTAACTTCCTAACCCCAAAACATTTTGTTTCAGAAATTGCGCTAATGTAAAGTAGACATGTGGGAAATGTTATTTATTAACTGTTTTGTGTGACATAACTCTCTGGATTAAGGGCATAAAAATTAAAAGTTTGAAAATTGCAAAATTTTCAAAATTTTCATCAAATTTCCGATTTTTTCACAAATAAAAGCAAAAAATATCGTTCTAAATTTATAACTATCATGAAGTACAATATGTCACGAAAAAACAATGTCAGAATCACCGGGATCCGTTGAAGCGTTCCAGAGTTATAGCCTCATAAAGTGACACTGATCAGAATTGCAAAAAATGGCCTGGGCATTAAGGACAAAACTGGCTCCGTCCTTAAGGGGTTAATCATTTGTGACACGTGCATATATTGCCTATTTTCAAGTTCCCCTTGACGATCAAGACAAGAATTGGGCTCCTCATATTGTGTGTCATAATTGTGAGGAAATGCTCCATGACTGGACAAAAGGAAAACACAAAGCAATGCCTTTTGGTATGCCCATGGTTTGGTGTTAACTTAAGGATCACAGTAATGACTGTTATTTGCTGCACACTACATTAGATGATACTGTTGTTACCCCCAGTGTGAGCCGTTTAAACACTGCAAGCAATTCACACTGGGCCGAACACTGAATGTACCTGGGCACAACGATGCTCGCGTGAGTGGTTTGCATTCGTAAAGCCCCTAAACTCTGTTTTTTGGAGTTTTTTTTGTAAAGTCTGTGTTTGGTATGAACACTGAACCTCTGTTTCGCTAGTTTCTCTGTTTCTAGTCTTAACTGTTGTATTTTTTTTTTCTTGCATAATTTGTCAACATGCTAACTTAACCACTTCATGACTAGGAGGTTTTTAGTTTTTGCACTTTCATTTTGTCCAAAAGCCTTAACGTTTTTATATATCTACAGTCATATGAAAAAGTTTGGGCACCCCTATTAATGTTAACCTTTTTTCTTTATAACAATTTGGGTTTTTGCAACAGCTATTTCAGTTTCATATATCTAATAACTGATGGACTGAGTAATATTTCTGGATTGAAATGAGGTTTATTGTACTAACAGAAAATGTGCAATCCGCATTTAAACAAAATTTGACCGCTGCAAAAGTATGGGCACCTCAACATAAAAGTGACATTAATATTTTGTAGATCCTCCTTTTGCAAAAATAACAGCCTCTAGTCGCTTCCTGTAGCTTTTAATGAGTTCCTGGATCCTGGATGAAGGTATATTTGACCATTCCTGTTTACAAAACATTTCCAGTTCAGTTAAGTGTGATGGTCGCCGAGCATGGACAGCCGCTTCAAATCATCCCACAGATTTTCAATGATATTCAGGTCTGGGGACTGGGATGGCCATTCCAGAACATTGTAATTGTTCCTCTGCATGAATGCCTGAGTAGATTTGGAGCGGTGTTTTGGATCATTGTCTTGCTGAAATATCCATTCCCTGCGTAACTTCAACTTCATCATTGATTATTGCACATTATTGTCAAGAATCTGCTGATACTGAATCCATGCGACCCTCAACCTTAACAAGATTCCCGGTGCCGGCATTGGGCACACAGCCCCAAAGCATGATGGAACCTCCACCAAATTTTACTGTGGGATCAAGTGCTTTTCTTGAAATGCCGTGTTTGTTTGCCTCCATGCATAACGCCTTTTTGTATGACCAAACAACTCAATCTTTGTTTCATCAGTCCACAGGACCTTCTTCCAAAATGTAACTAGCTTGTCCAAATGTGATTTTGCATACCTCAGGCGACTCTGTTTGTGGCGTGCTTGCAGAAACGGCTTCTTTCGCATCACTCTCCCATACAGCTTCTCCTTGTGCAACATGCGCTGTATTGTTGACCGATGCACATTGACACCATCTGCAGCAAGATGATGCTGCAGGTCTTTGGATGTGGTCTGTGGATTGTCCTTGACTGTTCTCACCATTCTTCTTCTCTGCCTTTTCTGATATTTTTCTTGGCCTGCAACTTCTGGGCTTAACAAGAACTGTACCTGTGTTCTTCCATTTCCTTACTATGTTCCTCACAGTGGAAACTGACAGTTTAAATCTCTGAGACAACTTTTTGTATCCTTCCCCTGAACAACTATGTTGAATAATCTTTGTTTTCAAATCATTTGAGAGTTATGAGAAGCCCATGATGCCACTCTTCATAGGAGATTCGAATAGGAGAACAACTTGCAAGTGACCACCTTAAATACCTTTTCTCATGATTGGATACACCTGCCTATGAAGTTCAAAGCTCAATGAGGTTACAAAACCAATTTAGTGGTTTAGTAAGTCAGAAAAAAGTAGTTAGGAGTGTTCAAATCAAGAAATTGATAAGGGTGCCCATACTTTTGCATCGGTCAAATTTTGTTTAAATGCGGATTGCACATTTTCTGTTAGTACAATAAACCTCATTTCAATCCAGAAATATTACTCAGTCCATCAGTTATTAGATATATGAAACTGAAATAGCTGTTGCAAAAACCCAAATTGTTGTAAATAAAAAAGGTTAACATTAATAGGGGTGCCAAAACGTTTTCATACGACTGTGTGTATATATATATATATATATATATATATATATAAAACACTATGTAAAACACTATGTAAGTGGCAAAAAAAACAGTTTTTAACAAAAACATACTAAATAATAAAATAACATTTAGTATATTGCTTATATTTAAGTGAAAAATTTATTGTAGTAATTGTAGCAAAAAACCAAATTGTTATAAAAAAAAAAAGGTTAACATTAATAGGGGTGCCCAAACTTTTTCATATGACTGTATCTCTGTAGCTATAAGAAGGCTGTTGTTTTATTGGTGTAGTTGTGAAAGATACCAAGCATTTTAGCATACAACAATTTACTAAAACACAGAAAAAAATTAATTCCAAATATAGTTTAAAGGTGACAAAAACACAATTCCGCCATGTTTATTATTTTTGCAACGTGTTAAAAATGACAACATGGTTTTCAAAGTCTTACAGTCCTTTTTTTTTTTTGCACCTCTTTAAAAAATCTAATAAAAAAAAATAACAAAATTAAAGCATTAAATGTTTATTAACATAAATTGCTTTTGTGAGACCTAGAGCTTTTTTTATTGAAACTAATTTGGGGTACATACAAGTTCCAGCCACACAATGCGAGGGCTGCGGCTGCATTAAGTGCTGGGATGCAGATTAAAGCCTGCTTTACACGTTGCAATTTCGCATATGATATCGTATGTGATTTGCAACGCCCCCATCGTATGTGCGGCACGTTCAATTTGTTGAACGTGCCGCACAAACGATTAACCCCCGTCACACGTACTTACCCGTCCATACGACCTCGATGTGGGCTGCGAACGTCCACTTCCTGGAGTGGGAGGGACGTTCGGCGTCACATCGACGTCACGCGCCGGCCAATAGAAGTGGAGGGGCGGAGATGAGCGGGAGGTAAACATCCCGGCCACCTCTTTCCTTCCGCATTGCCGGCTGGAGCCGCGGGAGGCAGGTAAGATCTGTTCAATGTTCCCGGGGTGTCACACACTGCGATGTGTGCTGCCTCGGGAACATTGAACAACCCGACGTGCAATTCGTCAGGATTCAACGACGTGTATGCAATGAACATTTTAACGTTCAATTGCAATCGCACATACCTGTCACACTCTACAATGTACCTTACGATGCCGGATGTGCGTCACTTACGACGTGACCCCGCCGACACATTGTAAGATATATTGTAGCGTGTAAAGCGGGCTATAGTCATGACCAAACATGTTGGCACCCTGGAAATTGTTCCACAAAATGAAGCATTTATCCCAGAAAATTATTGCAATGACATGTTTTGCTATACACGTTTATTTTGTCTGTATTGGAAAAACACAAAGAAAAAAAACCTGAAAGAATGCAAATTGGACATAATTTCTCACAAAAGTCCAAAAATCGGCCGGACAAATTGTTCACACGCTCAACTTAACCCCTTAACGACCAGCCGATATTTCGCTTTCCGTTTGCTTGTTTTTTCGCCATATTTTTTCAATCAATATGGTCATGTGAGGGCTCATTTGTTGCGGAATGAGCTGTACTTTTAAATGAAACCATAAGTTTTACCATATAGTGTACTGATAAACAGCAAAAAAAAATCCAAATGCGGAATAATTGCAAAAAAAGTGAGATAGCACTGTTGTTTTTGAGATATTTTATTCACTGTGTTCACTACAGTGGTACCTCGCTTAACGAGTAACCCACATAACGAGATTTTCGCTATACAAGCAAAGCTTTCTGTAAATTTGTAAGCCGCTTTACGAGAAAGCTTTGCTGTACGAGCGAAATTCTCACCTCACACACTTCCGGTTTCGTCCATCCACCACACTCTGACCCGCACTTGCAGTCCACACAAGCACACACATGTACGCACAAACACACACGCATGCACGCACATACAGTATTATGCTCACCTTACCTTCTGTTCCACCGCCGGCCTCATGGATCTTGTAGTTCCCGGGTACATCGCGACGTCCTCGCGGCGAACTACAAGACCCAGGAGGCCGGCGGTGGAACGGAAGGTAAGGTGAGCATATAACATAGTGTACCTTACGTTTCATCGCCGGCCTCCTGGGTGCTGTAGTGCGCCGCTCCACTCCGTTCCACGCTGGGATTCTGCCTCCATAGCGACGAGGGAGGAACCTCCTGTCACCGCTGCTGAATGACAGAGCGCTGGCCAATCAGAGGCAAGCAGCTCTGTCTTGACGTCAGCGCTCTAGCAGGGAAGTTCCTGCCTCGTCGTTATGGAAACGCGATACACGGCCCGGCCCCGTACTGGTGAACAGCAAGTCCCAGGAGACCGGCGATGGAGCGGAATGTAAGGTGAGCATGTAGTATGTGCGTGTGCATGTGTGTTTGTACATGTTTGTGTGTGTTTGTGCATGTGTGGAATGACAGAATAGGGGACCAGGATGGGACATTTAACCCGTTGTGGAACGGATCGTCAGCACTGGAATGATTTCCTATGGGAAATCTTGCTTTGCTGAACGAGTACCTTGTTTAACAAGCACAGTCCCAGAACGGATTGTTCTCGTTAAGCAAGGTACCACTGTATATGGTAAAACTGATGTGCCAGTGTGATGCCGGAGGTCAGTGTGAGACACCAAACATGTATAGGTTTACTTTTACCTAAGCGGTTAAATAAAATCAGAAAATTGTCCGAAAAAAGTGTCACACGTCTTATTCCGTCACCCATAGCGTTCTCATTTTTCAGGGTCCATGGCTCAATGATGACTTATTTTTTGCGTCTCAAACTGCCATTTTTAACGATACCATTTTTGCGTAGATGCTGCGTTTAGATCGCCTGTTATTGCATTTAGCACAAAATTTGTGGCGACCAAAAAATGGATTTTTATTGCTGCTATGCCGTTTACTGATCAGATGAATTGATTTTATATTTTGACTGATCGGGCAGTTCTGAACGCGTTGATACCAAATATGTGTATAGTTTTCATTTTTTTAACCCTTTCATTTTCAATGGGGCGAAAGGGGGGTGATTTGATCTTTTTATTTTTTTTTTACTTTTTTAAAACTTTTTTTATTTTTATAGTCCCTCTAGGGGATTAAATGGATCAGCAATCTGATTGCTCTGCCATATATGCTGATCACTGCTACACAGCTGTGATCAGCAGATATGCTCATTTTCTGTCTCACCCAGTTCTGGGATGGGTGAAACCGAAAGTAAGTCATGTGATCACGTCACGTGACTTCCAGTATCGGCCGGTGCGTAAATGTTTACCGCCGATGCCTTTATAATGGCGCTGTCACATATTGACAGCGCCATTTAAGGGGTTAAACGGCACGGACAGATAAAGATTCTGCTCATGCCTGGCAGGCACACATCTCAGCTGTAAAAATCAACTGAGATGTGCGCCGATCGCTGCAAGCTGCCGGCAGCAGACCGCGGTCATTCAGGGGTTAATATTTGGTTGCACCCAATTTGAAATACATAACTGCAAATAATCACTTCCTACAACCATCAACAAGCTTCTTATACCGCTCACCTGGAATTTCAGACTCTTCTTTTGCAAAGTGCTCCAGGTCTCTCATATTTGAAGACGCCTTCTTTCAACAGCAATTTTAAAATCTCTCCACAGGAACTTAATGAGATTTAGATACAAACTCATTGCTGCCACTTCAGACCTCTCCAGTGCTTTGTTCCCATCCTTTTCTGGGGACTTCTTAAAGTATGTTTGGGGTCATTTTCCTGCTGAAGATCCATGACCTACACTGTGTGCAGAATTATTAGGCAAATGAGTATTTTGATCACATGATACTTTTTACACATGCTGTCCTACTCCAAGCTGTATAGGCTTGAGAGCCAACTACCAATTAAGTAAATCAGGTGATGTGCATTTGTGTAACGAAGAGGGATGTGGTGTAATTACATCAACACCCTTTATTATGTGTGCTTAATTATTAGGCAACTTCCTTTCCTTTGGCAAAATGGGTCAGAAGAGAGATTTGATGGGCTCTGAAAAGTCCAAAATTGTGAGATGTCTTGGAGAGGAATGAAGCAGTCTTGAAATTGCCAAACTTTTGAAGCGTGATCACCGAACAATCAAGCGTTTCATGGCAAATAGGCAACAGTGTCGCAAGAAGCATGTTGCGCAAAATAAGTGCCCATGAAATAAGGAAAATCAAGCGTGAAGTTGCCAAGATGCCATTTGCCACCAGTTTGGCCATATTTCAGAGCTGCAACGTTACTGGAGTATCAAAAAGCACAAGGTGTGCCATACTCAGGGACATGGCCAAGGTAAGGAAGGCTGAAAAACAACCACCTTTGAACAAGAAACATAAGATAAGACATAAAGACTGGGCCATGAAATATCTTAAGACTGATTTTTCAAAGGTTTTATGGACTGATGAAATGAGAGTGACTATTGATGGGCCAGAGGCTGGATCAGTAAAGGGCAGAGAGCTCCACTCCGACTCAGACACCAGCAAGGTGGAGGTGGGGTACTGGGATCATCAAAGATGAACTTGTGGGACCTTTTTGGGTTGAGGATGGAGTGAAGCTCAGCTCCCAGACCTACCTCCAGTTTCTGGAAGACAATTTCTTCAAGCAGTGGTACAGGAAAAAGTCGGTATCGTTCAAGAAAAACATGATTTTCATGCAGGACAATTCTCCATCACATGCATCCAACTACTCCACAGCGTGGCTGGCCAGTAAAGGTCTAAAAGATGAAAAAATAATGACATGGCCCCCTTGGTCATCTGATCTGAACCCTATAGAGATCCTGTGGTCCCTCACAAAATGTGAGATCTACAGGGAGGGAAAACAGTACACCTCTCGGAACAGTGTCTGGGAGGCTGTGGTGGCTGCTGCACGCAATGTTGATCGTAAACAGATCAAACAACTGATAGAATTTATGGATGGTGGGCTGTTGAGTGTCATCAGAAAGAAAAGTGGCTATATTGGGCACTAATTTTTTTGGGGTTTTGTTTTTGCATGTCAGAAATGTTTATTTCTAAATTTTGTGCAGTTATATTGGTTTACCTGGTGAAAATAAACAAGTAAGATGGGAATATATTTGTTTTTTATTAAGTTGCCTAATAATTCTGCACAGTAATAGTTACCTGCAAAAACAGATATACTCCTAAGGTAGCCAAATTAAAAAAAAACCCCACTCCAACTTC
The DNA here is from genome assembly GCF_048569485.1 of Anomaloglossus baeobatrachus. Lineage (NCBI taxonomy): Eukaryota > Metazoa > Chordata > Amphibia > Anura > Aromobatidae > Anomaloglossus > Anomaloglossus baeobatrachus. The sequence continues at coordinate 501,925,661 of NC_134357.1, forward strand.
CAAAAATATTAAGCTTTGATATTTGAGTCTTTTTGGGTTGATTAAGAACATAGTTGTTGATCAATAATAAAAAAAAATCCTCTAAAATACAACATGCCTAATAACTCTGCACACGATGTAGAACACAAACCCAGCTTTCTGACACTGGGCACTACATTGCGACCCCAAATCCTTTGGTAATCTTCAGATTTCATGATGCCTTGCACACATTCCAGGCACCCAGTGCCAAAAGCAGCAAAAGAACCACAAAACTACTTTCAACCTCCACCATACTTGACTATAGATAATGTGTTCTTTGTAGGCCTTATTCCGTTTTTGGTAAACAGCAGAATAATGTGCTTTACTAAAATTCTTTATTTTGGTGTCATCTGTCCACAAGACGCTTTCCCAGAAGGATTTTGGTTACTCACGTACATATTGGCAAACTGCCGTCTAACTTTTTTGTCTCTGCGCCAACAGAAGGGTCCTCCTCGGTATCCTACCATAGCATTTCATTCAAATATCGACAAATAGTTCACACTGTTGCACCCTGAGGCTGCAGAACAACTTGAGTTTCTTTGGAACTTGATTGGGGCTGCTTATCCACCATCAGGACTATTCTACATTGCAGCCACTCATCAGATTTCTCTGCCATCCACATCCAGAGAGATTAGCTACAGTGCAATGGCTTTTAACTTCTTGATTATATTGCACACTGTGGACAAAAAAAACCATCAAGATCTCTGGAGATGGACTTGTAACCTTGAGGTTTAGTTCTCAAGTTCTCATACAGTTCTCTTCTCTTTCTGTTCTGTACGCTTAGTGTGGCACACATATGCACACAATGCAAAGATTGAGTCAACTTCTCTCCTTTTTTTTAATCTAGTTTTAGGTGCAATTCATCATATTGCCCACATCGGTTACTAGCGACAGTTGAGTTTGAATGAGCATCACATGCTTGAAATAAAGTTGTTTACCCACAATTTTAAAAATGTACCAACAATTTTGTCCACCCATTGTCAGGGTTTTGTGTTAATCTCCAATGTGCCTTTTTTCTCCAGTTTTTTATTGTTGTTCCAATATACACAAAGGAAATAAATGTGTAAAATAAAACGTGTAATTGCAATAATTTTCTTAGAGAAATACTTAATTTCCTGCAACAATTTCAGTTGTGCCTACACTGCTACCAGGTGTGAATCCTGTGGGATGTATGCATCTCTTGAACAGCCGTTTAGGGGTGAATAGGTCCGTGCTCAATGTCAGTGTGTTACATATTTGAAAGCCCAGATAATGGATCTACATATGCAGGTTGAGACACGCAGGAGCACTGCAAACCTGGAAAGGATTTAGAGCTCATTGTGCGGCTCTGGCTAGGGCCAGTGATATGGCGGAGGGTGTAGGTAGGCAAGATGAGGACCCAGAAGAAGGTAGCTGGATAACAGTAGAATGGGTAGGGGGAAAAGTGTCAGGAAGCCTAGTCTTGATCTGGCACAATGTAGTAAATATGACTGTTTGGCTCCTATTAGCGAAGCAGGCCTAGGATCACTACAGCAGGACATTGTTCCTAGCAACCAGGAAAACGATTGTTGTAGGAAGGAGGGAAATAGGAGTACAGCAAAGGCCAGACAGATGTTGGTGGTAGGGGACTCTATAATTAGGCGGACAGACAGGGTCACTGTGGATGCCAAAGTGTGTTGTCTGCCGCGTGCTCGTGTTTGCACAATGCAGATTGGATAGACAGATTGCTGGATGGGTTTTTCTTTCATTAAACGAGGCGAACCAACAATTTTGACCACAAGAGTATGTATAAATGCATGTGGGGTGTCACTTTTGGGTATTTTCTGTCACATAAGACCCTCCAAGTTATTTCACATGTGATATGATCCCTAAAAAAAAAAATGTTTTTATAAATTGTTGTCAGGATGAGAAAATTGCAAATAAACTTTAACCCTTCTAACTTCCAAACAAAAAAGTTATGTTTCAAAATTGGTGCTTATGTAACATAGACATGTGGGAAATGTTATTTAATAATTATTTTGTGTGATTAACTTTCTTGGTTAAAGGGGTTTTCCCCCAAACAACGTTCATTAAAATTGATTTAAATCAGTACATCTTGGAATAATAATAATGTCCACAATTAGATGTTTTTTTAAAAAAAAATTTCCTGTTCTGAGAATTTTATACATGTGCCCCTCCTATATACTGTGTAATGGCCATTTGGGACAATACAGAAACATGGTCAGATCATACCACATCTCTTGAGCCAGGGAGGACGTAATAAAGTATACAGACATTACAGCTTGAGATTGCAAATTATTCTTTCTATGATGCAAAATAATTTTTAAAAACGGGCAGGGAAATGTTTCACCTCAAAAAAAGAATCAGATACGATCCCATGCTGTGCTATCTGTATACTGTCTTTTGCGTTCTCCCCTGCCTGGGAGATGTGGTATCATCAGACCATGTCCCTGTATGGTCAATTTATTGAATGTTCTCAGTGAGAGGAACAAAATTACAATCTCCCTAATGGCTAACTAAAATTTTATATATATATATATATATATATATATATATATATATATTGCACAGGATTAAGTACACCACTGAGAGCGATGATGAGATCCCACCACCATACAATTACAGACAAAAAAATCCATTTACCTGTGGCCAAACATTTCTGTGCTTCAGGACACAACATAAACCACAAGAAAGTTGTCATATGAAAAGGCAACTTCAGATCACAGAGCCATCGCAGGGTCTGGGAATACAAATTCATTAAAATGTTTAACTCTGTGGACACAGGACTCAACCTGTCAGGAGGATTTATGGCCCATTACAAAATCTGAGGAGTCTATTTAAGAGACTCACCAGACCTCTGATCCTACATGGATATTGGGACAATAAAACTCTCACACCACTAATCAAAGCTGATTAAGGATTCACTTTCTAAGCTCAGTGTTTGTTTATTTATATGTCTTTTATTATGCCATCCCTCTGCTAAAGTGGTGTAATTAATCCTGTGTACTATATGTCCTATTGGGGGATTCTATGTTGGAGAAACAGGACAGAGACTGAGAGCGAGGATGAGATCTCACCGCCACACAATTACAGACAAAAAAAATCCATTTACCTGTGGCCAAACATTTCTGTGCTTCAGGACACAACATAAACCATATGAAAGTTGTCATATTAAAAGGCAACTTCAGATCACAGAGCCATCACAGGGTCTGGGAATACAAATTCATTAAAATGTTTAAAGGCCCCTTTACAAACAGACTTTCTAGCGATCCCACCAGCGATCCCAACCTGGCCGGGATCGCTACAAAGTCTCTGGTGAGTCGCTGGTGAGCTGTCAAACAGGCAGACCTGGTCAACAATGCAGCAGCGATGCGGACCTGCAGAACGACCTAGCTGGTCATTGGGGACGTGTTAAAGCAGCTATTTGAAAGGGAAGTCGCTAACGAAGTCATTGTAACGGTGTCAAACACACCGATGCATGCTGCTCAGCGGGAAACAAAGGACCAAAAAATGGTCCTGAAAGATTTTTAGCGATCAGCAACCTCACAGCGGGGGCCAGGTCGCTGATGCGTTTCACACACTGCAATGTTGCTGGGGAGGTAGCTATTACTTCACAAAACCAGTGACGTTACAGCGATGTTATTATCGATGTTGCAGTGTGTAAAGGGGCCTTAAGTCTGTGGACACAGGACTCAACCTGTCAGGAGGATTTATGGCCCATTACAAAATCTGAGGAGTCTATTGCAGAGACTCACCAGACCTCTGATCCTACATGGATATTGGGACAATAAAACTCTCACACCTCTAATCAAAGCTAATTAAGGATTCACTTTCTAAGCTCAGTGTTTGTTTATTTAAATGTCTTTTATTATGCCATCTCTCTGCTCTGTTTGTGCATATATTTGTGTTTCTTCAGATATTTTGTCATACCATGCCTGATGAAGGGACCTGAGATGTCTCGAAAGCTTGCTTTGTAACATCACTTTATTTTATTTTAGTTAGCCATTAAAAGGTATCACAAGATTATAACTTTGTTCCTCTCACTGAGAACATTCAATAATTTTTCAACTGGCTAACACGGTACCAAAACCTTTTCACTTGTAACCTGTATGGTCAGACACAGCCATTACACAGAACACAGCAGGGGCACACTTATTACGCACAATTTTTTTTCTTATATTCTAAGATCTATTGATTAAAATCAACTATGAAATTAACTTTGTTCATGGGAAAACCCGTTTCAGAGCAAAAAAAAAATCAGCACTCTAAAATTGCAAAAAGATTTTGTCAAATTTTCCATATTTTCATAAATAAACGCAATGGGTATCGACCAATATGCAGTATTACATATCACAAAAAACAGTCAGTCTGAAAATCACTGGGATCCTTTGAAGCATTCAACAGTTATTACCTCATAAAGAGATACTGGTCATAAATGTAAAATTTTGTCTGGTTAAGAAGGTGAAGACAGGCTGGGTGGAAAAGGGGTTAAAGGGAACCCGTCATCAGAAATTTAGCTTTAAACCTAAAAGTTTCCCCCTCTGCAGCTCGTGGGCTGCATTCTAGCAAGGTTCCTGTACTTTTTGTGCCCCCTTTGAAACCAAATTAAACACTTTATAAAGTTGTACCTTTTTGCCTGCAATTCTTGTAAATTCTCCATGGGGGCGGGCTCTCTTGCGTCCGTTGCTGTCCCTCCTGCAGATTTACGCCGTCCCCCTTTGCTCCATTTCATATCTCAGGATGCCACCCAAAGTGCCCGAGGTCCCGTGCACGCGAGGACCGCTGGCGACGTGGTCGCAGGCACGAGATTATGGGCGGCGCTGTGATTGCATCGCAAGTGCCCGCCCATAATCTCGTGCCCGCCCTTTCCCCTCTGCCTCCAGTGTTCTGCGCAAACGCTGGAAGGTGACCCGACGTCACCTCCTTCCCATCCTGCCCTGCAGCAGGAAATAGATGGGAGGAGTGGAGCAGCACAGCACAGGTTACAAAAACAAACGTTTAGTGCTTTTCACTTTTCAGAAGACAATGTGTGTCTTTGTTTGATTTTACATGTTTTTTTTACTGTGTACGTCGCTCAAATCCTCTCCGCGTCTCCTCGTATCCTGTGGTTGCCTGCTCCGCTCCTCCCATCTATTTCCTGCTGCAGGGCAGGATGGGAAGGAGGTGACGTCGGGTCGTTTGGCCAGCGCTTGCGCAGAACACTGGAGGCAGAGGGGAAAGGGCGAGCACGAGATTATGGGCGGGCACTTGTGATGCAATCACAGCGCTGCCCATAATCTCATGCCTGCGACCACGTCACCAGCGGTCCTCGCGTGCATGGGACCTCGGGCGCAGTGGGCGGCGTCATGAGATACGAAATGGAGCATTGGGGGCGGCGTCAATCTGCAGGAGGGACAGCAACGGAGACAAGAGAGCCCGCCCCCATGGATAATTTACAAGAATTGCAGACAAAAAGGTACAACTTTATAAAGAGTTTAATTTGGTTTCAAAGGGGGCACAAAAAGTACAGGAACCTTGCTAGAATGCAGCCCACAAGCTGCAGAAGGGGAAACTTTTAGGTTTAAAGCTAAATTTCTGATGACAGGTTCCCTTTAAAGCATTATTTATTTGCTTTGGGAAGTGAAAAACTAATTCTGCAACTCGTTTTCTTCACAACTTTCACCATATAGGTTAATTCTATATTTTGATACATTAGATTTTTGTGCTGTTATTTTTTTTTTATTATTTCTTTATATTTCAATTCGAAAAAGTGAAGAGTATTTAATTATTATTTTTTTAAAAAAAACTTATTTTTTAGTTTTTGTAGGAGACTTGAACCTGCAATTATTTGAGCACTTGCTTTATATACCTACAGTATAATTGACCTTCTTTGAAGCTCAGTCACAGGTTGGGCTTCATAGTAACACCAAGATGGCTGTGATGGGGCCTTCAACAGGCTCCTGGCTGCAATGACAACCCACCAACACCCACTGATTGGTTCATGAGTAGTGCCAATCATTTGATTTAAATGCAGTTGTCACTAATTGGTTCACTGAAGGGAGATATATTAATCTTAACTTTTATTAATACCAATTAAAATCACCCAAACCTACAAAAATGCCCTAAGCAATTCAGACTGGCTTGCAAAGTCTCCTTAAGGAGAATAGTGTTCCCCCGTGGTCCCCACATAGCTTTCTCATGAGCCAGATCAGACACCCCCATACTTTGCACTGACGAGGGGCAAGCACCCCGAAACACCGTGTCTGCAAATTGGGATTCTGATCTGGCTTATATATCCTGAGTCATATTGCAAAGGATTGTAGAAAATCCACTTGTGACTTTTAGGATCGCTACTTCCAATAGGTGGCGCTGTGCTAGAGTTTGTCTCCTTTACTGGAGAGACAATTTGAATATTTCCCAGAGGGGCATTGCAGCTATAAGTCCCCTTACCTGGCAGCCAGACTGGCTTGCAAAGTCTCCTTAAGGAGAATAGTGTTCCCCCGTGGTCCCCACATAGCTTTCTCATGAGCCAGATCAGACACCCCCATACTTTGCACTGACGAGGGGCAAGCACCCCGAAACACCGTGTCTGCAAATTGGGATTCTGATCTGGCTTATATATCCTGAGTCATATTGCAAAGGATTGTAGAAAATCCACTTGTGACTTTTAGGATCGCTACTTCCAATAGGTGGCGCTGTGCTAGAGTTTGTCTCCTTTACTGGAGAGACAATTTGAATATTTCCCAGAGGGGCATTGCAGCTATAAGTCCCCTTACCTGGCAGCCAGACTGGCTTGCAAAGTCTCCTTAAGGAGAATAGTGTTCCCCCGTGGTCCCCACATAGCTTTCTCATGAGCCAGATCAGACACCCCCATACTTTGCACTGACGAGGGGCAAGCACCCCGAAACACCGTGTCTGCAAATTGGGATTCTGATCTGGCTTATATATCCTGAGTCATATTGCAAAGGATTGTAGAAAATCCACTTGTGACTTTTAGGATCGCTACTTCCAATAGGTGGCGCTGTGCTAGAGTTTGTCTCCTTTACTGGAGAGACAATCTAAGCAATTCACACATTTTGAATGAGTAACAAAGATTAAAATACTATAGTTTCTCTTCAAACATTCTGAAACGGATCAATCTAAAATTGCTGATGCAAATTTAGTCTCTGTAGGGTCTCATATAGTCGCAACACATTTCTTCGTCCCTAAAGTTGGAGGGTTCATCAGGAGTAGAATTGGGCGAGCGGTAAAATGCTTGGTACTCAAGTTGAGCAGGTCAGATGATTTGAAAAGGCTCAACTCAAGTAACGACTGTAATGGAGGTCAATGATTGGGCAGTTAGACTCTCCGTTCACATACAGCCAGCCCTAAAAGAGAGCATTTCCAGGGAGGGAAGTTTTTTTCTTTTGATACACGACATCCAAAAATGTTTCAACCCCAGTGAGAACCATTCAGGGACTACAAATGGTTCTGTCGGGTGCCTGCTCACATCATACAGTGAAGCAAGCCTGTGCTTTGTGGTCGTTGTTTCAAGGACAACAGATCCGAGCCCCTGTGATACTCGGCCGACTACCCAAGCACCCTAATGCTTGATCAAGTATCAAGCAGTAGCAAGCATGTTCGCTCAACATAGACCAAACAACTTTACTTAAATTAGAACTACAGACTAATAGCTTTAAAGATAACAGAATAATAGGACCAGGTGAAAATCCTGCCCTAGGTCAATCAAACCCTAAGTGACAACTCACTGTTAAACACATCAGCTTCAATTATGAAGAGATGGAGACCCTACGTCAGTCAGTGACGCGGCTTCTTGTAACTAGCGGCTATAGCAGCCAGCCGATGGTGACGTTAATGGGAGAAGTGCCTTTTGCTTAGATTGGTGACATGCTTATAAATAACCAGCGCCAACTGTAGCTCCATTCATTAACAACCAGCATCCACATCGGCACCACTCATTTACTAATTCAAAAGTGCACGTAGGGCACATTTGATATATATATATATAGGTTTTGGTTGTCTTCCTATGAAGCCCAATCTCAATGGCACCAATGGGCACCATCAGCAGGCCCCTGGTTGGCATGACTATTCATCGGCACATAATGATTGCGTCACAAGCACCAACAGTCACACAATTTAAATAACAATGTCAGATGTTTGCTCCCCTTTAAACATTTAATTGACAGAGTTATTGGAGCTAGTCCGATAACCATTGTTATAGGCAGATGCTAGCTGTGCAAGACAACCAGCATCTCTTGGTTATGCTGCAGACTCAGCTTCTCAACTCACTTTATACATGCAGACCTAACCTAGGATGTACTGTATGTACTGTAAAGCACTATGATAGTGAGGGATTAAAAGACAAAATTAATTTCTACTACCCTATATGATTTCTCTGATGTGCAAAAAGTTGTGATTTCTCTGTAAAACGTCTCTTACATTCTGAACATGAGTAAGGCTTCTCCCCTATGTGACTTCTGTGATGTCGAACAAGATTTGATTTCTGGTTGAAACATTTTCCACATTCTGAACAAGAATATGGTTTCTCCCCTGTGTGAATTCTCTGATGTCTAGCGAGATGTGATTTCTCTGTAAAGCATTTCCAACACTCTGAACATGGAAATGGCTTCTCTCCGGTGTGACTTCTCTGATGTGCAATAAGATTTGATTTCTTGTTAAAACATTTCCAACATTCAGAACATGAAAACGGCTTCTCACCCGTGTGAATTCTCTTATGTCTAACAAGATCTGATTTCTGTGTGAAACATCTCTTACATTCTGAACACGAATGTGGCTTATCGCATCTGTGAGCTCCTAGATGTTCAACAATCAGTCTGTTAGTTTTATTTTGCTCAGCCATCTTTGATGAATCAGAACATAGAAGCTGTTGAAAAGAATCTATTGATAGAAGTTCTCTGTTAAGCGCTGGAGGTATATTGTGGTTAACGGCATGTTCTTTAAATCTGTCTGGGTTGATATGATAATCATCATCTTTAAAATCTGAAACTATCAGATGTCCCTCTAAGCTCCTTGTACTGTCATCTGTCAAGAATAAAAAAGATTGATTTTTTAATAACACTCCCATAAAGTTATATTAATTGTAATAAAGTATATATTTTGAAACATTTCTACATAAATCTTTACTACAAATATATTTTAGTACATTTCTACGTAAATCTTTATATAATATTGTAGTAAGATTCAATTTATCAACTCAACCCCCTTTCCTAATGGGCGATTTTTTAAAATTTTTTGTCTTTCAATATTTTCTTTCTTGAAAGCGCCATAACTTTTTTTTATCTTTCGCCATAATTTTTTTTATCTTTATCTTTACTTTGACATAGACGTATAAGAGCTTATTTTTTTTGTGGAAAACTTGTAGTTTTGAACGAGACTGGTCATTTTATCAAGCAGCATACTGAAAAATGGGGGGGAAAAAAAATCAAAAAGGGTGGGAAAAAAAAGATAAAATCACTATTTCTTTATGTTGTTCCTTGTGCTGTAATAATAAACTAGCAACAGGATTCTTCGATTGAGTATGATTATGGAGATCACAAACTTTTCTGAATTTTGTTTAACATTTTAGTGATTTTAGAAAAAAAGTCAGAACTTTGCAAAATTTGGTTTTCATCTCCATTTTTTTAAAAAAATAAACTAACTTTTTTATTTGGGATATCTTGGAGTATTTGATTTACACTCTCTGTTTTACACCCATGAAACATACATTAGACTAGGGTCATTACAAGGCCAAATTCAGACGACCATGTAAAAACTCAGGCCAGTCTTGTACGCAAATTGTGGTCGTGACTGGCTCCAAGTGCAGCTCTGTGTTCTGGTCCGAAAATTGAACGGCTGTACAAGCTGCTTGACATTGACATGCATAAGTCTGGACTATAAATCGGACCAAAGTTGCTGCCACTTTTTCACAAAGATACTCGTCCGTGAGAACAATCAGTCATCTGAACCGTCCTATTGATCCACAAGGGTCACTGTGCTGTCCGTTTGCTAATGGATTGGAAATCAGACAATACACATCTAATTTATACACTCTGTTCAATTTTAAGGGCTCATGCGCACGTTGCGTAATTACATGCATTTACGCTGCGTTTAGCACTGCAGCGTAAATGCATGCGTCCTCCGTCCCCTGCACAATTTATGTAGGTTGTGCATGATACGTGCACACGTTGCTTTTTTGAACGCAGCGATTTGGATGCTAAAATTTTGACCCAAATCCGTGCGTTCATAAAATGAGCATCTCAATTATTCCGTGTGCTTTGGGTGCAGATCCCACTCTGTCTATGGTGGGGGCAGCAGCCATAGCGCATGAAAACGGCTTTTTTTCTGCAAAAAAATTGCATCCATTATGCAGTGTTTCTGCAGCGATTTGAAGCGCACATGTGCTGTCAAATCGCTGCAGAATATTCAGTAGTTACATGCGCATGAGCCCTAAAACAGGATTTGGAGCTGTGGGAAGTTGGGTATTCTCTTTTCCTATTCTATGAAATGTTTACAAATTATTAAAAATTATGCTTTAAATGTTACTTAATGTCGTCATGTATCTGTGTGTTCAAGAAATTTTATTTGAGCTTTAATTTTTTTCTATTCTGTTTATTAGTCAGTGTTTCCACACCTAATTCTAATTGTATGGGTCTAATTTATTTTTTTTTACTTACCTGTGTGGTTATCTGTATGAATCTTCTCTTTATACCACTCAAAACTCCGCACATATGTCCCTGTAGTATTAATGTGAATCAGATCTTCACCCTGAAACAAATATTGTAAAAAAATAATTCACAGAGAGATGGCGAATTTGTGTGAAACAATAGTAAATTAACATGGCTACGAAAAATGGCACCTCCCAGCTGATCTAGAGGTCTCAGATGCTGCTGAGCTGTGATTTGCAAAGTTTAGGAGGGAGATAGGAAAAAAAATATCCCCAGAGAAAACTCTGGAGAAACGCACAGATGGACTGCCAGCAGAGATTTCACATACTTGCTTCAGGGGATAAAAAGAAAAAAGCACGGTTTCGCTGCGCTGCTCAGAAAAGGTAGTGATGAGGTTATTTGGGATGTAGACTTATTGATTATTTACATGCCACTACGCGTTTCGGGGGTTCAACCTCCCCCTTCCTCAGGTAGCAGGCGCTATGCATTTCGGGGGTACAACCTCCCCCTTAGGTAGCAGCGCAGCGAAACCGTGCTTTTTTCTTTTTATCCCCCGCATCTCCATCTCCCTATGGGAGCTCACGGGGCTGCTGCAGCCACAACCAGGATCGTACTATCCGTTTAAATCCAACACCAGAGAGCAGCGCAGCGAAATCGTGCTTTTTTCTTTTTATCCCCCGCATCTCCATCTCCCTATGGGAGCTCACAGGGCTGCTGCAGCCAGAACCAGGATCGTACTATCCGTTTGAATCCAACACTAGGGGCTTTTGAATCACCGCATCTGTGATCACGGGACCGTCCGACCCGGAGGAGGAGCTGCTAACAGACGCCGGTCCAGCGGCTGCATACTGCACGTGGAAACCCCGATCGTGTGAGCAGAGTCCTGCGGAGCCAGGAGGACGGGATCCCTGCTGACAAGGAGCGGTGAACTTGCGATCCCCCTTCAATACTACTAACAGTGTTGTACCTGACGTACAACACTATCAGGTGAGTGTGCACCTCACATTGTACATACCTCGGTACATTAAGATCCCACACAGGAGCGCCCTCTCTCTCTTCATTCACATACTTGCTTCAGAAACAACAAATGTAAATATCTATGTGATTTTTTTTTTTTAATTCTGAAGGGTTCACAAACTTTCAAGCATCAGTGTAATATTCCAGGCAAGACTTCTCCTTCAAAAGGATTTCCTGTATCTCGAGATTCACAGATAAGGAAAGCCTTTTTATCTATCACCTGCTTTGTTCAGTATGTCATCGAGAATGGAGCCGAACAAGTACTCATCGTCACACAGGATGGAGCACAATTTAGCTTTGGATTGAACGTCCCCAGCCAACACTTGAGCTACATTGCCCTATGGACAGTGTTGGACAACCCCACTGATCTGTCCCCCAATATAATGGAATCAACCAAGGAATACGCCAAAAAAACAGCTCCACTATGCAGAAGAGAGAGAGAGGCCAGTATTTTTTCCCTCGGCACATTGTTTTTATTCTGGTTTTCCAACTGGTTTATCCAGAACACCACAGACCTAGCCATGGAGGTTGCGGAGATGGCCGGCTTCAAGGCCCCTGATAAGGATTCCCAGGTGCGCTTAAGGTGTCCTTGAGCCTTCCTATACAAAGGATCTTTTAGGTGTCCCATATCCTCAAAGGGCAGTGAAGATTTCCTAAAAGATTCAGTAACTGTTACTACTTCGGAACATTGCTCCAGAAAGTCATCTCCTCCTACTCAAGGAGGTGTCATCTTTTTGATGAAGAGAGCAATGAACCTCTTCTCTCCTGCCTAAACCACTCCTTTTTAATAAGGGCTTTAAATCATTAATAGGAAATGTGCAATGTTTCTTCTGCACTAACTACCCAAAAACAATGTCCTACACTAATCTTGGTGTCTTAACCTCAGTGATGCCCATAGTGGCTCTTGCAGCCTTAATCAGAGTCTTCATGTCTTCAATAGGGAAGCAAGACCTGCCCCCTGCACCAGCATCAGAGGAAAAAACATCAGATTCATATTCACTCTTGGATTTATCATACTCAAATTCAAAGGACAGTATCCTGAAGCTAGTTTTCACTCGCTTATCCTTTGTTTGGTATACTAAGGAATTAAAGGATTTTTTAACTTCAGCTTTAATGATTGATCTCATGTACATTGCAAAGCTCGGGGATTCCTCACATGGTATGTGGAACACACACACATGTTGAACAGAGCCTTTTCTGTCATGTTCTTGGTAAATTACATCTGTAGACTGAGCGATCCTTGTTGTTAAACTTCGAAGAACATTTTCTAGGCCTTACTCAGTGATTAAAAAAAAGAAAAAAGGGGCTTTCATCACTGGTTAACTTTCACGAAAATCACTTACTATCGAAAAGTTTAATAAGAGTACTGGATCTTGAGGCAGCACCGAATCACCTGAGTGATGTTCCTCACTGAGGAATGTGGATCCATCATGATCTACTCGATTTCTCTGGCTGGTCCTACTGTCGCTCTAGGTGTTTCTGATGTTATTGGTGTGACTGCCACTGCTAAGTCTGTTCTGATGCTGCTGCGCACTAATGCAGCACCTGTTTCTGCTACTGCTGCTGCTCCATAGCCATGCCAGAAGGATAGCCAGAGTATAAACTCGCTCTCAGGCAGTCAGACCTCATTTTTAAATGAGGAAGCAGCCAACAGCTGCTCTTTCCGGCCGGCACCTCCTCCAGACCCCCCGGAAGAGACTGCCTTATTTCCGGATCAGAAGTCCGGCTCCTAGGACTGTGATTGCCGGCACGCTTGTTGTCGGCGCATGCCTTCATTCTCATGCCCCGCTCGTGTGCAGACCTGGCCAGTAATACTGGTGCACCTGTCATGAGCGTGCGCCTTCAACCACGCACCCAGCTGACAGCGCACCAGAGAAAACACACTAGGTCTGCACATGAGTGGGGAGCGTGGTGGGGCACACTATGATGACTAGTGCACTAGCATGAGTGGCTGGGCCTGCGCAGGCATGTGAATAAAGGTGTGTCCCACGGCGAGAGTGTTCGTCATCGTGGTGTGCCATCAACCATGCACCCTGAGCATGTGCAGACCCAGTGTATGTCGCCAGCATGCTCTTCAGTGGACTGCGCCTTCCTGGTATACACCGCCCCAGACAACAAGGTGGCTCGCAGCACCAAGATGCCGCTGCTGCCATCTTTCCGCTAGTCAGTCAGAGCCCCCAGTTGGCCTGCTGCGATGCTTCCAGTCCCCACCAGCTCTGCCATCTCTATCGAGAATACAACACAGATCCCGGGCCCAGGTAGAATATCTGTCGTATTCATCTTTCGTAGGTTCCTTACAAGGACAGGAAACTAACTGATGCGGGGAAGAAGTGTCCCCCTTTTTTCAGTAGATTTCCTGTCCTTGTGGGGTGAATCCCCTCTCTGTTGTGGAGCTGTCATTGGGAAAAGAAAATTTAGATTCATTCAGGAAAATCTAATTTTGGGTAAAATATATGGTGAATTCAATTTACCTCAAACCAATTTGCATATCTCTAAATTCTCTGAATAAAAGTTATAAAACAAGACTGAACACAAGATCTTCACAACCTTCTACACATCATAGGGAGATTTCATGACACCTTCTCTCCATTTACCTGATGATCCTGAGGAACATCTGGATTTTCTTCTGAACAGTCCTTTGGAAGCGGAGAATGGAAACATCTCTCTGGTGTTGTCCTCTTACTGGATAGAACTGCAGGAAACACATACAGGGACTGAATTCATTCTTTACACACAGATAATTATAGGCCGTGTGCATTTAGTCCTGTCTATTACCTGGTGATGTGAGGGGCTGAGGAACCTCCATCATGACGTCCTTATACAGATCTTTGTGTCCTTCTAAATACTCCCACTCCTCCATGGAGAAATAGATGGTGACGTCCTGACACCTTATAGGAACCTGACACATACAATGATACCGTCATCCCCCGATCCCTTCATAGCGTTACTGTATAATGTCCCAGCATTCCCAGCAGTGTCACCTCTCCAGTCAGCAGCTCAATCATCTTGTAGGTGAGTTCTAGGATCTTCTGGTCATTGATGTCCTCATGTAACAGGGGGTGAGGTGGAGGCTCCATGATTGGGCTCAGGGGTTTTCCCCATCCCTCAGACACAGGGGCCTGACAGCGCTCACTAGAGGTGTTCTTCACTACTGTGTAATCCTGGTTATGGAGAGACACATTAATAAACCTCACTACAGACATTTCCAGAGTCCTCACCTCTCCAGTTCTGTCCATCTGTTATTCCCATAGATAAGAATGATGTAATGTGACGTCATCAGAATCTCTCACCTCTCCAGTAAGCCGGAAGAGGATCTCTAGGGTGAGGTGTATCCTCTCCGCCAGCTTATCCTTGTTCCTATCCATTCTTAACAGATCAACCAGGAATATTTTCCTATATGGAAGATCTCCACTGAGAGGATGCAATATTGTAGGGACCTAAATTGGAAGAAGGTGAGCTGATGTAACATCATAAAGAATCCTATGTAATATATCTCCATAGCCTGTTCCTGACTTCACATGATCACTACATCCATCCCATCCTGCCCCCCGGTATAACACACAATCCAATCATATTCACATACAGAGGTTTATCACATAATATCTCCAATTCACCACCTAAAACACGAAATCAAATATAACTCTTACAAATATTTCAATCCTTATTAAAGCGTTATTCCAAAAATTGCAATGAGATTTTAAATTATTTATGTTTTTTCTTTTGTGCCAATATAACTCAATTTTAAATCTGATTTTGTTTGCACTTATTAGGCTATGTGCCCACGCTGCGGAAAATTTGCGGAATTTGCCACGATTTTTTCACGGAAATTCTGCGGATTTTTCAAAAATCCGCAGTACAGCGAGTCCCCAGCCATTTCTATGGCATTTGGGGAGTGCTGTGCCCATGGTGCGTTTTTTTCCGCAGTGGAAATAATGCGGATTTCCCTGCAGAAAAATCTGCAGCATGTAAATTATTCCTGCGGATATTTCCGCAGGATCCCATACTTACCTGCCTTGATAGAAGACACCGGAGTCACTTCCTCTTAGTGCAGAGGAGCGAGGTAGAGCCAGGAGCAGGCAGCAGGAGGTGGGTGGGGCATGCACAAGCTCCGGTCATGTGACAGCCGGAGCTAGTTCAGGGCCGCCCACCTCCTGCAATGTGCAGACAGACCCGGCCGGAGAGTGAAGTGCTGCGTGATGGAGGTAAGTATGAACGCCCCGATCACTCCAGCACTTGTTCTGCATTGAGGATCCAGTGCCGAAGCCATGGTACTGTATCCTCAATGCAGAATGACCGCAGTATATCCGCAGGACATTCAGCAATACAACCGCAGCATGAAAACACACAAAGTTGTGCTGCGGATTTCTGGGAGCTCCTGCAGAATGTCCTGCAGATATATCCGCAGGACACTTTCCCCGTGGGCATATAGCCTAACTCCCCACTCTGCCACACAGGCTGTATTTACCCGTCGATTGCTATTTGTCCAACCTGCAGTATTAGTAGTTTATACGTTGCTATTTCATAAGTAGTGCAGTCTCTCTCTGCTGGCTCCCTGCCAGCATAGCACTAATCTGCCTTAACATAGAGTGTATTCTGCCTATACAATACACTTTCTGCTTCTGTACTGTTACCTGGGCATCCAATTTCATTTTCTGCCATCAACAGTATATCAGTAGAGTTGCCTGTGTGTTTATCCATCATTGTTAGATTGTTTACAGCAGAGCTCAAATCTCCTGTACAACAAAGCTTGTAATACCTGGGCAGTGCAGAACTGAGCTGTGTTTGTTGCCTGCTGCTAACGGAACAGTGATGTGAAACTGCAAATTCTGCCCTTCTGCCATTTCTAGTAACAGCAGCATTTTCAGTTTTAGATCACTGATATTTATGCAGCCACATACACAGCTCAAATTGTGCAATTATTACAAGCTCCCTTGTGCAGGAGATTTGAGCTCTGCTATAAACAATCTAACAATGATGTTGACAGGAGAATTTTTATTTATCAATCAGAGAGGCAGAACACATCTGCTCCCGTTGGAAGTCTTTTATTCTCATATATGAGGAGACAACCCAGAATCACCTTTCCAAAGCAAAATAGTAATACTTCAAAGGAACAGCTGCAAACAATGACGGGACGGCAGAATTGGGGACATCGGTGACAGGTAATGATAGAACATTAATAAATCCTGATAGTGACAACATGGAGAGGGCGACGGCCATAATGGAGACTGTACAGTAACAGAGCAGCGAGCGACTAGTGCATTTCTACCTACCTGTATTCTAATAATAAAATAGAGAACTATTTTCTTCCTATAACAGAATATAAAAGAATCATGAAAACAATTACAATAATCACAGTTTAAAAACTTTTAGAGAAAAATAAATAATCACAAATCAGTAAGTAGCATAGACGTGTTGGTATACGTGGTGACACGTGAAACAGCTTTATGGTGGCAACTGGGAGGCAACTGTCGTAGGCAAGCAGCTGGCAGAATCCTGGATAGGAGGTGTGAATCACCGAGGTGGCAGGCCTCTGACAATATGAAACCTGGTAAGAGGGTAAAAGTGCAGCTGACTTAACTCCGTCTGAGAGAGACCTTGTGCAAGATGCTCAGACAATGAGCGACTAGTCGTATGTATATATCTGTATATTATTGTCACGGCCGGGGATAGAACCTATACTGGCCGTATAGTGCAATACAAAGGAAAAGGGAAAGAAATGTTCTATTACTAGAGAAAGGGGGAAGTGGTGACCTCTGACAATAACTTGCAGCTCACCCTCACTGCCCTCACCAACCCTATGCAGGTTATGCACCTGTCACCGAGCAGGAATATCTCACCCTAGGCAAACCTTGAACTGGGCCTAAGTAAGTACAGAAGGTATAAACTCTTTGTCAACACCACTAGCGCTAAGGGAGACAAAAGAAGACAATACAGGGAAAACACAAATACTACCAAATGAGCCCAGGAAAATAGCAAAAAGTCAAACACTTATCTTAGGAGCAGCTACCACAGAAGTCCCTGGAACAACAAGCGGAGACGACCACTGCACACCACAACCAGGATTGACTATAAACCGCACCCAAACCCCCCAGGGTGAGGTTTATAAAGGGAGTCAAAGGCTGGCAACTGAGAGGAAAAAAGTGACAGTTTCCCAGGGTCCTAGAGTCCACTGCTGCAGAAACAGGGAACTGTCAGATAACAACTAGTGCTGCCAATCTCTGGGATTTTCTAACACTTGCTGCCACTGGATTGTCAGCCAACTGCGATACCTCCGTGACAGGCTGTGACAAATCCGTGACAATTATTGGCCACATAGTGTATTTGTGCACCTGTATGTTCATTTAATTCTCAGGTTGGCAGGCCCTGTTATGGTCCAGCGTTTTACATCTCTATGAACAGTATCTGGGAGACTGTGCTTCCTGCTGCCAATAAAGTGGATCGTCAACGGACGAAGGAACGGACAGACTCCATGGATAGAGCTAATGACTTATTGATAAGAAGAGCGGCTATATTCTTCACTGATATTTCTTTTTGAAGGATCAGAAATGTGTTTTTGTACAATTTAAGTTGTTTGGTTTATTATTCTCACTGTAATAGATGAAAAAAGTTACAGCTTCTCTCACATAAAAGGGAAACTTCATATACTGATGCTTATGTAAAGGTGACTGCTACAACTATGAGTGAACAAAAAAAAAAGAAATCCATAGGTCCCAACCATCCCAGATACAGCGCTACAGTTCCAAAACACACTGCAGTCCCTGGCGCTCTGATGAATGCGGCAATGGTAAGAGGGTAACACCATGACCAACCCCGCTGCATAGTCAGTCCCTCATTCTGTTCCAAATACAGATGGGAACACGTTCTGTCTCCTGAAACGTGAGTGCAGCACTGAAGAGGTTAATGCCCCCTGCGCCCAGTAATGGGGAATCTCCACATACCTCCTCCTGCAGAGTCGCACACTGGATATATGGCTGCTCTGTGCTTACAGGACCTGTGATGATGTCACATGGAGGGGAGGAGTCAGGGGGTCACATGATCAGATCTGCAGTGTGTGCAGGACTCTGTGCTGTGCTGGTTTGTCATGGTGCTGGGTGAGGTGAAGTATGAGTAGGGTCTGGATAGGACCTATATTAATATTAAAATTTTAACCCCTTCATGACCTATGATGTATGTTTACGTCATATGTCGTGTCCTTTGCTTGGATGACGGCTCACACGCTGATCGGATATCTGCCCACTGCTGTTAACCAGTTAAATACCGCTATCAATATTGAACAGTGGAATTTAAACCACTCTGTTGTGTGTGTGTGTGTGTGTGTGTGTGTGTGTGTGTGTGTGGGTTGGCATCATTACCCACTTCCATTGGTGGCCCTGTGTCGTGATCGTGGGGTTTTGATGGGTTGTGATGACAGCCTGGGGTCAACTGATGACCCGTGCCTGTCATGACGAGTTTCCTGTGTAGCCGCCTTTCATAGGAGATTGTGATTTTCTGCTGATGCTGATCCTGCTCTGTATAGCAGAAGAGATCAGATGATCGCAGCTTCAAGTTCCCTTAAAAACAAAAAAAAAGTGCTAAATAATATGAAAAATAAACACAAAAAACACAAAGTTCAAATCACCCCTTTTTTGCCCCATTGAAAATAAAACAATTTTTTAAAAATATACATATTTGATATCGCTGCGTTCAGAAATATCTGATCTATTGAAATATAAAACAAATTAATCCAATGGATACACAGCATAACTAAAATAAAAATTAAACTTCCGACTTCCGGAAGGCAGAGCTCCCCGTGTTGCTGAGGCCTGACGATTATTCCACAGGCCCCACGGATGTAAAAGCCTAGCAAGGAATGGTGATAAGGCCGGGACAAGTACGGTCAGGAACCCCAGCTCTCCCGGTCCTCGGAAGCAAAAAGCGCAAGCGCCGGGGACATAGAGGACGTGTGGGACTAAAACTCCCAGGTACTCACCTGCATCCTGATCCAGAGAGGAGAAGAGGATGCCAGGATAGACACTGAGGACGGAGGTTGGTGGCTGGTCCGTTGGTGGAGGAGGCAGGTCTGTCAGTCGGTCGGTGGAGAGCCGGCGGGAGCAAAGAGAGTGTGATGCCCTGGACCCCAGGGGTCACAGAACAACACCACATACACACACACCCTCCTTCCCTGGTAGGGAACATCCGTCAAACAAAACCCTTGTTGCCTCCTCCAGGGTCTGATGTCCACACCAGGTGGGGCGGAGCCAGGTGGTTGGCCCCACCCACCGAGGAGTTCACAGGCCTGGAGGCAGGAAAAAGCAGTGAGTTGAGTTGTGGAGTTCAGGAGTCAAGTTCAGGAGTTGAGAGTTGGGAGTTGGAGGTTGAAGTGGAGAGACTGTGTGTGTCTGGGTCGGAGCCCAGGCACAATCAGCAAGGTTGGCAGACGGTGGTGGCCATCTGCAGGAGTTAGTGGTCATCTGCGGAACCGTAGGACCGGGGTCGGGCGGTGGCCCGCCGGTACCGAACCGGGGAGCGGAGTGAAGCTAAGCACCAAGGCAGGGTACTCAGACCCCGACTAGGCTCGGACGCCGCCGTAACGGTCAAATTACCTGATTGCGGTCTGGACCTCATGGGTTCATTCCCACCCAAGTCCCGTCAGAAGGCAACAGCCCAACCTGTCCGGATAAGAGCCACCGCCAACGGCCAGAGATCCAAGGGCCAGCGCCTGCGGGCAACATGGGCTCTCCTGACACGTACAAGCCGGGGAGTGGACCACCCGTGGGAATCCATAGGGGTCAAACACTTACACACAGGTGCAGGGAAAGACAGCCGCCATCAACCCGTCCGGGGAGAGTGAAGACGCCGCAGCCGACTGCAGGCCCCGTCCATCCAGCCGTTTGGTTTACCAGAGACTCTGTCATTGACTACCTGAGTGAGTACACCAGTGCCATCCGGCACAGCGCTGCACCGCTGCCCCGCATCCATGCTGCCTCCCCGCATCGGTACCTGCACCTATCCCCTACTCACTAATCCCCAACCGGGGCTCCGGGACCAACAGCCCCTACCCACGGAGGGGCCAACACCTCAGCTGCTCTCCGCCATCGCTCCCGGGAACCCCCGTCACCAGCAGCGGTGGTGCCCACCATCACCACAACCCCGTGGGTGGCGTCACAACCGACATTCCACCACCAAACCTTCCCCCTTTTCACTCGTGGGCGAGGAGGCGCTGCTCGAGCCCCTGGGTCCGGCCCCGTGCTCCAGCCACCGAGGAACAGAACCACCGGACCCGAGCCCCAGAGATTCCCCAGGCGAGCGGCGTTCCCCAAAAACCCCTCTCCGCCCGCGACAAGAGCAGAACGGGCAGAAAAGGGGAGGAGCCTTGGGCACAAGCGCCATCTTAGTCCACGAGGCAGGGAACAGTGCGGGCCTCAGTGAGAATTTAATAAGAGAGGCTGAAGAAAACACCAAACATAGTGTAAAGCACTAAGAACAACTTGCAGAGGTCAGAGTAAAAGGGGGAGAGGGGAAGCAGGTGCGACAGCTGGTAGCATTATAAGAACTCTGTACACTATCACTGTCATAGCCCTGAAGCTGTGACTGGAAGCAAGCACAGACAAATCTGACAAGTGAGCCTTCTACCCCCAAGCCCACCAAGCCACTCAGCAACTAAAGGAAACTACAACAGTAGTTCAGAATAAGGTCTGGGCTGCAGCAGTCACCACTACAAACTGTGGTTCAGACAAGCATATAAGTAGAACTACAAGTTACAAAGCAGCAGACCACTTTAGCTGCACTACAGTGGACACTTATACAGGCGCCTGGCAACAGATAATCACGTTAGCTGAACACAAATGATACCTAAATAAACTGTCCTACTGCAGATAATTTGCAAATATACAAGGTACACAGATGAACTTCTTGATCTCTAAAGCTAGGGTCACACATAGCGACGCAGGAGCGATCACGACTGACGACCTCCCTTATCAGGATCGTTGCTGCGTCGTTACATGGTCGCTCGTGAGCTGTCAAACAGGCAGATCTCACCAGCGACCAGTGACCAGCCCCCAGCCAGCAGCGACGCGTGGAAGCGATGCTGCGCTTGGTAACTAAGGTAAATATCGGGTAACCAGCGAAGCACTTCGTTTGGTTACTCGATGTTTACCTTGGTTACAGCTTACCGCAGGCTGCCAGAAGCCGTCTCCCTGCTTGCTTCAGTTTGTCGCTCTCTCGCTGTCACACACAGCGATGTGTGCTTCACAGCGGGAGAGCAACGTCCAAAAAATGAAGCAGGACATTCAGCAACGACCAGCGCCCTCACAGCAGGGGCCAGGTCGTTGCTGGATGTCACACACAGCATCAACGACGGGACGTCGCTGCTACGTCACAGAAAATGGTGACTTAGCAGCGACGTCGTTGTCACCGTCGCTGTGTGTGACACCACCTTAAGTGACGTCACTTTTATATTAAAGCTCCAACCAAATATATACAAAATATGGAGAAATTTGTTGGCAAGTACCCTGCTACAACATCAGCCAAGGGCAACAGAGTGCAAACGAGAGGACAAAACACTCTTGTCGATAAAAATAGCTCCTGAGACTGACTCTGACTCCCCTCAATCCACAGCTCAAGCTATCACTGAATTGTTGATGCCGGTGGTGGATGGACGATTGGCAGCTTTTCAATCTTCTCTAGATGTCATCGTCGCCCAAGTTAAAGGGAACCTGTCACCTAAAATATGCGTTCTGAGCTATCATCAGGGACGTTGCTCATGTGACTCCATGGTATCACGCCCACAGGGGCTTGATACCACGGAACGTATGCAGGGCAAGGCGCCGCCCCTGTGACCTTATTCCCTGCTATTTACATAGGAAATATGAAGGTAATAAAACATTTTTTATTACTTTCATATTATACAATTTTATAACACAGGGCTGGGTAGGAAGGTGTAATTAGGGCACACATGCGTCTGCTGATAGCTCAGAACGCATATTTTAGGTGACAGGTTCCCTTTAATGCTCAGGGATCGAGGCTCACAGATGCAGAACAGAAAATCTCTGATCTAGAGGATACCTCCAGGGAGCTCAAGGAGAAAATAGAGGGCAGAAAAAAAGTCATTGATGAGCTTTTAAAGGGAATCTGTCACCAGTTTTTTCACTATGAAACCAAAATTAGCACCTTCTGAAGGTGTACCTTGTGCCCTGACTCCCCTTGCAGACCCCGAATATAACTTTATAAAACCTGACTGTTAGGTATGCTAATGACCTGTGGGTCACAGATGGGCATGCTCATTTTCATCTCCTGTCCCTCCTTGTGGCCTTCTTTGCCATCCTTCTTCCATGATTGACATGATGACGCCGCCGTCATCATGCACGCTGGTCGGCCAAATCTCGTGTCTCTGCAGTAATTTCCCCAGCTCGTGCAGGTGCAGTGTTTGCGCATGCGCGAGATTATGGTCGGGTACGAGGATGACGCAGGGGACATCATGCACATTGCCGACCATAATCTTGCGCATGCGCAAATGTGACGCCCTGGGCAAGCCAGGGGTCACAGGTCACAACACCACACGCACCCCACATTCCCTGCAGGTACACCAGCTAACCTAAAAATCCTTGTTGCCTTCCTCCAGGGGCTGGTGTTCACACCAGGGGGTGGAGCCAGGCGGTTGGTGTCCGCCCACCAAGGAGTTCACAGCTCTGGAGGCAGGAAGTACCAGGCAGATGAGATTAGCCCAGGCGGGGCTCGAGTGAAGATTAGCTCAGGGGGAGCTTGAGTGAGGAGCTAAGTGGAGGAGTAACTACAGAGTGTAGCTCAGGAGGGAGCTAGAGTGAAGTGAAACATCAGTGGAAGTGACAGAAAGCCTGAAGTTGGTCTGTGGCTGTGTGCCCGGACGGAGTCAGCAAGGTCAGCAGACGGCGGTGAAGGTCTGCAGTGGGACTGTCTGGAGGTTGCTGGAAGGACCACGGAGGCTGTGTGCCCGGGGGTCTGGAGGAGTATACGAAGGGCAGTCAGCACCAGGGCAGGGGCCTTTCGGATCCCGGCAAGGCTTGGAGTCGCCGTAAATTGCCAAATCCGTTAGTGAAGGGGACGTCTGTCTCCCAACAAGCAAGACCTGATTGACGGCAAAGGTCCAACCACAACGGGGAAACACCGCCACCGCCAAGGCACCAGTTTCCCAGGGCCGGCGCCTGCGGGCAAGAGAGTGGCTCCTCCGGTCCAGATTGTAGCCGGGGAGCGGGTAACCGGTGGGACCCGAGCAGTGGGGGTGAGCGTAGTGTGCTGACACCCTCCTCCCCGCCCGCGACAACTTGGCATCACGAACAGGATCTTACCGCTCTGCCGTTTGGTAGAGGTGCGCCTTGTTACCGCCGGAGATATCCGGCAGGAAAATTTCAGAAGCCGCCATCTTTGGCGCGAAAAGTTCCCGCTCGAGCGTCTTCTCGAGTAGCAGAGGCGCGAAGGCCGAAACCCCGCCCCGAGAGGGGTGTGGCCGGAAAGAAGCTAAGGGGGACGCGATGGCGGCTGGCTGCATGTGAAAGCAGCTATAAAAGCAGGGACGCCAGGACTCTGCAGCGATACTGGGTTCCTGGAAAGCACGACTGCCGAGATGTCCGCCCCACCTAGTTCTGCAGAGACTACCGAGCGGGTGTCTGGAACAGCGGCATGGTTGAGGGCCCGGGCGGCGGGGATCTGCCGTCACTACCAGAGTCAGATCCGCGGGCTGATGGAGCAGTGGGCCGCGGAGGTGGAAGCCCTAGTTGCTGTGGCGCGAGTGTATGGAGTGGAGGCCGTGATGGAGGAGCTGGAGAATGACCCACGCCCCTGTGTCCCCGAGGGACCGGTCGCTGCGGCTGAGGGACCCGGTCTGCCCCTGGCTCCTGTGTTACCTCCGTCCTATTCGCTCGCGCGTTGCACCGCACCTGGCCCGTCGGATGTGCACCCCTCTGTGACTGCGGCGGGGGCAGAAGATAGCGACTCCGGGCCTGACACTGAGCCTGTGTCAGAAGAAGAGGAGGGGGTCGTTGCCCTGCCTGGCATGGAGGCCACTTATGTTCCCCGAACCGGGGGCAACGGGTATCGGGCGGCCCTTCCACGCCGTGCTTGCTACGCACTGGAGGGGCTGGTGCCCGTGTCCTTCCACCCCGAGCCGGGTGAGGAGGACGAAAATACCCAGTACGGCAGCGGATGCCCGCTGCAGCAGTCCCCGTTGGGACTACCACTGAAGTTTGTGTGAATCCATGTTTAAAAGTTTAAAAGATGATGAAAAATGATGATACCGTGAAAGTCACCAGATTATCTTTGTGATTTGCAACCGGCCGGAGCCGGCACCGTTGTCCCCGTGGGGACCGTTTAAAAAGTTATTTTGCATGGGAACTATCCATGGACAAGCCCGTGAACTTGCAGGACACCCACAAACGTTAAGTGGCTTGTAAATAAGTTGTTTGCCGTTACCGTTTCCGCAATGCCGCCTCCGGAGAGGCAGGTTGGAGGGAGGGCCCTCAGCAGAGCAGGCTGGGGCTCAGCCACCAAAGGAACCGGTGGCTACCCTCTGGAGGGGAAGGACAGATCCCGCTCGGGTACCGTGTGCTGGACTGTGGGTCAAGGGGTGCTGCCTGGGTTTTAGGGGCAGCATCAGGGCCAGGTTGCTTGGGTGGGAGAGAGCGGAAACCGTAACCGTAAACCGTTATGCAACGTTAAAGAAATGTGCCTCCCGTTTTGGGAAGAGTTATTATTAAAAATGTAAATGTTTTACCGTTTACCATGTTATACAATTTTATGCTTTACAGAAAAAAGAAAAAGGAAAATAAAACCGGTGTTGGACGGGCAGCCCGAGGACGGTCTGCGTTTTGCTAAGGGGGAATGTGACGCCCTGGGCAAGCCAGGGGTCACAGGTCACAACACCACACGCACCCCACATTCCCTGCAGGTACACCAGCTAACCTAAAAATCCTTGTTGCCTTCCTCCAGGGGCTGGTGTTCACACCAGGGGGTGGAGCCAGGCGGTTGGTGTCCGCCCACCAAGGAGTTCACAGCTCTGGAGGCAGGAAGTACCAGGCAGATGAGATTAGCCCAGGCGGGGCTCGAGTGAAGATTAGCTCAGGGGGAGCTTGAGTGAGGAGCTAAGTGGAGGAGTAACTACAGAGTGTAGCTCAGGAGGGAGCTAGAGTGAAGTGAAACATCAGTGGAAGTGACAGAAAGCCTGAAGTTGGTCTGTGGCTGTGTGCCCGGACGGAGTCAGCAAGGTCAGCAGACGGCGGTGAAGGTCTGCAGTGGGACTGTCTGGAGGTTGCTGGAAGGACCACGGAGGCTGTGTGCTCGGGGGTCTGGAGCAGTATACGAAGGGCAGTCAGCACCAGGGCAGGGGCCTTTCGGATCCCGGCAAGGCTTGGAGTCGCCGTAAATTGCCAAATCCGTTAGTGAAGGGGACGTCTGTCTCCCAACAAGCAAGTCTTGATTGACGGCAAAGGTCCAACCACAACGGGGAAACACCGCCACCGCCAAGGCACCAGTTTCCCAGGGCCGGCGCCTGCGGCAAGAGAGTGGCTCCTCCGGTCCAGATTGTAGCCGGGGAGCGGGTAACCGGTGGGGATCCATCGCTACCAAACAGACATTTCAAAGGTGCAGGGAAGAGACCGTCACCGCTAACTGCAGGGAACCGCAGCACCGTGAACCGTCCGAGGGACCCGTCCAACCAGCCGTTTGTTTACCGAGAACTGTGTCGTGTTTACTGGCTGAGTGAGTACCTCAGTGCCGCAAGGCACAGCGCTGCCCCTGCGCCCCTGCACCTCACTGGGCCCCGGGATCACCAACCCCTACCCACGGAGGGACAACACAACAACTGGCTGCTCCGCCTCAGCATCCCCGGGACCCCCATATAGAGCAGCGGTGGTGTACACTCAATCACCACAACCGTGGGTGGCGTCACGGACAATAAATCCCCAAAACACCCAAACAACCCCCTTTTCACTCACGGGCGAGGAGTGCCGCTCGAGAAACCCCCGGGATCCGGCCCACCGCTCGAGCCACCACTGAGCAGCAGCAGCCGGACCCGAGCAGTGGGGGTGAGCGTAGTGTGCTGACACCCTCCTCCCCGCCCGCGACACAAACACCGCACAAGTTTGCGCGATGGCAAACTGCACCGACACGAGACACAGACATGAGATTTGGCCGAGCAGCGTGCATGATGACGGCAGCGTCATCACGTCAATCATGAAAAGAGGATGGCGAAGAAGGCCACAAGGAGGGACAGGAGACAAAAATGAGCAAGCCCATCTGAGCCCCACAGGTCATTAGCATACCTATTGGTCAGGTTTTATAAAGATATATTCAGGGTCTGCAAGGGGAGTTAGGGCACAAGGTACACCTTCATAGAATGCAGCCAAGGAGCTTCAGAAGGTGACACTTTTGGTTTCATAGTGAAAAAACTGGTGACAGGTTCCCTTCCTGACGAAGCCACGCCCGGTGAAACGCGCGTCGAGGCCCCGCCCACCGCCACCAGCCTGTCTGCTAGCACCTTCCAACATGTCTCAAGGTAATTTCCCTTAACTATACATTTAATTGACATGTTATCTTAGCGGTTACATAGGGAGAGAAACACACTGGTGACTATAATTAGTTTACTCTCAATTACATGGTTTCCCTACTTGTCTGGCTATCCGGTTTCTGATATTAACCCCTTGTTTCTAGCAGCCTCATTATACCAGCAGGTATAATATATATAATATAATATACCTGCTGGTGGTGTTTGTGCAACTCTGTGTGTCTGACGATTTTTAGATCTATTCGTCACTACGGTCTGTCCTTATGTCATGTGCACCTCATTAAAATGGATTTTGTATTTCACTAAGTACTTGTCCTTGGTCTCTTCTTTTACCAGTGGTCTTCCTCTCATCTCATTTATTGGTGTTTTTGACCACTGGGATATTTTTTGGTTTGCTGCTCCCTTTAAATAAAGTTGATGACCTAGAAAATAGGTCTCGACACAATAATCACCGACTGGTGAGTCTCCCTGAATCAATCCAGCAATCTGAATTTATGAATATCACATCAGAATGGCTGCCTAAGGCCCTGAACCTGGATGTACAGTCAGGCAAAATAGCTGTTGAAAGAGCAACACCAAGTGGGACCACCCAATAGAGAAAGCGACAACAGACCCCGACCGGTCATATTCAAAGTCCTCGACTTCCAAGACAAGACAAGGCTGCTGGCGGCCTTCAGGAGGAACCGGACCCTAACATATGACAACAACAAGCTTCTTCTATTCCAGGACTTCTCAGCAGCTCTGGTGGCAAAACGCAGAGCCTTTGGTCCTGCATGTAAAGCCCTGCTGGAAAAGAACATTAGATTCACTCTCCAGTATCCAGCTATCCTTCAGTTCACTATGGAGGGGAAATCGTGGGCGTTCGAGGATCCTGTTCTTGCCGTCCAAAAGCTACAAGCAACAGATGGAGCATCATAAGCCGTCAACCTGGATAGTAATATGTGACATCATAATCTTCTTGTTATGAGTATTCACATGTTTTGGTTTGTTATTATTGCAGTACTTTCCTGTAGGGTAAAGAATTGCAATGAATTCAATAGATTTGGGATACAGTTCAAGGGGTAAAGGGGACTCTGTGTGCGTACCTATGAGATATTTGTTAGTGTGGCGCCCCTGAGTGTCAGGTGCCACAGGGTACTACATCTAACCCCGGATTAATGGAAGACCAGTGCTGGTAAACACCACAGCACACACACAATCCACGCCCTTTTCCCCAGACTGGGTAACAGGCTAGAGATGGACCTGATGGGTGGTCAAATATTGGCTGGGACGCATCTAATCCACTAGTCAGAAACCTGGGAGGAGGAGGGGCTAGTCAGTGGAGTGGACGGAAGACAGACATCTTGTCAGATAGTAAAAAGTCAG
The DNA here is from genome assembly GCF_048569485.1 of Anomaloglossus baeobatrachus. Taxonomy (NCBI): domain Eukaryota; kingdom Metazoa; phylum Chordata; class Amphibia; order Anura; family Aromobatidae; genus Anomaloglossus; species Anomaloglossus baeobatrachus. The sequence goes on from NC_134357.1 coordinate 501,954,194, forward strand.
ACAGATGGTCAGTCAGAAGTTAACGTGCTGACAGAAAGTGTAAAGTGACTACTGAGTAAAAGGGGAGTACAGTTGCCAGGGAGAGGCTTCAGACTCACCTGATAACAATCTGTCCGGTGAGGGGACTATCAAGGACCTTACTGATGTTAGTGTCCGGGGCATAGCAGCAGAGACGGAACCTGGGAGCGAGGACAGAGGTCTGACCCAAGAGAGGTTCAAGCTGCCTGCCATACGGTCCAGTACAGAGACAACAGGAGGGGACCTTAAAACGCTCCAGGCCACGGGGACCCATCAACTACAGACGGGTGCATGAAAGTAAAGCTCACCAGTTCACTATACCGGCACTGGAACAAAGGAATACCGGATTGGTACAGACCAGCACAAACCGGGTAGCAGTAACTCCAAATCGGTGAGTTAAACTGCAGCCCCTGTGTTGTCTGAATTCTTCCTACACCTCTGCATCTATATACTACAACCTCCATCATCCTCCCCTGGGGCCTAGCTCTACTTGCAGAGTTACATCCAAGCTGCTTAATACCACCAGCCCCAGCAGTGAGCGAGACTTTGAAGCAGCGGCTTTTCCCATATAGCCGCATACCGCAAGTGGCGTCACGAAATAACACTTTATTTTTATTTATCCCTTGTACAAAATCCCCTTTTAAACGACCCCCAGGGTCACGGAGCCAGGCATCGGCCAGTGAACTATCCTAGTAATATACAGCCCGGAACAGAGTACCCCAAAGTCCTGGGGTACATCATTAGGAGGATTACCGTGCCCACTCGCTGGAATGGGTGGGGAATCACAATTTGGATTTTTAAAATTATCAGGTCTTTACCCAAACTGGGAATAGGATAATGGCAGACTCAGGGGTCACAAACGTGTTCACGTTACAGTCGTTACACTGGTGTTCGTGGAATGACAATGGTCTAAACTCCCCGGTAAAAAGAAAAAAGTCTTAAACTATTTGCATTGCTTAAACTTTCATATTATCTTTCTACAGGAGACACATTAGATTAGGGGTAACCACCCGCTCCTTCGCAATAAGAAATATGTCACATGCGCAGAAGCTTCGTACACCAAGAAACAAAGAGGGGTAGCTATATTAATTAACAAACATGTTAGTCAGGAAGTAATTGATATGATGAAAGACCCTATGGGGAGATTTCTTTTGGTTAAGCTTACCATAGAAGGTACCATCTATAGTCTAGTGCAGGGGTGGGCAATTAATTTTCCCATGGGGCTGCATGAGAAATTGGGATGGTTTTAGAGAGCCGGACTAATATAATTACCTCAGTTCTACCAAATACTGTATAAAGTATAGATACTATCCCTTCATAAACAAACAGTAAGTTACGGACTGTGTGACCCCTCGTGGCCCTGCATGCACACACGTTTTTTCTCCGGCAGCACGGGTGTCACACGGATCGCACACTGATATGATCTGTGTGACATCAGTGTGACAAGTACCAGAGAAAACACGGGTCTTTTTAATAAAAAGATTTTCTATATTTACCTCTCTCCAGCGCTGCTGTCTCTGGCTCTGCTGCCTTCCTCTCCTTATCGCCAGTAATTATACTCACTCAATATTCACTGCAGTGAGCAGCTGGAAGCAGTGACAGCGCTGGGGACCGCATAGCTGGGTGAGTATACAGGTGTGTGTGTTGAGAACCTGGAAGCCGGAGCATCTCGGGGACTCACTACAGTTCCCAATGAACTGTGATGAACCCGTGAAGCTGTAGCGTGGGTGTCACAGGGGGGGTCATCAGAGTTCATTTGAAACTCCGATGACCTCCTGGAGGTCACTGTGCTTGCAGAATACTCACCTGTCCCTGTGGTGATGTCCTCAACGGTGCTGTGCCTGGCGCTGTCACCACGATGCTACGGCTTCCAGGTCCTGAGTGTGGTGAATAATCGATGAATGAGCGGGGGTCAGGAGCGGGAGGCAGCAGAGCTGAAGAAAGCAGGTAAATATGGAAAATCTTTTTATTTCACAGATTCGTGTTTTCTCCGGTACCTGTCACACGTATGCAAACTGGTACCGGAGAAACGCAATCATGCCCTGTAATGGTGGCATGCAGCTGCAGGGGGCGGGGAGGGAGCGCGTGGTACCCGATGTAACTCCAGTACCACTCGCAGTTACGGGCTTTTTTCTGCGCTGATTCTAGGTACCAGACCCGCTCTAGTTATGTTTGAGCTCCACACAGAGCCAATGCCGGGAGCTCCACAATCAAGTGTCTGCTCTCAGCAGCAGGGGTGGAAACTGACAGCTTGGGGCCCCTGTGCAAAAAATTGTATCTGGCCCCCACTTGTATGGCGACAAAGCTGCATATAGTATAAATACACACACACATTTTATATATATATATATATATATATATATATATATACATATATATATACCGTGTTTTTCCAAAAATAAGACCTCCCCCAAAAATAAGCCCTAGCAGGGATTTTCAGCATTTTCGGAGAAAGGCTTAAATATAAGCCCTCCCCCGAAAATAAGCCCTAGTCCCGGATCAATAATGAAGTGTCCGTGCAGCTAAAAAAGTTACAGATACTGCAGGACACTTCATTATACACAGCGGCACCCGGCAATTACACTCACCCGACACTGAGCAGCAGGACCTGCAGTGATCGCACACCCGCACACATCAGCTCACACACACACACACACACAAAAACACACAATCAGATCACACACACACACACACACATGCACACCAGATCTCACACACAAACATCGGATCGCACACACAGTAGATCGCACACATAATCCGATCGCACACGCAAACATCAAATCACACACACACACAAACATTGGATCGCACACACACTCACCTCATCCAGTGACACCGATCTCTTCTCGCCGGGAGAATCCTGAGAGGCAGTGCGGTGCAGCGCGACGAACAGGACCTGTGGCCGGACACGTGACTTGCTCTCATTCCCTGCTGCCGTAAGTGCTGGATGTGATGTGATGTGTGTGTGTGTGTGTGTGTCTGATCTGCTGTGTGTGTCTGCAATCGGCTGTGTGTGTGTCTGCGATTGGCTGTGTTTTTCTGCGATCGGCTGTGTGTGTCTGCAATCGGCTGTGTGTGTGTCTGCGATTGGCTGTGTTTTTCTGCGATCGGCTGTGTGTGTCTGCTTTCGGATGTGTGTATCTGTGATCGGCTGTGTGTGTCTGTGATTGGATGTGTGTATCTGTGATCGGCTGTGTGTGCCTGTGATCGGATGTGTGTATCTGTGATCGGCTGTGTGTGTCTGTGATCGGATGTGTGTATCTGTGATCAGCTGTGTGTGCCTGTGATCGGATGTGTGTATCTGTGATCGGCTGTGTGTGCCTGTGATAGGATGTGTGTATCTTATCGGCTGTGTGTGCCTGTGATCGGATGTGTGTATCTGTGATCGGCTGTGTGCGCCTGTGATCGGATGTGTGTATCTGTGATCGGCTGTGTGTGCCTGTGATAGGATGTGTGTATCATATCGGCTGTGTGTGCCTGTGATAGGATGTGTGTATCTGTGATCGGCTGTGTGTATCTGTGATCGGCTGTGTGTGCCTGCGATCTGCTGTGTGTGATCTGCTGTGTATATCTGTGATCTGCTGTGTGTGTGTGTGTGTGAGATCTGCTGTCTGTGTGATCTGCTGTGTGTGATCTGCTGTGTGTGTCTGGGATCTGCTGTGTGTGTCAGCGTGTCAGCTAGCAGCAGGGTAGGACGGCATGCAGCACCAACCGGAGATCACAGGAGGACCTGGGAACCAGGCAGACGTCCTGGTCTGGTGAGTATGAGTCTCCTGGGAAGTGGGGGATCTGCTTTTTTGGGGGGTAAACTTACCCCCAACCGTGTTTCTCCAAGAATAAGACCTCCTCCAAAAATAAGCCCTAGTACTTTTTTGGGGGGCAAAAAAAATATAAGACAGTGTCTTATTTTTGGAAAAACACGGTATATAGACACACACACATACATACATACACACACAAATACACACATATATACTGTGTACATTATAAATATATATATACACATACATATACATATACATACGTATACACACACACACGCACTACATATATACACAAACAATCCCTATATACTACATCACTACACCCCTTATATACTACACCTGTAATATACATCACTACATCCCCATATACATCACTAGACCCCTATATACTACACCTGTAAAACTACATTCCCATATACTACATCACTACACCCAAATATTAGTCACTAGTTACCCCCCCCCCCCTCCCCACATTGTCCCCTCTGGTTACTAGTCACCACTCACCTCTCCCATCCTCAGGCACCTCCGTACGGGCCCCCCGCTCAGCTGCTTCTTCTCTTGTACAGGCCCTGGCTGCGCCGCTGCTGTTCTTGTAGGGGTCCCCGCCGCTGCTTCTCTCCGTACAGGCCCCGGCTGTTGCAGCTTCTTCTGCTGGGCGGGAACTTTTCAAATGACACACATGCGCGCGCCATACTGACGACATCAGTGCACGCGTGTGTGTCACAGAGAAAGGTGCCGGGCAGGGAACAGAGGACAGATTCCTGCGTTCCGCTGCCTACACTGTGCGGCCCTGCAGGATCGCTCCCTGCCTGGCACGCAGCGTGTGATGAGGGCAATGTGACCACGGGCCTCCCGGAGCCTGGAGCTCTGGACAACAGGTCATATTGCCCTCATCACTGATCGGCCAGCAAGGACGCCCTGAGCCAGGCGGGCCGGTCACAGAGAGTAGGCGGGCCGGATGTGGCCCGCGGGCCGCCCCTTGCCCAAGTCTGGTCTAGTGAATGTATACGTATCCAATGTTCCTGACCCCCGATTTCGAACCAGATTGTTGGACTACATAGCGAGCTGGGAGACACCTAATCTAATTATAGGAGGAGATTTTAATGAGGTTCATGATGCAATCTTGGATAAATCAAATGTTCAGTCAGTTTGTTTATCCACAATGCACAATTGCTTACAATATATTATGGACCATGTTGAGTTAGTACATGCATGGAGATTGCAACACCCAATAGATAAAGATTACTCACACTATTCACATGTTCACAATGCCTATGCTAGAATAGATTATTGGTTGATAAGTACCTCGCTGGTGTCACAGGTGATGTCTTCCAATTTTTTGGACATACATATATCGGATCATGCGCCAATTACTTTTAAAACCTCACTTACAAAAGCGATAGTACGGGAAAGAAAGTGGAGGTTCCCATTATATTTATACCATTGAGAGGATTTTAAAAAGTCTGTACAGAATTATTGGAGTTTCTACGAGAATGACAACAGCGAGCACAGAGAAAACACAAACCTGTTCTGGGCAGCTTCCAAGGTGGTGGTACAAGGTCATATAATTTCCTATGTTAGCCATAAACGCAAAAAATTATTGAAACGAACATTATCGGCCCAAAAATTACTTACACAAGCATACAAACAGTTTAAACTCAACAACAACCCCTGAACCAAACAAAAATTTCTAGAAGCAAAATAAGCAGCAGACACGCTGGCTCATGAAAATGCACTATATAATTTAGACTACCAAAAACACAGATACTTCAGATGGGGTAATAAACTGGGCAGGTTATTAGCATCCCATACAAAACCCTTTAGAATAGAATTCATAGAATAAAAAAGAAGGATGACACAATAGTGTCAAAGGATGGGGAGATATTGGAAGAGTTCAGAGATTGCGTTAAGGCCGCTTTACACGCTACGATTTATCTGACGATATGTCGTCGGGGTCATGGTTTTCGTGACGCACTTCCGTCATCGTTAGCGACGTCGTTGCGTGTGACACTTACGTACGACTCCGAACGATCGCAAATAGGTTGAAAATCGTTGATCGTTGACACGTCGTTCAGTTTCAAAATATTGTTTGTCATTTGGAGCGCAGCAGAATATTGCTTTGCTTGACACCCTGCCAACGACAAACAACATCCACACGACCGCCTTGGTCAAACAATATATCGCTGAATGATGTAGCGTCATTTGTAAGATGTGTGTGTGTGTGTGACCGCTACAAAACGACCTATGAGCACTCTCGGCAAATCGTAACAACGATCTGGGCGTGTTACACGCTAGCGATATCCTTGTGTGTAAAGCAGCCTTTAGCTCTCTGTATAGAGCACAATCGGGAGAGAGGATTGCGGAGTCAAATTTCTTTCTTGCTCTGAGGAACTGCAGAGAGGGAATTGCTATATGTTTGATTATCAATGAAGGGATTTAGAACTTTTTTCTATGGTTTGTTAGGTCGTTAAAGAACTAAATTATTGTTATTGGTGTTATCCAATTAATTATTCTCTGTGTTCCGAGGCCTATACAATTAATATATTTGGTGTGACGTATCTGGGTTACGCAAAATAAGAGATAGATTTTATTTCTACTATAGGATATGGACTAAATTTGTTTTGAGATATCTAAGGAATAATTGCTCTTTTCTAACTATAGATCATTGAAGTCTTGATTGCTGTATTCCGTATATAGCTGATACCTACAATTAGGGTATGTGCACACGTTGGTTTTTTTTCCGCGCGGAAAAAAACGCACCCTCTGGCAGAGGGGAGAATTGTAAACAATGCTTTTTGAGAAACAACGCATCGAAAACGCATGCGTTTTTCATGCGTTTTTCATGCGTTTTTCATGCGTTTTTTTAGGTGCGTTTTTTAAGACTTGTCAGTGATAATAAAGTTGGTTGAACACAGACCTTTGGAAAAAAAAACCTGTGATGTCATTTCCTTCTCCACATTCTGTTTGGATAAATGGGAGGGCTTGGAATGGAAGGAGCACCATTTGAATTTTGGAAAAGTTGAAATAAACTTCGCGCACCAAGCCCCTTAGGTACCTATACGTCAGAAAACCCCCACAAGTGACCCCATTTTGGAATCTGCACCCATCAAGGATTTTATTCAGGAGTATATTAAGCATTTTGAATCCACAGCTACTTCACCCAAAATGTTGCTGTAGCAACAATATTCTCACTTTTAGGCCCGCTTCACATGTCAGTGAAAAACACTGACGTTTTTCACTGGCGTGTAAAACACGCACATGTCCCTCCGTGTGCCGTGAATCACGGCACACGTGGGTTGTCTAAGTGCAATCCGGGCTCCGTTCTCCGTGGCCCGTGATTGCACTTAGAGATTAACTCACCTGCACCCGCTCCCGCTCTCCATGGTGCTGATCGCTCCCGCGGTGCAGCATCCAGCCGGCGCTGACCCCCGCAGCAGCTGCTTCCGGGTTGGCTGTGTCGTGCATCATGAATATGCGCGACAATAATCAGCCGGCACAGAAGGAACAGGGAGGACGGGCTGCAGAGGACATCGCTGGAGCCGGGTGAGTTAAAATGTTTTTTATTTTAAAAGCACGTTTTTTTCTGGCACGTGTTTCACGGATCACACCACTGCGTGGTCCGTGGGACATCAGTGATGCCAGAAAAAAATGGACATGTCTCCGTGCGGCAATCACGCACACGCGGGTACGCCGCATGGAGACACGTGCAGTGAAAAATCACTGACGTGTGAGCAGACCCATTCATTATAATGGGTCTGCGTATGTCAGTGATTCTGGTACGTTTAAAAAAAAGCACAAACGTCCCAGAATCACTGACGTGTGAAAGGGGCCTAAGGCTATGTGGCCATGATCCAGCGACACGGCGTCTAGTACACAGTGCCAGCCTTCCTGCAGCTGCCCATGCCCACGATTTGGGTTCAGGCTGCTGTGGAGCTCTATGCTACCTGCAGAGAACACTCGTCTCCGCAGCATAAATTGACATGCTGAGGCTCGGGAAGCCACGCTACCGGTCAGTTTATGCTGCGGAGAAAAGAAGCACAGTGGGCATGGGATCTCCAAAAATCCTTCCACTGTGCTTCTACTGCACAACGCAGCGTTATGGACGCAGGGAAAACACTCAGCGCCCATAACGCTGCAAACCCTGATTGTGGACACACAGCCTAAAAAGCGTCAATGGATGAAGGGATGTCAAATATATAGAACGTCCTACCCCCGCCTGCATATTCTAAGCTGGCACCTTTAGTACCTTTCATGTGGCACTAAAGGGTGCCTAGCTTAGTATTTATCCAATAAAAAAAAAAAAAATTAAAAAAATGGCGTGGGGTCCCCCCTATTTTTGATAGCCAGTCAGGGTAAAGCAGACAGCTGTAGCCTGCAAACCACAGCTGGCAGCTTCATCTTGGCTGGTGATCAATTTGGAGGGCTCCCCATGTTTTTTTTTTTATTTATAAATAAAGAATAAAAAAAAAAATAACGTGGGGTCCCCCCAAATTAGATCACCAGCCAAGGTGAAGCTGACAGCTGGGGTCTGGTATTCTCAGGGTGGGAAGAGCCATGGTTATTGGACTCTTCCCAGCCTAAAAATAGCAGGCCGCAGCTACGTATCCCCCATTTTCTAGGAGGGCAGACCCTCCATTTGAGGAGAGTGGGTGCAAAAATCTGCACCCACTCTCCCCGGGTCACAGCTGCAGAGTGCGAGCAGCCAGCACAGCTCACACTGAACACTGTGCTGGCTGTCAGCTGCTCTGCTCATGTGACCGGCCGGCGTCTGCTGTGAAGGAGGAGGGGGCCGCGGGGGATCAGCGCTGCGACCGGACAGGTATGTATGACACCGGGGGGAATTGGGGTGAACGGGCAGGGCCTGGGGAACAGTTTTCTGTCGCATGTGTTATTGCACATGCGACAGAAATCATAGGAGCAGGGCGGCCGGTGCGCTACTGTGCGCGCGGCCATGTTGGATTTTCGGGAGGGGGCTCGGGGACTCGGGGGTCGGGGCGGGCACTTTGGCGACACCGGGGGCTTTGCCAGGAAGTGAGGTCAACAGGAAGCCTCTTGACCTCACTTCCAGGTAAATGCCTGCGTTCTGGCGTGCCGACAAAGGCCGCGGACCGCAACAAAAAAGCAGCTCCATGCGGTGTAGCTGCGTTCTGACCCCGCATCATTGATTTAATGGGGGAGAGAACGCAGCCACAACGCACAAAAGAAGTGACATGCTGCTTTTCTTTCCGCACCGATTTTTGGCATCCAAAACGCTGCGGAAAGAAACGCAGCATGTGCACTGATTTTTCAGCTTTCCCATACACTTTGCTGGGAAAGCTGAACGCATGCAATTTGCCACTGAAACGCTGCGGTTCAAAACGCAGCGTTTCCGCGGTAAAAAACGCATCGTGTGCACACAGCCTTATAAGTTGTTTCGGAACGGTTGGATATGGACTAAAATTTTGCTTTTTTATGTGTTTTTTTCAGGTATCAAACAATTGATCTTTTTGCCTCATAATAAAAAAAAAAAAACCCTGATGATCCCCTACTGCTACCTACAAGTTCAGGAAGGGGTGAAACGCGTTGGAATTTACCGTACTATCAGGGTGATGTTCGAGATATAACGTCCCCTTATTATGACCTATTGAAACTTACTACAGTAAGAGATAAGAAAAGATCAGTCCAATATTATATGGAATTGATGACAAAGACTTGAATTTCTTTTCATAAATATTCTTACTAGGATTGCAGTCTATTTCAAAACAGTTTCACACCAGTCTTTATGTCATGTCTGTCCTGTTTAATGTCACAAAATGAAGCATGTTGGAGAACTTTGGTGGTGGGTGCTAAAGATAGTGTCCAGGGCCTATTAGGGCAAGTCATCGTGGAGCGGGGGTTGTCCAAAAAAGTAGGACACCCTCCGTTGTAAGGAAGGGTAAGAATAGAGTATTGATAAGTGAGAGATTGCTCCATTTCTATATCCCATATAGATTTAATATTAACTTGCACTTTAACACTTTAAATTTACACTCTGGAAATATGTTGTGTCTATCTGATATTTAATAAAAAAAATTTAAGAGGTTTATTTTTGTAGTAGGTTTGTTTTTTAGTCAAATTTCTTGCAAGAACCATTGGCCCCGTCATTAACAACAGATCAAAAAACTGTACTTAACAAACTCATACATATATCGGAAATTATACAAGCCATTGCCACTCTTAAATTAGCTAAAGCGCCGGGGACAGATGGATTCAGTAATGAATATTATAAGATTTTGGGTCCCTCAATTAATCCACATCTATGTGCATTATTTAATAATATAGTCCAAACCAAAACAATCCCAAATGGATTTAATCAAGCAAGTATTATTGTTTTACCCAAGCCAGGCAAGGATCCCCTACAGGTAGAGGGCTACAGACCTACAGTATATCTCTACTAAATTTGGATTTCAAAATTTTTACCAAAAGCCTAGCAACAAGGTTACAGCAGATAATCTCGGACCTCATACTTCCCTGTCAGACAGGGTTTTTACATGGCAAATCTGTCACTTATAATATCAGAACACTGATAGGAGTAATATCATACGGTAGACAACATAAACACACCAAACAGTTAATAGTAAGCCTGGATGCAGACAAGGCTTTTGACAGAGTCTCATGGGATTACCCGCATGGTCTTCTGGATTTTAGACAGTTTGGACCCTGGTTCTGTAAAGCAATCAGAATGATATATAAAAAGCCTCAGTCTAAACTGTCAATAAATGATACACCTTCAAAGCTTTTTGAGATTCAAAAGGGACAATGTAGGGGTGTCCGTTGTCGCCCCTGCTCTTCAACCTAGCTCTGGACCCCTTATTGAGGGCTTTGCAAAATCTACCATCATTCCATGGAGCAAAGGTAGGCTCAACATCAATAACACTCCTGGCCTTTGCAGATGATATCTTATTATTTATAGCTAATTTTATGCAGGCAATGCCGGTGATAATGAACACGTTAAAAGACTTTGGAGAGACCACTGGGTTTAAACTCAACTACAGTAAATCAGAGGCGCTGGCACTTTTTAAATCTGGAAGGAGTGATAGTTCTTCATTCCCGTTCAAATGGAGGGCAAACTCAATAAGATACCTAGGCATTCAGCTACCGGACGATCCCTCAACGCTATATAAGATCAACTAAAAACCCCTGATTACATCCTTGATACAGCTAATCCAATCCTGGAAACATTTAGCTATTTCATTCTCAGGTAGATGCCATGGTAAAATGGTAGCTTTTCCTAAAATATTATACCTATTTCAAACATTACCCCTTCTGCTGCATAAAACAGATGTTAAATTATTAAACACTGCATTTCTCAAATTCATTTGGGGGCATAAGGGGCGTACAAGTATAAACCTGACAAAGTTACAATTACCTAGGGAGGAGGGGGGCATCAACATGCCGGATTTGGGCAGATACAACCTGTACCGCCCCGCGGCCTCGGCTGCGACCGTCGAGCCGCTCGGGTCCGTGCTCGTACTGCAGGTGGTGGCTCGAGCCTCTCAAGGACCCGGGGTCACGTCGCTCTGCAAGGGGTAGTCGCGGTGCACGCAGGGGTTTTGGGTGGTTGTTTGGTGGATTTAGCAAAGTTCGTGACTCCACCCACGGGTTGTGGTGATTGTATGGTGGACACCACCGCTGCCGTTGACTAGGCCTCCCGGGGACGGTGTTATGCAGCTTGGTGTTAACCCCTCCGTGGGCAGGGGCGATGGTCCCGGGGGCCTGCGGAAAGGTGAGGGCCGGGGTGCAGGGCGCAGGGTCGCGGTGCAGAGCAGGGCGGTGCCTGACGGCACTGGTGTACTCACTCTGACACAAGATAGCGGAGTCTCTAGTAAACCAAATGGTAGAATGGACAGGGCCCACAGCCGGCTGCGGTGTTCACCCTGGACAGGCTTGTGATGGCTGACATTTCCCTGCACCTGTGTTATGTAGTTTTGACTCCCATGCCTGGGCACCGGTAGTCCGCTCCCCGGCTTGTAAGTGTCGTAGGAGCCCGTTTGCCCGCAGGCGCTGGCCCATTGGATCTCTGGCCTCTGGCGGTGGCACTTATCCGGGATGGTTGGGCTGTTGCCGTCAATCGGGACTTGGGTGGGAATGAACCCCTGAGGTCCAGACCGCAATCAGTAAATTCGACTATCAGGGCGGCTTCTAGCTGTTAAAAAATATACTCTTAAATATATTTTTCTTCAAATACGTAAAGGCGCATGAATGAAAAGACCTCAAAAATGTAAAAATAAATGTTTGTTATCTATTTAAAAATGGTTGCCAGGGTTCAGTTACAGAAAGGAAAAATAATATACTTTGATAGCCTACGCAAAGAGTTCATTTAGTCCATAATGATCAATGGGAAGTCTTTACCCATCTTTCTTTGGTTCCTGAACGGCAATGCAGGGGATGTCATCTCTTAGCGTGTCTTCATCTTTGCAGCCTCGAGTCTTCTCACAGCAGGCAATGTGGGGAGCGAGCAGTAGCCCCCTCGATCGTGCATTATATACCAGCTGTTCAGACCATATAGGGCATTCTAGTGTAACACAGTTGAATATAGTTCCATATTACGGAACCTTCTGGAAACTTCGGGAAGCTTCGGGAAGGATTCAAATATATCCCTCCATGCTCAGCACTCAAGTATATTCAATATGGGCATTTTAATATTTATCCCTTATAAACTTTATTAATAACCTATGCCCTCCAACATAAACAGAACTATGAACGTATATGTCTTACTATGAAATATTTGATAACTTGATGTATTCATTTCAATGTTTTTACACTAGCCTAGTCGGGGTCTGAGTACCCTGCCTGGTGCTTGGCTCCAATCGGCTCCCAAGTTCGGTACCGGCGGGCCACCGCCCGACCCCGATCCTACGGTTCCACCGACCGTTCACCAACTCCTGCAGATGGCCACCACCGTCTGCCGACCTTGCTGGAGGTGCCTGGGCTCCGACCCAAACACCTAAACAGTCCGTGGCAGGCCTGGTCCCAGGTCTGCCCTTCACTTCTCCTCTCTCCTCCACTCTCCACTCACTACTGTCAACTCACTGCTGTCTGTGTTTTTCCCGCCTCCAGGCCTGTGAACTCCTCGGTGGGCGGGGCCAACCGCCTGGCTCCGCCCCACCTGGTGTGGACATCAGACCCTGGAGGGTGGCAACGTGGCAACAAGGGTTTCTGTTTGACTGTTGTCACCTGTCCGGGGAAGGGGTGTGTGTGGTGTTAGGTCTGTGACTACCTAGCTAGTCCAGGGCGTCACACATTCCCCCTTGGTTTAACGCAGACCATCCACGGGGTGCCCATCCATCACCGGTTTTATTTTTCTGAAAAAGATATAAACAATTGAAAAACATTCAAACAAGCACTTTTCATTTCTTCCCTTACGGGAGGCACATTACTTGAACCATTACAACGGGAACATTTTTATTTATAACAGGAACGGGTCCATGTCCTTCCGCTTTCCCACCCAAGCAACCTGCACCTTGATGCTGCCCCTAAGAAATGGGCAGCACCCCTTTTCCCCAGTCCGGAAACAGGAACCTGGCCAGGCTACCCAAGCGAGAACGGGTACGGTACTTCGCACCCGGCAGTCATTCAGAGGCCCCACGTCCAAGGGGACCCCTGACCCGGAGGATGGTCACCGGTTCTGATGGTGACCGGACCCCAGCCTGCTCAGCTGCGGGTCCCTCCTCCAACCAGCCTCTCCGGAGACTGGCAGTCGCTGGAAGGTCAATTGGGGCATTATTTACAAGCCGAATAGTTATTGGGTGGCTTGCTAGTTCTCAGCCTTGTCTTTGGGGGATAGGGACAACATCAGTCCCAACGGGGACGAGCGCTTCAGTAGCCGGGTCCTGCTACCATCAAACAATGTAGGTCCCAACGGGGACTTGCTGTAGGGTCCCAACGGGGACTAAATCTTTTGAATAAGGTGAATGCCTTACTCCCCCTCAATATAGGGAGAGGGTGGCGGGGAGAGGCGGGCGTGTAGCTGAGCACCCTTGCACGCCGTCCTTTCACCCAAGGCTTGCACGGAGATTTGGGACATCTGGGATTCACGGGCCTCACCGTGAACGGGTCGGCGGGTCTGGAAGGGTCTGATCCTGCCGAGGTGCTTTCCCCGAGGCGGGCCTCTCATTTGCCCTCACCACGGCTACCATCTCTCGTATCTCCTGCTTCCAGCCCAGAGCTTGCTGCATTGACTCGACCCGTACTTGGATACAGAATTGCGCCAACTTTCTTTCCAGCCACGTCGCTGTTCCTGGCGGCAACTGGCCCCATGCCGCCTCAGCTTCAGCGTCTTGGGCGGGCGCCGCTCCCACAACCCACGCGGGAACTGTAGCTTCTCCTTTCCCGCTAGTGGTTTTCCCTGCAGGCGGATCTCCGCGGGCCGGTAAGGCAGACCCCGCTACCGGTGCTGGTGGCAGCAGACCGGGCGGGGGAGTAGCGGCGATCGACCCCGACAACGGGGGAGGCAGTATAGGGGGTCGGGGCAGACCGGGTCCCTCGGCCGCAGCGGCAGGTCCCTCGGGGACACAGGGGCGTGGGTCGCCCATCCACTCCTCTAAGGCTGCCTTTACCTCGTACGCCCGTGCGGCCGCAGCCAGCTCCTCCACCTCGGCTGTCCATCGCTCCATCAGGAGAAGCACCTGGGCCTGATTGCAGTAGCATATTGCCGCGGTCCGGGCTTTCATCCACGTCGCTGATCCAGGCAGGCGCTTCGGAATTTCAGGGTTGCCGGACGAGTTGGACATCTTGCAGAGTGCTCGGGTTCCAGGAACAAGATGGATGCAGAGTCCTGGCATCCCTACTTCTTATGCCCGTGGTTACATGGGGCCAGATCTTCACCCGCCCCCCCTTGGTCTTTCTGCAGCACTTCTCTCTGTGGGGGCGGGGCTTCACTTTCGCGCCCTCACTGCTCGGAGAAGACGACTCGAGCGGGAAACTTTCGCGCCCAAAATGGCGGATCTTCAGATTTTTCAGCGGGACGGCGCTTATGGGAACCACAAGGCGCACTTCTACTGGTAAGTAGACTGGATCGATCCTGTTCGTGACGCCAGAAGAGGTCGATGTGTACCGCCCCGCGGCCTCGGCTGCGACCGCCGAGTCGCTCGGGTCCGTGTTCGTACTGCGGGTGGTGGCTCGAGCCTCTCAAGGTCCCGGGGTCACGTCGCTCTGCAAGGGGTAGTGGCGGTGCACGCAGGGGTTTTGGGTGGTTGTTTGGTGGATTTAACAAAGTTCGTGACTCCACCCATGGGTTGTGGTGATTGTATGGTGGACACCACCACTGCCGTTGACTAGGCCTCCCGGGGACGGTGTTATGCAGCTTGGTGTTAACCCCTCCGTGGGCAGGGGCGATGGTCCCGGGGGCCCGCGGAAAGGTGAGGGCCGGGGTGCAGGGCGCAGGGTCGCGGTGCAGTGCCTGACTGCACTGGTGTACTCACTCTGACACAAGATAGCGGAGTCTCTAGTAAACCAAACGGTAGAATGGACGGGGCCCACAGCCAGCTGCGGTGTTCTCCCTGGACAGGCTGGTGATGGCTGTCGTTTTCCTGCACCTGTGTTATGTAGTTTTGACTCCCGTGCCTGGGCACCGGTAGTCCGCTCCCCGGCTTGTAAGTGTCGTAGGAGCCTTTTTGCCCGCAGGCGCTGACCCGTTGGATCTCTGGCCTCTGGCGGTGGCACTTATCCGGGATGGTTGGACTGTTGCCGTCAATCGGGACTTGGGTGCGAATGAACCCCTGAGGTCCAGACCGCAATCAGTAAATTCGACTATCAGGGCGGCTTCTAGCCTAGTTGGGGTCTGAGTACCCTGCCTGGTGCTTGGCTCCCCAGTTCGGTACCGGCGGGCCACCGCCTGACCCCGATCCTACGGTTCCACAACCGTTCACCAACTCCTGCAGATGGCCACCACCGTCTGCCGACCTTGCTGGAGGTGCCTGGGCTCCGATCCAGACACCTAAACAGTCCGTGGCAGGCCTGGTCCCAGGTCTGCCCTTTACTTCTCCTCCTCTCTCCTCCACTCTCCACTCACTACTGTCAACTCACTACTGTCTGTGTTTTTCCCGCCTCCAGGCCTGTGAACTCCTCGGTGGGCGGGGCCAACCACCTGGCTCCGCCCCACCTGGTGTGGACATCAGACCCTGGAGGGTGGCATCAAGGGTTTCTGTTTGACTGTTGTCACCTATCCGGGGAAGGGGTGTGTGTGGTGTTATGTCTGTGACTACCTGGCTAGTCCAGGGCGTCACAAACCTTGCAGCAAATTTCCGTTACATTTTGGACTGGATTAGGGGGAAATCTCTCTTTGCTAATGTTCAATTGGAACAACAACTGTATCCACACAGTGCATTAACAGCTTTGATGCATTTGAAGGGTGATGAAATTCCGAATGAGATTAGAGAGCATCCAACAATATGGCGCACAATTCAAACATGGAAAAAGATATGGCAATTGTGTGGAGCAAGTGCCTGGGACTCACCATACCAGCCTTTTGTAAGGAACCCGAGGTTCCTCAACGGCAGGACGGCGTTACAATATGATACATTGGCATGGCAAGGATGTGTTTTTGTAGCAGACTTACTAAACAGTTACAGCAGTCAGACTGTGGAATGCCCTACCACAAGAGGTAGTGATGGCAGACACTATAACAGCTTTTAAAAAAGGGCGGGATGATTTCCTCAGTACACAAAACATTGTTGGTTATAAGTGACTAAAGGCCACTTTACACGCTGCGACATCGCTCAAGCCATCTCATTGGGGTCACGGAATTTGTGATGCACATCCGGCCGCTGTAGCGATGCCGTTGCGTGTGACACCTATGAGCGATTTTGAATCGTTGTAAAAACGTGCAAAATCACTCATCGGTGACATGGGGGTCCATTCTCAAATATCGCTGCTGCTGCAGTTACGATGTTGTTCCTCGTGCCTGCGGCAGCACACATCGCTCCGTGTGACACCGCAGGAACGAGGAAGCTCTCCTTACCTGCCTCCCGCCCGCAATGCGGAAGGAAGAAGGTGGGCGGGATGTTCGTCCCGCTCATCTCCGCCCCTCCGCTTCTATTGGGCGGCGGTTCAGTGATGCAGCTGTGACGCCGAACGAACCGCCCCCTTAGAAAGGAGGTGTTTCGCCGGTCACAGCGACGTCGCTAGGCATGTAAGTAGTGTGACGGGTCTGGGCGATGTTGTGCGCCACGGGCAGCGATTTGCCCATGTCGCACAATCGATGGGGGGCGGGTACCCACGCTAGCGATATCGGTACCGATATCGTAGCGTGTAAAGTGGCCTTTAGGGACAAAATGTAGAATTGGTGGAGGAAGGTTGAACTACATGGACCTAGGTCTTTTTTCAACCTTTGTAACTATGAAGACCCTGGGTATTTAATACACTCATATGAGACATTGTCACAGCGCTTTCAAGCTCTTGTTGGAAACCTTTTTTTGTTCTTCCAAGCACGCACTTTTGCACAGAAATGTATTGCTAATTAACCACTACTTGAGCGAAGGACAGATCTAGATACATTTCTGAGACAAGCTAGGATGCAGATTTTCTCAACTAGTCATATATATGCAAGATTAAGATCGCATTGGTTGTGGGAGACAGGAGTTGACGTGGGCCTTTCCAGTGGGGAAGGTTATGCCAGAATATAAAACTGAGGATTTCTTAAAAGCTACATTGATTCAAAGGAAATTTTTATCAGCTAGCAGTTACACCGACACGGCATGAATGATTTTTTATAGGGCCTACGTCACCCCCTATAGTCAATCAAAAATAAATCCAGGAACAAACTATATATGCTCTAAATGTGACATGGAGAAGACATTTATTTCATCACCTTTGGGAGTAAGCAAGGATTCGGGGGTTTTAAAGGAGCATCCATTCAGTTGTACAAACCACATATAACATTAAATTCCCATTGACGCCACAACGGCCATCTTCAACATTCTTGAGGAGGATCAACTAAAAAAATACCAAGACATACTAAAGCAGCTCTCATTATATGGGCCTCGGCCAGTAGGAAAAGTATACTACATAAGTGGCTCAGCCCGGAAACCCCCAACATTACCACTCATTCAAACAAAGGTTATGGTCATATTTAAAATGGACTAGCTGGATGCTCTTTCGGACAAAGAAAAGTTGGCAAAGAGGTTCTTTGAAATATGGTCCCCATTCATACCCACATTACCAGGTGTCATTGAACCAGGTTTAGATCTCAGTTTGAACACACATCGTGGTACCTGTTACAAATTATAAGTGGACACAACCCAATCCCATATTAATAGACGCTATAAGTTAGAGGGCGCATGCAGAGAGGGGGGGTGGTGGTGGGGACTGTTTGGCTTATTCTGATATATTAATGGTTTAACTATGGTTATTATAAAAAGAAGTTTAAAAAAAGAAATATATACCCAAACACAAAGATGTACGCTTTAAATGCAGATGTTTAATAAGGATTTGTAACAAGTTTGAAAGGAAGTTGCCCAACTATCACTTGCTCTAACATCAAGTGTGGAAAGACAAAATTGTATCTGATCGGAACTTCTAGTTTCTCAACTGGTCTTCTCTAATTAATCAGACAGCCCATTAATTAGAGGAGTCCAGCTATATGATTGGCTTGCAACTGTCCTAATAATTTAGAGCAGTCTCTCCAAAACCAATATATGGTTATTGCTAGTAATTGTATACATTTTCTATTTATTTGGTTTTCTAAATTGCTTTTCCTTTCTTTTGATTTGTTACTTTGACGATGACTTATATTATCTCTTGTACATGCATATAAAATGGATTATAGAAATAGCTACTTTCCTGTGTGCTTTGTTTGATGTTTAACTAGATTTGATTTGTTTGTAAATCGTTTCTCACATTGTGAACATGAAAATTTCTTCTCCCCTGTGTGAATTATTTGATGTGCAACAAGATGTGTTTTCCTATGAAAACATTTTCCACAATTTGAACATAAAAATGGCTTCTCCCCTGTGTGAGTTCTCTGATGTCTAAAAAAATCTGATTTGTCAGTAAAACATTTTCCACATTGTGAACATGAAAAAGGCTTCTCCCCTGAATGAATTCTCTGATGTGTAACAAGACATGATTTTTGTTTAAAACAATTTCCACATTCTGAACATGAATATGGCTTCAACCCTGTGTGAATTCTCTGATGTGCAGCAAGATAGGATTTATCCATAAAACATTTCCCACATTCTGAACATGCATATGGTTTTTCCCCTGTGTGTATTCTCTTATGTGTAAAAAGATATGATTTATTTCTAAAAAATTTCCCACATTCTAAACATTCAAAAGGCTTTTCCCCTGTGTGAATTCTTTGATGTGTAACAAGATATGATTTATGTCTAAAATATTTCCCACATTCTGAGCATAAATATGGCTTCACACCTGTGTGAATTCTTTGATGTACAACTAAAACGGATTTCTCTTTAAAACATTTCCCACATTCAGAACATGAAAATGGCTTCTCCCTTCTGTGAATTCTCTGATGTCTCTCAAGATGTGCTTTCCTTGTAAAATATTTCCCACATTCTGAACATGAAAATGGTTTCTCCTCGATGTGTATTTGAGTTTCAATAACGCTTCTGTGATTTTTGTTTTGCTTATTGCTCCTTGATGAAGCAGGAGAAAGGATCTGTTGTAAAGGATCAGTTGGTAGAGTTTCACTGTAAATGGTTGGAGGTTTATCTGGGATAACGGTATATTCTTCACATATATCTGGTGTAATACCATGATCATCTACCGCAAAATCTGAAAATATCACAAGTCTCTCTGAGCTTCTGGTACAGTCATCTGCCAAGAAAAAAAAACCTGATGTATTATTTGTCAATAAGATCGCCTTGAAATTATATTTTAATATTGATAGTTTGTAACATTTCCAGACAAATTGTAATAATTAAATTATCAACTGGCTAGAACAATATATATCAAAGTAGGGACTAACAGATTATAATGTTTGGCCACCAAACTGTGCTCAGGTTTTCAATCTTCTGCTGTCTTCCCCAAAGGCATATGTTTCACTTTGCTTGTCACCAATTATTACCAGTTATATGTTCATTGGAGACTTATAAAGATGACTGTAAAGGCCGCTTTACACGCTGCGACATCGCTCAAGCGATCTTGTTGGGGTCACGGAATTTGTGACGCACATCCGGTCGCTTTAGCGATGTCTTTGCGTGTGACACCTATGAGCGATTTTGAATCGTCGCAAAAATGGTCAAAATCGCTCATCGGTGACATGCCCCCCTATTCTCGAATATCGCTGCTGCTCGGTGTACGAAGTAGTTCGTCGTTCCTGCGGCAGCACACATCGCTATGTGTGACACCGCAGGAACGAGGAACCTCACCTTACCTGCGGCCGGCCGCAATGAGGAAGGAAGGAGGTGGGCGGGATGTTACGTCCCACTCATCTCCGCCACTCCACTTCTATTGGGCGGCGGTTCGGTGACGCTGCTGTGATGTCGCTGTGACGCTGAACGAACCGCCCCCTTAGAAAAGAGGCGGTTCGTCGGTCACAGCAACGTCGCACAGCAGGTATGTGCGTGTGACGCTGCCGTAGTGATAATGTTCGCTACGGCAGCGATCACCACATATCGGCCGTACGATGGGGGCAGGTGCTATCACGCTCGATGTCGCTAGCATCGGCTAGCGATGTCGCAGCATGTAAAGCGGCCTTAAGTCAGTGCCATTAGGTGGTGTCTGTCTCATACCCTCCCTACAAGAAGGGTACAGGGAAAGAGCAGTTTGGTCATGTTCAAATAAACCATGGCTTTAGAGCAAGTGGATTCAGGAAAGGAGAACAAGTGCTTTATAATCATTTATTGGTGATACAAGCCAAAGTAAATATCATTCCATCATGAATATATGAATATAGGAGTGAATTAGAAAAATATTATATATTCCTTTCTAGTGGTATTGTAGGATAATATAGTGATTTGTAGTGGTGTACACTGGAACATAAATATTGTTGTGCAGGATTAGAATGGTAGAATATATGTGTCTGTGGTGATACCATGGCTCTTCCCCTCTGTTTTGGGAGACTTGTACATGTGTAACATTAAGGGTTATTTCTAATGACAGTGATACTGTCAGATAGGGAAGGGGATGGACACCTTTGTATAATGTAAACTATAGGTGACATGGCTCCTGTGTATATAATTGTGATTCTATAGGGAGACTGCTGTGGATCCTGGTGGTGATGCTCTCCACTGACCTCCCGGTGTGACTTAACAGATGCCGCGGTGATACATATTTGCATGTCACTGTGAGTCATGTGGTCCATTGTAAGAAGTGTTGAGATTCCCTGCGATGATGTCAGGTGCGTTGATCCCGAATATGACGCGGTCTTGGAGACTCCAGATGTGATGCAGAGACTGGTCTCCCGGATGTGACGTAGGCGCCGTGGTTTGACTGGGCCATTTAAATTAGCACAGTGGTAGAGCGATCCTGTGCGGCATAGAGAGGAAACACGCTGATAGAGGAAGCGACGCATCTTCGCTGGCCCAGCAGCATGGATAGCTGCTGTATGAAGACTCCCCTTATGAATTGAGCAAAGTGAATGCGTCCGTAGAATAAAAACATATTTTTTTAAGTGGAGGAACCCCAGCATAACAGCGCCTGGTGTTACGTGAGGAGGACCCACTGTTCTGAATAGTGCAGGAGGGGACATGGCATATAACTCATCGAGAGTGGGTCAGATCAATCCATATATACAGTATATTTTTATACTGTGTGTTAAATTGTCACAATTTCTGTATGGTGTATGCTTTTTTGCACTTGTGCACTTTAAGCTGGAATATTGGACACTATCAGTGGCAATTACTGGTCAGTTATGGATACATTTTGAACTTGACCTGACTTGATCATTTGCTTCTTTGTGGTGATGTGGGTGTTTTGGTAGGTCTTGAGACATTTAGCTTATCCTATAAAGATAATCCCCTTACTTGGCAGCAAGACTGGCTTGCAAAGTCTCCTTAAGGAGAATAGTGTTCCCCTGTGGTCCCCACATAGCTTTCTCATGAGCCAGATCAGACACCCCCATACTTTGCACTGACGAGGGGCAAGCACCCCGAAACACCGTGTCTGCAAATTGTGATTCTGATCTGGCTTATATATCCTGAGTCATATTGCAAAGGATTGTTAAAAATCCACTTGTGACTTTTAGGATCGCTACTTCCAATAGGTGGCGCTGTGCTAGAGTTTGTCTCCTTTACTGGAGAGACAATTTGAATATTTCTTAGAGGGGCGTGGCAGCTATAAGTCCCCTTACTTGGCAGCCAGACTGGCTTGCAAAGTCTCCTTAAGGAGAATAGTGTTCCCCCGTGGTCCTATAAAGATAGGAAGGTGGTGTAAAATATTTGGCCTTAACTCTTGACAGACACCCACAATAAGTTGACCAATCACTATGTAATAATAATTTTCTGTTTTTACTGGTTTATACACTGAGCCTTCTTGGAGAGAGGGGTGTGTTTTTTAGCCTCGATTATTGAGGTTATGTTTTAAATTTGTATATAGTAGGATACTGGATGGGTACAGGCATAGGTTACAGGTCAGGTTTCTGGAACAGGATACGGGCACTGGATACAGTCTGATGTGCAGAGGAACTCTAACATGCCAGGAACCTTGTTGTAAAGGCACCTCTCAAAGTGGGAGGATGCCTTAAATACTTAATGTCTCTCAGCCATAGGCTGGAGGCATTTTCTAAATGAGCACCTTACTCCTTCAAGAGGCAGGAGATACTTGCAAGTGTGCGAGGACCAGGAAACAGTTGCGAGATCAGAGGAAGACACCTCCACAGAAAAAAAAATGGTGGCATCTCTCTGGTGGGGGGGGGGGAGGGAGGACGTGGGGAAGTACAGATGCACCTCCGCTGGCATTACAGTACCCCCTACTTAAGCCCTCTCCTAACCAGATTAAACATGAATCTCTTCAGAAGTGTAGCGTGGATGTTCCCCTTGGGCTCCCACGATCTTTCCTCAGGACCAAAACCTGGCTAATCCACTTGGAATAGAGTCCTTCCTCTGACCTGCTTCATGGCCAAAATGTTTTTTTTACTTCAAAGACATCTTTCATGCTAACTAGCGAAGGTCTGGCACAAGGGTCCTTGAAGAAGCATTTCAGAACCACAGGTTTAAAGAGAGACATGCGGAAGGAGTTGGGCACATGACGCTAGGCAGGAAGCTTTAGTTTGTAGGCGAGAGCATTGATAGATTTGATTACCTCAAAAGGGATCAATGAAGCAAGGACCCAGCTTATAAGTAGGCAACTTGAGACGGATGTACCATGAGGAGAGCCACACTTTATTTCCTGGGCAAAAACATTGGGGATCCAAATGTCCGTCTCTTGTCCACATGTCTCATCATCCAGTCAGAACACTTTTCTAAGTTGGCCTTGGTGCCCCTCCAGATCCTGGAGAAGTCCTTAGAGAAGACATTAGCCACAGGGATGCCCGAAGTGACTGACACTGGAAGGTGAATGTTGGGCTGTTGTCCATAAACGATAAAGAAAAGCGAATTTGCCGATGCCTTGCTTAAATTATTGTACGAGAACTCTACCCATGGCAATACAATCATGGCCAAAAGTGTTGGCAACCTTAAAATTGTTTCAGAAAATGAAGTATTTCTCCTATAAAAAATATTGCAGCTACACATGTTTTGTTATACACGTGTTTATTTCCTTTGTATGTATTGAAACAGCACTAAAAACATAGAAAAAAAGGTTGGACATAATTTCACACAAAACTCCATAAATGGGCCAAACAAAATTGTTGGCACACTTTCCAAAATTGTGGGTAAACAACTTTTTTTCAAGCATGTGATGCTTGTACAAATTCACCAGTGGCAAGTAAAAGATGTGGGCAATATGAAAATCACTCCTGAAACCAGATAAAAAGAGGAGAATTTGACTCTATCTGGAGAACATAAAGGAGGAGAAGAGAACTGTCTAAGAGGACTTGAGAAACAAAATTGTTGAAAAAAAAAATTATATCAATAATCTCAAGGTTGCAATTCCATCTCCAGAGATCTTGATGTCTACGGTGCACAACATAATCAAGAAGTTTACAATCCATGGCTAATCTCCCTGGACGTGGACTGCACAGAAAAATTGATGAACTGTTGCAATGCAGGATAATCTGGATGGTGTATACGCAGCCCCAATCAAGTTCCAAATAACATAAAGCTGTCCTGCAGGCTCAGTGTGCATCAGTGTCAGAGCGAATATTTGAATGAAATTAAAGGCTTTTGCAGGAGACCCAGCAGTACCCTACTGCTTACACAGAGACAAAAAAGCTAGACTGCAGTTTGCCAAAATTTACGTAAGCCAGAATCCTTCTGGGAAAAAGTCTTACGGAGATATGAAACCAAGAGAGAGCATATTGATAAAGCATTTAACAAAAACGGAAAGACCTACAAAAAAAAAAAAAAAAAACACAGAATCTACAGTCAGATATGACGGAATTTCAAAGATGTTTTGGAGTAGTTTTGCTGCTACTATAGTGGGCTTTACACGCTGCGATCTCGCTACCAAGATCGCAAGCGATCGTACCCGCCCCCGTCGGTTGTGCGACACGGGCATATCGCTGCCCGTGTCGCACAACCTCGCTTACCACCATCACACGCACTTACCTGCCCTGCGATCTGCCTCCTTGGTAAGGGGACGGGTCATGCGGTGTCACAGCGACGTCACACGGCAAGTGGCCAATAGAAGCGGAGGGGCGGAGATGAGCGGGATGTAACATCCTGCCCACCTCCTTCCTTCCGCATAGCTGGTGGAGGCAGGTAAGGAGATGTTCATTGCTCCTGCGGTGTCACACACAGCGATGTGTGGTGCTGCAGGAACGATAAACAGCATCGCTAATGAGAGGAAAACAATATTTTGTTTTAGGACGACCTCTCCGCGGCAAACGATTTTGGCCGCCTTTGCGATCGTTTAAGGTCGCACATAAGTGTTACACGCTGCGATCTCGTTAATGACGCCGGATGTGCGTCAAAATCATCGTGACCCCGACAATAATTCATTAACGATATCGTAGCGTGTAAAGCCCGCTTATGAGTTGGTGCCTTGACTGTGTGCAAAGAAGATTCCTGAAATTTGATGCGTGAAAGAAAAAGTATCTATCCAGTATACTGTGTAAGGAATCCCAAAAATCGTTCTGATAGCTTGTTTGACGGTCACTGGACCATTAGGGGTTAATGTCAGTGCCAGATTCTAGATAGGGACACCGTTTTCGCCTCCTTCCCAGGATATGGCCATGTGTCGTGGAAGGAGGCGAAAAAGGTGTCCCTATCGAGAATCTGGCACTGACATTAACCCCTAATGGTCCAGTGACCGTCAGACAAGCTATCAGAACGATTTTTGGGATTCCCTACACAGTATACTGGATAGATACTTTTTCTTTCACTCATCACATTTCAGGAATCTGCTTTTGTCTATTCAGGAGCGACTGGACATGAAAAAGGCCATGCGAGGCCGAAACGTCTCCTACATTAGTTGTCCAAAAAAAAATTTCCACTGAGTTTTTGCAAATACGTTATTCTGTCTTGTTAATTAGAGAGAGAGAGTGCAGTGTTTTTTCAATATAGATGTTGTGGACCACGGTCCGCTCACTAGCACCTCTAAGTAAAACTAGGCTGCGTGCACACTAATTTTTTCAAATTGACTGTGTTCAAGGCATTGTAACACTCACCACTGGTGAGGGTAAAGTGGCAAACAGAAGTAGACTCACTGACCATGCGGGGAGCCCAGGCTTACCCTTTAGTGGGAGTGGCTTGACTAAGCACCCATTGTGAGACGGACGCCATGTGCCACTCCCAGGGCAGAGACCAGGACTGTGGCACCTAACCCCCAGGGCAAGGACAGACACAGGTGCAGACGTGCAGAGTCTCTAGTGTAGAAAGGGACCACTGGGGTTGCTGAGGTGGATAGCATGGTTAGGATGGACAGGCAGAGTCA
The DNA here is from genome assembly GCF_048569485.1 of Anomaloglossus baeobatrachus. Taxonomy (NCBI): domain Eukaryota; kingdom Metazoa; phylum Chordata; class Amphibia; order Anura; family Aromobatidae; genus Anomaloglossus; species Anomaloglossus baeobatrachus. Next base: position 501,979,927 of record NC_134357.1, read on the forward strand.
CTGGTATACACAGGGACCTCCCAGATAGCAGAGGCAGATTGCATGGCCAGGACGGAAAAGCACCGAGGTACTGACAGGACAGGGGAACAGAAATAGGACAATACACTGGCACGGACACATACAGTGGACAAGGGGATCTGACAACTAGCTAGCTAGGGAGCAGACCACTAACTAACCACATTGCTCAGGCACCTCTCCTAGTGCGAGAGTGCCTTAAGTACCCAGTGCCTCTCAGCCATAGGTTAAGAGGCACTTCAAAGAAATGGCATGTTGGCCCTTTAAGAGAAGGGCAGCTTCGAGCGCGCATGCCCTAGGCGCACTCCTGGACGACCTGTGCGGCACGCACAGGCCCCAGGAGGAGGAAGCAGTGAAGGCCCATGTGGAGGACTGCAGGAAAGTCAGGCAAGGAAGTGCAGGCTGGCCGCATCGGTGAGTGAGACGGTGTCACTGCTGGGAGGAGGTGGAGTGGTGTAGGGACGCCGGCGCTACAGTCCCCGCCCCTCTTATGCCTCCTCTTCCTTAGACCTGAAGGAAGTCTTTTCTCCAGAAAGATGACCATGGAGTTGATGGGAGAAGAAATGGCTAATGGAAAGGAAGGACTGAATGGTCATTGCTAGGAAGGCTTTTTATGAAACACAGAACCAATAACCAAGGTAGATATCTCAGAAGATTCAAGGACACTTAGGTACTCCTCACTCTTCTTATCAAAGTTAATGGTAGTTGGCTGACAGGCAGAAAGCAGGACCAGTTGTCAAGAAGGTACCACTGAAGATCAGTACGGAAGGGCACTAACCAAGAATTTCTCATGGCATTTCAGTCCCCAGTGGAACACCTCATTGAATTTCAAGTCCAGAACAGGCTCAAGAGCACGGAGTCAAGGCAGGCCTAGAAGAAACGAACAAAACAAGTTTGTAAGAACAAGGAAGTAGATCTTCTCTGAATGCGTATCTCTCACGAGCAGTTCCACAGGTTCAGAAACGAAGCGTATGGGTTTGGAATGAAGCATTTCATCGACGGACCAACAAGGGCTTCAGAAGGCATCGGATGGGGATCTGGTAATGGTCCATCACAACTCGCTGACCGAACTTCCCAATGGAACCGGAGTCCAGATGAGCTGTCTAAGAGAACTGAACTCCTCCATACAATGCGGACATGGACTGGACCAGCAAAGAAGAGGGACTGCTCTTGCTAAGGTTGATCCCTCCTACCATGGCAAAGGCAGAGGGTTCCAGCTTTAAAAGGGCAGATTTTGGGCGGGGTGCTCCTCCATATACACTCTTGGCTTGGCAATTTTCACATTGTTGATCAGACATTTTGATACTATTTACTTGTATAGGCTCAGGAACAGGAGAGGAAACTGGAATCTGGGAAGCAAATGGCCTCTAGAAGGATGGAGCCAGGTGAATAGGTTTCTTCACACAGAAGACTTTCTTGTAACGTTCCTAGAATTTAAGATCACACAGGGTAGTGGTTATATCACGACCAGCCAGTTAGTACTTGATTCTCCCGGATAAAACTTCCCAAAAGGCAGACGCAAGTTCCTGATAATTCCATCTTAAATTAAGAATCGAGGGTGCAGAACTGAACCGCATATTGTCCCACAGTCAGAACTCCTTGACACAAGTGCAGAAGAGAAGATGCAGTCAAGATAACCTGAGCCGCGGTTCCTCAAAAACTTTACAGACGGCTTGCAGAAATTCCTACACGTTAGAGGTAATAGAGTAATTTATTTCCCAAAGTGGATTGACCCAAGATAGAGCCTCTCCACCAAGGTGCGACATCAGGAATGTAACTTTGGAACGGTCTAAAGAAAACTGATGGGCCAACAGCTTAAAGTGCAGGGTGCACTGGTTGATGAAACCTCAACATTCTTTGGGATCACCATAAAAGTGGGGTGGAGCAGCCAGAGAGGGTCTGGATTCAGACGGCACCAGGGCTGGAGCGTTCAGGCGGACATTCACTGACCGAAGGTGAGCCGGAAGTTGATTTTGTTGATCCCACACCTGCGACAACTCACAGTACAGTTCAGACAGAGGCAGAAAACTGGATTCAGCAACTGAGCAAACTGTTACGCTTGCCACTGGTGATGGCAAAGCGGCAAGCAGAGGTTGACCACAGGGGGAGTCCAAGGTTACCCTTTAGTGGGAAGGGTGTGACTAAGCACCTGCCAGGTACCACTCCCAGAACAGAGACGGACACAGATGCAGACTAGCAGAGTCTCTGATGTAGACAAGGACTATCGGGATGGCTGATTCAGATAGTACGGCCAGGACAGTTGGGCACAGTCACTAATGTAGACAGAGACTACCAGGATGGCTGAGGCAGATGGCACGACCAGGACGGACAGGTACTGGAGTACCTACAGGGCAGGGGAACAGGAATAGGACATTGTACACTGGCATGGACATGGACAAGGTGACCTGACAAATAGATAGCTAGGGAACAGACCACAAACTAACCACACTGCTCTCCCTAGTGGGAGAGTGCCTTAGGCTATGTGCCCACGTGTGCGTATTGCATGCAGTTACGCTGCGTTCTGCACTGCAGCGTAACTGCATGCGTCCTGCGTCCCCTGCACAATCTATGAAGATTGTGCATAATCCATGCCCATGTTGCATTTTAGAATGCAGCGATTTGCATGCTGCCAAATCGCTGTGTTCTAAAAAGCAACATGTCACTTTTTTCATGCGCTTTGCATGCTGTCTCCATTCTGTCTATAGGGAGAGGCAGCATCCAGAGCGCACGAATTCTGCAGTCACCAAAGTTTCAGAACGGAGCTTTTCAGCTGCACTCTGAAGCAGACATGCATTGACAAAACGGTGCGGTGCAGAGCGCACACACGTGGGCACATAGCCTTAAATACCCCGTGCCTCTCTGCGATAGGCTGAGAGGCACTTCCAGGAAATAGCACTTTTAAGATAAGGACAGCTGTGTGCACGCACATGCCATAGACGCACTCCCGGAGAACCTGAATTTTGAGTCGCAATGTAATGTCCAGTATCAGAATACTGGGTTTCCGTCCTAAATCATAGATCTTCCAGTAGGACATTGATTATAAATGTAATTCAAGACAAGACACCCAGCAATGGATGGAACAAAGCGCTGTAGGGTTCTGAAGTGGCAGCAATGAGTCCGGAACTTAGGGGTACTTTGCACGCTGCAACATCGCTAGCCGATGCTTGCGAGCGCGATAGTCCCCGCCCCCGTCACACATGCGATATCTTGTGATAGCTGCCGTAGCGAACATTATCGCTACGGCAGCTTCACACGCACTTACCTGCCCTGCGATGTCGCTCTGGCCGGCGACCCAAAGGGGGCGGGTCATGTGGCATCACAGCGACGTCACACGGCAGGCGGCCAATAGAAGCGGAGGGGCGGAGATGAGCGGGACGTAAACATCCCGCCCACCTCCTTCTTTCAACATAGCCGGTGGAGGCAGGTAAGGAGATGTTCCTCGCTCCTGCGGCTTCACACACAGTGATGTGTGCTGCCGTAGGAACAAGGAACAACATCGTATCTCATATTGGTGCGACATTATGAAAATGTCCGACGCTACACAGATCACCGATTTATGACGCTTTTGCGATCGTTTATCGGCGCATCTAGGCTTTACACGTTGCAACGTCGTTACCGGCGCCGGATGTGCGTCACTTTCGATTTGACCCCGACGATATCGCAGTAGCGATGTCGCAACGTGCAAATTACCCCTAAATCCCATTGAACACCTGTGAACAGATCTTAAAATTGCTGATGAGAGAAGGCACCCTTCAAATATGAGAGACGTGGAGCAGTTTGCAAAAGACAACTGGTGTAAAACACTTGTTAATGGTTATAGGAAGTGATTGATTGCAGTAATTAATTTGAGGGTGCCAACAAATTTTGTCCCCCTGTTGTAAGTGGCGCAGATTGTATGCTCCTCACAGATCAAGCTTGGTAAGATCCTGGCACCTCTCAGACGATCCAATTATTCCAATATGAGAGGCAACAGTCATTTATTCTTAATTGTGATCTGATTGAGGCCTGTACAGTTATTACATGGCCAGAAAGCCCCATCCTTAATTGGAAAGTGCTGTAGACTATGTTGACGCTGTAAAAATAAAATGTATTTTTTATTTATTATTATCTTTTTTCTTGACGATGAAGAATCCAGCTCTGCTAGCGAAGAGGACTTCTAGATAAACCCTCTTGCCAGGTTCTCCTACACGTAGTCTAACTTGGCCCGAGTTTCCGCCAGAGATTGAGGATAGATATGACCTTGAGGAGGGACGGATCACTGAAGCAAATCTATAGGACAGTCATATGGCCTATGAGGAGGTAATGTCTCTGCTTTTTTCTGGTCAAATGTGTCCGCTTACAAAAAATAAGTGGGCGGCAGACCCAGCAAACTGGATGGTGACAAAGAGGCACTTGCAGGACGTACAGAGATGAGACACCTCTCACGTCAGGCGAGTCCCCAACAAAGCACCTCACCAGACTGCCAGTCCAAGAAGCGTTAGTGAATTTGAAGCCAAGGCAGGCCTAGGAGAAGTGGATGAGACAGGTTAGGCAGCACATAGAAGGCGATCTTTCTCATATGCAGGGCTCCTACTCGAAGCTCTAACTGCTCTGTAATGAAATGGATGGCCTCGGAAAAAGCTCTTCCTTTGACCAACGATATTAACAAAGGACTCTGTAGGCATAGAAGAGGAATACGATAGCGATCCACCAAGACTTGTTGCATAAAGTTTCCTGCAGATCCAGAATCCAGATACGCCACCTCTGTGAACCGAATGTCTCCAGATGATACAGCCACAGAGAGAGTCAAAGGCTAAGAGGAATTTTTGTCGCCAAGGGTTACCTCTACAACCTTTGGATTTGCAGTGTTCCTGCCGGTACTCAGATATCTTAAAGCAGTCACGTAGTCTACATTGATTCTGGAGAGACAGCAGACGCTGAATGATGAGGAATGAGTGATCTCTAGAAGGACGGAGCTACACGCAAGGATCTTTTGTCTTGTGTCACTTTTCTGGATCATTCTTGGAACCTCAGATCAATCCGGATAGATGGGGAGACTAACTTGTCCAGGGTAATAAGGATATCATGACCTGCCATCTCGTACTTAATGCTACCAGAAAGACCCTCCCAGAAGACGGCTATCAACTCCTTGTTGTTCAATCCCAGTTCGGAGGATAGTGTAAGGAACTGAACTAAATATTGACCCACCCCCACCGTCAAACTACCCTGTCGCAGTCTGAGAGGTGAGGAAATGGTTGAAGTGACTCAACCCGGCTCATCAAAGACCTTGCTGAATGCTTCTAAAAAGAGCTGCAGATTCATGTCATTGGATCTCCTTTGTCCCACAAGGGGTTGAGCTATGCTAGTGCCTCTCCACCTTGGTGGGACATTAAAAACGCTACTTTGAACAGATCTGAAGGACACTAATGTGACAGCAACTCATAGTGCATAGTACACTGATTAATGAAGTTACGGAATTGCTTAGCATCCCCATCTAACGTAGGCGGGGCACACAGGCGTAGACCAACTCAGGAAAAAATCTCAGTCAGTGAAAGAATAAGTGCAGTGGAGTAACTAAGTATTTGATACACTGCCAATTTTGCAAGTTTTCCTACCTACAAAGACTTGAGAGGTCTATAATCATGACAGTCACAATTAAACAAAGAAAAAAAAAGCAGTGAAGATGGGTCGGGGCTGGGTCTTCCAGCATGACAATGATCCAAAACACTCAGCCACGGCATCTAAGAAGTGGCTCTGTAAGAAGCATTTCAAGGTCCCTGTGTGGCCTAGCTGGTCTCTAGACCTGAACCTAATAGAAAATCTTTGGAAGGAGCTGAAACTCAATGTTGCCCAGTGAGAGGCCCCAAACCTGAGAAATGTGGAGAACATCTGTATGGAGGAGTGGGCCAAAATCCCTGCTGCAGTGTGCAAACCTGGTCAAGAACTACAGGAAACATCTGACTCCTGTAATTGCAAACAAAGGTTTCTGTACCGAATATTAAGATCAGTTTTTCTATTGTATCAAATACTTATTTCATGCAATATAATGCAAATGTATTATTTATAAATCATTCAATGGGATTTTCTTGATTTGTGGGGGATTCTGTCTGTTACAGTTGACGTGTACCTACGATAAAAGTTAAAGACCTCTCCATTCTTTCTAGGTGGGAAAACTTGCAAAATGGGCCGTGTATCAAATACTTATTATCCGCACTGTAGATTATAGTGTTTTTTGCTCACCTGTGCGGTTATCTGTATGAATCTCCTCTTTACACTGCTCATCACCCCTCACATATGTCTCTATAGTATTCATATAGGTCAGATCTTTATCCTAAAGCAAAAATTGTAAAAGTCACAGACAGATGGAGAAGTCATGTAAGAGGATTTAGAAAACAGAAAACATCATAAACATGATATAGAATTATGACATAACAGCAGTAGTTTTTATATAGTTCCTGTATAAATCTAAACTGTCAGCTTTTAATTTTAACCAAGAGTCTCCATAACCAGAAAATTGTGAGAAGATCCAGACACCTAATGTCTATGATCAGCTTTATCCTGTCACCTCCACCAAGTATTAGCCATACACTGGTGGATATAACAAGACTGAACACAAGACCTTCACCGCCGTCTACACATCACAGGGAGATTTCATGACACCTTCTCTCCATCTACCTGATCATCCGGAGGAACATCAGAATTTTCTTCTGAAGAGTCCTGTGGAAGAAGAGGACGGGGACATCTCTCTGGTGTTGTCCTCCCACTGGATAGATCTGGAGGAAACACATACAGGGACTGAATTCATTCTTTACATACAGATAATTATAGGCCGTGTGTATTTAGTCCTGTCTATTACCTGGTGATGTGAGGGGCTGGGGATCCTCCATCATGACGTCCTTGTACATATCTTTGTGTCCTTCTAAATACTCCCACTCCTCCATGGAGAAATAGACGGTGACATCCTGACACCTTATAGGAACCTGACACATACAATGATACCGTCATCCCCCGATCCCTTCATAGCGTTACTGTATAATGTCCCAGCATTCCCAGCAGTGTCACCTCTCCAGTCAGCAGCTCAATCATCTTATAGGTGAGTTCTAGGATCTTCTGGTCATTGATGTCCTCATGTATCAGGGGGTGCGGTGGAGGCCCCGTGATTGGGCTCAGGGGTCTTCCCCATCCCTCAGACACAGGGTCCTGACAGCGATCACTAGAGGTCTTCTTCACTACTGTGTAATCCTGGATATGGAGAGACACATTAATAAACCTCACTACAGACATTTCCAGAGTCCTCACCTCTCCAGTTCTGTCCATCTGTTATTCCCATAGATAAGAATGGTGTAATGTGACGTCATCAGAATCTCTCACCTCTCCAGTAAGCCGGAAGAGGATCTCTAGGGTGAGGTGTAATATCCTCTCCGCCATCTTGTCCCTGTCCCTATCCATCCTTCACGGGTCAATCAGGAGAATTCTCTTCTATAGAAGATCTGAGAGGATCCGATATTGTAGGGACCTGAATGGGGAGAAGATGACGATGTAACATCAGAAAGATCCCATGTAAGAACACAATGAGATAATCATTACTGAGGGAGGAAAACGTAATGGGGAATCTCCACATACCTCCTCCTGTAGAGCCCACTCTGGATATAGACCCCAATCGCAGCTTGTTGCCTAGAAAATCAGTTATTTACCTGAAACTCTAGTATGGCTCCTCCCACACGAGAGCGAGATCACATGACTGTGACATCATCCCAGGTCCTGTAAGCACAGAACAGCCATATATCTCGAGCTGGACACGCCCACTAACCTGGAAGGAGCCCATACATTGTAGGCTCCACCCCAGTGTGCGGCTCTGCAGGTGGAGGTATGTGGAGATTTCCCGCTGTCGGCTGATCTTGCAGACTTTAGTCTTATGTGTATGGGAGACGTTAGTGTTATCTGTACAATGAGCTGCACTGCAGGAAAAAAAACGAGACGGTTCATATTAATATTTTCAAGGTTTTGTCCACTACTGAATGACGATTTTGTAATATCCTCAGGGTACAACACAAAATAACTGCACTTAGCTCCCCAGTCACTAATAAACAATGTCTCATGGCGACTGATTTGCTGCAGACAGAGTGGTGGTCACTAGTGATGATTGGGCACTACCATGCTCCGGTGCGCGTAACGACTAGTGATGAGCGGGCACTACCATGCTCCGGTGCTCGTAACGACTAGTGATGAGCGGGCACTACCATGCTCCGGTGCTCGTAACGACTAGTGATGAGCGGGCACTACCATGCTCCGGTGCTCGTAACGACTAGTGATAAGCGGGCACTACCATGCTCCGGTGCTCGTAACGACTAGTGATGAGCGGGCACTACCATGCTCCGGTGCTCGTAACGACTAGTGATAAGCGGGCACTACCATGCTCCGGTGCTCGTAACGACTAGTGATGAGCGGGCACTACCATGCTCCGGTGCTCGTAACGACTAGTGATGAGCGGGCACTACTATGCTCTAGTGCTCTTAACGACTAGTGATGAGCGGGCACTACTATGCTCTAGTGCTCTTAACGACTAGTGATGATTGGGCACTACCATGCTCCGGTGCTCGTAACGACTAGTGATGAGCGGGCACTACCATGCTCCGGTGCTCGTAACCACTAGTGATGAGCGGGCACTACTATGCTCTAGTGCTCTTAACGACTAGTGATAAGTGGGCATTACCATGCTCCAGTGCTCGTAACCACTAGTGATAAGCAGGCACTACTATGCTCCAGTGCTCTTAACGTCTAGTGATGAGCAGGCACTGCCTGCCATACAATTCCGCAGAAATACCACAGCAATGGATCGCTGCGAATTCCGTGGAGTTGCTACGTGATCCTGCGGAAATACTTGCAGAAAAGCCCGCAGGTACAATCTCCCGTGGGCACATAGCCTTATACTTGGTACATGAGCCATCCAAGCATCAAACTGCTCGTTACGAGTATTTGAACATGTTGGTGCCCAAGCATGGTAGTGCCCACTCATCACTAGGGGTCACATGACATTGAGATCAGAGGAATGGAGAGGATCTGGGAGGTGAGTATACAGCTTATTTATGCTGCTCTGTGGGGCTATTAAGAAGGAATGAAGCAGTATTATTATTTATTTATAAAGCACCATTTATTAGATGGTACTGTACATGTAAATAGGGTTTACATATAAAATACAATGAATAAAAATGGCAAACTGGTACAGAAGGGAACAGGCCCTTCCCTTTTGGGCTTACATTCTACTGGATAACAGGGATGGAGACAGTAAATTGGGGGGGTTACAGCAGCGGGGTCATTGCAAGCTGTATGCTTTCTTGAAGAGAGAAGTTTTTAAGTTCTGTCTTAAAGATGCAAATGTGGAGGATTAGCAGATGTGTTGGGGCACAGAATCCCAGAGGATGGGGGATACTCAAGAGAAGTATTGGAAGTGATTGGGTGAGGAACGTACAAATGTTGAGGAGATGAGGTCGTGAGAGGACTCAAAATTACATGTGGGAAGATATCAGGAGATTAGTTTGGAGATTTATGGAGGAGACAATTATGGGCAGCATTATAGCCCATTGTTAGGTTTTTACAACGAAGGACGTACCAGTATGTCCTTGGTCATTTCGAGGTAATTACCTCCAGCTGCTGCGGTGAGCCGGCGGTGATCCCTGCACATGTCTGCTAATATGAACAGCAGACATGTGTGGCTTACAGGCACAGGTGGATCCGCGATCCACCGGCGACTGTTAACCCCTTAGATTGTGCTGTCAAAATGTGACAGCGCGATTACATACTGTTCCTCGCCACCATGGGAGGCCCTGTGACGCGATCACGGGGAGCCAATGGTTGCCATGGTAGCGATGGGTCTACTGATGACCCTTGACGTATTTCCTGTCAGAGCCTACAGAGTACCAACTCTCATGCTAAAGAAGCAATCGGACTGTGCAGTGATAAAGTCCCCTAGGGAGACCAGTAAAATATAGAAAAAAAGTTATTTTTAAAAAAAAAAATAAAAAAAACCTCAAAGTTCAAATCACCCCCATTCGCCCCCCTGAAAATAAAAGAGTTAAAAAAAATACACATATTTGGTTTCGCGCATTCAGAAATGTCCGATCTATCAAAATATAAAATCAATCTGATCGGTACACTGTGTGGCAAGAAAAAAATCCCAAACACCAAAATTAAGGTTTTTTGGTCTCCGCAAAATGTTTTAAATATGCAATAACAGGCAATCAAAACTTGGCATCTGCACAAAAATGTTATAATAAAAACGTCAACTTAAGCCATCTCTCAGCCTCAGATCCCGAAAAATGAGAACGCTACGGGTCTCAGAAGACGGCGACAAAAGCGTAATTCTTCTTTTGGACAAACTTTAGAACTTTTTTTTAACCCCTTAGATAAAAGTAAACCTAAACATGTTTGGTATCTAAGAAGTCGTACTGACCTGAGACATCACACCAACACATTGGTTTTACCATATAGTGAACACGGGCAATAAAATATCCCCAAAACAATCGTTCTATTGCACTTTTTTATGCAGTCTCAGTGCATTTGGAATTTTTTTCCCATTTTCTGGTAATTTATATGGTAAAACTAATGCTTTCTTTCAAAAGTACAGCTTGTCCCGCAAAAAACAAGCCCTCATATTGCAAGATTGATGGAAAAATAAAAAAGGTACGGCTCTTGGAAGAAGAGAAGGAAAAAAAGAAAATGGAAAATCGCTCAAGGGTGAAGGGGTAAAAGGCATTTACTTTTATTTAATTTTAATTAATTTCATTTAATTTTAAAGTTGATTTTAATCAGTAGATATTGGAATAATAATAATTTCCACAATTGGATGTGATTGAAAAAAATATTCCTGTGCTGAGATAATCTTATATACAGTGTGCCAAACCATATCCTGTCCACCGTCATTAACTTGAGAACGGTGGCAGCTATAGGTATAGTAAAGTAGACATGCACTACGTAATGAAACCACCTATAGCGCCACCTGGTGGAAAACAACGGAGTTAGCATTTTCACCTCGAAAACGGAATGAGATAGAGAAAAAAAGTTAAATACAAAATTGTAGGGCATCATCAATTCAATATGAATCGTCACCTTGCATACAGAAATGCTATGATATGAAACCCATGACCCCACAAAACATTGAATGCTGGTCACGCATATGGCGCTCATTTAACTTTGATGCTCAAAGTCGCCACCGTCAGCTGCAATGCACGTCTGGACTCTGCACAGCCTATTGTATCTTGCTGCACGTTGTGCAATATGGCAGGTGACACGTTTGCACAAGCATCTGTAATACGTTCTCGTAGGTAATGCAATGTTGGTGGAGGGGTCGCGTACACCTGCTGTATGATGTGACCTCACAGAAAGAAGTCCAATGGGGTCAGGTCAGGTGAGTGTGGAGGCCACTCCATGCAGCCACCATACCCAATGACTTGTAGGAAGGTCTCCATGAGGTATCGCTTCACGTCTGCAGCCATGGGAGTTTTACACATTCTAATCATAGCATTTCTGTATGCAAAGTATCGATTCGTATTGACTTGATGATGTCCTACAACTTTGTAATTCACTTATTTCTCTATCTCGTTCCATTTTCAAGATAAAAATGCTAACTCCGTTGTTTTCCACCAGGTGGCGCTATAGGTGGTTTCATTGCGTAGCGCATGGCTACTTTACTATACCTAGACACCACTTCTATTCTTATAGCTGCCGCCGTTCTCAAGTTAATGGCGGTGGACAGGATATAGGTGGACACACTGTATATATGTGTCCCTGCTATGTACTGTGTAATATCTGTGACTGACTGTACAGGCACATGGTCTTATCATACTACATCTCCTGGTGCCGGGGAGGAAGTAAAAGAGTATACACACAGGATATCATGAGATCATAGCTGATTCTTTTTGTGAGGTAAAATATTTCCCAACCTGTTTTAAAAAGACGTTTTATTTCAAAGAAAGAGATCTTTTGCGATCCCGACCTGTAATATTTGCATTCTTTTTTACTTCCTCAGCACACCAACATTTTTTTTAACACATCTAATTGTGTAAAATATTATTCCATGATCTATTGATTAAAATGAACTTTGTTTCTGGAACAACCCCTTTAAGGATGGACATGAGATGTGCTAGAGTGTTAGCAGGGAGGCCACAGAGGAAAATGTTGCAGTAGTCAAGGCGGGAGATGATGAGGGCGAGACTAGCATTTTAGTTGGTTCAGGGTTGAGGAAAGGACGGATTCTGGAAATATTTTTGAGTTGCAGTAGGGGTGTGACAGCTTGGATGTGTGGTTTGAAAGAAACGGCAGGTTTGATGGTTACTACGAGTCAGCAGACGTCCGGTACAGGAGAAAGCGTAAGGTCATTTATTCTGATGGATGTATAAGATAGGGGAGTTGAGTGAGATTGAGGAAAAATGATCAGTTTTGTTTTGTCCACATTAAGTTTTAGGAAGCAAGAGAAGGATATGGCTGATCGGTACTTTGGACTTCTAGACAGCAGAGAGCTGATGACTGGGCCAGAGAGGTAGATGTGACTGTCGTCAGCGTAAAGATGGTACTGGAAGACATGTGACTTTATGAGGTGTCCTAGGCTGAAGTTATAGATTGAAAAGAGTAGAGGTCCTAGGACAGTGCCTTAAGGGACACCAACATAGAGAGGGGAGTATCAAACAGTAATAGACAACCTGTTTAAAAAAGGAATTTCTGAGGTGAGGTGTGCAGATGACAGTAGGACCCCACAAATCTGCTGATAGTAATTGAATGTGGGATCTTAATGTTAGCGGCACTGGGATACCCCATTAAAAAAATAAAAACAATAAAAAATTATAGTGTTATATAGCCGGGGAGACTGCATAATATAGACTGCATAGATATAATATACACTCTCAAGCATGTGAAACAGCATCTTGTAGATGCTTAACCCCTTCACCCCCAGGTTGATTTTACGTTTTTTCCACCCCTTCGTCTGAGAGCCGTAACGTTTTTATTTTTCTGTCAATCTTGCCATACGAGGACTTGGTTTTTTTGCAGGATGAGTTTTACTTTTAAATGAAACCATGACTTTTACCGTATAGTGTACGGGAAAACGGCAAAAAAAAATCCAAGTGTGGAAAAATTGGGTCCAGCGCGAGAATTAGCGCTTCTTATGGATGCGACATTCCTGGGGTGGCTGCGGGCTGCTATTGTTAGGCTGGAAAAGGCCAAATAACCGTGGCCCTTCCCACCTTAATAATATCAGCCCCCAGTTGTCTGCTGTACCTTGGCTGGTTTTAGAAAGATAAGGGGACCCCACGTCATTGTTTTTAAAATAAATCAAATAATTAATAAAAACAAAAAAGGGGTGGATCCCCTCTATTTTTCAGAACCAGCCAAGGGACAGCAGACAGCTGAGGGTTACAGCCTGCATCTGCTGCTGTTCCTCTGCTAGATATGGGGAGGACCCCACGTCATTCTTTAACAAAAAAATAATTTCAAAAACAGCTGGCCAAGCTAGCTATCCCTCTACCTTTTCAAGCTATTCTGTTATTTCTTTCTATTTTATATGTTCTTTCTATCTATGTATCTATCCTTTCGATCTATTTTTTCTATCTATCAATTATCCTATCATATTTTGTTTCTCCTTTAAAAAACACTGCAAAACGTCATGCGTGTATAGGGCCACAGGCTGCATTTCTGTGACCACAGGATAACAAGATGCACTCAGAAAAAGAAGCAGCGTGCGCATATAGCCTAAAAATCATTGGCAGCAACACATCACCTGGTGTATGGAACAGAATCATCATATTAAAGGGGTTGTCCTGTCTAAAGTGATAAGTCTGCAATCTCTGTATGTGACTGCAGACGTATGAATCCTGCCAGCACACACAGTGTGCGCTGCAGGGAGTCACTGGTTTCTGAGCCGAGAACGGCAGTGACATGACAGCAATTATGCGCTATGCATGTTCCTGGCCAGAACCAGACTAGTTGGTGTGTCCTCACTTGGAGGGTTCATAAAACTGCAATCACATAGAGTGACTGCAGACATATCATTCTAGAGCAGACAATCCCTTTAACGGTCGTTCTGTCCACATAATTTTTCTTTGGCTCTTGTAAATGAGCACCAATCACACCACTCTATATACTATATGTGTGCATGTATGCAGTATATTGTGTATAACGTATCCATAAACTGCATGAGTAGCCTTGTAGGTCAGTGTTAGGCTAGTTTCACACTTGAGTTGAACGGCATCCGTTGCATTGCGTTATGTGTTGCATATAGTGGCACAACGGATGCAACAGATCGTACAAAACAACGGAATCTGCTCATTTTTTCTTTACAGTTTTACCGGTAGCAGACTATTGTGAACGATCCGTTGTTTTCCAAAAGGGCGGATTGCGACAGAAGGTAATTAACGCAAGTGTGAAACTAGCCTTAGTAGTTAGTGTATATGAGTTAGTGTATACAGTGAGGAAAATAAGTATTTTATACACTCTCAATTTTCCACGTTTTCCCACCTACAAAGAATAGAGAGGTCTGTAATTTTTATCGTAGGTACACTTCAACTGTGACCAACAGAATACAAAAAAAAATCCAGAAAATAGCAGTGTATGATTTATAAATAATTAATTTGCATTTTTTTATAGCATGAAATAAGTATTTGATCACCTATCGACCAGCAAGAATTCTGTCTCTCACAGACCTGTTATTTGTTCTTTCGGAAGCCCTCCTACTCTGCACTCCAGTCCACACATTCAATCACACTCCAACCTCTCCACCATGACTAAGACTAAAGAGCTGTCTAAGGATACTAGTGACAAAATTGTAGACTTGCTCAAGGCTGGGATGGGCTACAGGACGATAGGCAAGCAGCTTGGTGAGAAGCCAACAACTGTTGGCACAATTATTAGAAAATGGAAGAAACACAAGATGACGGTCAATCTTACGTGGTCTGGGGTGTATATACTTTATATATGGGCGGCACGGTGGCTCAGTGGTTAGCACTGCAGTCTGGGGTCCTGAGTTCGAATCCCACTATGGACACCATCTGCAAGGAGTTTGTATGTTCTCCCCGTGTTTGCGTGGGTTTCCTCCGGGTTCTCCAGTTTCCTCCCACACTCCAAAGACATACTGATAGGTACTTTAGATTGTGAGCCCCAATGGGGACAGTGTCCCTGATGTGTGTAAAGCGCTGTGGAATATGTTAGCGCTATATAAAAATAAATATTTTTTTTTATATGTGTGTATATACAGTTTATAGTGTATTTTTATGTATAAAGTATATACAAAATATGTGTGTGCATGTATAATTTGTTTTTTTTCTGCATATATAGTACTGTAATTGTTGTGTCACCAATATGTTGTCTTTCGTGGTTTAAGATGAACATGCCTCCAAGGTTTAGAAGAAGATGAAAGGTTGTGGTTCTAGAGATGTCTGATTAGGTTAAATTGGGCCCTGAAGGCTCGCCCACATAGAGGACGTAAGTGTATAGTTGTGTCGCCCCAGGGATGCTGAGCCTCTTCAGGGACGCCACAGAGCTTATTTGGTATGGCAATAGGTAATGTCAGTTTTATTTTATGTGTCGTGACGCCACTCACGGCTTGCGGTCAGGGATGTAGATGACCGCGGCTGCAGGTTTTATGAGTGTCTGGGGCTGATGGAGTCTGCAGCCAGGTGATGTAGCCTCCCGTGAGTGAGGCAGGCCCCAGGGGCTTGGGTGAGCAGACAAGCGGGTCCAGGAATAACACAGGCTGAGTCCAGAAGTCTTTCAACTGCATTTAACTCACTTAGATGTTGTTGTGAGCTGGCCCGGGCGTTGCTGTGATGAACCAGGTAGGACCAGGAGCTCCTTCGGGCCAGTCTGAGGGTAACCAGTTAGCGCAGAGAAAGGAGATTTTTCAGCTCACCTGCTGTCTGAGTGTTGAAGTCCACAAATGCACGGCATCCACCGGGAGGTCCCAGCCGGTAATACGAGTGTAAGGAGTAACGGAAGAAAGGATCCGGCACGATTATACTATAAAAACATCAAAAATCTTTATTTCCATGGTTAAAAAAGTACCAGTGGAGACCAAGCGGTGTACCTCACAAGAGACCAGTTAGCGCGCCTTCCTAGCACTTCTGTGTTCGGATAACCCCCTGATTTGAAGTACCATGGGGGTCTATCCAGGGAGTCGCAATTGCCTTTTCTCCCCTGTGTTTGGCCCATGTGCCGGCAGCGTGGACCAGGTGAGATGGCTTCAAGCTCTGTCTCCTTATGGGTCCCTGCGTTGCTGCTGAGGCTCGGACTCTGTGTGGTTGGTGAGGTACTTGTAGTTCCCCTCACCGGCAGGTTTAGCAGATAGTTAAACTGGAATCTGCTCTAGGGACCTGTCCCCGTACGTGCCCAGTCACCAGGAGAACCTCTTTACTCTGACTGACTAGGTGACCGTTCTCCCCCGCCAACTGTCACTACACCGCACACGGTCTGACTAGTGGCCGCGCGCGTATCACGTCGCGACCGCCACGCTCCACTACCAGACTGGCTCTCCTCCCTTCCTGACAACCTCTGCACTTTAGCTCCCAGCCCCTCCGCTCCACCTCTTGAAAATATTTGAAAGCTAGCCCCCTCTTTAGACTACATAAGGGTCCCCTCTAAAGGTGTGGGAGACCTGGTTGCTATGTGTCTGTGCATACACACCTCGTTCTGGCCCTTAGGATTACCTGAAAGTACTGTCCCAGCATGGGTGCAGTACTCAGTGGTGTCTGACCGGGTCAGGTGCGCCACATAGTCAGGACAGTAGATAGTGCTTGCGCCTTGTGCTCAGCTTGCTTTCGTTTTGCATCAAAGATTCTCCTGTCTTCAGCTGCAAATGTTCCTGAGGTAATCTCGCCTCGGGAAGTTAGACAGTGCAAAGCAAGTTTCTCCCAATCATTGATGTCAACGACCAGGGTTTTGGAGGATGCTTTAAGGCAGTCTTTAAATGTTTCTTCTGCATCCCCCCCCCTCGCCCCACAATTTCCATATCCCTGCAATTTTTTGCTTTCTCTGACACAGCTCTCCATACACCAGTTGTTTAGGTTGTCGGTTGTCTGGCATGACGACATATCCAGCACACCTGGCTTGGGCTTTCAGCAACAGAGTATAGATGCAGTAGAGCCCAGTTTGTTCCAGGTCTTGCAACCTGATGCAGAGAAGTCTTCAGGGACAACTCCGATAACAGTGATTGAACTGTTTGGCATGCCAGCTGTTGACAGTCCAGGTCTCGTTGGCATAGAAAAGTGTGATATGGACGACAGTTGACCTTCAGCTTGGTTGTAAGGCTGATTCCCCTCCGCTTCCACACGTTCTTATGTAGTCTCCCAAATCCGGGCGCTGTTTTTAGCAATTCTGGTTTTGACCTCAGTGTCTATGGTGACTACGCAAGAGGAGAGTATGCTACAGTTACACGGCGCTCAGCTCTAAACTCACCAAGTGTCATAGCGCCTTCTGGCCCTGTTCACACTGCAGAGACTGACACATCACCTGGTGCTTTAGAGTTCGTTAGAGCTGAGCGTCGACCTGTTGTGGGCTTCACTAGTGATTAGCTAGCAGGAGTTAATTTCTGCTGGCCTGTGAACTCTAGGGTCCTGGTTTCTGGAGACCTATCACAACCTCATTCGCCTTTAAAACATGGTGCTTCTCAATGCCAATAATAGCTTTATGCGAATCCAGTCTATGTGCATAGTGATCCGGCGTCTGGTGAACTGCTGTATTCTAGACTGGTGTGTTGCGGAAATATTCTTGCCATTTGATTTTGTTTTCTTCCCTTTCTTTATTTCCTCCTGAGCACGTTTTGTCTGTACCTCTGTGAGTGTTTACTGGGAGTTTGAGTGTTTGTTTTTCCCCAGTCTGTCCTTCTGTGTGGGATTTACCACTCCAGTCCTGGTTCTCTCCTAGGTTGGGGGTGAGGGGTATTATACCTAGGGTTGATCAGGAGTCAGGGCTATGCTGGTGGTCCAGACCTCTTCACCTTCAGAAGTACCTCTGGGATAAGGAACAGTTAGGGCTCCCTAGTATGAGGGCCAGTTTAGGAGCCCATATTCCCAGTTACTATGTTACCATCGAGACAGCTACCCAGGTAGATGAAGTTGTTGTCTGCTTTGAGATTGTACTCCTTCACTGAAATGCGTGGTTCCTAGTATGGTTTTCCTGATACAGGTTGATTTATAACTTAGGTCTTTCTAGTATTGATAATGAGACTAGTGAAAAACAGTCGATTTCACGCTGCATCTGTGATGGTGTTAAGTGCATTGTCATCAGAAAACGAAAAGTCACGGATATCACTTTTGTACACCTTTGCACCAGCCTTCAGGCGTCTATGGTTGAATCGTTTGCAATCAGTCCTGTATCTGACATGGATTCCACTTTTGAAGTTTCTAAAGGCATCTGTCAGCATGGCAGAACTTTCACCATCATACTGTCATGGAACTGCTGAATGATTGTGAAAAAACTTTCCCATGATTTTACATAAGCCATCTCTGCTGACTGTATCAAAAGCCTTGTCAAGTCGACAAAGGAAGCGAAAAGGTTGCTGTATTGCTCCTGTCAGTTATCCTGAAGTTGAACATATATCTGCTGTCCCACATTCAGCACCTTTTCTGTCAGCAGCTTAGTTCCATCACCGCCAAGGAAAGATGAGGAGTTGGATGATTGAGGACCATATACAGCCTTTAGCGCATCATAGAAGCACTTCAGGTCGTGGCTGTCTGCACAGCCCTGGATTTCGTCAGCCTTCTCACTAAACCAGCTGTCCTGCATCTTGCGTAACTTTATTTTTATTTTTCTTATTTTATCTCATTTTTATTACTTTATTATTTTTTTGTCAACACAATAGTTATCAGCTGTAAGGAAAGTTTGTCTAATGTATGCATTTTACATTAGGACCTGTTCACACTAAGTTTCTGCAGTGTATCCAATGGGTTCTGCCTGAATCCCCTATGGAGCTGTAGACTGCAATAACAGGAATGGAGTATAAATGAAGTCCATATGTGAATTTATTTTTTTTTATTGTGCATCTGTTTCAACAAGCACTGAAAAGCAGACATTTTCAGAAGAATAAACACAAACTGAGATTTTAACCCCTTCACGACCTAGGACGTACCGGGACGTCCTTGGTCATGTCTCTGATTTTGATGCAAACTCATAAGCTGAGCTTGCATCTTTCCCTGCATGTCAGCTGATGTGATCAGCCAACATGTGCAGCTAACAGACACAGGTGGATCGGAGATCCACCTGCGCCTGTTAACTAGTTAGATTGCGCTCTCAAACTCTGACAGCACAATCTAACATGCTCCGGCGGGGAGCACGCTATTCTCTGCCACCATTGTCGGCCCCGTGGCGTGATCACAGGGTGCCAATGGGCTGTCTCACAGTGGGGGTCAGCTGATGACCCCTGTCGCTGTCATGCTGAAGTTCCTGTGAATGCCAGTTAAGCACAGGAGATCAGCTACTGCTATTGAGGGGGATGCTGAAGCATCGTTCTGAACAACACAAGAGATCGGCCAGTATAAGCTGCAAAGTGCCCTGAGGGGACTAGAAAAAAAAGATACATACATCTAAAATAAATTAAAAAAATAATAATCAAAAAATTACACTTATTTGGTATCGCTGCATTCTGAAATGTCCAAACTATCAAAATATAAAATAAATTAATCTGAGCAGCAAACTGTAACAAAAAACAAATTCCAAACCCAAAATTACTTTTTTGGTCACTGCAACATTGCAATAAAAGGCGATTAAAACATTGTATCTAACCCAAAATAGTGTATGGTAATTAAAAACATTAGCTCAAGACGCAAAAAATAAGACATCACTGAGCCCCAGATCTTGAAAAATGAGAATGCTATTGGTCTCTGAAAATGACGACAAAAGCGCAACTCTTTTTTTTTTAACAATTTTCTGTTTTGTTTTTTTTTTAAGCACTTAAATAATAAAACTATACATGTTTGGTGTCTATGAACTCGTAGTGACCTGAGGAATCATAATGTCTGGTCATTTTTACCACGTAGTGAACATGGTAAGTAAAAAAACAATCACGGAATTGCACTGTTTTTGCAATTTAACTCTACTGGAATTTTTCCCATTTTCCAGTACAATATGGGGCAGAATAAATGGTGTCGTTCAAAAGTACAACTCGTCCGGGACTCGGATCCAATTATTTCCTGACCTATCTTGGATTACCCTACAGAAAAGGAAACACCTTCAGCCTCTTCTTCCTTCTTTAAAGGACAGAGGCATCCGGTATCGATGAGGGTTTCCGTTTGCTCTCATAGCTTCCAAAGATTGTCATACTGCTGTGCTGCGTTCTACCCAGGATCTTCCGACCTTCTGCACCGACCTGGGAATCTCTCCTACTTCCCTGGCAGACTGGGACTTAAGGGTACTTTACACGCTGCAACATCGCTAGCGATCTCATTAGCGATGTGAAATTCTAGATCGCAAGGGCGATCTTTCGAGATCGCACATAGGTCATTTTACGCATGTGCGACCTCGAAAGATCGCACTTGCGATCTAGAATTTCACATCGCTAATGAGATCGCTAGCGATGTCGCAGCGTGTAAAGTACCCTTTAGAGCTACCAACCAACCCACCCCGTCCGGTCTGGCAACAGGTGGATTCCAGGGTGGGATCCCCCTCATCCCGGTCTAAGGCAAGACCGATTCCAAGTTGAGACAACTGTTCTCTAGGCAATGGAGCCCTCTGTCTGAAACGTTGGTTTTGAACTGCAGCCCCTTTGGGAGTAGTGGGAAGTGTGCTCCATGCCCTCCCTTGTTCATTCTCGGGTCTCTGAATTGCCCTCTTTTTTTATAAGTAGCTGTTCACATTCTCGTTATTAGTATATCTTGTTTATGATTCCTCATAATATTTGCATTGATTCGCTGTTAGGACGGTGGGAAATGACTACTCCCATCTCTGTTATTTTGAATTTAGTTTCTGGCACTAGCTGTGGTCGCAAAGTGTCCATAGCTGCCAACCCCCTTATAGGGTTAGAGTTACCCTGGTTCCTCCTATAGAAGAGTCGGTAAAGGAGGTTAGGGATTAAGATATTGCTAAAGCTTTATATTATGCAAATGTTTTCTTCTTTAGCCCTGGCCGGGGAGGGCGGGGGTGAAGGCTTTTGCCTGGGGCCTCGCTCTTTTCCGGTAACATCTGAGACATGTAAATGTCATATCTTATTTGTTATGTGTTTTGTCATTGTCTTCCCTCATACCTTCTGTGTCTACCCTGGATATGGTGAGAAAATCTTCTGTACTCTATTGAGATCCATGTGGGCCCATCACAGGCCTTTGGGCAATTTTGAGTCGGATAATACTCGGTTAGCTTTTGTATGTAACGCTACTTATGATTTCTACTACTATAACTTAAAATATGGTTAAAATTTTAACTTTAAACGTTAAGGGGTTTAATTCAAACATTAAGAGGCGTATGGCGCTTGGTGAGATGCGGACCCAGCGAGCTGATGTGGTTTTCTTGCAGGAAACGCACCTTAATCTCAATGGGAATTGCAACTTTGCTAAACACCTATACCCTACAATTTTCCTTGCTTCCCAAGTAAGGAAAAAAGCCGGGGTGGCAATTTTGATATCAAGGACTTGCCCCATTACTACTTCCTTGGCTGACCCACAGGGTAGGTACCTTATCTTACAAGGGACATATAAGGATGTTCCGATCACGCTGTGTAACGTCTATGCCCCTAATACCTCTCAGATCCTGTTTTTAAATCGGGTATTCCTTAAACTAACACATCTTTCTTCTTCAGCGTGGATTGTGGGAGGAGATTTTAACACTATATTTTCTGACTCCTTAGACAGGTTATCCATCAACAATCAACTGTTGGGTCCGTCTCAGCGTAAATTGACTGCCGCCTTTCGAAGACTAATCCGCAGGTTCGCCTTATTTGACTTGTGGCGTATTAAGCATCCCTCAGAAAAAACCTTTACCTTCTACTCTCCCCCTCATGGTACACACACCAGGATCGATTTTTTTCTTTGGCAACATTCAGGCCCTTAGACTGACGAGTAATGTGGATATTGGTGCAATAACGTGCTCAGACCACGCGCCAATGACTCTCACCCTAGATCAGACAACCTCACGTACAAGTCTGCCACTGGAGGCTCAATGAGTCCCTCCTCAAGAGAGCACCCTACAGAGATAAATTGGAAGCGGGGCTGATAGAATACTTCGAGAATAACGAGGGGTCAGTGCCTAATTTTTCTACTGTCTGGGAAGCCCATAAGGCCGTCTTTAGAGGGCAATGTATAGCATTAAGCTCCCGCATTAAAAAAGATAGACTTTATCAGAGAGACCAGCTCCTCCGAAGTCTCCGAGAATTAGAAAATAGGATGACCCTTAACCCATCAATACGTACCCTCAGAGATATAGTAAAGACACGTGCCCAACTGAAGGACCTAGTGGTCAATACAACAGAAAAATTACTGCTCTATAGCAAGCATAAATACTATGACAAAGGAAATAAATCTCATTCCCTTTTAGCTCGCCAACTTAGAGAGGATAGAGGGAACTCATCCGTTTATGCCTTAAGAGATGTGGGTGGTAATATCCTCTATGACCCTACTAAAGTTGCAAAGATCTTCCAGGATTATCTGTCTAAACTGTATTCCTTGCCTAGCTCCCTTCCCGCAGACCCAGGAAACAGAGGGACTTGATTCACTCTTTTCTCGAGCAGTGTAAGCTACCTACTCTTACTAAGAGTGCTATAGATACACTGAACAAAGAAATCACGGGTGAAGAGGTAGGAGAGGTGCTTAAATTACTTCCTAATGGGAGGTCGCCGGGTCCAGACGGTCTGACGTACTTCTATTACAAGGCATTTGCGGATCGACTCACCCCCTATTTAGTTAAACTATTTAATGGTTTTCTCACGGGTTCCCCTATACCCACAAGTATATTGCATTTATATATTACACTTATACCCAAACCAGGGATGCTATGGAATGTACCAGTTACAGGCCTATAGCACTACTTAATGCTGATTTAAAATTTTTTACTAAATTATTGGCCCTACGCCTTTCGGTCCTACTCCCTCACCTAATACATAAAGACCAGGTGGGTTTTGTCCCATGTAGACAGGGAGGGGACAACACCAGGAAGATTATTAACTTAGTGGAGGTTGTTAATAAGACGGAGAATGAGGCACTCCTCAGTTTGGATGCAGAGAAGGCGTTTGACCGTCTAGGGTGGCCATTCATGTTTGAGACGTTGCGTCATTTTAGATTTTCGGGTGCATGTATTACTGAAAAGTCTATATTCATGCCCCTCAGCTTTGGTCAAGCTTCCTTATGCCACATCCCAACCGTTTCAGATACACAACGGCACTCGTCAGGGATGTCCGTTGTCCCCCCTTCTCTTTGTTATGTGCATTGAGCCATTGGCTGCTGCTATTCGCATGGACCCTAATATCCGTGGGGTATTGGTGCGAAACAAAGAGTTTAAGTTATCTTTATATGCAGATGATGTTTTATTGATATTGTCCCATCCACATATCACCGTTCTGAATTTGCATACTCTATTATTACAATTTGGAAGGTTGTCAGGGTATAAGGTTAACCAGAGCAAAACGGAGGCTCTACCCCTTAATATTCTGCAGGCGCGGGTGTCCTCCTTGCAAGAAAATTACAACTATAAATGGAAAGATACATCCTTGACTTACTTGGGGATACAACTAACATCTAAGTATAAGCTCTTATATCAACATAACTATCCTAGATTATTTACTGAACTAAAAAGACTCCTACTCAATTGGAACAAGCTCCCACTGTCTTTATTTGGAAGAATCTCCGCTGTCAAAATGTCTGTCGTGCCAAAGCTTCTTTATTTATTTGAGACCCTTCCGGTGTGTGTACCATACAAAGAGTTACGCAATATACAGTCCACTATACTTCAATTCGTTTGGGCCCATAAAAGACATAGAATTAAAAAAAATGACTTTGCTTGACAGTAGACTGAGGGGAGGACTGGGGGTCCCTGATATAACTAAATATTACTGGGCAGTACACTTACGTCACATCCCTGCATGGTCTAATCGCTGTGCCTTCTCTAGATGGATGGAAATAGAGAAGCTATGGCTAGCCCCAACGCATCCCAACTCTTATCTCTGGGGTACCTCATCTAATAAGCCTGACCCACATACCCTGGGCCCTATAGCCTTCACTAAGAAGATCTGGGATTGCTGTGTTAAAAAATTTCCACTTAAATCTGAACGCTCTCCTTTGACTTCTTTTCTTTTTAACCCCAAGATGCCAGATGGTATGCAAGGTGCTGTGACTAAGACATGGTTCGACAGGAAGCTCTTTTGTTTTGCTGACATAGTAGACGCACACTCTAGAGTCCTTCTCCCTTACGCCACCATATCAACTAATTTTAATCTCCCTGGCAACTCCCAATATCTGTACCTACAAGTTAGACACCTGATGCGCTCCCTTTTTTCCTCCCTAGAAGTCTCTACACCTACACTCTTTGAAAGATTATGCAGAGCTGCGGTCTCCACCAAGGGTCTTATTTCGGACATATATTGCATTTTAATTACTCCCTACCCAGAAGACAAGCCAAATCATACATATATGAGTAAATGGGAGGATTTCCTTGGTGAGACCATTCCTTTATGTATGTGGAAACGGATTTGGGATACTGCCTCAAAAACATCCTCGTGCTATGTCTATAAGGAGAACCAGTATAAATTACTCATGTATTGGTATCACACCCCAGCACTACTACATAAACTAAATCCGGCTATATCTGATAACTGCTGGAGATGTGGTACTACAGGGGGAGATATACCGCACATATTCTGGGTATGCCCAAATATCCAATGCTTCTGGAAGTTGGTACAATCTCTTATTTACAAAGTAGCTGATCTTAAGATACCCTTAGATCCTAAATTCTATCTATTGAATATTCCACCTGTCCAGTTGGGGAGGAGAGTGAAGCGGTTACTGTTACATATAACCACAGCAGCCAGGTGTCCGTAACTGGAGGTTAGCCCATCCGCCCTCACTTAATGATCTCCATTCTAGGATCCAAGATGTGAGGAGGATGGAGTATCTATCCGGCATGTTAAATAACATGGTGGATAATTTTGAGAGTGGTCCTGATGGAAGTTTGATATACTCATCCTCCCTATTCTGTCCCCTCCTTCCCTATGTCTCCTTGTCTAGTATTGTATTGTCTGTCTTGTCACATTCTTTGTTTTTCATATATCAATGGATAATATGATGTGGGTCCTGATTTATAGTTTAAAATTACTGCTCACATGTTTGCGGGCCATATCCAAGTATTTTCTCTTTGTTTTGAAAAATTCAATAAAACATTCAGTTATAAAAAAAAAGTACAACTCGTACCGCAAAAGAACAAGCCTTCATATGGCTATATTGACTGGAAAATAAAAAAAGATACGGCTCTTGGAAGATGGGAAGGAAAAAACAAAAACAAAAAATGGAAAATTGCTCTGGGGTGAGGGGATTAATAACTACAATGGTCTAAAATGACTGGTGAGGAGCCACTTCTCTGGCGATTTCTTTATACGTTCATGTGAACCTTCCCTTTGTGTTGTTAGAGGGATATTTCAGGCTTGGGCCCCACTCTGAACCTCACACAGAGCCCTAATTTGTCTAAAACCAGCGTCCTCCTGCAGAGCCGCACACTAGATATGTGGCTGCTTTGTGCTTACAGGACCTGTGATGATGTCACATGGAGGGGAGGAGTCAGGGGGTCACATGCTACACCACACTTCCTGCAATGGCTCCTCCCAAACACAAGCGTGGGCAAATGTTCATGACATCATCACAGGTCCTCTAGCATCTACCATATATCCAGTGTGCGGCTCTGCAGGAGGAGGTATGTGAAGATTCCCCATTACTTGGCACAAGGGCCAATAACTCCCTCAGTGTTGGTGACATTTCTCTTCTCACTGATGGACGTCTCTTCTCTTTCTCTGGAGCTCCTGTTATTTCCCGCTGATGTCGCCGTATGTGGGGTATTTCTGGGTCGTATTTAATAGAAGGTTCTGGTAACATATAAATTATTAATGAGGTTTCTTCTTCTCCTTATAAGTATCCTCCTCCATTGTCTCCCATTAGAGCCGCGCTCGATTCTCCGCCGTCCCATAGATGATGAGTAGAGAGAAGCGCACACGTCTCCGGGGGAAACCTCTCTGCGGTTGTATATACCGGACTTGTGTCTGTCGCAGTTTCTTCAGGCAATATTTATAATTGCGGCTGTTATAATTAATGACTCCTGTAAATCCCTCTCATGGCCGCTCCCCGGGATCCTCCTAGTGTCATCTCTATTTGTGTTTCTTCCGGTCTCCTCCATATTTCTGGAGTCCCTTTGACCTGAGCAGCTCCTGTGGTGATAATCTCCACCACTGTCCGTGTAGACGGCAAATTCTGGGGGACGGACATAAAGCAGATTGGGTTCAGGCCGCGCTCCATCTATATGGCACATATCCCTCTCTCAGCGTCTCCACCGTCCTCGGCTTCTGGTATCAGTGACATATAAGAAGGATTCCTGTCCCAAAATGTGACTAACTCACGATAACACAACCTCCATGCAATACAGATACCTGATAAACCAATGATTGTCCAGCTAGAGAACAAACATCAACTGGACGTGTTATACCCCCTGATATAATAGATCTAGCTGATGCCACCGTGGTCTCATGCAGTCTCTGTTTACCTCGATGCAATAACGATATTGGTTACCATGGTGATACCAATGTGTTTGTGATGTGATTCTTCTGCTCTCTGAGTGTTTACAAAGATCATATGCCCCCCATGATACTATCAACACCGCCACCAGTGATTAGCAGTAATGTTCATCTGAAAGTGTGATGTCCCTTTGACCTCAAACATGGAGGAGCTGTTTTCATAAGATATTAAATGTTTGAATCCATATAAAGAGAAATAGAATACAACATCTACACGTTATATCTTCTCTTAATTGTATTATTACATTGGATATTCCATCTTCTTTCAGGTCCCTACATTATCAAATCCTCTCAGCGCAGATCTTCTAAGAGAATTTTCCTGACTGACCCGTCAAGGATGGATAGGGACAAGGACAAGATGGCGGAGAGGATATTACACCTCACCCTAGAGATCCTCTTCCAGATTACTGGAGAGGTGAGAGATTCTGATGACGTCTGTCATGCACGTGACTAGCTGGGTTTATCTAGTACCTGGTAAACCCCCAGAAGATGTTACAACACACAGGGGACTCAGGGGGCACAATACAATTAAAGTCCCTGCCGCTAGGGAAAAGGGTGAGGGGGCACCTCCTGAACTCACCTCACGCTGACGTTTGAGCTCTCTAGCGTCTCTATACAGGTTCTTTCAACATGTCAGCGAGCAGGATACCTCGAACTCTCAGCTGGCCCTAAACTCACCCTGCCTAGTGAGTAGGCCGACGAGTTCACTGGACTCGCCACTACATTACAGAAACACCAGGGAAGGAATATAAACGGGGCATAGACATACAATGAAAAACACTTCAGGTGTCTTCAGTGCACAAAACACTACCGCTGCACACAAGACAGTCTTCTTCAAGAGCAGGCTCCTTCCAAAGTGGACCACATAGAAATGAGGATTCAGTTTCTATCTCGGGCATCATGTGAAAAAGATCACATGACTTAAATAAAGAAGGGGAATGATCTCAAAGAGCCACATCTGAGATTGACAGCTACAGCCCGCAGCCGCAATTCTTAAGGCTCCGTTATACGCAACGACGCATCTAACGATATATCGCCGGGGTCACGGATTCCGTGACGCACATCCGACATCGTTAGCAACGTAGTTGCGTATGACACCAATGAGCGGCCGTTAACGATGGAAAATACTCACCAAATCGTCCATCGTTGACACATCGTTCATTTTCAAAAAATCGTTGATTGTTGAGGATGCAGGTTGTTCGTCGTTCCTGAGGCAGCACACATCGCTATGTGTGATGTTACGGACGCTCATCTCTGCCCCTCCGCTTCTATTGGGCGGCGGCTTAGTGACGCTGCACGAACCGCCCCCTTAGAAAGGAGGTGGTTCGCCGGAGACAGCGACGTCGCTAGGCAGGTAAGTTCGTGTGACGGCTCCTAACGATATTGTGCGCCATGGGCAAGGATTTGCCCGTGACGCACAAACGACGGGGGCGGCTGCTTTCACCAGCGATATCGCTGCGTGTAAAGCCCCCTTTACAGTACCAGAAGGAAGGAGATGTTATTAAATAACAGCAGTGGATCTGCTGGTATTTAATAACATCATGAGATACACTCATGACAACTTCTCAACACATCATTCTTATCTATGGGAATAACAGATGGACAGAACTGGAGAGTTGAGGACTCTGGAAATGTCTGTAGTGAGATTTATTAATGTGTCTCTTCATAACCAGGATTACACAGTAGTGAAGAAGACCTCTAGTGATCGCTGTCAGGCCCCTGTGTCTGAGGGATGGGGAAGACCCCTGAGCCCAATCCCGGGGCCTCCACCTCACCCCCTGATACATGAGGACATCACTGACCAGAAGATCCTAGAACTCACCTACAAGATGATTGAGCTGCTGACTGGAGAGGTGACACTGCTGGGAATGCTGGGACATTATACAGTAACGCTATGAAGGGATCGGGGGATGACGGTATCATTGTATGTGTCAGGTTCCTATAAGGTGTCAGGATGTCACCGTCTATTTCTCCATGGAGGAGTGGGAGTATTTAGAAGGACACAAAGATCTGTACAAGGACGTCATGATGGAGGATCCCCAGCCCCTCACATCACCAGGTAATAGACAGGACTAAATACACACGGACTATAATTATCTGTATGTAAAGAATGAATTCAGTCCTTGTATGTGTTTCCTCCAGATCTATCCAGTGAGAGGGCAACACCAGAGAGTCCCAGTCCTCTTCTTCCACAGGACTGTAAACAAGAAGATCCCGATGTTCCTGAGGATGATCAGGTAGATGGAGAGAAGGAGTCGTGAAATTTCCCATATGATGTGTAGACGACAAGTTCAGTCTTGTTTTATCCACCAATATTATATACTGAATGGACAATTTATTAGAAACACAGGCCCTTTCACAATTGGAGCTTTAGTGTCTGGAATTAGCCCAGTGACTCCAGTGTGCAGCATAAAATTATTTGACTACATTTTTCGAGAGTCATTTTCAGTGTGAGTTAACAAAGTATGAATCCACAAACAAGGTCATCGATGCTAGAGCAGCCAGGCAAGTATTTCAAAGACTGTAAACCTTGTTCAAGAAGGACAAAGGAGGGCTTACAAGCTACTACATGGGCGTCTCAAATACTGTGGTCATTTAATTTATATTTTATACTTGGTGGAGATGACAGGATAAAGCTGATTATAGACATTAGATCTTGTCTGGATCTTCTCACAATTTTCTGGTTATGGAGACTGCTGGTTAAAATTGGGAGCCAACAGGTTGGATTATACAGGAGATCAGCAGATACATGATACTTACTGCTGTCATTTGTGATCGTCATATCAATTTATGACCTTTTTCCCTTCTTTGAAATAATTTCATATGACTTCTACATCTGTCTGTGACTTTTACAATTTTTATTTCAGGATGTGATCTATATTAATACTACAGAAACGGATGAGAGTGATGATGACTGGTGTAAAGTGGAGATTCCTACAGATGGTTATCCAGGTGAGTAGTAACCACAAAATCACTTCTTAGTATAACTAGGTGTTGAATCTTTTAGGCTATATTACTTAGTTTTTTACTTTGATTTTATTGTCAAAAAAATCGGAAAAGGTATCCACATAAAAACATCCTACCAGCAGGATTTTACTTTGTAACCTCTTTACCCCTACGCTTGTTTTTCACCTTCATGACCGGGCCATTTATTTCCAATTCTGACCAGTGTCACTTAACTCTGGAACACTTCAACGGATCCCGTTGATTCTGACATTGATTTTTCATGACATATTGTACTTCATATTAGAGGGAAATTTAAAATGATATATTTTGCTTTTAGTCGTGAAAATATCGGAAATTTAGTGAAAATTTCGCAATTTTCAAACTTTTAATTTTTATTTCTTTAAACCTGAAAGTTATGTTACACAATATTTACTAAATAAAATTTCCTACATGTCTACTTTACATCAGTGCAATTTTTGAAACATAAATTTTTTTTTGGTAGGAAAGTAGAAGAGTTCAAAGTTCATCAGCAATTTCTAATTCCTTTCTCGCCTTTTCATTGGGGGACACAGACAGTGGGTATTATGATGTCTCCAGGGAGGCGTGACACTAGATTTGAAAAAGTGTTAGCTCCTCCCCCCACAGCATATTCCCTAGCTAGGCAGGAAACTAGCTCAGTTTTTTTCTAGTGTCAGCAGGGAGGCTGACATGTCTGGCCTGAGCCCTACCAGGTGCCTTAGGCCAGCTTATTTGTTTTTATTTTTTATTTTGTTTTTTTCTTATTCATTCTATTTTTGATTATGGGGCAATACCAGGGTGCCTGCCACCCTCGTTCCCCCCGCTTACGGGCAGAGGAAACCTGGCGTGCACAAGCCGTCAGTCTTCCCTCGCGCCCAAGTGGTCGGGTCTGCATACCCCTCCAGGCTCCCTGGAAGCACCTCACACCAAGGTAGCTCCAGGGGGCTAAGCAGAGCCGAGGACCTGCTTCAGCCTTGACCTGAAGATGCGTCCCTGAGATCCCCGCACCGACGCGTCTTCAGACGGAGCCAGGAGCAGGTAGGGAGACGACGAGTTCTCTGTCCCCTGGATCCAAACCGCTGCCTGAAAAGGCGCCGGTGGGGCGATGCAGGCTGTGATCCCGGGGAGCCTCATTAATTTAGCCCCGGCGTCGGCCTGCATTCTAGCAACGCCCCCTCTCACTGCTCTGGAAGCCGCTCCCTCAGTCGCAGCGGCTCTCCTCTGATTGGCTGTCACGTTTAGTCCCAGCCCTGGGACCAATCAGCCTTCGGGGGCCATCTCTCTCCTCCATGCTGCCAGGAACGCTGGACACCATTTTCCACGTGGGGAGCAGACACAGGTGAGATCGCCTCCTTGGCTCTGCACGTCTGCAGCGCTATATACCGCTCTGCTCAGCGGTATATCGCTGTCTCTCTAGCGGTGTGTGCCTGCTGGCTAGCGGTGTATATCAGATGTTAGCGGTGTATACTGGCTCTGCCTGCAGGTATATGCCGACTGTTTGACAGTATATGCCATTTTGCTATCGGTATATACCGGCTGTGCATAGCAGTCACTTTATAATACTGCTAGTGGCTCCTCACTCATATAACAGCGGCATAACCCTATCCCTATAGGGCTGTAGGACTCTGTTGCTGACATGCGTAACCGCAAGGGTGATAAACCTTCCCAGGCGTCCTCTACGGACCTGTACTATGCCTGTACCACCTGTGGACGTTCATTTTCTAATGGCCGAAGCTATCCACTATGCTGGGGCTGCGATGCCCCTACTACCGTGTCACAACAGACCCCGCTGCCGGACCAGGATGCCGTGCAGCCTTTGGATTCTGCTCCGGCCAACGGTCAGGCAGCACCCCCGTCTGATATCGTAATGCCTGCATGGGCTCTTCTAATGTCTAAAAGGATAGAGGACCTTGCCGCTCAGATATCCCAGCCTTCCACAGCCTTTACCCGGCTCAGCTCCCTCAGAGGAGCCCGCCTGCTTCGTCTGGTCCTTCTTCCCCAGAACGTAAAAAGGCTGTTTCCAAAAGGCGCCATTCCGACCTCTACGCCTCATCCGACTCGGACGATGGTCAGTCTGACCGAGATTCCGTGACTCTTAGTAGTCACGATTCTCAAGACTCTGACTCTGATTCAGATGTCCTTTCTGAGTCTAGGCATATAGAAGACACATTAATTTCGGCTGTCACTCACTCCCTGTCGATTTCTGATCAGCCTCCGGACCCGACTTCTCAGTCGGCAATCAAGCGGGCCAAGAAGCCTCCTAAGTTCTTTGCCCAGGATCCGGTTTTTCGTCAAATTATATCTAAACGGTGGGATCATCCTGATAGAAGGTTTAATAAAAAACCCTTCACTTCATTCGCTTATTCCTTTCCATCTGAAATGGTTAAGACCTGGTCAGTACACTCCGTTGTGGATCCGTCAGTATCCAGACTGGCTAAACACACGGTCATGTCTGTTTCAGACAACGCGTCTTTCAAGGACTCGTCCGACCGCGCAGTTGATGCTGCGGTCAAATCTATTTTCCAGGCTTCAGGCTCCTCTCTTCGCCCCATGTTTGCCTTGACATGGGTCGCGAGAGCTATGGGTGTGTAGAGTAAGAACCTGCGCAGGATGCTTCGCTCTTGTAATATTCCTCCGGAGGCTTTTGAGATCCTTGATTTGTTCTCTCTAGCCTCTAATTATTTTCTTCATGGCTCCCTAGATGCAGCTAGTTTGTCAGCCCTAACGGCAGCCAATGCTGTCTTTGCCCGCAGAGTCCTTTGGCTAAAGATATGGAATGCGGACAGTGCCTCCAAGAAATCCCTGTCCACACTCCCCTTCCATGGCCTTCGTCTGTTTGGAGAATCCTTAGATAAACTCATATCTGAGACGACAGGTGGTAAAAGTACCATTCTACCACAAAAGCGGCCTATATCCAGGAATTTTAAAAAATCTTCTTGGCGCAGGCAGTCCTTTTGGCCTGCTCCCCAAAAACCATCAGCCCAAGGATCGTCCCAACGCTCAGATCGAGGATCCGGTCCCTCAAGGGGCTCTTTCTGGCGTTTCCACTCCAAGCAACCTAAACCCAAAGGACCTCACCCTGCACAGGCCCCTTCAGCATGACGCCAGGTATCCCTCAGATCCGACTCCTGTTGGAGGGCGGATTCTGCTTTTTCGGGATATCTGGCTAGACCACACTCACGATGCTTGGGTTCGAGAAATCGTCACCTCAGGTTACAAGATCGATTTCCATTCCCTGCCGGCCAACAGGTTTCTGCGTTCTCGTCTTCCAAAGTCCAAAACGCAAAGTCAGGCCTTATTTCAGGCCATAGCCTCTTTACAGAAGGCAAACGTTATCATTCCAGTGCCCCTGGAAAAGCGCGGCAAAGGTTTCTATTCAAACCTTTTTGTCCTTCCCAAAAAAGATGTCTCTGTCCGCCCTATCTTGGACCTCAAAAGGCTGAACAGATTCGTACGGATTCGGACCTTCTGAATGGAATCATTGAGAGCAGTGCTAGCCGCCATGGAACCGGGAGAATTCCTAGCTTCCATAGACGTTCAAGATGCTTATTTACACATTCCCATATGTGTATCTCATCAACGGTTCCTTCGTTTTGCCGTAGGACACCGTCATTTCCAATTCAGGGCCCTCCCCTTTGGGCTGGCCACCGTGCCTCGGGTCTTCACAAAGGTCATGGCGGCCGTCATGTCCATTTTACACCCAAGAGGCGTCCTGGTCGTTCCCTATTTGGACGACCTTCTTGTCAAAGGGAGCTCTCTTCCAGTTTGCTCAGAAAACGTGCAGATTTGTCTAGACATGCTGTCAAGGCTAGGGTGGCTTATCAACTTCAACAAGTCATCCCTCATTCCTCATCAGCGCATCACCTTTTTAGGTATGCTGATAGACACGGCTCAGTCCCGGGTTTTTCTTCCAGAAGACAAGAGGTCTTCTCTGATCCGGGCCGCCCAATCCCTCCGTTCTCGCCATTACACATGCCTTCGGAATGGCATGAGAGTGTTAGGCAAGATGGTGGCAGTCATGGAAGCCGTGTCCTTCGCCCAATTCCATCTGCGCCCTCTACAACTGGATCGTCTATCCTCCTGGGACAAGAATCCAGCTTCTCTAGACCGGTCAGTCCGCCTTTCTTGGACTGTGCACAGCTCCCTCGTCTGGTGGACTCAAGTCTCATCCCTATCTCAAGGGAAGTCCTTCTGCCCTGTCCACTGGCAAGTAGTCACGACGGATGCCAGCCTGATAGGCTGGGGGGCAGTGTTTCTCCACTACACTGTTCACGGACGCTGGTCTCCTTCTGAGCGCTCCCTGCACATCAACGTTCTAGAGATCAGAGCCATATTTTTGGCCCTTCAGAACTTTCAGCCCTTACTATTGGGCCTCCCTGTTCGGATCCAGTCAGACAATGCCACGGCTGTGGCTTACATCAACCGTCAGGGAGGAACTCGCAGCAAGGCAGCGATGAAAAAAGTATCCAGGATTCTTCTTTGGGCAGAGATGCACATCCCCGTTATTTCAGCTGTCCATATTCCGGGGGTAGACAACTGGGCCGCAGACTTTCTCAGCAGGCAAGGTCTAGCGGCAGGGGAATGGTCCCTCCACGACGAAGTGTTCCATCAGATCACTCTTCGTTGGGGACTCCCAGATGTGGACCTCATGGCGTCTCGGATGAACGCCAAAATACATCCCTTCATATCCCGGTCGAGAGACCCGCTAGCGATCGGCTCTGACGCTCTAGTCTTTCCGTGGGCGCAGTTTCACCTACTCTACATCTTCCCTCTGTTTCCTCTCATTCCGAGAGTAATCAAGAAAATCAAAGCGGAGGGAATCCCGGTGATCCTCGTGGCCCCGGATTGGCCCAGGAGAGCCTGGTACCCAGAGCTTCTCCAACTTCTCGGCGACACTCCCTGGCGTCTCCCCGACAGCCCGGATCTTCTGTCGCAAGGTCCAATGTTCCACCAGAATACAGAATACAGCACAGCTGCATTTAACGGCGTGGCACTTGAATCCTTGATTCTAGCCAAGTCAGGTCTTTCGTCTAAGGTGGTTCATACCATGCTTAATGCTCGGAAGCCCTCCTCCGCCAGTATCTATCACAGGACCTGGAAGACCTATCTTTCCTGGTGTGACCGTCATAATCGGTCGCCCCTTGCCTTTTCAATCCCTAACGTTCTCGCCTTTCTGCAAGACGGTCTGGAATCGGGACTGGCTCTCAGTACCCTTAAGGGACAAGTTTCTGCCTTGTCAATATTTTTCCAGAAGCAGCTGGCTTCTCGTCCTCAGGTCCGTACCTTTCTTCAAGGGGTAGCGCATTTGGTCCCTCCTTATCGCCACCCCTTAGATCCCTGGGATCTGAATCTGGTTCTCGGAGCTCTTCAGCTTCCTCCTTTCGAACCTCTAAGAGAAATCTCTCTTCAACGACTGTCTTGGAAGGTTGCCTTTTTAGTTGCCATTACCTCTATCAGGCGAGTGTCCGAACTTGCGGCCCTTTCCTGTCGTTCACCTTACCTGATATTCCATCATGATAAGGTGGTCCTTTGACCTTCCCCCGCCTTTCTTCCGAAGGTCGTATCTTCTTTCCACTTAAACAAGGACATTGTGTTGCCGTCATTCTGCCCGGCCCCGGTTCACTCCTTTGAAAAAGCCCTTCACACTCTAGATCTCGTCAGGGCTCTGCGGATCTACATCTCCAGAACAGCGCCATTGCGCAAGTCCGATGCCCTCTTCGTCCTCTCAGAAGGACACAAAAAGGGCAACCAGGCTTCTAAATCCACGATTTCTCGATGGATCAGGACTCCCATCTGTGAGCCTTACAAAGCACGAGGTTTTGTTCCTCCTCAATCTGTGCGGGCCCACTCTACGCGAGCAGTGGGTGCTTCCTGGGCTATCCGCCATCAGGCTTCGCGGCCCAACTTTGCAAGGCCACTACCTGGTCCAGTGTGCACACGTTTACAAAATTCTACAGAGTGCATACGCATGCTTCCGCGGATGCTGCTCTTGGAAGACAAGTCCTTCAGGCGGCAGTGGCCCATTTATAAGTGGCCACTGCTCGGTTTTTTTACAGTGTTTTGATATATGTTCACTGCAGTTGCAGTCATTAGTCAGCTCTTAGTCTGATGTTATACACTGTTAATAGTTCAGTTCCCACCCAGGGACTGCTTTTGGACGTCCCACTGTCTGTGTCCCCCAATGAAAAGGCGAGAAAGGAGATGACATTTTTGTGTACTCACCGTAAAATGTCTTCCTTGGAGCCTTTCATTGGGGGACACAGCTCCCACCCTTGTGGTTTTGGTTGTCCTTCTCCTACTGCTTTTACACCAAACTGAGCTAGTTTCCTGCCTAGCTAGGGTATATGCTGTGGGGGGAGGAGCTAACACTTTTTCCCCCAATGAAAGGCTCCAAGGAAGAAATTTTATGGTGAGTACACAAAAATGTCATTTTTTCCAACAAAATTTACTAAAAAATTTTGTTGGGACTTTCCCCACAATTGACCCCATTTTACAAAACTGCAAACCTCAATGAATTCATCTAGGGGTGCAGTGAGTATATTGACACCACATGTGTGTCACAAACGTTGATACTATTAGGCGATGAAGAAAAAATAGTTGCATTTTTTTACCACTAAAATGTTGTTTTAACCCCAGATTTCCAATTTTCACAAGGGGACTATGTAAAAAGGCCCCATATTGTGTTACACAATTTCTCCTGAACGTGGCAATACCCCACATGTAACTGTACAGTACTGTTTGGCCGCACCACAGGGCTTGGGAAGGAAGGAGCACATTTGATTTTTGGAGCACAGATTTTCCAAAAATAGTTTGTGAACTCCATTTGCAGAACCCCAAAGGGCCAGAACAACAGAAACCCCCTCATGTGACCAAATTATGTAAATTACGTCCCTCTTAGAATTCATCTATAGTTGTAGTGATGATTTAGTCTTGGGGAAAAAAAACATGGTGTCAAATGCAGTGAATGTTGCAGAATTAAAAATTGCAAATAAGTCCTTGTTGTGCCCAGTACATTTTAGTGCTCGTACATTGTGCCTAGCTCGTGTTTCTGGAAACCTGCATCCCATAAATCAAGCGGGCTCTCCTCACTACAATAGTGCCGAACATGTGATCACTAACTGTGGTTTAGGAACATTGTCGGGCTCAGAATGGAGGTGGTGCACTAGGATTTGGAAGTGCAGATTTTGCACATGGAAGCCCTCTATATTTCCATTAACAGATGAAGAACCTGATTGGGGACTTATGTTTTTGTGGGTACAGTTGAATGCTATTTGGTGGCGATTTCAGTACAGAACATTTTGGATCAGTTCACGTTTATCATGTGCTCTATGCTGAGCACTTCCATCAGGGTTGCCATCTACATCTTCGAAATACGCGATTCATTCACTAATGAGGCACCAAAGTTAATCCAGACTGCGTTTGTCCTCTGTTCTGTGGTTTCCATCTTTTCAAAGGTGAACAAAACTGTTGATGACCGCACTCTTTTGCATGTTTTAAAAGATGGATACCATCAAAGTAACTCCCTATGATTCATTACAGTGAATTTTCCATTCGGATTTCTTTCTGAATCACGTTTTTCTGAGATTTACACGTAATCTCCGGTGTAAGCACTCAGTGTAGAGTGCTTGATAAATATGAGCTGTGCTACAATCTTTGGGAGGCAGAATAAACCAAATCAACAGCAGTTGAAGAATTAGCTTTATTTATTTATTTATTTATGTGCGCCGTACACCATGTGGTATAAGGGATTAGGCGGCTTTATTTCTCAGGTCAGTGCAATTACAGCGATACCAGATTTATCAACACATAACTCACAAAAAGAGCCATTAATTTGTGGGCACCAGGCCTACCGGAATGAGGCAGAGAAGGTGCCAGCACTACTCATCATGAGAATAAACAACAGGAGGACAAGAGTAAAGTGCAAAACATACGTAATTTTTTATTAAATACACAACAAGGAAAAAGTTGTAATTAAAATGGTACACTACCAATAATTCCTAGGGATACCAACATATTGGACCTAAAAGTTTAAATAGCCTATCCAGTTGATCACAAGATTAACTAGTAGATATCTATATTGATGGCGGCTAAAAACCTGGAAAGGTCCGAATGGTTGGTGTAATACCTCACAAGAGGGAGGGGGGCTGCTTTGAAAGATATAAAGCATGAGTCAGATCAAACCATGATTTCCCACCATGTATTGGTAGGAAATCATGGCGATCCCGCTGGCAACACTGTTACTAAGTACTGATGCACAGCAGATTAGAAGATAAAATGAAGTAACCATATAACACAAGTGTGCAGGATGAGAAAATTCTCTTACCTAAAGTGCTAAAGTGCAATACAAGCAGGTACAAGGCAGCCAGCCACAAAGCAGTCCCAATGAGAGTAAGAAAGTGTCCCTAAGAACAGCCAAAGGTCTCCATCCCTTTGGCTGTTCTTAGGGACACTTTCTTACTCTCATTGGGACTGCTTTGTGGCTGGCTGCCTTGTACCTGCTTGTATTGCACTTTAGCACTTTAGGTAAGAGAATTTTCTCATCCTGCACACTTGTGTTATATGGTTACTTCATTTTATCTTCTAATCTGTGCATCAGTACTTAGTAACAGTGTTGCCAGCGGGATCGCCATGATTTCCTACCAATACATGGTGGGAAATCATGGTTTGATCTGACTCATGCTTTATATCTTTCAAAGCAGCCCCCCTCCCTCTTGTGAGGTATTACACCAACCATTCGGACCTTTCCAGGTTTTTAGCCGCCATCAATATAGATATCTACTAGTTAATCTTGTGATCAACTGGATAGGCTATTTAAACTTGTTTAGGTCCAATATGTTGGTATCCCTAGGAATTATTGGTAGTGTACCATTTTAATTACAACTTTTTCCTTGTTGTGTATTTAATAAAAAATTACGTATGTTTTGCACTTTACTCTTGTCCTCCTGTTGTTTATTGTTGATACCAGATTTATATAGTTTTTTTAGGTTTGGCTATTATCACACTAAAAAAACGCTTTTTTTTTTACAAAATAATGTTTTTTTGCATCACTGCATTTTGAGGGTTATAGTTTTTTTTGTTTTTTTTTGTTCTGCCAACAGAGTCACGTGAGGGCTTGTTTTTTGTGAGATTTTATTAGTACCATTTTGGGCCACATAATATTTTTATTCACTTTCTATTCTGCTTTTTATGAGGCACAATCAAGAAGAATTTTTTTTTATTAGTTTTAGTTTTTACACCGTTCACTTTGTCATAAAAGTGATCAGACAGGTTTATTCTTTGTGTTTGTACAGTTACAGTGATACCACATTTATATACTTTTGTATGTTTTATTGCTTTTACACCATAAAAACAATTTTATAGAAAAAATAAAAATTTTATGCATTGCTGTATTCTGAGTTGTAGCTTTTTTAAATTTTTTCCTGACGGAGTTGTACAGCAGGTTGTTTTTTTTGCGGGACAAGATGATGTTTTCAGCTGTATGATTTTAATTTATTTTTGAGGTTTTGCTATATATTTTTTTTTTATTGAAGGGGTTAACTAGTGTGACATTTTTATAGATAAGTGTACTTTTTTTTTACATAAATTTACATATTTATTGAATCAATTTTTTTCAGTATTGGTTTTTTTTTCTCATATATATATTTCTACCAATTTTTTTATTTAACTTTTTTACTTAGTACCTTTATGGGACATTACCTTTTATTCCCCTGATTACTTATATAATCCACTGCAATGCTTGATCACTGCAGTGAATAACATGTCAGTGCTGCACTCGCAGCAGTAATGCAGTACAAATGCAGTACACATATCTATATCTTTTCTGGCCAAGCGTACAAATGAAAAAACGGGATCCTTCCCAGGTTTGGGGGGGGGGGCCACTTCATTAACATTTGCATATTTCACATAGTAGATGTTTATAAACCCGTCCGGTCGGGGAGATTTGCACGTTTTAAATGATTTGATAGCTTCGGTGATTTTAGGAACAACTATGCTGAAGGACGTTCTTAGACCTCTTTCACACGTCTGTGAAAAACCACGCACGTTTTTCACAGACGTGTCAAAGGTGCGTTTTGCCCTCCGTGAGCCGTGTTTATGGCCTATATGTGTTCTCTGTATGTTATCCGTGAAAACGCACGGAGAACAGGAACTTTCTGCTTACCAGTCCCTGGCGTCGCTGTCCGTGGTGCTGATTTTCGGTCTCCGGTCCTGCCGACTCTCCACTGCTGCAGCTTTCGGCCTCAGTGAAGTGAACATGCAATGAGCATAATCAGCGGCGGTCGGAAGCAAGTGACAGCAGCGGCAGAGACAGGAGAGCAGAAGAAGGTGAGTAAAGTTTTTTTTTTTTATTTTCTCAAACACGTGTGTTTTCTCCGGCACGTGTCACACGGAACACCTCCGTGTGGTCCGTTTGCGTTCCGTGTGACACCTGTGATGCCGGAGAAAACGGACATGTTGACGTGTGGAGCACACGGACACACGTATGCTCCACACTTACACACTGTCCATGGCAGAACACGCACGTGAGCGCAGACCCATTGATTTTAATGGGTCTACGTGTACCCGTGTCGCCAGTACTTGAGGAAAAGGACCAAACACGTACCGGAGACAAGGACGTGTGAAAGAGGCCTTACAAGATGTTCTGATCTGATGTTGGGGTAGTTTTAGAGGCTAGTTGTGATTGATATATTGATGAGTAAGTTGATACATCTGGGGGTCACAAAGCAGGTTAAATATTGATTCATAATAAAATTGAAATTGGTCCACAATCATTCTAGCGTCTGATTTTTTTTTTCCCCTCTGTGTGCACTAAATATGCTATTTTTGGATTTTGGATTAGTTTATTTAACTTTATAGTTAGCAAGCCCCAACTCTATAATTAAGGATATAAAAAAGAATTTGAATCTTTTTTTGAACAAAAGATTAAAACTTAGATAGAAGAATGAAGATGTAAAGAAGCACTGTTATAAAAAATGTATCCTCTTTAAAGGGAAGCTGTCCACAGGTTTTCCCAATATAAAGTAAATCTACGACAATTAACTCTTCGTGTAACAACAGCCCAGCTATCTGTATACTTTATATGCCCCTATATTCCCATATCCATATAATACCTTTTATATTTCGTCTGCCATATGCTAATTGATGCTGTTTGGTCTAGTGGAAGCACAGGACTGTGCAAGCACAAGGTGCTCTGTGATACTGAGTCCTGTAATGCGCATGCGCCAGTAGGAGTAGATCAAAGTGCACTTGCCTAGGTCTCTGCTTAACTGCATAGGTCTGAGATAACATAGAATGCATCATCCACATTCAGTACAATTTCTGGGATAGAGGAGGCACAGGGCAAAGACCAGCAACACCCATCGGACCACACTGCGCAAATTAGCATATGGTGCAGGAGACCAAGAAAAGGTATCTTTTGATATGTGGGGTGAGAAGGGGGCTTTAATATGAAGTGCTGTGCTGTGAAATAAGAGGAATTAAAGGGAGCCTGCCATGCGCCTAAATACTGTCAATCTGATGAGCAGCCAGCACACTAAGAGCATGGCTATCGGGAGGAAATTAACTTTTTTTTTTTAAATCAGATAAATTTTTATTGCATTTTAAAACTTTCATAAACATAACAACAAATTGTGAGGGTAGTCCTCACACATACCCGCAACCCTCCCTCCCCTCCCCCTCCCCCCACCCTCTTCCGGTCGACAGTCTCACCCCTCCACTATAATGACCTGCCCTCCTTATTTCTCAGCCACTGCGATCTTTCCTTTCCTACCTATAGTCTAAATATCCTATCTTTCAGTAGATCAAATGACGCTAATCCTGGAAAGTCCAGCCACTTGCTCCAGATCTTCTCATATTGAGTTCTCCTTCCCCTTTTAATATAAACATTTTTCTCCATATAAATAATATAATTCACTTTTTCGATTGACACCACTACTCCCAGAAATAATACACTCGGACCAGGTGGGTTTCGTACAGGGACGGGAGGCGAGGGACAACGTATGCAAGACCATATCGCTAATTGCTAGGGCAGGGGTGAGCCCGGGGGGAATGGGCCTGCTGTCAATCGACGCCGAAAAGGCTTTTGACCGCGTACATTGGGGTTTTATGGAGGCGGCCCTCAAACAGATTAGACTGAGGGGAGGTTTTTTAGCTAAAATACTGGCCCTTTATTCCGGCCCTACAGCACGGATTAAAGCTAACGGCTCCCTCTCAACCCCTTTTCGGATCTACAATGGTACTAGACAGGGATGCCCGCTATCCCCATTAATCTACGCCATTGTTATGGAGCATTTGGCAGTGGCTATCAGGAAGAACCCCAGTGTGCGAGGTCTGAGCTTGGACGGGAGACAGTACAAAACTGCCCTCTATGCAGACGACTTATTGCTTTATGTTTCAGAACCCCACATATCATTCCCCTCTCTCCTGAAGGAATTTGAACGTTATGGAAATCTTAGCAATTTCAAAGTTAATTACAAAAAGACGGAAGCCCTAAACATTTCATTGCCGGCATCAGAAGTTCAGAGATCCCAAAACAATTTTCCATTCCGGTGGCAGGCACACTCAATAAAGTACCTGGGAATTCAGATACCGGCCGATCTAAACAAACTATACACATTAAATTATCAAACCTTACTAGATAAGACCATTGGGAACTTTAACATATACAATAAAAAACCTCTGAGTTGGTTTGGAAGGATTAATTCCTTTAAAATGGACATTCTCCCCAGATTCTTGTATGTATTCCAGGCCGTCCCCATAAACCCCCCAATGAGTTTCTTCAAGTCCATGAAAACCGCCCTTATAAAATTCATATGGAAACAAGCAAAACCCAGAATAAAGTTCTTAACCCTCACTAGACACAAGCAAGAGGGGGGGGGAGGGGGGGGATTACCAAATCTACAACTTTATCACCAAGCATCGATGTTGGTCAGATTATTTGATTGGCAGTTCCAAGCAAATGTAAAGCAGTGGGTAGAGCTGGAGTAAGGATGCACCCTGACACCTGTCAAGAACCTGCCATGGGTGGGACAGAGAGACAAGATACACATTAAACCTGAGGGGATATTGGTGAAGGCTACACTGAAGTTATGGGATAGGCTGAGAGAAAACAGCGGACTGACTAAGACTCCTAGCCCATTAACTCCTATATTCAACAACCCGGAGTTCCCTCCAGCGATGGGGGGAGAGGTTCTTACGATGGCATCAAAGTGCGGACATCCGAGTGGCTCACCTATTACAGGACACACGTTTCCCCACACGGGAACAGCTGGAGGAAAGAGACCCTCCCATGAAACTTTCATGGTTGCAGTACGGTCAGCTGTGGTCCTTTTTGGGGAAATGGGGTGTGGAGGGACAGTGCCCTCTCCCGGTGTCACCCACACCGTTTGAGGGCTTGTTCCTAGGGGACTCGCCCCCCCACCCCACCTGGTCTCGGTGATATATAAACACCTTAACGGACGGTCTTATCAATCAGGTCCGGACTATGTTCGGGCATGGGAAAAGGAACTGGACACCTTGTTCTTGAAGGCGGATAGGCAAAAAGCCTTCCTCTTTACACACAAAATGTCGGTGCCGGGGTTTGCTCAGGAAAAGAATTACAAGATTCTGGCTCGGTGGTACCTATGCCCAACCAAAATTCATAAACTTTTCCCTTCGGCCCCAGATAGGTGCTGGCGATGCGGCACTGAAAAGGGGACAATGACCCACATATGGTGGGAATGTGAAAAAATGAAACCCTTCTGGGACGCGGTTTTCGGGGCTTACACAAGGATCACAGGTAACAAGGTCAGTCCTACCCCTCAGGTGGCGATCCTTTCTATGTTGCCAGGATCCATTGGGACACAAAAAAGAGATCTGCTCAGGTTTTGCCTGATTGCAGCTAGATCAGTAATCCCCAGATACTTGCGGAGGACGGAGACGCCACCTGTTGGGGAGTGGTTTAAGGAGTTCTCACATATAGCCCTGATGGAAGAATTATCAGCTATAGCAAATGACACTAATGACACCCACACCCGGATTTGGCAACCATGGATTATGTTTAAAGAAACCCAGGATTTCTCGAGGATACTGGCTGAGTAAAGAGGTGGTCCAGAGGGCCTGTGTGTCATAAATACCCCATTCCCCTTCCCTCCACCCCCAACTCCTTACCTCCCCTCCCTTTAATCCTTCCCCCATAATACATCC
Source organism: Anomaloglossus baeobatrachus (assembly GCF_048569485.1). Lineage (NCBI taxonomy): Eukaryota > Metazoa > Chordata > Amphibia > Anura > Aromobatidae > Anomaloglossus > Anomaloglossus baeobatrachus. The sequence continues at coordinate 502,023,797 of NC_134357.1, forward strand.
TTCTCAAAATTACAAATCCCCTCCACCCTTCCTTTTGTTTTGTTTTTTTTCTCCTCCTCTTCTCTTTTTTCTTGTCCCCATGTATTTTCTCATCATCCTTCGCTCTTTCTTCTAAACTATCATCTCTGGTCTCTCTCTCCAATACCTTCTCTGTTCAAGCGCTCTCTCCAAGTATACTAAAAAATGGTCCTCCCTCATTGCGATCTACATTCACTTTCTATGCAGACATAAACATTTGGAAATTCAGCGAGATGTAATTGGGGGTACAGCTTGCGCTCTACTTAGACACATAACGCTGGTAGGGGCCCACTCCGGCCCGGGCCGGAAGTAAGATATTATGTCATTTAGGGGGCTACGCTCAGGATTCCCCCTCAGACAGGAAAATAGCATAGTTATGGTTGTTCGATAAACCGAAAATGGAGATAAACTGAAGCAAGACAATGTATTTGAAGTACATCCGAAAAAGAAAGGAAACGGGAGCTGAAGTAGTTTGCAATTAGCTTATTAAGAAGAAATGTTAATATAGAGTAAATGTGAAGAGCAAGTGTTACATCTTAATTATCCTATGTAGTGTTATGTACAAGATTGTTGGACCTGAAGAGAGATCACTCTCACGAACTATCTAATCTTGCTTTCTTTCTTTCTAAAATATTGTTGCTTGTTGTTTAATGTGTGAAAAATCAATAAAAACAGATTATTCATAAATAATATAATTCACTTTTTCAACAAATTCCTTACGTGTCGGTGCTTTTTCAGATAGCCTTACAAGGCAATTAGTTTCCTTGCTGCATACAACAATCGTGCCACTGCCAGTTTCTCTTGTTCATCCGCCCCCACTTCATCCACATAGCCCAGCACACACACCAGCGGGTTTCTGGGTAGGTCCACTTGCATCACTAATTGAATTAAATTTAACACTGTGATCCAGAACCCTTGTAAACACGGGCATTCCCACAACATGTGCATGATCCCTGCTTCCTCCACAGTACATTTTGGACACTTGGAATCTGTTCTCACTCCCACTTTCTTCATCCACACGGGGGTTCTATATACTCTGTATATAACATATAATTGCGATAGCCGTTTTGCCTCGCTCAAAGATATTTTGATGACATATTGCAAAATAGACTCCCATTTCTCCTCCCCAATTTCTCCCAAATCTTCCACCCACCTTGCATATGCCCCAATTTGTTGCCTCCCAACCGACATGGAGAGAAGTCCCCCGTAGACCATCGATATACATCCTGCCGTCACTCTCTGTGTCCCTAATATATTAATTACATTATCTGATTGTATAACAATTGGTGTTATTCTGTTCTGCGATTCAAATGCGTGACGTAGCTGCAGGTATTTATAAAACATACTATGTCCCAGTGGGAAGTCTTTTAGCAGTACTTCAAAAGTCTTAAATATGTTTCCATCCATCACTTGGGAGAGGTACCAGATACCAATTCTCCTCTATTGCCCAAATTCTTTAAGGGATAAAAATTCCGGAATGTTGGGGTTGTCCCACATGGGGGTATATCTAGTGAACCCGGTTACCTGTCTCATCTGTTTGATCTTACCCCATACTTTATCTATCAACTGTATAGTAGGAATAGTCGGATATAATGCAGAGTGTGGACGAAACTTTCCCGCCTCCAGACTTGCCAGCAGAGGACCTTTTCCGATCACATACTGTAATATTTTCCCCGCCGAGGTCTCCAAACCTGTCACACCCCACCCCTCCATGTGTTGACTCTGGGCAGCTAAGTACTAGCACCAAGGATTAGGTGGGGCCAGTCCCCCTTCGTCTTTTGGTCTCTGTAAATATTCTAACCTCATCCGTGGGCGCTTCCTTCCCCAGATTAAGCCTCGGAAAATAGAATTTATTTTATAAAACCTATTTTGTGGTAGCCATACCGGGGCGTTATGGAGCACATAGAGCAGTTGGGGCATTAGTATCATTTTAGCTAAGTTGACTCTCCCCACCACCGAAAGGTACAGTTTGGACCAGGCCAGAATCTTTTGTTTGAACTTAAGTAAAAAGGGGGTGAGATTAAGAGGTTCATAGTCAGTCAGTTTATTGGATATCATAATTCCCAGATATTTAAACTCTGACACCACCTGAACCGGAGCACAAGTCACCACTACATTGGAAGGCGTTTCATCTAGTGGCATCAAAACCGATTTGTCCCAATTTATCGTGAGCCCTGATATCCTTCCAAAGTTAGATATGACCCTCATTACCGCCTCCAAGGAACTCCCTGCATCTGCCAGAAACAATAATAAATCGTCCGCATATAAGGCCACTTTCTCCTCCACACTCCCATATCGGTAACCCACTACACCAGGATCCTGCCGCATCACCGCCGCCAGTGGTTCGATAGCGATAGTAAACAACAGGGGGGACAGTGGGCACCCCTGCCTTGTGCCCCTATAGAGAGAGAATCTATCTGACATGCTGCCATTTGACCTAATTCTTGCCGTAGGAGCAGAGTACAACAGCTGCACCCACCTAATATACACTTCCCCAAACCCCATTGATCGCATCGTAGCCCATAGGTACCCCCACTCTACGCTGTCAAAAGCTTTGGCCGCGTCTAGGGAGAGAATAACCTGCCTCCCCTTATTTTCCGCCGGTATCTGCATATTCAGGTACAGTCTCCTAAGGTTAGTTGCCGTGGATTTGTTGGGCATAAACCCTGCTTGATCTGGGTGTATTAGGGATGTAATGACTTTGGTGAGCCTATTTGCAAGCATCTTGGCCAGGAGCTTTACATCTACCGTCAATAGTGAAATCGGTCTGTAAGAGGCTGGCAAACCCGGGTCTTTGCCTTCTTTAGGGAGTACCACAATTATTGCCTCCTGCATAGACGGCATAAGCTCTCCTCTTTCCAGACATGAATTACCGTATTTTTCGCTTTATAAGACGCACTTTTGTTCCCCCAAATTTTGGGGGAAAGTAGGGGTTGCGTCTTATAATCCGAATATACGGGAGGGGGGTGTATATATATATACAGAGTCCAGTGGAGGTGCGGGCAGCTCTGAGCGGTGCTGGGGGCTGGTGGGGGCAGGTGAAGCTGCGAGCGGCAGCGTTAGATCACTTTCTCCCGCTCATATAATATGCACAGCCGCTGTCCACCAGCGTGGTGCTGAAACTGCATCGCGCTGATGGGCTGGGGCAGCGGGGCATATTATATGCCTGTGCTTACCTTTGATCGCACATGCACCCCTGTGTTAGCTATGGCCCCCATGCTGCTGCCCATAGTAAAATAATAAACTCTTTACTCGCCTCCTCCTGCGTGTCTGCCCGGTCTCCCTCCTGCTGCTGTGCACGCAGGGATATCTCTCTGCTGTCCCGATCACATGACCGGCACTAGAACCAGGAAGTAGGAAGTGCAGAAGACAGGAGGAGCTCAACCCCGAGGAGGGAGACACGAGACAGGACAGTGCTGCAGAAGGTAAGGAAAGAGTTTATTTTACTAAAAGCAGCAACATGGGGGCGATATCTAACAGAGGGTGATGTGTGCCTGCCACAGTGGGCCTGTGTGCCTGCCACAGTGGGCCTGTGTGCCTGCCACAGTGGGCCTGTCTGCCTGCCACAGTGGGCCTGTCTGCCTGCCACAGTGGGCCTGTCTGCCTGCCACAGTGGGCCTGTCTGCCAGCCACAGTGGGCCTGTCTGCCTGCCACAGTGGGCCTGTCTGCCAGCCACAGTGGGCCGTGTGCCAGCCACAGGGGGCCATGTGCAGCAATAGGGGGCCTGTGTGCCAGCCACAGGGGGCCGTGTGCAGCATTAGTGGGTCGTGTGCCAGCCAGAGTGGGCCTGTGTGCCAGCCAGAGTGGGCCTGTGTGCCAGCCACAGGGGCCGTGTACCAGCCATAGAGGATGTGTGCCAGCCATAGGGGAAATGTGGCATCACTGGGGGACGTGTTCAATATAAGGTGGCCATATCCAGATTAAGGGGGCTAATTTTAGGATGAGGGGGCTATGAGGGACATATACCTTATATTATTTGTTAGACGTACACTGGCATTATAAGATGGACCCCATTTATTAAAAAATTCTCTATTCCTTCACCAAATTTGGGGGTGCGTCTTATAATCAGGTGCGTCTTATTAAGCGAAAAATACGGTATATACCTTAAGCAGCACCGGCAGTAAAACCTCCCTATGTTGCTTATATACTTCAGCCGGAAACCCATCTATCCCCGGCGCCTTATCATTCGCCATATCACTCAGAGCTAGCTCTAAGTCCTCTAAGTCAAATGGCTCATCTAGTAACTCTCTAGATTCCCTTGAGAGGACTGGCACCTGAGCTCTGCCTAGAAATTCATCCACCTCCCCCGCCTCCGGGTGCACCTTGACTGAGTATAGATCAGAGTAGAATGTTTCTAGTACTTTTAGGATCCCCGAGATGTCCGTGACAACTGCCCCATGAGGAAATTAACTTTAATCATCCCAGCAGCCTCCAGCTTTCATAGAGATTTGGATATATTGGCTACAGTCACCCCTCAATATATAGCGGCAGCTGTAAAGACGCTCCGGCACTGAGTGACAACCGGCTATATAGTATATCAGTGCTGAGCCAGCTGTCAGTTAGTGAGAGAGCGTGTTTACAGCTGCCACTCACTATGTACTGAGCGGAGACTGAAGCTATGCCTCTATGATTGACAGCTGTCAGGGAGGGAATGAAACAGACAGCATCTAATAGACTTATTAGAAAACATTAGTAACCAAAATATAAAGAAATGGAAAATTGAAAAAGCAAAACCTTGTGGCCTAAAATTATAGTTTTAGTTGCAGTTGACAACTGAACAGTACTGCAATAAGTATAGAACTGTTATAAAATGTAATATACTATTATTATTATTATTATTATTATTATTATTATTATTATTATTATTATTATTATTATTATTATTATTAGAAGGTTAGGGATTGAAATTAATTAAAATCTGTTTTCTTGTGGGCAGACGACTGGACCAGCTCAGAAGAACAGTTCATACTTGCAAATTTCAAAGAAGAAGATCATGTTGTCGAATCAGACATATATGAAGAGCTTACCATTATCCCAGATATGCCTCCAACCCTTCACATCAAAACTTCACCATCGGATTCTTTGGAACAGGTCCTATCTTCTGACTGCTCTCAGACTGTTATGCAAAATAAAGATACCAGAAGGGACACTGAACATCCAAAAACTCACACAACAGAGGAGCGATTTTTATGTTCAGAATGTGGCAAATGTTTTACAGCGAAATGTTATCTTGATGCACATAAAAGAGTTCACAAAGGAAAGAAGCCATTTTCATGTTCAGAATGTGGGAAATGTTTTGGCTATAAATCAGGTTTATTTAGGCATCATAAAATTCACACAGGGGAGAAGCCATTTCTATGTTCAGAATGTGGGAAATGTTTTATTGTGAAATCAAAACTTGTTACACATCAAAGAATTCATACAGGAGAGAAGCCATTTGCATGTGCTGAATGTGGGAAAAGTTTTTCTCAGAAATCTGATCTTGCTAAACATGAGAGAATTCACACAGGGGAGAAGCCATATTTATGTTCAGAATGTGGAAAATCTTTTAAAGAGACATCAGAGCTTGTTGCTCATCTGAGAACCCATACAGGGGAGAAACCATATTCATGTTTAGTATGTAGGAAACGATTTTTCCGGGCATCAGATTTTGCTAGACATAAGAGAATTCACACAAGGCAAAAGTCATTGTCATATTCAGAATCTGGGAAAGATTATAGCAAGAATTCAGGTCATGTCAGACGTCGGGTAATTAATACAGAGAAGAAGCCATTTTCATGCTCAGATTGTGGGAAATGTTATCCTAAGAAATCTGATTTTATTAGACATCAGAGAATTCACACAGGGGAGAAGCCATTTTCATGTTCAGATTGTGGGAGATGTTTTAATCAGAAATCGGCTTTAGTTAGACATCAGAGACTTCACATTGAAGAGATGCCATTTTCATGTACAATATGTGGAAAGTGTTTTGTTGAAAACTCATCTCTAATTGGACATCAAAGAGCTCATGCAGAAAAAAAATTTTCATGTTCAGAGTGTGGTAAACGTTTTACCTACAAATCACATCTTATTAATCATCAGAAAAATCACACAGGGAAGTAGATTTTATTTTTTGTGACATCATAAAAAGCAGTTGAGCAATTACTGTCAACGCTAAGTAACATCTCAAATGATAGAAAAGGAAAGCCAAACTAAATGATGATTAAGAAATGTATGCAATTATCAGTAAACACTTTTATGGAACACCAAACCACACCTATTACAGCCACTCTACAGAAGAGAATATTGGACCACCTATGGCCTTCAGAACTACAGCAATTTGTCGTAACAGATTTCACTAGATGTTAAAGTCGTTCTGTAGGAATATTGGTCCATGCGAACAGGGTAGCTTCTCACAATTTCTGGAAAAACTGGAAGATTGCTTACTAGAATCATTGTTTGTGTGCCCTAAATGGCTCACAAACAAGTCCTGGAGCAAATTTTATACACTGAATATTTTATAGTATAGTTGCATCTTACAGGTTGTCCACTGTCCCTCTCCTTCATCTGTTCTGACATCAGTCAAGGAGAAACACTGCTATACAATCACGTTAACTATCAAACTGTAACAATGACCTATTAATTAGATGAGACCAGCTAGGCATCAGATGTTTACCCCAATAACTGTCCAGATTGGATATAGCAGTGTCTACCCATGACCAATGTCAGATCAGGTAGTAAAGAGAAGAATTTGGACAACCCCTTTTAAACTTGTTACCAATCATTAATAAACATTTACTTTTAAAATTTTTATAATTGGGTTTGTCATATTTTTCTTTATTCTTTCGATGTTAAGTTGTTACTATGGAGTTAAGGGAAAGCTGGTCTGCATTGTGTATATAAATAGTGAAGGAAGCATTACACTATGGATTCCAGACAACCATTAATAACCTCATTCAAGGTATAAGGGTGCACCGTGCCAAGCCGGTGTAAAAAAAAACTTATACATCATGCAATGCTGCTCTGGAAATTTAAATATGCAAATAACCTCTATAGAAGGAAGAGGACTTGATCTCTTGCGCCACCTATTGGATGTAAAATGAAAAAACTGACTGGACTTCCTAACATACATATGTGTACTGAAAAAATAGAGCAGCGCATATGAGAAGTACCCGTGGGTATAGGAGTAGGTTTAAAGATTTGTTTTGCTCACCTGATGAGGTTGTGCGCCCTTGCACAACCCCGGTGTTAGTTTAGAAGAATCCTCCGGGTTGGGGGGTTCCTGGTGTCACCGCTGATGGATCGTTGCTTTATTGGAGGCGCCCGGGTTAGGTACCGCTCGTTGCTCCTAGGATTCACCGGCACTGTGGATCCTGGAGGGCTGAATGCGATCCGCCGTCCTCCAGCTGGAGATTCCACGTTGATTGAGGATTCCTGTGTCTTTCAGCAGCTCTGACCGAATTCCCTTAGAGGGAGTGGGCATATGGTAGAAAAGATTTTCGGTCTTAATGAGCGCTAATGATAGATTGACAGGCTCCGTCAGTAGATACATTTTATTAATAAAATATTAGAGAGCTCCTGTTGGTTACATACAACGCGTTTCAGCAAATAGTCTGTTGCTTTCCTCAGGTATAACAGGAGTAGTTGGCATACGATAAATTTATAAGGGCCCCACAGGTGGAATCTGTGGGTGTGCCGTACAATTAAATCATTGGTTCATTTGGCCCTAATGGTATTTTTTTACTTATAATGAATCAAGGTATACATAATAAAACACTTATTTTGGAGCCCATGGGGGACAATATTGACTATAAAATAATATATATAGTTTATAATAAAAAAATATATATATAGTTATTAATAAAAAATAGCAATATATAAAAAATAGCCATATATAAAAAATAGCAGTATATAAAAACAGTAATAGAGGGAAGTTCATATTAGCCATATCAATTGCTGTCAAATTTAGAAATATAATCAATGTATTTATACTCTTTTGTGTGCATACTATAAAATCTTTGTGCTTTAAAATTAATTTGTTCAAAAAAAAAAAATTTTTTTAAAAAAACAGAGAGAAAAGTTTGTCATAAAACCACTAAAAGATTAAAAAATAGTACAAATGGAATATCAAACGAATAGAGATCTTTACATTATTTGGCTACATTGTCCAGTGTTAGGTTGTGTCCTGGAGCCAAAGTGCCCAGCTTAAAGATCCAGTAACTTTCTTTCCTGATTAATTTAGTTAGTGCTTGTGGATCTTTGCTGTTGATGGAATCTATGATCGTAAGTGTCATTTTTTCGTGATCCCTATTGTGCTGGGTACTATAGTGTTTTGAAATACTATGTAATGTATAGCCAATTTTAATATTGTGTCGATGTTTATTAAGCCTAGAGTGCATTTCTTGTATCGTCCGACCCACATATTGAGTGCCACATGGCTATTTTTTATATATTGCTATTTTTTATTAATAACTATATATATATTTTTCTTTATCGCTCCTAATTGGGAGACCCAGACAATTGGGTGTATAGCTACTGCCTCCGGAGGCCACACAAAGTATTACACTTAAAAGTGTAAGGCCCCTCCCCTTCTGGCTATACACCCTTCCGTGGGATCACGGGCTCCTCAGTTTTCATGCTTTGTGCGAAGGAGGCACACATACACGCATAGCTCCACTGTTTAGTCAGCAGCAGCTGCTGACTATGTCGGATGGAAGAAAAGAGGGCCCATATGGGGCCCCCAGCATGCTCCCTTCTCACCCCACTTTTGTCGGCGGTGTTTGTTAAGGTTGAGGTACCCATTGCGGGTACAGAGGCTGGAGCCCACATGCTGCATCCTTCCCCATCCCCCTTAGGGCTCTGGGTGAAGTGGGATTTACCGGTCTCCAGGCACAGAGACCGTGCTCCGTCCACAGCCCCTGGGGAATCTGCTGGATATGGAGCGGAGTATCGTCAGGGACAGGGCCCTGCTACGACAAGGTACTCTGTGTCCCCGTACAGTCCGCGCGCACACTGCAGCATTGCTGGGTGTGTTAGTGCGCCGGGGACAACAGCGCTGCGCGCTGGTGCCATTCCTATCTACAGCTTGCTGAGAGGGGACATGTATTTGAAACTGCCGCGCGGCCACTGTTGTCAGCGCTGCGGCGCGGCTGGGACTTGTGGTGCGCCGGGGACTTCCGCGCTGGCCGTGCATATATCACGGCCGCGCTTATTACTCGAGTCCCCGGCTTTCTGCGGCCTAGTTTCGTTTCGTTCCCGCCCCCAGGCCTGCCAGTCAGGGGAGGGGCGGGACGCTGTATAGAATGTCAGCGCAGAGGGCTGGAGTCTGCTTTGCATACTCCAGCCCTCACACTGGGCACAGTGGGACGCCAGTTTCCCGCACTTTGTTTGAGGCACGCCCACGATCCCTCTCTTCACAGGACGCCGGCAGCCATTCCTGTGTGCAGTCTGAGCTGGAGAGAGGAGACTGGGAGACCCAGACACGGGATTCTGGTGCCCACACACCCGCTTTTCAGCGGGCGGTAAGCTGCCCTCAAGGGCTGACCCCACTGGTGCCGAAGTGTATATTGTATTTTATGCTTGCAGCTTTACATTGCACTGTACGGTCGCTGGGGATCCTCTGCTATATACCCTCCTAGATTTCTCAGAGGACACAACAGCATGTCGACCGCAAAAAGCAAAGGTGCCAAGGCACAGGCTTTCTATGCTGCTTGTACCGCTTGTGGGGCTGTTCTACCGGCAGGTTCCACTGACCCCCACTGTGTGCAGTGCTCGGCCCCTGTGGCACTTGCTCGGCCGGGGCCTCTGCTAGAGGTGACCCAGGCAGAACCTCCTGTAAATACTGTCCAGGTGACAGGGACGGAGTTTGCAGTCTTTGCTGACAGATTGTCTGTGACTATGACTAAAATTCTTGAAACATTGCAGTCTAGACCAGTACCTCAGGCCATGGACACTGTTAACTCATTGCTCCCTGGTCCCCCTCAGTCGGAACAGCTCCGGGATCCGGGGGTGTCTCTTGCATCCCAGGGTGATGGCTCTGACACGGACGACAGTCCCAGACAGCCTAAACGAGCTCGCTATGAGCGGCCCTCGACTTCATCACACTGGTCAGGGTCCCAGCAGGAGGACTCTCTGTATGATGAGGTGGAGATGGCTGATCAGGATTCTGATCCTGAGACCGCTCTCAATTTGGATACACCAGATGGTGACGCCATAGTGAATGATCTTATAGCGTCCATCAATAAAATGTTGGACATTTCTCCCCCTGCTCCTCCTGTGGAGGAGACAGCTTCACAGCAGGAGAAATTCCATTTCAGGTATCCCAAGCGTAAATTAAGTGTTTTTCTGGCCCACTCTGACTTTAGAGAAGCAATCCAGAAACACCACGCTTATCCGGATAAGCGTTTTTCCAAGCGGCTTAAGGATACACGTTATCCTTTTCCCCCAGACGTGGTCAAGGGCTGGACCCAGTGTCCCAAGGTGGATCCTCCAATCTCCAGGCTTGCAGCTAGATCCTTAGTTGCAGTGGAAGATGGGGCGGCACTTAAAGATGCCACTGACAGGCAGATGGAGCTCTGGTTGAAATCCATCTATGAAGCTATCGGCGCGTCGTTTGCTCCAGCATTCGCAGCCGTATGGGCACTCCAAGCTATTTCAGCTGGTCTTACACAGATGGACACGGTCACACGTACATCTGCTCCGCAGGTGGCACCCTTAACATCTCAAATGTCTGCATTTGCGTCTTACGCGATCAATGCTGTCCTAGACTCTACGAGCCGTACGGCAGTGGCGTCCGCCAACTCCGTAGTTTTACGCAGAGCCTTGTGGTTAAGAGAATGGAAGGCAGATTCTGCTTCCAAAAAGTGTTTAACCAGTTTGCCATTTTCTCGTGACCGACTGTTTGGGGAGCGCTTAGATGAAATCATTACAAGGGTAAAGATTCATCTTTACCTCAGCCCAGACAAAATAAACCCCAACAGAGGAGAGGACAGTCGGGGTTTCGGTCCTTTCGAGGCTCAGGCAGGTCCCAATTCTCCTCGTCCAAAAGGACTCAAAAGGATCAGAGGAGCTCAGATTCTTGGCGAACTCAGTCACGGCCAAAGAAGACAGCCGGAAGACCCGCTACCAAGGCGGCTTCCTCATGACTTTCGGCCTCCTCTCTCCGCATCCTCGGTCGGTGGCAGGCTCTCCCGCTTTGGCGACATTTGGCTGCCACAGGTCACAGACCGTTGGGTGAGAGACATTCTGTCTCACGGGTACAGGATAGAGTTCAGCTCTCGTCCTCCAACTCGCTTCTTCAGGACTTCTCCACCTCCCGACCGAGCCGATGCTCTGCGGCTAGCGGTGTCCACTCTAAAAGCGGAAGGAGTGGTGACCCCCGTTCCTCTTCTGGAACAAGGTCACGGTTTTTACTCCAATTTGTTTGTGGTGCCAAAAAAGGACGGGTCTTTCCGTCCTGTTCTGGACCTAAAACTGCTCAACAAGCATGTGAAAACCAGGCGGTTCCGGATGGAATCCCTCCGTTCCGTCATCGCCTCAATGTCTCAAGGAGATTTCCTAGCATCAATAGACATCAAAGATGCTTATCTCCACGTGCCGATTGCTCCAGAGCACCAGCGTTTTCTACGCTTCGTTATAGGAGACGAACACCTTCAGTTCGTAGCCCTGCCTTTCGGTTTGGCGACAGCTCCAAGGGTCTTCACCAAGGTCATGGCAGCAGTAGTAGCAGTCCTGCACTCTCAGGGTCACTCGGTGATCCCTTATTTGGACGATCTACTTGTCAAGGCACCCTCTCAAGAGGCATGCCAAAACAGCCTGAACGTTGCGCTGGAGACTCTCCAGAGTTTCGGGTGGATCATCAACTTTTCAAAGTCAAATCTCACCCCGACCCAATCGATAACATACCTTGGCATGGAGTTTCATACTCTCTCAGCGATAGTGATGCTTCCGCTGGACAAACAGCGTTCACTACAGACAGGGGTGCAATCTCTCCTTCAAGGCCAGTCACACCCCTTGAGACGCCTCATGCACTTCCTAGGGAAGATGGTTGCAGCAATAGAGGCAGTCCCTTTCGCGCAGTTTCATCTGCGTCCACTACAATGGGACATTCTCCGTCAATGGGACGGGAAGTCGACGTCCCTCGACAGGAACGTCTCCCTTTCTCAGGCGGCCAAGGAATCTCTTCTGTGGTGGCTTCTTCCCACCTCATTGTCAAAGGGAAAGTCCTTCCTACCCCCATCCTGGGCGGTGGTTACGACGGACGCGAGCCTGTCAGGGTGGGGAGCGGTTTTTCTCCACCACAGGGCTCAGGGTACGTGGACTCAGCAAGAGTCCACCCTTCAGATCAATGTTCTAGAAATCAGAGCAGTGTATCTTGCCCTACAAGCCTTCCAGCAGTGGCTGGAAGGCAAGCAGATCCGAATTCAGTCGGACAACTCCACAGCGGTAGCATACATCAACCACCAAGGTGGCACACGCAGTCGGCAAGCCTTTCAGGAAGTCCGACGGATTCTAACGTGGGTGGAAGACACGGCTTCCACCATTTCCGCAGTTCACATCCCAGGCGTAGAAAACTGGGAAGCAGACTTCCTCAGTCGCCAGGGTATGGACGCAGGGGAATGGTCCCTTCACCCGGACGTGTTTCAGGAGATCTGTCGCCGCTGGGGGATGCCGGACGTCGACCTGATGGCGTCACGGTACAACAACAAGGTCCCGGCTTTCATGGCACGGTCTCACGATCACCGAGCTCTGGCGGCAGACGCCTTAGTTCAAGATTGGTCGCAATTCCGACTACCTTATGTGTTCCCACCTCTGGCATTGTTACCCAGAGTGCTGCGCAAGATCAGGGCCGACTGCCGTCGCGCCATTCTCGTCGCTCCAGACTGGCCGAGGAGATCGTGGTACCCAGATCTGTGGCACCTCACGGTAGGCCAACCATGGGCACTACCAGAACGACCAGACTTGCTATCTCAAGGGCCGTTTTTCCACCTGAATTCTGCGGCCCTGAACCTGACTGTGTGGCCATTGAGTCCTGGATCCTAGCGTCTTCAGGATTATCTGGAAATGTTATTACCACCATGAGACAGGCTAGAAAACCATCCTCCGCCAAGATCTACCACAGGACGTGGAAGATATTCTTATCTTGGTGCGCGGCTCAGGGAGTTCCTCCCTGGCCTTTTGCATTGCCTACTTTTCTTTCCTTCCTGCAATCCGGGTTGGAAAAAGGTTTGTCGCTCAGCTCCCTTAAAGGACAGGTCTCAGCGCTATCTGTATTTTTTCAGAAACGCCTAGCACGACTTACTCAGGTGCGCACGTTTCTGCAAGGAGTTGGTCATATCGTCCCTCCTTACAAGCGGCCGTTAGAGCCCTGGGATCTAAACAAGGTTCTAATTGCTCTCCAGAAGCCGCCTTTCGAGCCTATGAAGGATGTTTCCCTTTCTCGTCTTTCACAGAAAGTGGCTTTTCTAGTGGCGGTCACGTCTCTTCGGAGAGTGTCCGAGCTAGCGGCGCTCTCATGCAAATCTCCCTTCCTGGTGTTTCACCAGGACAAGGTGGTTCTACGTCCGGTTCCTGAGTTTCTCCCTAAGGTGGTATCCCCCTTTCATCTCAATCAGGATGTCACATTACCTTCCTTGTGTCCTCATCCAGTTCATCAATTTGAGAAAGGTTTGCATTTGTTGGATCTGGTCAGAGCACTCAGGATCTACATTTCCCGCACGGCGCCCTTACGTCGCTCGGATGCACTCTTTGTCCTTGTCGCTGGTCAGCGTAAAGGGTCGCAAGCTTCCAAATCCACCCTGGCTCGGTGGATCAAGGAACCAATTCTTGAAACCTACCGTTCTGCGGGGCTTCCGGTTCCTTCAGGGCTGAAGGCCCATTCTACCAGAGCCGTGGGTGCGTCCTGGGCATTACGGCACCAGGCTACGGCTCAGCAGGTGTGCCAGGCGGCTACCTGGTCGAGTCTGCACACCTTTACCAAGCATTATCAGGTGCATACCTACGCTTCGGCGGACGCCAGCCTAGGTAGACAAGTCCTTCAGGCGGCGGTTGCCCACCTGTAGGACAGGGCTGTTTGACGGCCCTATCACGAGGTATTCTTTTACCCACCCAGGGACTGCTTTTGGACGTCCCAATTGTCTGGGTCTCCCAATTAGGAGCGATAAAGAAGAAGGGAATTTTGTTTACTTACCGTAAATTCCTTTTCTTCTAGCTCCAATTGGGAGACCCAGCACCCGCCCTGTTTTCTTAGGGATTTTTGGTTTTTTCGAGTACACATGTTGTCATGTTGAATGGTTTCAGTTCTCCGATGTTTCTTCGGATTGAATTTGTCTTTAAACCTGTTATTGGCTTTCCTCCTTCTTGCTTTTGCACTAAAACTGAGGAGCCCGTGATCCCACGGGAGGGTGTATAGCCAGAAGGGGAGGGGCCTTACACTTTTAAGTGTAATACTTTGTGTGGCCTCCGGAGGCAGTAGCTATACACCCAATTGTCTGGGTCTCCCAATTGGAGCTAGAAGAAAAGGAATTTACGGTAAGTAAACAAAATTCCCTTCTTTTATCTACTGACGGAGCCTGTCAATCTATCATTAGCGCTCATTAAGACCGAAAATCTTTTCTACCATAACAAACATATGTGAACAGGTGCATACTGAACATAGAACATACTCTAACAAATAAACAGCTGCACTCTGATACGCTAAGGGTCGTTTCACACATCCGGCATTTCACCGTTTTACCGGATCCAGCACACTCCAGTACAGTGTTAAAACTGTACAATGGCATCGCGGCAAGCTCCGGTCACAGGACAGCATGTGACCGCAAGTTGCCATGATACCATTGTATTGTATTACGCTGTACTGGAGTGTGCCGGATCCAGTAATCCGGCGAAATGCCGGATGTGTGAAACGGCCCTTAGGCATGCAGACATTGAATAAAGGAATTTGGACATGCATCACTGCTAAGGAAATAAATTAAAAAATTGAGACACGTAGGGCATAAAAAAGGCCAGTTTTATGTGAGCCCAGCAGCCAGCATCAAGGAGTATCTCTTTTTGCTGGGTCCCTATCTAAATGGGCTGAAGAAGCCTACAATTTTATAGAAGGGCAGGAGCCTGTTAATAGGACATTAAAAATTGTGTGAAGCTTGTGGGAAAGGACTGCTCAGTCAAAAGACAGCTGCACTCTGATGCCATGTTTCCCCGAAAATAAGACCTCCCAGGAGTTTTCAGGGAGGCTTTAATATAAGACATCCCCTGAAAATAAGACCTAGCCGCGGTCAATAATGAAGTGTCATGCAGCGGTGAAAAAGTTAAAGACACTGCAGGACACTTCATTATAGGCAGTGGGCACCCCCAGAAGAGAGAAAACAGAAGACCCCTGATCATACTCACCAGAGGCCGGAGCAGGTGAGCGCAGCAAGGTCCTGCAGCGGAACACACAAGCACACACACATCAGATCACACACACTACAGATCGCATCCAGACACTCAGCACATCCAGCAATATCGCTTGCTTCTCGGCGGCGATACTGTGCACTGTGCGTGCAGTGATCTTCCAGGACCTGCCAAGGATCACATGGCCGGAAGCATGTGGTATCTCAGGCTGTTGTGAGTGTGTGCGCGCATATGTGCGATATTGTGAGTGTGTGTGTGAATGTATGCGATCGGATGTGTGCGTGTATGCTGTCTGATGTGTGAGTGTGTGTGTGTGTGAGTGAATGTATGCGATCGGATCTGTGAGTGTCGGCAGAGGAGGACAGCATGCAGCACAGCTGCTGGGACCGCCCACCGGACAGCACAGGGAGAAGTGATGTGTGTGTGTGTGTGTGTGTGTGTGTATGCTGTTTGATGTGTGACTGTGTTCTTATGTGCGAGTGTCGGCCAGACGCAGGGGAGCACAGCTGCAGGGAGATTATAGGGAGAACTGATGTAGTGTGTGTGTGAATGTATGCAATCGGATGTGTGCGTGTATGCTGTCTGATGTGTGAGTGTGTGTGTGTGTGTGTGAATGTATGCGATCGGATCTGTGAGTGTTGGCAGAGGAGGACAGCGTGCAGCACAGCTGCTGGGATCGCCCACCGGAGAGCACAGGGAGAAGTGATGTGTGTGTGTGTGTGTATGCTGTCTGATGTGTGACTGTGTTCTTATGTGCGAGTGTCGGCCAGACGCAGGGGAGTACAGCTGCAGGGAGATTATAGGGAGAACTGATGTGTGTATCTGTGTGTGTGTGTGAGAGAGATCTGATGTCAGCCAGACGCAGGGGAGCACAGCTGCAGGGAGATCACAGGAGAACTGATGTGGTGTGTGTGTGATCTAATGTCATCCAGACGCAGGGGAGCACAGCTGCAGGGAGATCATAGGGAGAACTGATGTGGGGTTGTGTGTGTTTGTGTGTGTGTGTGTGTGTGTGTGTGTGTGATCTGATATCAGCCAGACGCAGGGAAGGCATGCAGCGTACCTACTGGGAGATCACAGGAGGATCTGGGAGCCATACAGACGCCCGGGGCTGGTAAGTATGACGATCCTGGGATGGGGGGGCCTGCTTTTTGTGGGGGGTAAACTTACCCCCAACCATGTCTCCTCGAGAATAAGACACCCCCCGAAAATAAGACCTAGTGCTTTTTTCAGGGCAAAAAAAAAATGTAAGACAGTGTGTTATTTTCGGGGAAACAGGGTACACCTTGACGCTGGCTGCTGGACTCACATAAAACTGGCCTTTTTTATGCACTGTTTACATTTTTAAATTTATTTCCTTAGCAGTAATGCATGTTAAAAGTCCTGTATTGAATGTTTGCATGCCTCACTTTTCATTTTAGATTATATGGTCATGTCTTCTGAATGTTCTTTCCCACCTTCCTTTTTTTAATTTCCTATCTGCAGATTCCTTCACACCCATAAAATTCTAGGCTTTTTCAGCCCGCATTTAGGTAGGGACCAAGCAAAAAGAAAAATGCCTTGTCGATGGCTGCTTGAATCACATAAAACTGGCCTTTATGATGTGCTAAGTGTCTCATTTTAAATTTATTTCCCTAGCAGTAATGCATGTCCAAATTTCTATATTCAATGTTTGCATGCGTTAGTAGTTTCAGAGTGCGCCTATTGGTGGTAGCAATCCTAAACGTCAATATTGACTCTTTAATGAGCCTTGACATATGACATGGGATAAGAAGCTGAAGAATTCAGTTCCACTCAAATTCATTCACTCATCTCTATCTTGTAAAACACAAAGGATATAGTGATATGTTCTATATGTTT
The DNA here is from genome assembly GCF_048569485.1 of Anomaloglossus baeobatrachus. Lineage (NCBI taxonomy): Eukaryota > Metazoa > Chordata > Amphibia > Anura > Aromobatidae > Anomaloglossus > Anomaloglossus baeobatrachus. The sequence continues at coordinate 502,041,045 of NC_134357.1, forward strand.
ATTGACTCTCAAGGTCTCACTACTCGATTATTGATGCAATTGTGTTTAATATAACTTGTGGGTATTCCTCAGAACATATTACGTTATTCTGTACAAACTAAACAAGGGCTGTTTATTGTGACCAACCTTTTATAAGTTACACATTGCTCCCTCTTTGACCAGCTACAATCTGGCTTCCGACCGCATCATTCCACTGAAACTGCCCTAACTAAAGTCACTAATGATCTACTAACCGCCAAAGCCAAGCGACACTACTCTATCCTCCTCCTCCTGGACCTGTCCTCTGCCTTCGACACAGTAGACCATTCCCTCCTACTACAGATTCTCTAATCTCTGGGCATCACAGACTTGGCCCTATCTTGGATCTCCTCATACCTAACCGACCGAACTTTCAGCATCTCCCATTCTCACAGCACTTCCTCATCTCGCCCCCTATCTGTCGGTGTCCCCCAAGGCTCAGTTCTTGGACCCCTGCTGTTCTCCATCTACACCTTCGGCCTGGGACAGCTCATAGAGTCCCACAGCTTCCAGTATCATCTCTATGACGATGACACACAGATCTACCTCTCTGGACCTGGCATTACCTCTCTACTAACCAAAATTGCACAATGTCTGTCTGCTATTTCATCCTTCTTCTCTGCGCGATTCCTAAAGCTTAACATGGACAAAACAGAGTTCATTGTCTTTCCTCCTCCTCACTCATCTCCTCCAACAAGCCTTTACATCAAACTTGATGGTTGCTCACTCGCCCCAGTCTCACAAGCTCGTTGCCTTGGAGTAACCCTCGACTCTACTCTATCCTTCAAGCCACACATCCAAGCCCTCTTCACCTCATGCCGATTACAACTCAAAAACATCTCCCGGATCCGTGCTTTCCTTAACCAAGAATCAGCAAAAACATTAGTGCATGCCCTCATCATCTCCCGCCTCGACTACTGCAACCTCCTGCTCTCTGGCCTCCCTTCCAACACTCTTGCACCCCTCCAATCTATCCTAAACTCTGCGGCCTGCTTAATCCACCTCTCCCCTCACTACTCCCCAGCCTCGCCACTCTGCCAATCCCTTCACTGGCTTCCCATCGCCCAACGACTCCAGTTCAAAACATTAACCATGACATACAAAGCCATGCACAACCTGTCTCCTCCCTACATCTGTGACCTAGTCTCCCGGTACCTACCTGCACGCAACCTCAGATCCTCACAAGATCTCCTTCTCTGCTCCTCTCTTATCTCCTCTTCCCACAATCGCGTACAAGATTTCTCCCGTGCATCCCCCATACTCTGGAACGCTCTACCTCAGAACATCAGACTCTCCACTACCGTGGAAAGCTTCAAGAGGAACCTCAAGACCCACATCTTCCAACAAGCCTACAACCTACAATAGCCCTCAGTCCAGTAGACCACTGTGCAACCAGCTCTGTCCTCACCTATTGTACCATCACCCATTCCCTGTAGACTGTGAGCCCTCGCGGGCAGGGTCCTCTCTCCTCCTATACCAGTCTGTCTTGTACTGTTAATGATTGTTGTACATATACCCTCTCTCACTTGTAAAGCGCCATGGAATAAATGGCGCTATAATAATAAATAATAATAATAATAGCTCTGCTACATACACATTACAAAGTCATAGCTGTCAGACAACTTTGATTCATACATATTTAGCATCCACGTGGCACAGCTCCTTACAACTTGTAAGTAATGCACCGTGGTGGTAGTAATACTGCTTATACAGTACAGACAAAAAGTTAGGACACACCTTCTCATTCAAGAGTTTTCATTATTTTCATGAAAATTGTAGATTCACATTGTAGGCATCAAAACTATGAATTAACACATGGGGAATGAAATACTTAACAAAAAAGTGTGAAACAACTGAAAATATGTCTTATATTCTAGGTTCTTCAAAGTAGCCACCTTTAGCTTTGATTACTGCTTTGCACACTCTTGGCATTCTCTTGATGAGCTTCAAGAGGTAGTCACCGGAAATGGCCTTCCAACAGTCTTGAAGGAGTTCCCAGAGATGCTTAGCACTTGTTGGCCCTTTTGCCTTCACTCTGCGGTCCAGCTCACCCCAAACCATCTCGATTGAGTTCAGGTCTGGTGACTGTGGAGGCCAGGACATCTGGCGTAGCACCCCATCACTCTCCTTCTTAGTCAAATAGCCCTTACATAGCCTGGAGGTGTGTTTGGGGTCATTGTCCTGTTGAAAAATAAATGATGGTCCATCTAAACGCAAACCGGATGGAATAGCATGCCACTGCAAGATGCTGTGGTAGCCATGCTGGTTCAGTATGCCTTCAACTTTGAATAAATACCCAACAGTGCCACCAGCAAAGCACCCCCACACCATCACACCTCCGCCTCCATGCTTCACGGTGGGAAACAGGCACGTAGAGTCCATCTGTTCACCTTTTCTGCGTTGCACAAAGGCACCGTGGTTGGATCCAGAGATCTCAAATTTTGACTCATTAGACCAAAGCACAGATTTCCACTGGTCTAATGTCCATTCCTTGTGTTCTTTAGCCCAAACAAGTCTCTTCTGCTTGTTGCCTGTCCTTAGCAGTGGTTTCCTAGCAGCTATTTTACCATGAAGGCCTGCTGCACAAAGTCTCCTCTTAACAGTTGTTCTAGAGATATGTCTGCTGCTAGAACTCTGTGTGGCATTGACCTGGTCTCTAATCAGAGCTGCTGTTAATCTGCGATTTCTGAGGCTCGTGACTCGGATAAACATCCTCCGCAGCAGAGGTGACTCTTGTTCTTCCTTTCCTGGGGCGGTCCTCATGTGAGCCAGTTTCTTTGTAGCGTTTGATGGCTTTTGCCACTGCACTTGGGGACACTTTCAAAGTTTTCCCAATTTTTCGCACTGACTGACCTTCATTTCTTAAAATAATGATGGCTACTCGTTTTTCTTTACTTAGCTGCTTTTTTCTTGCCATAATACACATTCTAACAGTCTATTCAGCTGTGTATCCACCAGACTTCTGCACAAAACAACTGATGGTCCCAACCCCATTTATAAGGCAAGAAATCCCACTTATTAAACCTGAGAGGGTACACCTGTGAAGTGAAAACCATTTTCGGTGACTACCTCTTGAAGCTCATCAAGAGAATTCCAAGAGTGTGCAAAGCAGTAATCAAAGCAAAAGGTGGCTACTTTGAAGAACCTAGAATATAAGACATATTTTCAAGTTGTTTCACACGTTTTTGTTAAGTATTTCATTCCACATGTGTTAATTCATAGTTTTGATGCCTTCAATGTGAATCTACAATTTTCAGAGTCATGACAATAAAGAAAACTCTTTGAATGAGAAGGTGTGTCCAAACTTTTGGTCTGTACTGTACATTACATGGAAATATACTAGGAATTATATTAGTACTCAATGTCAAGCAGCAGCTGCAAAAGCAAATACGACTTTATGGTGTATAAAAGAAGAGAAACTAATTTAACCCAATTTATTGTTACCCCTCTATAAATTACTTGTAAATCATACGTTGAATATGGGATCCAGTTTTGGGCTCCATGGTTTAAAAAGGTGTGACGTTGCACACAGTTCACACATGGCATCATCAGGGGGTTACTCACTCGCTTTGTTGGTCTCCACGGTAGCACACAAGAGCACGGTTGTATAAAAAAAAACGTCCAGGTTGCTTTATTCACACCTCATAAAGCATGCCACAGGTACAGGAAACAAACACCAGTTCAGTGCAGGAAAGCAACATTCACATTTCCCAATACGGCACTACAGGGTCAGACTAGTATCAAGGCTTCTCACAAGAGGTTCCCACTGACCCCCAGTCAGCTGTAGCAAACCCTCTCTCTCGGGGCGTTTCCTTCAGAGAGGCTTCAATACCTCTGTCGGCAGATGAGCAGCCTCTCCACACTGGCTGTTTCTCAGACATACACACTCTCTGCCATGTGCTAAACATTAGACTCCATTTTAGACATACACACTCTCTGCCATGTGCCAAACATTAGACTCCATTTTAGACATACACACTCTCTGCCATGTGCCAAACATTAGACTCCATTTTAGAAGTCAGCAGTGACACCTCCAACACACCCATGGGCGGGGTATGTGGATGGCTGTAAAAAGTTCACATTTATCAAATAATTTATAATATAATACCTCCATATAATAGATCTATAGAGGGCAGAATTTACTGATATCAGTAACATAAAACAGGCAGTCGGGCACTGCAGCGTGAAGCTGTATAGTGGAGCCGTACTCACAGTTGACAGCAATCAGCCATGCCAGGTGGTGCTCTGCTGACAACGTGGTCAAGATTCCAGAATTCCAATATAGAGAAGAAGCGGCAGCTCACTCGGGTAGTCGGCAATGATTTTTTATTCTGCTATGTTGCAGACATAGTTACAAAAATAACGGGCAGAGGGGGGGGGAGTGCGGCACGGGACGGCAGACGGACAATAGCCGTTTCGCGCTGTGGGTAGCGCTTTGACGAGTCCAGACAAATAAAAAATCATTGCCGACTATCCGAGTGAGATGCCGCTTCGTCTCTATACTGAATTACTGATGATATCAGTACTCATAGAAATTAATATTGAGTCTGTATTGAATATAGATAGATGCTGACATAGCCTTGTGTATATATATATATATATATATATATATATATATATATATATATATATATATATATATATTCAATCTTGAAACTTCTAGTGGTTACCTCATGGGTATAGAAGAACACCTTAAATTGCCTTCTGAGCAGCTGCATTGGGCATATATACCATGAAACATGGTGGGGAGGGGGTCAATTTCTCTGGACAGCCAAGCTGCAACATGTCAGATGCGTACGGAGAGAGTTTGGAAATGGGGATCACTCCTTCCGAAGAGCTTCACTGCTGAAGCAACACATGCTGGTCTCCAGCATGTCACCCATTCAGGATCCAGGGAAAGATGAATGAAGATAAGACTTCTACTGACCTAGTAAAGAAATGGACTATTATTGAACTCCTCACGTAAGCTACTGAAGAATACTATTTTTCATTTCTGTAATCGAACTAATGAACTGTTCTATTTTTTCAATCATTTTTTACTCAATATAAAATACATTATTTATTTTTACATTTTTGAAGTCTATTTCTCATGCGTCTTATCACGTATTTAAAGAAAAATATATTTAAGGTATATATTTTTAACAATGGCCAGACCCACCCATCTCTCCGGCCGTCCATGATCCTGGGCCCTGTGAACACCATGATAAGAACCTGTGGCACTACAGGTACCAGCATGGAGTTCCAGAATCACACCACTTCCGTGGTACATACCGACCATTCACAATCAGGCCAGTCGCCTTGTCACAAAGGATATTGGAAAATTAGGGACTGCTCAAAGGAGGGTAACTAGATGTTAAATGAGAAAATAGGGCCTCTCTTAAGGCCCCGTCACACTAAGCAACATCGCTAGCAACATCGCTGGTAACGAACAACTTTTGTGACGTTGCTAGCGATGTTGCTGTGTGTGACATCCAGCAACAACCTGGCCCCTGCTGTGAGGTCGTTGGTTGTTGCTGAATGTCCTGGGCCATTTTTTAGTTGTTGCTGTCCTGCTGTGAAGCACAGATCGCTGTGTGTGACAGCGAGACAGCAACAACTAATGTGCAGTGAGCAGGGAGCTGGCTTCTGCTGAGGCTGGTAACTAATGTAAACATCGGGTAACCAAGAAGCCCTGTCCTTGGTTACCCGATATTTACCTTTGATACCAGCCTCCTCCGCTCTCACTGCCTGTGCTGCCGGCTCCTGCTCTGTGCACAGATAGCTGCAGCACACATCAGGCAATTAACCCGATGTGTGCTGTAACTAGGAGAGCAAGGAGCCAGCGCTCAGTGTGCGCTGCTCCCTGCTCTGTGCACATTTAGCTGCAGCACACATCGGGTTAATTAACCTGATGTGTGCTGTAACTAGGAGACTGGGGGCTGGTCACTGGTTGCTGGTGAGCTCACCAGCAACTCGTGTAGCCACGCTCCAGCGATCCCTGCCAGGTCAGGTTGCTGGTGGGATCGCTGGAGCGTCGCAGTGTGACAGCTCACCAGCAACCTCCTAGCAACTTACCAGCGATCCCTATCGTTGTTGGGATCGCTGGTAAGTTGCTTAGTGTGACTGGACCTTTACAATGAAGGGGTAAAAATATGCTTGTTTAGGTGAGAATACAGATACCTTATAGACCTAATTTACATGTATAAATACATGTTTGGTCAATACAAAGGATTGGTACATAATTTATTCCTTCTAAATAGAGGAAGAAAGACAGCTATATAGGAACTGGTTCTGTACAGTTACAGCAGTCAGACAAAAGAATGCCCTACAGTAAGAAGACGTAATGTCAAATACTGTAAGCTTATAAAAAAGGGGCTGGATGCTTTTCTCACAATCAATGGCATTGTAGGTCAGAGTCGGTCTGGCCCGGCAGGGTAGCGGGGAATCCCCCGGTAGGCCCCGGGCCTCAGTGGGCCCCTGTGCCTTATATAGTGCGGGGCAGTGTATAGTGCCGTGGGGGCCCCCCAGCCTTTCAATCACAAAATGCAGCGATAGCACAAGTTCCGTACTATCGCTGCAGTTTGCGCGGCTGCAGAAGGACCTGTGGTGACATCACAGTCATGTGATATCACCGTAGGTCCTGTACTGTGGAAGTCCCAGACCTGTCCTGGAGACCGCACCGCTATTCAAATGTATGCGCATCTTTCAGACGCGTGTACATCTGAACAGTGCGGCCGGTGACAGGAGGCGGAGGAGCTGCTCAGCCCCCACACCGACACAGCAGCCGTCATCACACTGCCGCCGGAGCAGCAGAGAAGAGGACGCGCAGGGCTGCAGGTAAGCGCTCAGGAGGAGCCGAAGAAAAAAAATCTATATATTCTCACCTCTCCTGCTCGTTCCCGCGGTACCTCCAGCTACTTCATCAAGACCACAGGACACAGACCCCTCGGTGATCCCGTCCTCTGCACGGAGCCGTCGCTGTGACTTCATGGCTTTACTGCAGTTAAATGCTTTACGGCGCCGCAAAGCATTTAACTGCAGTAAAGCCATGATGGCATCCTCATATACTGAGGAGCGGGGGAAATTTATGCAGAGAGATATTATAGAAAGGGCAAGTTTTGGGGGTACACTATGGAAAGGGGCATATTGTGGCCCTATTTTGGAGAGGAGCAGTGTGTGGGGGGATATTTTGTGCAGAAAGCAATTAACAACCCTTCTGAACTTGTTCCCCCAGATATTATTAAATAAAAGGGGCCAGGATGAGGGACATACATTATTGGTTTATGGTGGCACGTGGGGCATAATTACTGTAGGGGCAAATTAGGGGGCATTATTACTGATGAAATACAGGTTAATTTTGAGGATACTGTCTCCAATGGGGGAACAAAATTCTGATGTAGTGTAGAAATTGGGGAAACAGTGTGAAATGTGCCCTGGGAGTGATCGGCTATAGGTGACCGTGTGTTATTTTCTGCAGAAGCATGTTCTGGCTGGAAGAAGTGATGACGGTCAGTGCTGGATAAAGAGGAAAAGTGAAGATGAATAACCTCAGCTAGAGACATCACTGGTAAGTCAGTGTGTTACATGTATACACACACTGTATACTATATACAGAGCTCCTGTGTATAATGTCACTAGTGATCACTGTATTACCTGTACACTGACACTATATACAGAGCTCCAGTGTATAATGGCACTGATTGTAATATTAATGTTATTAGTATTGTGGTTTTTATTCATGATCATTTCTTGTAGTAGTCGTCACTGTGTAGTAGTAATATGTGGTCTTGTCATGGTTTGGTGGTATTTGTCTCTTGTATGTAGTATTATTTGGTAGTCTGGTCATAGTGTTGTGGTATTTCTCCCTTGTATGTGGTAATATTTGTTTACTATGTGGTCTAATTATGGTGTGGCGGTATTACTCTCTTGTATGTGGTTGTGTTTGATCACTATGTATTGGTAATATGTTATCTGGTCATGGTGTGGCGGTATTTCTCTCTTGTATGTGATTGTATTCGGTCACTATGTGGTGGTAATATGTTGTCTGGTCATGATGTGGAGGTATTTATCCCTTGTATGTGGTTGTATTTGGTCACTATGTGATGGTAATATGTTGTCTGGTCACAGTGTGGTGGTATTTCCCCCTTGTATGTGGTATTATTGGTCTTGGTATAGTGGATTGTGTTGTGTCTGGAGGTCACTTTTTCTCTATCAATATGGGGAAAATTCTTTATTTCCAATAGTTTAAATATTTGAATGTTTAACCCCTAGCTGTCCTGTGACTATTGCAATGCAGCAAATATGCACTTACAGAGGTTCTCCAGTGAAAACAAGTAATCTCCTTTACTAAGGCCACGTGCACATAGTATTTGGTGAGGCTTTTTACCTCAGTATTTGAAGCCAAAACCAGGAATTGTAAAATCAGTAAAATGAGAGGAAAAGTATAATAGAAAGACGGGCACCACTTCTGCATTTTTCACCCACTACTGATTTTGGCTACAAATACTGATGTAAGATACTGACCAAGTACTGACAGTGTGAACGTGGCCTAAGCATATGATAACTTATTGATCAGTGGGGTCTGATTGCTGGGACCCGAACTGATCGGCAAAATGTGCAACTTCTATCCCCCATTACACTGGAACTCGTGTCCGACTCGACCCCTGATCCATTCATTCCCTCAGTGTCTGTGAGTGCTGTGCTTGTTTTTATCTGACCGCCCCATTTGGATGAATGGAGCTGCGGTCACACATCCTACCTGCCGCCGCTGCATTGTAGAATGGGCATATAAGTGCCCTGTCAGGGATAAAAGTTTCTGATTCTTCCGATCAGTGCGGTTTCCACTGGTCTGGTTCCACTGATCAATAAGTTATCACCTACCAAACCTGTGGATCGGTGATAACTTCTCACCAAAGATCCCCCTTAATGCAAACTACTGTAATTGTACATTAGTTATTGTGTGTGCACAGGAGATGTGAAGGAGCCGCCTGTGCTTTACAGTCAGCGCTCCACAATAATGGGGATAGTGGCTAATAGATATTTGCATGTAGCTGTAGGGAGGGCCCCTAGAGTTATTTCCCCTGGTGGGCCCCAGACACCACAGTCCGACCCTGTTGTAGGTTATATCTGATATAGGAATAGAGTGTATAACAGGTGGAGAAAGGTTGAGCTTTGATGGACCTATGACTATTTTTCAGTCTATGTAAATATGTCCTGTATTTAAAGCTACAGAAAGATTTTAGAACAATTGTGACTAGCTTCTTCAAATTTATTGCATAGAGATTCTTTATCAAGAATAGGAAAACCTGTACCTGTAACCCCCTATAAATTAGTTGTATTTTTAGATAATGTTACATTGAGGTTATGTTCCATTTGTGGAATAAATCTAAAATCTTTTATGATTTACTTTATTAGCGCTATTTGCATACTGGCAGTATCGGGAACCGAAAGGGAGTGGGCGTCACCGCTCGGAGTTAATGGGTGGGAGCGGAGATGGTGGACGTGACTGCCTGGAGTTAGTGGGTGGAAATGAAGATAGTGGGGGTGACTACCTGGAGTTAGTGGGCGGTAGAAGAGGTAGTGGGTGAGAGAAGAGGTAGTGGGGGTAACTGGCTGGAGTTAGTGGGTGGCAACAGATAGTGAGAGTGACCACCTGTTGTTAGTGGGCGGGAGCACCTGGAGTTAGTGGGTGGGAGCAAAGGTAGTGGGGGTGACTGCCCAGAGTTAGTGGGTTGGAGCAGTTATAGTGGGCGTGAAAACCTGTAGATAGTGAGTGTGACTGCTTAAAGTTAGTGGGCGTAATGACCCGTAGTTGGTGTGCGGGAGTGGAGCTAGTGGGCATGACCACCTGAAGTTAGTGGGTGGGAGCAAAGATAGTGGGGGTGACAGCCTGGAGTTAGTGGATTGGTGCAGCTCGGGAGAAGTCTTGGAGGCGGGAGTGGGAGGTTCGGATTAGTGTGTTAGTCCAAATTTGCTTGCAAAGAGTAGAGAATGGGTAGGCTTATAGACAGAGATGAAGGTGGAGATGTAGGAGAGTGCTGCGCTGTGAAGAGCTTTGTGGGGGAGATCAAATAATTTAAATTGGATCCTATGATATATGAGCAGCCAATGTAATGACTAACACAAAGCGGAAGCATCTGAGTGACGATTAGCCACATAGATGACCCTGGCTGCAACATTTAGGATGGACTGAAGCGGGGAAAGTCTAGTGAGGGGGGAGGCCAATTAATAGAGAATTACAGTAATCAAGGCGGGAGTGGATCAGGGCCACAGAGATGTTTTTTGTTGATTCCATGGTGAGAAAGGTGCAGACTCTAGAGATGTTCTTCAGGTGCAAGCGGCAAGATAGTGTATATAAGGTGAAGGAAAGATCGGCATCAAACGTAACATCCAGGCAGTGAGCCTGCGGCCTAGGCGTTATTTTGGTGCCGCACACGGAGAGGGAGATGTCAGATTTAGGTAGGCTAGTAGACGGAGGGAGTAGAAGAAGTTCAGTGTTGGAAAGGTTAAGTTTCAGATAGTGAGCAGACATGATGCTGGAAACTGCGGACAGCCACTGGTGTTCTGTAGTAAAGCGGGAATAAGGTCAGGGGCTTAAGTATAGTTGTGTATCATCAGCATAAAGATGGTACTGGAAGCCAAATTTGCTGATGGTCTGTCCAATATGGGCACTGTAGAGAGAGAAGAGAAGAGCACCAGAAGCTGAACCCTGAGGGAACCCAACAGTGAGAAGAGAAGTGGAGTCAGCAAATGATACACTGAAAGAGCGGTCAGAAAGACAGAAAGAAAACCAGGAGAGTGGTGTCCTTTAGGCTAATTTCACACATCATTTTTTTGCATCAGGCACAATCCGGCGTGTGCCTTATGCAACGGATCCGGAGCAGAATATGCAAAAACTGATGTACCTGATCCTTTTTTTTGACAGTTCCAATATACCTGATCCGTCAAAAAACGGATCCGGCGCATCAGTTTTTGCATCCTTTTCGTCCGTTTTTTTTTTTGCTGGATCCGTTTTTTTCAATACATTAGAGCATACTCAGTTTACAAAAATGGATCCGGCGACGATATCCGTATTTTACCGCATTATGCCGGATCCGGCGTCCATTGGCTTCCATTGTAAAACACGCCGTATCGCGCCGGACAAAAAAACGTTACAAGATACGTTCCCTCCGGCCGCCGCTTTAGGCAATTATGACGGATCTGGTAAAAACCGGATGCAACGCAAGGCCATCAGGCACAATCCGGCCCTAATACAAATCAATGGGGATAAAACGGATCCGGATCCGTTTTACCCGTTTTTTTCCGGATTGTGCCTGATGGAAAAAAACTGATGTGTGAAATTAGCCTTAGGGCGGCTTTGCACACTACGACATCGCAGGTGCGATGTCGGTGGGGTCAAATCGAAAGTGACGCACATCCGGCGTCACTTGCGATGTCGTAGTGTGTAAATCCTAGATGATACGATGAACGAGCGCAAAAGCGTCGTTATCGTATCATCGCTGCAGCCTCCGACATTTCCATAATGCCGGGGGAGCGACAGGTGCGATGTTGTTCCTCGCTCCTGCGGCAGCGCACATCGCTGTGTATGAAGCCGCAGGAGCAAGGATCATCACCTTACCTGCCTCCCGGCTGCAATGAGAAGGACGGAGGTGGGCGGGATGTTTACATCCTGCTCATCTCCGCCCCTCCACTTCAATTGGCCGCCTGCCGTGTGACGTCACTGTGACGCCGCACGACCCGCCCCCTAAGGAAGGAGGCGGGTCGCCGGCCAGAGGGACGTCGCACGGCAGGTATGTGCGTGTAAAGCTGCCGTAGCGATAATTATCGCTACGGCAGCTTTCACTATATATCGAACGTGCGACGGGGGCAGGACTATCGCTGCAGCATTGGTAACACATTGTTACCGATGTTGCAACGTGCAAAGCCCGCCTTAGGCCGATTGAGTAGATACTCACAGCAGGATAAAGCAGTGGTGAACTGCTCAGGCCAAAAAACTAATGCACTACCAGGATGCAACCAGACCCCCAATAGATGGAGACATCACAGGTGCAAGAGGAGCAAATCACTCACACAACTCCCAAACATGGTGGGGGTGATCGCTAGATGATAAAATTGCACACTAGTGGCTTGCATAGGGCGCTGTTCACACTTAAAGGTGCATAGTATCCTAGTCAGCAGTCTATTACACGGCCATACTATTCGACCAGGCGGGCTGCCCGGTACCTATGTGCACCTTATAGGGACGGGGACTCCAATATGCAAGTACCAAACATAAAGGGGCCTGGCTGCACCCTGTATAAAATGTTACGAACAGAAAAATATATACAAAATATCTGCGGTATTAGTCGATATTATAGCCAAAATAATGGTAGCCTACAAACCACGTCACGGTTCCTCATACTTGTAGGTCCCTACACTAATCATTCTATATAGAAAAACAACAAAAAGGACTAAATATCCTCCACAATTTAAAAAACTCACAGCAGGATAAAACAGTGGTGAACTGCTCAGGCCAAAAAACTAATGCACTACCAGAATGCAACCAGACCCCCAATAGATGGCGACATCACAGGTGCAAGTCCCCATCCCTATATGGTGCACACAAGTACCAGGCAGCCCGCCTGGTCGAATACTTTGGGCGTGTAATAGGCTGCTGACTAGGATACTATGCACGTGTAAGGCGGGCTTTGCACACTACGACATCGCAGGTGCGATGTCGGTGGGGTCAAATTGAAAGTGCCGCACATCCGGCATCGCATGCGACATCGTAGTGTGTAAAGCCTAGATGATACGATTAACGAGCGCAAAATCGTCGTAATCGTATCATCGGTGCAGCGTCGGCGTAATCCATAATTACGCTGACGCGACGGTCCGATGTTGTTCCTCGCTCCTGCGGCAGCACACATCGCTGTGTGTGAAGTCGCAGGAGCGAGGAACATCTCCTACCGGCGTCACCGTAGGATATGCGGAAGGAAGGAGGTGGGCGGGATGTTTACATCCTGCTCATCTCCGCCCCTCCGCTTCTATTGGCCGCCTGCCGTGTGACGTCGCTATGACGCCGCACGACCCGCCCCCTTAGAAAGGAGGCGGGTCGCCGGCCAGAGCGACGGTCGCAGGGCAGGTGAGTGCATGTGAAGCTGGCGTAGCGATAATTTTCGCTACGCCAGCTATCACACGATATCGTACCTGCAACGGGGGCGGGGACTATCGCGTGCGACATCGCAGCATCGGCTTGCGATGTCGCAACGTACAAAGCCGCCCTAAGTGTGAATGGCGCCCTATGCAAGCCACTAGTGTGCAATTTTATCATCTAGTGATCACCTCTCCATGCTTGGGAGTTGTGTGAGTGATTTGCTCTTCTTGCACCTGTGATGTCTCCATCTATTGGGGGTCTGGTTGCATCCTGGTAGTGCATTAGTTTTTTGGCCTGAGCAGTTCACCACTGCTTTATCCTGCTGTGAGTATCTTAAATTGTGGAGGATATTTAGTCTTCTTTTTGTTGTTTTTCTATATATGCCGATTCAGTAGAGCATAGTGAGTAGGAGATCGTGGTCAACAGTGTCAAAACCTGCAGAGAAGTCAAGATGACGGTGAATAAGCAGAGAGTAGTATCTCTCGCCCCTGCACCCCCCCCTCCCCGGTTATGCTGTAACAATGCCGCAGATTGTGCAATAAATTTGCTGTTAATATCCACCAGTGAGTTGCCGCCATTCCTTCTCATCTGAAGCTCACAGAGAGTAGTATCCATTAACCCCTTCACGACCACGGGCAGTAAAATTACGTCCTATTTTAACGTGACTTAACGACCAGGGACGTAATTTTACGGCCTAAACTTCATTTGATTGCTGTGGCCATAGCAACGGCTTTCAAATTATGTCCCCTGCTCTTTCTTACAGCAGGGGACCTCTGCTTGACCCCAGGGGGGGTGGCATCGCCAACCCCATTGACGATCGATGTGATTGGCTGTTCAAATCTGAACCGCCAACCACATCATTCGCACTGATTTCGGCAAAAATAATGCCCGAATTAGTGCAATACTATGAGAACCTGCTATGAGATGCCGTAGCAGCTACAGCAGATCATAGGTGGATCTCAAACATGCCGCCCCCAGCCCCTGCAGCACTGATTGGAGCGATCGTGCTATGACGCGTTATGGCCCCTGCGCGCTCCCGTGATGGCCCCTGCCCGTGCCCCCCGCGGTCTGCCCCCCCACGCCCCGATCTGCCCCCCAACATCCCGATCTGCTCCCCCTGCGATCTGCCTGCCTCCTCTGTCATCTCTATTCTGCTTCCTTCCTTCCTTCCTTCTTTGCTTCTCCGGTATCCCCCTCTGCTCTCCCGCGCCCCCCTCTGCTCTCCCCCTCCCCTCTCCCCTTGACGTCCTCTTACCTGCCTTCACCGGGTCGTCCGATTTCTTCACTGGCCCGATCACATCTGCCTCCATCTCTGGGTCCTTCTTCCTGGGTCTTCTGCTGATCTGTCCAACGTCCTGCCTGCGGCTCCTGTACAGCTGTCTATCTCGCTTGCCTTCTGTTTCTCCTGCTACTCCTCTGGATACTGTGAGTACAACTTTTTTTTTTTTTCCCTGTATCCTGTCCATTTTTACACCTCATCTGTCCGTGCGTCCCGCCGAGCACTGATCACGGATGCAGATAACGGATCTGCATCCGTGGTCAATTTTAGGCGTGACTTTTTTTTCCGTATCCCCAACGCGTTTTGTATCGCATCTGTCCGTGCGTCCCGCCAATCGCTGATCAGGGATGCAGATAACGGATCTGCATCCATGCTCAATTTTTGGCGTGACTTTTTTCCGTATCCCCGACGCTTTTTGTATCGCATCCATTCGTGCGTCCCGCCAAGCGCTGATCAGGGATGCAGATAACGGATCGGCATCCCTGCTCAATTTTTGGCATGATTTTTTTCCGTATCCGCGACGCTTTTTGTATCGCATCTGTCCGTGCGTCCCGCCGAGCGCTGATCAGGGATGCACATAACAGATCGGCATCCCTGCTCAATTTTTGGCGTGACTTTTTCTTTTTTTCCGTATCACCGACGCTTTTTGTATCTCATCCGAATGTGCGTCCTGCAGCGGTCGATCAGTGCACCGCGTCTGTGCGTTTGAAAAGTCAAATGGCGTTCGTTCTCTTCTGAGCCCCACCATGCGCCCAAACAATTTATTTCCACCACATATGAGGTATATGCGTACTCAGGAAAAATTGCACAATACGTTTTATGATGTAGTTTTTCCTGATACTGTTGTAAAAAAAAAAAAAGCTACCTGGTTGATGCAAAAATTTTGTGGTAAAAAAAAATAAAAAAAAAAATTTCACGGTTCAATGTTATCAACTTCTGTGGAGCCCCTGGGGGTGCAAGGGGCTCACCAAACATCTAGATAATTTCCTTGAGGGGATGGGGTCACTTGTGAGGGAGCTCCACTGTTTAGGCATCATAAGGGGTCTCCAAACATGACATGGCGTCCGCTAATAATTCCAACCAATTTTGCTGTCAAATGGTGCGCTTTCTCTTCTGAGCCCTGCCATGCGCCCAAACAATTACTTTCCACCACATATGAGGTATCGTCGTACTCAGGAGAAATTGCACAATACGTTTTATGGTACACTTTTTCCCGATACCCTTGTGAAAAAAAAGCTACGTGGTTCAAGTAACAGTTTTGTGGTGAAAAAAAAAATTGTATTCATGGCTCAACATTATCAACTTGTGTGGAGCCCCTTGGGGCTCGCTAAACATCTAGATAAATTCCTTGAGGCGTCTAGTTTCCAAAATGGGGTCACTTGTGGGGGAGCTCCATTGTTTAGGCACCTCAGGGGGTCTCCAAATGCAACATTACGTCAGCTAATGATTCCAACCAATTTTGCTGTCAAATGGTGCTCTTTCTCTTCTGAGCCCCGCCATACGCACAAACAATTACTTTCCACCACATATGAGGTATCTGCGTACTTAGGAGAAAATGCACAATACATTTTATGGTGCATTTTTTACTGATACCCTTGTGAAAAAAAAAGCTAACTAGTTGAAGCAACAGTTTTGTGGTAAAAAAAATTTTTTTTATTTTCACGGCTCAACGTTATAAACTTCTGTGAAGCCCCCAGGGGTTCAAAGTGCTCACCAAACATCTAGAAAAATTATTTGAGGGCTCTAGTTTCCAAAATGGGGTCATTGTGGGATAGCTCCATTGTTTAGGCACCTCAGGGGGTCTTCAAACCCGACATGGCGTCCGCAAATGAGTGCAGCTAATTTTGCAGTCAAAAATTCAAATGGCGCTCCTTGCCTTCCGAGCCCTGCCGTGTGCTCAAACATTTGATTTCCACCAAATATGGCGTATCTGCGTACTCAGGAGAAAATGCACAATACATTTTATGGTGCATTTTTTCCTGATACCCTTGTGAAAAAAAAGCTACCTAGTTGAAGCAACAAAAAAAAAACCAAGGAGAAAAATTGTAGGAAAAATACCCTGACTATAAATAAATAAATTGCAAGTGCTTAATAACAGGGTACTTAGTATATACATTTTTGCAAAAAGGTAAGAAGCTGTCTCACCTCGTCACGGTGTACCCATCTGAGACAGTCCCTAACCTACTAAAGTTAAAAACATATTCTGTACCTGACTTGTGTCATGTCCAAAACTTCAATATGAATGGTAAAGTGGTCAGCTGGGTCCCAGATTAAATACACAGCAAAAAGTGAGACGCAGGTAATTGTTCAGCCTCAGTATCAGGAGGGCTGCACCCCCAACTTGCATTAGAGCAAGATAACAGACAAAAAAACACAAAAAAAAACTGAGCTGTAACAAAGGTTCAATAAACATGCAACATTACAAGCATGTGAATTGCAGCCTCAAGACTAGAAAAAAACCAAGGAGAAAAATTGTAGGAAAAATACCCTGACTATAAATAAATAAATTGCAAGTGCTTAATAACAGGGTACTTAGTATATACATTTTTGCAAAAAGGTAAGAAGCTGTCTCACCTCGTCACGGTGTACCCATCTGAGACAGTCCCTAACCTACTAAAGTTAAAAACATATTCTGTACCTGACTTGTGTCATGTCCAAAACTTCAATATGAATGGTAAAGTGGTCAGCTGGGTCCCAGATTAAATACACAGCAAAAAGTGAGACGCAGGTAATTGTTCAGCCTCAGTATCAGGAGGGCTGCACCCCCAACTTGCATTAGAGCAAGATAACAGACAAAAAACACAAAAAAAACTGAGCTGTAACAAAGGTTCAATAAACATGCAACATTACAAGCATGTGAATTGCAGCCTCAAGACTAGAAAAAAACCAAGGAGAAAAATTGTAGGAAAAATACCCTGACTATAAATAAATAAATTGCAAGTGCTTAATAACAGGGTACTTAGTATATACATTTTTGCAAAAAGGTAAGAAGCTGTCTCACCTCGTCACGGTGTACCCATCTGAGACAGTCCCTAACCTACTAAAGTTAAAAACATATTCTGTACCTGACTTGTGTCATGTCCAAAACTTCAATATGAATGGTAAAGTGGTCAGCTGGGTCCCAGATTAAATACACAGCAAAAAGTGAGACGCAGGTAATTGTTCAGCCTCAGTATCAGGAGGGCTGCACCCCCAACTTGCATTAGAGCAAGATAACAGACAAAAAACACAAAAAAAACTGAGCTGTAACAAAGGTTCAATAAACATGCAACATTACAAGCATGTGAATTGCAGCCTCAAGACTAGAAAACGTGCTCACCAAACATCTAGAAAAATTATTTGAGGGCTCTAGTTTCCAAAATGGGGTCATTGTGGGATAGCTCCATTGTTTAGGCACCTCAGGGGGTCTTCAAACCCGACATGGCGTCCGCAAATGAGTGCAGCTAATTTTGCAGTCAAAAATTCAAATGGCGCTCCTTGCCTTCCGAGCCCTGCCGTGTGCTCAAACATTTGATTTCCACCAAATATGGGGTATCTGCGTACTCAGGAGAAAATGCACAATACATTTTATGGTGCATTTTTTCCTATTACCCTTGTGAAAAAAAAAGCTACCTAGTTGAAGCAACAGTTTTGTGGTAAAAAAAAATTTTTTCTTTTCACGGCTCAACGTTATAAACTTCTGTGAAGCCCCCAGAGGTTCAAAGTGCTCACCAAACATCTAGAAAAATTATTTGAGGGCTCTAGTTTCCAAAATGGGGTCACTTGTGGGGTAGCTCAATTGTTTAGGCACCTCAGGGGGTCTTCAAACCCGACATGGCGTCCGCAAATGAGTGCAGCTAATTTTGCAGTCAAAAATTCAAATGGCGCTCCTTGCCTTCCGAGCCCTGCCGTGTGCTCAAACATTTGATTTCCACCAAATATGGGGTATCTGCGTACTCAGGAGAAAATGCACAATACATTTTATGGTGCATTTTTTCCTATTACCCTTGTGAAAAAAAAAGCTACCTAGTTGAAGCAACAGTTTTGTGGTAAAAAAAAATTTTTTCTTTTCACGGCTCAACGTTATAAACTTCTGTGAAGCCCCCAGAGGTTCAAAGTGCTCACCAAACATCTAGAAAAATTATCTGAGGGCTCTAGTTTCCAAAATGGGGTCACTTGTGGGGTAGCTCAATTGTTTAGGCACCTCAGGGGGTCTTCAAACCCGACATGGCGTCTGCTAATGAGTGCAGCTAATTTTGTGTTCAAAAATTCAAATGGCGCTCCTTCCCTTTCGAACTCTGCCGTGCGCCCAAACAATTGATTTTTACCACATATGGGGTATCAGCGGACTCAGGAGAAAATGCACAATAAATTGTAGAGTGCACTTTCCCTTTTCTCCCTTGTGAAAATTAAAATTTTATGGCTAAAGTAACATTTTTGTGTTAAAAAGTAAAATTTTCATTTTTTCCTTCCACATTGCTTTGGTTGCTGTGAAGCACCTAAAGGGTTAATAAACTTCTTGGATGTGGTTTTGAGCAGAGTGAGGGGTGCAGATTTTAGAATGGGGTCACTTTTGGGTATTTTCTGTCACCTCGGCCTCTCAAAGTCACCTCAAATGTGATGTGGTCCCTAAAAAAATTATTTTGTAAATGTTGTTGGAAAAATGAGAAATTGCTGATTAACTTTGACCCCTTCTAACTTTCTAACGAAAAAAAAATTTGTTTCGAAAATTGCGCTGATGTAAAGTAGACATGTGGGAAATGTTATTTAGTAACTATTTTGTGTGACATATTTCTCAGATTTATAGGCATAAATTTTCAAAGTTTGAAAATTGCGAAATTTTCAAAATTTTTGCAAAATTTTCTAAATTTTCACAAAAAAACGCAAAAAATATCGGCCTAAATTTACCACTGTCGTGAAGTACAATATGTCATGACAAAACAATCTCAGAATCGCCAGGATCCGTTGAAGCGTTCCAGAGTTATAACCTGTCAAAGTGACACTGGTCAGAATTGCAAAAAATGGCCCGGTCATTAGGGTGTTTTAGTGGCCGGGGGTGAAGGGGTTAAATTTTGCTGTCAAAAGGTCATTGGTCACTTTGATGAGGGCAGTTTCTGTAGAATGTAGGGGGCAGAAGCCTGACTGTAATAGATCTAAAAGAGAGAGAGCGTAGAGGTAATTGGTGAGGCGGGAGTAGACTAGGCGCTCCAAGAATTTAGAGATGAAGGGGAGACTGTTCGGTAGTTACCGTATTTTTCGTTTTATAAGACGCACCGGATTATAAGACGCACCCCAAATTCAGAGGAAAAAATAGGTAAAAAAAAATAAATATATGGGGTCTGTTTTATAATCCGGTGATGACTTACCGCTGTGCTGGGGCTGCAGGCTCTGCTCCGCGCTGCTCTGCTCTGTGCTGCTCTGTTCTGTCCTGCTCTGTTCTGTCCTGGCTCTGCTCCATGCTGGTTCTGATGTGCCCCATACTGGCTCTGCTTTGCCCCGTGCTGGCTCTGCTTTGCCCAGTGCTGGTTTTGCTTTCTGCAGGCTCTGCCCCTTGCTGGCTCTGTTCTGTGAGGGGGGCGGCGAGGCAAGGGTTATTCTGAAGATGTGCTTCAAACTAATGGCGCCCGGAGGCAGCGCGTACGCAGATGGAGCTTTTGAGCCAAGAGCTCCATCTGCGCACACACGTATTCTGGGTGTTATTATTTGAAGTCTTTACCACTGACATCATCAGAATTGCTTGTACTTCGTCGGCCGCTGCCGCCGCCCACCACAGCAGCTCCGCCGGCTGCCGCCCACCACAGTAGCTCCACTGGCCACCGCCGCACACATCAGCTCCGCCGGCCGCCGCCGATCACAGCAGATCCGCCGGCGCACAAAGTAGCTCTGCCAGCCGCCGCTGACCACAGCATCTGCTCCAGCTCCACTGGCCGCCGCTGACCACAGCATCTGCTCCTGTCACCGCCGCACAAAGCAGCTCCGCTGGCCGCCACTGACCACAGCATCTGCTCCTGCCGCCACCACACAAAGCAGCTCCGCTGGCCGCTGCTGACCACAGCATCTGCTCCGGCCGCTGCAGTACAAAGCAGTTCCGCTGGCCGCCGCCGCACACAGCCCCTGCACAGAGCCCCTGCCTCCTGTGACCCCTCTCAATCACCCCCCGGTATGCTACATTCAGATTTTAAGACGCACCCCTCATTTTCCTCCCAAATATTTGGGAGAGGAAAAGTGTGTCTTATAATCCGAAAAATACAGTATTTGTGCAGGATAGGACAATAGAATATTTTTTTTAAGAATGGAGTAATGATAGAGTGTTTGAAGGAGGAGGAGAAGATACCAGAAGGAAGATTGAAGAATTTAATTAGATGAGTAGGGATGACTGGAGCAAGAGACTGGAGTAGGTGTGAGGTAATGGGGTCAGTACTGCAAGTGGTAGGACAAGAAGAGGAGCCTGGAGACTTCTGTGAGTGGATCAAATGTGGAGAGTGAGTGGGACGGCATGTCGGGAGGGATGGGAATCCCAATGCTTGGTGGACGGTAGTTGACTTCCTGTGGATATTTTCTATTTTCTCTGTGCAATAGGAGTGTACTGGGATGGGAGAGGATTTATGAGCGTGAAGGACAGGATGTTGTGGTCACAGAGGGGAAGAGGTTAATTATCAAAGTGAGAGATTTAGCAGAGGCGACAAAGACCAGGTCAAGGGTGTTACTATTTGTGTGTCTCAGAAGATAAGAGCTATGAGAGGTCAAGAGAGGTGGTTAAATATAGTAGCTTGGATGCAGATGGGGAGGAAGGGATGATTATGGGGATTTTGAAGTCTCCCAGGATAAGGGTTGGTAATTCTGAGGACACAAAGTGTGCTAGCCAGGCAGAATTTTGGTCAAGGAACTGAGTGAGCTTGGGGGACATTATACAACCGCTACTCTGAGGGAGAGGGGATGGAAGAGCCTAATGGTGTGGACCTCAAAAGAAGGGAGAGTGATGAAGCTGGGGGGATGACCTGGAAAGTGCATTGTGGGGGCAGGAGTAAACCGACTCCACCACCATGTCTGTTTGCATGTCTCAGGGAATGGGAAGATTTTAAGCTGTCACAAAAAATGGCAGCATAGGAAGTAGTGTCAGAATCCTGAATCCAGGTTTCAGTGAGGGCTAGCAGATTAAGAGAGTTATTGAGAAAAAAGTTGTGGATGTAAGGAAGTTTGTTACATACACACCGTGGAATCCAGAGAGCACAATTAAAAGAGGAAAGTGAGGGTGTACAACTAATGCTAATGAGGTTAGCAGGGTTTCTATGTGAGGTTAGGGAAGGGTTGAAGGTGGCAGAGGGTGGACCGGCATTAGGAGACATATTGCCTAAAAGCAGCAACATTAAAGAGAGAGTAGATAGTTTTTGGACTTGTGACATAGCTTACAATGTAATACCCTGGGACATGATGGACAGATTATTCAGGAAGGTGAAGAGAGCATAGGAGCTGTACGTGGAAGAGGGGCTGATGTGAACGAGTGGGGATGAAAGGGGAATGGGGCGGTGAAAGGGGATGACAAAGTACATAGGAAGATGGACATAGAAATAAAGTTCATAAGTATGGATTCCTGACTAACTGCCATTGAATTAACTGCCAAACACTTCGCGAAGAGGCCATTTTGCGTAAGAGGACACGTGTATGTGTAACATACATCACACCTGGGTGGTAGGTGCAGGAGGCACTATTAGGCCCAGACGTAGGTGGTAAGCGGTGGTGTGGCTTTTCTGCGGAGTTGTGCAATTTGGGGTGTCACGGTGCTCCTACTTACTTCCTGGCACTTTAAACCAGTTCCCATGGTACATGTGTATAACATAGATAGATAGGAATAAGGCAGAACGCACCTCAGTATGAACTGTTCAAACACTTTATTGGATAACACTAATGATTCACATCTTCTGGAGCATGTAGCTGCGAAACTGGATCTCCATACAGGCTTTGATTGGTTGGCAACTGGATTGATGCTCTGATATAGAAAATCCATAAATGTGGTTGGGCCGTACTGCGATGGGCTCCAAAAAGACTGTCTGGCAAGGTACAGGACATTAGTAACCCTTGTCATCCTGCTCATCACCTTAAACCCGGCTTGTCCCAACTGCCAACTCTCCCTTGTTACCATAGTGACCAGGCTATAGAGAATATTGATTAAACATCCTCCAATACAGTCCCTTGCCAACAAATACCACCACCTGCTGGTCTTCAGTGGTATTACAGGGCAACAACTTACATTTAATTTGACAATGACACCAGGCAATACGTCAAATTATAAATTATTCTACAGACTCCTCTGAATGCAGAAACCTTTGTAATGGCACCTTCTGGGTTACTACACATGCACCCCACATACGCGTGCACCCCTTATGATGCAGCTAGGCGTTTCCCTAGTGTTCTCGCCATGAACTGTCATATCTTTTACAGTCCCATTCATGCATTTAACCATTGACTTCGCCAATTTTCAATAATTTTCAACATTATTTATGTAGGCTTCAGTGTTGGGATCAACAAAATTTTGACTGCAGTTGACAGTTTGGTACGAGTAACCATCGGGTGAGTTTACCATGTTGGTGTAAGCAGGCCATAGGTCCGAAATGATCAGGGATCCTGGGACAACCACTTGCTCAATGATAGGGAGCAAGGTAGCAGTGTTACACTTTTTCACAAATGTAATAACCTTGCATTTCTATATTGTCATACATGCCAAAAATCTGCGGATTCTGCTTTAGTAAATTTCTACCACGGAAATATTTTGGCTTGACCAAGAGTGACTCGTCTATCTGCACGGTTTTCAAAGCACCACCTAGTTGAATCGGATTTTGGAGTAATTTCCAGGAGCACGAGTCACAGAAAAACTAATAGTAATTGACTCCAGTATGAGTTGCTATATTAAGACGCTGAATAGTTGTTTTGCAAAGGTGTCTCAGTTGCTCATTAAGCGCTCAATTGCAAAAACTTACTTGGTGAAATTTTAGCACCTTCAATAAAACTATGTTTTAGAACTAACTGCTGCAACTGTATCCAGCACATCTCTACATACTGTATAACCACTCAATTTGCTGCTTTCTTTATCCAAAGAAAATGGTCGCTGACATGGAGAACAATGAACTTTTGAGTAAATATTTTTTTTGTTGCAGGTATGTAATGATACTTAAATTATCCTTACAGGTACAGTACAGACCAAAAGTTTGGACACACCTTCTCATGCACAGAGTTTTCTTTATTTTCATGACTGAAAATTATAGATTCACATTGAGAACATCAAAACTATGAATTAACACATGTGGAATGAAATACTTAACAAAAAAGTGTGAAACAACTGAAAATATGTCTTACATTCTAGGTTCTTCAAAGTAGCCACCTTTTGCTTTGATTACTGCTTTGCACACTCTTGGCATTTTCTTGATGAGCTTCAAGAGGAAGTCACCAGACATGGTTTTCCAACAGTCTTGAAGGAGTTCCCAGAGATGCTTAGCACTTGTTGGCCCTTTTGCTTTCACGGTCCAGCTCACCCCAAACCATCTCGATTGGGTTCAGGTCTGGTGAATGTGGAGACCAGGTCATCTGGTGTAGCACCCCATCACTCTCCTCCTTAGTCAAATAGCCCTTACACAGTATGGAGGTGTGTTTGGGTTCATTGTATATAAGAAGGACATAGCTGAACTGGAGAGGGTGCAGAGAAGAGCGACCAAGATTATTATTAGAGGAATGGGTGGGCTGCAATACCAAGACAGGTTATTAAACTTGGGGTTATTTAGTCTGGAAAAACGAAGGCTTAGGGGGGATCTAATCACAATGCATAAATATATGAGGGGACAGTACAGAGACCTTTCCAAAGATCTTTTTACACCTAGGCCCGCGACTGGAACACGGGGGCATCCGCTACGTCTTGAGGAAAGAAGGTTTAATCATAATCACAGACGAGGATTCTTTACTGTACGAGCAGTGAGACTATGGAACTCTCTGCCGCATGATGTTGTAATGAGTGATTCACTACTAACATTTAAGCAGAGCCTGGATGCCTTTCTTGAAAAATTTAATATTACCAGTTATGTATATCAGATTTTATGACAGGGTGTTGATCCAGGGAACTAGTCTGATTGCCGGATGTGGAGTCAGGAAGGAAATTTTTTCCCCATTGGAACTTGTTTGTCACATTGGGTTTTTTTTTTTTTTTTTGCCTTCCTCTGGATCAACATGTTAGGCTACGGGTTGAACTAGATGGACTTAGAGTCTCCCTTCAACCTTAAAAACTATGATACTATGATACTATGATTGTCCTGTTGAAAAATAAATGATGGTTCAACTAAACGCAAACCGGATGGAATAGCATGCCGCTGCAAGATGCTGTGGTAGCCATGCTGGTTCAGTATGCCTTCAATTTTGAATAAATCCCCAACAGTGTCACCAGCAAAGCACCCCCACACCATCACACCTCCTCCTCCATGCTTCACGGTGGGAACCAGGCATGTAGAGTCCATCCGTTCACCTTTTCTGTGTCGCACAAAGATATGGTGGTTGGATCCAAAGATCTCCAATTTGGACTAATGAGACTAAAGCACAGATTTCCACTGGTCTAATGTCCATTCCTTGTGTTCTTTAGCCCAAACAAGTCTCTTCTGTTTGTTGCCTGTCCTTAGCAGTGGTTTCATAGCAGCTATTTTACCATGAAGGCCTGCTGCACAAAGTCTCTTCTTAACAGTTGTTCTACAGATGTGTCTGCTGCTAGAACTCTGTGTGGCATTGACCTGGTCTCTAATCTGAGCTGCTGTTAACCTGCGATTTCTGAGGCTGGTGACTCGGATAAACTTATGCTCCGCAGCAGAGGTGACTCTTGGTCTTCCTTTCTTGGGGCGGTCCTCATGTGAGCCAGTTTCTTTGTAGCGTTTGATGGTTTTTGCCAGTGCACTTGGGGACACTTTCAAAGTTTTCCCAAATTTTCGGACTGACTGACCTTCATTTCTTAAAGTAATGATGGCCACTCATTTTTCTTTACTTAGAATTTGTATTATGGCAAGAAAAAAGCAGCTAACAGTCTATTCAGTAGGATTATCAGCTGTGTATCCACCAGACTTCTGCACAACACAACTGATGGTCCAAACTCCATTTAAAAGGCAAGAAATCCCACTTATTAAACCTGACAGGGCACACCTGTGAAGTGAAAACCATTTCCGGTGACTACCTCTCTAAGCTCATTAGGAGAATGCCAAGAGTGTGCAATGCAGTAATCAAAGCAAAATGTGGCAACTTTGAAGAATCTAGAATATAAGACATATTTTCAGTTGTTTCACACCTTTTTGTTAAGTATTTCATTCCACATGTGTTAATTCATAGTTTTGATGCCTTCAATGTGAATCTACAATTTTCAGTCATGAAAAGAAAGAAAACTCCTTGAATGAAAAGGTGTGTAAAAATTTTTGGTCTGTACTGTATATCATTTAGCATGAAAAAAACAATGACAGAAATGTACAGCAGATGAAAACACAATAGCCCGCCCACACGCTAGTTACGCCCACTAACTCTGGTTGCTCCAGCCCACTACCTCCGGCTGCTAAGTCTGGGCGGTCAAGCCCACTATTTCCGTTTTCGCCCTCTCACTTCCAGTACCTAATAATGAAAGTATGCCATGCTATTAATTGCACAGAACTTTACAGACGAGATAATCACTGTCCCCATTGGAGCTCACAATCTATGCTCCCTATCTGTTCTTACTCCAATTTTGCTTACTTTTGCAGCCCCTTGCAGCGTTCGGGATCAAGGGTCAAGTCCGGGTACTGAACCAAACTTTTAAATGAAATACGGCCGAACCAGAACAATCACAGGTCCACTCATCCCAAATCCTGACTTATAATAAATATCAATATCAGATCAGTTGATTATTCCGATATTAAATCCACATATATAAACACACTGGACATGATGAAAATGCTGAATAGCAGGGCAGAGGAGCAGGGGAACTGCAAAAAATGTACTAATACAAAAACACATATTTGCAATGAATAAATATTTAACCACGATAATGATGAAACATAGTATGGTGAACAGCTGAATATAAAATATTGTATATCTGATAACATATAAGAGAAATGATCCCATCAATAAATATAATATGTTGTTAATATAGTCAGGTGCACACCACTGTGGGAGAAATGGTTTACATTAAGTACATATTCTGGAGGACACGAGTTACAAATTATTGCTTTATATCAAATGTAACTTCTTGAATTTAAAATGTCAGAATATGTTCTAATTCCCTAACTTTACGCAGACAAAATTGGATACAATGGTGAAATAGAGAGCGGTCAACTTGTTGGTTCACCATTCAGCCATTGTGTCTCAGTTCTAGTGTGGTAGGCAGGATGATGCCACTAGATTGTGTCTGCTGCTTGGAGCCTTCGTATATACAGCACAAACCAAAGCAGAACATTATGGAAATGGGGTTGAGTATTAACTTTTGTGTCAGTGCATTGGTATACAAAACTGCATTGGGAAGGAGTAGCAGCCTCACACAATGTGGGCATATTACACTGCACTAGGGAGCCTTATGGTGGCCTCATACTGAAGTAGTGTGCACTGTGGGGGCATTATACAGTATAATGGGAATAATGACCGATTCATACTTGAAATAGCACACTGTATTTAAAAATCTTATGGCCAATTATAGTGTTGCACAATCCACTCTGCTTAGCAGACTCCAGGGGAATCCTACCCTTTGCTGTTTAACCACTAATGCATGGATCTGGACTTAAAAAGGACCCTCTAGTTTATGTCCACTGAGTGGCTGCTGGCCGGTGGAGCGAGCGGGTAGAGAATTGTGATGATGCTAGGGAAAAACCAGAAAGTCAAAATTAGGGACAGAGTCCTGAGACAGAGAGCTCAGAACAGAGAACTGAATAGAACTGATAATCAACACTCTGCAGTATGAAATGGATTTCCTGGATGGGCGGCAACACAAGTACCAACCCACGGTGATTTTAAACAAGACTGTGCCTGCATTTCCCAGTACTCTCTGCAGTGCAAGTGACGTGCTGCCTACTAACAGAGGTCATAGTAGAGGGTTCAAACAGATGTAACAATACTGAATTGGGGCACTTTGGTGGCTTTATACTGTAATAAGGGCACTGTACAGGAAACATACTGTGTAGGGGGAACCGAGTGTGCTTAATTCTAGTGTGAGAGAATTCACACTGTGCTTGTGGGGTACAGTAGAGGCAAAATGTGTGTGGGCAAATGACAGGACATCATATTGTTAAGGGGGTATCTCTGGGGTTGTCATACTATCTGGAGTAACATTGTGGATATTATGGAAGGGGTATTGTAGCAGATAGGACACTAAGAGCCGTACCACAATACATTTCCTTCTTCCATGTCTTTAAAAGTTAGCTTCACAGAATCATAAAATGGTAAAGTTGGAAAGGCCATCTGCTCCAACCCACTGCTCAAAGCAGGAATTTGGGAACTATGCTCTTCCATGATAGTGTCAAATAATTGTTTATTTCTGTGCTTTGGGAAGTGATTCAGAGTGTTGCTAATTCAGACTTTTGTTTTGGGACCTCATAACTACATTACTAGTCTCAACTATTTATCAGATAATACTTTTAATTAGATGAAACAAGCTGGGATTTGAATGGTTGCCTGGTGAACTGCCCTGATCATGTATCGTTGAGTCTCTCCTTGACGGATGTTGAATAGGATGGAAGAAAGTGTCACCAAACATCCCTTTTAAAGGGAATTTGTCAAAAGGTTGTTGATAACTCATCTGAGTAACATAACATAATGTAGGCAAAGAGATCCTGAATCCAACGATGTAACACTTAGATTACGTGGTGCAGCCGTTCTGACACAATCAGAATTGTTAGATTTAGCCATTCAGCAGAGCTGAGAGAGATGTCCCACCTACATCAGATTCTCTTTTTTTTTTTTTTAATCCAATCAATTTTTATTGTAGGAAGTTACATTACAAAAAAAAGGAGAAATTCAGGTATCATTGGCAATAATACACAAAGAAAACAACGCTGTAACATGTGGTAGTGTCACCTTTGATTATGATTCACATTTCCTGTCACACCACCACCAATCATGTCTGATGCAAGTTGCAACTTTTTTAGGTTAATCAATACCCAATACGTATAGAATCAACCTACCAATTTACTCTTTAATCCTCAAATTGAGGGATCCAAACAACCAGAACCAGAGAGTAAGAAAGGAAGATAAGAAAAGGGAGGGGAGAGAGAGAGGTGGGGGAGAGGGGGAGAACCATGGATGGTTGCAAGGAGGCAACCAGGGAGGGGGAGGGGGGAGGGAGGGAATTGGATGGCGTTTCGGGGTAGCCCGAGCAGTAACAACAACAGAGATTTAAACACCTTGACTATTGACATGTGGTATGGGTGAACACCCTGCGTAACACACACTTTGAGCCTATTTGACCCGTTTTTAATTATCAACAGTTTGCCCTGGAAACAGATGCCTGACAGGGGATGCATATACAGAGTTTAACCACGTGTCCCAAATCTGAAGTATTTTGTTTTTGGCGCGGATGGAGTGAGCCAGACAGAACTCGTATTGGCATTGGAGATTAATTCGGTTATATAGTTCAACTAATGTAGGCGTCTTTGGGGATTTCCAGTGCAAACTTATGCAATATCTGGCAGCTACTAGAATGTGAACTAATAAACCCCTGGATTCCCAAGAGAACTCCTCTATACCCACGTTTAGCACTGCCAGAGCCGGATTCGGATTAATACGATTGCCTGTCAGCTCACCCATCAGGCCAAACACCTCCAACCAGAACGAGAAAACCTTGGGACAAGCCCACCAGCAGTGACCAAGAGTACCCCTTTGGAGGCAGCCCTTCCAGCAATGTGGCGAATAATTTGGGAGGAACTGTGCTAAGTTGGCTGGGGACCGATACCATCCCAGGTGTACTTTTTTCAGTTGCTCCAGATGATTTATACACTTGGAATATTTTTGGATATTTGCTGATGCCGAGTGCCAGTTTGAAGGTGAGGTAGAGACACTCAACTCCACGTCCCATTTATTCATATAAGGAGATTTTTGCTCTTCAGGGGGGTTATTGAGCCATTTGTATGTCGAGGAGATACCTTTGGATTTAATTATCTTTTTAAATACCAAAGCTTTTGTTGTAGGTAACAGAGGCTTTGACTTTGGAGGAAATTTAGAGGCCAGAAAATGACTAATTTGGATGTGTTGATAGAAACAGCCCTTTAAAGAGGGGTGTTCCCGTACTATTTCATTAAAGGGGTTAACACCCAAATCAGAGTATAGATCCGCCAGCACTGTAATGCCCGATCCCTCCCACCTGGCCAGATTCAAAAAGGGGATTTGAGATTCCAACGACTTGAGGGAAATCTCTGAAAGAGGAATCTGAATCTTATGAATCAAGTCATTTCGCCAGACCTCCAGGGAGGCTGACATGGTGGGAACACACGGGGAGAACCGTGAACGGCTCAAATATTCTGCTTCCATCATTCTTCTGACCGAGCCCTGGCGGGACAGGAAATTTTCAATCTGAGCCCATCTATGTGAATTACCTGGACGCCACCATTCCTTTAGTGATTCAATTAGTAAGGCTTTATAATATGCCGTTATGTTTGGGGTGCCCAATCCCCCTAAGTCATATGGGGGGTATAACACTTTACCTGCGACCCTAGCCCTTTTATTACCCCAGACAAATTTGTTAGTCAACGATTGAAGTTTCATCAGGGTTTTGTGAGAAATTTTGATGGGAAGGCATCTGAGCACATACAATATTTTGGGTAAGAAAACCATTTTAAAGGACTGTATCCTGGCCATCCAGGACAATGATATTTTTTCATATCTTCCCAATTCCTTTTCTAAATTTTGGATCAGAGGTTCCAAATTTTCTTTAATTAACATCTGCGATGGTGTCAGCTTAATACCCAAATAAGGTATCCCCCTGTCGCACCATTTGAATTGAAAGGCCCCCTCCAGCGCACTCCTGGCCTCCGCCGGTACATTAAATGGCAGTATCAAAGACTTTGCCGCATTAAGCTTATAATACGACACTTTAGAAAAGTTTGATAATGTGTTCACCACTGCTGGAATCGACACTGCAAGGTTAGAACAGGAAATTATCACATCGTCTGCGTATAAACCAAGTTTATGTTCAAATTCCCCAACTCTTATACCAGAAATGGCTATGTTTTTTCGTATAGCTTCCGCCAGAGGTTCTACCACTAAAGCAAAAATAGCGGGAGACAATGGACACCCCTGGCGGGTGCCATTACTTATTTGAAATTTAGATGACAGAAACCCCGATGCCAACACTGACGCATTTGGGTAAGAGTAGAGGGCTAGAATGGATGACTTGATGTTCCCCAAGAACCCGAATTTTGTTAGAACTCTCTCCAGGTATCCCCAGTGCACCCTGTCAAAGGCTTTTTCAGCATCAAGAGACAGGAATGCACTGGGTTCACCCGATATCTCCACCAGTCCAATCAAGTCAAGCATCCGTCTGGTGCCATCCTTAGATTGCCTCCCTGTCACAAACCCAACTTGATCTGGAGCCACTAAGGTCGGGATCACTTTGTGAAGTCTATCTGCCACTAGTTTGGCATAAATTTTAACATCACAATTTAGGAGTGAGATGGGCCTAAAATTACCCGGGGTGTCTGCAGGTTTCCCTGGCTTTGGTAGCGTGATAATTATCGCTTCTAAGTTGTCTGGAGAAATTGACCCTTTATTTTGCCAAAAATTGAAGGTTTTTGACATAAAGGGGGACAGAGTGGATGTAAATTGTTTGTAATATTCGTATGGCAGCCCATCGGGGCCCGGGGCAGAGTTAGACTTAGTCATTTTGATGGCACCTAGGATTTCATGTGTAGTAAAGGGAAGATTAAGTTCCTCTAATTGCTCATCTGAGACCCGGGGAAGATCCAGGGTGTCTAGGAAACCCTGTATATCCACTTGAGTCGGCTGTGACGTATTGGAATCATATTTTAGATTATACAGGGCCTCATAGTATTTCGCAAATGCTTCTGCTATTTCAATGGGATGTCTAGTGATTGTTCCGTTCGGGTCCCTCAGGAATTCTATTTTAGATTGGATCTCACGTTTTTTCGTCCTTCTTGCCAATAAGGACCCCGCTCTATCCCCCATAGCATAAAATGTCGATCTATTTTTTTTAAGATTATGTTCGTATTTTTGCAGGAGTAGGGATCTTAGTTGGAATCTATGGGTTACAATTTCTTTAGTCAAGTTAGGGGATGCTTTGGCTTTATTCAGGGATTCAAGGTGATGAATACGGGTTAATATATATTTAATATCTGCGTCTTTTTTCCGTTTTTGGATGGAGGCTATTTTTATGAGCTGCCCTCTGACTACGGCTTTATGAGCAGCCCACAGGGTCTCGTCAGAAATTTCCCCATTATTATTAAGTTTAAAATATTCTGTTAACACTGACTCTACTTCATCATGTACCTTCTGCCTACCAAGCAAGCTGGTATTCAGTCTCCACCTAGGGGAATTTTGAACATTAAAGCTACCCTGAACAGACAAAGAGATCGGCGCATGATCTGTCCAAGTAATTAAACCAATATCAGCTGCCACACAATTACTTATAGATTTGCTGTCGACCAAAAAAAAATCAATTCTACTGTATGAGCGGTGCCTGGAAGAGAAGAACGTATAGTCTCTTTCTGATGCGTGCAAATATCTCCAGATGTCATGAAAATGGAATTCATTGATGAGATGCTTAAGTTCCTTAGCATGTGGGATGCTGGTGTTGGAGCAATCCATGGAGCGTATTACAGGTATATTAAAGTCTCCACAGATGATTTCCGACCCTGTGGCAGTATCTTTGAATGCTTGGAAAAATTTCCTAGCAAAGTTCAATTGTGATGAATTTGGGGAGTAGACCGTTGCCAAGGTATAAGGGACGCTGTTGATATAACAAGACAAAATAATATATCTTCCATCCGCTCCATAACTGACATTTATCAATTTAAAGGCCACTGAGTTCTTTATTAAAATGGCCACTCCTCCTCTTTTTTTTGAGTCATTAGCAAAAAAGGTGTGTTGGAAGCTTGGATGAAGTAGCCGTTTATTATCTGTGGAAAGAAGGTGGGTCTCCTGAATGCACGCTATATCACAGTTAGATGCCTTTACCTCTCTCCACATCATTGACCTTTTTGCTGGGGAGTTGAGCCCGTTCACATTAATAGACAATATCTTAATTCTCATATTGGAGCCGCTTAATTCTCATATTGGAGCCGCAGGGGGGGTTGAATTCCCAGGAACGCCATCAGGGATGAGAGGGGCTAGACCAGCAAGGAATTGAGAGAAATTTCCAGAAAAAATTAAGGAACATTTGTGAGAAGAGGAACAAAAACAAAAAAATTCCAACAACACCGGTTTGCCCCGAATAGGGTGCCCGGTGTATAACCGCTCGCCATAGGCGAGAACATCAGGGGGGCTACGTGACATCCCGTGTCACAGGAGCAGGGACAGCAGGTGCCATAAGCAGGAAGGAGTCCAAGCTAAGCTACTGACCATTCAGGGTTAATCCTGTCTGGAGGGCCTCTATGATTCTCCTGCCCACCAGGGTTTGGTGGGTGGGCTATTCCCCAGTCATCCAGCAATTTGCCCAGCTGAGAAGGAGTATGACATATGTGAGTGCCTCCATCTTTGAAAATTATCATCTTCACCGGAAAACCCCACTTGTACTTGATGTCTTGATCTCTAAGGAGTTTAGAAAGGTGGGCAAATTCTCTTCTTTTATTAAGAGTTGCAGCAGAAAGATCTGGGAAGATTTTTAGTCCCATGAAAGTGTCTGGCAGGGCTGGATTTCCCCTCAGTGTGTGAAGCACAGCTTCTTTTGTTTTATAGAAATGAAGTCTAGCCAGGACATCTTTAGGCAGAGCTGGATCTATGCCTTTGGCTTTCGGGACTCTATGAATCCTGTCCACTATCAGGTCTCTGGTGTCCCATCCAGGGAGTATAAGCTGCAGAAACTTGTGGAAGTATTCCTGGAGGTCTTTATCTGCTACTGATGAGGGAATCCCTCTGATTTTTAGGTTATTTCTTCGGGATCTGTCCTCTATATCACTGATTTTAAGCTTTAGTGCCTCCACCTCCTTTTCCAAAGCTGTGTTAGCATCTATCAGATTGTTATGTGATGTTGCAAACTCAGCCATCTTAGTTTCTACATGCTCTGTGCGAACCCCTAGAGACCTGATCTCTTCCTTCAGCTCTCTTACTATTTCTCTGAGATCAGCCTGCAAGGAAGCCCTCAGCGTTTTCAGCAGAGCTTGCATTGTTTCCTCTGTCAAAGGAATGGCTGTGCAGCCTCTTAAACAGCCTGTTCCTCCCTGTGAGGAGTGGGAAGAAGCTGAGTGTGAAGCCATCTTGCTTGGTGAGCAGAGATCCCTATCCAGGGGGTAGAAGTCTGTCAGTTTGGCTGGAGTGCCAGTCTTTTTAGGTCTCCCCTTAGGCATAGCTGGGGGCTGGGGTTACTCACACCTCCTGTAGCTGGTAATCCTGTTATCTGTGAGCTGATAAGAGCCGGTTTATCCTGCTTCAGCACAGAGCTCTCCTTCAAGCAGCCGTCGCCATCAGCATGCAGGCCACGCCCCCTCCCTACATCAGATTCTCAATAGAGATTTTTAAATTGTTTTCCTTTTCTTTTTTCAACTTGTGACTTTATTCAAAATTCTTTTCTTGTATATACTAAAAAAAAAACCAACTACTTCCCTGTATGAGTTCTATGATGTATAATAAGACGTGCTTTCTCATTAAAACATTTTCCACACTCTGAACATGAAAATGGCTTTTCTCCTGTATGAATTCTCTGATGTCTAACAAGATTTGTTTTCTCTGTAAAACATTTCCCACATTCTGAGCATGAAAACGGCTTCTCCCCTGTGTGAGTTCTCTGATGTCTACCAAGATTTGATGTCTCATTGAAACATTTCCCACAAACTGAACATGAATATGGCTTCTCCCCCGTGTGAGTTTTCTGATGTTTAGCGAGATCTGATTTCTGATAAAAACATTTTCCACACTGTGAGCATGAAAATGGCTTCTCCCCTGTGTGAATTCTTTGATGTGTAACTAGATTTGATTTCTCTGTAAACAATTTACCACAATCTGAACATAAAAATTCCTTGTCCCATATGTGACTTTTCTGATGTGTATCAAGTCTTGATTTCATACGGTTAGATCTCCCAAATTCTGACGCTAACAAAGGTTTGTCCCCCATTGGATTGATCTTATGTTGAACAGGTCTTGCTTGACCTTTGTTTTGAATATTGGTTCTTGATGTGGTTGAAGATAAGATTGGTTGAAAAAAGTCAGATGATAGATTTATTCTGAGAGGTGTTGGAGTTGGAGGCATTTCTGAGACAACAGCACGTTCTTCACATAAATCTCGTCTGATTTCATGACGTTCTACTTCAAAATCAGGTAATATGAGAAGTCCCTCTGAACTCCTGCTACAGTCATCTGAGAAAAACAAAACTGATTTTATTATTTTTCAATAACATATTAAATAATTCAGAACATCACCCTAGAATTTGTAATGCAGTTATGAACTAAGGTTCTGTGCCCACGTGTGCGTATTACATGCAGTTACGCTGCGTTCTGCACCGCAGCGTAACTGCATGCGTCCTGCGTCCCCAGCACAATCTATGAAGATTGTGCATAATCCATGCGCACGTTGCGTTTTAGAACGCAGAGATTTGCATGCTGCCAAATCGCTGCGTTCTAAGAAGCAACATGTCACTTATTCCGTGCGCTT
The DNA here is from genome assembly GCF_048569485.1 of Anomaloglossus baeobatrachus. Classification (NCBI taxonomy): domain Eukaryota; kingdom Metazoa; phylum Chordata; class Amphibia; order Anura; family Aromobatidae; genus Anomaloglossus; species Anomaloglossus baeobatrachus. Next base: position 502,076,223 of record NC_134357.1, read on the forward strand.
TGGATGTAGGTCCCGCTCTGTCTATGGTGGGGGCTGCATCCAGAGCGCATGAAATCGGCTTTCCACTGCATTCATTACGCAGTGTTTCTGCAGCGATTTGAAGCGCACATGTGCTGTTCAAATCCCTGCAGAAATTTCGGCAGGGACACAACGCAACATGGGCACATAGCCTAAGACATTAGACCACAAAGCAGGGACTAACATATTAGGATGTTAGGACCTAGATTGTGCACTTTCAATTTTTTACTTCTCTCTTGAAGCAATCTTCTCCATAGGTTCATGTTTCACATCGCCTGCCAAAAATCGTTACCAGGTATATGTTCAGTGGGGACGCAAAGACTGCCAATAAGTCAGTGCTTTTAGGTAATATACAATACATTTCCTAACCTCCCTGCACGCTATATATGCTCAGAAGAGAACACATGTGAAAAGGGGTATGATTATGTACTAATAAGTCATGGCTTTGAAATAAGCATAAGGCTTTTTATATATTTTTAATTAAACTAAGCAGACAATACAAGTAAGGAAAAAAAGTCCTTTTTATTTTATGCATGATTGAAGCCAACAGAAACATTGGCTTCTATCAGAATTTAGGAATGGGGGGGGGGGGGGAATCTCAAAAGAACGGACAGCGGTATCCCAATGTCTCTAGCACTGGTCACATGATACTTTACGATTTGCCACGAATAAGCACAGCACAAGCTTAGCCCCCTCTTCCCTTTTCCATTTTCTAAAATTGTTCATTATAACCTCACCCACATATTGCTTGGCCGGTAAAGAATCTGTCCATTATCCTCTCCCTCCCCGCACAAACGGTGATCAGCTGTTCACATATTAACATTGTGAAGTTCTGCACCATAAAGAAAATGTTATCTGATGGTTCACAAGGAAAAAATAATGGCAACATACACTATTCTGGTCCACATAATGGAACATGATAATGTATAGAGGCCATCACCTGCAACATGAAAAGGAGCTAAAAAGTTTGTAATTAGAAAACTGCTCCGATTTTTGACACAGCCATTAACGTCAAACTCAATGCCTTTCGTAGGAGGGCAGATGTTTGGCAATTTTTGGAAATTTTATGTTAATTCAAACCTGCTTGTAAAGTAGAAAGCTACTGAGATTTAGCGGAGAAAATTTTCTTGTACCGAAATGTGCAGCCTGTGGATCACCAGCAATGTCACCACTGTACACATCAAGAGTCTTTGAATTCAAAGCCCTAAGGGTACACTACAACGATCAGTGTTTGTTCAGGTTTTAACACAGCTGAAGTGTCGCATACATTTTGAACTTCAGCTCACTTGCGTTTTTACTGCATGCATTTTTTGACTTAATAAAGTTGGTGTAAAGACAGGAATCAGAACAAATAGGAAATTTACCAAAGCAAAGTAATATCCCACACACCTACATATTATCCAATTGCACCATTTAGTGCCTTTCATGTGGAATGTCTCACGAGCGGTGAGCCAGTGACTGAGTAGAATCGATGACTTCTTTGCATTTAGTGGTCACTACTCACCTGTGCAGTTATCTGAAGGAATCTCCTTGGTACACCACTCATCACCGCTCACATATGTCTCTGTAGTATTAATGTAGGTCAGATCTTCACCCTGAAAAAGATTGTAAAAGTCACAGACAGATGAAGATGATTTAGAAGAACAGAAAAGTTCATAAATTAACATGGTGACCAAAATTGACAGCAGTAGGTATCACATAGCTGAAGGTCTCCTGTTCAAATCCAATCTATTGGTTCCATTTTCAAAGTAGCAGCCTCGATAACCAGAAAAATGTGAGAAGATCCAGACATCTAATGTCTGTGATCAGCTTCATCCTGTCATCTCCATAAAGTATAAACCATAGACTGAATGGCCACATGACACTCATGTAGAAAATATTGGGATGGACCTCTTTTGGCCTTCAGAACTTCAGTAATTCATCACAGAATAGATTCCACTTAGTGATAAAATAGTTCTGCATAAATATTGGTCCATGAGAACAGATTAGCTTCTTACAATTTTTGCTAATTAAATGGAGGTACTCACATCCTCTTAACAATCTGTTCTATCTTGTGTCAGAAATGCTCTATATGATTAAGATTTGGGGTTTCTGAAGGCCAGAAGATATAAAAAAAAAAACGTGCTGTCATGATACTGTAAGCAATCCATGACTATACAACCATTGTGACTTGGTACATTGACCTTCTACCATACGATAAATGTCTGATATAAATAAATTAACTTGTTCCAACTCAATGCTTAGGTAAGCTCTACTGTCCAGATATTCATCCACAAATATTAGAGGACCCGGGCTGTGGTCACTGAAACTTTTACTTTTTCAATTAGACAATAAGGGCATTAGAAATGGTCATATGCTGCTTTAGCCCAACTGTGCATTTGAACACATTAGTTGGACACAAGTGCTGTATTCAACTGCAGGTTACATGACTATACACCACCCGCTCCTCAAATGATTGTCCATAAGAACATGAGGATGGCAGTTTTTCAAATACTGGACCTGGACCTAGCACTGATAACTGTACCATGTTCAGAGTCGTTCAATAGTCCTATCCTAATATGGAATCACACAAAAATGGGATCACTTTTTTATGCTGCACTTAGCGATCTCTGCGGTCTAATTTCCATACAGGCACACTCTGATCAAGAAAGGTTTGGTGTCGCTAACAAATTGGCCATTCAGTGCATAATACTGGTGGATAAGACAAGACGAAACAAGACTATCACAGCCATCTACACATCATAGGGATGATTTCATGGCACCTTCTCTCCATCTACCTGATGATCCTGAGGAGCAATGGGATTTTCTCCTTTATAGTCCTGTGAAAGCAGAGGACGGGGACATCTCTCTGGTGTTGTCCTCTCACTGGATAGAACTGGAGGAAACACATACAGGTACTGAATTCATTCTTTACATACATATAATTATAGGCCGTGTGTATTTAGTCCTGTCTATTACCTGGTGATGTGAGGGGCTGGGGAACCTCCATCATGACGTCCTTGTACAGATCTTTGTGTCCTTCTAAATACTCCCATTCCTCCATGGAGAAATAGACGGTGACATCCTGACACCTTATAGGAACCTGACACATACAATGATACCGTCATCCCCCGATCCCTTCATAGCGTTACTGTATAATGTCCCAGCATTCCCAGCAGTGTCACCTCTCCAGTCAGCAGCTCAATCATCTTGTAGGTGAGTTCTAGGATCTTCTGGTCATTGATGTCCTCATGTATCAGGGGGTGAGGTGGAGACCCCGTGATTGGGCTCAGGGGTCTTCCCCATCCCTCAGACACAGGGTCCTGACAGCGATCACTACAGGTCTTCTTCACTACTGTGTAATCCTGGATATGGAGAGACACATTAATAAATCTCACTACAGACATTTCCAGAGTCCTCACCTCTCCAGTTCTGTCCATCTGTAATTCCCATAGATAAGAATGATGTAATGTAACGTCATCAGAATCTCTCACCTCTCCAGTAAGCCGGAAGAGGATCTCTAGGGTGAGGTGTAATATCCTCTCCGCCATCTTGCCCCTGTCTCTATCCATCCTTGGTGGGTCAATCAGGAAAATTCTCTTCTATAGAAGATCTGAGAGGATCCGATATTGTAGGGACCTGAATGGGGAGAAGATGACGATGTAACATCAGAAAGATCCCATGTAAGAAATCTCCGGAGCTGTTACCGGCTTCACAGAGATTTATCACAGAATATCTACAATCCAGCACCAAAATCACAGAACAAATCTAAAAAGGAAAAATTTAAAATATCTGAATATTAATGAAATATTTCATAAAATAAAAAAGACAAAGTCATAAAGTTTCGGGAACATCCACAGAGATGGGTACGCCAGAACCGGGGCTGTCAGTAACAGATAATGATAGAACATTAATATCTCCTGATAGTGACAACATGGAGCGGGTGACGGCCATAATGGAAACTGTACAGTAACAGAGCAGCGAGCGGCGTCAGGAGGGAAGTGACCCAATCTAATCCCATACAGACAGATCTCCTGATAGAGCCGCACAGACGGGAACACGTTCTGTCTCCTTGAATGTGAGCGCAGCACTGAAGGGGTTAATGCCGTAAGCTACATTCAGATTATAAGACGCACCCCTCACTTTCCCAAATCTTTGGAAGGAAAAGTGCATCTTATAATCTGAAAAATACAGTAATTAAAAAAAAAAATATAAATAAATTTTACCACTAAATTGCTATACTTCCATGTCCCACTTTATAGAATTCTGTGAGGCACCTGTGGGTTGAAAATACTCATTACACCCCTAGATGAATTCCTTACGCAGTGAAGTTTCCAATATAGGGCACTTGTGAGGTTTCTGCTGATCTGGTACCTCAAGGGCTCGGCTAATGGAGCCCACAGTCTAGTCAAACGAATCTGCATTCTAAAAGGCAAGTTGAATTCTTTCAGAGGTTTCTGCTGTTTAAGCATGCCAGGGCTGTGTAAATGCGACAAAGCATTAAGGCTATGTGCACACGTTGCTTTTTTTTCAGCGCGGGAAAAAAAACGCACCCTCTGGCAGAGGGGAGAATTGTAAACAATGCTTTTTGAGAAAAACGCATCGAAAACGCATGCGTTTTCCATGCGTTTTTTTAGGTGCGTTTTTTAAGACTTGTCAGTGTTAATAAAGTTGGTTGAACACAGACCTTTGGAAAAAAAAACCTGTGATGTAATTTCCTTCTTCTCCACATTCTGTTTGGATAAATGGGAGGGCTTGGAATGGAAGGAGCACCATTTGAATTTTGGAAAAGTTGAAATAAACTTCGCGCACCATGTCACATTAGCAGGGCCCCTTGGGTACCTATACGTCAGAAAACCCCCACAAGTGACCCCATTTTGGAATCTGCACCCCTCAAGGATTTTATTCAGGAGTATATTAAGCATTTTGAATCCACAGCTACTTCACCCAAAATGTTGCTGTAGCAACAATATTCTCACTTTTAGGCTATGTGGCCGTGATCCAGCAACACGGCGTCTAGTACACAGTGTCAGCCTTCCTGCAGAGATGTGAGTGTTGTCCACGGGAGAATGCAGCTGCCCATGCCCACGATTTGGGTTCAGGCTGCTGTGGACTTTAGCTCTATTCTACCTGCAGAGAGCACTCTCGTCTCCACAGCATAAATTGACATGCTGAGGCTCGGGAAGCTACGCCACCGGTCAGTTTATGCTGCGGAGAAAAGAAGCACAGTGGGCATGGGATCTCCAAAAATCCTTCCACTGTGCTTCTACTGCACAACGCAGCGTTATGGACGCAGGGAAAACACTCAGCGCCCAAACCACTGCAAAACCTGATTGTGGGCACACAGCCAAAAAAGCGTCAATGGATGAATGGATGTCAAATATATATAACGTCCCACCCCCGCCTGCATATTCTAAGCTGGCACCTTTAGTACCTTTCATGTGGCACTAAAGGGTGCCTAGCTTAGTATTTATCCAAAAAAAAAATGAAAAAAATGGCGTGGGGTCCCCCTATTTTTGATAACCAGTCAGGGTAAAGCAGACAGCTGTAGCCTGCAAACCACAGCTGGCAGCTTCATCTTGTCTGGTGATCAATTTGGAGGGCTCCCCAGGCTTTTTTTTTAATTTATAAATAAAGAATTAAAAAAAAAAAATAACGTGGGGTCCCCCCAAATTAGATCACCAGCCAAGGTGAAGCTGACAGCTGGGGTCTGGTATTCTCAGGGTGGGAAGAGCCATGGTTATTGGACTCTTCCCAGCCTAAAAATAGCAGGCCACAGCCGACCCAGAAGTGGTGCAACCATTAGATGCGCCAATCCTGGCGCTTCGCCCCAACTCATCCCGCGCCCTGGTGCGTTGGCAAACGGGGTAATAAATGGGGTTGATACCAGATGTGTAATGTCACCTGGCATCAAGCCCAGCAATTAGTGATGTCACGGCGTCTATCAGATACCAGACATAACTAATTGACAGTAAACAAAAGCAAAAAAAAAGACAAAACATTTTTTATTAGAAAAAACACTCCCCAAATCATTCCCTCGTTCACCAATTTAATCAAAAAATTTGAAAAAAAATGGGTCCGCAGAAATCCATTTGGACGTCCCACGTCGGCTCTGGACCTTCTAGAATATGGGGGCACGTTCAGGGAACGTATCCCCCATTTTCTAGGAGTGCAGACCCTCCATTTGCACTAAAATTCCAAACTGTACTTATTATAAAAATTTGAGATTTTTGGCAAAAAAATTGCAGTTTCTTGAGATACCCTGCCACGTTACGGCAAATCTCTTTGGGGCAGTCCTACACTAAAATATTTTTATAAAATGTGCCAGACAGCCTCACATATGAAATAGTAGAACTGCTCTTAGCAGCACTTACTTGGTCTTTTTCAATCCCGTACCCATGACTGAATCATGGCTGTGGGCGGGACAGGCCCAAGAAAATGCTGCATGTAAAGTAAACAGCCTGTGGACAGGGCCTGATGACTGAATGTGAACAGTCACCAACCGCCAAAATCTAGACAGGTGAAATATATCCCAAATTAGGGTACATAGCAAGGTGGGGGTCAGTCACCGACTAATTCAATGAAGAAAAAACAAAAAAGCCAGCACTAAATGTGCACTACAGCACTAAACATTCCAAACTGTACTTATAAAAATTTGAGATTTTTGGCAAAGTGTGAACACATGGCCTGACGTGTCCTGTACATACGTGGCCAGTTAAGAGCCCCAGTGTCCAGAAACGCTAATCGGGGGGACCGCTCAGTCTCACGTGTCCTACACACGTGGCCGACAGGGCGCTTAGCGGCGGTCTTCCGGTCAATGCTACCTGGGCACCACCCGACCTGACGTGTTCCCTGCACACGTGATCGGTGTAGTGCCAAAGGTACACCGAAACGCTAATGTGTCGCCCCTGCAGCGGTCGAACCGCTCGGATCTGGGGGTTGCTGCTGGGGTCTCACGGCCACTTCAAATGTAAAGGGGGTATTTACAGGGGATAAGAGTTTGTGACGCCACCTGTTGTTCGCGCGGTAAGGGGATGGAGTGGGGCAGCCAGCTGACGTTCCCTGCATGGGTAGGGGAGGCCCCGGGACTCTGGATGATGGTGGTGGTGTAGAGGAGCGTGGTGCAGATTGGAAGCAGGAGAGGACCGCATATTCAAGCGGTGCTGGTGGTGATGCGACCGCAAAGCAGACTCTGACTCAAAGGTAAACCAAGTCTCTGGGTGCCGCTGCCCTCTTGGGGGAGCTCGTTCAGGTGTCTGTCTCTTCTGGTACTGCCGAATGATCCGGAGCCTGCCTCCGTGCAGCCCGTTGGCTTAAAGCTGTCCGGGTCCCGCTCCTTACTTGTTGGTAGTGGAGCTGTGCTCTCAGGGGCTCACGCTTGGGATTTTTGCAGGCTGCATGGATTGGAAAGCCCTATCTCCCTTGTTGCGCTAGTTGAGTACATTTGATTATGCGCGTATAGCATAATATAACACAGATTTATGTGAATAACTTCTGAACTACAAATAGTTGATTTTTTTTGGCAAATATTCAGGATACTGCGATGTTCATTTTGAGTACTTGTGGTCCAGGGTACCTCTTTTCAAATTAAATTTATGTACGATTAAGTACATTTGATTATGCGCATATAGCATTATATAGCACAAAATTTCAAATTCATACAGAACCTTGAGACATTCATTTTGAGCACTTGTGGACCAGGGCACCTTGATCCAAATAAAAATTATGTATGATCAGTTGGTTTTGGAACAGTTGGTCACCATAGATGAATGAAAATCTAATAGCTAAAGTCTGACTGCAGACTAACTTGAATCTGGTCCTCAGCAGGGCAATGGAGGGCACTGTGTGGATGACATAGGATGTGTCAGGCGCGGTAGAGGCTAGATCGGAGTTGATTTTTTGAGGGGGGGGAGTGATTTCATGAAATCATGATGTCACCGGAAGGGGCGGGGCCTCATCAGTGCCGTGCAGATCTGTGGGCGGGAAGCAGCAGTGCTTGGGCTCCTCTGTGCAGAGCGGAGGATCCTGACCCTGAGGTGGAGAAGATTCAGCTTTCCCTCATTAGTTATAGCTCTGGGGTCTCAGCCTGGATGTTGGGGGCACAGAGCAGTGTCTCCTGTCACTACTGGGGGCTGCAGCTCGTGTATATCTCAGGGAATGTACTGAGGCTGCAGCACGGGGCTGTGGAGGCTTCAATAAGGTAAGTGTCTTATGGGGGGTTACACGGAGCAGGGGGTGATGCTGTGGAGGTTTCATAAGGAATGTGGGGGTTACTCTAGGCAGGAGGCGACGCTGCATGTTTGGGGGGGCTTGCAGGAGGCAATGTGGAACATTTAGGGCAGCTCGCACTTGCCACGGAGCGACTGCATGTTTGGGGTGGACTCGCACTGGACAGGGGGTGAAGCTGCACGTTTGGGGGGGCTGGCACTGGGCAGTGAGCGACGCTGCACGTTTGGGGGGGCTGGCACTGGGCAGTGAGCGACGCTGCACGTTTGGGGGCTGGCACTGGGCAGTGAGCGACGCTGCACGTTTGGGGGCTGGCACTGGGCAGTGAGCGACGCTGCACGTTTGGGGGGGGGGGGGGGGGGCTGGCACTGGGCAGTGAGTGACGCTGCACGTTTGGGGGGGGGGGCTGACACTGGGCAGTGAGCGACGCTAAACGTTTGGGGGGGCTCGCACTGGCCGGGGGGCGACGTTGCACGTTTGCGGGGCTCGCACTCTCCAGGGGGTGACGCTGCACGTTTGGGGGGCTCGCAGTGGCCAGGGGGTGACGCTGCATGTTTGCGGAGCTCGCACTGGCAAGGGGGTGACGCTGCATGTTTGCGGGGCTCGCACTGGCAAGGGGGTGACGCTGCATGTTTGGGGGGGCTCGCACTGGCCAGGAGGTGACGCTGCATGTTTGGGGGGCTTGCAGGGGGTGACGCATGTTTGGGGGGCTCGCAGTGGCCAGGGGGTGACGCTGCATGTTTGGGGGGGCTCGCAGTGGCCAGGGGGTGACGCTGCATGTTTGGGGGGGCTCGCAGTGGCCAGGGGGTGACGCTGCATGTTTGGGGGGGCTCGCAGTGGCCAGGGGGTGACGCTGCATGTTTGGGGGGCTCGCAGTGGCCAGGGGGTGACGCTGCATGTTTGGGGGGCTCGCAGTGGCCAGGGGGTGACGCTGCATGTTTGGGGGGCTCGCAGTGGCCAGGGGGTGACGCTGCATGTTTGGAGGGCTTGCAGGGGGTGAAGCATGTTTGCGGGGCTCGCACTGGCCAGGGGGTGACGCTGCATGTTTGCGGGGCTCGCACTGGCCAGGGGGTGACGCTGCATGTTTGGGGGGCTCGCACTGGCCAGGGGGTGACGCTGCATGTTTGGGGGGCTCGCACTGGCCAGGGGGTGACGCTGCATGTTTGGGGGGCTCGCACTGGCCAGGGGGTGACGCTGCATGTTTGGGGGGCTCGCACTGGCCAGGGGGTGACGCTGCATGTTTGGGGGGCTCGCACTGGCCAGGGGGTGACGCTGCATGTTTGGGGGGCTCGCACTGGCCAGGGGGTGACGCTGCATGTTTGGGGGGCTCGCACTGGCCAGGGGGTGACGCTGCATGTTTGGGGGGCTCGCACTGGCCAGGGGGTGACGCTGCATGTTTGGGGGGCTCGCACTGGCCAGGGGGTGACGCTGCATGTTTGGGGGGCTCGCACTGGCCAGGGGGTGACGCTGCATGTTTGGGGGGCTCGCACTGGCCAGGGGGTGACGCTGCATGTTTGGGGGGCTCGCACTGGCCAGGGGGTGACGCTGCATGTTTGGGGGGCTCGCACTGGCCAGGGGGTGACGCTGCATGTTTGGGGGGCTCGCACTGGCCAGGGGGTGACGCTGCATGTTTGGGGGGCTCGCACTGGCCAGGGGGGTGACGCTGCATGTTTGGGGGGCTCGCACTGGCCAGGGGGTGACGCTGCATGCTTGGGGGGCTCGCACTGGCCAGGGGGTGACGCTGCATGCTTGGGGGGCTCGCACTGGCCAGGGGGTGACGCTGCATGCTTGGGGGGCTCGCACTGGCCAGGGGGTGACGCTGCATGCTTGGGGGGCTCGCACTGGCCAGGGGGGTGACGCTGCATGCTTGGGGGGCTCGCACTGGCCAGGGGGTGACGCTGCATGCTTGGGGGGCTCGCACTGGCCAGGGGGTGACGCTGCATGCTTGGGGGGCTCGCACTGGCCAGGGGGTGACGCTGCATGCTTGGGGGGCTCGCACTGGCCAGGGGGGTGACGCTGCATGCTTGGGGGGCTCGCACTGGCCAGGGGGTGACGCTGCATGCTTGGGGGGCTCGCACTGGCCAGGGGGGTGACGCTGCATGCTTGGGGGGGCTCGCACTGGCCAGGGGGTGACGCTGCATGCTTGGGGGGCTCGCACTGGCCAGGGGGTGACGCTGCATGCTTGGGGGGCTCGCACTGGCCAGGGGGTGACGCTGCATGCTTGGGGGGCTCGCACTGGCCAGGGGGTGACGCTGCATGCTTGGGGGGCTCGCACTGGCCAGGGGGTGACGCTGCATGCTTGGGGGGCTCGCACTGGCCAGGGGGTGACGCTGCATGCTTGGGGGGCTCGCACTGGCCAGGGGGTGACGCTGCATGCTTGGGGGGCTCGCACTGGCCAGGGGGTGACGCTGCATGCTTGGGGGGCTCGCACTGGCCAGGGGGTGACGCTGCATGCTTGGGGGGCTCGCACTGGCCAGGGGGTGACGCTGCATGCTTGGGGGGCTCGCACTGGCCAGGGGGGTGACGCTGCATGCTTGGGGGGCTCGCACTGGCCAGGGGGGTGACGCTGCATGCTTGGGGGGCTCGCACTGGCCAGGGGGGTGACGCTGCATGCTTGGGGGGCTCGCACTGGCCAGGGGGTGACGCTGCATGCTTGGGGGGCTCGCACTGGCCAGGGGGTGACGCTGCATGCTTGGGGGGCTCGCACTGGCCAGGGGGTGACGCTGCATGCTTGGGGGGCTCGCACTGGCCAGGGGGTGACGCTGCATGCTTGGGGGGCTCGCACTGGCCAGGGGGTGACGCTGCATGCTTGGGGGGCTCGCACTGGCCAGGGGGTGACGCTGCATGCTTGGGGGGCTCGCACTGGCCAGGGGGTGACGCTGCATGCTTGGGGGGGCTCGCACTGGCCAGGGGGGTGACGCTGCATGCTTGGGGGGCTCGCACTGGCCAGGGGGTGACGCTGCATGCTTGGGGGGCTCGCACTGGCCAGGGGGTGACGCTGCATGCTTGGGGGGCTCGCACTGGCCAGGGGGGTGACGCTGCATGCTTGGGGGGCTCGCACTGGCCAGGGGGTGACGCTGCATGCTTGGGGGGCTCGCACTGGCCAGGGGGTGACGCTGCATGCTTGGGGGGCTCGCACTGGCCAGGGGGGTGACGCTGCATGCTTGGGGGGCTCGCACTGGCCAGGGGGTGACGCTGCATGCTTGGGGGGCTCGCACTGGCCAGGGGGTGACGCTGCATGCTTGGGGGGCTCGCACTGGCCAGGGGGGTGACGCTGCATGCTTGGGGGGCTCGCACTGGCCAGGGGGGTGACGCTGCATGCTTGGGGGGCTCGCACTGGCCAGGGGGGTGACGCTGCATGCTTGGGGGGCTCGCACTGGCCAGGGGGGTGACGCTGCATGCTTGGGGGGCTCGCACTGGCCAGGGGGGTGACGCTGCATGCTTGGGGGGCTCGCACTGGCCAGGGGGGTGACGCTGCATGCTTGGGGGGGCTCGCACTGGCCAGGGGGTGACGCTGCATGCTTGGGGGGCTCGCACTGGCCAGGGGGGTGACGCTGCATGCTTGGGGGGCTCGCACTGGCCAGGGGGTGACGCTGCATGCTTGGGGGGCTCGCACTGGCCAGGGGGTGACGCTGCATGCTTGGGGGGCTCGCACTGGCCAGGGGGTGACGCTGCATGCTTGGGGGGCTCGCACTGGCCAGGGGGTGACGCTGCATGCTTGGGGGGCTCGCACTGGCCAGGGGGTGACGCTGCATGCTTGGGGGGCTCGCACTGGCCAGGGGGTGACGCTGCATGCTTGGGGGGCTCGCACTGGCCAGGGGGTGACGCTGCATGCTTGGGGGGCTCGCACTGGCCAGGGGGTGACGCTGCATGCTTGGGGGGCTCGCACTGGCCAGGGGGGTGACGCTGCATGCTTGGGGGGCTCGCACTGGCCAGGGGGTGACGCTGCATGTTTGGGGGGCTCGCACTGGCCAGGGGGTGACGCTGCATGTTTGGGGGGCTCGCACTGGCCAGGGGGTGACGCTGCATGTTTGGGGGGCTCGCACTGGCCAGGGGGCGACGCTGCATGTTTGGGGGGCTCGCACTGGCCAGGGGGCGACGCTGCATGTTTGGGGGGCTCGCACTGGCCAGGGGGCGACGCTGCATGTTTGGGGGGCTCGCACTGGCCAGGGGGCGACGCTGCATGTTTGGGGGGCTCGCACTGGCCAGGGGGCGACGCTGCATGTTTGGGGGGCTCGCACTGGCCAGGGGGCGACGCTGCATGTTTGGGGGGCTCGCACTGAGCAGGGGGCGGCGGTGCACGTCTGTGGGGGGGCTCGCGGAGGGCGACGCTGCACGTCTGTGGGGGGGGCTCGCGGAGGGCGACGCTGCACGTCTGTGGGGGGGGCTCGCGGAGGGCGACGCTGCACGTCTGTGGGGGGGGCTCGCGGAGGGCGACGCTGCACGTCTGTGGGGGGGGGCTCGCGGAGGGCGACGCTGCACGTCTGTGGGGGGGCTCGCGGAGGGCGACGCTGCACGTCTGTGGGGGGGCTCGCGGAGGGCGACGCTGCACGTCTGTGGGGGGGGGCTCGCGGAGGGCGACGCTGCACGTCTGTGGGGGGGCTCGCGGAGGGCGACGCTGCACGTCTGTGCGGGGGGGGGGCTCGCGAAGGGCGACGCTGCACGTCTGTGCGGGGGGGGCTCGCGAAGGGCGACGCTGCACGTCTGTGCGGGGGGGGCTCGCGAAGGGCGACGCTGCACGTCTGTGGAGGGCGACGCTTCTCTCGGGGCAGCGGTGCGTGTTGCGGGGCAGTGTTGCGGGGCAGCGGTGCGTGTTGCGGGGCAGCGGTGCGTGTTGCGGGGCAGCGGTGCGTGTTGCGGGGGCTCTCGCGGGGCAGCGGTGCGTGTTGCGGGGGCTCTCGCGGGGCAGCGGTGCGTGTTGCGGGGTCTCTCGCTGGGCAGCGGTGCGTGTTGCGGGGTCTCTCGCTGGGCAGCGGTGCGTGTTGCGGGGTCTCTCGCTGGGCAGCGGTGCGTGTTGCGGGGGCTCTCGCGGGGCAGCGGTGCGGGGGCTCTCGCGGGGCAGCGGTGCGGGGGGCTCTCGCTGGGCAGCGGGGCGCGTTGCGGGGGCTCTCACTGCCCAGCGAGAGCCCCCCGCTGGCCAGCGAGAGCCCTTGCATAAGAGGATCAGGGGCTGCTAAAAACAGAAAATAAACTGTCAGCAAGATCTGAACAGCCCCTCCCCGACGTGCAGCCTCTCCCTGCGAGCCCCCCCAACATGCAACGTTGCCCCCTGCTTAGTGCACCCTGCAAGCCCCCCCAAAGTGCAACTCTGCCCCCTGCCCAGAGCGAGCCCCCCCAGACGTGCAGCGTCGCCCCCTGCCCAGTGCATCGCCCCCTGCAAGCCCCCCCAAATGTGCAGCCCCCTGTCCAGTGCGAGCCCCCCCCAACGCTCCACCCCCTGCTGCCCAGCGAGTGCCCCCGGGGGGCGCGATGCGGGGGCTCTTGCGTGGCGGGGGAGGCTCGCTGGGCAGCGGGGGGCGGCGTGTTGGGGGGGGGCTCGTGGGGAAGCGCGTTTGGGAGGTTCGCACTGGACAGGGGGCTATACTGCACATTTGGGGGGGCTTGCAGGGGGCGATGCACGTTTGGGAGGCTCGCAGGGGGCGACGCTCCATGTTTGGTGGGGCTCGCAGGGAGAGGATGCACATTTTAGTGGGGCTCGCACTAGGTAGGGTGTGACGCCGAACTTTTGGTGGCTTGCAGGGTGCGCTAGGTAGGGGGCAACGTTGCACGTTGGGGGGGGGGCTCGTGCTGGGCAGGGGGCTGTGTTGCACGTTGGGGGTGCTGGGCAGGGGGCTGTGTTGCACGTTGGTGGTGCTCGAGCTGGGCATGGGGCAGTGTTGCACGTTGCGGGGGGGGGGGGGCTCGCAGGGAGAGAGACTGCACGTCGGGGGGGGACTCACAGGGAGAGAGACTGCACGTCGGGGGGGGACTCACAGGGAGAGAGACTGCACGTCGGGGGGGGGCTCACAGGGAGAGAGTCTGCACGTCGGGGGGGGGGGCTCACAGGGAGAGAGTCTGCACGTCGGGGGGGGGGGCTCACAGGGAGAGAGTCTGCACGTCGGGGGGGGGGCTCACAGGGAGAGAGTCTGCACGTCGGGGGGAGGGTCACAGGGGGAGAGGCTGCACGTCGGGGGGAGGGTCACAGGGGGAGAGGCTGCACGTCGGGGGGAGGGTCACAGGGGGAGAGGCTGCACGTCGGGGGGAGGGTCACAGGGGGAGAGGCTGCACGTCGGGGGGAGGGTCACAGGGGGAGAGGCTGCACGTCGGGGGGGGTCGCAGGGGGGGAGGCTGCACGTCGGGGGGGGGGTCGCAGGGGGAGAGGCTGCACGTCGGGGGGGGGTCGCAGGGGGGGAGGCTGCACGTCGGGGGGGGGGTCGCAGGGGGAGAGGCAGCACGTGGGGGGGGTTGCAGGGGGAGAGGCAGCACGTCGGGGGGGGTTGCAGGGGGAGAGGCAGCACGTCGGGGGGGGGGTTTTGCAGGGGGAGAGGCTGCACGTCGGGGGGGGCTCGCGGAGGGCGACGCTGCACGTTTGGGGGGGCTCTCGCGGGGCAGCGGTGTGTGTTGTGGGGGGGCTCTCGCGGGGCAGCGGTGCGTGTTGTGGGGGGCTCTCGCGGGGCAGCGGTGCGTGTTGCGGGGGCTCTCGCGGGGCAGCGGTGCGTGTTGCGGGGGCTCTCGCGGTGCAGCGGTGCGTGTTGCGGGGGCTCTCGCGGGGCAGCGGTGCGTGTTGCGGGGGCTCTCGCGGGGCAGCGGTGCGTGTTGCGGGGGCTCTCGCGGGGCAGCGGTGCGTGTTGCGGGGGCTCTCGCGGGGCAGCGGTGCGTGTTGCGGGGGCTCTCGCGGGGCAGCGGTGCGTGTTGCGGGGGCTCTCGCGGGGCAGCGGTGCGTGTTGCGGGGGCTCTCGCGGGGCAGCGGTGCGTGTTGCGGGGGCTCTCGCGGGGCAGCGGTGCGTGTTGCGGGGGCTCTCGCGGGGCAGCGGTGCGTGTTGCGGGGGCTCTCGCGGGGCAGCGGTGCGTGTTGCGGGGGCTCTCGCGGGGCAGCGGTGCGTGTTGCGGGGGCTCTCGCGGGGCAGCGGTGCGTGTTGCGGGGGCTCTCGCGGGGCAGCGGTGCGTGTTGCGGGGGCTCTCGCGGGGCAGCGGTGCGTGTTGCGGGGGCTCTCGCGGGGCAGCGGTGCGTGTTGCGGGGGCTCTCGCGGGGCAGCGGTGCGTGTTGCGGGGGCTCTCGCGGGGCAGCGGTGCGTGTTGCGGGGGCTCTCGCGGGGCAGCGGTGCGTGTTGCGGGGGCTCTCGCGGGGCAGCGGTGCGTGTTGCGGGGGCTCTCGCGGGGCAGCGGTGCGTGTTGCGGGGGCTCTCGCGGGGCAGCGGTGCGTGTTGCGGGGGCTCTCGCGGGGCAGCGGTGCGTGTTGCGGGGGCTCTCGCGGGGCAGCGGTGCGTGTTGCGGGGGCTCTCGCGGGGCAGCGGGGCGTGTTGCGGGGGCTCTCGCTGCCCAGCGAGAGCCCCCGCAGCGCCCCCCGCAGCGCCCCCCGCTGCCCAGCGAGAGCCCCCCGCTGCCCAGCGAGAGCCCCCCGCTGCCCAGCGAGAGCCCCCCGCTGCCCAGCGAGAGCCCTTGCATAAGAGGATCAGGGGCTGCTAAAAACAGAAAATAAACTGTCAGCAAGATCTGAACAGCCCCTCCCCGACGTGCAGCCTCTCCCTGCGAGCCCCCCCAACATGCAACGTTGCCCCCTGCTTAGTGCACCCTGCAAGCCCCCCCAAAGTGCAACACTGCCCCCTGCCCAGAGCGAGCCCCCCCAGACGTGCAGCGTCGCCCCCTGCCCAGTTCGAGCTTCCCAAACGTGCATCACCCCCTGCAAGCCCCCCCAAATGTGCAGCCCCCTGTCCAGTGCGAGCCCCCCCCCCCCCCCCCAACGCTCCACCCCCTGCTGCCCAGCGAGTGCCCCCGGGGGCTCTCGCTGGGCAGGGGGGGGGGCGCGATGCGGGGGCTCTTGCGTGGCGGGGGAGGCTCGCTGGGCAGCGGGGGGCGGCGCGTTGGGGGGGGCTCGTGGGGAAGCGCGTTTGGGAGGTTCGCACTGGACAGGGGGCTATACTGCACATTTGGGGGGGCTTGCAGGGGGCGATGCACGTTTGGGAGGCTCGCAGGGGGCAACGCTCCATGTTTGGTGGGGCTCGCAGGGAGAGGATGCACATTTTAGTGGGGCTCGCACTAGGTAGCGTGTGACGCCGAACTTTTGGTGGCTTGCAGGGTGCACTAGGTAGGGGGCAACGTTGCACGTTGGGGGGGGCTCGTGCTGGGCAGGGGGCTGTGTTGCACGTTGGGGGTGCTGGGCAGGGGGCTGTGTTGCACGTTGGGGGTGCTCGAGCTGGGCATGGGGCAGTGTTGCACGTTGCGGGGGGGGGGCTCGCAGGGAGAGAGACTGCACGTCGGGGGGGCTCGCAGGGAGAGAGACTGCACGTCGGGGGGGGTCTCACAGGGAGAGAGACTGCACGTCGGGGGGAGGGTCACAGGGAGAGAGACTGCACGTCGGGGGGAGGGTCACAGGGAGAGAGACTGCACGTCGGGGGGAGGGTCACAGGGAGAGAGGCTGCACGTCGGGGGGAGGGTCACAGGGAGAGAGGCTGCACGTCGGGGGGGGGGTCGCAGGGGGAGAGGCTGCACGTCGGGGGGGGTCGCAGGGGGAGAGGCTGCACGTCGGGGGGGGTCGCAGGGGGAGAGGCTGCACGTCGGGGGGGGGGGGGTCGGGGTCGCCGGGGGAGAGGCTGCACGTCGGGGGGGCGTGTCGCCGGGGGAGAGGCTGCACGTCGGGGGGGGGGGCTTGCAGGGCGTGCTGAGCAGGGGGCCGTGTTGCATGTTGGGGAGGAGGGCTCGCACAGGGAACTGTGTTATTAATCTTTTCCCTTTGTTTTTCAAATACAGTTTGTGACTACTGGCATCTGGGTGTAATTGCCCCCCGTCGTCCCACCTTAGAGACTGAGAGAACAGTGTGGTCTAATGCACATCCTCCTCCTGTGTCCTCCAATGTATTCAACAAGAGGATTTTTATGGTAAATGGAGAAATATAATTTTTACATCTAAAACGCACGGGACTCGGATACAAAAGATTTTTTTTCTTTCATTGTTGCCGATGTCCAACATGGCTTTATTCTACGTATTGATTTGTAAAGTTGATTGTTACAGTGTATATTTGTATCCCCGACCTACTGTCTCCCCCTCCCTAATTACCCTGTAGACTGTAAGCCCCTGAGAGCAGGGTCTGCGCCCCTCTGTACCAGTCTGTAAGTGTTATATATTTGTATCCCCGACCTTCTGTCTCCTCCCCATTACCCTGTAGACTGTAAGCCCCTGAGGGCAGGGTCCGCTCCCCTCTGTACCCGTCTGTCAGGATTGGTTTATTCACTGTAATTTATATCTATTTTGTGTGTTACCCGTTCCCATGTACAGCATGGAATGAATGTTCTCTATAAAAATAAAACTGTATAAATATTTCTCCTTTTTGTTAGAATTATTGATACTTGTTTTAATAAAACTGTTCTAGACGTATGGGCTGAATGTTCATTTCTATAATGATAAAGCTCGGTGTGACATTAGTGATCAGTCACTGCCAGTTGGATCTGTATCGGGCTGTGGTCACACATTGCTGTAGGTAATTTCCAGTCCTCGCATATTGACCCACAGTAAATTGTTCAGATCTCGCTGACAATGTATTTTCTGTCTTTAGCAGCCCCTGATCCTCTTATGCCCCACATATATTAGGCCCCAGTCCTGTTTCTCGGTGTTTCCCTCTTTTTGTGGCAGCATAACTCCATGAGGCTCACACCGCCTGATTCAGGTCGTTTGGGGCGAAACCTTCTTTTTTTTTTATTTAAAGGGATGTAAGTCGCTGAGGGTCTGAAGCTGGTGCCACCGCTGTTCCATAGGACAGGCTCTGGCAGAGGTCACACTACATATTTTACAGAGGAGTAACAATATGCCTTAGAAAGTTTGAGAAGTATTTTTAGCCTCTGAGGAGAAAATCATAATTTGAAACAACACAAAACAATAGTACATACAGTAGATGGGTATCCATAAGGCCCCTTTCAGATGTCCATGTTTAAACAGTTGCAAGTCACACGTGCCGGTATGGTCGTCCGTGTTGTATCGGTAAAAAAAGTAAGACACTGAAATTAATGGGGTTTTGTTTGTTTTTTTTGTAAAGCCTGAAAAATTATAAATACATTTATAAAGATTAAATAGAACAGATAGAATAGTGATATAGAGATAGTTAGCTTGACCAGCTGTTTTACACTATTTTTATTTTGTAATTTAAAAAAATAAATGACGCGGGGTCCCCCCAATTTTCATGTCTAGAGCACAGGAACAGCAGCAGCTACAGGCATCCCGCAGTTGTCTGCTGTACCTTGGCTGGTTATGAAAAATAGTGTGGATCCCATGCTTATTTTTCAAATTTTTAGATTTAAAAAAAAAATGTGGGGTCCCCTCCATTTTACTAAAAAACAGCCATGGTACAGCAGACAACTGGGGGATATTATTAGGGTGGAAAGGGCCATGGTTATTTGGCCCTTTCCAGCCTTAGGGCTCATGCGCACGTTGCGTACTTACATGCATTTACGCTGTGTTTAGCACTGCATCGTAATTGCATGCGTCCTGTGTTCACTGCCCAATCTATGTAGATTGGGCATGAGACGTGCGCACATTGCTTTTTTTTGAACACAGCGATTTGGATGCTAAAATTTTGACCCAAATCCGTGCGTTCATAAAAGCAGCATGTCAATTATTCCGTGTGCTATGGATGCAGCTCCCGCTCTGTCTATGGTGGGGGCAGCATCCCGAGCGCATGAAATCGGCTTTTTTTAACAAAAAAATGGCGTACATTATGCAGTGTTTCTGCAGCGATTTGAAGCGCACATGTGCTGTCAAATCACTGCAGAATATTCAGCAGTTACGTGCGCATGAGCCCTTACAATAGCAGCCCACAGACGCCTGAAAAGTGGAACATCCATTAGAGGCGCTAATTCTGGTGCTGGACTCTGCTCTTCCCGTTGCGCTGGTGTGATAGCAAATGGGGTAATATATGTAGGGTTGATGCCAGCTCCAGCTGGTATCAAGCCTTGGTATTAGTAATGGGTGGCATCTAGCAGACACTGCCATTAGTAATCCAGTAGTTGAAATAAGAATAACAAAGTTTTTATTTGAACAAACAAACTCTGACTCGGCCCTCATTCACCAATTTATTTGATTTTTATAAAAGAAAATTCCGCCGTAATCCATGGTGAGGTCCCATGACATTCCCCAAAAACAAACCTCAAAAGACATAAAAAGAATCATTCAATAAATAAAGACGAGACACCCTCTTTTCCAATTTATTTCTCTAGCAAAGCCCTAATCCTGGTCTGCCGAAATCCAATTGGGGCGGCCATGTCGATCCTATACTGCTGTCACATTCAATGGAGAACCGATCGTTCCTCATTGATTGTGGGAGCGCACACACACTGCTGTGTATGCTTCCGTTCGGTGACCTGCATCTCATAAGGTGAGCTCAGGTCACTGCAGGGACGACTTCAGCAGTATGTGTGCGGGTGTGGCAGTGATGTCACGGGTTAATCGGAGTTCACAATGAACTCGAATGACATCCTGATGATACCCCTGTGACATCCGCGGTGTTGTGGGTGTCACGGCAGTAACGTCATGGGTTCATCTGAGTACCCAATGAACTTTGATGAACCCGTGAAGTCACTGTCACTACACCCACATTAGCGTGGGTGTCGTGAGGATATCATCAGAGTTCCTTGGATACTCACATGTCCCCAGCGATGCTGTCCCTGGCACTAGTGTCTCTGGTGGTGCTGCTTCCAGGTCCTCTGTGCAGTGCATATTCATTGAGTATAATGAGCGGGGATCAGAAGCAAGTGACAGCAGGGCTGGAGACAAGGGAGCATAAAAAAATAATTTTATTTCATAGACACGTATTTTCTCCTGTACGGGTCATACGGATCACATCAGTGTGTGACACCCATGCTGCTGGAGAAAAAACTGACATGTCTGCGTGCAGGGAAATGTGGGGCCACACGGTCCATGTAAAAACATGCATGTGTGAGGAACACCATAGAATAACATGAGTACGTGTGGCATCCGTGTTAAAAATGGATGTCACACATACCTGAACCGTATGGATAAAAATTCCCTGTTTTCTAATCAGTGCGGGTTCCAGTGATCGGACACTGATCAGCAGGTGATCACCTTGCCCATGGAGAGGTGATAACTTGTTTTCACTAAACAATCCCTTTAAGGCCTGTAAACAATCCCTACAATCATTTGGCCGACAGCTCTCTCCTATCACATACAGGAGTGCTCGGCCAAATGTTCTTGTGTTCTCTCTCTGAGAGCTGATGTCGCCTCCTCTGGGGGTGGATTATCTTTCAAGAGATCAAAAGCATCAACAAGTGGAATTCAAACACGCTGATTCCTTCCCTCCCTTTACATCCATTCTCAAGGTAAGTCAGATAGCCCTGTGTATGGGAGCCTTCATGTAATCTGTATAAGGGCTTGTTCAAACATCTATGAATGTCAGTACAATCTAGGAACACAATGCATGGACTGGGTGAGGCCGTCCTTATAGACAGTACTGTGAGCTCA
Organism: Anomaloglossus baeobatrachus; assembly: GCF_048569485.1. Taxonomy (NCBI): domain Eukaryota; kingdom Metazoa; phylum Chordata; class Amphibia; order Anura; family Aromobatidae; genus Anomaloglossus; species Anomaloglossus baeobatrachus. The sequence continues at coordinate 502,097,109 of NC_134357.1, forward strand.
GAAATCATGGACCTTAGTGCAACAACTGCGATCTACTCACCTCTGTAGTGAGATAGAATGGAGTTACTGTTCAGAGGGTTTTCCTTAGGCCAGAGTCACACTAGCATAAGGCATCGGATGAGGTATGCTAATGGCACTTGGATCAGGTTCTGCTGTGAGTGTGAGTCGAGTGTCATTATACAGTGATTGGATCACAGGTGTAGGGGAGAGGGAGGGATTAATCTCCATCTTCTCCATTAGTTGTCTCTGCGTGTATCCAGATGTCATCCGAGGGCAGTGCGATGTTTCACACGCACCCATAGACTTGCATGAGTGCAAGTGAGTCCAGACTCCCTGCAATCGCAATATGCTGCCATTTTTCCTCAGTCCGATTGTGACTAAGACCCGCAACACACATCCGTTTTTTTTGTACGTGTGCGGTACGTATTTGCACGTACCGGAGACACGGAGACCAATGTTATTCAATGGTAGATGGCGCACACACGTAAAATCACACGGAATGTGTGTCCGTGTGGTAAGTACGTGTGTGCGCTTTTCTACACGGACAACATGTCCGTTTTTGGCCGGCAGCCGCAGGCACGGACTCGCTGTAGTCTATGGGTCTGTGCCTGCACGTACTGCACACGGAGTATGTCCGTGTTCAGCACGTATCGTCCGTGTCCGTTTTTAATCACAAAATCTGAAACACTTGTTACCAATCTATCAGGTCAATTGATGGCAAACAAAAACACCAGGATCTCATGATGAATGATTAACAACGTTAATTGGGTAAGAATGCGGGCCTTTAAAAACGGACAGCACACGTATGTATTTTATGTCAATACGGACATTCCACACGCACACACGGCTTGCATACGCCATCACATGGATGCCATACGTACCGGAGAAACGCCCCCAAAAAACGGAACACGGACCCGAAAAACGGACCGTGTCACATGGACGTTTTTTTTTGCGGAAGTGTGTTTTAGGCCTAAAGAAAAGATCGCAAATCTGAGCTGCATCATTGTCTAACATGAAGCCGAGTGCAATGCGAGATTTTGTCAAGTCGTACGCCAGTGTGACTCTGGCCTTATAGACAATACAGTGCCCAGAAATCATGAACCTCAGTGCAACAACTGCGATCTAGTCATCTCTGTACTGAGCAGTGCTGTAACTAGAGTTTGATGGGCCACACTGCAAAGTTTGGACCTGCCCCCGCCCCCGCCCCCCCCAACACAGACACACGGGGTACGGAATAATGCACCGACACTCGGGGTATGGGATAATGACACCAACATTTTCCTTTCGTCACGACAGCACCCACGAGAGAGGGATCCGCCCCCTTCAGGACAGGAAACCTACAGATAAAAAAGGGGCGGTCCCCCTCCCTCATCAGTTGGTTTCCTGTCCTGCATGGAGAGGAACCTACAGTACCTGGGTCCGGTTGAGTCCGTGCGGTCTCCGAGGGAACGGCGGAGCTCAGGGTCCAGAAGCACGGTCGGTGGAGCTCCCCTCGTGGACTCCGTCCTCCGGTGCACCTCGTCCTCTTTCCTTTGGTCCGGCTTTGCCTCCAGGAAAATGACGCCTGCACATGCGCGTGCCTGCTTCTTCCGGGTTGCTCTGCTCGTACGCGGCAGGGGGGGCCCTGCCGCGTCAGCGCACGCTCTCTGCTGCCGTGACCCGGAAGTGCACAGGAGCGCTTCCGGGGGAGTGGACCGGGAAGGTTCCTGGTGAAGCCCGTGGACCTCTCCTTCCTGAGCCGGACGCAGCATGGTCGGTAAGTTGCTGTCTGTCGCCGGCAGTGCACGGAGGCCGGCACCTCTCCCTGTGTCGCGGGCTGCGCCTTCCGGCTGCACGGCGTGTGCGATGTGTCCGGGGCCGCGTCCGCGCTCTGTCTCCTCGGCGGTGCCCGGCAGTGCACGGAGGATCATCACAGGGTCTCTGCCTGCCCTTCCCCCTGCCGCCCGTCCGGGGTCGGTGCGTTGCTTCAGGCCCGGGTGCGGGCCTTTGGAGCTGGATTCTGCCGCATGGACAGCGGCTGGGCCTCCTGGCCCCTGTGGCCCCTGTGGTCTCCTGGCCTCTGGGCCTTTCTGGCCTCTGTGGCCCTGCCTCTGTGGACTCCGGGCCCCTGTGGACTCCGGGCCCCTGTGGCCTCAGTGGACTCCTAGCCCCTGTGGCCGCTGTGGACTCCTGGCCCCTGTGGCCTCTGTGGACTCCTGGCCCCTGTGGACTCCTGGCCCCTGTGGCCTCTGTGGACTCCGGGCCCCTGTGGCCTCAGTGGACTCCTGGCCCCTGTGGCCGCTGTGGACTCCTGGCCCCTGTGGCCTCTGTGGACTCCTGGCCCCTGTGGCCTCTGTGGACTCCTGGCCTCTGTGGACTCCTGGCCCCTGTGGCCTCTGTGGGCTCCTGGCCCCTGTGGCCTCTGTGGGCTCCGGGCCCCTGTGGCCTCTGTGGGCTCCGGGCCCCTGTGGCCTCTGTGGGCTCCGGGCCCCTGTGGCCTCTGTGGGCTCCGGGCCCCTGTGGCCTCTGTGGGCTCCGGGTCCCTGTGGCCTCCGGGCCTCTGTGTATCCTGGCCCCTGTGGCCTGTGTGTGTCCTCCTGGCCTCTGTGGCCTGTGTGTGTCCTCCGGGCCTCTGAGCCTTCTGGCCTCTGCGGCCTCTGAGCCTTCTGGCCTCTGCGGCCTCTGAGCCTTCTGGCCTCTGCGGCCTCTGAGCCTTCTGGCCTCTGCGGCCTCTGAGCCTTCTGGCCTCTGCGGCCTCTGAGCCTTCTGGCCTCTGCGGCCTCTGAGCCTTCTGGCCTCTGCGGCCTCTGAGCCTTCTGGCCTCTGCGGCCTCTGAGCCTTCTGGCCTCTGCGGCCTCTGAGCCTTCTGGCCTCTGCGGCCTCTGAGCCTTCTGGCCTCTGCGGCCTCTGAGCCTTCTGGCCTCTGCGGCCTCTGAGCCTTCTGGCCTCTGCGGCCTCTGAGCCTTCTGGCCTCTGCGGCCTCTGAGCCTTCTGGCCTCTGCGGCCTCTGAGCCTTCTGGCCTCTGCGGCCTCTGAGCCTTCTGGCCTCTGCGGCCTCTGAGCCTTCTGGCCTCTGCGGCCTCTGAGCCTTCTGGCCTCTGCGGCCTCTGAGCCTTCTGGCCTCTGCGGCCTCTGAGCCTTCTGGCCTCTGCGGCCTCTGAGCCTTCTGGCCTCTGCGGCCTCTGAGCCTTCTGGCCTCTGCGGCCTCTGAGCCTTCTGGCCTCTGCGGCCTCTGAGCCTTCTGGCCTCTGCGGCCTCTGAGCCTTCTGGCCTCTGCGGCCTCTGAGCCTTCTGGCCTCTGCGGCCTCTGAGCCTTCTGGCCTCTGCGGCCTCTGAGCCTTCTGGCCTCTGCGGCCTCTGAGCCTTCTGGCCTCTGCGGCCTCTGAGCCTTCTGGCCTCTGCGGCCTCTGAGCCTTCTGGCCTCTGCGGCCTCTGAGCCTTCTGGCCTCTGCGGCCTCTGAGCCTTCTGGCCTCTGCGGCCTCTGAGCCTCCTGGCCTCTGCGGCCTCTGAGCCTCCTGGCCTCTGCGGCCTCTGAGCCTCCTGGCCTCTGCGGCCTCTGAGCCTCTTGGCCTCTGCGGCCTCTGGGCCTCTGCGGCCTCTGGGCCTCTGGGCCTCTGCGGCCTCTGGGCCTCTGGGCCTCTGCGGCCTCTGAGCCTCCTGGCCTCTGCGGCCTCTGAGCCTCCTGGCCTCTGCGGCCTCTGAGCCTCCTGGCCTCTGCGGCCTCTGAGCCTCTTGGCCTCTGCGGCCTCTGCGGCCTCTGCGGCCTCTGCGGCCTCTGAGGCCTCTGGGCCTCTGCGGCCTCTGGGCCTCTGCGGCCTCTGCGCCTCTGCGCCTCTGCGCCTCTGCGCCTCTGCGCCTCTGCGCCTCTTGGCCTCTTGGCCTCTGCGGCCTCTGCGGCCTCTGCGGCCTCTGGGCCTCTTGGCTTCTGTGGACTCTGGACCTCCTGGCCTCTGTAGCCTCTGGGCCTCTGTGGCCTCTGGGCCTCCTGGCCTCTGTGGCCTCTGGGCCTCCTGGCCTCTGTGGCCTCTGTGACCTCTGGCCCTCCTGGCTTCTGGGCCTCCTGGCCTTTGCGCCTCCTGGTTTTGGGTCTCTGAGTCTCCTGACCTCCTGGTCCCTGTGCCTCCTGGCCCCCGGGCCTCCTGGCCTCGGGCCTCTGTGTCTCTTGGCCTCGTGCTTCCTCGCCTCGTGCTTCCGGGCCTCGTGCTTCCTGGCTTTGTGCCTCTGTTCCTCTGTGCTGCCTGGCCTCGGTCCTCTGTGCCTCCTGGCCTTGGTCCTCGGTGCCTCCTGGCCTCGGGCCTCTGTGCCTTCTGGCCTCGGGCCTCTGTGCCTTCTGGCCTCGGGCCTTTGTGCCTCTTGGCCTCGGGCCTTTGTGCCTCCTGGCCTCGTGCGTTTTTTGCCTCCTGGCCTCGAGCCTCTGTCCCTCCTGGCCTCGAGCCTCTGCGCCTCCTGGCCTCGGTACCTCCTGCCTTCGGGCCTCTGTGTGTCCTGCCTCTGTGCCTTGTGCTTCCTGGCCGCGTGCCTCGGTTGCCTCCTGGCCTCGTGCCTCCTGCCTCTGTGCTTCCTGGCCTCTATGCTTCCTGGCCTCTATGCTTCTTGGTCTCTGTGCTTCCTGGCCTCTGTACCTTCCTGGCCTCAGGGCTTCCTGGTCTCTGGGCCTCCTGGCCGCTGTGGCCTCTGTGGCTTCCTGGCCTCTGTGGCTTCTGGCCTCCTGGCCTTTGTGGCCTCCTGGCCTCCTGGCTTCCGGGCCTCCTGGCTTCCGGGCCTCCTGGCCTCTGGGGCTTCCTGGCCTCTGTGCCCTCCTGGCCTCTATGCCTCCTGGCTTGGACCTCCTGGCCCCGTGTCTCTGTGCCTTCTGGCTCCGGCCTCTGTGCCTCTGTGCCTCTTGGCCTTTGTGCCTCTTGGCCCTTGTGCCTCTGTGCCTCTTGGCCCTTGTGCCTCTTGGCCTCTGTGCCTCTTGGCCTCTATGACTCTTGGCCTCTGTGCCTCTTGACCTCTGTGCCTCTTGACCTCTGTGCCTCTTGGCCCTTGTGCCTCTGTGCCTCTTGGCCTCTGTGCCTCTTGGCCTCTGTGCCTCTTGGCCTCTGTGCCTCTTGGCCTCTGTGCCTCTTGGCCTCTGTGCCTCGGGGCCTCCTGGACGTGTGGGCCTGTGTTTCTAGTCCTGCGTCTCTAGGCCTTGCGCTTTTATGCTTGCTCCTTGCGGCTCTCCTGCCTTGCGTCTCTGACGCCTTGCGCCTCCCTGGCCTTCCTCCTGGCCTGGCGCCTCGGGCTTCCTGCTTCACCTCTGAGTGTCTGGTCTTGCGTCCAGGCATGGGGGGGGGGGGGTGTTGTGCCGCCTTTTTCTTCAGACTGGGTTCCTGTCCTCCCGGGGCGGATCCCTCTCTCGGGGCAGCGGGAGGGCCTGGCTCCGGTGTTCCTTCCTGCTCCCTTCGAGCCCGGGCATCCCTGGTTCTCCCTCCTGCATCGCGTGCCTGTCCTGGGCCCCTGGGGTCTTCTGTCCCGGCCGGCCCTCCTGTCCCTGTGTCTTTCCTTCCTCGCCGCGTCACGGGTCCCGTTTGCCGGCGTGCCTTTTTGACGGGCTTTCCTGCCATCCCGTCCTTGCTGCATAGTTGACGGCCCCTCCACACTTGCCCTTTGGTCGGCTGTGGATGCTTTTCCTTGCCTCCCTTCCTGATTCCTCCCCTGCTGTGGTCACGATGCCCTCTCTTCTCCTCCTCGTCCGGTGCGGTGCTGTCCCTGTTCCTCTGTCTCTTGGTTGCCCTTGCTTCTGCCGGGCGTGTTCGCGCCCGTCCGGCCCTGTCCGTTGGTCCTCCCTTCCTTGGGGTGTTCCGGTTCCGGTTGTTCTTCTGCCGAGCAGGGTGTCTTGCCCGGGGTGGCGTCCGGGTTTTTTCCCGCGCTGGGTGCTTTCTCCATTCCTTCGTTTCGCTGCCTGATCGTGGGGGGGGGCTCTATCCTAGCCTATGTCGCTCGGTCGGCCCCTTGGCGGCGGGGTTGGTCTTTGTTCTTGTCTTTCAGGATTCCGGCTGTGGTCCTCGCGTGGCGTGGCGTCCCTTGTCCCGATGGCTGTGGGATGCTGTTTCCGTCTCCTCTGTGGTGATGCAGGTTCCTCTGGCCTCCTCGGTGACGGATCCTTCTCCTGGGCGGTGGCCTCCCCTTTGGGTGGCTGTGGCCGGTGTCTCCATCGACGGTATTTGTACGGCTGCGCCCTGGTCCTCTCCGTCCGCCTTTTCCGGGCTCTGCCGGCTGGCCTTTGTTCTTCCACTGTCTTCCGTTGGAGGCTTGGCCCTTCACGCGGTTATCCCACCCTCTGAGCGTATTCTCTCTAAGTCTCTCGTGGGTGCTGTCGTGGCGAAAGGAAAAGACTATATTACTTACCGGTAATGGGATTTTCCTGAGTCCACGACAGCACCCTTTACACCCCTGCCCTTTCTTGTTTGTTTTTTCACCATTCGGTGTCCTGGGATTTGTCTGTTTTGTATATTAATTCATTGGCGGTTCCTCTCCCGTTTCTCTGCAACCAACTGATGAGGGAGGGGGACCGCCCCTTTTTTATCTGTAGGTTTCCTGTCCTGAAGGGGGAGGATCCCTCTCTCGTGGGTGCTGTCGTGGACTCAGGAAAATCCCATTACCGGTAAGTAATATAGTCTTTTGGGTACAGGATAATGATGTTAACGCTTGGCTCTTTCCCTCAGCACCCAGGTTTCCCATGATCTGAAATCCTTCTTTCTATCATCACCCAGCTTTACTATGTTCTAATATCCATCTTGTCCTCAGGACCCAGCATCCCTATGCTCTGATATTCATCTTTCCCTCAGCACCCAGCTTTCCCATATCAGAGTATCGGAAAGCTGGGTGCTGCGGGAAAGAGCCTCTTTCCATCAGCACAAAACTTTCCCATCCCAAGCTTGTGTCTTTGTGCCCCTCGTATATATAGTTCTCCAAATACTATAATGACTCCCACATAGCCTTCCATATAGTATATTGGGTCCCACGTAACCCTTCATTTTATTAGAATGTGCCCCATTGTATTATAATGCATTTCCCATAGTTCCTCCATGTATAAGGTAGCTCTCATAGCCCTCCAATCATAGTCCTCTATGTATAAGGTAGCTCTCATAGCCCTCCAATTATTATAATAAAACTCCCATAGTCGTCCATATATTATACTGCACCCCATAGTCCTCCATATATTAAAATGCAGCCACCATAGTCCTGCATGTATTATAATGCACCGCCATAGTCCGTCATGTTTTATAATGCACCCCCGTAGTCCATGGATAAGGTAGCCCTAATAGGCCTTCATACAGTATATTGTAATGCAGCCCCCATAGTCATGCATGTATTATAATGCACCCCACAGCTCACCATGTATTATAATGCAGACCCCATAGGCCTCCATGTATAACAATGCAGCCCCCATAATCCTGCATATATTATAATTCAGCCCCCATAGTAGTCCATGTATTACTATATAATGAACTCCCATAGTACTCCATGTATTATAATGCAGCCTCCAAAGTCCTCCATATATTATACTGAACCCCATAGTCATCTATGTATAATTCACCCCATAGTACTCTATATATTATACTGCACTCAATAGTCCTCCATGTATTATACTGCACCCCATAGTCCTCCGTATATTATACTGCACCCCATAGTCCTCCATGTATTAGACTGCACCCCATAGTCCTCCGTATATTATACTGCACCCCATAGTCCTCCGTATATTAGACTGCATCCCATAGTCCTCTGTATAATATACTGCACCTCCATAGTCCCATATGTATTATAATGCAGTCCCCATAGTCCTTCATATTGTATTATTCACCCCATAGTCTTTCATGTATTCTAATGCAGCCCTATGGTCCATGTATAAGGTAACGCCATTAGTCCTCATATACTGCAGCCCCCATAGTCCAATATGTATTATAACGCAGCCCCATAGTTCTTCATATTGTATTATGCAGCCCCATAGTTCTCCATGTATAATGCACCCTCGCATTCCATGTATAAGGTGTCCTTCATATTGTATTTTGCAGCCCTATAATCCTCCATATACTGTATAATGCACCCCTATAGTCCATGTATAAGGTAACTCCATTAGTCCTCCATATAATGCAACCCCCATAGTCATATATGTATTATAATGCACTCCATAGTCCTTCATATTGGATTATGCAGCCCCATAGTCCTCCATTTATAATGCACCCCTATAGTCCATGTAAAAGGGATCCTTCATATAGTATTATGCACCCCTAATATTCCTCCATATAGTATAATACACCCCTTATATTCCTCCATATAGTAGTATACACCCCTTATATTCCTCCATATAACAGTATGCACCCTTTATATTCCGCCATATACTAGTATGCAGCCCCCATAAAGTGCACCACCATATTGGGTGCCCCAATATAATATTGTGCGCCAACATATAGTTATATGCAGCCCCCATATACTATTTTGCAACCCCCATATAGTAGTATGCTTTCCCATAGTCCTCAGGCCGTCCTTTTTAAATACACAAATATACTCACTTCTCTTCATTCCCTCACTGCCCCAGTCTCCTCAGCGTGTGTCCACTGTTCTGCCACTCCGACATTTTAGCAAAGTGGCACGCAGTAGTGACGTCACCGCACTGCTCTGTGCTGACTAGAGATGAGCGAATCTCTTAAGGCTCGAGTTCGGTTCGGTTTGTCGAATGGAGGCTCCGTTCGACGAACGTTCGACGAACCTCTCAAACCCGATTGAAAACAATGGCAGGCAACCACAAACACATAAAAACACATTATTCATGTATACATACAGTTAATAAACATTGCCATAACTCTTAAAGGTCCCCGCGATGCGTCCTGCACTCTGTCTCCCGCCGCTTTTGCTTCCGATAATCACTGCGTCCTCCCGGTAACCAGCACTGATGATAGGACCTTCCGTGACGTAAAAAAAAGCATGTGACCAGTCGCGTGTCCATTATCTCATTGGCTACAGACTGGTCACATGGCTAGACGTCATGCTAGGTCCTGTCAGTGCATCTCTACGGTACGCGGTGATCGTTCCAGCATCTCCGTGTACCGGCGAAATGCTCTGCCACATGGTTGGCTTCCCCGTTCCTGCATGTGGGCGCTCTTTACAGGGTCAGCCCACATTCAAGGACTGGCTGCCACAGCCGGTGAATAACGGAGATCACCGTTGCTATATCAACCTGCCTGTCAGCGGTGACATCACCGCTTACAGCACACAGCTTCTGCTCACTCACTGAGTGAATAGACTGCACGGGAGAGCAGCAGCGTCTTCCTCCCATGCTGTGCTGTCTGATGTAGCAGAGCTGCATGGATTGAAGGAGAAAGAAGACAGAAGAGCAGGATCGTGGAGGGGTGAGAGGGAGTAATAAACATGGAGTCTCTAAGTGTGTCTGTGTATTTATTTCTATTAAAGTATTTTTTCTCTGTGTGGTGTCTTTTTTTTTTAACCCTTTATTGGAGATTTTTAATGGCCGGGTCAAACTTGCCTGACATTAAGAATGGCTTAATACTAGCTAGTAAAACAAAGGTAGTATTAACCCATTATTACCCAGCAAGCCACCCGGCTTCAGGGCTGCTGGAAGAGTTGGATACAGCGCCAGATGATGGCGCTTCTATGAAAGCGCCATTTTCTGGGGCGGCTGCCGACTGCAATTCACAGCAGAGGGGCCCAGAAAGCTCGGGCCAACCTGTGCTGCGGATTCCAATCCCCAGCTGCCTAGTTGTACCTGGCTGGATACAAAAATGGGGCGAAGCTTATGTCAATTTTTTTTAATTATTTCATGAAATTCGTGTTCCCAGCCGGGTACAAAAAACAGCTGGGGGTTGGGGGCAGCCTGGCTACCATACAAAAAATATGGCGAAGCCAATGTCATTTTTTTGGTGGGCAAAAAACTCCTGCATACAGTCCTGGATGGAGTATGCTGAGCCTTGTAGTTCTGCAGCTGCTGTCTGCTCTCCTGCATACATTAGAGAATGGAGCATGCTGAGCCTTGTAGTTCTGCAGCTGCTGTTTGCTCCCCTCCATACAGGCAGCAGACAGCAGCTGCAGAATTACAAGGCTCAGCATACTCCATCCAGGACTGTATGCATGAGTTTTTTGCCCTCCAAAAAAATTACGTGGGCTTCGCTATGTTTTTGTATGCTAGCCAGGTACAGCAGGCAGCTATGGGCTGCCCCCAACCCCCAGCTGCCTATTTGTACCCGGCTGGGAATCAAAAATATAGGGAAGCCCTTTTTTTTTTGAATTTCATGAAACAAATAAAAAAAAAAAAGACGTGGGCTTCGCCCAATTTTTGTGTCAAGCTAGATACAGCTAGGCAGCTGGTGATTGAAATCCGCAGCTCAGGGTGCCAAAGCTTTCTGGGCATCCCTGCTGCGAATTGTAGTCCGCAGCCATCCCAGAAAATGGCGCTTTCATAGAAGCGCCATCTTCTAGCGCTGTATCCAACTCTTCCAGCTGCCCTGGTGATGGGTGGCTCGCTGGGTAATAATGGGGTTAGTGCTAGCTTTATATTATCAACTGGCCCTAAGCCCGAAATTCATGGTATCACGACAATATTAGATATGGCCACCATGCATTTCTAGTACAGATAAAAAAAACAACACACAGACAAATATTTTTATTAGAAATAAAACACAATACAATTAGTGACTCCATCTTTATTGAAAAAAAGAACCTCCCTCCGCAGTAATCCTGGGTCAAGGGTCCCGCGCCGTCCAATCTGGATCCAATATCATCTTATCAGTTTGCTGGAAAGCAAAGCAATCAGATGATGTGTCAGGTTCAAGTGCCTGAATCACATGACACAGCAGCTGATTGTATAAACGGCTTTTATACAATCAGCTGATGCATCAGTGCAAAAAAACCCTAAAAACTACACACTTCAGTGCAGACTCCTGTCCAACAGCATCATCTGATAGTTTAGCCGGCCGGGCGGTAAAAAGCCGGCCTCACTGCTCGACTTATAGTGTCAGCTGATGCTGTCAGGTGACCGCATCAGTTGATCATCGCCAGGTCTGAGAGAGAGAAAGAAGAGAAAAAAGAGAGAAAAAAAGAGAAGAGAGGGAGGGAGAGAGAGAGACGAGAGAGAGGAGAGAGAGAAGAGGCCTATATACCATGGCAGAGCTAGCAGACCTCAGAAGGACCAACTCCAAGAGACCTACAAATAAACAAGGCCAAAAATGGTTTGACAAAGAATGCAAGGCACTGCGCAACTCCCTAAGGGTAGCCTCAAATCAAAAACACAGAGACCCCGACAACAAGGAGCTAAGAGCGGTCCATGACACCCTACAGAGGCAATACAAGCGAACCCTCAAGGAGAAAAAACAAAAGCACATCTCCCACAAACTGCAGCAGCTTGAAGACTCCCTCCAGGACGACTCATTCTGGGAGACATGGAGCCATATCGGTACAAATCCCAAGCAAAGCAACCTCCACATTCAAAATGGCAACATCTGGCACAGCTACTTCAAGGGCCTCTACAAGAATATCCCAGAAGAAGACCTAACCCCAGAACAAGAGCATCTAATGACTAAATTGAGGGACATGGAGGAGACAATCAAGGACTTTCAAAATTCTCTGGACATACCAATCAGTGTGCTGGAAATAAAAGACAGAATCAAACTGCTAAAATGTAAAAAGGCCGCAGGCAGTGACGGCATCCTGCCTGAGATGATCAAATACAGTTCCCCAGACATTCATGCAGCAGTGGCAAAACTATTCACCCACGTCCTGAGTGCTGGCTACTTCCCTCAAAGCTGGAATCAAGCTCTGATAACGCCCATCTACAAGAATGGAGACCGATATGACCCAGCAAACTACAGAGGGATCTGTGTCAACAGCATTCTGGGAAAACTGTTTAACAGCATCATTAATAAAAGGATTATCGCCTTCCTCACCCAGGGTGACATCATCAGCAGAAGACAAGCTGGGTTCATGGCAAACCACCGCACCACCGATCACATCTACACCCTGCAATGCCTCATCAAGCCCCACGTCCACGGCAAAAAACAGGGGAAAATATTTGCATGTTTCGTGGACTTCAAAAAGGCATTTGACTCAGTGTGGCATCCAGGCCTGTTCCTGAAACGTCTGGTGGCAGAACCTACGACAAGATCAAGAGCTCATACACTGAGAACCGGTGCAGCGTGAAGGTGAATAGGAAGAGGACGGCCTTCTTCCGACAGGGCCATGGGGTCAGACAGGGCTGAGGCCTGAGCACACAGGGCTGAGGCCTGAGCACAACCATATTCAACATCTATATAAATAGACTAGCAGCAGCTCTAGAGCCCTCCCCCACTCCAGGTCTCAGTCTGCATGACCGAGAGGTGAAGATCCTGCTGTACGCAGATGACCTCCTGCTACTCTCCCCAACTGAAAGAGGCCTCCAAGATAGCCTGGCAGTACTGGAAACATTCAGCACCACATGGGCGCTTCCCATCAACCAAAAGAAGACCAAAGTCATGGTGTTTCAGAAGAGGAACCAGAATAAAATAAACACTCCCTCCTTCACATTAAATGGCTCCATTCTGGAGAAAACCAGCAGCTATACCTACCTCGGTCTGGAGCTAAGCAATAACAGGAACCTCAAGCAAGCAGCAGAAGCCCTGAAAGGAAAAGCGTGCAGAACCTTCTACGCCATCAGCAGACAACTGTACCACCTCAAACCACCTGTGAGAGTCTGGCTCAAGATATTTGACAGCGTCATCACCCCTATACTGCTGTATGGCAGCGAGGTATGGGGCCCAGTGACCTACCCAGACCACACAAAGTGGGATTCCAGCCCAACCGAAGTCTTCCACATGGAGTTCTGTATATATCTCCTCCAAGTCAATCGCAGCACCTCAAACATAGCCTGTAAGGCAGAGCTGGGCCGATTCCGCTTATGGCTCAGTATATACAAGAGGGCGCTATCACACCAGGCGCACATACAGAACAGCAACCCCAGCTCCTACCATCATAAAACCCTGCTGAGCCAGAGCCCAGAGCAAGCCAGGAACCCCGGCAGCCAGTTGTTAGAACCAGGATGACGGGTAGGCCCAGGAGGTGGATCCACTGGACTGAGCACCCCACCGAGGGCAAGGTGCCCGGTAGCCGGAGCACTACGGGTAGCAGGACAGTCCATTCAGAGGAGTGGAGTGAAGAAGTCCCTGGGACCACAGAGTCTCTGAAGGTAGTCCGGGTGACGGAGCTCAGGTTCGGAGGCCGGGATGATGTCAGGCAGAGTCCGGAACCAGCTGAGCGAGGAGGTCGGTCACCACACGGATCCAGGGATCAGAGACGGTAGGGACTGACGAGATGGCGGACAGTCACCGTTCGGAGTTCTGGAACCGTCAGGACCGGTTGGCGAGACAGGAGCGGCTCTACAAGAGAGATAGGTGAGTACGGGACTAGGCACAGGGGGACCTGACTCCTAGCTTAGCAAACACGAAGAACAGGCCCCGCCCACTTGGAAAGGAACCCCCTATATACCCTGTACCTGAGTCTTCAATATCCTGTTGGAGGATGCTGGCCCTTTAAGAGAGGGTCAATGACCGCGCGCGCGCCCTAATGCGCATGCGCGAGGCCTGGGTGCCAGAAACCAGAGCAGGAAGCGGTGCACAGGAGGCAGGAGTGCCGGGCTGGCTCAGCGTCGCCGACGGGCGCCGGGAGCGGGGACCGGGTCGCCTGGAGGACGCAGGTGAGGGATCATGAAGGCTGTGGAGCGGGGGACCGGGGAGAGTGGCACGGGAGCGGGGAAGCGTAGCCGGGGAGCGTGGCACGGGAGCCGGGGAGCGTGGCACGGGAGCTGGGGAGCGTGACACCAGTACAACCAAAGTCAGCAACACACCCAGACAAAAGCCAAAATAAAAGAGATCTCAGAGAGTCGCAAGATGCAATACATAGAGGACTTGAAGAGTGAATTAGAGAACTCCCAGAAACTTACCATCTACCGGTCACTACAGAGGGACTACACTCTGGCCCCATATTTGGAAAGGTTACGCCACCCCAAAGACAGGCAGACCCTGAGCTTGTACAGACTGAGTGCCCACAACCTAGAGGTGGAAACAGGGCGGCACCGACAGACATACAAGCCGCGGGAGAACAGACTGTGCCAGCACTGCCAGCAGGGGGCTCTGGAGGACGAGACACACTTCCTGCTGCACTGCGACAAATACTCAGCAGCAAGGGCCTCCCACTTCCAGAAACTTACCACCCATACCCCGGACTTTCCATCCATGGACGAGGAGATGAAACTCTGCATCCTACTGGGGGAAAAGGAATCAATGGTGGAGATCGCCGCCCAATATGTCACCACATGTCATAAGCTGAGGGGAACATAAGGCCCCTAAATGGACTTTCAGAGCCCAAATTGTGCCCCCAACTCCCCATAACCCTGATCCCCTCCCACCCCACTTACTGTATTTCTCTTGCTTTGGCAACACTAATTGTATTTTGGTCCTGCCAATAAAGCATATTTGAATTTGAATTTGAGAAGAGAGAGAGGGAAAAAGAGAAAAAGAGAGACTGAGAAAAAGAAAGAGAGAGAAAAATAGAGAGAGAAAGAGAGAAAAAGAGAGGAGAGAGAGAGAGGGAAAAAGAGAGACTGAAAAAAAGAGAGAGAAATAGAGAAAAAGAGCGAGGAGAGAGGGTGAGAAAGAGAGAGAGAAAGAAAGAGAGGGAGAGAGAGCGAGAGAGAGAGGAGAGAGCAATGCAGCCTCATTCCGTGAACTGCTCCTATTTTAGAGGTGTGTCCCGCGGCTCACAGCTGATGTCCGGCTCCTCCCCTCAGTGCATAATTAAATTAAATTATAATTATAAATAAATATTAATTATAATTTAAATAAAATTCTTTACCGGGACGGCCGGGATTTGAATTTGTGAACCAATGCTTCTCAGGCGAGAGCTCTAACCATTGAGCCACTGGCTCTAATGAGAAACATGGGATGATTTGGTAATCTTTAGCTCTATACTGCAGTGGAGAATCTAGAAGCAGATTGTTCAGCTGCAAGGATGGATGGATGGATGGATGGATGGATGGGCGGATGGGCGGGCGGGCGGATGGATGGGCGGATGGATTGATGGATGGGCGGGCGGATGGATTGATGGGCGGGCGGATGGATTGATGGATGGGCGGGCGGATGGATTGATGGATGGGCGGGCGGATGGATTGATGGATGGGCGGGCGGGCGGGCGGATTGATGGATGGGCGGGCGGATGGATTGATGGATGGGCGGGCGGATGGATTGATGGATGGGCGGGCGGATGGATTGATGGATGGGCGGGCGGATGGATTGATGGATGGGCGGGCGGATGGATTGATGGATGGACGGGCGGATGGATTGATGGATGGGCGGGCGGATGGATTGATGGATGGGCGGGCGGATGGATTGATGGATGGGCGGGCGGATGGATTGATGGATGGACGGGCGGATGGATTGATGGATGGACGGGCGGATGGATTGATGGATGGATGGGCGGATGGATGGACGGATGGATGGGCGGATGGATGGACAGATGGGCGGGCAAACACCGGCAGTACCGCACTCATCACCGCAGGCACTACAACCACCATCATCACCGCAGACACTACAACCTACATCAACCTCCCCTCAAGGCATAATTAAATTAAATTATAATTATAAATAAATAATAATTGTAATTTAAAATAAATAAAAATTTTTACCGGGACAGCTTGGACTTTAACTCATAAACAAATGCTTCTTAGGCGAGCGCTCTAACCATTGAGCCACTGGCTCTCATGAGAAACACAGGCAGATTTGGTAATCTTGATGTCTGCATTGCAGACTGAAGTCTCCAGTGACAGCGCGATTCACTTCAGGTGCTACGTGGAGAGGACACAGCGATCGTGTTCTACGGTGCTCCCTGTGATCTTCATGTAGCAGAGCTGACAGTGTCATGTGGATTACTTCGGACCTGGATTGTTGGTTGGGGATTAATAAAGAGGTAAATTAGTTTTTTTTTGTCTTTTATTCCAAATAAAGGATTTTTCGTTGTGTGTGTTTCTTTACTTTCACTTACAGGTTAATCATGGAAGGTGTCTCGGGGAGACGCCTGCCATAATTAACTAATTATTACCCCGATTGCCACCGCACCAGGGCATTTCGGGATGAGCTGGGTAGAGTCCCGGGACTGCCGCATCTAATGGATGCAGCAATTCTGGGTGGCTGCTGTGTGATATTGTTAGGGTGGTGGGCTCCCCATAATGTGGTACTCTCCATCCTGACAATACCAGCCTCCAGCCTTGTGGCTTTATCCAGGCTGGTATCAAATATGGGGGGAACCGCATTTTTTTTTTCTTCATTATTTACTTATTTATTTTACTGCAGGATATAGACCCGCACGCCGGCGCCTGTGATTGGTTGCAGTGAGACAGCTGTCACTCATCGTGGGGTCGTGTCTAACTGCAACCAATCATGGGCGCCGGTGGGCGGGGAAATTACGGAATAACTAATTGAATAATGAAGCGGTAGCCATATTCAAATGAGGAAATGCCGCTGGAGAATTGTGACAGCCGTGCAGCGAGGTGCCCGTGATCGGTGAGTAGGAAAGAGAGAGGGATTGTACTGGGGACGTAGGACGCATGCAGATAGCAACGTGCGCACATTGCCTTACTGTGAAAAGCCACGTTTGTGGTGATCGAACCGTTATCGAACATAACTCGAAATGCCAAACTTTTAGCAAATCGTTCGAGTTCGTCGAACGACTCGAACATCCCCCAAAATCACTCGAACATGAAATTGGCGAACCTCGAACATCGCTCATCTCTAGTGCTGACACATCAGAGTATCACAGATGCACAGCGGGAGAATGATGAGAAAGGGACTGTTCTACTCCTCTCATCATTCCTTTCAACTGTATTGGCATCTGTGATGCCGATATAAATGAAAGTGTGATCCTCGTCAGGGGGCCCGCGGGAGGGGGGGGGGGAAGTCGATGCCAGCGCTGGCATCGAGCCTTATAGCGGTGAAGTGGCCTTCCTCTATTGGTGGTATGACCCTGGTGGAGGCTACAGGGAGATCATCAAAAAATCCACTCCAATCTAGACAGCTCACTAGTGAATCATCTAGAATGGAGTTGCTAAAATGAGGTTCTCAAAAAGCAACTACAATCCAATATTGTAGATTGTGACGGCTCTGCTGCGCTTTGTTACGCTTCTCCCTGTAAGGCTCTGCCCAATCTTCAGAAAAACATCCATTCTAGTCACTTCAGCTCCGACCTGTCTATAGTGGAGGCTATGATGAGATCCTCAAAAAATCCACTCAGATACAATGTGTATATTATGAGCATTTTCGGCTGCGCTCTGTTACGTTTTTTGGTCTGAGGCTCCTCCCACTCTTCGAAAAAATCCATTCCAGTCACCTCAGTACCAAATGTACATAATGTAGTGGCTAAAATGAGGTCCTCAAAAAATCCACTACGACACAATGTGGATATTATGAGGACTTTCAGCTGCGCTCTGTTACGGTTTTTGCTTTGAGGCTCCTCCCACTCTTCGAAAAAATCCATTCCAGTCACCTCAGTACCAAATATACATAATGTAGTGGCTAAAATGAGGTCCTCAAAAAATCCACTCTGATATAGACGGCTCACTACTGAAGCAGCTAGAACGGAGTGGCTAAAATGAGGTCCTCAAAAAATCCACTACGACACAATGTGGATATTATGAGGACTTTCAGCTGCGCTCTGTTACGGTTTTCGCCGTGAGGCTCCTCCCACTCTTCAAAAAACTGAATTTCAGTCACCTCAGTACCAAATGTACATAATGAAGGCTACAGAGAGATCCTCAAAAAATCCACTCTGATCCAATATTGTACGTTATGAAGACTGTCAGCTGCGCGGTTCCGTTTTTCCTTGTGAGGCTCCGCCCACTCTTTCAATGTCAGTCCTGCGGCCACGACTTGTGGAAATACGATAAAATTAAAATTCCAGCAAAACTGAATAATCAGCGCTGTGTGGAATTATTTATATTGTAAAAAATAATAATAAAATGTGTTATAATAATAATGAAAATAAAAATTTACCCTTTGGAAAAAAATAATAAATATAACAATGTGAGCATCTAATAAATAAAAACATGAAATCATTCCAATTATAAATCTGATTCCAGCCCCTGCTGTAGAAACTGAACTGTGTTGTATGGAGAAAAGATCACAGAGATCATCAAAAAATCAACTCTGATCTAGCCACCTCACTAGTGAAGCAGCTAGAACGGAGTGGAGAAAATGAGGTGACCAAAAACATGTGACTGCAGCGAGGCCTCAAGAAATCAACTCTGATCTAGTCACTTCAGCAGTGAGCCGGCTAGATCAGAGTGGAAAAAATGAGGACCACAAAAAACCCACTCTGATCTAGACACTTCAGTAGTGACCGGCTAGATCAGAGTGGAAAAAATGAGGCCTCAAAAAATCAACTCCGATATAGCCGGCTCACTACTGAAGCAGCTAGATCAGAGGACCACAAAAAATCAACTCTGAATTAGACGCAACCGTCAGGCGCAAGAAGGAGGACAGCGATCGCAAAGATACAGAAAGTGCTGGACCTGAGATCAGCAACACCCATTGGACCATACTGTATTGGACTACATCGCAGGTGACAGGTTCCCTTTAACCATCTCCACATACCTCCTCCTGCAGAGCCGCACACTGGATATATGGCTGCTCTGTGCTTACAGGACCTGTGATGATGTCACATGGAGGGGAGGAGTCAGGGGTCACATGATCAGCTCCTCAGTGTGTGCAATGAACTAGTTCACTGAAAAGATTAGTTCAAAAGATTAGCTCATTTAGTTCATCTAGTTCAGTATTTCTCTCCACTCTATCCTGAGGAGCTGATAGGAAATGCATCATGTGACCTGTGAACTAAATGAACTATATGAGCTGCTGAACTGAATGTTCTACTGAGAATGAATCAGGACAGTCTAGTTCAGTCTGATGCATCTCACTGAGCCCAGCAGCGCCCCCTGTGGTAGTGTAGAGTACTGACCCATAATGAATGTGTATGAGGGAGCTGAGAAGCAGTTCAGCAGCCACCATTTTGAGAACAGAACAGGAGCCAATGGTAAAGATTTTAGCAAGACTGATCTAGGCTACAGGAGGCTGATCCTATCACACAGACAGGTGAGGGGCATGAACCACACACAGAAAAACTCTCTCATACACACATATGAGCTGTGTCTGTCTACTGTGCAATTTCAGTATTTATTAATATTATTATTACTATTATATTTGTATTTGATGTGTGGAGAGAGAGAGAGAGAGAGAGAGAGAGAGAGAGAGAGAGAGAGAGAGAGAGAGAAAATGCATTGACATGAAAACGGATTTGCACAGGATCCGTACTTCCGTTAAAAAAACGTTTTTGACGGATGTTAAAAAGACGTAGTGTGAAACCAGCCTAAAGTGTGCAAAGCGGAGCCGTGTGTGTACGAAGTGTACGGAGCGGAGCCGTGTGTGTACGATGTTTACAGAGCAGAGCCGTGTGTACAGGGCTGTATTTTGCCTTCGTGCTGCCCTAGGCACTTTAAGTGGTTGCGCCCCTTAGTGACAACGTAAAACTGAGTTTTCGCACACGACATCTGTTTAAGGCAGATCTACTCTGTAGCACACTTTAAAAAGTATCAATAAGAAACGAACCCCCCCCCCCCCAATGGGAATCACCACAGGCACATCAAAACATAGCATGAGTATAAAATATTCCCACCACACCGTCCCCACTTATATACTGTGACTGTGACACTGCCCCTAATACACACCACACTGCCCTCCCTTATAAACTACTGTATATGCACCACACCTTCCTCAATTATGAAATATAATCTGTACATTGTGAGGAGGGAGCAGCATGATGTGAGGACAATGTCCCATGCATGCTGCCCCCTCCTCACAATGTCCCATGCATGCTGCCCCCTCCTCACAATGTCCCATGCATGCTGCCCCCTCCTCACAATGTCCCATGCATGCTGCCCCCTCCTCACAATGTCCCATGCTTGCTGCCCCCTCCTCACAATGTCCCATGCTTGCTGCCCCCTCCTCACAATGTCCCATGCTTGCTGCCCCCTCCTCACAATGTCCCATGCATGCTGCCCCCTCTTCACAATGTGCCATGCATGCTGCTCCCTCCTCACAATGTCCCATGCATGCTGCTCCCTCCTCACAATGTCCCATGCATGCTGCCCCTCCTCACAATGTCCCATGCATGCTGCCCCCTCCTCACAATGTCCCATGAATGCTGCTCCCTCCTCACAATGTCTCATGCATGCTGCTCCCTCCTCACAATGTCCCATGCATGCTGCTCCCTCCTCACAATGTCCCATGCATGCTGCCCCTCCTCACAATGTCCCATGCATGCTGCCCCCTCCTCACAATGTCTCATGTATGCTGCTCCCGCCTCACAATGTCCCATGCATGCTGCTCCCTCCTCACAATGTCCCATGCATGCTGCTCCCTCCGCACAATGTCTCATGCTTGATGCTCCCTCCTCACAATGTCCCATGCATGCTGCTCCTTCCTCACAATGTCCCATGCATGCTGCTCCCTCCTCAGTGTCCCATGCATGCTGTCCCCTTCTCACAATGTCCCATGCATGCTGCCCCCTCCTCACAATGTCTCATGCATGCTGCCCCCTCCTCAGTGTCCCATGCATGCTGCCCGCTTCTCACAATGTCCCATGCATGCTGCCCCCTCCTCACAATGTCTCATGCATGCTGCCCCCTCCTCAGTGTCCCATGCATGCTGCCCGCTTCTCACAATGTCCCATGCATGCTGTCCCTCTGCATGAGCTCCTAATGCTGCCTTCCTCTTTTCCATAATGAGACCTTCATGTTGCCCCACTCATGCTAAGACCACCACACTAACGCTTATGCTGAGACCCCCCCCCACACACACTACCCCACTCTTGATATTGACTCCCTTACATTGCTCCACTCCATACTGATCCCACACATGCTGCCCCTTCTTCACAATGAGCTCCCAATGCTGCCCCCTCTTATTCTGAGTCCTTACACTCCCCCCACCCAATCGATTTTGTCATTGCACTATCCCTCATCCCTTGTCCTCTGTCTCTAGCATTAGCCCCTCTCTCCCACTCCCCCAGCATCAGCCTCTCTCCCCCAGCATCAGCCTCTATCTTCCCTCAGCATCAGCCTCTCTTCCCCAGTCTCAGCCTTTGCCTCCCCCCAGCCTCAGCCTGCCCCAGTCTCTGCCTCTGCCTCCCTCCAGCCTCCCCCCAGTCTCCGCCTCAGCCTCCCTCCAGCCTCCCCCCCAGTCTCAGCCTCAGCCTCCCTCCAGCCTCCCCCCAGTCTCAGCCTCTGCCTCCCTCCAGCCTCCCCCCCAGTCTCAGCCTCTGCCTCCCTCCAGCCTCCCCCCAGTCTCTGCCTCTGCCTCCCTCCAGCCTCCCCCCAGTCTCAGCCTCTGCCTCTCCAGCCTCCCCCCAGTCTCAGCCTCTGCCTCCCTCCAGCCTCCCCCCAGTCTCAGCCTCTGCCTCCCTCCAGCCTCCCCCCAGTCTCTGCCTCTGCCTCCCTCCAGCCTCCCCCCAGTCTCTGCCTCTGCCTCCCTCCAGCCTCCCCCCAGTCTCTGCCTCTGCCTCCCTCCAGCCTCCCCCAGTCTCTGCCTCTGCCTCCCTCCAGCCTCCCCCAGTCTCAGCCTCTGCCTCCCTCCAGCCTCCCCCCAGTCTCTGCCTCTGCCTCCCTCCAGCCTCCCCCCCCAGTCTCTGCCTCTGCCTCCCTCCAGCCTCCCCCCAGTCTCAGCCTCTGCCTCTCTCCAGCCTCCCCCCCAGTCTCAGCCTCTGCCTCCCCCCAGCCTCCCCCCAGTCTCTGCCTCTCTCCAGCCTCCCCCCTAGTCTCTGCCTCCCTCCAGCCTCCCCCCCAGTCTCAGCCTCTGCCTCCCTCCAGCCTCCCCCCAGTCTCTGCCTCTGCCTCCCTCCAGCCTCCCCCCAGTCTCTGCCTCTGCCTCCCTCCAGCCTCCCCACAGTCTCAGCCTCTGCCTCCTTCCAGTCTCAGCCTCTGCCTCCTCCAGCCTCCCCCCAGTCTCTGCCTCTGCCTCCCTCCAGCCTCCCCCCCAGTCTCTGCCTCTGCCTCCTCCAGCCTCCCCACAGTCTCAGCCTCTGCCTCCTTCCAGTCTCAGCCTCTGCCTCCCCTCCAACCTCCCCCAGTCTCAGCCTCTGCCTCTCTCCAGTCTCAGCCTCTGCCTCCCTCCAGCCTCCCCCCAGTCTCAGCCTCTGCCTCCCTCCAGTCTCAGCCTCTGCCTCCCTCCAGTCTCAGCCTCTGCCTCACTCCAGTCTCAGCCTCTGCCTCCCTCCAGTCTCAGCCTCTGCCTCCCTCCAGTCTCTGCCTCTGCCTCCCTCCAGTCTCTGCCTCTGCCTCCCTCCAGCCTCCCCCCAGTCTCAGCCTCTGCCTCCCTCCAGCCTCCCCCCAGTCTCAGCCTCTGCCTCCCTCCAGCCTCCCCCCAGTCTCAGCCTCTGCCTCCCTCCAGCCTCCCCCCAGTCTCTGCCTCTGCCTCCCTCCAGCCTCCCCACAGTCTCTGCCTCTGCCTCCCTCCAGTCTCCCCCCCGTCTCAGCCTCTGCCTCCCTCCAGCCTCCCCCCAGTCTCAGCCTCTGCCTCCCTCCAGCTTCCCCCCAGTCTCTGCCTCTGCCTCCCTCCAGCCTCCCCCAGTCTCAGCCTCTGCCTCCCTCCAGCCTCCCCACAGTCTCAGCCTCTGCCTCCCTCCAGTCTCAGCCTCTGCCTCCCCTCCAGCCTCCCCCCAGTCTCAGCCTCTGCCTCTCTCCAGTCTCAGCCTCTGCCTCCCTCCAGCCTCCCCCCAGTCTCAGCCACTGCCTCCCTCCAGTCTCAGCCACTGCCTCCCTCCAGCCTCCCACAGTCTCAGCCTCTGCCTCCCTCCAGCCTCCCCCCAGTCTCAGCCTCTGCCTCCCTCCAGCCTCCCCCCCAGTCCTCAGCCTCTGCCTCCCTCCAGTATCTGCCTTTGCCGCCTCCCCCCCCCGCATGCGCAGATCTCCGGTCTGCATTAGAGACACTCCCACGCTCCTTATGAATCCACTTACCTGCCTCAGTGCCCGCCGCCATCTTCCTGGCTCACGTGAGTATCCTCTTCTGACACCGGCTTCCATCACGGCGTCCTCCGCGGCGTCCTGCTGTGAGCTCTGCATGTGACGTCCACACAGCAGTGGACGCAGCACAGAGGAAGGAGCTGATTGGCGCGCGCCTGTGACCCCGGAAGTGCAGGCGCCGGCAGTTCCGGGGTCAATCAGCTCCCTGTGCTCGGCGGCCACAAAAAAAAAAAAATGTAAAAAAAAAAAAAAAAAAAAATTTTTTTTTTTTTTTTGCTGCCAGAAGGTGCCGCCCCTCACAATCTGCCGCCCTAGGCACTGGACCACGGGTGCCTAATGGTAAATACGGCCCTGCGTGTGTACACGAGGTGTACGGAATGGAGCTGTGTGTGTACAATGTGTACACAGCAGAGCCGTATGTGTACGGAGAGGAGCCGTGTGTGTACGAGGTGTTCAGAGCGGAGCCATGTGTGTGCAAGGTGTATGGAGCGGAGCCGTGTGTGTACGAGGTGTACGGAGCGGAGCCATGTGTGTGCAAGGTGAGCGTAGCCGTGTGTGTACGAGGTGTACGGAGTGGAGCCATGTGTATACGAGGTGTACGGAGCGGAGCTGTGTGTGTACAATGTGTGCGCAGCAGAGCCGTATGTGTACAGAGCGGAGCCATGTGTGTACGAGGTGTTCGGAGCTCTGTATGTAACTGTATTGATTACACATGGTATATATGTGGTTGTGCCGTCTTATGTCAATGGGTCCACATCCCCGTCTACCATGATACTCTGTAGCCATACCATACAACGTACACTTCTGTTTCTACCTTGTCTTTAACCCTTTCACTGCTGACACTTGGTAGCTTGAGGTGAGAAGATTTCAGTATACGGCCACCAGTTGTTCTGAGGTTTTTACACATCGGTTACCTCCATCTTCTTATAATCCTCTCTTGACGAGGTTTATATTCATTGGTCACGCCAAACCACATATACAGTGATACCTCGGTTTTCGTCGATAATCCGTCTGAATACAATCACTGAAAACCGAAACCAATGAAACACGAGGCAATTTTTCTATAGGAATCAATGTAAATCCAATTAATTTCTTTTAGACACTCTAAGGGTATGTGCGCACGTTGCTTTTTTGCTGCTTTTTCTTCTGCGCTGTTTAATGCCAAAATGGATGTGTTCTTCTATTCAAGCAAAGTCTATGGGAATTTGGGTTTCTTGTTCACACTATGTTGTTCAAAATGCTGCCTTTTTGTGGCAGAACTTTGGTCAAAAACTCAGCTTTGCAGTGCAAAACCTAAATGGCAAAAACAATTGACATGTTGCTTCTTTGAAAAGCTGAGTTTTTGACCAAAGTTATTCCACAAAAAGGCAGCATTTTGAACAACATAGTGTGAACAAGAAACCCAAATTCCCATAGACTTTGCTTGAATAGAAGAACACATCCATTTTGGCATTAAACAGCGCAGAAGAAAAAGCAGCAAAAAAGCAGGTAAAAGCAACGTGCGCACATACCCTTAAATACATACTAAAAACACATTTTATAGAGAATAAAGACAGTGTTTAATGCTAAAAACAATAAGAAATGAATATAAAATACTAAAGTAAAGAATAAATACATTTTATCTTACATTTCTTACATACATTTTGAAACTGATGAGTGTGGTGACACTCACAAAATGTCACACAGAGCCGGAGAATGTACGGATCATCCTTTGTTGTCACAAAATTAGCAGTGTAGTCATATGAAAATGAAAGACAAAAACAACGAAAACCGAGGCACATTTGTAGTGGAAAGAATCAGCGAAAACGGAAACCAACGATAACCGATGTCAGCGAAAACCGAGGTATCACTGTACTATATACCGTATTACCGAAAAGGGACAATATTTAAATTATCAAGCAAGACAGTCGGGTGTTTCTGTGAATGATTCTGTGTGTACATCGGCCTCCACCATCACAACGCGCCATGTTTCACTCGCACACAACACTATGGTCTTGTTCTCCTCATACAACCACAACCGACAAGAAGGAGACGATAGGCCTCGTTCATTGTTTACACTGCTGAGGTAAAATGAAAGTTGAGCTTTGTTTGGTTGCTTGGTAAAATTAAAACTGAATTGTGATTTTTTTTTTTTTCTGTCGTTTTCCTCTTAGACATTTCTGATAAATGAGGCACCATTAAGTATCAACATGTCTGAAATCCCAGACATGGGGGAAGTTTATTTTAGGGGCATATGGATCATGGAGCATCATGCATTTGTAGCAGGTCGTAACAGTCAAAGATGCTTTAGTAAGTACTAATGTCGCGGGCGGGGGGTGCGCTGCTCGACCGCGCTTGCGGCTCGGGTCCGGCTGCTGCTCGGTGGCTCGAGCGGTGGGCCGGATCCAGGGACTCGAGCGGCACTCCTCGCCCGTGAGTGAAAGGGGTGGTCTGTTGGGGTTTGGGATGTCGGTTTGTGACACCACCCACGGTGTGTGGTGAGGTTGGGGCACCACCGCTGCTCTGTACGGGGATCCCGGGAGCGATGACAGGGAGCAGCTGGGATGTTTCTCTCCCCTCTGTGGGTAGGGGGATTTTGGTAGTCCCGGAGCCCAGAGTTGTTGACTGTAAGGTGGATTGCGGGGCTTGGCCGGGTGCAGGGTCGCGGGGGCAGCGCAGTGCCAGACGGCACGGTGGTACTTACTCAGCCAGTAACGTACACGGAGTCTCTGGTAAAACAAACGGCTGGATGGACGAGTCCCACAGACGGCTGCGGCGGTCACTCCCGGTAGGTTGGCGATAACTGTCTCTCCCTGCACCGGTGTTGTGTTCTCGGCCCCGATGGCTTCCCACCGGTAACCCGCTCCCCAGCGGTATATTTGCCGGAGGAGCCCCTTTTGCCCGCAGGCGCTGGCCCTGGGAACTCTAGCTATGGCGGTAGCTGTATTTCCCTTCACGGTTGAGCGGTTGCCTTTAGTCGGGTCTTTACTGCTGGGAAACCCCGGAGGTTCCCGTCGCTGACGGATTTGACCGGTTTAACGGCGACTCCAAGCCTGGTCGGGGTCCGCAGGCCCTGCCGAATGGTGCTGGCCTCTCTTCGCTCCCCGGTCCAGTACCGGCGGGCCACCGCCCGTCCCCGATCCTTACAGTTGTGCGTCAATCGGCCTTGTCTGCAGACGGTCACCACTGTCTGCCAACCTTGCTGTTTCTGTGCCCGGGCCATGTACCCGGACACAGTCAGTCAGCTCCTCCACTACTACTTCCTCAACTCCACTCCAAACTGAACTGAACCCTTTTCCCGCCTCCAGGACTGTGAACTCCTTGGTGGGAGGAGCCAACCGCCTGGCTCCACCCCACCTGGTGTGCACATCACTCCCTGGAGGGAGGCAACAAGGATTTTGTGTGTGCGGCTGATGTGCATAACCGGTGTGTGGGGTGTGTTGCTGCAGTACCTGTGACATCCTGGCTTGTCCAGGGCGCCACACTAAACATTCTTGTCACCATTGACGTAATACAATAAGTGAAGGAGTTGCAATCACACCTGGGCCCTGGAGGCCAGGGGCCCCAAAAGCCCCTTTAGCCTATAGAAAGACTAATGCTGTTAAAAGATTTGCAATAACTGGGGGCCATGTTGGAGCTTCAGCATTGGAGCCCATAAGCTTCTTCATTGATTAAAGGCGAATTCCTCACATTTGTTATCTGATATTGGCAACTATGCAGCACATTATCTCTTAATCTACAGATTTTTTCTATAATTATTCATCAAAATTTATAATTTGATCTTTTACCAATGGTGACATTTCCACTGTTAAAGATACCCTAGTAAGAAGTACTGTATTTTTCGTTTTATAAAAGATGCACCAGATTTTAAGACGCACCCCAAAGTTAGAGATAAAAAAAGGTAAAAAAAAAATGGGGTCCGTTTTGTAATTCGGTGGTGTCTTACCGGGGAGGCATCAGTCGTGGAGCTGGGGTCACAGAAGGCAGTGGTGGGGCAAGAGTACGGCGATGCTGTGGGTGGTGCAGAGGAGGGCCCAGATACTCACTGTGGGCTGCGGCGCTGCTATGTACGGGTGCTCACTGCGGGCGGTGAGGCACTGGCCATTCTGAAGATGACGGCGGTGAGGGCTTCAAAGAAAAAGCGGCCAAAGTCGGCGCGTGCGCATTTGAGAGTTTGAGCCAAGAGCTCCATCTGCACACGCGCCGACTCTGGGCGCCAATGTTTGAAAGCCCTTACCACCGACATCTTCAGAATGGCCCCGCCGCACACAGCTGTACAGAGCAGGGCAGTACAGAGCAGCACAGCATTGTCCTGTCTCCTGTGAACCCCTCTCCACCACCCCTGGTAATTACATTCAAATTTTAAGACGCACCCCTCATGTTTCTCCCAAATTTTCTCCCAAAATCTTATAATCCGAAAAATACGGTAGAATTAGTGAAATTTTCATTATAATGAAAGCAAGGGAATCTAGCACCATGGACATGCATACTTCACTTTTTGGAGTTACAGTTAGGTCCAGAAATATTTGGACAGTGACACAATTTTCGCGAGTTGGGCTCTGCATGCCACCACATTGGATTTGAAATGAAACCTCTACAACAGAATTCAAGTGCAGATTGTAACGTTTAATTTGAAGGTTTGAACAAAAATATCTGATAGAAATTGTAGGAATTGTACACATTTCTTTACAAACACTCCACATTTTAGGAGGTCAAAAGTAATTGGACAAATAAACCAAACCCAAACAAAATATTTTTATTTTCAATATTTTGTTGCGAATCCTTTGGAGGCAATCACTGCCTTAAGTCTGGAACCCATGGACATCACCAAACGCTGGGTTTCCTCCTTCTTAATGCTTTGCCAGGCCTTTACAGCCGCAGCCGTCAGGTCTTGCTTGTTTGTGGGTCTTTCCGTCTTAAGTCTGGATTTGAGCAAGTGAAATGCATGCTCAATTGGGTTAAGATCTGGTGATTGACTTGGCCATTGCAGAATGTTCCACTTTTTAGCACTCATGAACTCCTGGGTAGCTTTGGCTGTATGCTTGGGGTCATTGTCCATCTGTACTATGAAGCGCCGTCCGATCAACTTTGCGGCATTTGGCTGAATCTGGGCTGAAAGTATATCCCGGTACACTTCAGAATTCATCCGGCTACTCTTGTCTGCTGTTATGTCATCAATAAACACAAGTGACCCAGTGCCATTGAAAGCCATGCATGCCCATGCCATCACGTTGCCTCCTCCATGTTTTACAGAGGATGTGGTGTGCCTTGGATCATGTGCCGTTCCCTTTCTTCTCCAAACTTTTTTCTTCCCATCATTCTGGTACAGGTTGATCTTTGTCTCATCTGTCCATAGAATACTTTTTCAGAACTGAGCTGGCTTCATGAGGTGTTTTTCAGCAAATTTAACTCTGGCCTGTCTATTTTTGGAATTGATGAATGGTTGGCATCTAGATGTGAACCCTTTGTATTTACTTTCATGGAGTCTTCTCTTTACTGTTGACTTAGAGACAGATACACCTACTTCACTGAGAGTGTTCTGGACTTCAGGTGATGTTGTGAACGGGTTCTTCTTCACCAAAGAAAGTATGCGGCGATCATCCACCACTGTTGTCATCCGTGGACGCCCAGGCCTTTTTGAGTTCCCAAGCTCACCAGTCAATTCCTTTTTTCTCAGAATATACCTGACTGTTGATTTTGCTACTCCAAGCATGTCTGCTATCTCTCTGATGGATTTTTTCCTTTTTTTTCAGCCTCAAGATGTTCTGCTTCACCTCAATTGAGAGTTCCTTAGACCGCATGTTGTCTGGTCACAGCAACAGCTTCCAAATGCAAAACCACACACCTGTAATCAACCCCAGACCTTTTAACTACTTCATTGATTACAGGTTAACGAGGAAGATGCCTTCAGACTTAATTGCAGCCTTTAGAGTCCCTTGTCCAATTACTTTTGGTCCCTTGAAAAAGAGGAGGCTATGCATTACAGAGCTATGATTCCTAAACCCTTTCTCCGATTTAGATGTGAAAACTCTCATATTGCAGCTGGGAGTGTGCACTTTCAGCCCATATTATATATATAATTGTATTTCTGAACATGTTTTTGTAAACAGCTAAAATAACAACACTTGTGTCACTGTCCAAATATTTCTGGACCTAACTGTATGTAACACATGGGCCACATGTGCGTTTCTATGCCTACACCATGCTGTACCTCACCTCCAGAGACTATTTGAAAAAAGACCTGGGAGGGTCAAAACATCTATTGTGTCAAATCACCTACTTTAATTTTTTGTCACAAAAATAAACTCTTGTCTGCATTCCGTACATGCGAGAGTGCCGTGAATTATTTTTGAGACTGTGATTCTGGGACATACCCATTTCACGTGCACTTCGTCTATCACAGAGTGCAAAACCAAATATTTCTATGCTGGTTATGACTCACAGCCAGACTCAATCAAAACCCAAGATAGCCCTCACAGACAGGTTTTCTGGGGAGAGGAATACATTTATGATTTTCAGAAAATGTTGTAGAGTATATTTCAAGCTTCGCCTTCGCTCCTCAGGGAGTGAGGAATAGCGGGTTTGGATTGTTGTCTCATTCCTGCAAGGGCCAGGGCCTTCTACCTTTTGACCAATTCTCAGTACTTTCAGTTGGTGGATGAGTTTTTTGTGACCCTGCACCTCATTTATGATGACTGGGACTGAGTATCCTTTGCTAAGTCTAAGTTACATAGGCTTCGGCAGTTAGGCGGTCAGCAGAGAAATTTTGTTCAGAATTCTGCAGAAGGAATGACCCTGCCCTTAGAAGCCATTTTTGTCAGGGTCTGTCGGAAAGGCTAATTTAGCTATTTGCGAAGTGCCTGAGTCTTTAGAGACCGCTATGGCCTTCCGGATTGATAGCTGCCCAAAGGATACACTTGTGTTGACCCCTTTGTTTATAGATTTTCCTTGGGGTGAAAGCTCTCCCATGATTCCGGATGAACCCAAGCAGTTAGGGGGGCCTCTCTTAGGTCTGCGCCTCATGCAGTACACCGCAAGTTGGGGATTTGTTTCTTTTGTGGTCAGTAGGGTTATTTTGTTGGTGCCTGTCCTTCGGTACTTAAACTAGAGAAAATTCATCTGTACAACTTCCAACCCCAAGCTGTGTTGAGAATTACAGCATGGGAGTATATTTCCTCCACATGTGCATCTCAGTTTGTTCTACCTGCAAGGTTGTTATTGGTAGGAAAACTGAAAATATTTCTGTTCTTTTGGATAATGAGGTGGGCTCTAAGATGATGGCTGTTTGGTTTGCCCACACACGTGGTCTCTCTTGTATTATTATGGCGAAACCTATCCCCATATTTGCTATCAACTCTGTGTCTCTAGGACAAGGGAGTTTGACACAAGTTGTGCATAATGTGAACCTTCACATAGGGGTCCTATACAAAACTTATTTTGTGTCCTGTTCTTGAAGGCCACCCTGTCCCTATAGTACTGTGCTCCACTGGCTGGTTAGGCACAATACGCTGTTTGATTGGCAGTCGAGTGAGATTATTAGGTGGAGTGATTTCAGTAAGAATAACTGTATGAACACTCTTCTATCTGCCGTCTCCACAATGTGCTCTGATCTTGACGGTGATGTGTTGAAGGCTCAGGGGATACCCCTGCTGCTTCTCCTTCACGGAAACTATTTGCACCTTTACATTTACCCTTCAATATTTTAGGGGAGCATCATAACTCAGTTTTTGCGGGTCATTCAGGTAGTAAAGCAACCTTAGACCTTCTTTCTTGTCAAATTTTGATAGCCAAGGTTGCATCAAGATGTGGTTGATTTTGTGTCCCCATCCTTGTCCATTTGAGTCTCTCCTACCATTGGCTATACTCAGACTAGCAGAAAACAAGGCATTTAGAATATAAAACATAACTTTTAATATTCAAACTTTAAAAAAATTCCTACACAATAGTGTCTTAGTTAACATAGGTGCTCATCATTCCGTGCAGAAAACAAAAACGGAATGAGAATTCATATCCTGTTCACCAGGACTTCAGTAGTAAATACACACTAACTAATACACCATCAATGCTCCATAGAATTAACTTAAAGGAGCCACAATCAGTGTCAGTAATACTGACGGTGGAGATGTCTTATGATAAGTCCTCCAATTAAACCACCATTGATCAGACCATCAATAGCAATAGCAAAATTAATGATGTGACCTCCATGAGCTGGAGTATTGTAATCCATGAAGATGAAAGTAGTGAAATTAGGCCTGTGTAGTAGGGGCTTGTCACTGTACCATTCACAAAGTGTAGGGCACTGTACTGACTAAACACACTTGCCCACATTAAAACACCACCACGAAAGGCTATCTGGTGAAACAATGGCAGATGCATAGCTCTCTCCTTGATGTCTTCAACAGCATTGGTTAAACTGGTTAAAGCTAAACAATTTCTGATTAGCGTGAATCGACATTTATCAGTGAACAGCACAAAGGCACACTGGTCAACCGTCCAGCGTAGATGTTCCCTGGCTATGCTAAAGTAAACAGTTTTGAATGGTATGACATGACGCTTTGTGCCTCTTACCTTCCTTAAATGTGTTTGGAGTTGTGTGGCATTTATCATCCGGTTCGAAAGGGCATTATTCACAATGAAGCTGTCATCAGTGTGGGATGTGGCCAGAAGACATCCAATTCTATGCCGTTCTGTGACTTCCAGTCTCTTTCTATTTCTGTTGCAATCATGATGATGACACTCTATGATACTCTAAGTTTAGTGGCCACTTCTGTCTGTGAACATCTTGCTTGAAGCCTCGCAATGGTGAGGTACTGTTGATCAATTGTTAGGTGTCGTCATAGTCTTGTGATGTCAAAATGTGAACAGCGTGATGAAGAGGACTGTTTAATATCAATTCTAACTGAACCCACTTAAATTTATTGGGTGATTCATGGATCAAACACCTGTTGTGAATTTTGCCATTAAGCTCCTTGTTAAAGAACAGAAAAATGACCTGACAACATGATTTCAGTTGTATCAAACTTGTATATATATTTGTTGGGGTTTTTTTTTGTTTTTTTAAGTGGTGAAAATATAAATTGGGCATTTGTTGAAAAAAAATTGGTTTGTGTTACCATTTGCTGAGAACAATAATTTATTGATACTGATTTAAGAGTACATACAATGTTTTCATTCCTTTTAATTGCATTGTTTTACGAAAGTGCAAAAAAAATGCAATTCTAGCATTTGAAACACTTTTTATGGTATTAACTGTATGGGTGATTTAATTCTATATTTTTTCAAAGACATTTATAATGCATTGATATTAACTATGCCTCATTTTTTTATTCTTAAATCAAGAAAAATACAAAAGGAACTTGATTTTGTTTTTTAATCTAATAACTTTTTTTTGTCCTTTTAGGTGACTTGAACCTGTGATCATTTTTTTTCTCTTGTTCTAAAAACTTGCAGTATAATTGATGCTCTACTATGTAGCTCAGCAATAAGCTAGGCTTCATATCAACAACAAGATGGCATTGATGGGGGGCTTCAGCAAGTCCTTGGCTGCCAAGACAACTCACCAGCACCTCGCGATTGAAAAATGCTATTGTTTTTGCTCCCATATTTCTTGAGCTGAACTCAAAAATCTATGATGCTATTCAATCATTCAATCAATTACACTGAACAAAACTAGAAATGCAATACTTTTGTTTTTGCTCCCATTTTTCATGAGCTGAACTCAAAGATCTATGACTTTTTTTATGTACACAGAAAGCCTTTTTCTTTGAAGTGTTGTTCACAAATTTGTCTAAATCTGTATTAGTGAACACTTCTTTGCCGAGATAACCCATCCACCTAGCATATCTGACAGCATGATTAATGCACAGGTGTTCCTTTGACTGGCCACAATGAAAGGTCACTCTAAAATGTGCAGTTTTATCACTCAGCACAATGCCACAGATAAAGTTTTAAAGGAGCGTGCAATTAGCATGCTGACTGCAGGAATGTCCATCAGAGTTGTTGCCCGTGAATTGAATGTTCATTTCTCTACCATAAACCGTCTCCAAAGGCGACTCAGAGAATTTGGCAGTACATTCAACCGGCCTCACAGCTGCAGAGCATGTGTAACCACAACAGCCCGGTACCTCAACATCCAGCATCTTCACCTGCAAGATTATCTGAGACTGGCCACCCGGACAGCTGCTGCAACAATCTGTGCATAACCAAAGAATTTCTGAACAAACTGTCAAATTGTCTCAGGGAAGGTCATCTGTTGCTCGTTGATCTCATCAGGGTCTCCACCTGACTACAGATTGTTATCGTAACCAATTAATACCAGTTTTCCCTGTATAAGGCTGGTTTCAGACGTCCGTGTTTTAGGTATGTGTTACATCTGTTTTTAACACGGATGTCACATGTACCCGTTATTCTATGATGTGCCTCACACGTCTGTGTTTGCACACGGACCGTGTGACCTTTCATGATCCCGCACGCACACACGCAGGCATCTCCGGCAGCACGGATGTCAAACGGATCGCACACTGATGTGATCTGTGTGACATCAGTGGAAAACATACCGGAGAAAATATGGGTCTTTTTTTTTTAAAAAAAAAGATTTTCTATATTTACCTATCGCCAGCGATGCTGTCTCCGGCTCTGCTGCCTCTTGTTCCTTATCGCCGCTCATTATACTCACTGAATATTCAGTGCCCTGTGGAGCTGGAAGCGGGGATAGCGCTGGGGACTTCAGTGCCAGGGGCCGCATCGCTGGGTGAGTGTGTGTGTGTTGAGAACCTGGAAGCCGGAACACTGCGGGGACAGGATCGGGGACTCATCACAGTTGCCAATGAACTCTGATGAACCCGTGAAGCTGTAGCGCGGGTGTCGTGGGGGTCATCAGGATGTCATCACAGTTCATTGGGAACTCCGATGACCTCCTGGATGTCACTGTGCTTTGTGAATACTCACCTGTCCCCGCAGTGCTGTCCCCGCAGTGCTGTCCTCGGTGGTGCTGTACCCGTGATGCTCCGGCTTGCTGAGTGCGGTGAATAATCGATGAATATAATGAGCGGCGGTCATGAGCGGGAGGCAGCAGAGTCGGAGACAGCAGGTAAATATGAAAAATCTTTTTATTTCACAGACCCGTGTTTTCTCTGGTACCTGTCACACGCATGCAAACACGGATGTCACACGTGTGCCACACGTCAGACACACGTATGACACACATTTGACACACGTGTGACCATAACCATGCGTGTGACTGGTACCTGATTAAACACGGACGTCTGAAACCGGCCTAAGGCAGATGTTAGACTGCATGTATGGCATTTTGTGAGTGAGTGCTTTACTGATGTCACCATTATGAATTGAGTGGGTCATAGTGGCAGTAGGGTTATTGTATGGGTAGGTATATGTTATGGTTAACGAACACAGGTGCATTTTATTGATGCCATTTTGAATGCACAGATACTGTGACAAGATCCTGAGACCCATTATTCCATTCGTTCATGACCATCACCTCATGTTGCAGCATCATAATGCATGGACCCATGTTGAAAAGATCTGTAAACAATTCCTGAAGGCCGAAAACATCCCAGTTCTTGCATGGCAGCATACTCACTCACAAGATACGTCATCCATTGAGCATGTTTGAGATGCTCTGGATCAGCATATATGATAAATGTTACATTTATAGTTTTGTTCAGTGTAATTGGTTAAATAGCAATCGGACCTAGCTCCGGTCACTGTTTGTAAAGCCAGATGCCAGCTGTTTAACACATAGGTCGTACTATTAAGCCCTACCACACAAAGGATAAAATAAATATATAAGGCTACATCCCTGGGTGATTTCTCTGATGTGCAACAAGGTGTGCTTTCTCTATAAAACATTTCTCACATTCTAAACATGAATATGGCCTCTCCCCTGTGTGACTTCTGTGATGTCTAACAAGATGTGTTTTCTGGTTAAAACATTTCCCACATTCTAAACATGAATATGGTTTTTCCCCTGTGTGAATTCTCTGATGTCTAGCAAGAGATGATTTCTCTTTAAAGCATTTCCAACACTCTGAACACAGAAATGTCTTTTCCCCCGTGTGACTTCTCTGATGTGCAATAAGATTTGATTTCTTATTAAAACATTTCCCACATTCTAAACATGAATATGGCTTCTCCCCTGTGTGAATTTTTTCATGTGTGACAAGATTAGATTTCTTATTAAAAGATTTCCCACATTCCAAACATGAATATGGCTTTTCCTTTGCATAAGTGCTTTGATGTTCAATAAATAGTCTATAATTCATATTTTGCACAGCAATATTTGATGAATCGGAAGATAAAACTTGCTGAAAAGGATTATACAATAGATTTTTACTCTGGAGGGCTGGAACTATATCTGAGATAATGGCATAATCTTCATATGTTTCTGGTGGAATACTATGATCATCTGCTTTATAATCTGGAAATATCAGATGTCCCTCTGAGCTCCTGGTAAAGTCATCTGCCAAGAATAAAAGTGATTTTATTATTTTTTTCCATAACAATGCCTTACAAGCATATTATTAATGATAATATACAACACATATTTTAGAACATTTCTATATAAACATTTATTTACAAACTGTAATAATATTAAATGATCAACTGCTTAACCTCTTCCTGAAGGGTGTTTTTTTTTGGCTTTCAATTCTTCCTCACTTATTTTCAACATCCAGCTAAAGCTTCTCTTCTTCCATAAATATGAAATTTGAAACTTAACAGATTACTGATTCTAGAAGGATCAGAGGTTCCCTACAGAATTTTATTAACTGGAAAGCTTGTGGACCATAGGAAAAAGTAGGATTTTTGTGTACTCACCGTAAAATCTCTTTCTCTGAGTCTTCATTGGGGGACACAGGACCATGGGTTATGCTGCTGTCACTAGGAGGCTGACACTAAGTAAACATAAAAAAGTTAGCTCCTCCCTAGCAGCATACACCCCGAGCCGGAGGCGGGCTCAGATCAGTTGGTGCACAAGCAGTAGGAGGAGTACCAGAATCACCATACATAAACACAAGTTGTAACTAAAACAATGCAGCCGTGCAAACAAGAGGTCTATGAACATAAGACCACTGAAAAAATAGCAGGCAAATGCAATTGAATCAACCAAAAAAAAAACCAAGCAGGGTGGGTGCTGTGTCCCCCAATGAAGACTCAGAGAAAGAGATTTTACGGTGAGTACACAAAAATCCTACTTTCTCTATCGTTTCATTGGGGGACACAGGACCATGGGACGTCCAAAAGCAGTCCCTGGGTGGGAATACCGAAAAACCCGCAGAGGCAGACAACAACAACCTCCCTCGGCGGGCTTGCACTATAATTGAATGCTGCCACCCTATTACAGGTGCGCAACTGCTGCCTGCAAGACCTTTCTCCCAAAAATAGCATCTGCCGATGCTTGGGTGTGAACGTGGTAGAACCTAGTAAAGGTGTGCAGGCTAGACCAGGTGGCGGCCTTGCAGACCTGGTCGGCCGACGCCTGATGCCTAATCGCCCAAGAGGCGCCCACTGCGCGGGTAGAGTGCGCCTTTACCCCCCGCGGCGGAGACTTGTCCCGAATCCGGTAGGCCTCTGATATGGCGGAACGGATCCATCTGGCAATTGTGGCCTTGGATGCCGATTCACCCTTCTTGGGACCAGAAGGGAGAACAAACAGACCATCTGACTTACGGAACGGCGCGGTCCTGGAGACATAAATTCTAAGTGCACGCACTAGGTCCAGGGTGTGCAAGGACCTCTCCAAGCTGTGAGAGGGGCCAGGACAGAAGGATGGAAGGATGATTTCCTCGTTAAGATGGAACGGGGAGACCACCTTTGGGAGAAAAGCGGGATCTGGCCGGAGAACCGCTTTGTCCTGGTGAAAAATCAAAAAGGGGGAACGACAAGAGAGAGCTGCCAGCTCTGACGTCCTGCGAATAGAAGTGATGGCAACAAGAAACACCACCTTCCAAGACAGGTGAGACAGGGAAGATTCTCGCAAGGGCTCGAATGGGGAGCCCTGAAGTGACCCTAGGACTAGATTAAGGTCCCACGGTTCTAGAGGCCGACGGTACGGCGGTGCCAGGTGGGCTACTCCCTGGATGAAGGTCTTAACCTGTGAACGAGCGGCCAGTGGCTTCTGAAACAGGATTGATAACGCCGATATCTGGCCCTTTAGTGTTGCGAGCGAGAGACCCGCATCTAGGCCTGACTGCAAGAATGCCAACAGGGAAGGAAGGGAGAATGCGAGAGGAGAAGAAATATTCTGCTCTTCACACCACCTGAAGAAAACTTTCCACGTGCGGTGGTAAATCTTTGATGAAGATGGCTTCCTGGCCCTAATCATTGTCTGAATCACTCTTGAGGAAAAACCAGCCTTAGCTAGAACCCAGGATTCAATGGCCAGGCCGTCAAATTTAGGACCTGTGAGTTCTGATGGAAGAGAGGCCCCTGCTGCAGGAGATCTGGACGGTCTGGAAGGCGCCACGGAGCGTCTGCGAGGAGCTGAGTTAGTTCCGCGAACCATGCTCGCCTGGGCCAGTCCGGAGCCACTAGGATGACCGGTATCCCTTCCGCCTTGATCTTCTTGAGGACCCTCGGAATTAGAGGGAGCGGAGGGAAGATGTACGGGAGACTGAACTGGCTCCATGACAGGGTGAGGGCGTCGACTCCTAAAGCCAAGCGGTCGCGGCACCGCGCTACAAAGTGCGGAACTTGACGGTTGAACCGGGAGGCCATTAGGTCCACGTCCGGAACTCCCCATCTGTCGCAGATCTGGTTGAAGACTTCCCGGTTGAGGGACCATTCTCCGGAGGCGAGGCCTTCCCTGCTGAGGAAGTCCGCCGCCCAATTGTCCACGCCTGGGATGTGTACCGCTGAGATCAGGGAGTGATGACACTCGGCCCAGTGCAATATCTTCTTGACTTCTCGCATCGCCCCGACACTTCTTGTGCCGCCTTGGTGGTTGATGTACGCCACCGCCGTCGCATTGTCCGACTGGATCCTGACCGGGCAACCCTGTACTAGGTGCCGAAACTGCTGCAAGGCTAGCCGGATGGCTCTTATCTCCAAAATGTTGATCTGGAGACAACTCTCTCTCGGTGACCATCGGCCCTGCGCTGTGTGATGTCGAAACACTGCTCCCCAGCCCTGGAGACTGGCGTCGGTGGTCACTATCTTCCAGTGGAGCGGGAGGAAAGACCTCCCTGATGCGAGGTTGCGCTGATTGAGCCACCAACGGAGGGAGTTGCGGGTCTCCGGCGAAAGATGAAACCTGCGGTCCAGAGAAAAGGGAGATCTGTCCCACTTCTTCAGCAAGGCCAGCTGGAGTGGCCGGAGATGGAACTGTGCAAAGGGTACCGCTTCCATCGCCGCCACCATACGACCGAGGACTCGCATGCCGAACCTGATGGACACTTGGCGCTGACGCCGAAGAGCGCGGAGTCCTCGTTGTAGGGAGGAGATCTTCTCCTGTGTGAGGAAAACTCGCCCTTGGATGGTATCGAATACCATGCCTAAAAAGGTGATCCGACGGGCCGGGATCAGAGAGGACTTCTTCCGATTTATCAGCCACCCTAACCGTGAAAGGGTGTCGATCGTGACCTGAACCCCGAGACGACAGTCCTCGAAAGAAGAGCCCTTTATCAACATATCGTCCAAGTACGGGATGACCATGACACCCCTGGCATGCAGGACGGACATGGCAGCAGCCATGATCTTCGTAAAGACCCTGGGTGCGGATGCGAGGCCGAAGGGAAGAGCTGTGAACTGGAAGTGATCTTCCGCTATCGCAAAACGGAGGAACTGTTGGTGAGAGGTGGCTATCGGGACGCGAAGATAGGCGTCTTGAATATCCAGCGATGCCAGGAATTCGCCTACCTCCATGGACGCGATGACGGACCGGAGTGACTCCATTCGAAACGGCCGAGGTCTCACCGACCTGTTCAGAAGCTTTAGGTCGAGGACGGGACGGACAGAGCCGTCCTTTTTGGGGACCACGAAAAGGTTGGAATAGAACCCCTTGAAACGCTCTGCGGGAGGGACTGGTACCACGACTCCGGTTCGGAGGAGGGAGTCTATGGAGTGAAAGAACGCGCGAGCCCGCGCGGTAGACTCGGGAGGGCGAGATAGGAAAAAACGTCTCGGTGGCTTTGCCTCGAATTCTATTTTGTAGCCTGATGTGATGATCTCTCTGACCCAGGCATCGGCGGTCAGGGGGATCCACACATGCTGAAAACGAGACAGGCGCCCTCCCACAAGTCTGGCGCTGTTGCGCGCCGACCGCGAGTCACTTGGAGGAACGACGGCGGTAACCAGAAGAGGATCTCGTGGACTGGCGGGGGCGTGAACGCCAGGCGGGATTGGTCTTGAATGACGGGGTCTTCCTGTCTCTCGGAGGAGAGCGGCTTTTCCGCGGCTGGGGATTGGAGCTGAAGCTGCGAAAGGACCGGAAACGAGCGGTGGAGCGCCGATTCTGGAAGCGCTTGGGGCGCAATTGGGGGAGAGATGTACTCTTTCCTCCCGTTGCATCGGAGATCAGCTGGTCCAGCCTATCTCCGAAGAGACGCTCCCCTAGGAAGGGCAGGGAAGTTAGTGACTTCTTAGAGGCCGCATCCGCGTTCCAGGAGCGGAGCCAAAGGGCTCGACGGATGGCCACATTGTTGCTGGCGGCCTGGGTCGCGCAACTTGCAGACGCCAGGGCTGCATTGAGCAAGTACTCACCCGCGAGGGAAATCTGCGAGGCGATGGGAACCAGGTCCGGATTGGTAGGAATGGCGCGGAGACCGCCGCGTAGCGTGTCCGCCCAGGACATCAGGGCCTTCGCCACCCAAACCGAGGCGAAGGCCGGAGAGAGGGATGAGCCCGCTGCCTCGAAGGCGGAACGGGCCAACCTGTCAATAGTACGGTCCGTAGGATCTTTGAGAGACGTACCGTTAGTGAGTGGAAGGACTGTGTGAGAAGACAGGCGGGAGACTGGGGGGTCAACCACAGGGGAACCTGCCCAATCCTTTCGAAGACCCTCAGGAAAGGGATAATGCAAATCGATGGACTTACCGCTGGTAAATACCCTGTCCGGCTGTTGCCTGTGGCTGCGCAGTAACTCAGCGAATTCTGGATGTCCGCTGAATGTGTTCTGGGCCCGCTTCACCCGCTTAAAGGACACCTGGGTGCTCTGGGAGGAGACTGGGTCCACCTGTACCTTCAAGGTCTGGTTTACTGCTTCTATCAGGCTATTTACCATGTGCCGAATATCGGCCGCCTGCTCTGAGTCCTGTAGGGGTACCGCATCGGAATCATCCTCGGAGCAGTCAGAAGCCTCCCTGGAGGACTGACGGTCTGGACCTGGGGATGAAGGTGAAACCTGGGAAGAGTCTGAGGACGAGACCCGGCGGGTCCGTTTCTGAGCAGCAGAGGAGGACCCTGCAACGGGGCTCACCTGCTCCGGGGGCAATTGCGCCGGGTCTGCGGGAATCTGGGCGAGCGTCGGCAGCAGGCGTAGAGCTTGCGCGATGGTCCGAGAAGCCTCAGAGAGGGAATCTACGGACTGGGACAGGGACGCTAGCCAGTCGGGGGGGGGCGGGACGCAGGGCCCTGCAGCATATGGCGCTGTGGCGTCTGCGGTATCAGAAGCGTCGGCCGCGGAGTCCTGCGGAGGCTGCGCGTCTGTAGAACAGACGGAGCATAGTGGGGCGTCCTGACCCTGGGAAAATTTGGAGCTGCAGGAGGAGCATGCAAAAAATAGTGCAAAGGGGGCCTGCTTGGATTGGGTGGGCTTAGCCTTAGGCATGGTGCACACAGGTACTCTCCCTGGTGGCTGCTAGGAAGGAGACAGGAGAGGGTTAACTCGTCCCTAAACTCAGAGAATGCTACCTAGTGAGGGCTACTCCTTAGGAGCAGAGCTTACCCAGGTCCTGCGTGCTGCCCACCAGTCCAGAAGTGGAGTCCAGGAATGAGCTGGCCAGAAAACTCAGAACGCCGGCGTGCTGCAGCCTCAGGGGACCAGAGGCAGGCTAAAATGGAGAGGGGACGCTGGAGGAGGCTGGGGGAGGAGCAGGATTCCGGCGCGAAAAGTCTGGAGGATTCACAGCCCCCACCATCTGCCAGGAGGCAGAGCAGTGGGAGGTACAGAGGGAGACGACCGGCGGCCAATAGCGATGCAGCAGGGGCGTGGCTAGGACGCAGGAGCGACTAGGCCGAAGCCGGGGACTAAATTTATGGAGGGGGCCGGGGGAAAGAGCAGGGAAGTCGGATCCTACCTGCAATCGGCGGCGCCGGCTCAGCGATGGATGCGGTGCAGGCAGAGCTCCCTGGCCCTGCCTGTGAACAGCGCTGCTCGTCCAGGAAGGCTCCGGGGGAGAGCGTGCTGAAGGCAGGGTAGTAGGCATCATGATGGGGGTAGACAGCCCCCTATCAGGAGAAGGCAGCGTGACAGGGCCCCATCTATCACAAACGCTGCTGAGGTTCCATCCCTGCTGTATTCCCCTGTACGCCCTTTGGGGTGATACCTCAGGGCGAATCAGGGGTGCCCACAAAACAACCTGCCCACACGCGCACCCCCGGGAGTGGTACCACGGGGACGGGCGGGGGAGAGGGCCCCGAAGTCTCAAGCCCCTGCGACCCTGGGGAGCGGTACCCACGGGGCTGCGGAGAATGAGTGAAGCGAATACCTGCAGAGAAGAAGACGACAGGTATGAGAGCGATGAGCGGCGCCGAAATAAAATAAAAAAGCGCAAAAACATACATGGCTGAGGGGGGCCGAGACGGCCCACATCAGCCTCCTACGACACTAAGCTAAAAACTGATCTGAGCCCGCCTCCGGCTCGGGGTGTATGCTGCTAGGGAGGAGCTAACTTTTTTATGTTTACTTAGTGTCAGCCTCCTAGTGACAGCAGCATAACCCATGGTCCTGTGTCCCCCAATGAAACGATAGAGAAAACCTGAGTTCTTTCAGTGCTGACCATTTAAAAAAAGAGGTTTCATTGTAAATATCTTGCAATATATTGTTTTCAATTTATCTTCAATTTTTTTGTCTCTGTTTGATGACTGTAGAGATGGAGACCACCAAAGTGTCAACTTAAAGAACTTAGACACCTCAGGCTGAAGCAGCCTTTCTAGAGTTACCAAGGGCCTTAATCTCTGCCTTGGTTTTCCATTTGCCTAATCTTTTGATGTTTTTCTACATGGAAGAGAACACTTCTGTTTGTGTGGGCTATTTTGTCTAAATGAAATATAAAGAAAAGTCTGTGGATGCTACTCTATCATCTTTAACTTCACTGAGAAGAATTCCAGCATTGCTAACTGATCTGCTTGGTGTAATACTGGCTTGGGAGAAGCGCAGGGGTCCTGTCATCTGGTGTCTTATCTAGACACATCTACTCAATGCTTGAAAACTTTAACAGGTTTGCTGGTCCTTTATTTATCCTCCTTTCAGTTTTTCCTTGTGAAAGTGGATGACATATTATCTTTTTCTTTCCAGCCTACTGACTACTATTGAGCCTCAATTTACCATCACCTTCAGTCATTCTATCAATGGCTCAAGGCCACATCTGTCATATTCCTCTTGGAAAGATGTCATGTCATGGAACAGAACTGAGGAAAGGGGACATCCAGGGGACCTTTCCTCATGTTGGCTGACATCTGGGTGTGAGTAATATGTTGAATTTTTATATCTTAACATTTTTTGTATCTTGAGAGGCTAGGACCTTTGTGGCGGTATACTCCACTTGTACACAGAACATGAACTCTTATAAAAGCCTTTTCCTGAATCTCAGTGATGTAAAATGAAAAATTATATTGTGGTATTGTGTTAGCTGTAAAATCACTACCAATGACTGACAGGTCTCTCTCTTAACACTCAATCATGCAAGGAGAGACCTGTCACTCAATGGGAAAAAGTGGGGAGAGGGCCCGGCCTTTTCAATTAGTCAGCCATGCAGTTTGGTGTGCACATTTGACTAGTCGGGTTCACTATAAGGCCAGGATATACAGGGCCAGTGTATTGCTGCAATAAAAGAGCTATGTTTTCCTTACATGGTTTTTAAATTGGATTTTTGTTCCAGTAAAATCTTGACAAAAACTGTTACAAACCCCAAAATATACAGCACATAATTATACCAGCCAGTGGCTGAATAGAACCTGTGACTTCTCTGCATTTAGTAGTCACTACTCACCTGTGCAGTTATCTGCAGGAGCCTCCTCTGTACACCACTCATCACCCCTCACATATGTCCCTGTAGCATTAATATGGGTCAGATCTTTGCCCTGAAACATAATGTTGTAATAGTGACAGTTGGAGAAATCATGTAAAATATTTTTAAAGACTAGAAAAAAATAATCAACATGAAGACCAAAAATGACATGACAGACATAGTTATCACATATCTTTCTGCAGGTGTCCTGTATACAGCCAAACTGTCGTCTCCTAAATCTTATCAACAGTCTCCATAACTGGAAAATTGTGGGAAGATCCAAACCACATCTAATGTCTATGATCAGCTTTATCCTGTCATCTCCATGAAGTATAAAACAGACTGAATGGCCACCTTATGAGACACTCATCTAGTAGTGTATTGGATGACCTTTGGCCTTCAAAACTTCAGACAGTAGAGCAGGTTTATTATTTTCACCCGACCTTGGGGTCTAGAGCAGTATAAGTAAAAATAGATTTGCACTGAATGAATAAAGATTTTGCCAGCACCAGAGCAGAGTAAGGCCTCATTCTCACATCAATATTTTTGATCACTATTTCATCAGTATTTGGATGCCAAAACTAAGAGTGTCTCCAAAAGTCAGAACAGGTGTCAATCTTTCAATTATAGTTTTTCTCTGTTAGTTGGACTCCTTGGTTTGGCATACAACACTAATGCATAAATACTGATATGCGAATGAGGGCTAAAGATGGAGAAAGATGACATTGTGT
This sequence comes from Anomaloglossus baeobatrachus, assembly GCF_048569485.1. Classification (NCBI taxonomy): domain Eukaryota; kingdom Metazoa; phylum Chordata; class Amphibia; order Anura; family Aromobatidae; genus Anomaloglossus; species Anomaloglossus baeobatrachus. Next base: position 502,141,044 of record NC_134357.1, read on the forward strand.
GAAGTGGTCATTTAAAGATGAGTCCAGAGTTAGGTGTGCAGACTACCAGATGAGAGCCAGGGAAGTAAAATAGCAGATCAATAAGATGTCAACAAGACCTGCATAGCCGTCAACACATCATAGTTGAGATTTCATAACATCTCTCCATCTACCTGATCATCCTGAGGAACAATGGGATTTTCTTGTTTACAGTCCTGTGGAAGAAGAGGATGGGGACATCTCTCTGGTGTTGTCCTCTCACTGGATATAACTGGAGGAAATACATACAGCGACTGAATTCATTCTTTACATACAGATAATTATAGGCCATGTGTATTTAGTCCTGTCTATTACCTGGTGATTTGAGGGGTTGGGGAACTTCCATCATGATGTCCTTGTACAGATCTTTGTGTCCTTCTAAATACTCCCACTCCTCCATGGAGAAATAGACGGTGACATCCTGACACCTTATAGGAACCTGACACATACAATGATACCGTCATCCCCCGATCCCTTCATAGCGTTACTGTATAATGTCCCAGCATTCCCAGCAGTGTCACCTCTCCAGTCAGCAGCTTAATCATCTTGTAGGTGAGTTCTAGGATCTTCTGCTCATTGATGTCCTCATGTATCAAGGGGTGAGGTGGAGGCCCCGTGATTGGGCTCAGGGGTCTTCCCCATTCCTCAGATACAGGGTCCTGACAGCGCTCACTAGAGGTCTTCACTACTGTGTAATCCTGGATATGGAGAGACACATTAATAAATTTCACTACAGACATTTCCAGAGTCCTCACCTCTCCAGTTCTGTCCATCTGTTATTCCCATAGATAAGAATGATGTAATGTGACATCATCAGAATCTCTCACCTCTCCAGTAAGCCGAAAGAGGATCTCTAGGGTGAGGTGTATTATCCGCTGCGCCATCTTGTCCCTGTCCCTATCCATCCTTGATGGGTCAATTAGGAAAATTCTCTTATATAGAAGATCTGAGAGGATCTAATATTGTAGGGACCTGAATAGGGAGAAGATGATGATGTAACATCAGAAAGATCCCATGTGAGAAATCTCCGGAGCTGTTACCGGCTTCATATGATCACTACATCCAGTCCTGGCCCCGTCCTGCCCCCGGTATAACACACAATCCAACTATACACTGTGTGCAGAATTCTTAGGCAAATTAGTATTTTGATCACATGATACTTTTTATACATGTTATCCTACTCCAAGCTGTATAGACTTGAGAGCCAACTACCAATTACGTAAAGCAGGTGATGTGCATCTCTGTAATGAAGAGGGATGTGGTGTAATGACATCAACACCCTATATAAGGTGTGCCTAATTATTAGGCAACTTCCTTTCCTTTGGCAAAATGGGTCAGAAGAGAGATTTGACGGGCTCTGAAAAGTCCATAATTGTGAGATGTCTTGCAGAGGGATGCAGCAGTCTTGAAATTGCCAAACTATTGAAACATGATCACCGAACAATCAAGCGTTTCATGGCAAATAGCCAACAGGGTCGCAAGAAGTGTGTTGGGGAAAAAAAGGTGCAAAATAACTGCCGATGAATTGAGGAAAATCAAGCGTGAAGCTGCCAAGATGCCATTTGCCACCAGTTTGGCCATATTTCAGAGCTGCAATGTTACTGGAGTATCAAAAAGCACAAGGTGTGCCATACTCGGGGACATGGCCAAGGTAAGGAAGGATGAAAAACGACCACCTTTGAACAAGAAACATAATATAAAATATCAAGACTGGGCCAAGAAATATCTTGACTGATTTTTAAAAGGTTTTATGGACTGATGAAATGAGACTGACTCTTGATGGGCCAGATGGATGGGCCAGAGGCTGGATCAGTAAAGGGCAGAGAGCTCCACTCTGACTCAGACGCCAGCAAGGTGGAGGTGGGGTACTGGTATGGGCTGGTATCATCAAAGATGAACTTTTTGGGTTGAGGATGGAGTGAAGCTCAACTCCCAGACCTACTGCCAGTTTCTGGAAGACAACTTCTTCAAGCAGTGGTACAGGAAGAAGTCGGTATTGTTCAAGAAAAACATGATTTTCATGCAGGACAATGCTCCATCACATGCATCCAACTACTCCACAGCGTGACTGGCCAGTAAAGGTCTAAAAGATGAAAAAAATAATGACATGGCCCCCTTGTTCACCTGATCTGATCCCCATAGAGAACCTGTAGTCCCTCATAAAACGTGAGATCTACAGGGAGGGAAAACAGTACACCTCTCGGAACAGTGTCTGGGAGGCTGTGGTGGCTGCTGCATGCAATGTTGATTGTAAACAGATCAAGCAACTGACAGAATCTATGGATGGTAGGCTGTTGAGCGTCATCATAAAGAAAGGTGGCTATATTGGTCACTAATTTTTTGGGGTTTTGTTTTTGCATGCCAGAAATGTTTATTTCTAAATTTTGTGCAATTATATTGGTTTACCTTGTGAAAATAAACAAGTGAGATGGGAATATATTTGTTTTTTATTAAGTTTCCTAATAATTCTGCACAGTAATAGTTACCTGCACAAACAGATATCCTCCTAAGATAGCCAAATCTAAAAAAACACTCCAACTTCCACAAATATTAAGCTTTGCTCAGCTGCTGCCTTGTGTAGCTTCAGTCACGTACCTGGCCAGGAGGGTGTCAGACCACTCCCCACTACAGGTCCGTCTAAGGCTTGGGGACCCAGACCGGCTGGCGGGGATACCGTGGCGGCTCAACCTTTTTGGATACAACTGATAGGGGGCACTCTGACTGACACTATACGGGAATATTTTGTGACAAATGACGGTACGGCATCTAAACATATAGTGTGGGACGCAATGAAGGCGTATGTTCGTGGGACATATATTAGTGAAATTTGCACCCGAAAGGCGAAAACAAGGGAGCACACTAAGTATCTGACGGACACTTTAGGTGATACAGAATTACATCTTATATCTAACCCTACAGATGATGCCAAGAGAGACTTAGAGAGGGCACAGAGAGCTCTGAGAGACCATATGACTTTCTTGGCCACTAACAAACGCTTTTTCCTTAAGCAGCGGTACTTTACGGAGGGGGAGAGTGTGGGACATCTCTTGGCTTCAGTTGCTAGGGCACAGTAGGGATTGACCTATATCACCAAATTGAAACTTGACACTGGAGAGGAGGTGAGGGACAGCGGGAGGATTGTGGAGGATCTGTGTCCTAGATGCGGGCAGGAGGGTGCTAATCTGATGCATATGATGTGGTCCAGTGGGAATATTGAAGATTACTGGAGGGCAGTACTAGAATTGGTTAGACAAGTTTTCAATATCCGTCTACAGCCAAGACCTATTATATGTATCCTGGGTCTACTGGAAGGGGGGGTGGATTTGAGTTCGCCGGTAATGGTCGGTCTTACACGTCTCTTGTACCAGGCTAGGAAACTGTTGGCCTACCACTGGTTGGACCCGGCGCCTCTGGTCATCGGGGATCTTAGGGAAAGAGTAAACGCTATACTTCGACTGGAGAGAGGAGTATACCTTAAAAGAAATGCATTGAAGAAGTTCTATAAGATCTGGGGGGCATGGTTGGATACCCCAGGCCTTCCCTCCTCGGCGTTACTGCAGGACAGTGCGGGCGACCAGGTCCTTCTCCTTCTAACTGGTTAACAAATTTACTCAAATAGGGTGATATGCGTACTGCTGGAATATATGTGTATGTATATGTGTGTGCATGTGTGTGTATGTGTATATGTATATGTATGTATATATATGTGTATATATAATGTCATAAAGATGCTGGGTAAGCTATACTATGGAGAATATATTGGGAAATATGCACTTTGTGACCCATATTGAAATGAGACGTGGACTACGGGTGCATTGTTTATTATGTTATTTGTGTGGTTTTTCTTACTGACTAAAGGTTTTTCTCCTTTCTGTGATATATTTTTTTTGGGGGGGGGGAATTTATTTTATGTACTGTATAATTTTGCTGTTAAATAAAAATGAACCTGATTTTAAAAAAAAAATAAAAAATATTAAGCTTTGATATTTATGAGCTTTTGGGTTGATTGAGAACATAGTTGTTGATCAATAATAAAAAAAAAATCCTCTAAAACACAACTTGCCTAATAATTCTGCACACGGTATAGTCACACACAGAGATTTATCACAGAATATCTACAATCCAGCACCAAAATAATTGAAGAAATATAAAAGGAAAGTTTAGATACGTCTCTTGTTATTCTGGTCTAGGGAGAAAGTTTCTCCTTGCGTAGAGTGCCTTATCAGTGTAAGGAGACTTATAGGCCATGCTCCTCTGGGAATTTAAATATAGAAATAGGCTCCTCACAGGGGTAGAGAACTGAAACTCTAGCGCCACCCTTAAAAGTCAATATTGACAGTTTAATAAGCCTTCCCACATGACTAAGTATAAGAAACCAAACCAGAAACTGCACCTTTGAATGCAGCAAAACAAAACTAGTAAATAGACTCAGCACTCAAAGAGTGCTCCTCTGCCCAGTAATGGGGAATCTCCACATACCTCCTCCTGCAGAGCCGCACACTGGATATATGGCTGCTCTGTGCTTACAGGACCTGTGATGATGTCACATGGAGGGGAGGAGTCAGGAGTCACATGATCAGCTCCTCTGTGTATGCAGGACTGGTTTATGTGTGGGGGTCAGGAGGGATTCTGTGTACAGAGTGGAGACAGGTGTGCGATTGCAGCCATACAGTAGGGATAATAAGTATTTGATCCTCTGCCGATTTTACAGGTTTTCCCACCTACAAACAATGGAGAGGTCTGTAATTTTTATCGTCGGTACACTTCAACTGTGACAGATTAAAAAAACAAAAAAAACAACTTATTGTTTGATTTTTAAATTAATTTGCATTTTATTGCACCAAATAAGTATTTTATCAACTTCCAATCGGCAAGAATCCTGGCTCTCACAGACCTGTTATTTTTTCTTGAAAGGGAACCTGTCAGGTCCAATATGCACCCAGAGCCACGTGCAGTTCTAGGTGCATATTGCTATTTCTTGCCTAACCGTCCCTGTATACACTAGCATAGATTAAGAGATCTTTAGATCTCTATATCTTTAGATCGTCTGCCATATGCCCAACAGACACCATTAAAAAACCATGCGGCCTCTCAGACACATGTCAAACACACCAATGGGCGGGGTATGTAGGTGGCCAGACCAAATTAACTATAATACAAACAAGTGGCCCTACAAGTTTCACATCAGACCTTCAGGCTTCCACCACTTCTGTGGCACATACTGGCCATTAGCAATGTAGCCGGTTGCCATCTCACAATATATAGATATAGATATATACACAGTTGTGCTCAAAAGTTTACATACCCCGGCAGATTTTTTGCTTTCTTGGCCTGGTTTCAGAGAATATGAAGGATAACACAAAATCTTTTTTTTCCCACTTATGGTTAATGGTTGGGTGAAGCCATTTATTGTCAAACTACTGTATTTTCTCTTTTTGATTCATAATGAGAACCAAAAACATCCAAATGACCCTGATGAAAAGTTCACATACCCTGGTGATTTTGGCCTGATAACATGCACAGAAGTTGACACAAATGGGTTTGAATGGCTAATAAAATTAACATCCTCACCTGTTATGGTAAGAAGACCGCTGATATTCCCATAAATATCCCATTTGAGGGTAAATGGGTAAACTCCTTCCCTATCCAGGGATAGAGGCAACCCAAGAACTATGAACTACTACCCCAAGAGTCCAGGAGGAAAAAAACAAGTCAACCCCAAAAATAGAGCACAAGAGTGGTTGGAAACTAACTAGCAGCAATTCCCTGACTATATATACACAACTAGAAATAGCGGTGGAGCGTGCCTACTCTACCTAGACTCCTCGTTACCGCCTAAGAAACTAGCTAGCCTCAAAGATGAAGAAAGGAACCCTAACTTGCCTCAGAGCAGCCCCAAAGAGATAGTTAAAGCCCCTAACAAGTATTGATGATGATATAAGAAACAAACAATACGTAGTTGGTTAGGAATAAACCTGAGCAAAGAGAGGCCCTTCTAACTTAGACACAAAAAGATAGGATAAATCACTGGGTGCAGCCAGCAAAAACCCTAATATATGCCAACTCCTGATCATCAAAATTCCCTTAGGACCGCACGATCTTCCACCCACTACATCGGGGAACTCTTGTGCAGGGCACCAGGCAGGATTAGCATCCAAAGAGGTTGTCACTAGAATGGCTTAGTAGCTACTGCCATAGGTAGAAAAATATTCAATATCCAACAAGACTATTAATGAGCAGTACATAGAAGTGGTATATTAAATACAACAAAAAGTAAATATGCAAAAAATGGTGGAAAAAAAGCCTTCACTGGATTCTCAGCAATGTCCTTTTGTTGAAAATCATCAGTGTGAACACAATGGAACTTAAACGCATATTTGAGAGAAACAAAGATGAACAATGTTCAGACAGAGAGAAAAAAACTCCACTATGCATTTTTTCACTGAGAATGAACAGCTTCCACAGCACTTCAAAACGAATTGAAACAGAATAAAATAAACATTGCATTCAAGAGAAAAATGCATGAAAACTATTCAGTCACAGGAAAGAAAACAAAGTACTTATCCCAGGTTCCAAAAAGCGAAATCAAGATGACTAGGAAAAAAAGACTACAATTACATCCAAAAAGCAGACAAACTGCAGCAGACAGCACTGGAGCTCTCCAAGGGAAAAAAAAACCAAGCTGAAGCACACTGGAGAAATGTCCAGCGGGTCAAAGGCACATGGCCGACATGACAGGAGGACCTGGTGTTCAAGACATGTTCACTGGAGCTAGATTGACACAGGAAACAATATCACCAGTGTCAGTTTGAGGCAGAATCCCTTCCTTTAATGATTGGCCCACTGGGAAAAGAGCCAGGCCCTGTCTTAGTCACAAGCAAAGAACCTGACACACTTCAAGCACTGGTTACTAGAGGGAGCCCATAAACATCCTCATGAAGACTCTTAACCTCTTTACAACCGGCAACAGCCAAGCCAATATAAACACCATCCATAACATTACCCTCACTAAGGAGGGGTCACCAAACCCTCACCAGGGACACAAGGCTTCTCAGGATAGGAATATTCTTAGAGGAAAGCCAAACCAAGTCCCCCACTTTAAACCAAGGACCAATAGCCCTTCGATGGTTGGCGAACCTTTGGGTATTCTCCTGGGACAAAAACAATTTGTCCATTACTTGATCCCAGATTTGCTTCAGTCTGTTAACCACCATGTCTACTCCTGGACAGGCCGAAGCCTCAACCTGCCCGGAAGAGAACCTGGGATGAGCCCTACTATTAAGAGCAAATTCTGCCAATGACAAAAAAGAAACCCAGTCATCCTGATCCACAGATAAAAAAAAAAACACCTCAGATAAGTTTCCAACATCTGGATTGTTCTCTCAGTCTGACCATTGGTCTCAGGATGAAAGGTAGAAGAAAAGGACAACTTAATTCCCAATTTAGAGCAAAACGCTCTTCAAAACCTAGACACCAACTGAACCCCTCTATCCGATACAATATTCTCAGGGATCCCGTGAAGACGAACCACATGCTTAAAGAACAAGGGAACAAGATCCAAAGAAGATGACAATTTAAGTAATGGTACCAAATGGACCATCTTAGAGAAGCTATCACAAATAACCTAAATGACCATCATCCTCTGAGAAACCGGGAGATCAGAAATAAAATCCATAGATATATGAGTCCAAGGTCTCTTGGGTACCGGTAATGGTGACAACAACCACTACAGCAGGGACAAAAAGACTTGAACCTTGGGTAAATCTTACAAGACTGCACAAAACCCCTGACATCCTTAGATAAAGAAGGCCACCAAAGAGACCTGCCCACCAAATGTCTGGTACTAAAAATCCCCTGATGACCAGCCAGGACCGAGCAATGAAGCTCAGACATTACTCTACTTCTCCACTGATCAGGGACATACAATTTTCCTACAGGACATCTTTCCAGTTTCTCATTCTGGAACTTTTCAAGTTCTAACTTTAAATCTGGTGATATCGCACCATCATTCAAGATGTCAGATGGTTCACCCGCCTCAGGTGAATCAGCCAACAAGCTTCTTGATAGGGCATCAGCTTTAACATTCTTGGTGTCTGAAAGAAAGGACACCACAAAATTAAAATGAGTAAAAAAATAAAGCCCATCTATCCTGCCTGGGATTCAATCTTTTAGCAGATTCGAGATAGGTCAAATTTGTATGATTGGTTAGTACAGTAATTTGATGTCTAGCCCCCTCCAACCAGTGTCTTCATTCTTCAAAAGCCTACTTCATAGCCAACAATTTCCGATTACCTACATCATAATTTCATTCGGATGGAGAGAATTTCCGAGAAACGAAAGCACAAGGCTTCATTTTAGTAGTTACAGGGACTCTCTGAGACAACACAGCTCCTGCTGAAATCTCTGAGGCATCCACCTCCACCTCCACCTGAAATGGAAGTGAGATATCGGGTTGCCTCAGGACTGGAGCAAAGGTAAACTACTCCTTAAGCTCCTGAAAAGCCTTAATGGCCTCAGGAATCCAATACTCAACATTCACTCCCTTCTTAGTCAAGTCAGTCAGAGGTTTGACAATACTGGAGAAATTCTCTATATATCTTCACTAGAAATTAGAAATGCCCAAAAAATTTTGAAGGGAATTCAGAGATGTGGACTGAACCCAGTCATGGAAAGTCTGAACCTTGACCGGATCTATCCCAATCGAGGATGGTGACGAAATATATCCCAAAAATGAAATGATTTGTATGTCAAAGAGACATTTAGACACCTTAACATACAATGCATTTTCCATGAGTACCTGAAAGACAGTACAAACCTGTCTAACATGAGATACCCAATCATTAGAGATGATCAATATATCATCCAAATATACCACTAGAAATTTACCAATAAACTCTAGCAAGAGATCATTCATGAATGACTGGAAAACGGAGGGGGCATTAGTGGGCCCAAAAGGCATCACTAGGTACTCAAAATGCCCCTTTGGGGCGTTAATAGCTTTCTTCCATTCATCACCTTCCTTAATTCGGGTAAGATTATATGCCCTCCGAAGGTCAAGTTGTGAAGGCCTAGGCTATAAATCGTTTGTCCAGTATAATAATAAGATGATCTGTGTATTGGTTTCCACGTATACCTGACTGAAATGTTGAAAGTATGTATAAGGAAACAAACTATGTTTTAGGGCTAAATAGAACAAATACTTTGAAAACCAGTTAGACTCATGAATAAGTAACATTCTTGAGTAGACTTTTGTCCACGCCCAGACACACCTGAATGACTTACTATGAAATGTTGCTGTACAGGAAAGACTGTCCAAAAAGCTGTATAAAATGTTATCCTTTTGAATACAAGGGTCAGAAGAACACAACTGTGCTTCTCCCAAATAGAAATACATCTCTGTGTGGTCATTTTTCTGATTCATATATGTCGCGGGCGGGGAGGAGGGTGTCAGCACACCGCGCTCACCCCTTCTGCTCGGGTCCGGCAGTTGCTCCTGGTGGCTCGAGCCGTGGGCCGGATCCCAGGGTGTCTCGAGCGACACTCCTCGCCCGTGAGTGAAAAGGGGGGTGTTTGTTGGGGTTATAGTTCGTGACGCCACCCACGGTTGTGGTGATTGCACCACCGCTGCTCAGTGTGGAGGTCCCGGGGTTGGTGATGGGAGCAGCCAGGTGTTGTGTTGCCCCTCCGTGGGTAGGGGTTGGTGATCCCGGGGCCCGGTGATGGGATGTGAAGTGTAGGGCCTGGAGGGCGCAGGGGCGCGGGGGCAGCGCTGTGCCTTGCGGCACTATGGTACTCACTCAGCCTGACACGGACACAGTTTGTACGGTAAACCAACGGCTGGTAGGACGGTCCCACAGACGGCTGCACCTGCACTCCCGGTAGGTGACGGTGACTTCTCTCTTCCTTGCACCTGTGTGATCTGATGGTATCGGTGGATTCCCTCCGGTTACCCGCTCCCCGGCTGCAATCTGGGCCGGAGGAGCTCTACACTTTGCCCGCAGGCGCTGGCCCTGGGGAAACTGGTGCCTTGGCGGTGGCGGTGTCTCCCCGGTAATGGTCGGGCTGTTGCCGTCAATCGGGACTTTGGTTGTTGGGGGATCTGCGTCCCCGTCACTGACGGATTCGGCAAATTGGGCGACTCCTAGCCTTGCCGGGGTCCGAGAGGCCCCTGCCCTGGTGCTGACTGTCCTTCGGAACACTGCTCCAGACCACCGGGCACACAGCCAACGGGGTCTTTCCAGGAACTTCCGAACTGTCCCACTCCGGACAGTCACCGCCGTCGCTGACCTTGCTGTTCTAGCCCTACACAAAGCTGGGCTCTCAGGCTTTGCACACTCTCTGTGCCGTCTCCACTTCTTGCTTTCCTCCTTTACTCCTTTTCTTTCCTTCACTTTCACTTCTTGGTTGTTGACTCTAGCCCCTGCCTGGGCTACTCCTCACTCCTTCCACTTCCTCCTCCCTGTCTAGACTGCACTCAAGCTCGTCCCTGAGCTATCTGCCTGGTTACTTCCTGCCTCCAGAGTTGTGAGCTCCTTGGTGGGCGGAGCCAACCGCCTGGCCCACCCCCTGGTGTGCATCAACAGACTCCTGGAGCAGGGCAACAAGGATTTCTGGTTAGCAGATGTGCCTACCTGGAGTGTGGGGTGTGGTGGTGTTGTGACCTGTGTCCCCTGGCTTGCCCAGGGCGACACATATACATCTGTGCAGATCTGATTTAAATTCCTCCTCTGAGACCCTGAGAGACCCAGAGGTCTCCCCCAACAGTCTGGCGCCCAACGTGGGGCTCCCATAAGGAGCACACCGAAAACTCGGACACCCCGATACCTTGGACCTCCCTCCGCTCCAACAGGCCTGATCAACCTACAACCCTGGTAAGTGATACATCCTGTGTATTCACTGCCAACAAGGTTGTTCTTCGAGAGGAGGGGGTGACAGGCCTTGTGTCCCCATCGGAGTTAAAGGTACCCGATAGTGACTTGGTGGTGGTGCCCGTTGGGGGCCCAATAGCTCAAATCCTACCCTGTGGTGTGGATTTCAATTGTCACAAGGGATTCAGAGGATGGATAGTAGGGGGTAAGACGGCAGCAGTTGGATATAGCTGGTTAGACTGACCCGATCCGTAGTTTGAGGATGCGGGGGGGATATCCGTGATCAAAGATAGGGATTAGGACAATAAATTGGTACAGCTGACCAAGTCCGGAGGACGGGACATTCTTGTATATATTTCAAAAGACTGACCTGCACATCCTACAAGTGTGTATAGGTGCCAGCTGAAAAAACCTAGCAAATACAAAATGGATACAGCCGCACACTAAATGCCATCAATGTATAAGGGAACTCTGGTACTGCATTACTGCTATATGAAAAAATGAGATTTTTAGTTTATGAATTGGCATGTAACCAAACGGCAAGGTAAATCTCAATATTCCGGGTCCCTAACTAAAATGCCACTATCTAGGTTCAAAACATCCTTGTCTGGGCAGCTAGACTAAAAATCTAACTTGATTCACAATCCTTATACCAGGAGTCCTAGCTGCCCAGACATGGAGGTTAGTCCAGATAGTGGCATTTTAAGTTAGATTTTTAGTCTAGCTGCCCAGACAAGGATGTTTTTAACCTAGATAGTGGCATTTTAGTTAGGGACCCGGAATATTGAGATTTACCTTGCCGTTTGGTTTCCGGGCTTACATGCATTGGCCAATTCATAAACTAAAAATCTCATTTTTTCATATAGCAGTAATGCAGTACCAAAGTTCCCTTATACATTGATGGCATTTAGTGTGCGGCTGTATCCATTTTGTATTTGCTAGGTTTTTTCAGCTGGCACCTATACACACTTGTAGGATGAGCAGGTCAGTCTTTTGAAATATTTGCAGTGAGTTTTTTTTCTGACTGGGCACTCCGCCCTATAAACCAGGCTGTGTTCACAATCCTTATACCAGGAGTCCTAGCTGCCCAGACATGGAGGTTAGTCCAGATAGTGGCATTTCAAGTTAGAATTTTAGTCTAGCTGCCCAGACAAGGATGTTTTTAACCTAGATAGTGGCATTTTAGTTAGGGACCCGGAATATTGAGATTTACCTTGCCGTTTGGTTTACGGGCTTACATGCATTGGCCAATTCATAAACTAAAAATCTCATTTTTTCATATAGCAGTAATGCAGTACCAGAGTTCCCTTATACATTGATGGCATTTAGTGTGCGGCTGTATCCATTTTGTATTTGGGTCATTCTTGCATGTGACATTTTTGTGCGTCCTCCTCCTTTCACAGGACATAATTGTTTTTACTTAGCTGAGGTAGCTAGAGTAAGGGTGGAACGCTCCAGTGCCAGCCGGACTGTAGCGTGCACCATATAGTCTTGAATTAGTGTAATCCAACTGCCGCTGAGACAACAACGATGTTTAAGTGGAGAAAGAAGAAAGTTGAGAAGCCAGAAGGTTCGCAGAATGTTATAGAATTAATGCCTCAGAGATTTTTAAGGTGTTAGGTTTGCCCAGGAGCGGACGGCTACAGCCGTCACAATGGAATGCGGCGCTGTAGGGAAAGAAAGAAAAGTTGAAAGATAAAGAATTGTGGGAAGATGCACAGGTGTTTGGTAAAGTAGTGCAGATGTTGCAGTTAGAAGGATATGTTGAAATAGAAGAAGAAGGTGCAGGAGGAGATGCTGTGTTTTATTATATGTTGCCTAAATCTGAGTGCAGAGCCAAATGAACTGCCCAGCTCAGATATACTGTTCTGAGTGCAGAGCCCTATTAAGTGCCCAGCTCAGATATACTGAGTGAGGATTTGGAAGTGTGTGCTGCAAACTAAAAGTTTTGTTTAGTATTTCAGTTGTTAGTCATCTCCCCTGTCTTTTTGTTTTTTTTGGTGTTTATTTGGGGAGAAGATGGAGAAATTGATGCAGTTGTGTCGTATTGGCAGTAGACCAAATTCAGATGGCAAATTAGACCCATGTACATCAGTTGAGACTCATTAAGAGAAAAGTAAGCTCATGAAGTAATGTGGAATAGCAGGAGGGGGGAGGTTACAGTGTGGAAGAAATTGTTTTATTTTGGAAGACAATGGATTGTTATCTGCTGCTTGTGCATGGGGAAAGGGTTTCTGAAAGTTTATATAGGGGCTATATAGAGAGAATTGGGTAGAAGGGGAAAGGAAAAAGAAAGTCTGAGTTTTGAGTTATGTATATTACAAAAATGTACCTTGTGAGCGATCACCACCATATAATGGCGATGGTGTGGTAAGGGCCTGTTCTAGTTGTGGTCGGAAAAATCCGGATGACGGTAAACTTTGTTGTGGATGTGGGGACTCTAGGCCGCAATACTGTGATAAACCATGTGCTATTCCTGGTGGCAGCCATTTTAAGACAGTGCATGTGTTTGTATTCACACCCAAGATGGTGACCAGCGACAAAGACAGGAATGAGTGGGGGGGATGTGTGAGAAATGAAGGAAAGCGATCCAGCTGAGTGACCAGGTGATTTATTTAGTGCAATACAGACATGGCATGGTCGTGGTTAACGCGTTTCTGGCTTAACGCCCTTAATCATAACCGGAAGACTATGTGCTGTGGGAATGTTTGAACGACAGACTGGGTGGACTACTACATACTTAGACAGAAAAAGAAGTGTTTTTATCTATAATATATACTAAGATCATGGATATATAATATATATGTGTGTATGTATAAAGTATAGAATATAGGCAGGAAGAATAATTGTTTAAACTTGTAAGTTTAGCAGAAGTAAAATCACACATGCTTCAACCACCCTTAGACAAAGAAGCCATGTGCTATTGTGGCAGTGGCCATTTTGTTAATAAATCTGTGTGGAGCCCTCAGTGAAGTAGACAAAATTGCTCTCACTGAATAACATCTAAAGTGTTAGTAAAGGTTTATAGTACTAAAAGATTGAATATGGCTGTGGAAGACACTTAAGAGAAATACAGTCTTCTGGTTAGATTGAGTCAGGACAGTCATAGGGGAAATGTCTTATTAATTAGTAAGCAATGAAAGACGATTCGCTGATAATGTCCTCAATTTTGAAATATGAACATCTCTATATCCAAAGGTTGTGTTGCGTTAGTAGTAATAATAATAATAATAATAATAATAATAATAATATTTATTAATAATCTAATTTATTAATAATTATGATAATTTTTAGTTCAAGGCATGTGGATGATTTATGGCATTCTGGTTTTTTTTATGACATTTATGTCTTAAATCATCTGTTTCCTTTTGTAGAAAGAAAGATTGCAATGCAGGTTTCTGTGGTTTAGGCCAAGGTTAAAAAGCCATTGAAATGGTTTTCCATTATAAGGCTACACATAACATATTTATGGTGTTTCCAATTAGGTACAATCTATACAATGTGACTTTTATTAGAATTCTGGTGCCACACACTTTTTGAACCTAATTATGCTTTGGATAATGGATTCAAAAAGGGGGGGGGGGAAGATATGAAAAGTCACACCTATTTTTAAGTTTTTAATTCGTTCATCAATTGAGTTTTTCTATTAAGTTTTCTTTATATTTTTATCTGTAATGGAAGATTCAGCAGACATACATATATCTCATGATTGCTCTGCTGTAACATGAATTGTCAGGTTTTGAACATGTCTCAGATGAGCCCATTGCTAATGCAGATTTAAAGTTTTTTCGTAGATGGATTCAGATACTAAGATGTTGGTTGATTCTACACTGGATATGCTGAGGTTACACAACATGAGGTAATAAAAATCGAACCACTCTCTCCTTACCCATTGGAATAGGAGAACGTGATAAAGATTTGCGATAGCTGTTGTTCGTAGAGCGGAAAGGGGTAAGGTAGTCAAATGTGGATATAGGCAGCAGATCTTTTCTAGTGTTATGTGATAAACCTATAAATACAGTAGAGTGTGTATAAGCCCAGATGGAGGCACTCCTGTTATCAAAGGAGCCGGTGACTGATGGAGCCAGAGGAGATGCTTGCACAGGAGCAGACAACAAAGAAGCAGTGAACAGGCCTAGAGTTTAGTCCTTTACCAATGCAGACCAGTACCATACCTCGGTGGCACCTGTCACTTCCGTGACATTTGTCACTCATCGTGTTCTTAAATCATTACAGGAACAAGCAATTCAGCAGGGAATGGAGTGTCAGACGCAGGGAGCCAGCTGACTGAGGAAGGTCTGTGGATAAAGGGTGGTAAGCTTTCTCTTCCATGAGTGCTCTACTCAATAATGGCCCAGGTAACCTATGAACGCATGTGACAAAGACTATTATAAGTGTGGTGGTGGACAAGGTATGGGTGGCACCAGTGCTCAGTACCCAGGTGGCCAGACACACCAAGTCTTATAAGACCTGTGGTTAATACAAGGTAGAAAACTGTATAAACCTTGTATATTTTATGGAAACTGGCAAGTCGTGAACCAAATGAATGTTTTGTTTTCTTTTCGTAATAAACAGGTCTATTCGTAAGACATTTTTTGGTTTAGCACAGGCATGTACAATATTTTATATGATTGACTAAATAGTGTGATAAACAGGTGTATTCGCCAATTCCAGATCTTAAATCAGAGCTAGTTGCATATGGTCTTCAATCAGGGGACTGATTGATCCTAAAAGGACAAGTGAGAAAGAGCCATGAGTCAAGACTAGATGAGCTGATCCAGCTTCTCCCAACCACAGTAATTTTGATGAAGCTCGATGGCAGGGCAACATGGATTCACGCCTCGTATTGCAGAAGTGTCGACCCACCAGAGCTGCACTGAGATTCTTGCTTGTATTTATCCTTTTCAAAAGACCTGTACAGTCTCAAGCCACCATTGCCAAAACAGGTAGAAGAGAGGACTTAGAGATCCTTGAGACATGGGAAAGTCCAACTACAAAGGGTGAGGACTCGTCTAGGAGTCCTTGGTCTCAAACTGGTGAAGAAAATCCTACCCCCTCTCCGCCCATGCCTCAACGTTCAGTCAGGCAGGTTTTCCCAACAGATCTCTCTTCCTAATGGAACACAGTACCCTTAGTATTCGGAAATGGCAGAAATAAGTCTATAGAGGGGACTGTTGAGGGTATGAATTAAGTACCCTGAAATACTTAATTCAGCCATTTCACAGACCCAGATACGTAGTTTAGTTGATGTAGCCTAACATAAATATTTATGAATGCTTTTGTTTTCTACTAACACATACAGTATATAAATATATTCAGTGATTTTCCCTAATATAAAATGCCAGCTGTAAACCCTCTAATTCCGGGAAACGTTTTGGGAGAGCCCATCCCACCAGGCTGATGTCTCCCCAGCCTAGTCTGCTGAGCACTGGCAGTGACACGCGAGTTAACGTCTCGCTTCAGAAACCAATGGACCTGAAACAACTGGAGCAGAGAGCGGCTGCCATTCCACCCATTATCTTAGAAGGCTTCTCTGAGTCAGCGCCTCAAACTGTTCCCATGAAGCCTCATCACGCTTTGGCTCTTTATCAAGAGCAGATCACCAAGGTTCACGAGTTGGCCCTGGATGGACGGTGCAAGTATCCTCCTTCTCATTTAACATCTGAAAAAGAACCACAGACAATCTGTAGCAGATGATTTTTGGAATATGTGCTGACCTCAAGATAAGATCTAGACTTAATCTTCCTTGGTCAGGACAATGTGCCCTAATGAAAGTGTTAATGCTGATCCTAATAGCCCCTGTAAATCATGTAGTTACCCTTGAACAGATAAAATAGGTAACCAAAGGTAGAGCCAGAGCCTGTAGAGCTGTGTCAAACAATGACCTATTGGAAGACCCCCATGTATATATGGATGTAATCGGAGTCCCAAGGGGGGTTTCAGACAAGTGTAAGGCCAGAGATGAAGTTGCAGCAGGATTTGAGTCTTTACTTCCATTATTACTGTGAATAAGAATGTTGTATGGATCAATTATCTCTATTATAATCAACAGAGATTTGTTAATTACTCGGGAAATCCCTTAACTGGGTTAGCTACTCAGTTGGGTCAGACTACTCTGCTGTCCAACCAGAATCGGATGGCTTTGGATATGTTATTAGCAGAAAAAGGAGGTGTTTGTGCAATGATAGGAGAGGCCTGTTGTACTTATGTGCCAGATGAAACAGGCCCAAATGGTAAGATCACCCAGGCCCTGAAACAAGTAAATTCCCTATCTAAAGATTTTAAAGAAAATTCAGGGGTAACCAATTCTTGGGGTGACTGGTTTAGTTGGATGACTTCTTTAAAAGGGATACTAATTCAGATAGGGATTATAACCTTTCTAGTGTTGGTTTTGTTATAATTATTGTTTACTGAATTTTGCCTTGCTGTAAGAAGATTTGTAATAAGGGGACAAACGAGGCTATAGCCATGGCAACCTTCCCTTCAGTATTATATACAACAGTAGCCCCTCCAAATCTGACACAATGGTTACCATCAAAGCTCAACGACCAAAAGTCAAACTTAAGAGGTTGCTATAGAAGGGGGCCACGGGGCTCGGATCACCTCTGTAGGAACTGAGGTGAAGATGTTAGGAAAGACCCGAGGGCGTGATTAGCACGCACCTATATACCATAGCTGTGGGACACTGTAGTGTCTGGGTAGACCTCATGGAGAAAGAAGACAGATAATCTTATTAAGGGGGGACTGTGAAGGCCTAGGTTATGAATCATTTGTCCAGTATAATAATAAGATGATCTGTGTATTGGTTTCCACGTATACCTGACTGAAATGTTGAAGGAATGTATAAGCAAACAAACTATGTTTTAGGGCTAAATAGAACAGATACTTTGAAAACCGGTTAGACTCATGAATAAGTAACATTCTTGAGTAGACTTTCGTCCACGCCCAGACACACCTGAATGACTTACTATGAAATGTTGCTGTACAGGAAAGACTGTCCAAAAAGCTGTATAAAATGTTATCCTTTTGAATACAAGGGTCAAAAGAACACAACTGTGCTTCTCCCAAATAGAGATACATCTCTGTGTCGCCATTTTCCTGATTCACATACATCTGTGCAGATCTGATTTGAAATCCTCCTCTGAGACCCTGAGAGACCCAGAGGTCTCCCCCAACAAAGTTTGGTAAACCATTTGGCACCCTTCACTCTAGAAAATAAGTCTGATATCAGAGGCAATGGATACTGATATCTCACAGTGATTTTATTAAGTAACCAAACTGATAATCAATGCAAGATCTTAAATATCCATCTTTCTTGGCCACAAAGAAAAAGCCCACACCTTGGGGCAAAGATGACGGTCTAATATGATCTTTCTCCAATGACTCCTTATTGTAATTCCTCATTGCCTCATGTTCAGGCACCAACAAATTGAAAATCCTTCCTTTAGAAAATTTGGATCCAGGCAATAATTCAATCGCACAATCATCTTATTCCCTATGGGGAAGTAAATAATCAAATTTAGTATTGTTAAACACATCAATGAAATCAGACAAATTCAGGTACTTCATCCACTTTATAAGGCGCAGACAAAGAAGAGAGGTCAATATACACACACTGACAACCCCAGGTAACGATGGACAAAGATTTCCAATCTAATACAGGATTATGTACCTCCATGGAAATCCTAAAACCAGACTATCATGTAAGTTCTCTAATACCAAGAATTCACATTCCTCCTGATGACAGGGGTCAACCCTAATAATTACTTGAACCCTAAACTGGGGCTTATTGGCTTATTTTTGGCAAGAGGAGTAGCATCAATTATCAATTTAAGGATTCACTCTCTAAGCTCAGTGTTTGTTTATTTAAATGTCCTTTTATTATGCATCCCTCTGCTGTTTGTGTATAAATTTGTGTTTCTTCAGATAATTTGTCATACCATACCTGATGAAGGGACCTGGGAAGTCTCGAAAGCTTGCTTTGTAACATCATCTTATTTTATTTTTGTTAGCCATTAAATGTATCACAACTACAAGATTTTAATTTTATCTCACTGAGAGCAATCAATCATTTTTCAACTGGCTAACACGGTACCAAAACTTTTTTCTTATCACCCTTCTCCACACTTGTAACATCAGCTCGAAAGCCCCATGCGAGTATCATCACCCAAATTCCTGCACAGCCCCCACACAATCAAAATCACCCTTTCCCTATGCAGATCCCCAGCACGCAGCTCCATGCATGTCACAGCACCCCTTCCTGCATGCAGACCCACGTAAGTAACATCACTCCTTTTCCCATGCATCCCCATGCACTTAAAATCATCTACTTCCATATGCAGCCCCCCATGTACGAACATACATTTATCTGTGCCCCTAAAACACCGCCTAACATAACTCTCACTAAACCCTTTGTGTAAAGAACATCACTCCATTATACAGCACCTCAGTCCTCTCAGTGTAATGTCTGCAGCATCATCATCTCCAGAAGCCGAAGAAGCACAACACTGCTCACTGGTATCAGCTCTGCTGGAGGAAGCCCCGCCCCTTCCTCTGACATCATCACCTCACAGGATCAAATACATTCTAGACAGGACCATATATCCAGTGTGCGGCTCTGCAGGTGGAGGTATGTGGAGATTCCACATTAACATTAACATTAATTAACATTAGCATTAACCTCCTCAGTACTGAGCCTGTCTAGGTGTTTTTGTGCTGCTTCTGTCCAATAGGCTTCTGTCCATTCAGGTCCCTACAATATCGGATCCTCTCAGATCTGCTATATAAGAGAATTCTCCTGATTGACCCGTCAAGGATGGATAGGGACAGGGACAAGATGGCGGAGAGGATATTACACCTCACCCTAGAGATCCTCTTCCGGCTTACTGGAGAGGTGAGAGATTCTGATGATGTCACATTACATCATTCTTATCTATGGGAATAACAGATGGACAGAACTGGAGAGGTGAGGACTCTGGAAATGTCTGTAGTGAGATTTATTAATGTGTCTCTCCTTAACCAGGATTACACAGTAGTGAAGAAGACCTCTAGTGAGCGCTGTCAGGCCCCTGTGTCTGAGGGATGGGGAAGACCCCTGAGCCCAATCACGGGGCCTCCACCTCACCCCCTGATACATGAGGACATCAATGACCAGAAGATCCTAGAACTCACCTACAAGATGATTGAGCTGCTGACTGGAGAGGTGACACTGCTGGGAATGCTGGGACATTATACAGTAACGCTATGAAGGGATCGGGGGATGACGGTATCATTGTATGTGTCAGGTTCCTATAAGATGTCAGGACGTCACCGTCTATTTCTCCATGGAGGAGTGGGAGTATTTAGAAGGACACAAAGATCTGTACAAGGACGTCATGATGGAGGTTCCCCAGCCCTTCACATCACCAGGTAATAGACAGGACTAAATACACACGGCCTATAATTATCTGTATGTAAAGAATAAATTCAGACCCTGTGTGTGTTTCCTACAGTTCTATCCAGTGAGAGGACAACACCAGAGAGATGTCCCTGTCCTCTTCTTCCACAGGACTGTAAAGAAGAAAATCCCAATGTTCCTCAGGATGATCAGGTAAATGGAGAGAAGGTGTCATGAAATCTCCCTATGATGTGTAGACGGCTGTGAAGGTCTTGTGTTCAGTCTTGTATTATACTGAACAGCTTAATCATTAGAGGCATCGGCCCTTTCCTGATTGTAGCTTCAATGTATGGAGTGAGACCTGTGACCCCAGAGTGTAGTAGAAATAAAGTGATCAGTTATCAGCCACATTAACATAGGACGATTGAGTGATCAGAGTGATTTCAAACAGGTTCATCAGTGCTGTATTAGCCAGGATCATTATTCCAAAACCTACCCACATTGACGATGCTGAAGTTGGTGTCTTAAGGCGGCGTCACACGGTACGATATATCGTGCGATATGTCGTCGGGGTCACGGATTCCGTGACGCACATCCGGCATCGTTAGAGATGTCGTACCGTGTGACACCTCCGAATGACTGTTAACGAGCAAAAATACTCACCTAATCGTTGCTCGTTGACACGTCGTTCATTTTCATAATGTCGTTCCTCCTTCTGCGCGTCGGTTGTTCGTCGTTCCCGTGGCAGCCCACATCGCTAGGTGTAACACCCCGGGAACGACGAACACAGCTTATCTGCGTCCCGCCGGCAATGAGGAGGGAAGGAGGTGGGCGGGATATTACGTCCCGCTCATCTCCGCCCCTCCGCTTCTATTGGGCGGCCGCTGTGTGATGTCGCTGTGACGCTGGACGTCTCTCCCCCTACAGGAAAAGGATGTTCGCCGCCCACAGAGATGTCGTGAGGGAGGTAAGTACGTGTGACGGGGTTTAAACGACGTTGTGCGCCACGGGCAACTGATTGCCCCTGACGCACAAACGATGGGGGCGGGTGTGATCGCTTATGCGATCGCACGATATATCGGCACATGTGACGCCGGCCTTATTGTTATTGACTAAGTTAAATGGCTTTGGGCCACTGATCTCACACTACATTTATATACCTAGTGATGCCCCACATCTAATTCATGCTACTACAGTTTGGTCCAAATGAGTTCTGGGCATCAGAACTGGCATCAAAGTGGGCAGAAGCCCAATTTTCACAGATTTGAATAAGTATCAGGTGTATTTAAGGGGTTAAATGGCTTTGGGCCACTGATATCTCACCAAAAATACATACCTAGTGATGCCCCTCATCAAATTCATGTCACTTCAGCTTGGCCCAAATGAGTTCGTGGCATCAGAACTCGCATCAAAGTGGGAAAATCGCCAATTTTCACAGATTTGAATCAGTAACCCCTTGTTTTTAAGGGGTTAAATGGCTTTGGGCCACTGATATCTCAAATTACATTATACCTATTTGGGCCAGGCTGAAGTGACTTGACTTTGATGAGGGGCATCACTAGGTATGTATTTATGGTAAGATATCAGTGGCCCAAAGACATTTAACCCCTTAAAAACACCTGTTACTGATTCAAATCTATGAAAATTGGGATTCTGCCCACTTTGATGCCAGTTCTGATGCCCAGAACCTATTTGGGCCTGGTTGGAGTAGCATGAATTGGATGTGGGGCATCACTAGGTATGTAACTACTAGTGTGAGATCAGTGGCCCAAAGCCATTTGGCCCCTTCAATAACATACCTCAGTGCCCACTTTGATGCCCATTTTTGTGCAGTCTTATAATTTTTTTAGGTGTTTTTAAGTGTATTCACAACAGGGCTTATGACTGCCTGGTATTATATACAGGGCACATGACTGCATGGTATTATATACAGGGCACATGACTGCATGGTGTTGTATACAGGGCAGATGACTGCATGGTATTATATACAGGGCACATGACTGCATGGTATTATATACAGGACACATGACTGCATGGTATTATATACAGGGCACATGACTGCATGGTATTATATACAGGGCACATGACTGCATGGTATTATATACAGGGCACATGACTGCATGGTATTGTATACAGGGCAGATGACTGCATGGTATTATATACAGGGCACATGACTGCATGGTATTATATACAGGGCACATGACTGCATGGTATTGTATACAGGGCACATGACTGCATGGTATTATATACAGGGCTTATGACTGCATGGTATTATATACAGGGCACATGACTGCATGGTATTATATACAGGGCACATGACTGCATGGTGTTGTATACAGGGCAGATGACTGCGTGGTATTATATACTTGGGATGTTTTATTTTTGTTGAGAAACCTGTAAAAAACAGAAAATAAATAATAGCCGAATAAGAAACTGCCGAATAAGAAACTAACTTCAGCATCGTCCCACATTGTGTGAGGGGATTGTCCTTGCAATGGTATCATGGCTATACTGAGAATGTTGTGATCAAGGAAAAACATCCAACATTAACACTTCAGGCTGTGGAGGTGGATTAATAATGTGGGAATTTTTCTTGGCACATCCTGGGTCCTCTGATATCTTTAGATGGATGTTTGGACACAAGGGCATACTTACATACTTACATAAGTATCGTGGCCAACCAAATTCATCCCTTCATGGCAGCTGTTTACCCTATGGTAGGCTTTACAAGAGTTAAATAGCATGGGTGCAGCATGATGTAAAGAGGACAGTGTAAAGACAGTGTAAAGAGGTGGCTCAAAATGGAGTAGGGACTGTGTGAGGGGGGATAGTCTGAAGGGGCGGCCGTGTGAGGCATAGGTAGTGTGGAGATCATAGTTCATTAGTGAGGAAGGTGTGGTTGGTGTAATTCATAAGGGAGGACAGAGTCGCAGTTGTAGTTTATAAGAAGTCAGTGTTGTAGTCATTGTATATAAACGGGGAGGTGTGGTGGGATTTTTTTTTATATCAGAGTCTAATGTGGAATCCATTTACCATTAGAGGAACATAATGGGAGCAAAGTAAGAGGAAGGTCTACAGAGACAAGCTATGGATGTGAAATTTCATCATGTTGTCAGGACCAGATGACTAAGTAATGAATGAGAACAACTCCAATCTGAGTAGATGTCACCTAAAAGTGACCTGGGTATAAAGGTGTAGGAGAATCACGACCGTAAAACAACCATTGACCAGCTATATTAAGCTGATCAGCAGTTGTATAATAACCTGTAGACAGGCCGATCGCACGTGTATGTGCACAGAACACTTTTTAATATGATCAATATGTCCACATAGAGTAGCATTTTTCAGAACAATGATATTTAAACAAGTTTATGAGGGAAACTTTTTTTGTGCATCTGGTGACTGGTTTAAAAAGACTGATATTCGATTTTCAAGTATCGGCCAGTGTAAATACACATTAGAGAGAAGCTACAATTTTGAGAGCTTTTTATAAATGTTTTAGGCCCTTTATTTCTGGGCAGATCAATGGAGAACCAGGTCCTGAGGACGTGTGCACAAACCCTCAGTCTGATTTACCAGAAGAGGCATGATCACTTCAGGTGCTTAGGGAAGGATGAATGCCAAATACGGAGGTGCTGTTGTTAGTTGCCATGTTCATTCATTATCCTTTCTATTTCATTAAATCATTTAATGCGATGTTGACTTTTACAATTTTGTTTCAGGGTGAAGATCTGATTCATATCAATACTACAGGGACATATGTGTTGGGTGATGAGTGGTGTAAAGAGGAGATTCCTACAGATAACCGCACAGGTGAGTAGTGATCACTAAATGCAGAGAAGTCACAGATTTTACTCCATCACCCACCAGTACAATTATGTGGAAATTGTTTTTAGTGTACAGTATATTAGACTAAGTTTTTTTTTATTTGGATTGTTTACACCTAAAATTTAGCAATGAAAGAAAAAAAATCACATTGTTTTCTCCCACTTCAAAAGAGATACTTCTCTATTCACCGTCCCGTCTAATACCAGCTACTGTGCACAGTGGATGGCACTAAATAGACTTTTGAAACTTGTCAGTGCCGGGGATTCATGCTCAGAACCCTTGAGATGGAAGTTAGAAACATTACTAGTGAGCCACAGGCTGCACTGGTATGTACAGAATACATTTCTCAGCCTGGAAACCTCAGTAACAGTCCTTTTTCTAAACATAATACTCTAGTATATAAATTTACACTTTTAGAACTGCAAAAAGGCTCATCATGCAGAACTTTGCTTTTCATTCTTAAAAAGGACACACATCAGAATCCACAATGACCCTATAATAAATGGGACTACTCAGCTCCTGTTTGCATTGGTTGTACAATAGATTAGTTTTGGACATGAATTTTGTTTGCCTGTTCCTAAAGTGAAACAGACAAACAAAAGTGTTAACACAACCTAAGGCCTCCTTCACACATCTGTGCGAAACATGAACGAACGTTTTGCAGGGTCCATGGTGAAGGTGCATATGTGTGTGTATTCCGTGTGCTGTCACTGCTATCCATGTGACATCCAGATAGCACACGGACAGCATGTACTTGTATACTCACCTCTCTCCAGCGCTGCTGTCTTCAACGCTGCTGTTACTTCCGGGTCTGCAGTCAGTGCAGTGAATATGCAATGTGTAGGACCCGGAAGCCACAACAGAAGCAGAGACAGCAGCGCCGGAGACAGGAAAGTATAAAATATATATTTTTTTTGTCACCTGTGTTTTCACCGAGACGTGTCACACAGATCACATCAGTGTCCGGTCCATGTGACATTCATATTGATGACAGAAAACGGACATGTCACCATGTGGAGCACACAGACATGCGTGCACAAGGTCCGTGTGAAAACACTGATGTGTGGCCAAGCCTCCATTGATTTTAATGGATGTACATGAGTCCGTGTCTCTGGTGTGGGTGAAATCAAACTTCACAAGTACCGGAGACATGGATGAGTAAAGGAGGCCTAAGGCTGTTCGCCCAAAAAAGGAGACAAGTCAGTTTTTTGCAAATCAAACTTCCTGTTCAAGTGAATGGGTGTATTAAAAAAACTAGTAACACTCAGATCCATTATTATTATTTATTACTAGCTGTAGTACCCGGGCGTTGCCCGGGATAGTAACTGTCTCTCTGTCTCTGTCCCAGTCTCTGTCTGTCTCTTTCCTTGTCTGTCTGTTTCTATCTCTCTGTCTGTATTTGCATCAGTCTGTCTCAATCTCCGTATCTGTCTGATTCTCTCTCTCTCTTTGCCCGTCTGTCTCTTTGTCGGCTGTCTTTTTGCCCGGGTGTCTCTTTGCCTGTCTGTCTCTTTGCCCATCTGTCTCTTTCCCGCTCTGTCTCTTTCCCTCACTCTTTCCCTCTGTCTCTTTGCCCGGCTGTCTCTTTCCAGGTCTGTCTCTCTGTCTGTGTCTCCGTCTGTCTCTCTTTATCCGTCTCACCACCGACATCTTTTTACCTCACACATAAGCTTCTTATACTAACAGTTCATTTTGTTCCTATAGCAACCACGGATAGTTGCTATTTATAGCCTGCAGCTCCCAGCTCCATTCAGTTTAATGGCTGCAGGATTCTGTAGAGTAACTGGAAAGA
Organism: Anomaloglossus baeobatrachus; assembly: GCF_048569485.1. NCBI lineage: Eukaryota > Metazoa > Chordata > Amphibia > Anura > Aromobatidae > Anomaloglossus > Anomaloglossus baeobatrachus. The sequence continues at coordinate 502,166,926 of NC_134357.1, forward strand.
GCGGGGTTAAATTTTCCCGCACAAACATAGTCTATGACGTTCCCTGAGTCACGTGGAGTGTCTGTGCAAAATTTCGTGATTGTAAATGTGACGGTGCGGATTCCTTTAGAGGACATACACACACATATACACATACATACACTGAGCTTTATATATTAGATTATAGCCCCATTAATTCCATTGCGCTTTACAAGTGAAAAGGGTATACATAAAAACAAATAGAAAAAAGAGGTTTCCAGCATCGGAGAAACGGAGAGATGTATTAAGACTTCAAACGTTTATTTAGTCCATTAAAAGCAGGATATCACACACGAGGGCATTGGGGCACACAGTGAGAGACGCGGGGATGGTCCTTGTCCTACGCGTTTCAACCTTGCGGTCTTAATCATGGTTAAGATCATGATTAAGACCGTAAGGTTGAAACGCGTAGGACAAGGACCATCCTCGCGTCTCTCACTGTGTGCCTCAATGCCCTCGTGTGTGATATCCTGCTTTTAATGGACTAAATAAACGTTTGAAGTCTTAATACATCTCTCCATTTCTCCAATGCTGGAAACCTCTTTTTTTCTATGCACGTGTCTTTCCGCCAGGGCGTTCCGTGCATCGGTGGTGGACCCTAGGGTGAAGAGAGGTGAGCTGAACTCATTCATTTTCTTCTACATAAAAACAAATACAACAATCATGAACAATACAAAAACAGACTGGTCCAGGAGGTGAGAGGACCCTACCTGCGAGGGCTCAAAGTCTACACGGGATGGGTGAGGGTACAATAGGTGAGGACAGAGCTGGGAGCGTAGTGGTGTACTGGTCTGAGGGTTGTTGTAGGTTGTAGGCTTGTTGGAAGAGGTGGGTCTTCAGGTTCCTTTTGAAGGTTTCTATAGTAGGTGAGAGTCTGAGATGCTGGGGTAGAGCGTTCTTGAGTATGTAGCAGGCGCGGGAGAAATCTTGTAAGCAATTGTGGGAAGAGGCGCTAAGAGGGTAGTAGAGAAGGAGGTCTTGTGAGGATTTGAGGTTGCATGCAGGTAGGTACTGGGAGACTAGATCACAGATGTATGGAGAAGACAGGTTATGGATGGCTTTGTATGTCATGGTTCGTGTTTTGAACCAGAGTCTTTGGGCAATGGGAAGCCAGTGAAGGGATTAGCAGAGAGGAGAGGCTTTGGAATAGCGAAGGGAGAGGTGGAATAATCTGGCCGCAGAGTTTAGGATAGATTGGATGGGTGCAAAAGTGTTAGAAGGGAGGCCACAGAGTAGGAGGTTGCAGTAGTCTGGGAGGAGATAATGAGGACATGCAGTAGTGTTTTTACTAATTCTTGGTTAAGGAATGCACAAATCCGGGAGATCCATCTTATCATCTGAGTGCTATCTATTCTTCACTGTGCAGTTGATATGAGAGTCTTTAACTAACAAAAGTCCTGTATGACACTCGTATTGTAAAAAGGAATTCAAGGGCCAAACATGGGTCCAGCACATTGAAAAAAAAAATACTTTTTAAACATATAAATGAAAAAACTAAACACATGTCTGATTGAGCCGTAAGGCCACATTCACATTCTAAAGTGCTGTGCTCTGGGCACACTGTCTGAGGGTTACATCTAATAGTATGCAAATGCTCTTGTGACATGTCCATTAACTTCTACTAAATGTGTGCATTTGGGATCTTTAGAACAAAGTAATTTTATTTAGTTTTTTAGTGTCCAATTCCAGGAGTTATGGTTCTTTAATTTTAGTGTCATCATTAGAGATGCGCAAACCTGTGGAAGTTTAGTTTAGAAGGCTCAGCCGGACTTTTGATAAAATTCAGTTTGGGACCTGGAGTTGACCTGAACTTCATTTGAAGTCACAGATTGGTAGCTCAGGTCTCCACCAACAGGCAGCTAGCTATAAACAGATCACTTCCGGGGGTGGATATGTGAGGTTTTTTTCCTTTTTTTTTTTTTCGTGCAATCTACAATTTGATCATGCTGGTGTTACTCCAAGTGCGAGCCATTCAAACACTAGATGGCATGGTGCCATTTTCTGGTACATATGACATTTTAATCACATTGTATTACAATTTTTTGGGAAGTAAAATTTACAAAAAACAGCAATTCTAAAATTCTTATTTCAGAGGGATAAGCTTAAGCAGTTTTAAGTATAAGTAGTTTTCACTGCTGCCATTACTGGGCGCAAACAACTTTTTGGTAACTTTTTATTTCGGTTTCTGTGAGACTGTAAAATCTAGTAATTCTGGTGTTGTTTCCATTGGCTGCCATATAAAAAAAATAAGAAGGCCTTTATATCCACTAATTACTTCCATTAAAAATACACAAACAAACCCTACACTTGCTCCAAAATCATGATTTCTTATAAATCCTTCGCTCTGTCCTTCTGTGTGCTAGATTGAATATAGCTGTCAGGAAGGGTATGAGATGGACACCACCTAATAGCACTGATCCTTTTTCCATCACCATTCAACATTTAACTGGAAAGGACTAGTGACGAGCAAAGTGAAACATGAATCTATAGAAAAGATGACTTCAACAGGGAAGTGAAAAATTGAAACAGCACAATATGGTGGCCTAACATCATAATGTAAAAGTCCCTGCTTTGTGCTCTACTTTCTTAGTCAATTGATACTTAATGTTGTATTATAATTTGTATGAAAATGTACAAAATATAAAATATTGATATGATTTCAATGCGGTGTTAATGAAAAATAATCAAATCACTTTATTCTTGGCAGATGGATATATCAGGAACTCAGAGGGACATCGGATATTTTCAGATTTTTCAGCAGATAATCATGGTATTCCACCAGATACATATGAAGAACATGCCGATATTTCAGATATACCTCAAGCCCTTCTCAGAAAAAATCTGTCATGTGATCATTTTCATCAGGTCCTTTCATCTAGTTCATCAAACACCAATATGCAAAACATATGTCATACAAGGACTGTTGGACATGAAATTACTGTTAATGAGGAGAAACCATTTTCATGTTCAGAATGTGGGAAATGTTTTACAGAGAAAAATTATGTTGTTACACATCAGAGAAGTCACACAGGGGAGAAGCCATTTTCATGTTCGGAATGTGGGAAATGTTTTAATCAGAAATCACATCTTGTTACACATCAGAGAACTCACACAGGGGAGAAGCCATATTCATGTTCAGAATGTGGAAAATGTTTTAATCAGAAATCACATCTTATTACACATCAGAGAATTCACACAGGGGAGAAGGGATATCCATGCTCAGAATGTGGGAAACGTTATAGCGAGAAATCAAAACTTGTTATACATCAGAGAATTCACACAGGGGAGAAGCCATTTTTATGTTCAGAATGTGGGAAATGTTTTATAGAGAAATCACATCTTGTTGTACATCAGAGAACTCACACGGAGGAGAAACCATATTCATGTACACAATGTGGGAAATGTTTTAATGGGAAATCAGATCTCGTTAGACATAAGAAAATTCACACAGGGGAGAAACCATTTTCATGTTCAGAATGTGGGAAATGTTTTACAGAGAAAACAAATCTTGTTAGGCATCAAAGGATACACACAGGGAAATAGTGATTATTTTTTTTTCCTTTTATTGATAGAGTGTAGGAAAAAAAATTGCAAGTTTTATTTAAGTCACATCTGCAAGAAAATAAATCAATTTGGGGCATTAGATGATTATTATAAAATGTATATAATTACAAATTATTATTTGTTATTGAAAAACAATTAGCATCTATAATACACCTATGTATGAACCATAAATACAGTACATATAAAATATTAAAAGGGGTGGTCCAAAGTCAAACTAAATTTCCATCTAAGGGTACTTTCACACTTGTGTTGTTTTCCTTCCGTCACAATCCGCCCTTTTGGAAAACAGCTGAATCCGTTAACGGATTCCGCTGTTTCCCATAGACTTTTAAGGATGACGGATTGTGCCAAAAGGACCTGCGTTGCTTCCTCTGGGCGACGCTCCGTTGCTTCCGCCCAGCGGGAGGAACGCAGCATGTAACGTTTTTTTGAGCAGCGGAATCCTCAGGATTTCACTGCGCATGCTCTCTCTGGCTCCCTGCACCCGTAACCAGGGTAAATATCGGGTAACCAAGCAAAGTGCTTTGCCTAGTTATACCCAATATTTACCCTAGGTACGTGTGCAGGGAGCCCGACACTTCCCCACTTGGCTCCGCCCCCTCCCGCACTCCACTCCACATGTATACACACACTCACCTGTCCTCAGCGCCATGGCCCCGCTCCGCTCCACCCACCCCGCACTCCGCCCCCGCACACATTCTCGGCGGCCGAGCAATCAGCTGATCACCCGGCGGCCGGCTACTGGGAGCGATCAGCTGATCACCCGGTGGCCGGCTGCAGCTAGCGATCAGCTGATCACCCGGCGGCCGGTTACTGGGAGCGATCAGCTGATCACCTGGCGGCCGGTTACTGGGAGCGATCAGCTGATCACCCGGCGGCCGGCTGCAGGGAGCGATCAGCTGATCACCCGGCGGCCGGTTACTGGGAGCGATCAGCTGATCACCTGGCGGCCGGCTGCAGGGAGCGATCAGCTGATCACCCGGCCGCCGGCTGAAGGGAGCGATCAGCTGATCACCCGGCGGCCGGCTGCAGGGAGCGATCAGCTGATCACCCGGCGGCCGGCTGCAGGGAGCGATCAGCTGATCACCCGGCGGCCGGTTACTGGGAGCGATCAGCTGATCACCTGGCGGCCGGTTACTGGGAGCGATCAGCTGATCACCCGGCGGCCGGCTGAAGGGAGCGATCAGCTGATCACCCAGCGGCCGGTTACTGGGAGCGATCAGCTGATCACCCGGCGGCCGGCTACTGGGAGTGATCAGCTGATCGTTCACAATAGTCTGCCGCCGGTAAAACTGTAAAAAAAAAAAAATCAAAACGGATTCTGTTGTTTTGCAGCATTCGTTGCATCTGTTGTGCCACTATATGCAACACATCCGTTGCATCCGTCACACAACGCAATGCAACGGATACCGTTCAACGCAAGTGTGAAACTAGCCTTAATCCCTATCTATTTACTGCTGTAATCTATTTTCTAATGTACTTACATTTAAAATTTGCTTCTGTTCCCTAACTACCCTTTCTAACTTTTGTTATATATTTTTTCCCATATCTTGTCTGATGACGCTATGTTTGAGAAACCCAGTGCATGCTGGGATACTTAAACAAAGCATCATCAGAGCAGTGGGCAGAGGCTACTGTCACTTCGTTTTAGGGGATGTGCTTGTCCCTGCTGTGTGCCTGCATCCCTCCTTGCTCGCTGTGCACTGTGCGATCTGTATAGTCATAGAATCCATTGTGTCAAAAACAAAAAAATCTTTATTTTTATATAGCGCTAACAAATTCTGCAGCGCTATACATACATCAAGAACACTGTCCCCATTGGGGCTCACAATCTAAAGTCCCTATCTTTGGAGTGTGGGAGGAAACCGGAGTACCCAGTGGAAACCCACGCAAACATAGGGAGAACATACAAACTCCTTGCAGATGGTGTCCTTGGTGGGATTTGAACCCAGGACCCCAGCGCTGCAAGACAGCAGTGCTAACCACTGAGCCACCGTGTCAATACCTATCATGCAGGAGACCAGTGACATAAAAATTGGGGGAGGCACTGGTCTCATGCATGCTGGGTATTGACACTGCTTTGTTGCCAGCAGAGTATTACTGAGCTGAGCTAACAACAGAAAGGTTGCGTTTACTATACAAATCACACAGTGCACAGCAAGCAAGGAGAGACGCAGAGACACAGCCAGGACGATCACAACCCCTGAAACAATGCTGCTTCGTTTCAGGGAGGGGCAGAGGCTCTGACAATGATTGCAACCCTGCCCCCTGCGCTGCTGATGCGTTGAGTATCCCAGCATGGGATTCTCAAACAAAGCATCATCAGTGGGGAAATAGGAAAAAAAAGAATAGCTGCAGATAGTGTAGTTAGGGAACAGTAAGGAATTTTTAATACAAGTATATTAAAAAATAGCTTAGGTTATGGCCCTAAATAGATAGCGATTTAGATGAAATGTTAGTTTCTATTCAGACCACCTTTGTAACAGTTACATAAACAAGTTAAATAAAAACCACTAGCACTATGCTATAACAAAATTATATTTATTTCATAAAAATATTAGGGGGGTAGCCGCTGGTAGCGGACAGAAACTGTGTCAAGATCTGTCAAGAAAAAGAAATAAAAACTAAATCAGTACTACCACGCTACTGTTTGATTAGCCTCAGACAGAGTGACCAATATAAAATACGTTGTCACACTTGCCTGGCCATATGTAGGCTTCATGTTCGAATTTAGTGGAATATACACTGGATCAACAGACGGCAAGTAGGTGCTGGCTCCTAGGTGACAAAATAAATAATAATTAAATAAAATGAATATATCTGATATATCTCCTACTACAAGTGAAGCACTGTACTCATATAGTAAATTAATAATTTGATATGAGTTAATTAATTTTCAACATGGGGACCTATATAACACTAGGTATGTAGTTAAATGTAATGGCTGATCGGTGCATGTATATTGTCTCTCTTGTATAAGAACATTTTTTTGATGTTTCTCACATTTACGTTTCACTGTGGTTCAAGCCTCATTCCGACAGGTGTAAGTTAATCTTATTTCATCACCCGTATTAAGGCCTCAGTTTTTGGCCTGATTTCTCTCCATTTCTTCACTTATATCTTAATTGTGATAATAAAAGATATAGGCGCAATTCATAATTGTATATTTGCCTTTTTTTCATCTAGTTTCTGGTGGGTTTTTTTTTCTTTTATGGCCCATTCTTAAAGGCAACCTAACGGCTAATACATGCTACCCTATCCACGAATAGCTTGTACCAGTAACGGGCTGCATGATTTAGCCATAAATATTTAACTCTACAATGCTGCAGTCTTTCACAAAAGAGTATAGTTTAAAAGCAGCCAGGGATCGAGTTATATGGTCAGTACTCCCTGCTGATTCTCCTGGATTTCTCTACAGCATTACCCACTGTGGATCACCAGCACCTCCTCACTATGCTCTGCTTTATTGGCCTCAAGGTCACCACTCAGTCCTGGTTCTCCTTCTGCTTCTCTGACTGCTCATTCAGTGTATCTTTTGCCAGCTCTTGTTTTACTAGGTGAACTATTCTAAGATCAGTTTCAAGAGTAAATTGAAAGGAGGCCAAAACAAGACTTGCTCGTTATCATGGGATACTTGAATGCCAAATTGGACCATAGCAAACATGGAACCGTTGTTAGAAACTTTGGCCTTGGTGAAGGAAACTAGGCTAGAGAAAGATTCATTGACTTTTGTAAGGCAAATCAACTGTCCATTATGAACAGCTTCCAAAATCACAAACAGAGACTCTACATTTGGACATCACGGAATAGGGCGTATAAGAATCAGGACTACATATGTTTTCTCCAAAGATGGAGATCATCGATCATTACCATGAAAACAAGGCCATAAACTGACTGTGGAGCGGATCATGAACTTTTAACATCAAAGATTAGAGTCAAGCTGCTCAAACAGACTAGACAACAGGCCATTTCCAACTTTTTTTTTTTTTTTAAACTCGTTTTATTGAAAGTTAAGTAAAACATTACATTGAAGAATAAATCAGCAAATTGTACAGTAAAACAGAGTACATGTAAACTGGTTGGTCATCAGGAGAATAAAGCAACAACAATCAAATCAGCGTCCATTACTGTCAGCATATCCATAAAGCATCAAGCATAGCAAAGGTGTTAGCTCGCGGGACACATCCATCTCAAGGCAAGAAACCCATATTATCAAGGAGAGTGCAACTCAAGTTTCGGGGAACTTGTGGTATCCCTGATATAGTGTATAATGAATCATATGTGTCTCCTCTCTGCCTACCGGGGCACTACTGGCTATTATTGCGATAATACCGATTGTAGGTTATCAGCAAGAGATCCATGAGATCCGTCAGTCAAGGGCGACCTCATCCATCTACCCCAAATTTTGTCAAATTTAATTGAAGAGCCTCTTGTCTTATAAACAAATTGTTCAGACGGGATTATAGCATTTACCAATGCGATCCAAGAGGCTCTAGTTGGGGGATGAGTGCTCATCCAATTTAGTATAATGCCCTTCCGGGCCAGAAAAAGGACCTTTTTTATTAATAAGCACCTCCAGCAGGTATGGCCATTCTATAGAATCGAAGGCTTTGGTCGCATTCAGGGAGACCAGAGCCCAATCCTCCTCTAACTTGGTGCCCATCTGTAAGACCACCTGCGCTCTCCTCAGATTATCCGAGGTACTCCTACCCGGGATGAATCCCGACTGATCCTCATGTACTATAGAGGAGATCACTTTATTGAGTCTAGTTGCTAGAATTTTGGTAACAATTTTATAATCAGAGTTTAACAAAGAGATCGGTCTGTACGAGCCACAATCCAATGGGTCCTTATCTGGGTTCAATAGCAGGACAATGGTTGCCTCATAAAAGGAATCAGGCAACCGTCCCTTGCGGAACGAAGCCTCAACCGTTTCCAGGAGGGCTGGGGCCAGCTCCCCCCGATATTTGTCAAAGATCTCAATCGGGAGTCCGTCTGGCCCAGACGCCTTACCCTTATTGAGGGTCTTCATCGCCTCCACCATCTCCTCCATACTAATGGGCTCATCCAAGTCCGATCTCTGAGCCAAAGTCAACCTGGGAAACTCCAGATCTCGTAAGTACTCAACAATCTCCTCCCTTGACACGGTCAGCCTGGACTCATACAGGTTCCTATAGAAGTCCAAAAATACCTCCAATATACCATTGACGGAAGTAATTGATTCGCCACGAGGGTCTCTGATCTTAAGAACCGCAGGTGGGCTATTGGATTGATGCACCAAGAACGCTAGTAAGCTACTGGATTGGTTCCCTTGCTCAAAATACCTCTGGCTCGTGAAGAATACATGTCTCTTAGCCTTATCTTGCAAATACAACAGATATTTCCTCCCAGCCTGAAGCCACTGAGATCTGTTTTCCTCAGAGGGGTCTGAGGTGAATCTATGTTCAAGCACTCTATTTTGGGTGGCCAGTTCCTCCTCCTCTCTGGCCGCCTGTTTCTTGTGATAGGAGATAGAGGAGTGACAGCATCCCCTCAGATACGCCTTAAACGCGTCCCAATAGGCCGAGTGATTCTCTTCCACGGAGTTCATTTCCGTGTATGCCCTAAGCTGATCAGGAATCCTGTCATTGGCACCAAAGATTGACAGCCACCAAGGGTTAATTTTCCTTGACAATTTATGAGATTTACATCCTTCCCATTTAATGCCTACAAATACCGGAGAGTGATCTGACACTGATCTGGGCAAATGACAGACCGATTGTATATGGGCACAGACTCTTTCATTTCCACAGATGTAATCAATTCAAGATAATGAGTTTTTCCCTGGAGTATAACATGTATATTCTCTCAGTGCTGGGTTAAAAAACCGCCACATATCGTGCCATCCCACTTCCTGTAAGAATATACTCAATCTAGTTTGTATCGTGGGGGAGATCGGGACCTGTCGGGTGTTGAATCTGTCCAGTCCCGTGTTATTTTTTTTTTTTAAATCAGATACTTTTTTATTAAAACAGAGTACATACAACAGAATAACATATCGGCATCCAAATTAAATTTATCACATCTATTACCCCTTTAACTCCCCCTCCCGCCCCTTCCCCCACCCCGGCAGCAACACTTCTCCCCGATACTACATCCCATATAGTACACACTTATAATACCCTTCAACTGTAGTATAGCAACCATCCCGTTGTGCAGGAGGAACAACTAGTAACACAAATGAAACAAAACATACACATCAGAGGTCTCAGACGGCTATCCCCGTCCCATATCAGTTTACTGGTCCATCACTCGTCCTATCCGCATTGCAGCCAAGGAGACCACAGCTTCTCAAACATTTTAACATTCCCCCTTCTTTCATACACTCCCCGTTCCAGCTGAAGAATACATTCCACCCTTTTAATGTACTCTCCCCTGGTCGGGGGGTCTTTTTTAATCCAGGACCTGGCGATTAGCTTTCTTGCCGCATACAGCAGCCTAGCAATGACAATTTTCATAGTATTTTCCACCCCAAGCTCCTCAACATATCCCAATAGGCATAGCACTGGTTCCCTGGGGAGAACACACCCATATGTTCTTCCTATCTTGTGGATAACCTTAGTCCAAAAGGAGACCAGTCTCGGACAAGACCACATCATATGAAAAATACCTGCGTCAGATCCCTGACACCTTGGACACTCTGAATTCCTTTTCAACCCCATTTTAAACATCAGTAAGGGAGACCTATATACCCGGTGAATCACGTATAGGTGAGACAGTCTGGCTGGTTCGCTCATGGAAAGTTTAGGGACATACTCCAGGATACTCTCCCACACCTCCTCCGTTATCGGCCCAACTTCCTCCTCCCATTTAGATTTAGCCAGTCCCGTGTTATTAATCAAATTGAAGTCCCCCATGCAGAGCACCAAGGCTTGTGGGAATTGTGAGGCAAACTTGGCCGCCTCATACAGAATCGAGATTCCCATCGCCGGGGGGATGTATATGGCCAGGATCACTATCATAACCCCATTGATGTGAGCCTGGTTAAACACATACCTCCCATCAGTATCCTTTAAAATCTTACCCGGGTCCCACCGCAGTGCTTTGTGGACTAGTACCGATACTCCCCTAGAATATGTGGAATGAACAGAGTGAGCTGACCATTGAACCCAAGGTTTTTGAAGCACTCTAGTGGTGTCCAACAATAAATGGGTCTCTAGTAAACACACAATCTGAGCTTTGGATCTTTTGATATGAGCAAATACTGCCGCCCGTTTCCTGGATGTGCCCAGTCCCCGAACATTCCATGTCATCAAGCTTAAAGCCATTGAAAGATGCCACTTGCTGAATTGCTAGAAAAATGTCAAAAACTTAACCTACAGTAGAACTTGGGTAAACGTACCCTTAAATACAAATTATCGGTTGCGCACACACAACCGACAAGAACTGGTCCACTAGTGCGACCAGGAAAGATTTTCCCTAGCAACGACTAGGGTGAACCAACGTGGCTAGATGGTGTACTTGGTATGGGGGTGTCCTCAAACAAGGACTTGAGCTTCTCCTGCAGTGCAATAAATGTATTACCCTGCAGCATAGCCTTTAATCGTGCACAAGTGAAGGGACCAAGAGTAGATGGGAGAGAAGTAAGAGAGAGAGAGAGAGAAGAGGATAAAGAGAGAGAAAAAGAGGAGAGAAGAAAAAAAAAAAAAAAAAAAGGGGGAGAAGAGGGAGGTAAGGAGGAAGAAAGAGAAATAGGGTAGAAGAGAGAAAGAGAAAAGGGGAGAAATTAGAATAGGAGATAAAGCGGGGGCAAGAGAAGGAATATAGAGATATGAGATGGAGAAAAAGTGGGGAGACTGAGGGGAAAGAGAAAGAACAATGAGGAAGTAGGGGGGAGAAGTGAAGGGGGATGAGGAATTAAGCTGATAGGGGGTTAGAGGGGGGGAAGAGGTGGGAGTGTGAAGGAGATAGAAGAAGGATTGGCAGGTAATCTTAGACTGTAGGATATTATGACATCTGGTAACCTTAGAAACTTAATATCGCACTAAAAGAGCAAAATTCAACATTATGAACTGAAGTGTGTTGCCAATACTGCGAGCCCAAAGTAGAGTTCCAATTTGGATCCAAAAAAGTATAGGATAAAACAAGATCGCATGAAGGAGTTCAGGGCATCGCAACAGCGGTCTGACCCATGTCCCGTTTGGTGTCATCTCGGTCCGGCCCCATCAGCGACGAGTAATCCGGAGCGCAGACTGGGCTAAGCAATGATCCCGGAGAACGCAGCAGCCATCCCAAACGCAGGCGCGGCCCCAAGCCACCCGCCTACGACGAGGGCCAAACCCGGAGGCTGGATCAATGGAAAACCAATAAGAGACACATCCGGAAACTCTCATGCCTCCGAGAAGGCCACAGGCGCACCAGCGTCTCCAGATGAGATCATCAACTTCTCAACTAACAGGGACCATAAGATCAGGACGCGAACGCAATTGCGGTCCTGCTTCACTCACATGCCAGGAGGGATGAAACAAACAAGAATCTTTCGCGCCTTCAGAATCGAGGGACGCCTAGTACCTGCATAGGATGATCCTGAAGTGATCTCAACAGTAATTTCAAACACAACGTCCCAAGGATTGAAGTCGCATCACCGACCTTGCTCCAAAGAGGATGAGATAAGTGAATCAGAACCGCGACGCCATCACAACCGCGACCCTCCAGGCAGCGCCCATGATCGTGATCCAGTCATCCGCTTCCGCAGGAGAAGTAAAGAACAGGGATCGCTCTTGATGAACCACTCTAAGACGGGCTGGGAAGATCATGGAGTAAGCAATTTGATGCTCTCTGAGGCGTTTTTTCACCTGAATGAAGGATGCCCTCGTTTTCTGGAGCGACGCAGAGAGATCAGGGAAGATCAATATGGTGGCTTTGTTGTGTAAAATCGGGCCCTTGCGCCGCGCCCCACCAAGGATCGCATCTCTATCTCTGCTGCTGCTCAACAGTCGGGCCAGGAGAGGTCTAGGCTGCGCTCCCGGAGGAGGAGGTCTGGCCGGTACCCGGTGAGCTCTTTCTATAGCGAATGCCGCTGACAGCGTCGCATCAGGGAAAGTTTCGGAGAGCCACTTTTCCATGAACTTACATGGGTCGCTCCCTTCTGCCCTCTCCGGCATCCCAAGAATTCTTAAATTATTGCGACGCAGGCGATTTTCCAGGTCATCAGCCCTCTGCGCCCAGTTGTTTGCCGCGCTTTCCAGAGAGGACAGTCTGTCCGGCGTCGCTCTTGCGTCGTCTTCCAGCGTGGAGATCCGCTGCTCGGTCTCCTTTACCCGCTCTCTCAGGTTTTGCAAGTCCAGCCGGAGGAGACCCACATCAATCTTAACCTCCTCGATTTTACCCGTCAGCGACACTTTTGAATCCTGGATCGCTGCAAGTAACTGCGACGTAACCTGCTGTAAGGTTAGCTCCTGCGATTCCTTGGATCCGGCCTCCATGCTCTCCTCCTCCTCCGCCTCACTGGATTCCCGCTCTGCCTGCTTGCCGACGCCATCTTGCTGGGAGTCCCGAGCAAACTTCTTCAGCTTCTCAGCCGCCGCTGTGCTGCGACCTCTACTCATGGTACCGATCCGAATGCTCACCGCACCACAGGTAATCCAGAGGTGTATTTAGGCACCAATTTCGGCAGGATTAATAGTATATATCAGCGTCGGACTGCGGAGCTGCTCTCAGATGCGACCGCTCATGCTGCCTGCTGGCCACGCCCCCCTCGGCCATTTCCAACTTTAATTTGACAAACATACCTAAAGTTTTTTTTGGAACAGTCTACACAACTGATTTACATAATTGGACATGAATGCCAGAAAGCCTGAGTAATTATAGACACAAATAGATAGACTAGTGATGGGTGAATAGCAACTATTCGTGTTCGAATCATGCTTATTGTATACGAGTACTAGTCCAGTATTCATCACCACAAGAAAAATGCTCAGGTTCCCCATTGACTTGCATTAGGTTTGTTATTTGTGATTAACACTGGAATAGCACTTGGGATTTGTTACGAATAATCCAAACACGAATAGTTACTATTCCCCGATCACTAATAAAGACTATTATTACTGAAGCCAGTAAGACAAAGACGAAGCAAAATAGACTTCCATAGCTATGGTTAAAAGAAGAGCCCTAAAAATCACACAGTTATGCAAAATTTGGGTTTATGATATTTTTTTCATATCCAATGGCTGATTATTTTATTTTTTTATGCTCTGATTTAAAAAAAAAAAAAAAACACTTATTTTTAACCATCATATATCGATTTGTACAAAATGCATGTGAAATTACGTATCAGTGAGATGAACAAGAAAAATCTTTATTTCAAAAATGCAAGAAAAGCAGGCAACTCACCGGTCAGTGGAAAACATTCAGTGGACTTTTACTCTTCAGGCATGTGACATGCCTCAAGATTAAAAGTCCACTGAATGTTTTCCACTGACCGGTGAGTTGCCTGCTTTTCTTGCATTTTTGAAGTTCACATGTTCTGGATCTTTGCAGTGCACCACACAGAGCGGATCCACTTTGGCAGCCTGTTTGTTCAGTGTGACACTGCGTTACCAGAAAGCGGGTCTTGATAATAGCAGCAGTGCTGCTGTATTCTATTGGACTCACAACAGGGAATAGTGCCAGTTTTTTTTCCTTCTTAAAATTGTGGCTTTGCAAATGGAAGAAAAATCTTTATGGTAGCTAATAATGTACACAATATTATAAATAAAAGTTTATTGAAAACTAATTCTGCAACTTTATGGGAAATATGTAATTACTTACCGGTAATGTGTTTTTTCGGAACCCATGATAGCACCACGGATAGAGGGGATCCGCCCTTCAAAAACAGGAAACCTACTGAACAAAAGGGGATACCTCTCCCACGCATCAATTGGATTACCTGGATTGCCTCCCCCTAGCTTCAGCCTCTCTCCCCCCCAGCCTCCCCCAAGCCTCCGCCTCTGTCTTCCCCCAGCTTCAGCCTCTCCTCCCAGCCTCAGCCTCTCTCTCCCCCCAGCCTTCCCCCAGCCTCAGCCTCTCTCTCTTCCCAGCCACCCCCCAGCCTCAGCCTCTCTCTCTTCCCAGCCTCCCCCCAGCCTCAGCCTCTCTCTCTTCCCAGCCTCTCCCCAGCCTCAGCCTCTCTCTCTTCCCAGCCTCCCCCCAGCCTCAGCCTCTCTCTCTTCCCAGCCTCCCCCCAGCCTCAGCCTTTATCTCTTCCCAGCCTTCCCCAGCCTCAGCCTCTCTCTCTTCCCAGCCTCCCCCAGCCTCAACCACTCTCTCTCTTCCCAGCCTCCCCCAGCCTCAGCCTCTCTCTCTCTTCCCAGCCTCCCCCAGCCTCAGCCTCTCTCTCTTCCCAGCCTCTCCCCAGCCTCAGCCTCTCTCTCCCCCCAGCCTCTCTCTCTTCCCAGCCTCCCCCCAGACCCTCTCTTTTCCCAGCCTCCCTTTTCCCAGCCTCAGCCTCTGGCCTCCAGCCTCCAGCCTCCCCTTGCATGATTATAGTGGACAAAAAGAGGCATCACAACGATCACCAACTAACCTGTAAGGTGCCCATACATTCTAGGCTCTGCCTTAGCGCATACCTGCTCTGGTGCCCGCTGCACTGCTCTGGTGATTATCATCTTCTGGCTGGCTCCAGCTTCAGTCGCGTCCTCCTCCGCGGCGTGTGTCGTCTGCAGCATTGGACGCTGCAGCAAAGGGCAGTGAGCTGATTGGCGCGCCCGCGCGCCTTTGACCCCGGAAGTTCAGGCGCTGGAACTTCCGGGGTCAATCAGCTCACTATGCCTGGCGCCCGCCGTGTATTTGAGTAGACAGAAGTGCGCCTCTCCTCCCTCTCACCCCCCTTCCCGAGAACACAGCGGATTCACTAAACTGTGTAACAAAGGGAGGGGCGGGGATGTAAAAAAAATATATATATAATTTTATTTTTTTTTTTGCTGCCAGAAAGTGCCGCCCCCCGCAACGTGCCGCCCCAGGCACGGGACCACGGGTGCCTAGTGGCAAATACGGCCCTGGCGACGTCCCCCGTCGCTCTTTCTGATCCCACGTGTGTTTGCACTTACCATTCCCGCAGCCTTTTCCGGGTGTTCACTCACTGGCTGCAGATGGCTAGAAGAGTCTGATGCCAATGTATGTAAAGCGCTGTGGAATTAATAGCGCTATATAAATGAATAAAATTATTATTATTATTATCATGCACAGAGCGCGTCTGAAGCCGGCGAGTGAACACCCGGAAAAGGCTGCAGGAATGGTAAGTACAAACACACGCGGGATCTGTGGGGGACACTATAGGGCAGTGGGGGACATTATAGGTCAGTGGTGGGCATTATAGGTCAGTGGTGGACATTATAGGGCAGTGGGGGACATTATAGGGCAGTGGGGGACACTATAGGGCAGTGGGGGACACTATAGGGCAGTAGAGGACATTATAGGGCAGTGGGGGGACATTATAGGGCAGTGGGGGGACATCATAGGGCAGTGGGGGACATTATAGGGCAGTGGGGGACATTATAGGTCAGTGGGGGACATTATAGGGCAGTCGGGGACATTACAGGGCAGTGGGGGACACTATAGGGCAGTGGGGGTCAGTATAGGACGTTGGGGAACATTGTGGGGCAGTGGGGGACATTACAAGGCAGTGGGGGACATTATAGGGCAGTGGGGGACATTATGAAGCAAATTGGGACACTATAGTGCTGTTCATGTGCTGCATATGAAAAAGTGGGGGGACCCCACATAATTTTTTCACCCCAAAAAAATGTAAAAACCAGCTGGCCAAGCTAGCTACCTCTATCGAGCTATTCTGTTATTTCTTTCTGTCTATTCTACCTGTTCTTTCTTATCTATTCTATATGTTCTTTCTATCTATTCTAGCTATTTATCAATTATCCTATCCTATTTTACTTCTTTAAAAACATGCATTTTCACCACGTTTTTTGTCAAACGCAGTGTTTACAGTTGTCAAAGTCTGCCAGGGGGTGCATTTTTTTTGTCAAATCAAGAAGCGTGCGCACGTAGCCTAAATCCCTCCTGACCCCACACATAAACTTCCCCTCATCCAGCACAGCAGAGTCCTGCACACACTGAGGAGCTGATCATGTGACCCCTGACTCCTCCCCTCCATGTGACATCATCACAGGTCCTGTAAGCACAGAGCAGCCATATATCCAGAGCTCCTTTCAGGTATGATGTAATTTGTCACATAATAGGGGAGCGTGTTCAAAATGCAGCCCAATGTTTTCCAGATGGAATAAACATTCTTTTTCTAAGTCCATGTGGGCATAGAGTTGTTTATAATAGAGGGGTGAGACCACAGGAGGCTGGGGGGGTGCAGGAGGGCGAGGCCTGGAAGGAGCCCATACTTTTTAGAATCTACCCTCCATGACCATGTGGAGTTTCTTCCTGGCATCTGCTATGTTGGCGGAGGCTTCGCCCTTTCTGATCACATGGGCATGACATCAGCAGAGGTCCCTCTGGCCACTGGGATTTATCCATTACCATATATCCAGTGTGCGGCTCTGCAGGAGGAGGTATGTGGAGATTCCCCATTACATTAACCCCCTCAGTGCTGCGCTCACACTCCAGGAGACAGAACGTGTTCCCGTCTGTGCGGCTCTATCAGGAGATCTGTCTGTATGGGATTAGATTGGGTCACTTCCCTCCTGACGCTGCTCGCTGCTCTGTTACTGTACATGTAGCGCCCTTGAGGCTTCAGTCGCCACAGAGGTACTGCACCTCAGCCAGAGGTGTGGTATCCCATCCAGGGTACGGAGGAGGTCATCCACCGGTATGCACACAAAACACACAACACCTAAATTAGAAGCACTCCACTGGGTCAGGGTTAGGGCTTGGTTCCATTAATGCTATGATTAGCCACCACTGTTGATGGTATCTCCCTTACCCTAATCCAACAGGGCCTGGGGGTGGAGCTAGTTAGTGAAGGGACACTGTAGTGTCAAGAGAGTCGAGAAGGAGTAGTGGAGTGAAGACCTGTGGCCTGGAGCTCTTGTAGCTCGGCCCGGGCACAAGACCGGTTCCTAGAGCCCACGGGAAGTGCGCAATACTCCCGTGGCCTCGTTCCACTTACAACATTGGAGTGGAAGGACTTGGCCGCAGATCAGGGACTGGAAGAACCGACGTGCTCCGCTAGTAAAACCAGAGGCTGAGGACCATCTAGTACCAAAGCCAAACTCGCACACGAATCCGCTGGAAGGTGACCACATAGGGCCACGGGATAGAGCTTCATGCCACCCAAGAGGGCCCATGGACACCGGCTCAGGGCACTGTGTGCGTAGGCACGGGACAGGCATTAGAGAAATCAGCGCAGGAAGACGACCAGGGAAAGTACATAAGAAAGGTGCATCGGACTTGACCTCCGAACTACCCAGGATCAGCTGGAGCCAATCACAGTGTAACCCAGCACTCCAAAGGCGGTTGACCTTGGAACCAGCTACAGTGAGTAAAAACCTTGAGATTGCATTCCTGTGTCGCTCCGCTATTTGCCTGCGCCTCTGCCATCACTTACTACTACCCCCTTCCACCCTGAGGCCCAGCTCTTCTTGTGGAGAGCTATACCAACTCAGCTGCGTCACCACCATCTGCCCCAGAGGTCCCCATCCCGCAGCGGCGGCACCTAACTTGCCGCATACCACAAGTGGCGTCACGAATAATTGTCATCATCCCCTTCATATTTAAACGACACTGCTGGGGTCACGGAACCGAGCCTCACCACCGTGGCGTCCCAGAAAAAGAAACGGGGCCCAGTAATGAGTCACACCAGGCCCCAATGCGGGCGTATCATAAAGTCTCCATTATGGCCGTCGCCCGCTTCATGTTGTCACTATCAGGAGATATTAATGTTCTATCATTATCTGTTACTGACGGCCCCGATTCTGCCCTTCCCCATCTCTGTGGAGGTTCCCGAAACTTTATAACTTTATGTCTTCTTTTCATGACATTTTAGATTTTCTCTTTGAGATTTCTTCTATGTCTTTGGTGCTGGATTGGAGATATTCTGTGACAAATCTCTGTGTGTGACTATAGTTGGATTGTGTGTTATACCGGGGGCAGGACGGGGCCAGGACTGGATGTAGTGATCATGTGAAGCCGGTAACAGCTCCGGAGATTTCTTACATGGGATCTTTCTGATGTTACATCATCTTCTTCTCCCCATTCAGGTCCCTACAATATCGGATCCTCTCAGATCTTCTATATAAGAAAAATTTCCTGATTGACCCATCAAGGATGGATAAAGACAGGGACAAGATGGCGGAGAGGATATTACACCTCACCCTAGAGATCCTCTTCCGGCTTACTGGAGAGGTGAGAGATTCTGATGACATCACATTACATCATTCTTATCTATGGGAATAACAGATGGACAGAACTGGAGAGGTGAGGACTCTGAAAATGTCTGTAGTGAGATTTATTAATGTGTCTCTCCATAACCAGGATTACACAGTAGTGAAGAAGACCTCTAGTGAGCGCGGTCAGGACCCTGTGTCTGAGGAATGGGGAAGACCCCTGAGCCCAATCACGGGGCCTCCACCTCACCCCCTGATACATGAGGACATCAATGACCAGAAGATCCTAGAACTCACCTACAAGATGATTGAGCTGCTGACTGGAGAGGTGACACTGCTGGGAATGCTGGGACATTATACAGTAACGCTATGAAGGGATCGGGGGATGACGGTATCATTGTGTGTGTCAGGTTCCTATAAGGTGTCAGGATGTCGCCGTCTATTTCTCCATGGAGGAGTGGGAGTATTTAGAAGGACACAGAGATCTGTACAAGGACGTCATGATGGAGGTTCCCCAGCCCCTCACATCACCAGGTAATAGACAGGACTATATACACACGGCCTATAATTATCTGTATGTAAAGAATGAATACAGTCCCTGTATGTGTCTCCTCCAGTTCTATCCAGTGAGAGGACAACACCAGAGAGATGTCCCCGTCCTCTTATTCCACAGGACTATAAACAAGAAAGTCCAGGTGTTCCTCAGGATGATCAGGTAGATGGAGAGAACGTGTCATGAAATCTCCCAATAATGTGTAGAAAACTTGTATTCAGTATTGCTTTATCCACCAGGATTATACACTGAAGGGTTAATTTATTAGAGACACCTGTGTTTTCCTGATTGGAGCTTGGATGTATGAAGTGAGACCTTGTGGCCCTGGAGTGCAGTATAAAATCAAGTGATCAATTCATCAAAAATCCACTCTAAAATTGGAAGAATTAATGATTTCATCGATTTTAAACAAGGCAATCAGTATTAGCCAGGATCTTTCTTTTGAAAACCATCATCCTCGATGTTGGTTTTCCTTGCAATAGTGTCAAGGCTATAGTGAGACTGTTGTGATCAAATAAGAACATCCAACATCAGCCCTTCAGGCTGGTGGAGGTGGATTAAAGAGGTTGTCTACTACTTTTACATTGATCTCCTATCTTTAGGATAGGTCATCACTGTCTGATCGGCTGGGGTCCAACACCCTGCACTCTCACCAATTAGCTATTCTCATTGCCGTTGACAGCAGCCTGTGGCCGGAAATGCACAGTTCTGGAGCTGCGCCGTCTTATGATAGCGGCCGGGTACTGCACATCCATCTCATTGATTTGAATTGGAGGTGGATGTGCAGTACCCAGTTGCGGCCACTATCAGTTGACAGGGAAGCTCCAGATCTGAGCATTTCCAGCTGCTGTCCCCGGGACCGAGAACAGCTGATCAGTGGGGGTGCCAGGTGTGGGATCCCAGGCAATTAGACAGGATAGGCCATCAATGTAAAAGTAGAGGCCAACCTCTATAATAATGTAAGAATGTAATTTTAGCACACCCTGGAGAAATTGGTCAGAAGAGAGATTTGACGGGCTCTGAAAAGTCTAAAATTGTGAGATGTCTTGTAGAGGGATGCAGCAGTCTTGAAATTGCCGAACTTTTGAAGTGTAATCACCGAACAATCAAGCGTTTTATCGCAAATAGCCAACAGGGTCGCAAGAAGCGTGTTGGGCAAAAGAGGCGCAAAATAACTGCCGATGAATTGAGGAAAATAAAGCGTGAAGCTGCCAAGATGCCATTTGCCACCAGTTTGGCCATATTTCAGAGCTGCAACGTTACTGGAGTATCACAAAGTACAAGGTGTGCCATACTCGGGGACATGGCCAAGGTAAGGAAGGCTGAAAAAAGCGACCACCTTTGAACAAGAATCATAAGATAAAATGTCAAGACTGGGCCAAGAAATATGTTAAGACTGATTTTTCAAAGGTTTTATGGACTGATGAAATGAGAGTGACTCTTGATGGGCCAGATGGATGGGCCAAAGGCTGGATCAGTAAAGGGCAGAGAGCTCCGCTCCGACTCTTCGCCAACAAGGTGGAGGTGGGGTACTGGTATGGACTGGTGTCATCAAAGATGAACTTGTGGGACCTTTTCGGGTTGAGGATGGAGTGAACCTTAACTCCCAGACCTACTGCCAGTTTCTGGAAGACAACTTCTTCAAGCAGTGGTACAGGAAGAAGTTGGTATCATTCAAGAAAAACATGATTTTCATGCAGGATAATGCTCCATCACATGCATCCAACTACTCCACAGCATAGCTGGCCAGTGAAGGTCTAAAAGATGAAAAAATAATGACATGGCCCCTTGTTCACGTGATCTGAACCCCATAGAGAACCTGTGGTCCCTCATAAAATGTGAGATCAACAGGGAGGGAAAACAGTACACCTCTCGGAACAATGTCTGGGAGCCTGTGGTGGCTACTGCACGCAATGTTGATCGTAAACAGATCAAGCAACTGACAGAATCTATGGATGGTAGGTTGTTGAGTGTCATCATAAAGGAAGGTGGCTATATTGGTCACTAATATTTACTAATATATATATACACTATTTTTGGGGGGTTTTGTTTTTGCATGTGAGAAATAGTTATTTCTAAATTTTGTGCAGTTATATTGGTTTACCTGTTGAAAATAAACACGTTAGATGGGAATATATTTGGTTTTTATTTAGTCGCCTAATAATTCTGCACAGTAATAGTTACCTGCAAAAACAGATATCCTCCTAAGATAGCCAAATCTAAAAAAAAAACACTCCAACTTCCAAAAATATTAAGCTTTGATATTTATGAGTCTTTTGGGTTGATTCAGAACTTAGTTGTTGAGCAATAAAAAAAAAAATCCTCTAAAATACAACTTGCCTAATACTTGCTTTACACGCTGCGATACCACCTGCCCCCGTCATTCGTGCCACATTTGGCGCTCGCTGCCGTAGCGAACATTATCGCTATGGCAGCGTCACACGTACATACCTTTTCAGCGACGTCGCTGTGACCGCCGAACAATCCCTCCCTCAAGGGGGAGGTGCGTTCGGCGTCATAGCGATATCACTGCGGCGTCACTAAGCGGCCGTCCAATAGAAGCGGAGGGGCGGAGATGAGCGGGACGTAACATCCCGCCCACCTCCTTCCTTCCGCATTGCCGGTTGACGCAGGTAAGGAGATGTTCGTCGTTCCTGCGGTGTCACACATAGCGATGTGTGCTGCCGCAGGAACAACGAACAACATCGTACCTGTGGCAGCAGCGATATTAAGGAAAGGAGCGACGTGTCAACGATCACCGTTTTTTAACGATTTTGCGATCGTTGCTCCTTGTTGTCACACGCTGCGATGTCGCTACCGGCGCCAGATGTGTGTCACTAACGACGTGACCCCGACGATATATCGGTAGCGATATCGCAGCGTGTAAAGCACCCTCTAGTCTGACTCACCAGTAGGGGGATTGACCATTTTATATGCTTGGGGCAAGATGAATGCCAAATACGAAGGTGCCATTTTTGGTCTCCATGTTCATTTACTATCTGTTTGTGGTTTTTACAATCTTTGTTTCAGGGTGAAGATCTGACCCATATTGATATTACAGGGACATATGTGAGTGGTGAAGAGCGGTGTAAAGAGGATATTCCTACAGATAACCGTACAGGTGAATAGTAACAAATTTTACTCATTGGCTGTCATGTGGTGTCATGTGGTGGTTTGTTTTTTTAGTGTTTACGTAGATTTTTACACCTAGAGATTTACTGTTTAAACAAAGAAAAAAAAATCACTTGGTTTTCTCTCCACTTCAGAAGAGATACTTCTCAGCCTGAAAATCTCAGAAACATTCTTCTTTACTAGCATAATATTCCTGTATATAAATGGCACAATTATTTTTAAAATGGTAAAAAAAAGCTCATTATGCAGAACTTTGTTTCCTATTCTTAAAGAGGTGGTTTACTACTCCACAACAGTGGCCACATCTCTGTAAAATTGATAAGGGAGGATTTTTCTAAATACAGTCATATGAAAAAGTTTAAGCACCCCTATTAATGTTAACCTTTTTTCTTTATAACAATTTGGGTTTTTGCAACAGCTATTTCAGTTTCATATATCTAATAACTGATGGACTGAGTAATATTTCTGGATTGAAATGAGGTTTATTGTACTAACAGAAAATGTGCAATCCGCATTTAAACAAAATTTGACCGGTGCAAAAGTATGGCCACCCTTATCAATTTCTTGATTTGAACACTCCTAACTACTTTTTACTGACTTACTGAAGCACTAAATTGGTTTTGTAACCTCATTGAGCTTTGAACTTCATAGGCAGGTGTATCCAATCATGAGAAAAGGTATTTAAGGTGGCCACTTGAAAGTTGTTCTCCTATTTGAATCTCCTATGAAGAGTGGCATCATGGGCTCCTCAAAACAACTCTCAAATTATCTGAAAACAAAGATAATTCAACATAGTTGTTCAGGGGAAGGATACAAAAAGTTGTCTCAGAGATTTAAACTGTGAGTTTCCACTGTGAGGAACATAGTAAGGAAATGGAAGAACACATGTACAGTTCTTGTTAAGCCCAGAAGTGGCAGGCCAAAAAAAATATCAGAAAGGCAGAGAAGAAGAATGGTGAGAACAGTCAGAGACAATCCACAGACCACCTCCAAAGACCTGCAGCTTCATCTTGCTGCAGATGGTGTCAATGTGCATCGGTCAACAATACAGCGCACTTTGCACAAGGAGAAGCTGTATGGGAGAGTGATGCGAAAGAAGCCGTTTCTGCAAGCACGCCACAAACAGAGTCGCCTGAGGTATGCAAAAGCACATTTGGACAAGCCAGTTACATTTTGGAAGAAAGTCCTGTGGACTGATGAAACAAAGATTGAGTTGTTTGGTCATGCAAAAAGGCGTTATGCATGGAGGCAAAAAAACACGGCATTCCAAGAAAAGCACTTGCTACCCACAGTAAATTTTGGTGGAGGTTCCATCATGCTTTGGGGCTGTGTAGCCAATGCCGGCACCGGGAATCTTGTTAAAGTTGAGGGTCGCATGGATTCAACTCAGTATCAGCAGATTCTTGACAATAATGTGCAAGAATCAGTGACGAAGTTGAAGTTACGCAGGGGATGGATATTTCAGCAAGACAATGATCCAAAACACCGCTCCAAATCTACTCAGGCATTGATGCAGAGGAACAATTACAATGTTCTGGAATGGCCATCCCAGACCCCAGACCTGAATATCATTGAAAATCTGTGGGATGATTTGAAGCGTGCTGTCCATGCTCGGCGACCATCAAACTTAACTGAACTAGAATTGTTTTGTAAACAGGAATGGTCAAAAATACCTTCATCCGGGATCTAGGAACTCATTAAAAGCTACAGGAAGCGACTAGAGGCTGTTATTTTTGCAAAAGGAGGATCTACAAAATATTAATGTCACTTTTATGTTGAGGTGCCCATACTTTTGCACCGGTCAAATTTTGTTTAAATGCGGATTGCACATTTTCTGTTAGTACAATAAACCTCATTTCAATCCAGAAATATTACTCAGTCCATCAGTTATTAGATATATGAAACAGAAATAGCTGTTGCAAAACCCCAAATTGTTATAAAGAAAAAAGGTTAACATTAATAGTTGTGCCCAAACTTATTCATATGACTGTACCTTGTTCAGCCTCTGAGTGGTACATTCATCCAATTCTGCCATTGCGGTCCATTCATCCCCATGATGTGACACCCCCCCCCTCCCCCGGGCTCCATGATCTCTGAGATCTGGTGATGTAACGTCAACTTCAAGTTAATAATAATAATAATCTTTATTTCTATAGTGCCAACATATTCCACAGCGCTTTACAATTCAGGAGGCTCATATACATATCATATACATAAACATATACAAACAAGTAACAATTATAGAAGATACAATATTTAAAGGGAAAAAAGGCAACCCTGCTCGTGAGAGCTTACAATCTACAATGAGATGGGGGGAGGGGCAAGGTACAAGTGCTTATTTACAATAACAATCCAGCCATCTCAAGGAAATGGGGGATAGATAATGGCTTCCTGGACCAATAGGCCAGAGCCTTGAGATGCAATTGGGTGCCATGGAGTTTGACGTGGGGTTATGTTCTGAGAAGTTGTAGAGGGATTAGGTGAAATTAGTTTGTCTAGGGAGTGTGATAGGCCGCCCTAAAAAGATGCGTTTTTAGGGAGCGTCTGAAGCTGAGTAAGTTGTGATTTGTCCTAACTTCTTGGGGTAGAGCGTTCCAGAGGTTTGGTGCAGCTCGGAAGAAGTCTTGGATTCGGGAGTGGTAGGTTCGAATTAGTGTGGATGTTAGTCAAAAGTCATTTGCAGAGCGTAGAGAACGGGTGGGATGATAGACAGAAAGGATGGTGGAGATGTAGGGGGGTGCCGCACTGTGGAGAGCTTTGTGGGTGAGAACAAGCAGTTTGAATTGGATCCTGTGATATATGGGCAGCCAGTGCAATAACTGGCACAGAGCAGAGGCATCCGAGTAGCAGTTAGCCAGATAGGTGACCCTGGCTGCTGCATTAAGGATGGACTGTAGAGGAGAGAGTCTAGTTAGGGGTAGACCAATTAATAGAGAGTTACAATAGTCAAGGCGAGAGTGGATCAGGGCCACGGTGAGGGTTTTTGTCATTTCCATTGTGAGAAAGGGGCAGATTCTAGAGATGTTCTTGAGGTGCAAGCGGCAGGAGCAGGCAAGAGATTGTATGTGGGAGGTGAAGGAGAGATCAGTGTCAAGTATAACCCCCAGGCAGCGGGCTTGCTGCCTAGGACTTATCGTTGTGCCACACACAGAGAGGGAGATATCAGGTTTAGGAAGGTTGGGAGATGGAGGGAAAAGCAGAAGTTCAGTTTTGGAAAGGTTAAGTTTCAGATAGAGAGCAGACATGACGATGCAAACTGCAGTCAGGCAGTCACTTGTGTTCATTAGTACAGCTTGGGGTGAGCTCAGGGGATGAGGTGTATAGCTGTGTGTCATCAGTATAAAGATGGTACTGGAAGCCAAATCTGCTGATGGTCATTCCAATTGGGGCAGTGTAAAGGGAGAAAAGAAGAGGGCCAAGGACTGAACGTTGAGGGACCCCAACAGTGAGAGGAAGAGGAGAAGATGTGGAGCCAGCAAATGATACGCTGAATGAGCGGCCAGAAAGATAGCAAGACAACCAGGAAAGCACAGTGTCCTTTAGGCCGATAGAATGGAGCATAGTGACAAGGAGATGATGGTCAACAGTGTCGAAGGCGGCAGAAAGGTCAAGAAGAATAAGCAAAGAGTGGTCACCGTTACGTTTTGCTGTCAGTAGGTCATTGGTCACTTTGACAAGGGCAGTTTCTGTTGAGTGTAACGGGCGGAAGCCAGACTGTAAAGGATCTAGAAGAGAGTGAGTGGAAAGGTAGTGGGTGAGACGAGAATAGACCAGGCGCTCCAAGAGTTTAGAGATGAAGGAGAGATTGGAGACTGGTCTGTAGTTCCTTGTGCAGGACGGATCAAGGGAAGGTTTTTTCAATAATGGAGTAATGATAGAGTGTTTGAGGGAGGAAGGGAAGATACCAGAAGACAGAGAGAGATTGAAGATTTTAGTTAGGTGAGTAGTGACAACCGGAGAGAGTGTCTGGAGTAGGTGTGAGGGGAAGGGATCAGTAGGGCAAGTGGTAGGACGAGAAGAAGAGAGGAGCCTGGAGACTTCCTCCTCTGTGACTGGGTCAAATGTGGAAAGTGAGCTGGATGGGATATGGGGAGGGATGGGATTCACAAAGCTTGGTGGCTGGGAGCTGATCTCTTGGCGGATGTTTTCTATTTTCTCTGTGAAATACGAGGCCAGGTCATCAGCATGAAGGTCTGTGATAGGGGTCTGTGCTTTGGGACTGAGGAGGGAGTGAAAGGTGTCACAGAGCTTTTTTGGATTGTTGGATAGTGAGGAGATAAAGGTGGTGAAGTAGGTCTGTTTGGCGAGGTGAAGGGAAGAGTTGTAGGTCCTTAACATGAACTTGTAGTGGATGAAGTTTTCTGGTGTGCGGGATTTCCTCCATAGGCGTTCGACACTCCTGGAGAAATCGAGTTTGTGATGTGAGCCAAGGCTGTTTTACTCGGTGTTTGGAGGTTCTGAGAGTGAGGAGTGCTACTTGGTCCAGGGTGCTTCTGAGTGTGTCATTGTAGTGCTTTACAGCCAGATTAGGACATGAAAGTGAGGAGATTAGGGATAGTGATAAGTGTAGAGAGTCTGTAAGTGTCTGAGAGTCAATGGCCTGTAGGTTTCTGAATGTTTGATAGGTGGGAGTGTGCTTGGGCGGCCGAGGATTTGTGAGCTTGAAGGAGAGGATGTTGTGGTCAGAGAAGGGAAGAGGTGAGTTGTCAAAGTGAGAGATTGAGCAGAAGCGGAAAAAGACCAGGTCAAGGGTGTTACCATCTTCATGTGTCTCAGTGGATGAGAGCTGTGAGAGGCCAAGGGAGATGGTTAGCGATAGAAGCTGGGATGCAGATGGGGAGGAGGGGCTGTTCATGGGGATGTTGAAGTTTCCTAGGATGAGGGTTGGCAATTCAGAGGACATGAAGTGTGGCAGCCAGGCTGAAAAGTGGTCAAGGAACTGGGTGGGTGAGCCTGGTGGATGGTATATGACAGCTACTCTGAGGGGAAGGGGATGGAAGAGCCTGATGGTGTGGACCTCAAAGGATGGGGAATGAGAGTGATGGAGCTGGGGGGATCAATACAAAATAGAGTCTGGCTCACTCAGATATAGTTGGTGCTTCCGAGAAAAAAACACTATAATCAAAAATTAGCTCGGGCACACAGTAAGAGTAAGAGTCTGAAAACAATGCTTTTTTGAATTTCAGTAGGCTTGTTTTATTGATGCAAAGGACCAAACAAATCTGACGTATCGGCCTTCACATATAGGCCTTCCTCAGAGATGGTCTATGTGATAATGGAAGAGATATGTATTCGAGTCACTACTCAAAGCGATACCGTCATGATATACACAAATGCCTTTGTGAACATCTAAAGCTGCAGTAGGTTACACACCGGTAGTATATAGCTACTGACGGGGGTCAGTTTTTTTGGTACTAATAGAGGAGTATGAGGTAGCAGGACTGCCAGTCTAGCACGTGCTAGTACCCTTGTATGTGGTCTAGATATGTGAAAGTAGATAGAATCCACTAGTAATAACCTCATACGATAGGGAAATCATATAGCAAAAAAAGGTTATACATACCGCAGGATTCATACCGGCATTCACACAGGAGTTTCTCCACCACCAGGAACTTATCTCGTTCCTTTAATCCCATTTCCTGCTTCAGGATTGACTGCTTGCATTGCATAATAGGATTAAGATTATAAACATTAAGCGTTGTGCACCTTTGGGCATTGGCCCGATCTCTAGTGAGAGTCAGAGAAAATCTTTTTGCAGAGTAGTCTCATTGAGCGGTATGTGTAACCTTTTTTTGCTATATGATTTCCCTATCGTATGAGGTTATTACTAGTGGATTCTATCTACTTTCACATATCTAGACCACATACAAGGGTACTAGCACGTGCTAGACTGGCAGTCCTGCTACCTCATACTCCTCTATTAGTACCAAAAAAACTGACCCCCGTCAGTAGCTATATACTACCGGTGTGTAACCTACTGCAGCTTTAGATCTTCACAAAGGCATTCGTGTATATCATGACGGTATCGCTTTGAGTAGTGACTCGAATACATATCTCTTCCATTATCACATAGACCATCTCTGAGGAAGGCCTATATGTGAAGGCCGATACGTCAGATTTGTTTGGTCCTTTGCATCAATAAAACAAGCCTACTGAAATTCTAAAAAGCATTGTTTTCAGACTCTTACTCTTACTGTGTGCCCGAGCTAATTTTTGATTATTGGAGCTGGGGGGATGACCTGGAAAGTGCATTGTGGAGACAGGAGTAAGCCGACTCCACCACCATGTATGTTTCCAGGTCTTGGTGAATAGGTAAAGTGTATACCAGCATGAGAAATTGCAGCAGGGGAAGCAGTGTCAGAATCCTGAATCCAGGTTTCAGTGAGGGCTAGTAGGTTAAGAGAGTTATTGAGAAAGAGGTTGTGGATATAAGGAAGCTTGTTACATACGGACCGTGGATTCCAGAGAGCACAATTAAAAGAGGGAAGTGAGGGTGTACAACTAATGTTAATAAGGTTATCAGGGTTTCTATGGGAGGTGGGGGAGGGGGTAAAGTTAGCATGGGGTGGACCGGGATTAGGAGAGATATCACCTGATAGAAGTAGGAGTAGAAGGAAAAAGATCAGATTGTTTTTGGACTTGTGGCATGGCTTTTTGTGTGATACCCTGGAGCATGAAGGATTGAGGGTATTCAGATAGGTGAAAAGAGCCTGGGAGCTGTACATAGGAGAAGGGAGGAGAGAGGGACTGATGTGGATGAGTGGTGATGGAGGGGGGACAGGGCGGTGAAACTTTCAGCAACTTTCAACCAATATTCTGCTTGGACCAAAGGGTTTTTCAAAATCCAAACCCGGCATTGTTTCCTCCTCTTCAGCGGTGTAAGAGTCATTCCACGCAAGGACCATACTTCACGGAGTTCCCATGCCAGCGCGGGTGTCAGGTAATCCACACCGAGACTTGTAACGAGTCTCTGGGGCACTGATCCCTCTGCCTGTCAGAGCCTGCGGTCGGAGCGCGGCATAATTAATCCTATTTCAGGGACCGTGAAAACTTGCAGCGTGGATGTCAGCACTATTCAAGTAATTTTGAAGGATCTACCTGTGCACTAACATTCGCCAGAAGGAATCTTTGCCCTCACATACGGGCTAGCACGAACGTGTTATCCCCCCCCGCCTCCCCCTTGGGCAGAAAAACTATTCATTATTTTCGGATATTCTAGAAAAAATCCTTTTTCCTTGTTCGGATCTCTAGTTCATCCACATTTATTAATACACGTGGTGCCACCGGCCGGGGCCCCACGACAGTGTAGTTTATGTCATTTCCTCTTGTCTGTATTTTTTCGTTTTTGGTTTATGCCTTATGTAGTAGTGATATTTTTCAGTTTTACTGTCGATTAAAAAATTATTTATATCAAATATTCTTATTATTCAGCGCTGGTTGGTGAGCTTTTTCTCTTTATGAAAAATCTCCAATTTATTATTACTTTAAAAAAAATGAACACGTAGTCCTATCTGCGCACTCGCCGCCTCCGCGGCCATTTTCTTGAAGTTGATCTCGTCAACTGCGGGATATTCAAAGTAGTCCGCCGGAAGATCCATGGTGTTCACCGCTGCGACACCCCAGGAGCCCGCAGTATCGCTGACCCTGTGCCACCACTGCCTCCCCGGTAAGCCATATGCGGTTTGTAAGACACACCCTCATTATTTCCCCCAGTTTTGGGGGGAAAAAAGTGTGTCTTACAAACTGGGAAATTACGGTATATGACAAGGGTTAGGTAAAGCCTGCAATCACATGCAGGCTGTATTACCATGAGATAATAAGTAGTAAAATATATATTCCAAATAGGGTTACTTTGACTCAAAGAAGAATAAACCAAAAACTTGGAGGGGGAGGGAAGAAGAAAGCATGTCTGAAACAGGTACCTCTCTTGCATATAAATCACCCAACATGCATGCGTAACTCTAGTCACTTTTTGAGTTGTGTGGACCCACTGACACCCGGATAGACCTCCAACACCTAGAAGTAACTCTATACAGTGTTTCTCCCAAGGGTAGTTCTAAATGGGTACTTCTCCCAGTAGTAGTTGCTCTTGAAACCACACTGTAGGTTGAAAAAAAGTTCTAATGTCATCCTAAATGCGTTGTTGAAGCAGCGAGATGAAACTTTCCCAAGTTGCAAAGAAGGCCTGCACCTTTCCCTCTCTATGTAGGGAGGCCTCAGCCCAATCCATTTGAAGCAAAAATGACAATTTGTCTAGAAAAATCTTAAAAGGAGGAGCTTCGTCATGGATCCATACCTGCAAAATGGCCTTAATACCAGCTGTATTACAGTAGTTTACAAGCTCCCGTAGAGCATGTGTATTTATCTGGCTCTAAATATCCAAAGATGGCCCATAGAGGTTCATCAGGAGCAAAGTTTGTCAGATGTGTCGTAGTGAACTGTCGCATTCTAGTCCAGAAGGGCCGAATGGCTGGGCATGACCACAGGCAATGGAATAAATTGGCTTCCAGGAAGCAGCATTTAAAACACTCAGATGTTGTGTACAGCCCCATTCTGTGATCCTTCTGTGGGGTTAGATAAGATCTATGAGAGATTTTTAATCTCATTTCTAGAAAACGAGCTGAAGGAAGGAATTTGTGGGCTTGATCCACAGCTTTCAGAATAGCGCTGCAGGATAAGGCGGGATCATCGAATTACCATTTTGTTAGTGGAAATTGAAATTGCTCAGAATTCAGAGAAACATGGATAAATTTGTAGTTGGCTGTTTGGCCAGACAAGGAGTTAGATTTAGTGAGCCATCTAAGCAGATATGGACTCCATTCCTGCTTCGGAAGATGTGCTGGTATCTTTGTCACATAGCTCTTAGGCCGGCGTCACGCGCTACAATATAT
Source organism: Anomaloglossus baeobatrachus (assembly GCF_048569485.1). Taxonomy (NCBI): domain Eukaryota; kingdom Metazoa; phylum Chordata; class Amphibia; order Anura; family Aromobatidae; genus Anomaloglossus; species Anomaloglossus baeobatrachus. Next base: position 502,198,389 of record NC_134357.1, read on the forward strand.
CGGGCGATATGTCATCGGGGTCACGGATTCCGTGCCGCACATCCGGCATCGTTAGAGATATCGTAGCGTGTGACAGCTACGAACGACTGTGAACGAGCAAAAATACTCACCTTATCGTTGCTCGTTGACACGTCGTTCATTTCCATAAAGTCGTTCCTCCTTCTGCGCGCCAGTTGTTCGTCGTTCCCGAGGCAGCACAGATCGCTCCGTGTGACACCCCGGAACAACGAACACAGCTTACCTGCGTCACGCCGGCAATGCGGAAGAAAGGAGGTGGGCGGGATGTTGCGTCCCGCTCATCTCCGCCCCTCCACTTCTATTGGGCGGCCGCTGTGTGACGTCGCTGTGACGCCGAACGTCCATCCCCCCTTCAGGAAGAGGATGTTCGCCGCCCACAGCGAGGTCGTTCGGGAGGTAAGTACATGTGACGGGGTAAACAACTTTGTGCGCCACGGGCAACAAACACGTTCACAGGAAATCCCCATGATGTCTGCTATTGCTTTAGCTGAAATTCGTTGATTCTCCATTATGAGGTTGTGCACAGCATCGACAATCTCCGGAACAACAAGTATTCTCGGTCGTCCAGGACATTCCTCATTATTGGTGCTGAAGTGGCCCGTTTTAAATATGGCTACCCAGTTCTTAACTTTGGAATATGAAGGACATTGATCCCCCAATGTCTGCAACATATCGCGGACTTTCCTTGCAGAAACAAGAATTTTATCACTCCTCTGCTCTCAGTTGCTGTGCATATTTCATTAAACGCCACCATTTTGTTTTCCCCTGTGTGTAGAACACTGTTGCCATAGGCAACAAACACAAAATTTTGAAAACATATATTAGACACACAAGGCTTTCATGTGATGTAACAATCATTACCATAGAAACAGAAAAAAAGATCACAAAGCCAAAGACTTATCAGCAGCCCCTAGTAGACAAGACGTGGAAATTCTGTCATTATTGTCATTAGGTTATTGCTGTCTAGCAGGGGCAGACTGGGCTGTCTGGGGCCCACCAGGGGAATTGACTCCAGGGGCCCACCCTACAGATAAATATAAACACCCATTAGTGTTATCCCCGTTATTGTGTTGCTTTGACTGTATACACAGGCGGCTCCTGCACATCTATATTGTGCACCATAACTGGGATGTACAATTATAGTCGTTTGCAGTAATGGGGTCTTTGGTGAAAACAAGTTATCACCGATCCACAGGTTAGGTTGACGATAACTTATTGATCGGTGGAACCAGACCAGTGGAAACCGCACCGATCGGAAGATTGGGGAACTTTTTGCAGAGGCAGGTGGGGCGTGTGACCGCAGCTCCATTCATCCTCTGTGGGGTGGGGCGTGTGACCGCAGCTCCATCCATCCTCTGTGGAGCAGCCAGATAAAAACAAGCCCAGCGCTCGCAGCCACTGAGGGAATGAATGGACCAGGGGTCGAGTCGGACACGAGCTCCAGTGTAATGGGGGATAAAAGTTGCACGATCGGTGCAGGTCCGAGCAATCGGACCCCACTGATGAATATGTTATCACTTATCCAGAGGCCACATTCACACTTTCAATATTTGGTTAGTATCTTACATCAGTATTTGTAGCCAAATCCAGGAGTGGGTGAAAAATACAGAAGTGGTGCCCGTGTTTCTATTACACTTTTTCTCTGATTTTACCGCTCCTGGTTTTGGCTTCAAATACAGAGGTAAAAAACTCACTGAATACTCAGTGTGTGAATGTGGCCTTAGTAAAGGTGATTACTTGTTTTCACTGGAGAACCTCTGTAAGTGCATATTTACTGCAGTGTAATAGTCACAGGACAGGGAGGGGTTAAATGTTTAAGTATTTAATTTCTACTGGAAATAATCTCCCCCTTATAGAGAGAAAAAGTGACCTCCATACACAACACAATCCACTATACCAAAATCAATAATACCATATACAAGGGGGAAATACTGCCACACCGTGACCAGACAACATAGTCACATAGTGACCGAATACAACCCATACAAGGGATAAATACCGCCACACAGTGATCAGACAACATATTACCACCAAACAGTGACCAAATACAGCCACATACAAGGGAGAAATACCACCACACCATGACCAGACCACATATTACCATCAGTGACCAAATACAGCCACATACAAGGGAGAAATACCACCACACCGTGACCAGACCACAAAGTGACCGAATAATACCACATACAAGGGAGAAATACCGCGACACTATGACCAGATAACATACTACCAACACATAGTGATCAAAAGCAACCACATACCAGAGAGTAATACCACCACATCATAATTAGACCACACAGTAACCAAATATTACCACAAACAAGGGAGAAATACCGCAACACTATAACCACACCACATAATGACCGACTATAACTACATACAAGAAAGTAATACCGTCACACCATAATCAGACCACATAGTGACCGAATACAACCACATACAAGGGAGAAATACCGTGACACTATTACCACACCACATAATTACCAAATAATACCACACACGAGACAAATATCAGTACAACATGACCAGACGACATATTACTACCACACAAGGACATATAATACTATAATAATGATCATGAATAAAAACTACAATGCTAATAACACTAATATTATCATCAGTGCCATAATGCACATGAGCTCTGTATATAGTGTATAGGTAATACAGTGCTCACCAGTGACATTATACACAGGAGCTCTGTATACAGTGTACAGTATAGTGTGTGTGTGTTCATGTAACACACTGACTTACCAGTGACGTCTCTAGCTGACTTTATTCATCTTCGCTTTTTCTCTTCATCCGGCGCTGACCATCATCACTTCTTCCTGCCATGACGCGACTCTGCAGAAAATAACAGTCACCTATAGCCGATCACTCCCAGAGCACATTCCTCACTATTTCCTCAATTTCTACACCACGTCAGACTCTTGTTCCCCCATTGGAGACAGTATCCTCAAAATTAACTTATATTTCATCAGTAATAATGTCCCCTAATTTGCCCCTACAGTAATTATGCCCCAAGTGCCACCATAAACCAATCATGTATGTCCCTCATTCTGGCCCCATATAGTAATTATGTCCCTCATCCTAGCCCCTTTTATTTAATAATGTCCAGGGAAACAAGTGGAATGAGAAGGGGTTCTTAATTGCTTCCTGCACAAAATATCCCCACATACTGCTCCTCTCCAAAATAGCTCCACAAAGTGCCCCTTTCCAAAATATCCCCCAAAAAATTGCCCTTTCTATAATATCTCATCAACTACATCCCTGTATAAATTCCCCCCATCCTCATTATACTATGCTGCCTTCCACAATCTTTGATGCCTCATAATGTCCCCCATTGCCCTATAATGTCCCAATTTCTTTCATAACATCCCCCACTGACCTATAATGTCCCAATTTGCTTCATAATGGCCCCCATTACCCTATAAGGCCTCTGGCCACCTGGTCCAGGAAACCATCCCACATTTCCGTGAGATGGCTGGATTGTCATTGTAAATAAGCACTTGTATCTTGCCCCCCCCCATATCTCATTGTAGAATGTAAGCTCTCACGAGCAGGGTTGTTTATCTTTTCTTTTTTTCCCTCTAAATATTGTATTTTCTGTAACTGTTACTTGTTTGTATATTATCCTCCTGAATTGTAAAGCGCTGCGGAATATGTTGGCGCTATAGAAAGAAAGATTATTATTATTATTATAATGTCCTTCCACTGCCTTATAATGTCCCCCACTGCCCTATAATGTCCCCACTGCCCTATTATGTTCCCCACTGCATTATAATGTCCCCACTGCATTATAATGTCCCCTCTGCACTATAATGTCCCCCACTGCCCTAATATGTCCCCACTGCCCTATGTTTCCCACTGCCCTAAAATGTCCCCACTGCCCTATAATGTCCCCACTGCCCTATAGTGTCCCCCACTTCATTATAATGTCCCCACTGCCCTATTATGTCCCCCACTGCCCTATTATGTCCTCCACTGACCCATAATATGCTCCATAAAGTCCCCCACCACTTCTTAATGCCCCTTGTAAAATAACACTGCTCCTCCCCTACCCGCAGTCCCTCATGTAAAAGTACATCTTTGGCTCCTCTGGAGAGCTTACCTGTGCCTGCGCGTCCTCCTCTTCATCCCTGCAGCTCCAGCCCCGGTGATGATGATGTTGGTGCAGGCATGGGCGTACCCAGGATCAAAACTGGGGGCGGGCAAGCCATGGTCGTTCAGGTTGTAAAATATTAGAATGGAAAAGGTGAATGAAATGAAAATTTGAGAATTAAATGTAATTATAGCTCGATTAATGACTCCGCGCCCCTACACACACACACACACACACACACAATACAATGCATGCTCCATTACCCCTCCCCCCACACACAATACAATACATCCCCCCATCACCCACTACACACACACACACACACACACGCACAAATACAATACACCCCCATTACCCGCTCCCCACACGCACACAATACAATGCACTCCCCCCATCACCCCCTACACACACACACAAAATACAATGCACCCCCCACACACACACAATACACCCCCCATTACCCCCTCCCCACACACACAATACAATGCACCCCCCTCACCCCCTACACACACTACAATGCACCCCCCCATTACCCCTCCCCCACACACAATACAATGCACCCTCCATTACACCTCCTCTCACACACAATACAATGCACCCTCCATTACCCCCTTCCCAGACATAATACATTGCACCCCGAATCAACCCTATACACACACTACAATGCACCCCCCATTACCCCTCCCCCACACACAATACAATGCACCCTCCATTACCCCTACCCCCACACACAATACAATGCACCCTCCATTACCCCTACCCCCACACACAATACAATGCACTCTCCATTACCCCTACCCCCACACACAATACAATGCACTCTCCATTACCCCTACCCCCACACACAATACAATGCACTCTCCATTACCCCTACCCCCACACACAATACAATGCACCCTACATTACCCCTCCCCCCACACACAATACAATGCACCCTCCATTACCCCTCCCCTCACACACAATACGATGCACCCTCCATTACCCCCTTCCCAGACATAATACAATGCACCCCCCATCACCCCTTACACACACAAATTACACTACCCCATCATTACACACTCCTGCCTCACCCCCCTCCCTCGGAATACAGTACTCCTCCTCTGTCTGTCACAAAGCTGTGTCTCCTTCACAAATGTTCTGTTATGTGTCCTCAGCCCCTCCCCACACATCTCCATTAATTATAACTGTCTCTTTGGCTCCTCCATGGAGCCCTTACTGCTTCCTGATGTCTCCTGTGTCCCGGCGCCCGCAGCACTGTGCTGACGTCAGCAATGTGCTGATCTCATCACGTTGCTGCACGTCGGGGGCGGGGCCCCATCCCGGTGCGCTGTTCAAATGTATTTACGTCTGAAAGACACAAATACATTTGAATAGGAAGGAGGAAGCTGCGGTCACCGGCACCGCCCCCAGCGCGTTCCTCAGCAGTGTGTGCATGCCGGGCACACTGTCACACAGCAGGGTCGGCACAGCACAGCGTGCTGCCTCCTGCTGCAGCTTGTGTGCCCGGCATGCACACACTGCTGAGGAGTGCGCCGGTGGCTGCAGATACAGCGGCCCACTACAGGCACCGGCCCACTACACCGTGCCCCTGCTTCTAGGGGGGAGGCAGCTGCCCCCCTGCCCCTCACTGGGTACGCCCATGGGTGCAGGACTGAGGCGCCCTCCTCTGCAGCCCCGGAGATGACGGTGCAGGGCTAAGCAGCGCTGCTCTGCCTCCTGTCACCGGCCGCACTGTACAAATGTATGCGTGCCTGAAAGACGTGCATACATCTGAATACCGGTACGGTCTCCAAGTCCTGCACACCTCATCGGTGCAGGCCTGGGGACTCCCACAGTGCACCGCTAGGACCTTTGGTGAGTCACATGACACGTGATGTCACTAAAGGTCCTGCAACTGCGAAAACTTCAGTGATCGTACAGAACTTGTACGATCACTGAAGTTTACGATTGAAAGGCTGGGGGCCGGGGCCCACTCAGGCCTGTGATGCCCTGTGGCCTGGGAGCTGCCTGAGGGCACCATACTTGGGGGGCAGCTGCACTACAGGCCCCCAGCAGCAGGACAGATGGGATGGTGGAGGCGCCTGGAGCACTGTCTGGGGACCCCTGGCCTGGCCCCAGGCAGGTGACTGATAAGGTAAAGAGCCCCCCCGCCACCCCACCCCAGGGCCCCTGCTCGCTCCCCTGGGCCCCCGCACAAATCCCCACCCCCTGGCCCCCGCTTGCTCCCCTGGGCCCCACACAGTGAAATTACCGTCCAGGGGGGCCCAGGGGGGTAGGGGGCGGGGCCTAGGGGGCATGGCCATCAATAGCAGGGGCCCACCGGGGGTTCTCCCGACCTCCTGGAGGGCCAGTCCGCCCCTGCTGCCTAGGTATGATAGACTAAAGTCCTTCCATTTAACTAAGGTGGATTCTAAGTTTTTCATATATATAGATTGATATTGGTTTTATACAATTTAGCCGTATGTCTCATCACGTACACTCCCAGATATTCCAAAGATCAAGTCGTCCATTGACGGGGAAACTCCAATACCCACAGTGGTTTGGAGGGGCCACATAACATCATGACCTCTGTTTTGTCCCAATTAATATTATAACCCAATAGGCCTACTACGTCTTCCAGTTTTTGTATGAGAGAGTGCAGGAATTGTTTGGGGTTAGTCACTGTCAGCAAGATATCATCCACAACTGTAGCAACATTTAACTCCCTAGAGCCCATCTTGAGTCCTTTTAAAAGTAGGAGTCTGCAGTAAATTACGCAGTAAGGAGTCAATAGAGAGGTTGAAGAAAAGGGGGGACAGATGGCATCCCTGTTTGGCCCCCCGAAAAAGATCTATTGGTGGTGTGTTACATCCATTGACCGCTACACAGGTAGCAAGTAGTTGCGTTCACATGAAGGTATTGAATATATTGTTGGAATCTTGGGCCAAATCTACGTCTATCTAGAACTTTGTACAAAGAGGGCCATGCCACCTTATCAAAAGCCTTTTCAACATCTAGACTCATCAGCATTGCGTTTGGTCATGATGTGTCTTCTTGAGCGAAGATTGGAGCTGCGACCGCTAGACGTATATTTGCCACACTGCTACGTCCTTGGGTAAAGCCCATCTGTACCTCACATATAAGGCCAGGTAGCAACAGTTGTAGAGAGAAAAATATGTATAGATTTCAGCTCACCCGTATAATATCCTCCAGGCTGGATTGGATGCCCGTAGTCCCCTGGACAGGCAGGTCAAGCCACATGGCGTTTTTTCTGGATGACCTGTGACCATTTTTAATCTATGAAATAAAGATTCCAAGTTTTATTATACAGTATTGGTGCTGAGTCCCATCCCTCCATTCCTTTGCAGCAACAGTTGTAAACAGCTTGCTAAAATCTTCGCCAAGAGTTTATAATCATGGTTTAGGAGTGAGATTGGGCGGTATGACTGTGGCAGTAGTGAATCTCTATTAGGTCTAGGGATAACTACGGTGCGGGAATCAGTATATTGATCAATTGGAATTCCCTGGTAGAACTCGATTTTTTTTTATTTTAGAGGTAACTATAGGTACTTAGAATAAGGTAAGGTAGATTTGGTTGTTATTGCACTAGCAGAGAACAATTCCTCTTTCTCCATAGAGGTTACTGGGGTCACTATTGCTTTAAAGTCCCATCAAAGTGTCTAGTGCTTAAACAGTCCCACCTATACAGTTAGAGGTTGACCACTATGGCCATTATTTTCTGGTTAGATTTGCATCCATAATACCCATGCAGCCACATGGACTGATATTACTGTATTCCTATACCAGAGAAGGCCACATATATACACACTATAACTGCTTGTACTCAGTAGCCTATTTCCTTATGTGTAGCCTTCCTTAAATGTAGATGAAATTTTAACATAGATGCAATAACTAACCATTCATTTTGCAGCACTCCAAAATCCTATACAGTTTGCAGTCTGTTAGAGTCAATACTGCTATTTAACTCTGCAATGTTGATTCATCAGCCGGGTTATTTCTAATACTATAACCCTGTCTGCCTCAGGCATGGATGCGGCAAACCTGGGCAGCTGCAGGCTGCTATTTTTAGGCTGGGGGGGGCAATAAGCATGGATCTCCCCAGCCGGAGACTTAGAGATGAGTGAACCTTTAGAAGTTTGGTTCAGAAGGTACAGTCAAACTTTAGATAACGTTCGGTTTGTGACCCAGACTTGACCTGAACCTCAATGGAAGTCAGTAATTGGGCAGTTTGTGTCTTGTGGGGTGGGGGATTTTTCTTTTATATGCACATTACATCTGATCTTACTGACTTAGTCCCCAGTGCGAGCTGTTCAAACACTGCACATGGCTTGCACAGGGCTGAGCATCAATCATACCCATGCACAGCTCGCTTGAGTGGTTTGCACTCGTAACTCACTCGAACTTCGAACCCAAGATTTGTTTTTTTTTATTTTTGTAGTCTGTGTTCGAGCCCAAACTTCGAACCTCAGGTTCGTTCACCTCTACTGAGAATACCAGCCCCCAGCTGTCGTGCTTTATCATGACTGGGGATCAAACTTGGGGAGGACTGCATGCTGTTTTTTTTAAATGAATTTTTTTAATTAAAAAAAAATCCACATACGAGTCCTCTTATTTTGATACACAGCCAAGATAAGCGCATGGCTGGAGGCTGCAGCCTGTAGCCGTATACTTTATCTGTGCTGGGTAGGGATCATAATATTCGGGGACCCTACGCCAAGTTATTTTTATACTGCAATAGTGACCCGCAGTCAGGGTCTATGGTCGCCAGCAGTCAGACGCTGTCACACAGGCTGGGGGCACGTCTGACTGCAGCCAATCACAGACACCAGGACGGAGAAAGCAGTGAATATGTATGAGGCTAATAAGTGGCCCTAGAAGAAGAGTGAGTTGTCATGGGAGCAGTTACACCCACGCTGGAGACTCGGTAAGTGTAGCACACTTGCTTTATTTTTACTTTACTGCTTTATTTTTACTTTACTTTACTTTTAATCTCCCGAGTTGCCAGACCCTGATCATTAGCCAGAGTTTCCTGAGAACTCCAGGCCCGGGTCCAGCATCCGGATACTTTTGAAACCGCACGGATCCGGACTTTTACAGTTCAGGTCCGCCCATCACTAGTCATCAATGTATTCCATGGATCGAAATTTTTTTTTGCATATTTGCATTTGTGTGATGTATGTGTTTTTAATTGACCCATAGACATAGTCATCTGTGCTGCCATAAAAAGGAGGACATGTCACAGGGTCAGTGTAAAAACATGGATATGAGAGCAGCTCCATAGCTTATAATGCATATGTGTTGTGTCTGTGTAAAAAAACAAACAAAAAAAAACAACAAACAGATACCACATGTACTGGAGACATGGACATATGAAGGAAGGTTTAGAAAGTAGAGGAGGGAGAAGCACAGCTTATGTTGTGCTGGTTCTTGATAAATCCAAGCATATCCTGTGACCAGTGCTGGGGAAATGCTCCCCTGAGGGAAAATGTATGAACATAAGAGGTGAAAAAACAGCAATGAAGGATAAAAAGAAGGATTTTTTTTCTCTTTCTCTGAGTCTTCATTGGGGGACACAGAACCGTGGGACACAGGACCGTGGTACCACTCCCGGGAGTGCATAGGTTCAATGCATAATCCCGTATGCTATCCTGCGGCCTTTGTTTGCAGTTGTAAAACCTCATTCTTAGCTCAGCTACAGTACGAGTTTCAAAAGCCGATTTTAGATTAGCAAATATCTGGGTTATTGTCCTTTTATCTGTATTCAGCCAGGATTTAACCTCTCGCTCTGCTGCACCTGTCAGTTGCCCCAGCAAAAGACACTTTTTGCTTGTCAGTCATAGAGTATATATCCAGGAAATTTGACCGGAGGCCAGGGAAGACTTCAAAATGGAGAGGGCTGTGCTTAGCCCGTACGAGTAACTGTGTGACCGCCTGAGGGATCAGGAGTGAGGCAAAAGAGGAGAGACCGGGGAGGTGGAGCCAGATTGGTTCATCCCCAAGGAACAGCGCTGATTACCGGACACCGGCGTCTGAGACTGTGTAGAGACTGCTAAAACTATCCTGGGGATCCTGCTTCACCTACGGGAAGCGTAAACAGCTGGCTGCCTACCCATCACCCCAGAGGTCTGACCTGCAGCCCCAGTAACCATACTGGAACCGTAGGTGGCGTCAGGGATGGTCTGGTGTGCAGGCAGAGGGCTCTGCACCTGCCTGTGTGCAGCGCACACCTGAAGGTAAGGCTGCGGGCTCCAGGGACGCGGGGAGAGGCGTCCGGAGAGGCAGAGAGGTGGACGCCGGGTGGGGGGAGGGAGCTCCTCTGTGATTGTAGGCAGCGATGCGGGCCCCATCCGAAAGGTGAAACGCTGCGGGGGTCCAACCTCTGTAGCTTGTCCCTGTGCACCCTTTGGGGTAATACCGCAGGGTGGATCAGGGGTGCCCATGTAGGATCTGCCCCACATGCACTCCCGGGAGTGGTACCACGGTCCTGTGTCCCCCAATGAAACGAAGGAGAAAGGAAAATTTAATGCCAAAAACACAAGTGCAACTTTATTGTCTACATAAACTTATTCACACACGTGGTTACTGATTTGTTGTTTTTTTTTTTTTGCTCAATGGTGTTCATAGCCTTTAAGCTAGGTGAGCAACGAAAAACCAGGGACTGGCAAACATGACTTTTTCAGATACCAGTGGTCCAATATTTATATATTGATGATGCAAGTCAATCTTTCTATTTGCTGCCACCATGTATAAAATAATAGAACGGACTTGTTCTCCTTTGTTGTATTCTCTGCTTAGTTCCATTAAAAAAAAAAGTAAAAACCCTACACTTGCTCCAAATCCATGGCTTCTTATAAATCCCCCCTGCCCTGCTCTGTGCTAGACTTTATGTATCTGTCAGGGAAGGTATGAGACTGGCACTAACTAATAACACTGACTTAGAGGCTACTTTGAGTCTCCACTGATCATAGAACTGGTAACGATTGGTGACAGCAAAAAAGTAAAACATGAGCCTATAGAAAAGACAGCTCCCAACAGAAGGGAATAATTGAAACCGTACAACCTGGTAGCCTAACATCATAATCTAGTAGTCACTGCTTTGTGCGCTATTTTCTTTTTCTATTGAAAATTTATTTGTATTGTAACTTGTATGAATATATTTAAAATATATAATATTGATATAATTTCCATACAGTGTTATTGAAAAATAATAAAATAATTATTCTTGGCAGATGACTGCACCAGGAGCTCAGAGAGACTTTTGATATTTTCAGATTTTGTAGCAGATGATCATGGTATTCCACCAGATGCATATGGAGAACATGCCATTATCCAAGATATACCTAAAGACCTGCTCAGAAAAAAACTTTCATGTGATCATGCTCAACAGATCCTTTCTTCTGCATCGTCAATGACTGTTATACAAACCAAAAATCCTAGAACTGTTGAATATGAGCAAACTCTTAAAGAGGAGAAGCCATTTTCATGCTCACAATGTGGGAAATGTTTTCATAAAAAATCACATGTTGTTAGACATCAAAGAACTCACACAGGAGAGAAGCCATATGTATGTTCAGAATGTGGGAAATCTTTTAAACAGAACTCCTATCTTGTTATTCATCAGAGAATTCACACAGGAGAGATGCCATATTCATGTTCAGAATGTGGGAAATGTTTCATACAGAAACAACAGGTTGTTGTACATCAGAGAATTCACACAGGGGAGAAGCCATATGCATGTTCAGAATGTGGGAAATGTTTTAATGAGAAATACAGACTTGTGATACATCAGAGAGCTCACACAGGAGAGAAGCCATTTTCATGTTCAGAATGTGGGAAATGTTTTAATGAGAGACATAGACTTGTTAAACATCAGAGACTTCACCCAGGAGAGAAGCCATTTTTATGTTCAGAGTGTGGGAAATGCTTTAATGAGAAATATGATTTTGTGAGACATCAGAGAATCCACTTAGGGGAGAAACAATTTTCATGTTCAGAATGTGGGAAATATTTTAATAAAAAATGGCATCTTGTTGTACATCAAAGAACTCACACAGGGGAGCAGCCATTTTCATGTTCAGAATGTGGGAAATATTTTAATAAAAAATCACATCTTGTTGTACATCAAAGAACTCACACAGGGGAGAAGCCATTTTCATGTTCAGAATGTGGGAAATGTTTTTCTCAGAAATCTGATCTTACTAAACATGAAAGAATTCACACAGGGGAGAAGCCATTTTCATGTTTAGAATGTGGGAAATGTTTTACAGAGAGAAAAAGTTGTGTTAGACATCAAAGGACACACACAAGGAAGTAGTGGGTTTTTTTTGTTTTTTGTTTTTTTTAAATAATGTTCTGAAAACGTGTAAGACAAAAAATGGAAGTTATAATAAAGTCATATATTTACAAGAAAAAATGAAAATAATTTGGAGCATTAGATGATTGGTAGCAAATGTATTCAATTTTGAATGCTTATTTGTTTTTAAAAAGTAAATAGTGTCCATATAATATGTATGAACCATATATACAGTACATGTAAGATATTTTAACATTTACATAAACAAGTTGTCTGATGTCGCTCTCTTTCGTTCAATTTAACATTGGCAGTGGGAAGATGCTGCTATACATGATCAGGACATTTGCTGTCCAACACCTAGCCTATCTCTTAAAGGGGTATTCCCAGATCTAAGATAATATAAGCGATATGTGCAGGGCATTGCGGAAGAGGGAACAAGCTTAGGTATCCATGGTTATGACCAAGATAAACTAACTTACTATATGGCTGGCCGTTACCATGGATAACAAGCTGCAATGTCCTTCACGTGAGGTAGGAAATATAGCGAATCAGGAGACCTGTACTACATTTCTAATCGGAGGTATTTGGTAACATTATTACTACACCTACTACATATTGGGATAAGATTTTGGAGATGTGTTAAATATATATATTTATGTATATTATAACAAAGTGTCCTTAGTCAAAGTCTAAACACACAAAATAATGGGAATATTTAAAAACAACAATGTCAAATCATGCTTCAATTCACTATAACCTATTACAGACCAGGACACAAAATACAAAAAGACAAATATACTATCATATATCTACGATTCATTGAATTATATGGGTATTTTTTGCCTAAACAACAGAAAACTACTAGAGATGAGCGAATAGTCAAATATTCAGGTTCGGATTATTTGAGCCGAATAATTTTTAATATTTGTGTATTCGGACGGAATAACGAACCCAATGCAAGTCAATGGCAAATTCGAATATTATTCAGGAGGATCTTGGAAGTCTGTCTGGGAGGGCTGTAAAAATGCTGCAATGGATGGGGAAGTGCTGAAACTGAATGGAAACAGCATGTGGAAGATGCCTGGATGAATCTCTGACTCACATTTGGTCTCTGGGAATATTATTGTCAGAGTATTACGCCACTTTTACGGAGTGACACTACAAGCTCCAAAACTCAATCTGAATTGCATTTTACAGGAAAAATATCTAGAAACATTCTTTCTAGTATAATGACTTGCAGATAAGACAAAATAAAAAAAAAAAAGGGTAAAAGGGGGGGATTTTTTTTCTATGTTCACATGTTGCGTTTTTGCTTTTGTTTTTCTCATTGCTTTTAATGCTTGTTGGTGCAGATTGTGTGCCGATGTGTCAGAAATCTACAACAATCCAGATTTATTCTTGATAAAAAAAAAATCAATATTTATTCAGATATAGTCATATTGTATTCTGGAACATCAATTTAACTCTCCAAACCCTATGTGTAACGTGTATCTATTTATCTAGCTATCTATCTATCTATCCTTCTATCTATCTATCTATCTATCTATCTGTCCAGCAATCTATCCATCTAATATCCATTGTGTAAACAAACAAGAGCACAAGGAGTTTTTAAAGTGCAAAAATAGAAAATTTATTAAAGTATGTCAATAAATAGTAAGGAAATAGTATAGGACATTACAAGCACAAATCTAGGGAATAAATACCTAGGTCCCGTGGACCACAATTGTACACATTATGTAAATAATGGGGTCCCAGTAGGGAAACCCAGTATAAAAATAGTACAAGGTAAAGCGCAGGGAGAATTCATAATATCCATTGTGGTAGAGTCACTCTCTCAGCTGCAGTAGGAGATACAAGTAGGAGATAGAAGCAGGAACACCTCACGAGTCGACTTTCACCTGATTTATTAACTTCAGCCACAAGCCATTCACAGGAAGACAGAACTACTTCCTTCAGCACAGGAAAATACTGAGCAGAACAACGAGTGTGTCCAGAGGCCTGGCTTTTACCTCTGGGACCACACCCCGAGGTGGAGATATGGTGAACAGCCATCCCACCCATCTCTTTAGCTGTCCACAACAAACCCGGCCCAGGTAATACAAATTAACCCTCTCAGCACCTAATATGCTGGAGTACTACATCCGGGTTCACATCACTGATTTCAGTAGTCTCAGCGACACATATCTCCCCTCGTGCACATCACCAGTGATCACATCACATATCCCCCCCTCTGCCCAAAGCCGGGGGCATTGGCATCATCAACCACTAAACAGGGGAGCCGCGACAGGGCATCTGCATTCCCATGTAACTTCCCAGGCCTGTGCTCTACATGGAAGACAAATTCTTGGAGAGCTAGAAACCACCTGGTCACCCTGGCATTCTTTCCCTGTCTATTTCTCAACCATGTCAGTGGCGCATGATCAGACACTAGCCTGAATTTGCGGCCTAGCAGATATTTCAGAGTGTCCACTGCCCATCTAATGACCAGGCATTCCTTTTCTACGATGGCATAATTTTTCTCACAGGATGAGAGTTTCCTACTCAGGTAAAGCACTGGCTGTTCCTCGCCATTTATGTCCTGCGATAACATGGCTCCCAACCCGACCTCCGAAGCATCAGTCTGAAGCACAAACTCCTTTGTAAAGACAGGTGCCACCAGGACTGGCTGCCTACACAGAGCAGACTTCCAGTCCTGGAACGCCACCTCCGCCTCAGAGGTCCACTGGGTCACCGATGGCTTCAAAGCCCTAAGGAGATCAGTCAGCAGAGCGGCCCTCACAGCAAAATTCGGTACGAACCGGCGGTAGTATCTGACGATTCCTAGAAATGCCCTAACCTGCTTTTTAGAGAGTGGTCGTGGCCAATTCTGAATCTCCTCCACTTTCTTCACTTGTGGCTTGATTAGGCCCCTACCGACAACATAGCCCAGGTACCTGGCCTCCTCCTTCCCTATGGCACACTTCCTTGGGTTTATGGTAAACCCCGCCTTCCTTAATGCATCCAGTAACGCCTAGACCCTCTGCAGATGACTCCCCCAATCCGAGGTGAAGATCACAATATCGTCCAGATAAGCTACAGCGTACTTCTTATGAGAAGCTAGGATGCGGTCCATGGCCCTGTGGAAGGTGGCTGGGGCTGTTTCCGGCATCCTGGTGTACTAGAAACATCCGTCAGGTGTAGAGAAAGCCGTCTTTTCCTTGGCTGCTTGAGACATGGGTATTTGCCAGTACCCTTTTTTCAGGTCAAGAGTGGTAATATACCTGGCTGGCCCAAGCCTCTTAATGAGCTCATCGACTCGAGGCATCGGATAAGAGTCAAATTTTGAGACTTCATTTAACTTGCGGTAGTCATTGCAAAATCGCCATTCCGGCTTTTGCACAAGGATGATAGGACTAGACCAGCCACTTCTTGATTCCTCAATCATGCCGAGGCTCAGGATCCTCTTCACCTCCTTTGAGATCACTTCTCGGTGGGCTTCGGGTATCCGGTACGGCTTCAGATGTACTCTCACGTGCGGTTCCGCCAGAACTTCATGTTCCACAACCTGTGTATACCCTGGGCAATTCTGAAAAGAGATCTCGATTTTGATAAAGCAACTCCCGACACAGCTGCTTTTGGGCCCTTGACAGCGTCTCTGCCACTGTGACATCCTCGATATCAGCTTCCACCTTGGCAGCTAGACACAGAGCTTCTACTGCTTCCCTATCTTGCCATGGCTTAATTAGATTAATATGGTACACCTGGTAGGGCTTCCTTCTACCCGGTTGGTGGATCTTATAATTCACCTCTCCTAGTTTCTCGACCACTTCATAGGGTCCCTGCCACTTGGCCAGAAATTTACTTTCCACAGTACGGATCAACACCAACACACGATCGCCAGGGCTGAACTGTCTCACCCTGGCAGAGCGATTATATACTCTCGCCTGTGCCTCTTGAGCCCGGAGAAGACTCTATTTCACGATGGGTATCACCTCAGCCATCCTCTCTTGGATCTGGGCCACATACTCAATGACACTCCTATGGGGGGTAACCTCTGCTTCCCAGGTTTCTTTGGCTATGTCAAGCAAACCCTGAGGATGTCAACCATATAAAAGGGAGAGAACCCGGTAGAGGCTTGTGGAACTTCCCTGATAGAAAAGAAGCAGTATGGAAGCAGGCAATCCCAATCTCGGCCATCCTTCTCCACAACCTTCTTAAGCATGGACTTTAAGGTCTTATTGAATCTCTCCACAAGGCCTGCGGGTGATACACTGAAGTCTTCAGTTGTGTAATCCGCAGCACCTTACACGGTTCCCTCATGACTTTCGACATAAAGCAGGTCGCTTGGTCTGTCAGGATCTTCTTTGGCAGTCCGGTTCGAGAGAAGATATGAACCATCTCCCTAGCTATATTCTTAGAAGAAGAATTTCTCAATGGTACCGCCTCAGGGTATCGAGTCGCATAGTCCAGAACCACTAAGATATACTGGTGCCCTCTAGCGGATTTTACCAGGGGGCCCACAAGATCCATGGCAATACGGTCAAACGGGACCTCTATTATAGGTAATGGCACAAGGGGACTTCGAAAATGTGAAACTGGTGCAGTTAGCTGGCAGGTGGGACAGGATCTACAATAGTTAAGAATCTCTCGATGACACCCCGGCCAGTAGAAGCTCTGAAGAATCCGCTCCTGGGTTTTATCTACCCCCAGGTGACAAATCAGGACATGAGAATGGGCCATATCTAACACCCGGCGTCTATAAGGCCCTGGTACCAATAGTTGCTCAATTATCTCACCTCTCAACTGGGTTACCCGATATAATAATTCCCCATTTACTGCAAAGTGAGGGAATCTGGTGTCAGCCCCCGGCTCTTGAGCAACACCATTTATGACAGTCACATTTTCAAATGCCCCCTTTAGTGTCAGGTCCCTCATTTGAACAGTCCCAAAGTTCCCTTCTGAAACGGCCAACTCTGGAATGTTAACCTCCTGGGACACGGCCTCGTCCTCATCACCCACCAACACACATAGGGGGAATTCATCCGCCTCCGACTGAAATTAAGTCTTATCATTAAGGGCTAACTGTCCTTTATCTGAGACACAGGGTTCCCCCCCTTACTCCACAACTCCCAGAACAAAGTAAAGTCTCGCCCTATTATTACTGGGTGCAACAGATCTTTCACCACTCCAACCTCATGAGACTCCGACCCACAAGATGTTTTTATAGTCACAGCGGCCACAGGGTAGTCCTTGGCATCCCCCATGAATACAGCGGACGCCCACCCTCTACCCAGGAATTAGCTGGTGTGGAAGTGTGTCCCTCACGAAGGTCACCAAACTCCCGGAGTCTAACAGTCCCACTATTCTGGTACCATTTATTTCTACAGGACGTGCCTGTGGCCCCTCACTGGGTTGACTGTCCACACTGCAGGCTGGGTATGCATAATACAAAGAGCGCCGACCCATGCTACAGTCCATCGGCTCAGTGGTCAAGGGACAACGGGCAGTAATGTAACCTGGTCCCTGGCACCTCCAACAGATAATATTATTGACTGGGGTTTTTTGCATGCCTCCACTTGCCACTTGGGACCTTGGATTCCCCCCTCCTGTGGCTCTTGTACCCTTCTTTTGGGTGTCGCTCCCTGAAGAAACCTCCCCAATAGGGAAATAGTAAGTCCCGTGGCTTCCCCAGGAAACTCTCTACCACCTGGTACCTCTCCACCAATCCAACCAGGTCGTCAGTATTCGGGGGGTTTCCCTGGGCAACCCAAGTCTGCACTGGCTTCGGAAGGGAGTGAATGAACCTGTCCATTACGACCCGCTCCACCATCTGCCCTGGGGTGGAGGACTCTGGCTGCAACCATTTTTGTACCAGATGCAGTAAATCAAATATTTGCGAGCGAGGGGGTTTGTCGCCATGATATGTCCACTGGTGGACCTGTTGTGCCCTAACAGTCAAAGTCACACCCAGGCGTGCCAAAATTTCAGCCTTTAATTTGTCATACTCCTTAGCGTCCTGTAAAGAAAGATCATAATAGGCCTTTTGTGGCTCTCCACTTAAATATGGCGCCAATACCTCCGCCCACTGCTCCGGCGGGAGTTTTTCTCGTTCAGCAACTCGCTCAAACACAGTCAAGAAGGCCTCAACATCACCCCCCGGGGTCATCTTTTGCATAGCTCACCTTACCGCCTTCCGGACGTTAATGTCATCACCTGGACTGGTCGCTCTGCCACGGATTACATCTGCTAGGACAGTCATGGCGAACCTTTTACAGGCCGAGTGCCCAAACTGTAGCCCTAAACCCAATTTTTTTTCCGAAGTGCCAACCAATCCTATTATGTAAATAATTGATTTTAACCTTACCTTTGCTGTCTTCTCTTCTCTTCAGCAGGGGGTATCACGCTCATTCGTGCTTACCACACATTGAAGCTGAGCCCTTTCCAGACACAGCAGTTGATCTTTCTGGAAAAAATTGCAGCATATTAGACAGCGATTTTAGTATGGAATGCAATCAGATGTCACCCTGTAATCCACATCTACATTTCAAAGTCTGAACATCTTGAAATCCCATAAAGACGTACGAGTTGCTCCCCTCCCCTTTCATTGTGTAGTTATGTCCCCCTTCCTGGGCCACTTCTTGGTAAACATGTCACCCATCCTGATATATATTTTCTACATTCTGGTATATTTGTCCCCATCATGGCCCCATCCTGGTAAATATACCTCATCCTGGTAAATGTCCTCCATCCTGGTAAATGTCCTCCATCCTGGTAAATGTACCTTATTCTGGCATGTGCCCCCATGCTGGTAAATGTACCCCATCCTGACATATTGCCCATCCTTGTAAATGTTCCCCCATGCCGGCATGTACCCCATTCCTGGTAAATGTCCTCCATCCTTGTAAATGTTCCCAATCCTGGGTAATTTACCCCCATCCAGGTAAATGTACCCCCCATCCAGGTAAATGTCCCCCTTCCTAGCATGTACCCCTTCCTGGTAAATGTACCCTATCGTGGCATGTTTCCTCCATCCTGGCATGCATGTTTCCCCATCCTGAAATGCATGTTTCCTCCATCCTGGCATGCATGTTTCCTCCATCCTGGCATGCATGTTTCCTCCATCCTGGCATGCATGTTTCCTCCATCCTGGCATGTATGTTTCCTCCATCCTGGCATGCATGTTTCCTCCATCCTGGCATGTATGTTTACCTCCATCCTGGCATGCATGTTTCCTCCATCCTGGCATGTATGTTTACCTCCATCCTGGCATGTATGTTTCCTCCATCCTGGCATGCATGTTTCCTCCATCCTGGCATGCATGTTTCCCCATCCTGAAATGCATGTTTCCCCATCCTGAAATGCATGTTTTCCCCATCCTGAAATGCATGTTTTCCCCATCCTGGCATGCATGTTTCCTCCATCCTGGCATGCATGTTTCCCCATCCTGAAATGCATGTTTCCCCATCCTGGCATGCATGTTTCCTCCATCCTGGCATGCATGTTTCCTCCATCCTGGCATGCATGTTTCCTCCATCCTGGCATGCATGTTTCCCCATCCTGAAATGCATGTTTCCCCATCCTGAAATGCATGTTTCCTCCATCCTGGCATGCATGTTTCCCCATCCTGGCATGCATGTTTGCCCATCCTGAAATGCATGTTTCCTCCATCCTGGCATGCATGTTTCCTCCATCCTGGCATGCATGTTTCCTCCATCCTGGCATGCATGTCTCCTCCATCTTGGCATGTATGTTTTCCCCATCCTGCCATGCATGTTTTCCCCATCCTGCCATGCATGTTTCCACATCCTGGCATGTATGTTTTCCCCATCCTGGCATGCATCTTTCCTCTATCCTGGCATGCATTGTTCCCCATCCTGGCATGCATGCCCCCCCCATGCTGGCAAGCATGTTTCCTCCATCCTGGCATGCATGTCATCGCCCCTCCATGCTGGCATATGTGTTCCCCCCCCCATGCTGGCATATGTGTCCCCCCCCATGCTGGCATGTGTGTTCCCCCTCCCCCACCCTATGCTGGCATATGTTCCCCCTCCCCCACCCCATGCTGGCATGTGCGTTCCCCCACCCCATGGTGGCATGTGTGTTCCCCCTCCCCCACCCCAATGTGGCATGTGTGTTCCCCCTCCCCCACCCCATGCTAGCATGTGCGTTCCCCCACCCCATGGTGGCATGTGTGTTCCCCCTCCCCCACCCCAATGTGGCATGTGTGTTCCCCCTCCCCCACCCCATGCTGGCATGTGCGTTCCCCCTCCCCCACCCCATGCTGGCATGTGCGTTCCCCCACCCCCACCCCATGCTGGCATATGTGTTCTCCCCCCACCCCATGCTGGCATATATGTTCTCCCCCCCACCCCATGCTGGCATGTGCGTTCCCCCACCCCCACCCCATGCTGGCATGTGCGTTCCCCCACCCCCACCCCCACCCCATGCTGGCATATGTGTTCTCCCCCCACCCCATGCTGGCATATATGTTCTCCCCCCCACCCCATGCTGGCATGTGCGTTCCCCCACCCCCACCCCATGCTGGCATGTGTGTTCTCCCCCACCCCATGCTGGCCTGTGTGTTCCCCCTCCCGCATCCCATGCTGGCATGTGTGTTCTCCCCCACCCCATGCTGGCACTGGCACTGGCCCCCCCATTTCCACTTGGCACAGCCGCACACGTTATAAAAAAAAAAGCAACACACAACTTACCTTCCTGCACTCGCTCCCCCGCTGCGCGCCGCTGGGTCCTCAGTTCCCATGCGGCCAGAAGACCTCATAACGCCGGCGCTGCTCACTGACGCTCCTCCGTCTCCTAGGCAACACACCTGCACTGCAGCCTGGGGGACTAGGAGTGTCAGAGCGAGGAGAAATGTCTCCTCCGCTCCAACACAGCTTAGATCTGCCGGCGCGACTGCACCAGCAGATCAAAGCGTCAGGATTAGGCGACAGCACGCCTGCCAGCAGATTGGGCTCTGCGTGCCCCTGGTGGCACGCGTGCCATAGGTTCGCCATCACTGTGCTAGGACGTCTATCTGCCGCTGCTGTTGCTCCCGCTGTTGCTGCAGCTGCTGTATCAACAACTTGTTCGTCTCCTGCTGGGCTAGCTGCTGCTGGGCTTGCGCTGCTGCTGCTGGTCCTGCACCAGGTGCTTGATCAGGTCCTCCATGGTGTCTGACCGTGTTCCCTGGCTCATTGCTGCCTTCACCCAGGACATCCAGCTCCTCTGTAGCAGGTATAAACGTTTCCTGGGATTCCTGCCCGCAGTCTGCACCACTTGTGGTAGAGTCACTCTCTCAGATGCAGTAGGAGATAGATGCAGGAACACCTCACAAGTCGACTTTCACCTGGTTTATTAACTTCAGCCACAAGCCATTCACAGGAAGACAGAACTACTTCCTTCAGCACACCACAAGCCATTCACAGGAAGACAGAACTACTTCCTTCAGCACAGGAAAATACAGAGCAGAACAACGAGTGTGTCCAGAGGCCTGGCTTTTACCTCTGGGACCACACCCCGAGGTAGAGATATGGTAAACAGCCGTCCCACCCATCTCTTTAGCTGTCCACAACAAACCCGGCCCAGGTAATACAAATTAACCCTCTCAGCACCTAATATGCTGGAGTACTACATCCGGGTTCACATCAATGATTTCAGTAGTCTCAGCGACACATATGTCCACTCGTGCACATCACCAGTGATCACATAACACCAGGGCCGGATTATAGGCGGGACTCCAGCCCAGTGGCCCCCACCAAAAGAGCTTTTAAGGGGGCCCCCACCATACTTGGCACTAGGCACCTGTCAGCATTTTTTTTTTCTTCATACCCTCTCACCCTTCGTAAAGACAGTCTGATAAATCAGCTGTGTTTTCGGGGGGGGGGGGGGGTGCGGGGTGTTGGAGCACCGCTATTTATTTGCATCTGCATCTTTAAGACGCAAAAACAAACTGTGGGCACAGGACGCTGATTGACCCCGGAAGTACCAGGGGCCGCTTGCACTTCCGGGGTCAGAGGTGTGCTAATGCTCCCTGCAATGTGCTGCGGCCGTACCCAGCGAGGTGCGGGGGGGGGTAGCTGCTGCCCCCCCCCTAGAAGCAGGGGCACGGTGTGGTGGGCCGCTGTATCTGCTGTCCCCGCTGCGCTCCTCTACACTGTGTACATGCCAGGCACACTAGCCGGAACAGGAGGCAGCGCGCTGTGCCGCCTCTGCTGTGTGCTGTGCTCAGCATGCACCCAGTGCAGATGAGCGCAGCAGAGCCGATGACCACAGCTTCCTCTTTCCGTTCCTATTCAAATGTATTTGCGTCTTTCAGACGTAAATACATTTGAACAGTGCGCCGGGACTGGGCCCCGCCCCCGACGTGCAGCAACGTGATGAGATCAGCACCTTGCTGACGTCATCACAGTGCTGCGGGCGCCGGGACACAGGAGACATGAAGCAGTAAGTGCTCCATGGAGGAGCTGAAGAGACAGGTTTAATTAATGGAGATGAGTGGGGAGGGGCTGAGGACACATAACGGGGAGCATTTGTGAAGGAACACAGCTCTGTGACAGGCAGAGGGGGAGTATTGTATTCCGAGGGAGGGGGGGAGGCAGGAGTGTGTAGTGATGGGGCAGTGTAATTTGTGTGTGTAGGGGGTGATGAGGGTTGTATTGTGTGTGGGGGGAGGGGTAATGGAGGGTGCATTGTATTGTGTGTGGGGGGAGGGGTAATGGAGGTTGCATTGTATTGTGTGTGGGGGGAGGGGTAATGGAGGGTGCACTGTATTGTGTGTGGGGGGAGGGGTAATGGAGGGTGTATTGTGTGTCGGGGGAGAGGTAATGAGGGGTGCATTGTATTGTGTGTGTGGGGAGGGGTAATGAGGGGTGCATTGTATTGTGTGTGTGGGGGGAGGGGTAATGGAGGGTGCATTGTATTGTGTGTGTGGGGAGGGATAATGGGGGGTGCATTTATTGTGTGTGGGGGGAGGGGTAATGGGGGGTGCATTGTATTGTGTGTGGGGGAGGGGTAATGGGGGGTGCATTGTATTGTGTGTGTGTGTGTGTAGGAGGTGATGTGGGGTGCATTGTGTGTGTGTGTGTATGTGTGTGTAGGAGGTGATGTGGGGTGCATTGTGTGTGTGTGTGTGTGTAGGAGGTGATGTGGGGTGCATTGTGTGTGTGTGTATAGGAGGTGATGTGGGGTGCATAGTGTGTGTGTGTGTGTGTGTGTGTGTGTAGGAGGTGATGTGGGGTGCATTTTGTGTGTGTGTGTGTGTGTAGGAGGTGATGTGGGGTGCATTGTGTGTGTGTGTGTGTGTGTGTGTGTGTGTGTGTGTAGGGGGTGATGGGGGGTGCATTGTATTGTGTGTGTGTGTGTGTGTGTATGGGGGGTGCATTGTATTGTGTGTGTGTGCGTGTGGGGGGATAGGGGGTGCATTGTAGTGTGTGTGTGTGTGTGTGTCAGAGCTGTGTGTGTGTAAGAAGCAGTACTGTGTGTGTGTGTGTATATATGAATTAAAGCAGTCTGTTCGGCCACCCCCAGAACTATATGGGTCCCCCAGAGCGCTATCTCACCCATCCCAGTAATGAGTACACCACCAGAGCTGTTTGCCACTCCAGTAACGTCTATGCCCCCTGCCCCTCCTGTAATGTATATATTGTAGCCCCCAGCCCCTCCTGTGATGTATACACAGCAGTGCTGTCAGTGTGCAGTCATGTCTGTTAGTGACAGCCATCGTGAAACACAGCCACATGTCCTGAAGGAACTGGACAGAAACAAGCGGGAGAGGCGAGTGAGGCTGCTGGCGACTTCCCCATATTAATACCTGTAAGGGCTCATGCGCACGTAACTGCTGAATATTCTGCAGCGATTTGACAGCACATGTGCGCGTCAAATCGCTGCAGAAACACTGCATAATGGATGCAGTTTTTCTGTACAAAAAAGCCGATTTCATGCGCTATGGCTGCTGCCCCCACCATAGACAGAGTGGGAGCTGCATCCATAGCGCACGGAATAATTGACATGCTCCTTTTATGAACGCACAGATTTGGTTCAACATTTTAGCACCCAAATCGCTGCGTTCATAAAAGCAATGTGCGCACGTCTCATGAACAATCTTCATAGATTGTGCAGGGGAGGCAGGACGCATGCATTTACACTGCAGTGCTATACGCAGCGTAAATGCATGGAATTACGCAACGTGCGCACGAGCCCTAATGCGTCTGTGTCTGCATGTATGTCAGTGTATATGACCGTGTATATATTTGTCTTTTTATATGTATTTTTCTGAATTTGTCTTCAAATATGTATATGTACGTATGCCTGTATGTGTATGTGCGTGTCTGTGTGTGGATGGGGTCCACTGAGACTCTTTCACCCAGAGGCCACAAAAACCTGGAGCCGGCCTTGGCTGCCTTAACATTGGGATCAATAAAAAATATGTGACTAAAGCGGGCTTTACACGCTACAATATATCTAACGATGTGTCGGCGGGGTCACGTCTTGAGTGGCGCACATCCTGCATCGTTAGTGATATTGTAGTGTGTGACCGCTACGAGCGACCCTAATTGTGTGGTAAAACGTTGATCGCATACACGTCGTTCAATTTCTAAAAATTAAATGTCTGGTTGTTCATCGTTCTTGAAGCAGCACACGTCGCACCGTGTGACACCCCGGGAACGATGAACACAGCTTACCTGCGTCCTGCCGGCAATGTGGAAGGAAGGAGGTGGGCGGGATGTTTACGTCCCGCTCATCTCCGCCCCTCCGCTTCTATTGGCCGGCCGCTGTGTGACATCGCTGTGACGCCGAACGTCCCTCCCACTTCAGGAAGTGGATGTTCGCCGCCCACAGCGAGGTCGTTTGGAAGGTAAGTACGTGTGACGGCGGTTAATCGTTTGTGCGACACGGGCAACAAATTACCTGTTCCGCACATACGATGGGAGCGTGTGCGATCGCATACGAGATCGCATATGTAATTGAAACGTGTAAAGCAGCCCTAACTCTACTTTGTGTGTATAAGTGACGGCTGTGAGTTATCCTGGACTGTATCTGTATTGTACTGTGTGTATAAGTGACGGCTGTGAGTTATCCTGGACTGTGTCTGGTGTCTGTATTGTACTGTGTGTATAAGTGACGGCTGTGAGTTATCCTGGACTGTATCTGTATTGTACTGTGTGTATAGGTGACAGCTGTGAGTTATCCTGGATTGTATCTGTATTGTACTGTGTGTATAAGTGACGACTGTGAGTTATCCTGGACTGTGTCTGGTGTCTGTATTGTACTGTGTGTATAAGTGACGGCTGTGAGTTATACTGGACTGTATCTGTATTGTACTGTCTATAAGTGATGGCTGTGAGTTATCCTGGACTGTGTCTGTATTGTACTGTGTGTATAAGTGACGGCTGTGAGTTATCCTGGACTGTATCTGTATTGTACTGTGTATAAGTGACGGCTGTGAGTTATCATGCACTGTGTCTGTATTGTACTGTGTGTATAAGTGACGGCTGTGAGTTATCCTGGAGTGTGTCTGTATTGTACTGTGTGTATAAGTGACGGCTGTGAGTGATCCTGGACTGTATCTGTATTGTACTGTGTGTATAAATGACGGCTGTGAGTGATCCTGGACTGTATCTGTATTGTACTGTGTATAAGTGACAGCTGTGAGTGATCCTGGACTGTATCTGTATTGTACTGTGTGTATAGGTGACAGCTGTGAGTTATCCTGGACTGTATTTGTACTGTAAATCTGAATGTGGCAGAACAGGATAAGATAAATACTCATTGGATTTATAGCTAAATGCTACAGTTCGTGCTCTAGTGTTATGGCTAAAAATGTTAACGTTATGGGGCCCCCACCAGTTTTTCTGCCCAGGGGCCCCCACCAACCTTAATCTGGCCCTGCATAACACCATGTATGTATTATCTATCCATCTATCCACACACACTGCACATAAAAAAACAGCCTGTCTCCTCTTCAGCTTTAGATTCCTGCATTGACCTTTGTTCCCATGGCATGAAGTTACAAAGGTACTGAATCAATGTTATCCATCAGGATATAAACCATGGGTCCCCTAGGACAATGGGGGCCCTGTGAAATATCCCATTTTGCTCTCCCATCCCACTAATGCAAATCCTGTCTCCAGTTCTTTTAGACTCCTGCAATTAAAAGTCATTTGGTCACATGACTGAAGTCATCAAAGGTTCTTAAACAATCCGAACCTCGGAATAAAACTACTGGGGTCCATAAGAGAGTGGAGACCTGAGAAACTGCAAAGTTTGATTCCCCCTAATGCTGGCCCTGGCTGCAACTAGGACTTATTTTTGGAGTAGAGCTTATATTTCAAACATACTCCAAAAATCCTGAAAAATCATGCTAGGGCTTATTTTCGAGGACACACTTTAGTAACATTTTACAACTTTAGCTGTATTAACTCCTTTACACCCGAGTCAGTTTTCACCTTAATGACCAGGCCATTTTTTGCAATTCTGACCAGTGTCACTTTATGAGGTTATAACTCTGGAACACTTCAGCGGATCCTGATGATTCTGAGACTGTTTTTTTCGTGACATATGACAGATGTAAATTTAGGCCGATATTTTATGTGTTTATTTGTGAAAATATTAGAAACTTGGCAAAAATGTTGAAAATTTTGCAATTTCCAAACGAAATTTTAGCCCAGAAATCCAAGAGTTATGTCATACAAAATAGTTACTAAATAACATTTCCCACATGTCTACATCAGCGAAATTTTTGAAACCTAATTTTTCTTTTTTAGAGTTTTGATAGACACAAGTCAGGTATATACAGTTAGGTCCAGAAATATTTGGACAGTGACACAATTTTCGCGAGTTGGGCTCTGCATGCCACCACATTGGATTTGAAATGAAACCTCTACAACAGAATTCAAGTGCAGATTGTAACGTTTAATTTGAAGGTTTGAACAAAAATATCTGATAGAAATTGTAGGAATTGTACACATTTCTTTACAAACACTCCACATTTTAGGAGGTCAAAAGTAATTGGACAAATAAACCAAACCCAAAAAAAAATTTTTATTTTCAATATTTTGTTGCGAATCCTTTGGAGGCAATCACTGCCTTAAGTCTGGAACCCATGGACATCACCAAACGCTGGGTTTCCTCCTTCTTAATGCTTTGCCAGGCCTTTACAGCCGCAGCCTTCAGGTCTTGCTTGTTTGTGGGTCTTTCCGTCTTAAGTCTAGATTTGAGCAAGTGAAATGCATGCTCAATTGGGTTAAGATCTGGTGATTGACTTGGCCATTGCAGAATGTTCCACTTTTTTGCACTCATGAACTCCTGGGTAGCTTTGGCTGTATGCTTGGGGTCATTGTCCATCTGTACTATGAAGCGCCGTCCGATCAACTTTGCGGTATTTGGCTGAATCTGGGCTGAAAGTATATCCCGGTACACTTCAGAATTCATCCGGCTACTCTTGTCTGCTGTTATGTCATCAATAAACACAAGTGACCCAGTGCCATTGAAAGCCATGCATGCCCATGCCATCACGTTGCCTCCACCATGTTTCACAGAGGATGCGGTGTGCCTTGGATCATGTGCCGTTCCCTTTCTTCTCCAAACTTTTTTCTTCCCATCATTCTGGTACAGGTTGATCTTGGTCTCATCTGTCCATAGAATACTTTTCCAGAACTGAGCTGGCTTCATGAGGTGTTTTTCAGCAAATTTAACTCTGGCCTGTCTATTTTTGGAATGATGAATGGTTTGCATCTAGATGTGAACCCTTTGTATTTACTTTCATGGAGTCTTCTCTTAACTGTTGACTTAGAGACAGATACACCTACTTCACTGAGAGTGTTCTGGACTTCAGTTGATGTTGTGAACGGGTTCTTCTTCACAAAAGAAAGTATGCGGCGATCATCCACCACTGTTGTCATCCGTGGACGCCCAGGCCTTTTTGAGTTCCCAAGCTCACCAGTCAATTCCTTTTTTCTCAGAATGTACCCGACTGTTGATTTTGCTACTCCAAGCATGTCTGCTATCTCTCTGATGGATTTTTTTTTTTTTTCAGCCTCAGGATGTTCTGCTTCACCTCAATTGAGAGTTCCTGAGACCGCATTTTGTCTGGTCACAACAACAGCTTCCAAATGCAAAACCACACACCTGTAATCAACCCCAGACCTTTTAACTACTTCATTGATTACAGGTTAACGAGGGAGACGCCTTCAGAGTTAATTGCAGCCCTTAGAGTCCCTTGTCCAATTACTTTTGGTCCCTTGAAAAAGAGGAGGCTATGCATTACAGAGCTATGATTCCTAAACCCTTTCTCCGATTTGGATGTGAAAACTCTCATATTGCAGCTGGGAGTGTGCACTTTCAGCCCATATTATATATATAATTGTATTTCTGAACATGTTTTTCTAAACAGCTAAAATAACAAAACTTGTGTCACTGTCCAAATATTTCTGGACCTAACTGTATAATGGTTTTAACTTTAGTTTGTTAGGGACCGTCCCAGATGGGTACACCGTGACGAGGTGTGATGGCTTCTTACCTTTTTGTAAAAATGTATATACTAAGTACCCTGTTATTAAGCACCTGCATTTTATTCATTATTACTCAGGGTATTTTTCATACAATTTTTCTCTTTGACTTTTTTTAAATTGTCTCTCCAGTAAAGGAGACAAACTCTAGCACAGCGCCACCTATTGGAAGTAGCGATCCTAAAAGTCACAAGTGGATTTTCAACAATCCTTTGCAATATGACTCAGGATATATAAGCCAGATCAGAATCCCAATTTGCAGACACGGTGTTTCGGGGTGCTTGCCCCTCGTCAGTGCAAAGTATGGGGGTGTCTGATCTGGCTCATGAGAAAGCTATGTGGGGACCACGGGGGAACACTATTCTGGCTTTTTTTATAATTTTTTTTTTGTCAGGAAGTTAGAAGAGTTCAAAATTTATCAGCAATTTCTCATTTGTCCAATAAACTTTTTTTAGGGACCATATCACATTTAAAGTGACTTTGAGGGGCCTAAGTGACAGAAAATACCCTAAAGTGACATCATTCTAAAAACTGCACCCCTCACACTGCTCAAAACCACATCCACGAAGTTTATTAACCGTTTAGGTGCTTCACAGGAACCAAAGCAATGCAGAAGGAAAAAATGAACATTTTACTTTTTTCCACAAAAATGTTACTTTAGCCTCAAATTTTGCATTTTCACAAGAATAGCAGGAAAAAAAATATTGTGCAATTTATTTTGAGTACGCTGAAAACAAATATGTTGTGAAAATCAATTGTTTGGGGGCACGGCAGGACCAGGAAGGGAAGGAGCGCCATTTGAATTTTTGAAAGCAAAATTAGGTGGAATCATTAGTGGACATCCTATTGCATTTGGAGACCCCCTGAGGTGCCTACACAGTGGAGCTCTGCCACAAGTGACCCCAGTTTGGAAACTAGACCCCTCAAGGAATTTATCGAGATGGTTGGTGAGCACATGGAACCCTGGGGGATTCACAGATTTTATAACATTGAGCTGTGAAAATTAAAAAATACAGTTTTAACCTCCAAAAATGTTGCGTTAACGCTAAATCTTTCAAAATCACTAGGGTAACAGGAGATAATGAACCATACAATTTGTTGTGCAATTTCTCCCAAGTATGTCAATACCCTATATGTGGTCAAAAACTACTCTTGAGGCTCAGTACAAAGTGAAGGAGGGAAGGAATATTGGAGTGCAGATTTACTTGGAAAGGTTTGCGGGTGCCATGTCACATTGGCAGAGCCCCTGAGGTGCCAGAACAGCAGAAACCCTCCACAAGTGACCCCATTTTTCAGACTGCACCCCTCAATGAATTCATCCAGGGGTGCAGTGAGCATATTGACACTACAGTTGTGGCATAAAATTTTGTACTATTGGGCGGTGAGCAAAAAATAATTTCATTTTAACACTAAACTGTTGTTTTAACCCAAGATTTCCAATTTTCCCAAGGGGAACAGGTAAAAAAGGCCTTATAATGTTACACAATTTCTCTTGAACGTGACAATACCCCACATGTGAATGTACAGCACTATTTAGCTGCACCACAGGGCTCTGGAGAGAAGGAGCGCCATTTAAGTTTTGGACCACAGATTTTCCTAGAATAGTTTGCAGACTCAATTTGCAGAGCCTCTAGGTGCTAGAACTTAAGAAATCCCCCTCAAGTGACCAAATATTGGAAATTTCATACCTCTGGGAATTCATCTACTGTATGGGTGTAGTGACAAATTAGTCTCTGGGAAACACCCATGTGACTGCATCAGGTGATCCATGGCCAGGTCCTGCAAGCAAGGTCCTGCCCCGGGGAGACTGCACACAGCCAGAGCGGCGGTACCGAGACAGGGGCTGGGAGCGGGCATGGCACCGGGACCCTGCAGACAGGTGAGTATATATGACATTTTTTTTTTTTTTCTACTGTTCACTTTTGTTTTCGCCGCTGCCTCCACCTCCCGCCCAGACATGGCGCCGCACGGAGCTGACATGGCATCGGACGGGAGGTGGAAGCAGCGGTGACGGTACCGGGAGGATTCATGCTTCTGTGTTTACCAACAAAAGGAATCCTCTTCCTGTACACGTCACTGTAGTACCCACCCCTTGCGTTTATAGCTGCGTTTTTAGTCATAGAAACGCGGCTATATGCGTTTTTCATTGCGTTGTTGAACATCTCATTGAACTCAATGGGTGAAAAACGCAGTGAAAAACGCAGAAATAATTGACATGCTGCATTTTTGTGGTCACCACAAAAACGCAGCTACAAAAAAACGCTGTGTGCGGACAGCACTTATGAAAACCCATAGACATTGCTGGGGAAGCAATGTCACTGCGTTTTCAGCACAAAAATGCGGTAAAAAACGCCGCTAAAAACGCGGCAAAAACGCCTAGTGCGCACAAGGCCTAACAGTGGTTTAGGCACATTGTGGTGCTCAGAAGAAGAGGGGGGCATTTGGATTTGGGAGTGCAGATTTTGCTGGATTTCTTTTTTGAGAGGGGCAGTCATAGCGTGTTTCAAAAGCCTTTGTGCTGCCAGTAATGGGGAAGCCCCCTATATTTCTTTTAACTGATGACTGACCTGAGTGGGGAGTGTTTTTGTCGGTTGAGTTCAATGCTATTTGGTGGCGATTTTCGTACAGAACACATTGGATCACCTCAAATTTATCCTGGGCTCTATGCTGAGGATTTACATCAAGGTTTCCATCTACATCTCCAAAATACGTGATTCAGGTGAAATCTGCGACAAATCAATTCACTAATGAGGCAGCAGAGATACTCCGGAATCCGTCTGACCTATGTTCAGCAGTGTCCGTCTTTTCAAAGGTGAATAAAACTGTTGATGACTGCACTTTTGTGCATGCCTAAAAAGAGGGGTAAAAAGATGGACACCACCAAACCACAGGCCAAACTACTCCCTCTGCCTCATTACAGTGCATATTCAGTTGGGAATTTTGTCTTAATCATGTTTATCAGAGATTTAGGCTATGTGCGCACGTTGCGTTTTTTTCCGCGGAAACGCTGCGTTTTGAACTGCAGCGTAACTGCATGCATTCAGCTTAACCAGCAAAGTCTATGAGAAAGCCAAAAAGTCAATGCACACGCTGCGTTTGTAAACGCAGCGTTTTGGATGCCCAAAATTGCTGCGGAAAAAAAAGCAGCATGTCACTTCTTTTGTGCGTTGTAGCTGCGTTCTCCACCCATTGAAATCAATGATGTGGGTCAGAACGCAACCAAAATGGAAATTGTAGAAAATTAAGTAGAAGTTAAGTAGAAATTGCGTTCTGCATGCTTTTTTGACAAGCAAAACGCAGGTCTTTTCAGTCTCTGTCAATGTCGGTCAATTTCTGTCTGTGGATGTCGGTGAATCTCCCTCTGTCAGTCGGTCGGTCTCTTTCTCTGTCAGTTGGTCGCTCTGTCTGTCTCGCTCTCTCTCTCTGTCGGTCAGTCTCTCTGTCTGTCTGTCCCTCTCTCTGTCCATCGGTCAGTCTCTCCCCCTCTCTCATACTCACTGATCCCCGATCATCGGCGCGGCGCTGCACGGTGTTCACACTGCTCCGGTGGCTTTTCCTCTTTTGAAAATGCTGGCCGCTCATTATTCAATCTCGTATTCCCTGCTTTCCCCACCCACCGGCGCCAATGATTGTTTGCAGTCAGACACGCCCCCACGCTGATTGACAGCTGTCTCACTGCAACCAATCACAGCCGCAGGTGGCCAGGTCAATATCGTGCAGTAAAATAAATAAATAATTAAAAAAAAAACGACGTTCGGTCCCCCCCAATTTTGATACCAGCCAAGATAAAGCCACACGGCTGAAGGCTGGTATTCTCAGGATGGGGAGTGCCACGTTATGGGGAGCCCCCCAGCCTAACAATATCAGCCAGGAGCCGCCCGGAATTGCCGCATCCATTAGATGCGACAGTCCCGGGACTTTACCTGGCTCATCCCGAATTGCCCTGGTGCGGTGGCAATCGGGGTAATAAGGGGTTAATGGCAGCAGCCCATAGCTGCCACTAAGTCCTAGGTTAATCATGACAGGCGTCTACCGGAGATGCCTTCCATAATTAACCTGTAAGTGAAAGTAAATAAACACATACACCCGAAAAAAGCCTTTATTTGGAATAAAAGGCAAAAAAACACCCTCTTTCACCACTTTATTAAAATCCCCAAATACCCCTCCAAGTCTGGCATAATCCAGAGGTCCCACGACACATCCAGCTCTGCTACATGAATCTGACAGGAGCGGCAGTAGAACACGACCGCTTACTGTGAGCTCCACGCAGCAACTGAAGTGAATCGCGCTGTCAGCGGGGACATCACTGAGGTAATGCCGGTGTGTGTGCGGTGATGATGAAGGCTGTAGTGTCGGGATGTGTGCGATGATGTCGGCGGTAATGTCGGGACGTGTGCGGTGATGTCGGCGGTAATGTCGGGATGTGTGCGGGGATGTAGGTGGTAATGTTGGGATGTGTGCGGTGATGTCGGGATGTAGGCGATAATGTCGGGATGTGTGCGGGGATGTAGGCGGTAATGCCGGCGGTAATGTCGGGATGTAGGCGGTAATTTCGGGGTGTGTGCGGTGATGTCGGCGGTAATGTCGGGATGTGTGCGGGGATGTAGGCGGTAATGTCGGGATGTGTGCGGTGAAGATGATAATCAGGACGCCACACACAGACAGAGCCGCGGTATGACAATGAAGTCGGGTGCAGTTCACCTGAGTTCATTCTCATCGCGCGACTCTGTCTGTGTCTGCTGTCAGTCGGCATGTAGCAGAGCAGAATTGCCGGGGTGAACGCACTGTCAAAAATGCATCCAAAACGCATGCAAAACGCATGGAAAAAGCATCCAAAATGTATGCGTTGTGGATGCATTTTATTTTATAAACGCAGTGTCCAGTCTGCCAGAGGGTGCGTTCTTTTCCGCACTGCAGAGAACGCAATGTGCGCACATAGCCTTAGGATATGTGCCCACGATCCTCACACGCTGCTTCCTGGACGCAGTGTGTCTTCCCCTGCAGAGATGCAAATATTCTCCGCAGAATACCGCAGCTGCCCGTGCCCACGATCATGGTTTGGGGCGCTGTGGACTTTCTCTCTGTTTTCCCAGCTGAGGACACTCACGTCTCCACAGCATAAATTGACATGCTGCATCTAGGGAAGCTGCTCCGCATGTCAGTTTACGCTGCAGAGAAAATAAGCACAGTGGGTATGGGATTTCCATAAATCCATCCAATGTTCTTGTACTGCACAACGCAGTGGTTTCCAAAACTGCTATTCCTCATTGAGGGCACATACCCTTACACATAATCCTGATGCAAGCGCTCAGCGTAGAGCACAGGATAAATATGACACACACCATACCACGATCTTTTGGAGGCAGAATGAACAAATTAACAGCCGGAGAAGAATTGGCTTTATTTATTTTTTACGCCGTTCATCTTGCGGAATTAGTGATTTGGCCGCTTTATTCCTCTGGTCAGTACGATTACAGCGATACCAGGTTTATATAGTTTTTTCAGGTTTGGTGACTATCACACTAAAAACACTTTTTACAAAATAAAGGTTTTTACACATCACCAAATTTTGAAGCCTATAGTGTTTTTATTTTTCTGCCGACAGTCATGTGAGGGCTTGTTTTTTGGCGGGATGAGTTGGAATTTTTATTGGTACTATTTTTGGCCAAATAATAATTTTTGATCGCTTTCTATTCCACTTTTTGTTAGGCAGAATCAAAAAGAAACAGCAACTCAGGAATAGTTGTTTTTTGTTGTTTGTTTTTTTACGCTGTTCACTGCGCCTTAAAAGTAATAAGAGAGTTTTATTCTTTGGGTCAGTACGATTACAGCTATACTACATTTATATAGCTTTTTTTTATGTTTTGCCACTTTTACACCATAAAAACGTTTTTATAGAAAAAAAAAATGTTTCTGCATTGCTGTATTCTGAGACCTACAACTTTTTTTTATTTTTCTGCTGATGGAGCTCTATGGTGGCTTTTTTGCAGGACAAGATGACATTTTCAGCAGTATTATTGTTATCTATATCTGACTTTTTGATCATGTTTTTTTGTCAGCTGTGATGAATAGACAGTTTTTGCAACATTTTTTTTCTGTGTTCACTAAAGGGGTTAAGTAGCATGACGGTTTTATAGCTCGGGCTGCAACGGATGTGGCAATACCAAATATGTCTATTTTTTAAGTTTGGTTTTAATTTCCATAAATACACATTTATTGGAATTTTTTTTTTTTTTATATTCAACAATTTTTTTTTAATACTAACTTTTTCTTACTTTATTTTTACTTAGTTCCTTTATGGGATGTATGGGATGATCTTATGACTGATATAATCCACTGCAGTGCTTGATCTCACACTTTGCCTATCACACCATGCATACAGCATGGTCTGTGAAGCGATCTGTAGCTGGGTAGCCTGGGGTTGTCTTGGTGATGACCCACGGTTGCCATGGCAGTAAACAGGTCCCTGTGATCGCACTACAGGGACCCAATCGCCTGGGAAAGGTAAGTGATTCCTCTCCCTGCCTACTGAATGCTGTGATTGCAGTGATCACAGTATTTAGAGGGTTAATATGCCCGGAATGTCGCGGGGATTGCTTTTGGCAGTGAGAGCCAGGTCCCGGCTATAAGATTAACTGGCGATCTGGTGGCAATCAATGGGGTACAGCATGACATACTGGTACATCATTGGTTGTTAAGTAACCAAAAAATATGACGTACCAGTATGTCATAGATAGTGAAGGGAGTTAAGGATTTATCTCAACTGATTGTGGAACTCGGGGAGCTAAATATTCCTAAAGGGTCATTGCTATTTACGTTGGACGTAAACTCACTCTATTCTAATATAGATTATAAAAAGGGACTATTGGCTGTTAACCATTATATGATTAGGGATAAGTCCATTCCTGAACATCAAAAGCAGTTTAATTTAGATGGGATTGAATTCATATTGAATCATAATATTTTTATATTCAAAGGTGCAACCTATTGGCAGTTGAGGGGTTGTGCATGGGGCACGAGATTTGTGTGCAGTTATGTGAATATTTTTATGGATGCATTTCAGGCGGTGCACATCACCCAGTCCTTACTGTCATTGAGTCGCACCTTGTTCTACAAACGCTACATACATGACTTGTTTTTTATATGGAGTGGTACAGTAGAGGAGGCAAATAATTTTGTTTAAGAATTAAATAAGAACATATGGGGTTCACATCGACTATATCGACCACCTCCATTGAATTTCTTGATCTACTTAGTTCTGTAGGGAAAGAAGGAAATATTAGAACATCTACGCACTTTAAGCAGGTAGATGTCAACAGTTATCTTGATTATTCTAGTGGACATCTGCCTGTGTGGATAAAAAAATATATACCATATGGATAATTTTGGCGTATTTGGAAAAATTATACAAAAGAAACGGACTTCTACAAGGAATTCAAAATCTTGAAAAGGTTTTTGGAAAAGGGGTAACCTAAAGGCCACTTTACACACTGCGATATCGTGACCGATATCGCTAGCGTGGGTACCCGCCCCCATCAGTTGTGCGACATGGGCAAATCGCTGCCCGTGGCGCACAACATCGCCCAGACCCGTCACACTACTTACCTGTCCTGCGACGTCGCTGTGACCGGCGAACCGCCTCCTTTCTAAGGGGGGGGTTCGTTCAGCATCACAGCGACGTTACAGCAGCATCACTGAACCGCCGCCCAATCGAAGCGGAGGGGCGGAGATGAGCGGGGCGAACTTCACGCCCGCCTTCTTCCTTCCTCATTGCGGCCGGGAGGCAGGTAAGGAGAGCTTCCCCGCTCCTGCGGTGTCACACGGAGCGATGTGTGCTGCCGCAGGAACAAGGAACAAATTCGTTACTGCTGCAGTAACAATATTTGAGAATGGACCCCCATGTCACCGATGAGCGATTTTGCACGTTTTTGCGACGATGCAAAATCGCTCATAGGTGTCACACGCAACGGCATCGCTAAAGCGACCGGATGTACGTCACAAATTCCGTGACCCCAACAAGATCGCTTGAGCGATGTCGCAGAGTGTAAAGCCCGCTTAAGAGATTGATCAAGGATCCTTTAAAAAAACTAGAGCACTAGAACAGAAGGAATGTCTAGCCAAGGCCACTGACAGCAAATGTATACTTTCATTACTACATTCAACAAATCATATAAAAAGTGAGAGAAATTCTAAAAAGATATTGGTTCATTTTGGGAGGGGATCACATTTTATCTAAATGTTTGCCTGAAGCCCCTGTGGTGGTATATAGACATAATAAGAATCTTAAGAATCTAATAGCACTGAGCCAAATAAAGAACAGGAATAACAATAATTATGGGAGAGTATGTGATTTTCAACAAAAGAACTCCACTCAGTCTATGAAATGTAGAGATGAGCGAACCTGTTCGGTAAAGGTTCGCCAATTTCAAATTCGGTACGAGCTTGGGCTTGTTCATTCAGGCTACGCAAATCCGAGCACTTTCCCTAAAAGTCGGTAATGTTAGTTTTTGTACGTTTTCTGCCCCCGAATGCTGGCCACGTTTCCAAAAATGCTTTTTTTTAATAGCATTTACGTAGTATTGCGCTGTTGTCTGATGTGGCATGTGTAAAATCAGTGTAGGAGGCGGGGAGTCTTGAATGCGAGAAGGCTTTTGGAGCTTGGCACTTTTTTTTCTTCTTAATTTTATTTGTGGATGTTGCTGCAGCCAATCACGGTGCAGCAAACATCCACAA
Organism: Anomaloglossus baeobatrachus; assembly: GCF_048569485.1. Lineage (NCBI taxonomy): Eukaryota > Metazoa > Chordata > Amphibia > Anura > Aromobatidae > Anomaloglossus > Anomaloglossus baeobatrachus. The sequence continues at coordinate 502,236,016 of NC_134357.1, forward strand.
GGTTTAGACAGATGGACGTCTGTGATTGGCTGCCTAGGTCACATGTTCGTGTGCATATAAATCACGGCTATGTTGCATCGGAGACATTTTGTGAATGTCAAATATTAGGGAAGCTGCTGCCGCCGGGCCTGCTAGACAGTGAGCTTAGTTAGGGGTTTAACTTTAGGTATTTGAGATCGGTAGGAGAGCGATAGTGTAGAATAGGAACGTGCAGTGTAGGTGAGTTTAGTTAGGGGTTTAATGCTAGGCAGTTGAGATACATAGAAGAGCAATAGTTTACAATACAGACATGCAGTATAGGGAAAGGTGTGTGTGTGTGTGTGTGTGTGTGTGTGTGTGTGTGCCATATATTGGGATTGGTACTTGTAGTGCCTGCTAAAGAGTTGCCAGTGAAGCATGTAAATAAATATTGCTACATATTACTGCCTGCTCAAAATTCTGCAAACACAGTTATAGGTATTCTTACTTGTTAGTGCCTAGCCTAAAAAAGTGCTAGGGAAGTATCAAATAAGTGTTTCTTAGCAATTTTACTTGCTTGGCCAAAAACCTTCAAACACAGTTATAGGCTTTGGTACTTGTTAGTGCATGGCCTAAAAAAGGTGCTAAGGAAGTATCTAAAAAGTGTTTTATTGCGAGTTTGTCTGCACAAAACTACGCAGTGAAATACATGTGTAGGTATTATTTGTTAGTTGTGCCTGCTGAAAATTTGCTACTGAACAAGCTTAAAAGTTCTTCTTGGTACTTTACTGCGTCTGCTCCAAATTACGTAATGAACCGCATTTGTAAGTAGTGGTACTTTTTAGTGCCTTCACAATATTGGCAAATCAGGAAGGAAAGAAATAATTTACCTTTTGTGTCAGGTGTCTGACAGATGTGGGCCTAGGGCTGGGAAACATTTTTCTGAAAGTGGAAGGGTACATTAACCTTGAATGATAGATCACGACTAGGTTGTCGTGGAAGGGGGAATAGGTGAGGTGTTGGAGGGGTACGTGTGGGAATTTCTTTTAGTCAAAGGAATAGTGAGCAAACACCAGCTTATCCTATCCCCATGATATGAGAACAACTTCCATTACTGGTCAGTCTACTTCACTAGATTTCTTTGGCAGCCGCACATCACTTCAACTTTGAAATGAGGATGATAAACAGTAGGTGCTGGAGTTCATGGCAAGCGCTGCATCAAGTGGCCTCTCCTCTCCCTGCACCTCAACATCACACACAGTTCACTACTCAGAGGTGCCACCCCAATTACACTTGTTTGCGCCTGTGTCACAAATCACCAACTGGCAAACTTACTGTGGGGAACCACACATGGGAGAGTCTCAAGAACTGTTCACACATTCTATCCCATGGGCATCAGAGGTCTGCTCCAAAGATTCCCAAACTCAAGAGGAGGAAAACATCTGCTCCGATGCCCAAAATCTTTGTGAGTTGGATCCTGGCTCAGACGAAGTAGGGTGCAAGCAAGATCCCGCCCCTTGTCAACTGACGTTAATCATGGAGGTGGTGATGGTGATGATGAGGAGACTCAGATACCTGAGGCGCACACGTACTGTCCTTTGATGTCAGGAAGAGAAAGAGAGGGACAACATAGAGCCTGATGATGAAGTTGTACATCCCAGTTGTGTGAACCCAGAGGCATGTAGCTGTAGCTGTGTAGCTCAGCAGATGATGATGATGAGGAGGAAGGTGAGGATGTTATGTAGCAATCCCTGCACAAACACGTAGGAAGAGTTGACTAGCCTGGGCCTTTTTTGAGACCGCAAAGGATGACCCAACTTTCATTATCTGCCAACATTTTAAACAACGACTGAGTAAAGGCAAACATTCAAATAATTTGACTACTAGATACATGAACAGGCACATGTGCAACCAAACATGCATTAATGTGGGAATCTCACTGCTCTAAAACGCGGACTACTGGGCCTACCCAACTACTGGCCACCAAATCAATTGCATCTGTTGCTTCCTCCTCCTACCATCAACACTTCATGAACCAAGTAGTTGGGTGTTCCACATAAAGTCGTCATTAATGAGGTTTCTCCAAGAATTTTGACTGCACAAAATCCATGATCTTTACACAACATTCTTCATTAGTGGACGATAGCAGAACAATTTCAAATTTTAGATCGTGATGCTCTCTTGAAAGCGTACACTAACTAATGTTCATTAAGATGAACAAGTTGTGGATGTCCAGTGACTTTGTCATCCCAGTCCCAAACTGTGCAGACTAGGCGATGGTGTAGTGCCAGGTTTCTGTGAGCAACAGGCCTACGCCTGTCTGTCATGCATCTCTTGATTTTTAACATTTAAATGCCAAACTACATCTTTGGGTTGCATGGAGCATACCTCCCTGCTGTGCAAAGACACTATGGTGTAATGGGGGGGGCAATTGATGTCATTGTCCTGCTGTCTGAAATGTTTTTAAATCTGAACATTTCGTCGTTTTTCAAAGATATATTTTCATTGTATTTTCAGTGGTCTGGGAGCAAAAGGTCTATGCCTGTCTGTCATCTTGCTGTCTCTGTTGAAGGTAAAAATGGTGGTTCATGCCTTGTTCCATGGCCGGTCAGTCCCCTGTAGCCATGTTGCTTTGTTGGGCTATTTGTAGTGAGTGCCAGTTGTTGCCACTTTTCCTGTTGCCTGACCTTAATTGTTTGAAATGTAGAGACTCCAAGTAAGGTCTCCAAGTTGTCTTTTGTCTGTAGTGCCAGTCTTCTGGGAGCAAGAGGCCTACACCATAGCATGTCTTCATGTAGCATGTCTTCATTTTTTAAATTCAAATGCCGGGCCACAGCCTGTGTGTTGCATGGACTGTACCTCTCTGCTCTTTTAAAGCCCTATGGGAAGGGGGGCAATTGATGGTATTGTACAGCTGTCTGCCTGAAAGGTTATTAAATGTCAAGACTACAAGATAGGTGTCAAAGTTGTGTTTTTTTGGGTAGTGTCAGTCTTCTCGGACCAAGAAGCCTACACCAGTCACTGTAGCATGTAGCATTAATTTTGTAAATTGTAATGCCGGCCCACAGTCTTGTATTGTATGGACCATACCTCCCAGCTCTTTTAATGCCCTATGGAGAGGGGGGCAATTGATGCTACTGTACTGAAGTCTGCCTGAAATGTTTTTAAACACTTCTGTTGTTTTTTCAAAATTTAAATGCCAGGCAACATCCTGTGTGTAGGTCAACACGATTAGGCAGTTCTTACATTAATGCATCAGAGAACACAGTGACACAGCTGCAGAGTTGTGGAACACTATCCAGTCCGAGTTTGATAAATGGCTGTCTCACTGAACCTAGAGCTAGAAAAGGCCATGTTCGATAAGGGTGCAAACCAAGTGGTGGCACTATGGTTGGGCAACACTACTTCTGTGTGACATCACATATGCACGGCATGGATCAACGTGGTTGTACAGAAATTTCTATGGCAGTATTATGTCCCAGATGCGTTGCTGCAGAAGGCAAAGTCTCTGTGTACTCACTTTTTTAAAATAAAATGCCAGCCCACAGCCTGTGTGTTGTATGGACCTTATCTCCCAGGTCTTTTATTGCCCTATGGGGTGGGTGGCATGTGATGCTACTGTACTGCTGTCTGCCTGAAAGGATTTTGAACGTTGAGACTCCAAAATGGGTCTCAAACTTATGTCTTGTGAGTAGTGCCAGGCTTCTGGGACCAAGAGACCTACATCGGTCATTGTAGCATGTGTTCATTTTGTAAATTGTAATGCCGGCCTACCACCTGTGTGTAGCATGGACAGTACCTCCCAGCTCTTTTAATGTCCTATGTGGCGGGGGCATTGATGCTACTTTACTGCTCTCTGCCTGAAAGGGTTTTTAATGTTGAGACTACTAGATAGGTCCCAAAGTTGTTTCTTGTCTGTACTGGCAAGGGTATGTGAGCACCAACCCTACACCTGTCTCATACACTTTTATATTTCTTCAGTCAATTGCCTAGGAAGCTAATGTATTTTTGCTCTTTTGGAAGCTATTCAACCCCCCTAAGGCCCTGTGGATTTTGCCGCGGATTTTCTGCAGATTTGCTGCATGTTTCGCTGCAGAAAATGTTCATAACATCTCTGCAGTGAATCACCAGCAAAACCTATGGGAAAAAAAATCCTGTGTGCACTAGGCGGAATTTGACAGCTGCATGTTTTGCTGCGGGATTCCCGCAGCAAAAACAATTGCATGTCAATTCTTTTCCGCACGTCGCTGCGGGATTTCACTACATTGACTGCAATGTAATCGTGAAATCCCGCAGGGAATACCGCAGGCAGCAAATTCTGTGCGTTTCACTGCGTTTTCCTGCGTTATTCCCTGCGATATTTCGCGGTTTACCTGCGGTAATGTACATCGCTTGCCTGCGGTTTTGCAGGGAAGTGATGTCATTATGACAGGAAGAGGAAGCGGAGCAGAAAGTAAACACACACATCACAGACACAGACAGACATCACAGACATAGAACACACATAGAAATCAAACGGAAATACAGAAAACAAAACACGTGGGCTCCGCTGTATATTTACCGTCCAGCCGAGGTAAGCACACAGCGGCGGCCCGGTATTCTCAGGCTGGGGAGGGAGAGGGGCAGGGTTAATGTCCCCCGCCTCCCTCCCACCTCCCGAAGCCGAGAATATCAGCCGCAGCTGCCCCGGGACTGTCGCATCCATTATGCGGCAGTACCGGAGTGTCCCCGGCTCTTCCTGCTGCCGTGATGCAGTGGCCGTCAGGGTAATACAAGGAGTTAATGGCGGCGGATCACCGCCATTAACTCCAGGCTTGATCATGGCAGCATCTATGAGACAGCTGACATGATCAACCCGTAAGTAAAGTGAAAAAACACACACACCGAAAAATCTTTTATTTTAAATAAAACACAAATAAGCCTCGTTCACCCTTTTATTAACCCCTCCCGAAACAAAGCTCCGACGTAATCCACAGGTCCGGCGTAATCCACTTCCTGCGCTGCTTACATCCAGCCGCAACTGACACACAGCGCTGAATGAATGCAGGCTCGCAGCGAGACAGCAGAGGTAATTACCGGTCAGTTCCCACGGCCGGTAATGTGAACTCACTACCGACCGTGAGAAATGCAGCGATCTGTCCTCTATCTATCTATCCCTCTATCTATCTATCCCTCTATCTATTCTTCTATCTGTCTCTTTATCTATCTACTATCTATCTCAGAAGGAATTTTTTTTTTTCAATGTGCTTTATTGCATTGAATGCCATAAAGCACATGTACCAACCCGCACGCGGCAAAACCGCGGCAATACCGCGAACAATACCGCAGTCAAACCGCGGCAAACCGCATGCGGTTTTCGGGTGCGGTTGGCCGCGTTTTTTTACCGCGGGTGCCGTAATCTTTCAATGCCTGTGGAATTTTCTTGAGAAAATTCCATTTTTCAGTGCGCACATAGCCTAAAGGTGTTTTCTGTGCCTTACATTTGGCCTCCCATTGAATTCAATGGGGTTTGGAAAGGTCCGATAAAGGTTCAAAGTTTGGTTCAATAAAAGCTCGGCGAATTTACCCCTTGTTCAGTTTGATTTGACAAACTGAACAGCGGGAGGTTCGCTCATTCCTAATGAAAGGCAACTATTGATGTGGAAGCCAAAAAATGTAAGAGTTGTAAATGGATACAATCAGGCACTAAAGCCTGCTTTACACACTTCAATAAATCTTTCAATCCGTCGTCGGGGTCAAGTTGTAAGTGACGCACATCCGGCATCGTTCGTGATGTATTTGCGTGTGAAACCTACATGCGATCGATATTGAACGAAAATACGGTGATCGCGTACACGTCGTTTATTCCTCATACATTGGACGTTTGGTAGTACGAAACTAGTGAATTGTAACGTGTGACATCCCTCATACGATTTTGGTGTCTGATGCTATGTGCGCAGGTGTGCGCTCTGCACCGCAGCTTAAAAAAGGTCTGCTTCAGAGCGCAACTGAAAAGCTGCGTTCTGAAGCGCCTCACAATGTCTGTCATGCACTAATCTCTGTCAGTCCGTCACTATCTCTGTCCCTCACTCTCTGTCCATGTCAGTCTATCCCCCTCTCTCATATACTCACCGATCCCCGATCCCCGGCGCTGCACGGCATTCACACTGCTGAGGCGGCTTTTACTGTTTTGAAAAAGCCGGCCGCCCATTAAACAATCTGGTATTCCCTGCTTACCCCGCCCACCGGCGCCTATGATTGGTTACAGTGAGACACGCCCCCCACGCTGAGTGACAGGTGTCACACTGCACCCAATCACAGCAGCCGGTGGGCGTGTCTATACTGTGCAGTAAAATAAATAAATAAATAATTAAAAAAAAACGGCGTGCGGTTCCCCCCAATTTTAATGCCAGCCAGATAAAGCCATACGGCTGAAGGCTGGTATTCTCAGGATGGGGAGCTCCACGTTATGGGGAGCCCCCCACCCTAACAATATCAGCCAACAGCCGCCCAGAATTGCCGCATACATTAGATGCGACAGTTCTGGGACTGTACCCGGCTCTTCCCGATTTGCCCTGGTGCCGTTGGCAAATCGGGGTAATAAGGAGTTATTGGCAGCCCATAGCTGCCAATAAGTCCTAGATTAATCATGTCAGGCGTCTATGAGACACCCTCCATGATTAATCTGTAAGTGACAGTAAATAAACACACACACCAGAAAAAATCCTTTATTGGAAATAAAAAACACACACATATACCCTGGTTCACCACTTTAATCAGCCCCAAAAAGCCCTCCTTGTCCGGCGTAATCCAGGATGATCCAGCGTCGCTTCCAGCGCTGCTGCATGGAGGTGACCGGAGCTGCAGAAGACACAGCCGCTCCGGTCACCTCCACACAGCAAATGAAGACAGCCGTGCGATCAGCTGAGCTGTCACTGAGGTTACCCGCGGCCACCGCTGGATCCAGTGACAGCGGGTAACCTCAGTGACAGCTCAGCTGATCGCCGGCTGTCTTCATTAGCTGTGTGGAGGTGACCGGAGCGGCTGTGTGTGCTGCAGCTCCGGTCACCTCCATGCAGCACAGCTGGACGCGACGCTGGATCATCCTGGATTACGCCGGACATGGAGGGCTTTTTGGGGCTTATTAAATTGGTAATGAGGGAATGTGTTTGTGTTTTTTATTTCCAATAAAGGATTTTTTCGGGTGTGTGTTTATTTACTGTCACTTACAGATTAATCATGGAGGGTGTCTCATAGACGCCTGACATGATTAATCTAGGACTTATTGGCAGCTATGGGCTGCCAATAACTCCTTATTACCCCGATTTGCCAACGGCACCAGGGCAAATCGGGAAGAGCCGGGTACAGTCCCAGAACTGTCGCATCTAATGTATGCGGCAATTCTGGGCGGCTGTTGGCTGATATTGTTAGGGTGGGGGGCTCCCCATAACGTGGAGCTCCCCATCCTGAGAATACCAGCCTTCAGCCGTATGGCTTTATCTGGCTGGCATTAAAATTGGGGGGAACTGCACGCCGTTTTTTTTTAATTATTTATTTATTTATTTTACTGCACAGTATAGACACGCCCACCGGCTGCTGTGATTGGGTGCAGTGTGACACCTGTCACTCAGCGTGGGGGGCGTGTCTCACTGTAACCAATCATAGGCGCCGGTGGGCGGGGTAAGCAGGGAATACCAGATTGTTTAATGGGCGGCCGGCTTTTTCAAAACAGTAAAAGCCGCCTCAGCAGTGTGAACGCCGTGCAGCGCCGGGGAACGGGGATCGGTGAGTATGAGAGAGGGCTGGTAACTTCAGTTACTCAGGAGATTAGCGGTCACCGGTGAGTCCTTCACTGGTGACCGCTAATCAGGACGCGACACAGACAGAGCTGCAGCATGACCGTGAAGTCGGGTGAAGTTCACCCGAGTTCATTCTGACAGTGCGGCTCTGTCTGTGTCTGCTGTCATCTGCCATTCAGCTCTGCTACATGGCTGTCTGTGTCTGCTGTCAGCGGCCATGTAGCAGAGCTGAATGGCAGATGACATAGTACAAACGCATCTCTACACATTACACACGCTTGTCAAGTCAATAAATAAAAAAAAAAAAGGTGCCCAATGCATACGTCACAGAACACATGATCTAAAGGATCGCACACAAAATTGATCAATTTAACATAGGCTACTAACGCACGTGTGACAGCAAATGAACGACCTACGTGCAATCTCATTAGATCGCATATGCGACCTGGGCGTGTCACATCGCATACGAGATCGCATCCCTAATTGTAAGGTGTAAAGCAGGCTTAAGGATTTTGTATCTGTTGTTACAGGGGAGAGGTTTTTTTCATCCATAGTCTCCTGAATTACAACAGCTCTTATGTTGTTTATATATAGCAGTGTCAGTGTACGCATCAGTATGTGGGATGCACTGTTATGCCTATACATCCTAGGATGAATAAACATAGTCCTAATATAAAAAACGGGTTCATGCATCACAATGTGTACAGGCATTTTTCCATGCACACAATAAAGATGCTACCAACTGATTATAATAGAACAAACACCAGCTAATGATGATACCAATGACTTGTGAATAGGGAGAGCTCTTGGATCTTTAAATTATCAACATTAAACCTAGCAGTTACTAAACAGGATAGGACACAAGCAGACCCTTTCGACATCATATATTAGAAATGGTTAACCCCTCTAGAAGCATTATAATAGACCAGAGAAAAGGAGGGGGATATAATAACCTATGTCAAGTGTTAGAAAAAGTCACTTCAAACTGGATCAGGTGAGAAAATATTTATAATCTTTATTAGGTACAAAAAGATACAGATTAAAACACAGCAAGGACAGTGATCCAAAGGATTACACAGAATTAAGGTATAAAACCAGGTGAAAAGGTAAAAACCCAGAGCACAAATAGGGGCAGTCAGGTCAGAGGGATCACCATGAGAAGCAGGGGCAAAATCAGCCCAAACATATGAAGAATGAATCCCAGTGGAATACACATGTAAACATAATACCAGCAGATAGCTTAGCCTCATCAGACCAGACGCCACCTCCCCCCAATGCGTTTCGTGGTCTTCTTCAGGGTAGTGCGACCAGGTCTAAATGAGTGTATAGACCATACAGGATAATTCTGAAGCATTTACATTTGGGTTTTGCATTTAACGCCAAATGGAACCTGTCACCAGGATTTTCCTTCATGTTTTCACATAAGAGATGAATTACATATCTTATAGTCTATTTACAGTCTGTACAGATACTTAGTGCATAACACCATATACACTGGAGATCAAAATTAGAGAACAATGTATGATCACTTTTTTCAGAAATAATATACCGTATTTTTCGCTTAATAAGATGCACCCCAAACTTAGAGATAAAAAAAAAGGTTAAAAAAATAAAAATGGGGTCCGTCTTATACTCCGGTGTTATCTTTTGTCTTACCGGAGGGGGGCAGCAGTGGTAGTGAAGCAGGGTCACAGGAGGCAGAGGTTGTGCTGGCAGGCGCAGCGGGTCAGTGGCGGAAGGCGGCAGGCCAGTAGTGGCAGCGGCAGGCGTGGTGGGTCAGTGGCAGCAGCAGGTCAATAGTGGCAGCGGCAGGCATGGCGGGTCAGTAGTGGCAGCAGCAGGCGCAGCAGGTCAGTAGTGGCAGTGGCGGCGGGCGAGTGGTGCAGCAGGCCGGTGCGGTGAGTGTCCCAGTGTTCGCGGTCCCAGTTCAAATGATGGCGCCTGGAGCGGCGCATGCGCAGATGGGACTCTCATCCAAGGGCTCCATCTGCGCACACGATGACACCCGGAGCGACGCAGATGGAGCCCTTGCTCTGGTGTGATTTTTATCCACTCTTCTTCCAATCTCTTCCGCAGTTCTTTGACTGTTGTGGGTTTCTTGGCCATAACTTTGTCACCAAGGATTTTCATGAGGTTAATATATTGGGTTTAGATCAGGACTCTGGGCTGGCCATTTCATTGTTTCAATGTTTTCAGTTTCAAGGAACTGCTTCACTCATTTTGCTGTGTAACAGGGGGCATTTCCTGTATGAAAATTGCTAATGAGTGATGAACACAAGTAAGGCACCGCGTGTTGTGAAGAAGGTTCTGATACACACTTGCATTCATTCTGCCATGTAGCTGTATGAGAGGTCCAGCCCCTGCTGCAGAGAACATTCCTCAAACCATGACATTTCCTCCACCACCCTTCACTGACTTTCTAACACATTTTGGGTTCAGTCTTTCCCCAGTTTGTTAATGAATATAATGTATCCCATCAGATCCAAATAAATTAAACTTGCTTTCATCACTAAAATGAACTGTGGACCACTTCTCCTCTGTCCACACAACCTGCTCCTCACCAAAGGTGAGTCTATCCTTTTGATTCTTTCTGCTAATGAGAGGTTTGGTCACTGCAGAGTGGGCTTTCAGTCTAAATGCTCTTAAATGTAATGACACTGTGTGATGAGACAGATCCTTACCCTGTTCAGTGCTGAACTGGGGAGAAATTCCAGCTGCACTGTTGAAGCGATTACCCATGGAGATTCTCTGCATTATCCTGTCCTCCATTTCATTTGTCTTTTGAGGGTGACTTGAAAGAGTGTGTAATGCTGTAAAGATGCAATGTTCTGGATATCACAGACTTGGAACGAAAATCTTCTTTTGCTATGGCTGATCGGATCACCCCTTTGGCCATCATCTGGACAACCTGCTGCCAGAGGGTTTCAGTCACTTTGGAACAGCACACCATTTTTGCAGACTGGAAAGTTAGGCTGCCAGTTACATAGGGTTTGTCAGATAATTAAGGTAATTAGCACCAGGTGCGAGAATATCACCAGTAACTTGCAGTTATCTGAAAGTGTTCTGTAATTTTGATCAGTGTTCTTTTACATTTATCCCATTTACATTTCTATTATGTGCTTTTGAAAAACTTAAATTTATGAAATAAGCTTAAAACACTGCTAGTTTACTCATGTTAGGATATAATCACATAGGACGACACAATCACCTTAACTTGAATAAGAGGAAAAAATATCGGCACATCCAACATAAAATAATTTCTTTCTTTTAGGGTCTTCTGAATATGGATGGACTTTTTTAATACTATGTGAAAATAAAGAAAGAAATTATTTTACGTTGGATGTGCCGATATTTTTTCTTCTTATTCAAGTTATAGTTCACCTGGCGGACGTCATATCGTTGCACTCCATGGATGTGTGGTGACCTATTCCATTGGGCGTGTCCAGGGCCGGATTAAGGTTGGTGGGGGCCCCTGGGCAGAAAATCTGGTGGGGGCCCCATAAACGTTAACATTTTTAGCCATAATAGTAGAGCACGAACTGTAGCATTTAGATATAAATCCAATGAACATGTATCTTACCCTGTTCTGCCACATTCAGATTTACAGTACTACAATACAGATACAGTCCAGGATCACTCACAGCCGTCACTTATACACACAGTACAATACAGATACAGTCCAGGATCACTCACAGCCGTCACATATACACACAGTACAATACAGATACAGTCCAGAATCACTCACAGCCGTCACTTATACACAGAAAGTAGAGTTACTCACATATTTTTAATTGATCCCAATGTTAAGGCAGCCAGGGTCGGCTCCAGGTTTTTGTGGTCCCCGGTTGAGTCTCAGTGGGCCCCATCCACACGCAGACATGCACATATACATACAGGCATACGTACATATACATATTTGAAGACAAATTCACAAAAATACATTTAAACAGACAAATATATACACAGTCATATACACTGACATACATGCAGACACAGACGCATTACAGGTGTTAATATGGAGAAGTCACAAGCAGCATCACTCACCTCCCCCGCTTGTTTCCAGCTCCTCCAGGGCATGTGGCTGTGTTGCATGATGGCCATCACTAATAGACATGACTGCACACCATGCACACTGACAGCACTGCTGTATATACATCACAGGAGGGGCTAGGGCCTACAATATATACATTACAGGAGGGTCAGGGGGCATAGACGTTACTGGGGGGGGGCATAGACGTTACTGGAGTGGTAAACAGCTCTGGTGGCGTACACATTACTGGGATGGGTGGCTTAGCGCTCTGGGGGACCCATATAGTTCTGGGGTGCCGCAGAGACTACTCTGATTCATATATACACACACACACACAGCTCTGCTTCACACACACACACACTGCTCTGCTTCACACACACATACACACACACACACAGCTCTGCTTCACACACACAGCTCTGCTACACACACACAGCTCTGCTACACACACACAGCTCTGCTACACACACACAGCTCTGCTAGCTCTGCTACACACACACAGCTCTGCTACACACACACAGCTCTGCTACACACACACAGCTCTGCTACACACACACAGCTCTGCTTCACACACACACACAGCTCTGCTTCACACACACACAGCTCTGCTTCACACACAGCTCTGTTTCACACACACACACACACACAGCTCTGCTTCACACACACACACAGCTCTGCTTCACACACACACACAGCTCTGCTTCACACACACACACAGCTCTGCTTCACACACACACACAGCTCTGCTTCACACCACAAAGCTCTGCTTCACACCACACATCTTTCTTTAGCTCTGCGCCACACACACACACACACACACACACACACACACAGCTCTGCTTCTCACACACAGCTCTGCTTCACACCACACATCTTTCTTCAGCTCTGCTTCACACACACACACACACACACACACACACACACACACACACACACACAGCTCTGCTTCACACCCCACATCTTTCTTCAGCTCTGCTTCACACACACACACACACAGCTCTGCTTCACACCACACATCTTTCTTCAGCTCTGCGCCACACACACACACACACACACACAGCTCTGCTTCTCCCACACATCTTTCTTCAGCTCTGCGCCACACACACACACACACACACACACAGCTCTGCTTCACACCACACATCTTTCTTCAGCTCTGCTTCACACACACACACACACACACACACACACACACACACACAGCTCTGCTTCACACCCCACATCTTTCTTCAGCTCTGCTTCACACACACACACACACACACACACACAGCTCTGCTTCTCACACACAGCTCTGCTTCACACCACACATCTTTCTTCAGCTCTGCTTCACACACACACACACAGCTCTGCTTCACACCCCACATCTTTCTTCAGCTCTGCTTCACACACACACACACACACACACAGCTCTGCTTCACACATCTTTCTTCAGCTCTGCGCCACACACACACACACACACACACACACACACAGCTCTGCTTCTCACACACAGCTCTGCTTCACACCACACATCTTTCTTCAGCTCTGCTTCACACACACACACACACAGCTCTGCTTCACACCCCACATCTTTCTTCAGCTCTGCTTCACACACACACACACACACACACACAGCTCTGCTTCACACATCTTTCTTCAGCTCTGCGCCACACACACACACACACACACACACACAGCTCTGCTTCTCACACACAGCTCTGCTTCACACCACACATCTTTCTTCAGCTCTGCTTCACACACACACACACACACACACACAGCTCTGCTTCACACACACAGCTCTGCTTCACACCACACATCTTTCTTCAGCTCTGCCCTTACCTGCTCTGATGCCATCCTCCTGCTGCTCCGGTATAGGCCGCCGTCCTCCTGCTGCTGTTCCGGTGAGTCTCCTTTCCTGGCCGTGGCGTCGGTCTTCTCCTCCGTGGCCACGGTGTCGGTCTTCTTCGCTGCGTCGGCGGCGTGGGTCTTCTCCTGCACATCCGCGGCGTCCTGCTGTGACGTCCGCGGTGTGGGTCTTCTCCTCCACATCCGCGGCGTCCTGCTGTGACATCCGCGGTGTGGGTCTTCTCCTCCACATCCGCGGCGTCCTGCTGTGACATCCGCGGTGTGGGTCTTCTCCTCCACATCCGCGGCGTCCTGCTGTGACGTCCGTAGCATTGGACGCCGCAGCAGAGCAGGGAGCAGGCACACCTCTGACCCCGGAAGTACAGGTGCTGGTACTTCCGGGTCAATCAGCGTCCTGCGCCCGCAGTTTGTTTTTGCGTCTTAGAGACGCAGATACAAATGAATGTAGCTGCTACCCCCCCCACCCCCCCCGAAAACACAGCTGATTTAGACTGTCTTTACGGAGGGGGAGAGGGTGTGAAGAAAAAAAAAAAAAATTGAAAAATTGGTGACGGGTGGCAAGTATGGCCCTGGTGGTGGGGGCCCCCCTTGGAAGCTCTTTTGGTGGGGGCCCCGGGGCTGAAGCCCCGCCTGCCCCGCCTATAATCCGGCCCTGGGCGTGTCAAGCTTTCCTCCACTTCGTCTGTTTTACAATCACCTTAACATTTAGGAAAGTGTGTGTTGTTCACCAATTTTGATCTCTAGTATGTATGTATATATATATATATATATATATATATATATATATATATATATACATACATACACACACACGGGCTGGCAAATTTTGGCCTGTGGGGGCAAGCACACAGCAGTGGCCCATCAGCAGCAGCCCATCCTTATTATAATTACCTCTGGCGGCTTAGTATAGGGAGTAGAGGTAACACGGCTTTAAAAAGACAAAGCTGAAGTAATAAAGATATAGTTGTGGTCAAATACTGAATAATTCTCACCCACGTCTATCAGTGTCCTACAGAGAAAGGTATCCAGGACTCTAAGCGGCACATGACCATAACTGTGCAAAATACATACATCCGATCACCATGCTGGGAATACAGGGGAATCCTGCAGTAGTCACCCCAGGGACATCACTCCACCTTCAGGGACGCCACATGGTCTTCTTTGGTATATTTGGCAACAGGTAAGTTAGTTTTTATTATCGTGATGCCACTCACGGTTTGCGGTCAGGGATATGGGCGACCGCCACTGCAGGTTTAATGAGCGTCTGGGGCTGATGGAATCTGCAGTCGGATGGTATGTCCTCCGGTGAGTGAGGCTGGCCCCAGGGGCTTGGGTGTGTGGAACAACAGGTCCCAGAATAACTCAGTCTCAGTCCAAGATGTCTTTCAACTGTTCTTTACTCACTTTTAGATGTTATCGTGAGGTAACCCGGGTGATGCTGAGATAAACCAGGTGGAACCAGGTATCCTTTAGGCCAGTCTAAGGGTAACCGTTAACTCGCCTTCCTAGCACTTCTTGTTTTGGATAACCCCTGACTTGAAGTACCGTGGGGTTCATCCAGGGAAGTCACTACTGCATTTTCTCCCCTTTTTGGACTGTTTGCCGGCAGCGTGGACCAAGGGGGATGGCTCCAGGCTCGATCCCCCTTATGAGCCCCCTCGTTGCTGCTGAGGCTCGGACTCTAGATGGTTGGTGAGGGACTTATAGTTCCCCTCACCGGCAGGTTTAGCAGATCAATAAATGGACATCTACTCTAGGGACCTGTTCCCCGTGTGTGCCTAGTCACCAGAGTCCCCGTACTCGACCACCTCTCCTCAGGTGTCTTTCTGACTGACTGACCGATAACCGTTCTCCCCTGCTAACAGCAACTTCACGTGCAGGGTCTGACTAGCGTGTCCGCACGCGTCTCCATCTCTCGGCCACTTTTTGCGCTTCTTCACTACCAGACTGGCTAGCTCCTCCTACTTTCCTTGCAGCTTTGCAGCTGCTGCAACCTAGCTTCCAGCCCCTCCCCTACACCCCTAGATGAGATGTGGAGGAAAGCCCCCTTTTGGGTCTGCCCAAGGGTCCCCTCTAAGGTGTGGGAGACCTGGTTGCTATGTGTCTGTGCGTACACACCTCATTCTGGCCTTTGGAATTACCTGGAAGCACTGTCCCAGCATGGGTGCAGTACTCAGTGGTGCCTGACCAAGTCAGGGGCGCCACATGTGCACAGTGCTCTATCACGATTCATAAGTCTGCTGTCACATAGTGAATACAGGAATCTGTCTAGAGCTCGGAAAACAGTGTTGGAAAAAAAACCATGTGTCCTCAGTGATGATTCATATATACTCGCGCCCATTATAAAACAGAAAAACAGTCCCCTCAAAAAAGCTTCAGATGAACATTTTTCTCTTTCTCTATGTAAATGTTAGTGTAATGTACTGTCAGTGTGTTAATATACTCACCTGCCGCAACCTTCTCCTTTATGCAGCACCACTCTGCTACTCTTCTCAGTGACGTCACCACTCTGCAGCCTCTCCAGGTCGCACTATGATATGCTCCTCTTCTCAGTGATGTCACCACTCTGCAGACTCTCCGGGTCACACTGCGCTCTGCTACTCTTCTCAGTGACGTCACTACTCCACAGACTCTCTGGGTCATGCTGGACTCTGCATGACCTACAAGAGGCTTTTACAATGTAAGTCTTTGAAACGTCAGAACGAGGCTCCATAGACTTACATTGTAAAAAAAAGACTTCCATGTCACAAAGCATAGTGTAATCTAAGAAAAAGACCGATGGCACATCCTATGTTTCTAATGTGAACAGATCCAAACTGAATATGCAACATAGTAACAAAAAGGAGACAGTTGCACACTGCAGTGCTAAGATATGTGAAACAATGAATACAGGAATATAGACATGCATTACTGCTATGAAAGAAACATGTAAAGATTGAGATACTTAGCACACAAAATTGGCCATATTTTATGTGAGCCCAACAACCAGCGGCAAGGTGACCTCATTTTTGTTGGGTCCTTATTGTTTGGGTTAAAAAAAAAAACCCTACAATTTATGGGCGGACAGGAACGTGCAAATGGACAGGAGAAGTGGTACTGTGCAGTGTATATACAGAATAATACAGATACTGAGGATTACACTCAGTATACAGGACAGGAAAAGTGGTACTGTGCAGGGTATATACAGAATAATACAGATACTGAGAATTACGCCCAGTATACAGGATAGGAGAAGTGGTACTGTGCAGTCTATATATAGAGAATAATACAGATACTGAGACTTACACTCAGTATACAGGACAGGAGAAGTGGTACTGTGCAGTGTATAAATACAGAGTAATGCAGATACTGAGAATTACACCCAGTACACAGGACAGGAGAAGTGGTACTGTGCAGTGTATAAATACAGAATAAGGTTGAGAGAGCATTGGATGCAATATGCTAATGAAACTAGGCTCAGGCTCTGCTGCGAGTGTGATCCGATTGTCGTTCACTGTGATCTGATTCTCTGACATGGAATTGGATCACAGGTGCGGAGAAGATGAAGAGATTAATTTCTCCATCCCTGCATATATTGCACTGCACTCGGATGTCATCCGAGTGCAGTCCGATGTTTCACATGCACCCATAGACTTGTATGGGTGCGTGTGATTCGATTTGTGCAGGCACTCAGAGATCTGCTCTGCCTTATTGACTAACATTAGGTTGAGTGCAAAGCGAGTTTAATGATAACGTGACAGAGGCCTAATACAGATACTGAGAACATTTGACTGTTATGGAATTGAAACAATGCAACTCACATGGGCAAATAAAAAAAAAAAAAGAGTCCTTCAACTTTTTTCCCATTTCCTTGCAGTACTGCTTGTTTTCTTTATAGACACACACATACATTAGAGTTGCACCATGTATACAGGACAGGAGACATATGCTCAGCTCCAAAATATATGCTGCAATCGATTATATACAAGGCTCAACACTACATATTGTGTTAAGGGGGCTTTACACGCAGCGATATCGCTAGCAGTATCTCTAGCGAGCGTACCCTCCCCTGTCGTTTGTGCGTCAAGGGCAAATCGCTGCCTGTGGCGCACAATATCATTAGGAGCCATCACACGGGCTTCGTGTCGCTGTGGCCGGCAAACCGCCTCCTAAGGGGGCGGTTCGCGCTGCGTCACAGCGGCGTAACCAAGCGGCCACCCAATAGAAGCGGAGGGGCGGAGATGAGCGGCCGTAACATCCCGCCCACCTCCTTCCTTCCTCATTGCCGGCGGCCGCAGGTAAGCTATAGTTCGTCGTTCCCGAGGTGTCACACATAGCGATGTGTGCTGCCTCGGGAACGACGAACAACCTGCGTCCTCAACAATCAACGTTTTTTTGAAAATGAACGACGTGTCACCGATGGACGATTTGCTGAGTATTTTCCATCGTTAACGGACGCTCGTTGGTGTCACACGCAGCGACGTCGCTAACGATGCCGGATGTGCGTCACGGAATCCGTGACCCCGGCGATATATCGTTATCGTTGCGTGTAACGGGGCCTTTACAGAATATAGTGTGGAGCTTGTGAGACTGTGACCGGGGTTATCTATGACGGCCGGTATGTCTCGCCCCGGTTGTGCTCACTCCATGATAGAAAGTAAATCCACTCTAGGGTTAATGCTGTTTTCCTACAGGCTGAAGGAAGGGTTAAATGGAAACAGGAACAAGGGCAGGTGTGCCGGGTGGGAGGGAGTGAACAGAACTCCCTGAGCTCTCTGCTGGAGAGGCACATGTATATTGTTGTGGACTTTTGTTTGGACATTAAACCGTGTGCTGTGAACCTTAATGCCTAGATCCCGTGTCTTCTGCTGCGCAGCCGACCACGCTACCTCACATATGGTGGAGAATGCGGGCATGCCAGCCGGTGAGGTGTAGCATCCATCCCTGGTGACCCAGTAGCACATGTCCTGGATTCGAGCGGCTATACTACAGCCCAAACCCGGTGACGCCATGGAGGACATACTAAAGCAGCTGGCTCAGGCTAATGCACAGCAACAACAGGCTAATGCACAGCTACAAGAGGCTAATGCACAGCAGCAACAGACCAATGCACACCTGCTCCGGGCGTTGGAACGTCAGCAGCAATCCTTGCAAGGGCAGGACAAAAGGCACCAAGAACAGCTGGTTCAGGCCAATGCACGTCAGCAGCAAGCCTTGCAATTGCAGGAACAAAGACATCAAGAACAGATGGTTCTCCTGGCCAAGTCGATCCGTGCCGGACCGGCAGCATCAACCCCGGGACCGGGTGACGACGGCAGCGTCCGGAAAGCGGTGAGACAAGCGTTGCAAAAGATGACCCCGGGGAATGATGTGGAAGCGTTCCTGGCGGTGTTTGAGCGGGTGGCCGAGCGGGAAAAGCTGCCGACCCCCCAGTGGGCTGAGGTATTGTCGCCCTATCTGACGGGGGAACCCCAAAAAGCGTACCTGGACCTCTGTACCGAGGACGCCATTGACTATGTGACCCTGAAAGCCGAAATACTGGCTCGGTTGGGGGTGAATACCTATGTACGGGCTCAGCGGGTAAATCAGTGGTTCTATGAGGAAGCCAAACCCGTACGCTCCCAGGCCTATGACTTGTTGCATCTTGTAAAAAAGTGGTTGCAGCCTGACACTCTGAGCCCGGCGCAAATGGTGGAAAGGGTAGTAGTGGATCGTTTTGTGCGCACTTTACCCGTCACCGTTCAACGGTGGGTAGGACAGGGTGACCCGAGTACCCTGGACCAATTAGTGTCCCTGGTAGAGCGGCATGTGGCTACGCAGGACTTCATACGGGACACTGAGACTTTGCGTACCGCCCGACGGTCCGGCCCCTCCAAGCCTAGGGCCAAGGACCCACCGCTGACAACGGTGCAGGAGTCCCCTACCGTCCCGTCTGAGGCCGCGGTCGCCATTCCTGAGGTCCGGAAGGTTCTGTACCCTAAACGACAACCCGTCAAGGGGGTTTCCGTCCCCATTAGATGTTGGCGGTGCCAGCGGGTGGGTCATATGGAAGCCCAGTGTCCACTCACTACGGAGCCCATGGATTGTGGGGTTACCCGGCGGGGTTCAATGTATGCTCAGGTGGTGTGTACCGCTGACCTGGTCTCCCCAGAGATGGAGCCCCACTTGTGCCAAATACAGGTGAATGGATGTTCGGTTACAGGATTGTTGGATTCCGGAAGCTTAGTGACCCTTGTGCGATCCACCTTGAGGGCTAAAGTAAAGGCCACAGGACGTACCGTGGGGGTGGTTTGCATACATGGGGACCGCCGAGACTATCCCACAGGGATTGTCACCATCACAGCACCTTGCGGTCAGGTGCAACATGAGGTGGGACTTCTTAACACTCTTCCCTATGACGTGATCCTAGGAAGGGATCTGCCCTATTTTTGGACTTTATGGAAGGGACCCCCTAAGTCTCCTCAGATATTGGTCAGTCCGGGACCTGAGCCCTACAATCCTGAATCTGGGACACCTGCCATAGGGATCCCCATGATAGGGACAGAATGTGAACCCGATAGGTCGCCCCTAGAGGTATTGGCAGGAGAGGCTGAGACGGTCGAACCCATCCCGGAGTTGGAGGCGTCCCCGGATACGTTTGGGACTGCCCAACTCCAGGACCCTACATTAATACATGCCCGGAGTCGGGTGACAGTAATTGACGGGGTGGCACAGCTGCCCGGTGCCCAGGTAAGGTACCCCCATTTCGCTCTTAAGCAGGATTTACTCTACCGGGTAGATGAAATACGGGGCGTGGGGGTAGAGCAGTTGGTGGTGCCCCAGCCGCATCGCCGGCGGGTCCTCGACTTGGCTCATAAACACCTGATGAGTGGCCACCTAGGGGTCAAGAAAACGCAGGAGCGAATATTGCAAAGGTTCTATTGGCCCGGAGTCTTTGGGGAGGTAAAACGGTTCTGCGAAACCTGCCCGGAGTGTCAGCTTACCGCACCCCTGACCCATTTTCGCAGTCCGTTGGTACCGTTACCCATTATAGAAGTCCCTTTTGAACGGATAGGGATGGATCTGGTGGGGCCCCTCGTAAAGTCCGCTCGAGGGCACCAACACATCCTAGTGATCGTTGACTATGCCACCCGGTATCCCGAGGCGATACCTCTCAGACATACTGCAGCAAAGCTTATAGCTCGGGAGTTGTTTCTGTGTTCTGCCGGGTGGGGTTGCCCAAGGAGATCCTTACGGATCAGGGGACCCCATTCATGTCTAAAGTGACCAAAGAGCTATGCCGGCTACTCCAGATCAAGCAGTTGCGTACGTCTGTGTATCATCCTCAGACGGATGGGTTAGTAGAACGATTCAATAAAACCATGCTCAAAAGGGTGATCTCCAAAGACGGGAAAGACTGGGATATGATGCTTCCCTATTTGATGTTTGCCATACGAGAGGTGCCACAGGCATCCACGGGGTTTTCGCCTTTTGAATTGTTATACGGGCGACATCCCCGGGGATTGTTGGACCTGGCAAAGGAAACATGGGAGCAAGAGCCCACCCCCCATAAAAGTGTGATTGAACACATTTTGGGTATGCAGAACCGCATAAGCGCGGTCATGCCAATTGTGAAGGAGCATTTGCAGGAGGCTCAGGCCGCGCAAAGCAGCCGCTACAATAGACAAGCCACCGTGCGGACCTTTAAACCCGGGGATCGGGTGTTGGTATTAATCCCCACGGCGGAGAGTAAATTCCTGGCTCAGTGGCAAGGCCCCTACGAGATAAAGGAAAGAGTCGGGGTGGTTAACTACAAAGTATTGCAGCCCGGTAGGCGGAAACCTGAACAAATATACCATGTCAACCTATTAAAACCTTGGCAGGAACGGGAAAGCCTGATGGCTGTTTTTTCCCCATCTCCCTCCTCTTCGGGTCGTTCACATCCGGCTCCAGCGACCTCCGGAGAGGACGAACCGGAAGTAAGGATTGGAGAAGCACTAACCAAGACTCAGAGGCGAGAGGCCAGACGGTTGGTTCAGCAGAACCCCGATGTCTTCTCCGAGCTGCCCGGTAGGACCAGTCTGATACGACATGATATTGTCACCGAGCCCCACCTGAAGGTACGCCTGAAGTCATACCGGGTACCGGAGGCTCGACGACAAGCCATATCGGAGGAAGTAAAGACAATGTTACGCCTGGGGGTCATCGAAAAATCCCGGAGTGAATGGGCTAGTCCGATTGTCCTAATACCAAAACCCGATGGCTCCTTAAGGTTCTGCAATGACTTTAGGAGATTGAACGAAATATCCAAGTTCGATCTCTACCCCATGCCTCGGGTGGATGAGCTGATTGATAGGCTGGGACAGGCGCGATATTTTACCACGCTCGACCTGACCAAGGGGTACTGGCAGGTGCCACTGACGGAGTCCGCCAAGGAGAAAACCGCTTTTGTTACGCCAGAGGGTCTCTTCCACTATGTTGTCTTGCCTTTTGGGTTACATGGCGCTCCGGCCACGTTCCAGGGGTTGATGGACTTGGTGCTGGAACCCCACCAGGCGTATGCATCAGCGTACCTTGATGACATCATTATTTACAGCTCCGAGTGGCAGACCCACTTGGAACAGGTACAAGCGGTGGTGGACGCGCTTCGAACAGCCGGATTGACAGCCAATCCCAAGAAATGTGCGTTGGGACTCACGGAAGCCCGTTACTTGGGCTACGTGATAGGCCAAGGAGTGATTAAGCCCCAAGTTAACAAGGTTGAGGTGATCCAGAAGTGGCCTAGACCCCTGACCACGAAGCAGGTTAGGGCCTTCCTGGGTATCGTGGGATACTACAGGAGGTTTGTAAAGGATTTTGCGGGACTATCAGCCCCCTTGACGGACCTTCTCAAAGGCAAGAAGTCCGTCATGGTGCGCTGGACTCCGCAGGCCGAGGACTCCTTCCGGGCCCTGAAGGGGGTCCTGTGCGGACAGCCCGTTCTTGTACACCCTGATTTCCGGAAGGAGTTCATAGTGCAGACTGACGCCTCAGAGGTCGGCCTGGGGGCAGTGCTGTCTCAGGTGGTTCAGGGGGAGGAACACCCCGTCACCTTCTTAAGTAGGAAGCTCACCCCTCCCGAGCGGAATTATAGCGTAGTGGAGAAGGAGTGCCTGGCGATCAAGTGGGCCTTGGAGTCCCTACGCTATTACCTGCTGGGACGGCAGTTTCGCTTGGTGACGGATCACTCTCCACTGGTCTGGATGAGGTCCGCCAAGGAACGGAATGCCCGGGTTACCCGGTGGTTCCTTTCTCTGCAGAACTTCCGGTTTACGGTTGAACATAGGGCCGGTAGGTTGCAGGGCAACGCCGATGCCTTGTCCCGCGGCCCGTGTTTGATGGCGGGAGTTCAACCCCGCACGCTTGAACTGAGGGGGGGGGTATGTGAGACTGTGACCGGGGTTATCTATGACGGCCGGTATGTCTCGCCCCGGTTGTGCTCACTCCATGATAGAAAGTAAATCCACTCTAGGGTTAATGCTGTTTTCCTACAGGCTGAAGGAAGGGTTAAATGGAAACAGGAACAAGGGCAGGTGTGCCGGGTGGGAGGGAGTGAACAGAACTCCCTGAGCTCTCTGCTGGAGGCACATGTATATTGTTGTGGACTTTTGTTTGGACATTAAACCGTGTGCTGTGAACCTTAATGCCTGGATCCCGTGTCTTCTGCTGCGCAGCCGACCACGCTACCTCACAAGCTAAATACAGTGTGTCCACCCATATCCTGTCCACCGCCATTAACTTGTGAACGGCAGCAACTATAGGTATAGAAGTGGTGTCTAGGTATAGTAAAGTAGCCAAGCGCTACGCAATGAAACCACCTGGTGGAAAACAACGGAGTTAGCATTTTTATTTTGAAAACGAAACGAGATAGAGAAAAAAAGTGAATTACAAAGTTGTAGGGCACCATCAATTCAATATGAATCGACACCTTGCATACAGAAATGCTATGATTAGAATGTGTAAAACTCACAAGGCTGCGGACATGAAGTGATACCTCATGGACACCTTCCTACAAGTCATTGGGTATGGCGGCTGCGTGGAGTGGCCTCCACGCTCACCTGACCTGAACCCATTGGACTTCTTTCTGTGAGGTCAAATCAAACAGCAGGTGTATGCGACCCCTCCACCAACATTGCAGGACCTACGATGACGTATCACAGATGCTTGTGCAAACATGTCACCTACCAAATTGCACAACGTGCAGCAAGATACAGTATGCTGTCCAGAGTCCAGATGAGCATTGCAGCTGACGGTGGCCACTTTGAGCATCAAAGTTAAATGAGCGCCATATGCGTGACAAGAATTCAATAAGTTCTTTTTTTTGGGGGGGGGGGTCATGGGTTTCATATCATAGCATAGCATTTCTAAATGCAAGGTGTCGATTCGTATTGCCCCTGCTGGGACTTGCCGTTGCTGCTGCCCATTGCCGCTGCTCGATCTCTGCCTCAGCCGCTGCAAGTATTGCACCCCCTCTGATCTCTCCATCCATCCCCCCTTCCCCAGGGCTTTTCCTGCCCCCCTTCCCTCTTCTCCCCATGGCTTCTCCCATCACCTGTCCCCCCTCCCATCACCTGCCCCCCTTGGCTTTTCCTGTCCCCCTCCAACGTCCCCTTGCCTGCTGCCGCCGCTGTCCGGATCCTCCTGCTGGGTCGTCAGAGGTCTTCATCATACCCACGTGGTCAAAATTGTTAGTAACCCTTGTTTAATGAAAGAAAAGCCCACAATGGTAACAGAAATACCTTGAATCTGACAAAAGTAATAATAAATAAAAAAATCTATGAAAATGAACAAATGAAAGTCAGACATTTCTTTTCAACCATTCTTCCACAGAGTTTAAAAAAAAATAAAACTTATGAAACAGGCCTGGAAAGAAAAAAAAGGTACCCCTGAAAATAATGAAACAAAAGGGACATGTTAAATCAAGGTATGTCCACTAATTAGCATAAAAAAGAGTGAATCAGCTCACCACCATGTAGTCATTCCAGGAAGGAAAATCCAGATGGTGCTCGTGGGTCAAGAAGGCTGTAGTCAATCAAAGAAAGGCGGATCCCCAGCACAAAGAACGTCCAAAGAAACTTGAAATAAAGTTAAAATTTCATTTTATTCCAATAATGGTTAAAAAAAGGGGGAAATAGGAATAAAACATAACTCCTCCGATTGAACGTTCTTTGTGCTGGGGATCTGCCTTTTTTTATTCACTAATTAGC
This sequence comes from Anomaloglossus baeobatrachus, assembly GCF_048569485.1. Taxonomy (NCBI): domain Eukaryota; kingdom Metazoa; phylum Chordata; class Amphibia; order Anura; family Aromobatidae; genus Anomaloglossus; species Anomaloglossus baeobatrachus. The sequence continues at coordinate 502,260,834 of NC_134357.1, forward strand.
ATCACAGGTGTCTACAATCTTCTAATCAGTCAGTGGGCCTGTATATAGGGTTACACACACTCACTGTGCTGTTTGGTGACATGGTGTGTACCACACCACACTCAACATGGAGCAAAGGATGCAAAGGATAGAGTTGTCTAAGGAGATTAGAAAGAAAATTATAGACAAGAATGTTAAAAGGTAAAGGTTATAAGACCATCTGCAAGCAGCTTGATATTCATGTGACTATGGTTGCACATATTATTCTGAAATTTAAGATCCATGGGACTGTAGCTAACTTCTCTAGATGTGGCCACAGGAGAAAAATTTATGACAAATCAAATAGATGGATAATACAAATGGTAACAAAAGAGCCCAGAAAAACTTCTAAAGAGATTAAAGGTGAACTTCAAGCTCAAGGAACATCAGTGTCAGATCGCACCACCCGTCGTTGTTTGAGCCAAAGTGGACTTCATGGGAGACGACCAAGGAGGACACTATTGTTGAAAAAAAACCCATAAAAAAGCCAGACTGGATTTGACAAACTACATGTTGACAAGCCACAAATCTTCTGGGAGAATATCCTATGGACAGATGAGACAAAAATGGAACTTTTTGGCGAGACACATCAGCTCTAAGTTCACAGGTGGAAAAATAAAGCATATCAAGAATATGTTATGTTCTGGGGCTGCTTTGCTGCATCTGGCTTAGGGTGTCTTGAATCTTTGCAGGGTACAATGAAATCTCAAGACTATCAAGGGATTCTAGAGAGAAATATGCTGCCCAGTGTCAAAAAGCTTGGTGTCAGTCGCAGCTCATTGGTCTTGGAACAGGATAATGATCCAAAACCCCCAAAAATGGCTAAGAGGAAAACATTGGACTATTCTGAAGTGGCTTTCTATGAGCCCTGACCTAAATCCTATTGAGCATCTTTGCAAAGAGCTGAAACATGCCGTCTGGAAAAGGCAACTTTCAAACACGAGACAACTGGAGCAGTTTGCTCTTGAAGATTGCTTAAATCAGATAAGAGGCTAAAACATAATTTTGATTATCAAAGTTATTAAAAAACCTATAATAATAGGTCGAAGTAACCAAAAGCATCTCCAGCCTCTAACATAACATGTCAGGCATGGGTTTCAGACCACATATAGAGATGCCACTACTATAGCAAACAAAACAAAAAAAAAACAACAAAAAAATGTGTTTCCAAGTGCTAAAAAGACAGTGGTCCTATCTAGATACACAACAAAATAGAAAAACACAATATACATGAATCATACAGATTGTTCACAGCGCTCAACAGTTCAAATGCACCCAAGTATAGTACTAGTAGTACAATTGATATATCGGTATACAAAATGGAATAATCTCACCGAATGGGTGGTATGCAGGGTGAATCAGTCTTTCCCTCCTATAGGTCTTGACGTTGCCATGGCGTCGCTGACCCTATTTCTCACTGGGAGATCACCATATACTGTCACCCCAAACTTCCGCCCTAACAAGGGCAGACCACAGCTAGCTATTCTAGAACCCCAGTGCTCTCCCTCATAGCATCCCATTTGCACGCTGGGTAATAAGGGGTTAATGCCAGCTTTGTTTTATCAGCTAGTATTAAGCCCGAGATTCTTAATGTCAGGCCAAGTTTGACCTGGCCATTAAGAATCTCCAATAAAGGGTTAAAAAAAGACACCACAGAGAAAAAATACTTTATTAGAAATAAATTCACAGATATACTTAAGGACTCTATCTTTATTACTCCCTCTCATCCCTCCACGATCCTGGTCTTCTGTCTTATTCAACCGATCTAGTTCTGCTATATCAGACAGCACAGGATGGGAGGAGGAACGCTGCTGCTCCTGAGTGAGCAAAGACTGCAGGTTGGTAAGCGGTGACGTCACCGCTGCCACCATTGCCATAGTAACCTAATGAGCGGGTTTATTATAGCAACGTTGATCTCCGATCACCTGATTCCTGGCGCCGCTATTCACCGCCTGTGGCATTAATGTGTGGCAGCCAATCCCTGCATGTGGGCTGACTCTGTTAAGAGCGCCGACATGCAGGGACGGGGAATCGAGCATGTGCCCGAGCATCTCGCCGGTACACGGTGCTTGCCAAGTATACAGAGTATACGATGCACCAGCGAGCACCGAGACACTGACACTGCAGGACCTTGCAGACGTCATAGTCATGTGAGCAGTCTGTAGATAATGAGATAATATAACATTCACTCGTGACTGGTCACATGGCTATGACGTCACGGAAGGTCCTATCGTCAGCGGTGGTTACCAGGAGGGCAGTGGGCACAGCGATGATCAGAAGCAGAAGCGGAGGGAGACAGAGTCTGCAGGACATATCATGGGACCTGTAAGTATAATGACAATATTTATTATTAACTATATTCTTTATTTTACAGTCCCCCCCTGCCCCATCCCATAACTATAAAGTCCAAGTTCGGTGTTTCGGACACAAGTCCCAGATCCCAAACTAGAACTTTACAAAGCGTTCGGGCGAGGCTCCTGAACATCGGGGGGGTTTGTCCATCACTAGTCATGATCATGTATAACAGCATCTCCCCATTGTCGATGTTTCACTGAGCAGAAGATAGCAGCATCAGACAACTTGTTTATATACAGTAATATGAAAAAGTTTGGGCACCCCTATTAATGTTAACCTTTATTCTTTATTACAATTTGGGTTTTTGCAACAGCTATTTCAGTTTCATATATCTAATAACGGATGGACTGAGTAATATTTCTGGATTGAAATGAGGTTTATTGTACTAACAGAAAATGTGCAATCCGCATTTAACCAAAATTTGACCGATGCAAAAGTATGGGCACCCTTATCAATTTCTTGATTTGAACACTCCTAACTACTTTTTACTGACTTACTAAAGCACTAAATTGGTTTTGTAACCTTATTGAGCTTTGAACTTCATAGGCAGGTGTATCCAATCATGAGAAAAGGTATTTAAGGTGGCCACTTGCAAGTTGTTCTCCTATTTGAATCTCCTATGAAGAGTGGCATCATGGGCTCCTCAAAACAACTCTCAAATGATCTGAAAACAAAGATTATTCAACATAGTTGTTCAGGGGAAGGATACAAAAAGTTGTCTCAGAGATTTAAACTGTCAGTTTCCACTGTGAGGATCATAGTAAGGAAATTGAAAAACACAGGTACAGTTCTTGTTAAGCTCAGAAGTGTCAGGCCAAGAAAAATATCAGAAAGGCAGAGAAGAAGAATGGTGAGAACAGTCAAGGACAATCCACAGACCAGATGGTGTCAATGTGCGTCAGTCAACAATACAGCGCACGTTGCACAAGGAGAAGCTGTATGGGAGAGTGATGCGAAAGAAGCCATTTCTGCAAGCACGCCACAAACAGAATCGACTGAGGTATGCAAAAGCACATTTGGACAAGCCAGTTACATTTTGGAAGAAGGTCCTGTGGACTGATGAAACAAAGATTGAGTTGTTTGGTCATACAAAAAGGCGATATGCATGGAGGCAAAAAAACACGGCATACCAAGAAAAGCACTTGCTACCCACAGTAAAATTTGGTGGAGGTTCCATCATGCTTTGGGGCTGTGTAGCCAATGCCGGCACCGGGAATCTTGTTAAAGTTGAGGGTCGCATGTATTCAACTCAGTATCAGCAGATTCTTGACAATAATGTGCAAGAATCAGTGATGAAGTTGAAGTTACGCAGGGGATGGATATTTCAGCAAGACAATGATCCAAAATACCGCTCCAAATTTACTCAGGCATTCATGCAGAGGAACAATTACAAATTTCTGGAATGGCCATCCCAGTCCCCAGACCTGAATATCATTGAACATCTGTGGGATGATTTGAAGCGTTCTGTCCATGCTCGGCGACCATCAAACTTAACTGAACTGGAATTGTTTTGTAAACAGGAATGGTCAAATATACCTTCATCCAGGATCCAGGAACTCATTAAAAGCTACAGGAAGCGACTAGAGGCTGCTATTTTTTGCAAAAGGAGGATCTACAAAATATTAATGTCACTTTTATGTTGAGGTGCCCATACTTTTGCACCGGTCAAATTTTGTTTAAATGCGGATTGCACATTTTCTGTTAGTACAATAAACCTCATTTCAATCCAGAAACATTACTCAGTCCATCAGGTATTAGATATATGAAACTGAAATAGCTGTTGCAAAAACCCAAATTGTTATAAAGAAAAAAGGTTAACATTTATAGGGGTACCCAAACTTTTTCATATGACTGTAAATGTTATATATTTTACATGTATATGGTTCATACACAGCTGTATTATATGGATGCGAATTGCTTTTCAACAAAAAAAATCAATAGGAATTGTATACATTTTTTTAATAATCAAATGCTCCAAATTGTTTTCCTGTGTGTGTCCTTTGATGTCTAACAAGATTTCCTTTCAGATTAAAACATTTCCCACATTCTGAACATGAAAATGGTGCCTCCCCTGTGTGAATTTTCTGATGTCTAAGAAGATCTGATTTCTTTACAAAACGTTTACCACATTCTGAACATGAGAATGGCTTCTGCCCTGTGTGAATGTTTTGATGTCTAACAAGTTCTGATTTCCCGTTAAAGCATTTCCCACATTCTGAACATGAATATGGCTTCAGCCCTGTGTGAGTTCGCTGATGTACAACAAGATGTGATTTCTGATTAAAACAATTCCCACATTCTGAACATAAAAATGGCTTCTCACCAGTATGAATTCTTTGATGTATAACAAGTTTGTAGTTCTCCCTATAACGTTTCCCACATTCTGAACATGGAAATTCCTTCTCTCCCGTGTGAATTCTATGATGTATAACAAGATGTGATTTCTTTAGAAAACATTTCCCACATTCTGAACATGAAAATGGCTTCTCCCCTGTGTGAATTTTCTGATGTACCACAAGATCTGATTCCTTTACAAAACATTTCCCACATTCTAGACATGGAAATGGTTTCACCTCAGTGTGAATATTCTGATGTCTAACAAGTTCTGATTTCCCTTTAAAGCATTTCCCACATTCTGAACAAGAATATGGCTTCAACTCTGAGTGAGTTCGCTGATGTACAACAAGATGTTTTTTCTGTTTAAAACATTTCCCACATTCTGAACATGAAAATGGCCTCTCCCCTGTGTGAATTCTCTCATGTTTAACAAGATTTGATTTCTGATTAAAACATTTCCCACATTCTCTGCATGAAAATGGTTTCTCCTCTTTAAGAGCTATTTCATGTTCATAAGTTCTTTTGTTTTTAATATCAGTCATTGACGAAGCAGATGAAAAGACTTGTTCATGATTAGATGAAAGATTTTTTCTGAAAAGGGCTTGAAGTATGTCTGGGATATTGGCATGTTCTTCATATGTGTCTGGTGGCATATCATGATCATCTGTTACAAAATCTGAAAACATCAGATGTTCCTCTGAGCTCCCGGTGCAGTCATCTGTCAAGAATAAAAGTGTTTTTTTATTTTTCAATAAGACTGCATTGAAATTATACCAATATTATATATTTTGTACATATTCATACAAGTTGTAATGTAAATTAACTAAGAGAATATAGCCCAAAGCAGGAACTACCGATATTAGATTAAGATGTTAGGCCATCAGGTTGTTATGTTTCAATTTTTCATTTCTCTATTGGAGTCATCTTTTCCATAAGTTCATGTTTCATTTCGCCTGTCACCAATTCTTACCAGTTATTTAAGGGGTGAGGACCATTTTTTCTGCCAAGGGCCATTTGGATATTTATACCATCATTTGAGGGCCGCATAAAACTATCAACTTGAAATTTATCCTAGAAATGCACCATAATGTAAATAATATCCCATTACTATAGGGGGATATTCATATTAAATGCAAATAATGAACCTACAAAGATGAGTGAATAACCAAAGAAAGATAAATAAATCTATATTTTTATTAGTACAAATGCATTAAAAGATACATTAAAATAATAGGGAGCAATTAACAAAAGAAAGATCACAACAAATGTATCAGAAAAAGGGGATGCTATAAATAGTGGTGTTTTATTCTCTAAAATACAGTATGCGCTGGACTGTTTGTAAAAGATATAGCAAAACAATGTGCACTTAAAGTAAATTTAAAAATATTGAAATAAATAAATATAGCAAGAATATACTTTTATATATATATATATATATATATATATATATATATATATATATATATATATATATATATATATGTATACACCGTAAATAAAATCACTGCATATATCAATTAACACGTACCAAAGAGAGAAAGAGAACACTACAAGCGTAAAGATGCCAGGGCTCAGATGTATTTTTAGCTCAGTGAGATATTCAAATTGTTTCTTCAGGGAGGAAGGAAACAAACTCTAGTGCCACTTATTAGAGGTACCAATCCTAAAAGTCAATAGTGACCCTTTAATGATCCTTTTCATATGACTAAAGGGGACTTTACATGCAACGACATTGCTAACGAGATGTCATTGGGGTCACGGAATTAGTGACGCACATCTGGCCTAGTTAGCGACGTCGTTGAGTATGACACATCATGATCACAAGCTGACAGCGTACCCGCAGTGACTACTGACGGGGGAGTTCGGTCACCTGGTAGTGCCACCCGAAATCCACCCAGAGCTAGAGAGAGCAAAGGGGTGGCAGAGTAAGGGGACTGCCAGGGAGGTACCAGGCCCGCACGGGTAACAGGTCCCAGTGCAGAGATAGATTCACCTTTCTTCTGCTAAACCTGCCTGAGGGGGCACTTCAGACCCTCAAGACAACACCACAGAGTCCGCAGCCATGTAGCAAAGTGAGGACCCATAGTTCACAGGAGGCAAGCAGCCGGAGTGACCTGGTCCAGGCTACAAGCAAACGGGCTAAACAAAGAAGGGGAGAAAGGCACCAGCTACTTCCCTGGGCGACCCCAGCAGGGCTTCAAGCAGGGGTTACCCCAAAACACAGAAGGGCTAAGGAAGGCGAGTTGGTAGTCACCCTCACAAGTCAGCCTGAAGGACGCCTGGTTCATCCCAGCTACGCCCGGGTTACTCACCCTGCCACCATCAGTGAGTAAAATCCCTGAAAGACTGTTTGGACTGTGCCTGAGTCATTCTGCACCTTGTGGTTCCACACACCTACACGGGGTCCTGGGGCTTGCCTCACTCTCGGGAGGCCACTACAACTGACTGCACCCACCATCAGCTCCAAGCACCCCTTAATCTGCAGTGGCGGTCACCCTGACCGCAATACCGAGAGTGGCGTCACGACAATCCTAGAAGAAGGTTCCCTACCTGTGACCAGACCGTCCCGCCACGTGGAGTCCCTGAAGGTAATGCACCGACACAACACCTGTGGGGCTTCACATCTGGCGTCACGAACAGGATAAGGACTAGACCTGTTAAGACAGGTGACCATGTGCCTGGACGTTCCGCTTAAAAAGTTTGAAGCGCCACCATATTGCCACCATAAAAAGCGCGCTGAAAAACAACAGAAGCCTGCGCTAGAAGAAGTTACCGCCCACGAAGAGGTGTGGCTACCCAGAGATCCCCTGCAGAGTCCTGACCTCGCAAGTGATGAGAGCGGAGGTGTGCAGAGACGGCGGGAAGGAAAGGAAGCCACAAGCCTGCTGCTGGGAGAAGAGTTACAGGAAGTGACAAGCCTGCTGCTGAGAGAAGATCTGGAGAGCAGCGACGACGCAGAGAAAATGGCGTTCACACACAGCAAAACAGAGATGGGCTCCGCTGCCTGGTGGAACTGGGAGCTGGACCAGTGGTGTGAAAGGCTGGAGGCGAAGGTGATGCAGCAGATCCGGGAAGCAGGCGCAGAGCTCAGCGAGATAGCTGGAGTCGCCTGGGCCAATGAGAAGTGGACGGCGAGGCAAGCGACGCGCGGAGCAGCGACCGCCCAGACACCGGAGATGCTGCGGAGGGGTGAGTCATCTGATGCCCCTGCCGGCGCGAGTGCCCCGAACCCCGCTGCCATGCCCGTGGTCCCTGGAGAGATGCCCGGCGACGCCGAACCAGGACGCCGCCACGCCAGGCCTGGCCCGCCAAGATCCCGCCGCAGCCGCGACGCCTATCCACACCGCAAAAGCGACGCTGAACCAGGCCGCCGCCACGCCAGGCCCGGCCCGCCAAGATCGCGCCGCAGCAGCGATGCCCATCCACACCGCAGCAGCGATGCCCAGCCCGACCCGTCCAGCTCAGGCCGTCGCAGCGATGCCCTGCTCGGCCAGACAAGATCCCGCCGCAGCAGCAACGCTAATCTACGCTGCAGGAGTGACGCTGACCCAGGCCGCCGCCATGCTAGGCCCGGCCCGCCAAGAACCGGTTGCAGCAGTGACTCCAATCCAGGCCGCAGCCACGTCAGGCTAGGCCCGCCAAGACAAGACCGTACAATTATCTACCCCGGCCTGCAAAGCCAGAGCAGACACCACTCCCTAGCCCAAGGAAGTGGACCCCTCGTCCCTACTGGGAGAGGACCCCGAATACTGGAGGCTGAAGGCTGATCTGGAGGCTCATTTCCCAAAGGAGATGGTGGACCGGTATCTGCTCCCTCCGCATTCCCACAAAAAGACTCCAGTAACATCCACGATAAAGAGTCCACCGTCCTGGCCTGCTGATGAGGACCCATCCCCAGCGCTACAACGGGAGGAGTGCTCAAGAGCACTAATGGGGAGGAAAGGCCCAGATCCAGAGATGCTGCCGTACTCCCGCTGGGATGAAGAGAGCCCAACACCCTCTACTGAAGAAGAGCTGACTGTCTTCATGACCAGTAAAGTACATCACCTGGGAGCCTGCAAGCAGTGAGGTGGCAGCCCAGCAGAATCCAACCTGCAAGACACGGCGCCGCAGCAGAACGAAGTTTTCCCCGGCACAGCAGTCTCCAGATAGGAAGGACGAAGTAACAGCCAGAGACTTGGAGGAGAAGCAGTCTTTAAGGAGAGCTAAATCTCAAGTCAGAGGCCCCCTTTGTCGTGGAGTTGTGGAAGATTTCAATTTGAAAAGTGGATACGGCTTCATTGTTGCACCAGGCCTGAAAGAAGGCATCTTTGTAAGCAGGAAAGACATTAGAGCACACTTGCCTAGAGGACATCAAGGAAGAAACCTGTACATGGGAGACCTGGTAGAATTCACCAAACACCAAGGAGAACGCGGATGGTACGCACTAGATGTTACACCATGCCCCAGAAATCCCTACTGTAACCCTGCTGTCTCAACACTACAAGATAAAGAAAGAGTAAAAGAAACAGAAACAGAAGATGAAGATAGAGAAAATAAAGACAAAGAACCCATTGATTTTTTTTTTTTTTAATCCAATCAATTTTTATTGTAGGAAGTTACATTACAAAAAGGAGAAAATCAGGTATCATTGGCAATAATACACAAAGAGGACAACGCTGTAACACGTGGTAGTATCACCTTTGATTATGATTCACATTTCCTGTCACACCACCACCAATCATGTCTGATGCAAGTTGCAACTTTTTTTAGGTTAATCAATACCCAATACGTATAGAGTCAACCTACCAATTTACTCTTTAATCCTCAAAACGAGGGATCCAAACAACCAGAACCAGAGAGTAAGAAAGGAAGATAAGAAAAGGGAGGGGAGAGAGAGGTGGGGGAGAGGGGGAGAACCATGGATGGTTGCAAGGAAGCAACCAGGGAGGGGGAGGGGGGAGGGTGGGAATTGGATGGCGTTTCGGGGTAGCCCGAGCAGTAACAACAACAGAGATTTAAACACCTTGAATATTGACATGTGGTATGGGTGAACTCCCTGCGTAACACTCTCTTTGACCCTATTTGACCCATTTTTAATTATCAACAGTTTGCCCTGGAGACCGATGCCTGACAGGGGATGCATATACAGAGTTTAGCCACGTGTCCCAAATCTGAAGTATTTTGTTTTTGGCGCGGATGGAGTGAGCCAGACAGAACTCGTATTGGCATTGGAGATTAATTTGGTTATATAGTTCAACTAATGTAGGCGTCTTTGGGGATTTCCAGTGCAAACTTATGCAATATCTGGCAGCTACTAGAATGTGAACTAATAAACCCCTGGATTCCCAAGAGAACTCCTCTATACCCACGTTTAGCACTGCCAGACCTGGATTCGGATTAATAGGATTGCCTGTCAGCTCACCCATCAGGCCAAACACCTCCAACCAGAACGAGAAAACCTTGGGACAAGCCCACCAGCAGTGACCAAGAGTACCCCTTTGGAGGCAGCCCTTCCAACAATGTGGCGAATAATTTGGGAGGAACTGTGCTAAGCTGGCTGGGGACCGATACCATCGCAGGTGTACTTTTTTCAGTTGCTCCAGATGATTTATACACTTGGAATATTTTTGGATATTTGCTGAGTGCCAGTTTGAAGGAGAGGTAGAGACACTCAACTCCACGTCCCATTTATTCATATAAAGGAGATTTTTGCTCTTCGGGGGGGTTATTGAGACATTTGTATGTCGAGGAGATACCTTTGGATTTAATTATCTTTTTAAATACCAAAGCCTTTGTTGTAGGTGACTGAGGATTCGACTTTGGAGGAAATTTAGAGGCCAGAAAATGACTAATTTGGATGTGTTGATAGAAACAGCCCTTTAAAGAGGGGTGTTCCCGTACTATTTTATTAAAGGGGTTAACACCCAAATCAGAGTATAGATCCGCCAGCACTGTAATGCCCGATCCCTCCCACCTGGCCAGATTCAAAAAGGGGATTTGAGATTCCAACGACTTGAGGGAAATCTCTGAAAGAGGAATCTGAATCTTATGAATCAAGTCATTTCGCCAGACCTCCAGGGAGGCTGACATGGTGGGAACACACGGGGAGAACCGTGAACGGCTCAAATATTCTGCTTCCATCATTCTTCTGACCGAGCCCTGGTGGGACAGGAAATTTTCAATCTGAGCCCATCTATGTGAATTACCTGGACGCCACCATTCCTTTAGTGATTCAATTAGTAAGGCTTTATAATATGCCGATATGTTTGGGGTGCCCAATCCCGCTAAGTCATATGGGGGGTATAACACTTTACCTGCGACCCTAGCCCTTTTATTACCCCAGACAAATTTGTTAGTCAACGATTGAAGTTTCATCAGGGTTTTGTGAGAAATTTTGATGGGAAGGCATCTGAGCACATACAATATTTTGGGTAAGAAAACCATTTTAAAAGGACTGTATCCTGGCCATCCAGGACAATGATATTTTTTCATACCTTCCCAATTCCTTTTCTAAATTTTGGATCAGAGGTTCCAAATTTTCTTTAATTAACATCTGCGATGGTGTCAGCTTAATACCCAAATAAGGTATCCCCCTGTCGCACCATTTGAATTGAAAGGCCCCCTCCAGCGCACTCCTGGCCTCCACCGGTACATTAAACGGCAGTATCAAAGACTTTGCCGCATTAAGCTTATAATACGACACTTTAGAAAAGTTTGATAATGTGTTCACCACTGCTGGAATCGACACTGCAAGGTTAGAACAGGAAATTATCACATCGTCTGCGTATAAACACAGTTTATGTTCAAATTCCCCAACTCTTATACCAGAAATGGCTATGTTTTTTCGTATAGCTTCCGCCAGAGGTTCTACCACTAAAGCAAAAATAGCGGGAAACAATGGACACTCCTGGCGGGTGCCATTAATTATTTGAAATTTAGATGACAGAAACCCCGATGCCAACACTGACGCATTTGGGTAAGAGTAGAGGGCTAGAATGGATGACTTGATTTTCCCCAAGAACCCGAATTTTGTTAGAACTCTCTCCAGGTATCCCCAGTGCACCCTGTCAAAGGCTTTTTCAGCATCAAGAGACAGGAATGCACTGGGTTCACCCGATATCTCCACCAGTCCAATCAAGTCAAGCATCCGTCTGGTGCCATCCTTAGATTGCCTCCCTGTCACAAACCCAACTTGGTCTGGAGCCACTAAGGTCGGGATCACTTTATGAAGTCTATCTGCCAATAGTTTGGCATAAATTTTAACATCACAATTTAGGAGTGAAATGGGCCTAAAATTACCCGGGGTGTCTGCAGGTTTCCCTGGCTTGGGTAGCGTGATAATAATCGCTTCTAAGTTGTCTGGGGAAATTGACCCTTTCTTTTGCCAAAAACTGAAGGTTTTTGACATAAAGGGGGACAGAGTGGATGTAAATTGTTTGTAATATTCGTATGGCAGCCCATCGGGGCCCGGGGCAGAGTTAGACTTAGTCATTTTGATGGCACCTAGGATTTCATGTGTAGTAAAGGGAAGATTAAGTTCCTCTAATTGCTCATCTGAGACCCGGGGAAGATCCAGGGTGTCTAGGAAACCCTGTATATCCACTTGAGTCGGCTGTGACGTATTGGAATCATATTTTAGATTATACAGGGCCTCATAGTATTTCGCAAATGCGTCTGCTATTTCAATGGGATGTCTAGTGATTGTTACGTTTGGGTCCCTCAGGAATTCTATTTTAGATTGGATCTCACGTTTTTTCGTCCTTCTTGCCAATAAGGACCCCGCTCTATCCCCCATAGCATAAAATGTCGATCTATTTTTTTTAAGATTATGTTCGTATTTTTGCAGGAGTAGGGATCTTAGTTGGAATCTATGGGTTACAATTTCTTTAGTCAAGTTAGGGGATGCTTTTGCTTTATTCAGGGATTCAAGGTGATGAATACGGGTTAATATATATTTAATATCTGCGTCTTTTTTCCTTTTTTGGATGGAGGCTATTTTTATGAGCTGCCCTCTGACTACTGCTTTATGAGCAGCCCACAGGGTCTCGTCAGAAATTTCCCCATTATTATTAAGTTTAAAATATTCTGTTAACACTGACTCTACTTCATCATGTACCTTCTGCCTACCAAGCAAGCTGGTATTCAGTCTCCACCTAGGGGAATTTTGAACATTAAAGCTACCCTGAACAGACAAAGAGATCGGCGCGTGATCTGTCCAAGTAATTAAACCAATATCAGCTGCCACACAATTACTTATAGATTTGCTGTCGACCAAAAAAAAATCAATTCTACTGTATGAGCGATGCCTGGAAGAGAAGAATGTATAGTCTCTTTCTGATGCGTGCAAATATCTCCAGATGTCATGAAAATGGAATTCATTGATGAGATGCTTAAGTACCTTAGCATGTGGGATGCTGGTGTTGGAGCAATCCATGGAGCGTATTACAGGTATATTAAAGTCTCCACAGATGATTTCCGCCCCTGTGGCAGTATCTTTGAATGCTTGGAAAAATTTCCTAGCAAAGGTCAATTGTGATGAATTTGGGGAGTAGACCGTTGCCAAGGTATAAGGGACGCTGTTGATATAACAAGACAAAATAATATATCTTCCATCCGCTCCATAACTGACATTTATCAATTTAAAGGCCACTGAGTTCTTTATTAAAATGGCCACTCCTCCTCTTTTTTTTGAGTCATTAGCAAAAAAGGTGTGTTGGAACCTTGGATGAAGTAGCCGTTTATTATCTGTGGAAAGAAGGTGGGTCTCCTGAATGCACGCTATATCACAGTTAGATGCCTTCACCTCTCTCCACATCATTGACCTTTTTGCTGGGGAGTTGAGTCCGTTCACATTAATAGACAATATCTTAATTCTCATATTGGAGCCGCAGGGGGGTTTGAATTCCTAGGAACGCCATCAGGGTTGAGAGGGGCTAGACCAGCAAGGAATTGAGAGAAATTTCCAGAAAAAATTAAGGAACATTTGTGAGAAGAGGAACAAAAACAAAAAAATTCCAACAACACCGGTTTGCCCCGAGTAGGGTGCCCGGTGTATAACCGCTCGCCATAGGCGAGAACATCAGGGGGGCTACGTGACATCCCGTGTCACAGAAGCAGGGACAGCAGGTGCCATAAGCAGGAAGGAGTCCTAGCTAAGCTACTGACCATTCAGGGTTAATCCTGTCTGGAGGGCCTCTATGATTCTCCTGCCCACCAGGGTTTGGTGGGTGGGTTATTCCCCAGTCATCCAGCAATTTGCCCAGCTGAGAAGGAGTATGACATATGTGAGTGCCTCCATCTTTGAAAATTATCATCTTCACCGGAAAACTCCACTTGTACTTGATGTCTTGATCTCTAAGGAGTTTAGAAAGGTGGGCAAATTCTCTTCTTTTATTAAGAGTTGCAGCAGAAAGATCTGGGAAGATTTTTAGTCCCATGAAAGTGTCTGGCAGGGCTGGATTTCCCCTCAGTTTGTGCAGCACAGCTTCTTTTGTTTTATAGAAATGAAGTCTAGCCAGGACATCTTTAGGCAGAGCTGGATCTATGCCTTTGGATTTAGGGACTCTATGAATCCTGTCCACTATCAGGTCTCTGGTGTCCCATCCAGGGAGTATAAGCTGCAGAAACTTGTGGAAGTATTCCTGGAGGTCTTTATCTGCTACTGATGAGGGAATCCCTCTGATTTTTAGGTTATTTCTTCGGGATCTGTCCTCTATATCACTGATTTTAAGTTTTAGTGCCTCCACCTCCTTTTCCAAAGCTGTGTTAGCATCTATCAGATTGTTATGTGATGTTGCAAGTTCAGCCATTTTAGTTTCTACATGCTCTGTGCGATCACCCAGAGACCTAATCTCTTCCTTCAGCTCTCTTACTATTTCTCTGAGATCAGCCTGCAGGGAAGCCCTCAGCGTTTTCAGCAGAGATTGCATTGTTTCCTCTGTCAGAGGAATGCCTGTGCAGCCTCTCAAGCAGCCTGTATCTCCTTGTGAGGAGTGGGAAGAAGCTGAGTGGGAAGCCAGTGCCATCTTGCTTGGTGAGGAGAGATCCCTATCCCGGGGGTAGAAGTCTGTCAGTTTGGCTGGAGTGCCAGTTTTTTTAGGTCTCCCCTTAGGTATAGCTGGGGGCTGGGGTTACTCACACCTCCTGTAGCTGGTAATCCTGTTATCTGTGAGCTGATAAGAGCCGGTTTATCCTGCTGTCAGCACAGAGCTCTCCTTCAAGCAGCTGTCCCCATCAGCGTGCAGGCCACGCCCCCCAAAGAACCCATTGATGAGACCACTGTTCTGTTGTTGTGTCTCTCAGTAATCACACTCAGTGGAGATCTTCAGGCTATTTATTAGGTGGTATTGTCAGCCATAACATCTCTCTCTGCTGCCTGCACTCTGTCTGCAGTACCAGCGAGTTCCCACTTGCTTGTGAACACATACAAGAAGAGAGACCCCTAGGGGACATACAGCATATACATATTGCTACATCCTTTCTCTTTAAACAAGAATAACAATCAAACTTAATAAACACAAGTTAATCTGACCAAGTAAAAGAGAATTACAATATATACAGTTAGATATAATCCTTGAGGTGCGCAGGCTTTCTGATCATTCTGCCGGCCCTAGTAACATAAGAAGAGTCAATGTCCACCTCTGGTAGTTGTTCTGATTCTGGTAATGTGCCTTCTGATATTGCCTGTCTCTGGTTAACAGTCTCACCCTGATGGTCAGCAGTCACTGTTGGTACTTGGCTTGGACTTGCTGCCTCGTTATCTTGGGTATCAGGATATTGTTCAAAAGGCCATGAATCATCTTATCTTGTGTTTTCCTCAAATATCTCCTATTTCTCCTTAGGCTTCTTCCGTCTTCTGTTACAATTTCGTAGGACCGAGGTCCTAGTTTCTGGACAACCTTTGCCAGTGTTTGTCGTATTTGCTGCTTGGCTGCAGCCGTATGTTGTCATTCCTCTGGAGATCTGGCAGATCCTTTGCAGATTTATTGTAATAGAAAGCTTGCCTATCTTGATTTTTCTTTAGTTGAGCTTTGATGTTTCCCACCAACTTTGGCTTTAACAGATGACTAGCGGTTGGTATGAGTGTCTTTGTACGTCTACTCATGAACCTCTGTGCCGGACTGCTGTCTATGCCTTGGGTGGGTGTGTTTCTATGATCCAGTATAGACAGATATACATCAGTACCTGCCTGTTTTGCTTTTTTAAGGAGTCTTTTGGCCGTTTTTACTGCGGACTCTGCTTTGCCATTACTCTGTGGATATCTTGGAAAAGACGTCTGGTGTTCAAATTCCCATCTCTTGCTGAAAGTTTTAAACTCTTCTGAAGTAAACTGAGCAGCATTGTCAGAGAACACGATATCTGGAATGCCATACCTGGCAAAATGGGCCTTGCATTTTTTAATCACTGTTCTCGCCATTGTGTCCTGTAACAAATCAATCTCCCAAAAGTTAGATAAATAGTCCACTGTAATCAGGTATTCTTTGTCATTCCATGTGAACACATCTGTTCCAACCTTTGACCAAGGCCTCTGTGGAATTTCATGAGGTTGCAATGTCTCCTTTTGTTGCTTATCACTGCAGGATGCACATATTTCACATTGTGCTATATAGTTTTTAATGTGGTCATTCATTCCTGGCCAATAAATAGATTCTCTTGCTCGCCGTAGACATCCTTCCCTGCCTAAGTGCAAAGAGTGCAGTGTTTCCAGTATGTCTCTCCTGAGTGCTTCTGGTATAACAGCTCTGCCTCCTTTAAAGATGATTCCTTGCTGCACTGACAGTTCATCTCTTATGTGGAAGAATGGAGAAACTTCCCTAGGTGCATGCTGCTTGTATTTTGGCCAGCCCTGCAAGATGACAGTCTTTAAGATCTGGAGTATTTTATCCTTCTCTGTACAAGTCTGTATTTGCTTAAACTTGTCTTTTGACACCGCCAGATAGTCACACATATTGATGGTTTCCATTTCATTCTCCTCATCATTTGTGACAGGTAGGTATGCTCTGCTTAGAGTATCTGAAATCAGTAAGGCTCTTCTAGGACAGTAACAGATGTCAAAATCGTATTTCTGAAGTCGCAACAGCATGCGCTGTAGTCTCTTTGGGGCATTTAGTAGTGGTTTCTTTGTAATGTTCTCCAATGGCTTGTGATCAGATTGCACTGTTACTCGTCGACCACTGGTGAAACTTCTCCATCCCAAATACCACAGCCAGTAACTCCTTCTCAATCTGAGCATATCCCTGCTCTGTTGTTGTTAGGGCTCTGCTTGCAAACGTGATTGGCTGTTTGTTCTGCATTAGTGTAGCTCCAAGGCCTTTTTCTGAAGCATCACATTCTACCACCACTTCTCGATCTGGGTCGAAATACTTCAGGGTTGCTGCATCTGCAATAGCCTTCTTTACTGACCGGAAAGCAGTTTCCTGGTTTTCGGTCCATTCCCAGAGCACATCTTTGTGGGTTAGCTGTCTCAGTGGCACACACATATCTGACAGATGCTTGCAAAACTTGGAGAGATAATTTACCATGCCCAGAAATCGTTGTACTCCACACACATCAGTTGGGGTTGGCAAATCTTGAATTGCTCTCACCTTTTCTGGATCCACTTTTACACCATTTGAGGTCAGAAGATGTCCAATATATGCAACTTCTGTCATTTTCAGTTTGAATTTGTCCACGTTCAGCTTTATTTGTTTTGCTCTACATCGGTCCAAAAATTGTATCATCTTCTGATCATGATCCTTGATTGCAGATTCCATATCTTCGCCTTCTCCCACTATAAGGATATCATCTGCTATTGTTTTTACTCCAGGAAGTCCTTCCAAAGCCTGCATCAATTTCTGCTGGAACATCTCCGGGGCAGGTTTTAGTCCCATGGGCAGTCTCAGCCATTTATAGCGTCCAAATGGTGAAGAAAATGTTGTCAATAAACTTGATTCTTCAGTCAGTTCCACATGCCAGAATCCATATTTGACGTCACATACAGAAAATATTTTAGCCTTTGATAGATCTGGGAGAACATCCTCCAATGTTGGCATCGGGTAATGATTTCTTTTCAGCGCCTTGTTGAGTGGCTTCGGATCAATGCATATTCTTAACTTGCCTGATGGTTTCTGCACTATGACCAAACTGCTGATCCAATCTGTACTCTTCTGGACTGGTTCTATCATGCCTCTTTTCTGTAAATCTTGTAGCTCTACTTTCAGTGGTTGCATTAAAGCTACAGGCACCCTTCTTGTAGGTAATCTGGTAGGCTGCACGGTTTTATCAATTTCTAGCCTGTATTTACCTTCAAAACATCCATCACCTTCAAATAAATCAGCATACTCCATTTTTATTTTTTAAAAGTCCAAATTGCGCTCTGCATTTAGTTTGGGATTTGGTATATCCTGGGAAACCTCAACAGACTTAATGTTCTGCGACTGTACTTTTATTAAGTCCATTGCCTGCACTGCTTTTACTCCCAGTATTGGTACATGGTTCCCAACATGCAGCACGGTAAATTCAGCTCTGTAACTTTTCCTGTTACATGGGTTCCGTATTTTGAGCTTACATGTCCCCATAGGTTTCAGAACACTTTTGTTGTACATCACCAGTACCTTGTCCGTTGGCTCAATGGAAACCTGTTTGTCAGCAGAGCACTTGGAATTACATTGCAGCTTGCTCCACAATCCAGCTGAAATCTAATGGGCTTCTCATCCAACAGGAAGGTTGCATAGAGCTGCTTGGCATCCTTGACTACTGGCTGCCTGATTACATTGACATTCTCTGTTGCAGGTTGCAGCTGTAGCCATGTAATGTCCTCTGCACTGTCAGTGTCTGGTGTCACAGTGTGGAACTGTCCATGCTGTTTGCCTGTTCCCAGCCTGCAGACAGCTGAGAAATGATTCTTCTTGCCACATAACCTGCAGGTTTTGCCATATGCTGCACACTTGGTCTTGTTTCTCTCATGTCTTTTACCACAATATTTGCAGTGGATCGTGCTTATAGGGGAGCTTGGTCTTGTCTTTCCTCTCATAGATACTGCATGTACCTCATCATCATTATTATCACTGGTGCCTGCCATCATCTTCAGGCTGCGCTTTGTCAGCTCTGCAGCCCTGCAGGCTAGTTCTCTGCCTTTTTCCCCAATTAAGTAATAAAACAGCTTTACTTTACGTTTGTCATCACTGGGGGCCACTGTCAGATCCACATACAGAGTAAACTCCTCTTTCCAGTGTCCCCATGTCTGGGATAGATTACATAATGAGATATCCAGTTTCTGAGGGGGCTTCAGACCAGTCTCCATCTTGTATAATGACAGGAAATCTGTACTCACAGTTGCAATGATGTTCTGTACAGTCCTCGTCACACACAAGCTCTGAGGATTTGCAGGTGTGTTACATGAAGGTTCTGTGCCCAGCTGCCACCATGTTCTGTTTGCTGTGTCTCTCAGTAATCACACTCAGTGGAGATCTTCAGGCTATTTATTAGGTGGTATTGTCAGCCATAACATCTCTCTCTGCTGCCTGCACTCTGCAGTACCAGCGAGTTCCCACTTGTTTGTGAACACATACAAGAAGAGAGACCCCTATAGGCCCCTAGGGGACATACAGCATATACATATTGCTACAACCACTACAGATGATGACAGAGATGGAGAAAGTAACAAATGCCGCAGCCCTACAGGCCCAAGCCCTGGTGAAACAGAGGAGTAGAGAAAAGTAAAGAAAGTACAGCAAGTTACTGTTTTTGACAAGTTTTGCAATGTTTACATGTTCAAGAATGTGCCCACATGAACTAATGTAAGAAACCCTTTTGCACTTTAACCTATGAACCTTAAGGCTATGAACTGGCTATAGCCACAAACTCTCGCAGTGTAAATAGTTACCCCAGAGGTACAACCACTACCAGAGCAAGCCTGTTTAGGGGCCTGGCTCGCCTGCGACAAGGGAGCACCCCTGTTTATGGGGCCTGGCTCTCCACCACAAAGAGGGTACCTGGTCAGCACCAACTGTGGAGGCCGCCTCTACATCCTGCCAGAAGAGGCTGAAGGCGCGGCTCCACCAGGCCAGGTATACCCTTAAACCACCAGACCAGGAAAGCCGCCTCTACATCCTGCCAGAGGTGGCTGAAGGCGCGGCCAACGGGAGAGGAAGATTGGAGGAAAGGTCTGGGGAAGCGGATGGCCCAGACCTGGTTGCCAAAAGGACCGGTGACCTAGCCCCTGAGAGGGTTTTGGGTGGGTTAACGGACTTGTGGGTGGAGGGTAGTGATGTATGGTACCTGGTGGTTTTATAATGTTTTTACAAGGTTTTACTGTTTTATGCATTTTAAAATGTTGTCTTGCAGCCCGAGGACGTGCTGGTGATAACTAAGGGGGAATGTGGCGCCCCTGACCTGGTCAGGCACCACTGAGTACTGCACCCATGCTGGGGGCAGTACAATACAGGTAATCCAGAAGGCTAACCGAGGTGTGACTACACAGGCGCATAGTAATCAGGTCTCACACATGTACCTTTGGGAGGAATCCTGAGAGCTTCCAGGAGGGGGCGTGGCCTCTATGTCCACTCAAGGGGTGTGGTAGACAGCCTGGTTGCTAGGTTGCATAGGCAAGAACAGGAGAGGAGGAGCAGTGAGCCAGTTTAGTAAGTGCAGCTCAGGGAGAGCAGATGTGAGGAGCAGACCCTGGAGTCTGTCACAAGCTGACAGTGTACGCGCAGTGACTACTGACGGAGGAGTTCGGTCACCTGGTAGTGCCACCCGAAATCCACCCAGAGCTAGAGAGAGCAAAGGGGTGGCAGAGTAAGGGGACTGCCAGGGAGGTACCAGGCCCGCACGGGTAACAGGTCCCAGTGCGGAGATAGATTCACCTTTCTTCTGCCAAACCTGCCTGAGGGGGCACTTCAGACCCTCAAGACAACACCACAGAGTCCGCAGCCACGTAGCAAAGTGAGGGCCCATAGTTCACAGGAGGCAAGCAGCCGGAGTGACCTGGTCCAGGCTACAAGCAAACGGGCTAAACAAAGAAGGGGAGAAAGGCACCAGCTACTTCCCTGGGTGACCCCAGCAGGGCTTCAAGCAGGGCTTACCCCAAAACACAGAAGGGCTAAGGAAGGCGAGTTGGTAATCACCCTCACAAGTCAGCCTGAAGGACGCCTGGTTCATCCCAGCTACGCCCGGGTTACTCACCCTGCCACCATCAGTGAGTAAAATCCCTGAAAGACTGTTTAGACTGTGCCTGAGTCATTCTGCGCCTTGTGGTTCCACACACCTACACGGGGTCCTGGGGCTTGCCTCACTCTCGGGAGGCCACTATGACTTACTGCACCCACCATCAGCTCCAGTCACCCCTTAATCTGCAGTGGTGGTCACCCTGACCGCAATACCGAGAGTGGCGTCACGACAATCCTAGAAGAAGGTTCCCTACCTGTGACCAGACCGTCCCGCCACGTGGAGTCCCTGAAGGTAATGCACCGACACACCTGTGGGGCTTCACACTAGGTCATATGAAAAGGCTCGTTAAAGGGTCACTATTGACTTTTAGGATTGCTACTTCCAATAGGTGGTGCTAGAGTTCGACTCCTTCCTCTCTGAAGAGACAATTTGAATATTTCCCAGAGAAGCATTACGGCTATAAGACTCCTCACTGGCAGCCAGATTGGTTTGTCAGTCTCCGCAAAGAGAAAAGTTTTCCCCTTAGATAAGTAAGAGCACAGGCTCCCTAATTTTTACCCCTTTTAACTATTTAAACCAGCCAAAAGTGAATATAAACTCACTTCCAGGACTCCTGTTGTCTGTCCCACCATGCCAACACCCTGAGACAATGGAAGGCTGCTTCTTGGAAGACCGTTGATTGAGCCCCTGAATCAGGACCCTGTATGTGGCCTGATTCCTGTTGGTGCTTCCCCTGCTGAATTTGAGTCAGAAGGACTCGGAAGCTACACCCAAATCAGACCTTTGAAGTGTGCTGTGTCACAACCTGAATTGTCACAACCTGAAATAATAGGGAATGTTGCCCCGCCACATCTCAGGAGAACCAGGCTAGACACGCACAGAGGACAGAGGATGGCCAATGGTGATGGTTTCCTGAGCACAGGGTCCATTGTGCTTAGTGATAGACAGCTAACCTGGGTGATCGGAGCTCAGTGACAGGTGCGTGCTAGCCTGTAGCGGATGAAGGGATCTCCTCCTTCCTCTCCCTGGTATTCTTCCCCAGAGACGCCATTGTAGCTATTTTTGTCACCGAATTCGCCATCTTGGAAATTCGTGGACAGGATGGTAGCAGTTTCCGCCTGTCTCTCCCTCCTGCTTCCTCTCATAAAAGTGTTTGCTTTAGGATCCCTGCATATGTGCCTAGAAATTGCCACCCTTGCCAGAACATAAGTGGCATCCAGCAGCAGGCAACTATTCCAGTCTTTTCTCTGCTTAAATATATAAGCTATTATAGAGCACAGAATTGTCAAGTACACTACTGCCACCTAGTGGCGCTGTCTGTAACTATGCTGGTAACTTCTAACTGTGGAACTGAACTATCCACCTACTGTATCTGTAAACATGAGAACTCAGACTACTGGACAGTCTCTCCTATTCCAATGTCAATTTGCATTGACTAAAGGCCCTGTCACACACAGAGATAAATCTGCGGCAGATCTGTGGTTGCAGTGAAATTGTGGATAATCAGTGCTAGGTTTATGGCTGTGTACAAATGGAACAATATGTCCATGATTTCACTGCAACCACAGATCTGCCAAAAATGTATCTCTGTGTGTGACGGGGCCTTAAGTCGTTATGGTTGAAAGCCGTGTCTAATGACATCATAGAAATGCTGCCTCCGACCTCACAAAGAAGAAATTCCACAAACATATAGCACCCACTGGCCAAGACAAAAGGGAGAAGTGCCAAACAAATGCACCCAACACCCTTAGGGGTACTTTACACGTTGCGACATCGCTAGCATCGGCTAGCGATGTCCAGCGCAATAGTACCCGTCCCCATTGCACATGCGATATCTGGTGATCGCTGCCGTAGCGAACATTATCGCTACGGCAGCGTCACACGCATATACCTGTTCAGCGACATCGCTGTGACTGCCGAACAATCCCTCCTTCAAGGGGGAGGTGCGTTCGGCGTCACCGCAACGTCACTAAGCGGCCGGCCAATAGAAGCGAAGGGGCGGAGATGAGCGGGATGTAACATCCCGCCCACCTCCTTCCTTCCGCATTGCCGCTGGACACAGGTAAGGAGATGTTTGTCGTTCCTGCGGCTTAACACACAGCGATGTGTGGTGCTGCAGGAACAACAAACAACATCGTATCTGCAGCTGGAGCGAGATTATGAAAATGAACGACGTGACACAGATCAGCGATTTTTGACTGTTTTGCGCTCGTTCATCGTCATTCCTAGGATTTACACATTGCGATGTCGCTACCGGCGCCGGATGTGCGTCACAACAACCGTGACCCCGACGATATATCGGTAGCGATGTCGCAACGTGTAAAGTACCCCTTAGATTGATACTTTGTAAAAGGCAATTGTGCTATTGCCTTTTGCAAAAGAAGAAGCCACCATTTTATAGATTCAAAGCTGCAATCTTTACCCAGTGCGCCCTGTCCCTTCTTGGCCTATAGCACAAAAGAAAACAACCACAGCCTTGACCCTGCAACTCCGTGTCTGGAGGGAATTTCACTGACTAAGGTCAATCAGAGTAGTGCGCAACAGGGAGACATCCCAGCAGCTCCTACAACGACACCAGAGCAGAGGAGAGAGACACGTACTACACAGACACAGGGCCTACAGTTGAGAAGCCTATAGTAACTTCTTCAAATAGCGTAAGGCTGCGTGCCCATGATCAGTGTTCATAGCGTTTTAGGTGCAGAGTGCTTTCGCTATGTCCAAAATGCTACGTTGTACAGTACAAGCACAGTGGATAGGATTTCTAGAAATCCCATGCCCAGTGTGCTTTTTCCAGCAGCAAATACTGACCTGCGGAGTGGCTTTCCGAGCCACAGCATGTCAATTGTTTACTGCGGAGACACACGCGTTCTCCGTAAGGACAACACAGTGAGATGCTGCAACTGCCTGAGCATAGATCATGGGCACGAACAGCTGCAGTCTCCTGCGGAGGAGACTTGAAGCACCGCAGGTTAAGACTTTCCGCGTCCAGGATGCAACATTTCCTGATTGTGGGCACGTACCCTGACAGTGGAAGAAGAAACAACTAAACATGCGCTTTCTCCATTAGATGTCAGTCTCCCACATTGAAGCTTGTAAACTGAAACCCTTCTTGATCCTTCCGTACCCAGCATAATAAACTGTATTGAGGACATCATGCTACCAAAGTCAATGCGGCAACCGGCTGAAAAGTGATAACTAGTGAAAAATTGTGGAGCCTTGTCGGACACCTCCGACATGGACTTGGGCACGACTCCATTATTAATGGACTTAGCTTCTGCTCAGGATACTGGAGGAGGCTCCCAAGATGCCACCTTGGATGTTAAATCAGGTGAGATGGATCTTAGACACCTTCTCACTAAAGAGGACTTTAAATATCTTGTTTTTTAAGTAAAAGATGCTCGCAGAGCTGAAATCCAGTCCATGCAGATGTTAAACTTTTGCAGACATTGGATTCCATGTTAGTAGAACATGACGTCACTAGACGATACATTACTAGACTAAACAGTCATGTGGTTTCCTATGCTAAAGCTATGAATGAGACAAACACCTTGAAGATCTAGACAATAGAGGTCGCCGTAACAACATCAGGGTGATGTGTATCCCTGAAGCAGTGGGTTTAGACGATCTTCATGCGATACTTGAATCATTGATCAACTCCCTCCTGAGCCAACCCTCGTCTGACAAAATAAAATTGGATAGAACACAAAGAGTGCTTCACCTTAAGGACTCTCAATCCCAACCATAAGATGTGATATGTTGCTTTCATGTCTTTCAACAAAAAAGGAATCCATAATGTCCAACGCTCACATGCTGCGCAGGATTGAATTTGAAGAGACACATGGTCATCTTTACCCTAACCTCTTTTGGATCACTATCCAAAGAAGAAGACGACTTAAACTGCTCCTTCTGACCCTGAAAAACAGAAACCTACAGAACCGATGGGGCTTTTCATAATCCTGAACAATGGAGGTCATCCTGTGTTCTCTTAAAGACCTCCAAGCTTTCCATTCTGACCTGGACTGACAGGAGCGGCGGTGTCTTCTGCAGCTCCTGTCACCTCCATGCAGCAGAGCTGGAAGCAACGCTGGACCATCCTGGATGACGCCGGACATGGAGGGCTTTTTCAGGCTGATTAAATTGTTGAACCAGGGTATATGTTTGTGTTTTTTATTTCTAATAAAGGATTTTTTCGGGTGTGTGTGTTTATTTACTGTCACTTACAGATTAATCATGGAAGGAATCTCGGGGAGACGCCTGACATGATTAATCTAGGATTTAGTGGCAGCTATGGGCTGCAATTAACTCCTTATTACCCCGCACCAGGGCAAATCGGGAAGAGCCGGGTACAGTCCCAGAACTGTCGCATCTAATGTATGCGGCAATTCTGGGCGGCTGCTGACTGATATTGTTAGGGTGGGGGGCTCCCCATAACGTGGAGCTCCCCATCCTGAGAATACCAGCCTTCAGCCGTATGGCTTTATCTGGCTGGCATTAAAATGGGGGGGGGACCGCACGCCGTTTTTTTTAATTATTTATTTATTTTCCTGCACAGTATAGACACGCCCACCGGCTGCTGTGATTGGGTGCAGTGAGACACCTGTCACTCAGCGTGGGGGGCGTGTCTCACTGCAACCAATCATAGGCGCCGGTGGGTGGGGAAAGCAGGGAATAAGAGATTGTTTACTGAGCGGCCGGCTTTTTCAAAATAGTAAAAGCCGCCGCAGCAGTGTGAACGCCGTGCAGCGCCGCGCCGGTGATTGGGGAACGGTAAGTATGAGAGAGGGGGGGGGGGACTGACCGACAGACTGTGAGAGAGGGACAGACAGACAGAGAGACCGACCGACGGACTCAGGGAGATTGACCGACATACACAGAAATAGAAAGAATGGCCGACATCACTAGAAAAAAAAACAGCAAACGGACACGGACTATAGGTAGATGCATACGTGTTTACTAACGTGTGTGCACATACCCATAGACTTTCATTGTGTCCACGTGTGCGTGCTCCGTGCAGATAACGGACATGCATCCGTGCAAAACACATACGGATCACGGACACGCACACACGGACATAATGAAATAACGCACGTGTGACCACAATCATAGATTAACATTGGTGCATGTTTGTCCGTGTCTCCGGTATATACGGAAACGGAACAAACACGCACGTGTTTCACGGACGTGTGAAGGGGGCCTTAAACGGAGAGACAACCATTCAAAATAGTGTGAAAAGGGGCTTTTTGTGTTTTTTTAAATGATCAATCTTTAGATGTAAAATCTATATAACAATCTTAGTGTAACAAACAAACACATAATTATACTATACAAAGACTGAGCAAAATCTGTATTTAGTGATTATTTACTACTCACCTGTGCGATTATCGGTAGGAATTTCCTCTTTACACCACTCATCACCGATCACAAATATCTCTATAGTATTATCATGGGTCAGATCTTCACCCTGAAACAAATGTAAAAGTCACAGAGAGATGGATAAGTCATGTGAAAAAACTAAACCCCCCCAGAAACAATAGAAAATTAACCTGGTGGCCAGAAATGGCACCTCCTTATCTATCGTTCATCCTGCTGTAGGCGCTTTAAGTGGTCATGCCCTCTACTGGTAAGTCAGACTAAGGGGTACTTTGCACACTACGATATCGCAGGTGCGATGTCGGTGGGGTCAAATCTAAAGTGACGCACATCCGGCGTCGCTGTCGACATCGTAGTGTGTAAAGCCTTTTACATACGATTAACGAGCGCAAAAGCGTCGTTATCGTATGATCGGTGTAGGGTGGGACATTTCCATAATGCCGCTGCTGCGACGGTACGATATTGTTCCTCATTCCAGCAGGCAGCAAACATCGCTGTGTGTGAAGCCACTGGAGCGAGGAACATCTCCTACCTGCGTCCCAGCCGGCTATGCGGAAGGAAGGAGGTGGGCGGGATGTTTACGTCCCGTTCATCTTCGCCCCTCCGCTTCTATTGGCTGCCTGCCGTGTGACGTCGGTATGACGCCGCACGACCCGTCCCCTTAGTAAGGAGGCGGTTCGCCGGCCAGAGCGACGTCGCAGGGCAGGTGAGTGCATGTGAAGCTGGCGTAGCGATAATGTTCGCTACAGCAGCAATCACAAGATATCGTACCTGCGACGGGGGCGGGGACTATCGCTGCAGCGACGGTAACACATTGTTACCGATGTCGCAGCGTGCAAAGTACCCCTAAGTGTATGTGCACACAATGTCTTTCAGGCGGATTCTGCCTAGAACCCATTGAAAAAACAATAAACATATGCACTGCAAAGTCAAAACACCTTGCTGTGCATATGATCGATTTCCTAAGGGTATGTGCGCATGACAATCTTTTTCTGGTGGTTTACAGAGCGTTAAATAAATACTAAAAAGAATAACCATGTGCACTACAAGGTCAAAAAGACTTGCTGTTCATATGTTAATGTCACAGGTGACAGACAGTCATGTGGTTTCTGGCAATAGAAGGTCACAGCGTTTGGCTGCGCAAAATGCTCCCTGACTTTCTATTGTTCCTGCTGTCAGTATTCATTGTAATAGGTAGCTTTCCTGCTAGATTTTCATCTCTCCCCCTTTTGGATCCAGCAGAAGCTCGCCTTCCACCCAGCTGCTGATCATCAGTATTCTCTTGGTGCTTAAATACTCCCTTTTTCCCTGGACTGGAGTTGGTGATATTATTCAGTTAACTCTAGCTCTGGTTGCAAGCAGGTGGCTTGCTCTCACCTGTAGGATCGTTGCTGCTCTTTGCTGAACTCCTGTCTGAGTTGTGTGTGTGTCCTCCTTTTGTCTTCCTTTAGTGTTTAATGAGATTGACAAAGAGCTCATTCCACCCGTTCCCTATGTAGAGTCCAGCACTAGGGATACCTAGGGTCAGGTGTCCCTATTGGCGCATAGGTGTGAAACCTATCTAGGATGGTGAGAAACCCCAGGGATCAGCAGTAGGTTTGGGAAGGGGTCACCATCTCCCCCTTACCTAGATACAGGGGTCCCCTCCCCTTATCTTTTGACACTCGTACCTGGCATGACAATTAAGTCTTTCAAACATCAGGTTTTCAAAGATGTAAAGCAGTTAAAAGTGACCAGACCATTCTTTTGTGGTTTCTGCTTCAAAGTCACTCTCAGTTGATTCAATATAATTTTTGAATAAAAAGCTGGCAGCCATATTACAATCAGAAAAAATACTGAAAAGATGCAAAAAAAACCCAAAAAACAAAATACCCAAAACGGTTCAAAACAAAAGTCTTCAACTTGAAAAATTCATTCACTAAGTTTGTAGATGTTTAAAAGATGTCTGCACGTACCCTAAGGGGGCACATAACTTTTAATAAGTAGTTATGGCCCCCAAAGAAATTAGATTAATGTCGGACTACAAGCTTGGCTGACGGTTTGATGTGTATCGGTGCCTCTGACTGATGACATCAATGCAGATAATACTTGTCAGATTGCGGACTGCAAATCCTTTTGTTCTCTAAAAGAAAAGCCGCCACCAGACATGTCTAGTAGCAGTTCTCAATTGAAAACAAAGATGCACTCGGCAGAGAGTCAGAGTGAAAGGGCAAAATTCTGGCAACATTTCCGTCAGTTGACAGTCCTCTAAAGTGTATGGGGTATTTAGCCAAACACCTGTTCGGATGAAATATATGGTTTCATTCAGACAGTTGTATTTTCAGTCTTTGTGTTGTCCATGTGTGCAATGATCAGCACCTTATAATTATCTTGTATCAATAAATTAAAGATTACTACATCAACATTAACAAAGTTTGAAAATCACCATCAGGACATGCATTCATCATCAGAAACACCATCAGAACATAAATACATCTCTAGAACCATCATCAGTACATGAATACAGCTCCAAACCATCAGCAGTACATGAATACAGCACCAGATCCACCAACAGTACAGGAATACAGCATCAAGCTTATTACAACAACTCTAATCTTAGGTAAGCCTCCGCCATATACAATTGTTTGACATGAACTTGCAACTCCCAATATATCCTTAATCCGTTCAAGACATATGATGTAAATGTAAAAGTCCTATCAGTTTAATTAAACAGAGCTGGACTCCAAGGAAGGATTAGAACCATCTCAAGGAGGATCACAAGGAAATGGACAGCATGTGACTTAAATATGAGTGTCTGAGCCAAGGGTCTGAATACTTAACACTAGAACTACTGAGGTAGTCATTTTGACTACTTTGCACCATATATTTCTATATAGGTGTCACGAGTCCAGTAGTTCTAGTGTTAAGACCATGTGATATTCCAATTTTTCTTGTTTAATAAGTTTGCAAAAATGTTTACATTTCTGTTTTTATCTGACAAGATGGGGTGCAGAGTGTACATTAATTAGAAAAAAAATGAAGTTTTTTGAATTTACCAAATGGCTGCAATCAAACAAAGAGTGAGAAACGTACAGGAGTCTGAATACTTTCCGTATCCACTGTATATATATATTACGGTAAGCACCAGTCACCTTACTGGTCCAATAATTGTATATCTTTGTTCATGTGTGTGTTTTTGTTTTTTTGCTTTTTTTAAAGTAATATCGAATTAAATACTGTTTTTCACAGGGGGGTCTTTTTCACATATGGTAGTCTCTTGGGCAAGACTTCCAAAGGATGCCATTTTTTTTTTGTTAAATATTTCCTTTCACCATAGGGTAAACAGATGCCATGAAGAGATGATTTTGGTTGGCCACAATACTTATGTAACCCTGAGTGTCCAAACCTCCATCCACAGATATCAGCGATACCCAGGATGAGCCAAAAAAAGCTTTCCCACATTATTATTCCACTTCCACAGCCTGAAGTGTTGATGTTGGATGTTTTCCTTCATCACAATATTCTCAGTATAGCCATGAACGATACCATTGCAAGGAAAATCCTCACAAGGTTTGAAGATTTTGAAATACTGGTCCTGGCTAATGTAGCACCGATGCCCATGTCTGAAGTTACTCAGATCATTCAATCTTCCAATTTTAATGTTGATTACAGCTGATAACTGATCACTTAATTTTATACTTCACTCTGGGGTCACAGGTCTCACTACATACATTGAAGCTACAATCAGGAAAAAACAGGTGTCTAAAATTAACCCTTCAGTGTATAATCCTGGTGGACATCTCTCCATTTACCTGATCATCCTGAGGAACATCGGGATCTTCTTGTTTACAGTCCTGTGGAAGAAGAGGACGGGGACATCTCTCTGGTGTTGTCCTCTCACTGGATAGAACTGGAGGAAACACATACAAGGACTGAATTCATTCCTTACATATAGATAATTATAGGCCGTGTGTATTTAGTCATGTCTATTACCTGGTGATGTGAGGGGCTGGGGAACCTCCATCATGACGTCCTTGTACAGATCTTTGTGTCCTTCTAAATACTCCCACTCCTCCATGGAGAAATAGACGGTGACGTCCTGACACCTTATAGGAACCTGACACATACAATGAAACCGTCATTCCCCGATCCCTTCATAGCGTTACTGTATAATGTCCCAGCATTCCCAGCAGTGTCACCTCTCCAGTCAGCAGCTCAATCATCTTGTAGGTGAGTTCTAGGATCTTCTGGTCATTGATGTCCTCATGTATCAGGGGGTGAGGTGGAGGCCCCGTGATTGGGCTCAGGGGTCTTCCCCATCCCTCAGACACAGGGTCCTGACAGCGCTCACTAGAGGTCTTCTTCACTACTGTGTAATCCTGGATATGGAGAGACACATTAATAAACCTCACTACAGACATTTCCAGAGTCCTCACCTCTCCAGTTCTGTCCATCTGTTATTCCCATAGATAAGAATGATGTAATGTGACGTCATCAGAATCTCTCACCTCTCCAGTAAGCCGGAAGAGGATCTCTAGGGTGAGGTGTAATATCCTCTCCACCATCTTGTCCCTGTCCTTATCCATTCTTGATGGGTCAATCTGGAAAATTCTCTTATATAGAAGATCTGAGAGGATCCGATATTGTAGGGACCTGAATGGGGAGAAGATGACGATGTAACATCAGAAAGATCCCATGTAAGAAATCTCCGGAGCTGTGACCGGCTTCACATGATCACTACATCCAGTCCTGCCCCCGGTATAACACACAATGCAACTATAGTCACACACAGAGATTTATCACAGAATATCTCCAATCCAGCACCAAAAACATAGAAATAATGTAAAAGGAAAATCTGAAATATATTATTATGTCTAATGAAAATAGGCAACACAGAAACACCTAAACAGTCTCAGCACTGAGGGGTTAATGCGCCCAGTAATGGGGAATCTCCACATACCTCCTCCTGCAGAGCCGCACACTGCATATATGTCTATTCTGCGCTTACAGGACCTGTGATGATGTCACATGGAGGGGAGGAGTCAGGGGTCACATGATCAGCTCCTCAGTGTGTGCAGGACTCTGCTGTGCTGAATGAGGTGAAGTTTATGTGTGGGGTCAGGAGGGATTTGCTGTGTGTGCAGAGCGGAGCCGTGTGTGTGTGTGTGTGTGTGTGTGTGTGATGCCTATGTAGGAGAGCCATGTGTGTATGTGTGGTGCCCCTGTGGCTCCAGTCACTAGAGTATTGCACCTCAGTTAAGGTGTGGTATTCGCCTCGGGTAAGGAGGGGGTTAATCATTGGTGTTCTATATTAACACTTTACATACAGCTTAGGAGCCTTCACACTGGGGAGCTGTGCTAGTGTAGGCAGGGAGGTTAGCCAACAGGAGCTTGGGACTTTCCCGGTAACAAGGACAGCCTCCTGGGGGCGGATTCCACTTGGGGTAGAAGTAGGAGCAACTCACACAATCACCAGTCAGTCTTCCCGGGACATCAGATCTGGGGACACGACACCACCTTCTCTTCATCTTTTTCTTTCCTGGGGCCTAGGCTAGGAGTGGAACGGTGAGCTCGGGTTCCTTACTACTGGAGGGGCAACTCTTACAAACAACATTTTCCAAACACCGGTGACTTCTTCCAACTTATCCGAGGTCGACAGGGCCCATCACAGCGGTGACCAGTGCTACTGCGGCAGCAACCAGGCTTCTTAAAGAACTGAGTAAAGACACCTGGAACCGCAGCAGCCAACTCAAACTCTTATTACCGACGCGCCACGCCTCGGCGCCAACAGCCACTGCCACTACTACTACTACTCCCCTCATCATCTTCCCTGGGGCCTGCTCCACATGTGGAGTGATACCATCTTTGCTGCTATTACCACCCGCCCTGGAGGACAGCGACAGCAGTGGCGGCTAATCCCTGGCCGCGTACCACATGTGGCGTCACAACAAACATTCATCTCCAATCCCCCTTTATTGGTGTACACTTCGGGGTCACGAAACCGGGCAGGCCACTGCGACATCCCAAACCTCCTCATCGGCCCAGTGACGAGTAAACAGGTACGAAACCCGACCTGGACTCCCTGCTCCTGAGTGCTACATTTTGGCGTCACGAACAGGATAACGTGCCCCGACAAAACCTGGGTACTGTGCGCCTTATTGGACTGTGTTTAAATAATTTTGCGTGAGAAAAGAAGGCGCGCCATTGGGCAGGACCCGCAAAGAGCGCAAAAGCGTGGGTGGAGCCCAAAAAAAGCACGAAAAAGAGCCCCATTGCCAGCAACTAACAAGAAACCCGGTGC
Organism: Anomaloglossus baeobatrachus; assembly: GCF_048569485.1. NCBI lineage: Eukaryota > Metazoa > Chordata > Amphibia > Anura > Aromobatidae > Anomaloglossus > Anomaloglossus baeobatrachus. The sequence continues at coordinate 502,293,325 of NC_134357.1, forward strand.
CTGTAAAGACATGTCCAGGGCGGAAAGAGACCAAACCGTCCCTGTTGCTGGACCTGCAGCATTGACCCCTGCTCCGGTGCTACCATTTACCATGCAATATCTTCCAGGGGCAACGTGGCATCCCCAGTATTCCGGGGAGGCATATACCCTGGCTGATTTCAAGGAGAGACTTTACAGTTTATTCCGGGTGTACCCCATGATGGAGGACCAGAAAGCCAGTGTCCTTATTGGTCAATTGACCGAGGCAGCCCGATGTGAAGTCAAATCCTGGCCGGAGACCGATAAGAGAGTTGCAAAGTACATTTTTACTAAACTCAAGAAAACCTTTGATACCCATACAGCGGCAGAAATAAAAATGCGATTTTACGGATCTAAGCAAAAGGTGCAAGAAAGTATTCGGGACTATTCTTTAAATTCAGGAGGCGATGATAGCTGTCCGGCAGGTGGAACCGGAGGGGGTGAAGGATGAGAACCACCTGCTAACTGATCAATTCATTAAGGGGCTTCTGTCCAATGCCCACCGGACCCATATGCGAATTATATCCATGCAAAACCCTGATCTCAGCTTTGCGGAGTTTAAAGACCGGGCCATCCAAGCGCTGTGTGAACCGGATCGCAGCAGCGTTGTGTTAAAGCCACCGGGATTATTGCCAACTACACCCGTGAGGATGGGAGCCAAGGAACAGACTGTGGGTGAGAGCTCCATTGATGGACTGCGGCTCCACAATCTGGAATTGATTTAAAAGTATGGCTACTTTAACCATAAGTTGGACACTTTGCCCATGGCTGTCCTTTGAGTGCCCAGAGCCAGGGGGCTGGGACCAGCCCTCTAGCACCACCAGCAGCCAAGCAAGAATGATTGTTTTTCATATGCAAATGTTGACGTTTATTGCATGATGATACTACTGACTGGTAACTGTTGAAAATGTTTGAAACTGTTTATTAACCCCTTCACGACCTTTGACGGATCTAGCCGTCATGGTGCCCTGGTACTTAAAGACCCATGACTGATACATCCGTCATGGCGAAATCGTGGCCCCGGAGTGCAGGGCACCGCGATCGGTTTTAAAAAACTGTAGATTCGGGAAGGAGAGGACTGGTACCTGACCTCAGGAGGGGTGGTGTCTCCTTCCCGGACCTACGGAGGCTGTGATTATCTGACGAATGCCGCTCAGCCAATCACCGCCAGTGTTATGTTTCAGCCATTGAAAATGGCTGAAGCATTGAAATCCAGCTATGTCAGTGCAGCTGCAGCACTGGCCATTGGCTGGAGCTCAGTGAGCTTTACTGCACCCGCCCCCAGCTCTGATTGGAGAGATCGGCCTTGTGACCGATCTCTCCAAGCACCGTGCATCTGGGACCGGGTGAGCTCGCTGTAGGAGATCGCTCTCCTTAGCTTCTCCCTCCGTGGAATCTGAGGAGAGCGATCCCTGCGGGTGCCCATCTGTGAGTCACAGCCCCCGATCCACCGCTGCCCTGCTCCATGTGCTTCGCCCCTGCTCTCCCGCTGCGCCCCTGCATGTGACGCCGCTACTCTCCCGCTGCGCCCCTGCATGTTACGCCGCTACTCAGCAGTAAGAGAGCAGCGGCGTCAGATGCAGGGGGTGTCGCAGCGGCGTCAGATGCATGGGGGCATCTGACGCCGCTGCTCTACTCACTCTGCGCCCCCCCTGCATCTGACGCCGCTGCTTTCTTTCTGCTGCCTCCTTGTATCCGCCGATGCGCCGCCCCTGCATCTGCCGCTCCACTGCCCCTGCATCTGCCGCTGCAGTCTCATCATCAGCCACTGCACTCTCCCCATCAGCCGCTCCACCGCCCCTGCATCTGCCGCTGCACTCTCCCCATCAGCCGCTTCACCGCCCCTGCATCTGCCGCTGCACTCTCCCCATCAGCCGCTCCACCGCCCCTGCATCTGCCGCTGCACTCTCCCCATCAGCCACTGCACTCTCCCCATCAGCCGCTCCACCGCCCCTGCATCTGCCGCTGCACTCTCCCCATCAGCAACTGCACTCTCCCCATCAGCCGCTCCACCGCCCCTGCATCTGCCACTGCACTCTCCCCATCAGCCGCTCCACCGCCCCTGCATCTGCCGCTGCACTCTCCCCATCAGCCACTGCACTCTCCCCATCAGCCGCTCCACCGCCCCTGCATCTGCCGCTGCACTTTCCCCATCAGCCACTGCACTCTCCCCATCAGCCGCTCCACCGCCCCTGCATCTGCCGCTGCACTCTCCCCATCAGCCACTGCACTCTCCCCATCAGCCGCTCCACCGCCCCTGCATCTGCCGCTGCACTTTCCCCATCAGCCACTGCACTCTCCCCATCAGCCGCCGCACTCTCCCCATCTGCTGCCGCACTCTCCCCATTTGCCGCTGCATTCTCCCCATCTGCCGCCGCATTATCCCCATCTGCCGCCGCATTCTCCCCATCTGCCGCCGCATTCTCCCCATCTGCCGCCGCACTCTCCCCATCTGCCGCCGCACTCTCCCCATCTGCCGCTGCGCCCCTGCATCTGCCACCTCACTCCCCCATCAGCCTCTGCGCCCCTGCATCTGCCACCTCACTCCCCCATCAGCCTCTGCGCCCCTGCATCTGCCACCTCACTCCCCTATCAGCCTCTGCCCCCTCCCTGATCTGCTGCCTGCTCTCTCCCATTCCCCTTAATCCTCTGCCCCCTCTCCCCCCTCCCGGATCTGCTGCAATCCTGCTGCCTAGATCCATTCTGTAAGGTAGCTATCCCCAATCTCACCTCCCACTCCCCTTCCACCCTTCCCCTTGCCCCCCCTTCCTCCGCCGCTCCTGCATCCGTTGTGCTCTCACCCATCCTCCGCCGCTCCTCCATCCGCCATGCCCTCTCCCATCCTCCGCCGCGCCCCCTCTCCCATCCTCCACCGCTCCTGCATCCGTTGCACCCTCTTCTATCCTCCGCCCCTCTTTTTTTTCATCCCACCTAGTCCCCCCCGTTTTGCAGCAGATCCGTGCGTTCGTCCTAATTTTTTTTTATGTAAACTAAGAAAGAAATACAAATAAACTTAGTTTAGGGCCAGTAAAATTATACTGTAGTAATCGTCAACTACAGTATTTTTTACTGAATATTGTAAGGGTCAGCCCAGTGCCACACATGAGAGCGATGCACGAGTCTCACATCGCATCATCTGGCACGGTCGCTCTCTTCCAGACAGTAGTGTGCCGCTGTGTCGGGTGATGCGATGCGAGATTTGTGCATCGCTCTCACATGTGGCACTTGCCTTAGTGTCAGTTGCAGGCGCATATATATATATATATACATATATATATATATATTTTATTTTTTTTTTTACTGACGTCTGTATTTTTTATTTTGCCAAACTAATATTTCTTTGTATGGGGGGTCTAGTTTCCAACATGGGGTCACATGTGGGGGGAGCTCCACTGTTTGGGCACATCAGGGGGATCTCCAAACGCAACATGGTGCAGCTAACGATTTCAGCTAATTTTCCATTTAAAAAGTCAAATGACGCTCCTTCCCTCTGGAGCTCTGCTGTGCGCCCAAACAGTGGTTTTCTGCCACATATGAGGTATCAGCGTACTCAGAACAAATTGCCCAACAAATTTTGCGGTCCAATTTATCCTGTTACCCCTGTACAAATTAAGCCTAAAATAACATTTTTGTGGAAAAAAAAGTACTTTTTTGTTTTTATGCCTCAATGTATGAAGCATGTGAGGGTTCAAAGTGCTCATTACCCATGTAGATTTATGCCATGGGGGTCTAGTTTCCAAAATGAGGTCACTTGTGGGGGAGCTCCATTGTTTAGGCACCTCAGGGGGTCTCCAAACGCAACATGGCGTACGCTAATAATTCCAACCAATTTTGCTGTGAAATGGCGCTCCTTCTCTTCTGAGCCCCGCCGTGTGCCCAGACAATTGATTTCCCCCACATATGAGATATCGGTGTACTCAGGAGAAATTGCACAATTAATTTTATGGTGCACTTTTCCTGATACCCTTGTGAAAATGCTAAATTTTATGGCTAAATTAACATTTTTGTGTAAAAAAAGTAAAATTTTCATTTTTTCCTTCCACATTGCTTTGGTTGCTGTAAAGCTCCTAAAGGATTAATAAACTTCTTGGATGTGGTTTTGAGCAGAGTGAGGGGTGCAGATTTTAGAATGGGGTCACTTTTGGGTATTTTCTGTCACCCAGGCCTCTCAAAGTCACTCCAAATGTGATGTCGTACCTAAAAAAAATTTTTTGTAAATTTTGTTGGAAAAATGAAAAATTGCTGATGAACTTTGAACCCTTCTAACTTCCTAACGGAAAAAAAATTTGTTTCGAAAATTGCGCTGGTGTAAAGTAGACAAGTGGGAAATGTTATATAGTAACTATTTTGTGTGACATACAGTTAGGTCCAGAAATATTTGGACAGTGACACAATTTTCGCGAGTTGGGCTCTGCATGCCACCACATTGGATTTGAAATGAAACCTCTACAACAGAATTCAAGTGCAGATTGTAACGTTTAATTTGAAGGTTTGAACAAAAATATCTGATAGAAATTGTAGGAATTGTACACATTTCTTTACAAACACTCCACATTTTAGGAGGTCAAAAGTAATTGGACAAATAAACCAAACCCAAACAAAATATTTTTATTTTCAATATTTTGTTGCGAATCCTTTGGAGGCAATCACTGCCTTAAGTCTGGAACCCATGGACATCACCAAACGCTGGGTTTCCTCCTTCTTAATGCTTTGCCAGGCCTTTACAGCCGCAGCCTTCAGGTCTTGCGTGTTTGTGGGTCTTTCCGTCTTAAGTCTGGATTTGAGCAAGTGAAATGCATGCTCAATTGGGTTAAGATCTAGTGATTGACTTGGCCATTGCAGAATGTTCCACTTTTTTGCACTCATGAACTCCTGGGTAGCTTTGGCTGTATGCTTGGGGTCATTGTCCATCTGTACTATGAAGCGCCGTCCGATCAACTTTGCGGCATTTGGCTGAATCTGGGCTGAAAGTATATCCCGGTACACTTCAGAATTCATCCGTCTACTCTTGTCTGCTGTTATGTCATCAATAAACACAAGTGTGCCAGTGTCATTGAAAGCCATGCATGCCCATGCCATCACGTTGCCTCCACCATGTTTTACAGAGGATGTGGTGTGCCTTGGATCATGTGCCGTTCCCTTTCTTCTCCAAACTTTTTTCTTCCCATCATTCTGGTACAGGTTGATCTTTGTCTCATCTGTCCATAGAATACTTTTCCAGAACTGAGCTGGCTTCATGAGGTGTTTTTCAGCAAATTTAACTCTGGCCTGTCTATTTTTGGAATTGATGAATGGTTTGCATCTAGATGTGAACCCTTTGTATTTACTTTCATGGAGTCTTCTCTTTACTGTTGACTTAGAGACAGATACACCTACTTCACTGAGAGTGTTCTGGACTTCAGTTGATGTTGTGAACGGGTTCTTCTTCACCAAAGAAAGTATGCGGCGATCATCCACCACTGTTGTCATCCGTGGACGCCCAGGCCTTTTTGAGTTCCCAAGCTCACCAGTCAATTCCTTTTTTCTCAGAATGTACCCGACTGTTGATTTTGCTACTCCAAGCATGTCTGCTATCTCTCTGATGGATTTTTTTATTTTTTTCAGCCTCAGGATGTTCTGCTTCACCTCAATTGAGAGTTCCTTAGACCGCATATTGTCTGGTCACAGCAACAGCTTCCAAATGCAAAACCACACACCTGCAATCAACCCCAGACCTTTTAACTACTTCATTGATTACAGGTTAACGAGGGAGACGCCTTCAGAGTTAATTGCAGCCCTTAGAGTCCCTTGTCCAATTACTTTTGGTCCCTTGAAAAAGAGGAGACTATGCATTGCAGAGCTATGATTCCTAAACCCTTTCTCCGATTTGCATGTGAAAACTCTCATATTGCAGCTGGGAGTGTGCACTTTCAGCCCATATTATATATACAATTGTATTTCTGAACATGTTTTTGTAAACAGCTAAAATAACAAAACTTGTGTCACTGTCCAAATATTTCTGGACCTAACTGTATCTCACAGATTTATGGGCATAAAATTTCAAATTTTGAAAATTGCGAAATTTTCAAAATTTTTGCCAAATTTCCAAAATTTTCACACATAAATGCAAAAAAGATCGGCCTAAATTTACCATTGACATGAAGTACAATATGTCACGAAAAAACAATCTCAGAATCGCCAGGATCCGTTGAAGCGTTCCAGAGTTATAGGCTATGTGCACACAGTGCGTTTTTGCGCGTTTTTCGGGTGCATTTTTGGCCTCAAAACTGCATGACTTTGCTTCCCCAGCAAAGTCTATGAGTTTTCATTTTTGCTGTCCCCACACAGCGTTTTTTTTCAGCTGCGTTTTTGTGGTGACCACAAAAGCGCAGCATGTCAATTATTCCCGCGTTTTTCACTGCGCTTTTCATCCATTGAGTTCAATGGGATGTTGAAAGACGCAATGAGAAACGCAAATAGCTGCGTTTTGGTGCGTTTCTAAGACCAAAAACGCAGCTATAAACGCAGGAGGTGGGTAGTAAAGTGACGTGTACAGGAAGAGGATTCCTTCTGTCAGTATATACAGAAGCGTGAATCCTCCCGGTACCGTTACCGTCGCTTCCATCTCCCGTCCTGTGCATGTATGCTGCCGTGCGGCGCCATGTCTGGGCGGGAGGTGGAAGCTGCTGCGAAAACAAAAGTTAACAGTAGAAAAAAAAAAAAAAAAGTTATACTCACCTGTCTGCAGCCTCCCGGTGCCATGCCCGCTCCCATCTCCTCTCACGGTATCGCCACCCTCGCTCCGGCTGTGTGCAGACGGCCGGGAAAGCTCCGATGGATGCAGGACCTGGCGATGGATCACCTGATGCAGTCACCTGACGCATCAGCTGATCGTAAGTATCGTGGTGACGCGGGCGCCCGGCCGGTATCAGCGGATGCGTCAGGAGACTTCATCCCTGATTACCGGCAGCTGCTGCAGCGATCGGACAGGATCAGACTCCCGCCCCATCGCTGCAGGAGCTGCCGGTAATCATCACATAAGTGAGTATTATTTTTTTTTTTTGCACCGATGCATCTGCTGATTGTATAATCAGCTTTTATACAATCAGCTGATGTGTGATGGAATTCAGCCCCTAGAACCTGACATCATCTGATCGCTTTGCCTTCCAGCAAACCGATCAGATGATATTGGATCCGGATTGGACGGCGCGGGACCCTTGACCCAGGATTACTGCGGAGGGGGGTTCTTTATTTCAATAAAGATGGAGTCACTAATTGTGTTGTGTTTTATTTCTAATAAAAATATTTTTCTGTGTGTTGTGTTTTTTTTTTATCTTTACTAGAAATTCATGGTGGCCATGTCTAATATTGGCGTGACACCATGAATTTCGTGCTTAGGGCCAGTTGATAATATACAGCTTGCTCTAACTCCATTATTATTACCCAGCTAGCCACCCGGCTTCAGGGCAGCTGGAAGAGTTGGATACAGCGCCAGAAGATGGCGCTTCTATGAAAGCGCCATTTTCTGGGGTGGCTGCGGGACTGCAATTCACAGCGGGGGTGCCCAGAAAGCATGGGCACCCTGCACTGTGGATTCCAATCCCCAGCTGCCTAGTTGTACCCGGCTGGACTCAAAAATTGGGCGAAGCTCATGTCATTTTTTTTTTTAAATTATTTCATGAAATTCATGAAATAATTTAAAAAAAAAGGGCTTCCCTATATTTTTGGTTCCCAGCCGGGTACAAATAGGCAGCTGGGGGTTGGGGGCAGCCCGTACCTGCCTGCTGTACCCGGTTAGCATACAAAAATATGGCAAAGCCCACGTCATTTTTTTTGTTTGGGGGGGCAAAGAAATCCTGCATACAGTCCTGGAAGGAGGATGCTGAGCCTTGTAGTTCGACAGCTGCTGTCTGCTCTCCTGCATACACTATTGGATGGAGGATGCTGAGCCTTGTAGTTCTGCAGCTATCTGCTCTTCTGCATACACTAGTGGAGAATGAAGAACACATTGAAGAAGGAAATGACATCAGACCTTTTTTTTTTGTTCACTGATAAAAAACGCATAAAGACGCAGTGAGCAAAAACGCAGCAAAACGCAGCAAAAAACGCACCAAATCGCGGCAAAACGCGTGCGTTTTTTGCCGCGTTTTTTCGATGCAGGTGCGTTTTTGTGCGTTTTTAGCGGCCAAAAACGCACAAAAACGCAGCGTCAAAAAGATGCACTGTGTGCACATAGCCATAACCTGTCAAAGTGACACTGGTCAGAAATGGCCAGGTCTTTAAGGTGAAAACAGGCTGGGGGCAGAAGGGGTTAATGATGCCTCCCATAAAGGTAAGAATGTTATTTTGTTTATTGCATACAAAAATTGCAGTGTTCTGCGGCTCCAGTGACTACAGAGTATTGCACAACTATTAAGGTGCGGTATTCGCCTTGGGTAAAGAGGGGTTAATCACCGGTATTCCACATTTACACTTTACATACAGCTTAGGAGCCTTCACACTGGGGAGCTGTGCAGGCAGGGAGGTTGGCCAGCACGAAGCTTGGACTTTCCTGGTCTCTAGGACAGTTACCTGGGGGCGGGTTCCACTTGAGGGAGAAGTAGGAGCAACTCACACAATCACCAGTCAGTCTTCCCGGGACATCAGTTCTGGCGACACAACACCATCACCTTCTCTTCATCTTTTTCTGACACGGGGCCTGTCACGGGGCCTGCGGCCTATAGCAGAACGCTCAGCTCGGGTTCCTCACTACTGGAGGGGCAACTCTTACAAAGAACATTTTCCAAACACCGGTGGCTTCTTCCAACGTATCTGAAGTTGACGGGGCCCATCACAGCGGTGACTAATGCTACTGCGGCAGCAACGGGCTTCTTAAAGAACTGTGAGTAAAGACACCTGGAACCGCAGCAGCCGACTCGGACTCTTATTACCGGCGCCTCGGCACCAACGGCCACTGCCACTACTACTACTCCCCTCATCATCCCTCCCGGGGCCCACTCCACCTGTGGGGAGCAATACCATCTTTGCTGCTATTAGCATCCGCCCCGGAGAACAGTGACAGCAGCGGCAGCTAATCCCTGGCTGCGTACCACAGGTGGCGTCACAACAAACATTCACCTCCAATCCACTTTTATTGGTGTACACCTTGGGGCACGAAACCAGGCAGGCCACCGCAACAGCCCAGACCTCCGCACCGGCCTGGTGACGAGTAAACAGGTACGAGACCCGACCTGGACCCCCTGCCCCCTGGGAGCTACATTTGTACTAGAGCTGTGTGTATGATGTGTATGTAGCAGAGCCGTGTATGAATGATGTGTTTGGAGTGGAGCTGTGTGTCCATGATGTCTACAGAGCAGAGCCGTGTGTGTACGATGTGTATGTCTGGAGCCGTGTGTCTACCATGTGTATGTCTGGAGCCGTGTGTGTACCATGTGTATGTCTGGAGCCGTGTGTGTACCATGTGTATGTAGCGGAGCCGTTTGTGTACCATGTATATGTAGCGGAGCCGTGTGTGTACCATGTGTATGTAGCGGAGCCGTGTGTGTACCATGTGTATGTAGCGGAGCCGTGTGTGTACCATGTGTATGTAGCGGAGCCGTGTGTGTACCATGTGTATGTAGCGGAGCCGTGTGTGTACCATGTGTATGTAGCGGAGCCATGCGTCTATCACTTATATCCTGTTATACACGGTGTGATATAATCTTTCTCTTATCGGGTGGTGATTATTCTCTATACATTATGTTGTGCACCTTTAGGGTCATGCAGTGAAGTGTATGATAAGGACGTGTGGTTACAGACTTTTGATTGGCGAGCACTGACTCATAATATTCAATAGGGCTGTGCAGATGAACACTATTTCTCCTTGGTCCAACGGTCTATGAGAAAGTAATTACAGCCTGACTTTCATCAGTCATGTCTCACACAAGTCTATGGGATCGTGAGAATATAATAATAATATTTATTAATTTATATAGCGCTGTTAATTCCACAGCGCTTTACATACACATGGCAACGCTGTCCCCATTGGGGCTCACAATCTAGAGTCCCTATCTGTATGTCTTTGGAGTGTGGGAGGAAACCGGAGAACCCGGAGGAAACCCACGCAAACACGGGGAGAACATACAAACTCCTTGCAGATGGTGTCCTTAGTGGGATTTGAACCCAGGATCCCAGGGCTGCAAGACTGCAGTGCTAACCACTGAGCCACTGTGAGAAAAATCGAATCCAACACGGAATAGATGAGGGATGTCAGGACCGGGAGGACTGGTAGACCCAGGAGGTGGATCCGCTGGACCGAGCACCCCACCGGGGGGCAGGGTACACGGCAGCCGGAGCACTGGCGTGGCCGGGATGGGAGCCGCGTCCCACAGGGGACGGGAAGAACAAAGTCACTGGGGTCACGGAGTTCCTAAGACTGTACGGTATACTGGTACAGGTGCCGGGTAGGAAAGACAAACAGTAGTCCAGGACACGGCACAAGGGGACCTGAGCACCTAGCTCACAAGACAAGGCTTCAAGACACGTTGATCAGGCCCCGCCCACATGGAAAGGCAAGTCTTATATACCCAGCACAGCCCTATGTCATTTCCTGCTTCAGGTGTGCTGGGCCTATAAGACCAGGAGAGTGGGCGCGGCCTGGTCCTATACAGAGGCATTAGTCAGAGTCAGACTCCTGAGACCAGGAACAGAACACAGGAGAGCACGAGCGGGGGCGGTAGCCGTGACCGGTGGACACGTGGACAAGATCAATGGTCACGGAGCGGTACTGGGATGGTGCAACCGGGTCAGTGGGTAAGGAGCGGTGCTGAGGTTTCAGGAGCGTGACAGTACCCCCCCTCTATGCCCCCCCCTCCGTGCACAGTACCCCAGGGGCACCCCGGATCGAGTCACCGGACCAGGACCCAACGCAAAGGCAGGGAAGGACCGCTGACCCCGTACCGCCTTCTTGGCCGCACGACGCTTAGCCGAAGATCTACCAGCAGTGGCAACGGGGGCAACGGGAAGCGGGGGACAGACAGAAACAGGACTGGGGTCGTAGACGATCGGATCGGGCGTCTCGGACCGGGTACAGGACGGTGTCTCATCCTCAGTGGCCGGTGACATCAAATTCTCAATAGCCAGGGACGGTGGGGCGACGCTAGACTGCGTCGTTTCTTCTTCAGGGCCCGGTGGTACCAAGGACTCAATCGTCAGGAGTTGTGGTACGACGCTAGACGGCGTCGTCTCCTCTTCTGGTTCCGGTGGCACCACAGGTACAAGAGACAGGAGTTGCGGTACGGCGATGGACTGCGTCGTCACTTCTTCCTCCTGTTGCGACATGACAGGCCCAGGTGACAGGGACCGAGGAACAGGCTGTAGACAGTTATCCTGGCACAACGGACTCCAACGAGTGATTGCACCAGAGCACCAACTGATGTCAGGGTCATGGAGTTGTAGCCAGGGCAGACCCAGCAGGAGCGCGGGAGCCATTCTCGGGATGACATACAAAGTAATAGTCTCAGTGTGCAGAGCACCAACACAGAGTCTCACGGGTTCGGTTGTATATATGACTGGTTCGTATAACGGTTTTCCGTCCACGGAGGCGAACCAGAGGGGCTTGGCAAGCGGGGTCACAGGTATCTGGTATCGGGACACTGTAGATTGGTGAATGAAATTATCCGCTGCCCCCGAATCAATGTGAGCCTCTGCCGTGAACCGGGTCTTCTCAGTCGTTATCTGGACAGTCTGTGTAACCGGGACTGAGGGGATTCCAGTACCAAGGGTGGCGGTTCCCAGCATCCCTTGGACTCGTGGTCTTCCTGGTCTCTCAGGGCATGAGCGGAGCAAATGTGAACCGCTTCCACAATAGAAACACAGGCCCTGGGCGAGTCACTTTGCACGGCGTTGCTCAGCTTGGCTCAGTCGGTCAATTTGCATTGGTTCAGGAGTAGAATCGCAGAACGGCAGTGGCGGGGGAACGGAAGACCTCTGCGGAACGGAGATGTGACGGATTGGTCGCTTCTCCCGGGATACTTCCTTGGTTCGCTCTTGGAAACGGAGGTCAATCCGGGTGGCTGGGGATATCAGAGCGTCCAAAGTACGGGGAACGTCACGACTGGCTAATTCGTCCTTAATGCGTCCCGACAGGCCCTCCCAAAAGGCTGCCGTCAATGCCTCGTTGTTCCAGCCTAGCTCGGAGGCAAGCGTGCGGAACTGGATGGCGTACTGGCCCACCGTCAAGGTTCCTTGGCGTAGCCGGAGGAGCGAGGAGGTAACCACGGTGGTGCGTCCCGGTTCATCAAAGGTATCACGGAAGGCCTGCAGGAATTCCAGGAGGTCGGTGGTCACTGGGTCCTCATTCTCCCATAAAGGATTCATCCAGGCCAATGCTTCGCCTTCCAGATGGGACATTAGAAAGGCCACCTTCGCTTGGTCTGAAACAAACAAATGGGGAAGCAACTTGAAATGCAGGGAGCACTGGTTCAAGAAGCCTCTGCAGGTCTTGGGATCCCCTGCATAGCGAGGCGGAGTAGCGAGGCGGAGTTGCGAAGCTGAGGGGACAACAGGTTCGGACTTAGACGCTGTCTGCTGCGTCGACGGAGACGAGGCGGCGGTCTGTAATGTGTACAACCGGTGGTCCACAGACGTCAGGAACTTCAGTATGAGGTGTAAGGTGTCACGCTGTTGCACCAGTTCCTGGCGTAGTTCAGCCAGCTCAGACGTTTGTGCTCCAGCGGGATCCATGGCCTGATCAATCTGTCAGGACCGGGAGGACTGGTAGACCCAGGAGGTGGATCCGCTGGACCGAGCACCCCACCGGGGGGCAGGGTACATGGCAGCCGGAGCACTGGCGTGGCCGGGATGGGAGCCGCGTCCCACAGGGGACGGGAAGAACAAAGTCACTGGAGTCACGGAGTTCCTAAGACTGTACGGTATACTGGTACAGGTGCCGGGTAGGAAAGACAAACAGTAGTCCATGACACGGCATCTTCACTGACCATTCAAAGAAAAGGAGAAAACTTCTTGGAAAACCAGGAGGCGAGATGCAAATTGATTGTATTGAACTGTTTACCTGTTTATAGAACGTTATGTATCAGTACCCTCTCTCCCCTTGCTTACTTTCCTACTCTCCCCCCCTCCTTTTTTTTTTTTTTCCTTTCTCATTGTCTCACTAAACCTGTTGCTCCCCCCCCCCCCCGCCTTCTCCTTTCCCCATTCCTCCCTCTTTCATTTTTTACATCTGGATCTGATACTGAGCTCTGGTTTACTAGCATTTTACATTGAGTTGATAGCCTCATGTCCTCTTCCTGATATGTGATCCATACCCAAAACACACCAAGTGATTGGGGGTGTGGGGGAGAGGAATGGAAAAGCGATTAATCACTATCAGATTGCATATGTTGATCGTTATTCATATTACTTGTGGGGGTTCGCCGCGGAGGGCAGTTCCTGAAAGGCCGTAGGCTTTCCCGCACCTCTATTAGGGACTTTGCAGAGTGCCACATTAGACAATAGTCTACCAGTAGATACCCAAGACCAGTAGGCACCCTAGTCCTACTTAGCTTATCTAACTTTTCTTTTTCACCACTATCTTATTTCTGCTCTTTCTCTTCTCTCCTTGGTTTTCCCTTTACTCTACCTACCCTTTTCTGTGATGTCGCACCTCAACGTTTGCACTTACAATACTAAAGGCTTAAATAAACCCGAAAAGAGAAGTCAGATCCTATATCGCCTGCACAGGAAGGGAGTTAAAATAGCCCTATTTCAAGAGACACACTTCATAGCCTCCAACACTTTTAACTGTAAAACCAAAAATTACCCGACATGGTTCCATAGTCCACACCCCAACAAGAAGGTATGTGGGGTTTCCGTTGCCTTTCACAAGACATTCCAGCCAACAGTTCTCGACACACTCATTAACCCGGAGGGACGCTGGCTATTTTTTAAAATATCTTTCCTGAATAATACTTATACAATCGCTAACATTTATTTCCCAAACCAGGACCAGGTATCCTTTGGAATGGAGAATCTGGAGAAGTTGGCAGAGTTTGCGGGGGGCACCTGTATCATCTTGGGAGGAGACTTCAACCTTGTGCTGGATCCAGCCATGGATTCGTCCTCTGGTAGGTCTGCAATCCCCTCCTCAGCACTACGCAGATTAAAACAAGAACTAACATCCCTTAAACTAGTCGATCTTTGTAGGGTCTTACATCCCGGAGTCAGAGACTACAGTTTTCACTCCACAGTTCATAATAGCTACACCAGACTAGACCACATTTTCATATCCCACGACCTGCTAGACAAATCCCTGGGTTGTTCAATGGATGTCTTTCTTTGGTCGGACCACGCACCAGTATATGGGGAGGTTGGGGTGAGAGATATGGGTGGGGGGACACACATGGAGACTGAACGACAACCTGCTCAAGAACGAGCAATGCCTGGAGGATATTCATAAAACCTTTGCAAACTTCAAAATAGATCATATGGCAGATCCCACACCTGCCCCGGTCAAATGGGAAGCGTTGAAATGTATAATTAGGGAGGTCTGCATATCCCATGGATCCAGAATTAAAAAAGAAAGTGCAAGGGAACTAAAAGAACTGTTATCACAATTAGGCCATAAAGAAACGATAAACAAAACCAAATCCAGTGACACCCTTAAAACGGAAATTTCCACTATCCGCCACCAAATATTATCTATTCTTGACCGAAAATCACTGTGTATCAGAGATAAATTTCGTAGGAATATCTTTGAGTTTGGAGATAAAAATGGACGATTGTTGGCTAGGACCCTTCACCCCAGACAGGCACAAACCCCAATACTCGCATTAAACTCAGACAGGAACCCAGATACATTCCACTCCTGACATATTAGAAGAATTGAGAAACTACTATACAAAACTTTATAACATCCCACCTCCATGTGAGACATCGCGACATTTGGGAATACTTAAACAAATATGCCCCAAACCCCCTTGAAGATGCGGTAGCCGAAGACATAGACGAGGATTTCTCAGACACAGAGCTAAGCGAAGCCATTAAAACCCTCAAAGTGCGTAAAAGGCCTGGCCCTGATGGGTTCACCCCCCGGTTTTACAAAATTTGTGGAGAAGCCTGTGGCCCTATAATGCTGAAAGCCTTCAATTCTATAACCAACAGATGCCAGTTCCCCAAACAGACACTCCAAGCCCGAATAACCGTAATCCCAAAGCCTGGCAGGGACCCACTGACCTGTTCCAATAACAGACCTATCTCACTAATAAATGTGGATATTAAATTGTACTCTAAAATGATAGCCCTGAGACTAGGCCCCCTCATACCCAAACTAATCCACAAAGACCAGGTGGGATTTGTCCCAGGGAGGGAGGCACGGGACAACACTACTAGAACCCTGTCCCTAGTGGCTCAGGCACGTCAGCGCCAAATCCCAATGTGCCTCTTGACAGTGGATGCCGAAAAGGCATTTGACAGAGTCCATTGGGGTTTTTTAGATGCAGGCAATCGGCATCCGTTCGCGCTTACTACAATGGATAAAAGCATTATATCATGAACCAACGGCACAAGTGGGTGTGAACGGACGCCTGTCAGCTCCATTCAATATCATAAACGGTACCAGACAGGGATGCCCCCTGTCACCCTACCTATATATTCTGGTAATGGAATCCCTGGCAAATGCACTCAGGGAAAACCCTTCAATAAAAGGGATACAGATAGGACAAACATCTCATAAACTATCATTATTCGCGGACGATCTTTTGATATATGTGACACAGCCGAAGACTAGTTTGCCCAACATACTACAGGAGTTTGAGACCTTTTGCAGACTCTCCAATTTTAAAGTAAACCTACAAAAATCAGAGATCTTAAACGTATCGCTATTGTCCGTAGAAGAGAATACTCTCAAACCCGCCTTCCCCTTTAAGTGGGCCAGCAATTACATTAAATCTGGGGATCACGGTTTCTCCCAACCACCAAGACCTATATAATTACAATTTCCCAGACCTTTTAAAAAATATACACAAAGACCTCAAAGCAGGGCATAACCTCCCCATTTCCTTGTTCGGCAGGGTCAATACAATTAAAATGGATGTCCTACCTTGTTACGGTTGCTGTGGCACTGGAGTCTATGTCCAGATTTCTTGCTACTGCACATGTGCAAGCGCTGGAGACTAAGTCCTATCTTGGAGCCATTGCACATGTGCGGGTGACATCATCGCTGACACGTTGTCACATGTCTCTGACACCTTCTATGCCGATTGGTCACTGGTCATGTGCTTGTGACCCTTTGCTCGGTGATAGGCCAGCGTGACGTGATTCCTGTCGTTCTGGCAGCGGATTGGCTCTAGTGTCCTCCATCTTGGATGAGGCACAGAGTTTTTATAAGACCCTGACGCACGCCGCACGGCGCTCAGTCCTCTTGGTTCATGCATGAGAGTAGACGCTCTGTGCACGTTCCTCTAGGCATCTCTCTGTCTATGCTAGGTGAGCGCTACCGGCAGGGTAGCGTTCTTATACCTTACAGCTTCGGCTGCAGTCCGTATCCTTACCTCTTAGGGGAGCGGACATAGGCAGGTGCCGGAGGCACATGGTCCGGCTGGGCCTTGTGATTCTACTCGTAGGTGGACGTTGCCGCTAGGGTAACGTTCCTTATACTGCGTCTGGCAGTTGTTCGTATCCTCGCACACTAGGGGAGCGAACAGAGGTAGGAGCTTTGTGCGGCTTATGCTGCTGTCTGTCTCTTTTGCACCACTAGAAGAGCGGACCTAGGCAGGTGCCATATCTAGTGGTTCGTGTCCTCGCACACTAGTGGAGCGAACGCAGGTAGGAGCTTTGTGCGGCTTACGCTGCTGTCCGTCTCCTGGCACCACTAGAGGAACGGACCTAGGTAGGTGCCATTTCACACTCACTGCCTTTGTCTCTGTGATTATTAACAGAGACCATTCCACACACCCTCCAAGTAAGGGAGGAATTGCCTTATTTACTAATTATATTAATCTGTGAGTTTAACAGAGGTATTGCACTCTGCCATAGTCTGCAGCAGAGTCTTTGCATGGTGGGCCCTGACTGTCTGATACTCCTTTAGGTTTTATTATCAGACAGCCCCCCGTAACATTAGGACTGAGCCAAGGGTCTGGCAGTTATGGCAGAATATCAGCAGTTACACCGTTATATACAAGTACTTGAGTCGCGGCTCAAGAGTATAGAGGATAAACCTCAGACCATGGTGACATCTGCACATGATCCTCGACTTGCTCTGCCAAACAGATATTCTGGCGATGCCAGATCATGTCGTGGTTTCATTAGTCAGTGTCAGATACACCTAGAGGTCAACTCTTCTCGCTTCTCTACGGAGAGGTCCAGAGTAGGCTTTATCATCTCCTTACTTCAGGACAAAGCCTTAGAATGGGCGACTCCTCTATGGGAGCGCTCTGATGTGGTTACTCTGAGACATCAAGACTTTCTTGATGCTCTTAAGGCGGTATTCATGGGTCCGCAGGTTACCCATGATGCGGCCCTGAGACTGTTAGATCTATCTCAGGGTTCGTTATCCACTAGTTCTTATGCCATTGCTTTTAGAACTCTGGTGGCAGAACTAGATTGGCCAGAGAAGGTGTTGATTCCTATCTTCTGGAGAGGGTTGGCAGGCTATGTCAAGGATGCTCTTGCTACTCGTGAGGTCCCTGCTTCTCTGGAGGACTTGATCACAGTAGCAACAAGGATCGACATACGCCACAGGGAACGTAGACTCAAGGTCTCTTCCTCACGCCCTAAGCATCAGGCTATTCCAGTTGTTGAGGGTCCACTACCATCTTCCTCAGCATCTGAAACATCTCCCACTCCTATGGAGTTAGGTCATACGTCCTCCAGACTACGCAAGTTTGGTCCTCCTATATGTTACGTATGTCGTCAGGCTGGGCACTATGCCAACAAGTGTCCTAGCCGTCAGGGAAACTCCCAGGCCTAGTATCCATTAGAGGGGGGTTACTAGAGACGTCTTCTGCACCCTCTAAGTGTAGTATCCCAGGTCAGCTCTCATTCTCTGAGAATACATGGCCTATTATGGCTTTTGTGGATTCCGGAGCTGACGGGACTTTTGTGTCCTCAGGATTTGTAAAGAGACACAATATTCCCTCTATCATGTTAGAGGCGCCTATTCCTGTCCGTGTTGTTAATGGAACTATGTTGTCTGACTCCATTACATTGAGGACAGTTCCCTTGCGCCTTTCCCTGTCTCAGGGTCACATAGAGGAGATTTCTTTTCTTGTTTTGCCTGAGGGTATAGACGACGTCCTTCTGGGTCTCCCATGGCTTCGGACTCATGCTCCTCACATTGACTGGGAGTCCGACAGCATTATTAGTTGGGGTTTGAAATGTCAGTCCCGATGTCTTCCCTTACCACCTAAGGTCGTTGCGGTTGCATCAACTGATCTCTCTCCCATACCTACACCCTATTTGGATTTCGCTGACGTGTTCTCCAAACAGGGTGCTGAGGTTCTTCCATCCCATAGGCCGTATGACTGTGCCATAGACCTTATCCCAGGTTCGGTTCCACCTAAGGGCAGGGTTTACCCCTTGTCGATACCTGAGTCGGAGGCCATGTCGACCTATATAAGAGAGTTTAGAGAAGAGGTTCATTCGTAAGTCTGTCTCTCCCGCGGGAGCTGGGTTTTTCTTTGTTCGGAAGAAAGAGGGTGATTTGCGTCCCTGCAGAGATTACAGGGGTCTCAACGCAATCACAATAAAGAACAAATACCCGTTACCTTTAATTTCGGAGCTCTTTGACAGACTGAGGGGAGCTCAAGTTTTTACGAAGTTGGATCTGCGGGGTGCGTATAACTTGGTACGAATTCGAGAGGGTGACGAATGGAAGACCGCTTTTAACACCCGAGACGGTCACTATGAATACCTCGTCATGCCTTTTGGTTATGTAATGCACCCGCAGTATTTCAGGACTTCGTAAACGATGTGTTCAGGGATTTACTGTTATCCTCTGTAGTGGTGTTTCTGGACGACATCCTGATTTTTTCTCCTGATCTGGAGACTCATCGTCAGGATGTCGTTCGTGTCCTTTCCCGTTTAAGGGAGCACTCATTGTTTGCTAAACTCGAAAAATGTGTATTCGAGCAGTCATCCTTGCCTTTTTTGGGCTACATTATCTCACAAGAGGGTCTGGCTATGGATCCTGCGAAGCTCTCTGCTGTCCTGGAATGGTCCGAACCTCATTCCTTGAAGGCGGTGCAACGCTTCTTAGGATTCATAAATTATTACAGGCAGTTCATACCCCATTTTTCTACTTTGGTGGCCCCTTTGGTGGCCTTGACTAAGAAAGGTGCTAATCCCAAAGTCTGGTCTACTGAGACATCTCAGGCTTTTGAGGCAGTAAAAATACACTTTTCAACTGCTCCCGTTCTTCAAAGACCTGATGAGAATAAGCCCTTCCTCTTGGAGGTTGATGCCTCTTCAGTGGGTGCTGGTGCGGTCTTGTATCAAAAGAACGGTGCAGGTAGAAAAAGGCCGTGTTTCTTCTTTGCTAAAACCTTTTCACTGGCAGAGAGAAACTATACCATTGGGGATAGGGAACTGCTCGCCCTGAGATTAGCTTTGGAGGAGTGGCGTCACTTGCTGGAAGGAGCGAAACATCCTTTCCAGGTCTATACAGACCATAAGAATCTGACATACTTACAAACCGCTCAGCGTCTGAATCCTCGCCAAGCCCGCTGGTCCTTGTTTTTCTCCCGCTTTCACTTCTCCATCAACTTTCTGTCTGGGAGTAAGAATAAAAAAGGCAGACGCCCTGTCTCGCTCTATGGTTTCTACCCAGGAAGAGATTGACGAACCTCGTCTTATCCTTCCCTCCAGGGTTTTTCATACGCTCTCCCCTGTGACGTTAGACCAAATCCCACCGGGCAAGACCTTTGTTCCGCCTGATCGACAGAATGATATACTGTCGTGGGCCCACACCTCAAAGGTGGGTGGGCATTTTGGTATTAGGCGGACACGAGAGTTACTGGAGAGGTGGTATTGCCGTCCATTACGGCAGAGACCGGCTGGGCTCTTGCATCCTTTACCAGTGCCAGATAGACCATGGGAGGTGGTAGGCATGGACTTTGTGGGTGATCTTCCGTGTTCACAGGGACATAGATTTGTGTGGGTCATTACGGACCATTTCTCCCGGATGGTTCATCTCGTACCGTTATCGAGAATCCCATCTTCCAGGGTACTAGCCAAACTATTCCTCAAGCATGTCTTTAGGCTTCACGGGATGCCAGATCGTATCATTTGTGATAGAGGCCCGCAATTTTCTTCCCGTTTCTGGCGAGATCTTTGTAGCCTTCTGCAAATTGAGTTGAATCTCTCTTCGGCATACCATCCGGAGACCAATGGTTTGGTTGAGCGTACCAATCAATCCATGATTATATACCTTCGACACTTTGTTGCTGAGAACCACGATAACTGGTCCTCCCTCCTACCCTGGGCAGAATTTGCCCTTAACAATTCGCTGGCTGAGGCCACTGGGCAGACACCGTTCATACTCAATAATGGGCAACACCCTAGGGTACCGGTACCGTTTCCCGCTGCTGCACCTCCTCCTCTTGTGGCCGACTGGGCAACTAATGCCAGAGAGGTTTGGGATCGGACTCAAGAGTCAATCCAAGCAGCTAAGGACCGTATGAAGACGGTGTCCGATCGGTTTCGTCGCCCGGTTCCTGTCTTTTCTCCGGGGGACTTTGTGTGGCTCTCTGCAAAACACGTGAGACTTAGAGTGAGCTCTGTCAAATTTGCTCCTCGCTTCCTGGGTCCTTATGAGGTTCTTCGACAGGTAAATCCTGTAGTCTACCAATTGAAGTTACCCGTCCATCTTAGGATCCATGACAAATTCCATGTCTCACTGCTAAAGCCGGCTATTTTACCTCACGCTCGTGAAGTGCACTCTCCTGCTTCTGATTCCTCTCGCTCTAGCTATGAGGTACGAGCCATAGTTGGTTCTAAGATGGTTAGAGGGCGCAGGTTCTTCTTGATAGATTGGGAGGGCTACGGCCCGGAACATCGCTCTTGGGAGCCTGAGGAGGCTGTCCATGCTCCCGACTTAGTTGCCAATTACCTGCGTCGCCGGGAGGGGGGCCCTTGAGGGGGAGGTACTGTTACGGTTGCTGTGGCACTGGAGTCTATGTCCAGATTTCTTTCTACTGCACATGTGCGAGCACTGGAGACTATGTCCAGATTTCTTGCTACTGCACATGTGCAAGCGCTGGAGACTAAGTCCTATCTTGGAGCCATTGCACATGTGCGGGTGACATCATCGCTGACACGTTGTCACATGTCTCTGACACCTTCTATGCCGATTGGTCGCTGGTCATGTGCTTGTGACGCTTTGCTCGGTGATAGGCCAGCGTGACGTGATTCCTGTCGTTCTGGCAGCGGATTGGCTCTGGTGTCCTCCATCTTGGATGAGGCACAGAGTTTATATAAGACCCTGACGCACGCCGCACGGCGCTCAGTCCTCTTGGTTCATGCATGAGAGTAGACGCTCTGTGCACGTTCCTCTAGGCATCTCTCTGTCTATGCTAGGTGAGTGCTACCGGCAGGGTAGCGTTCTTATACCTTACAGCTTCAGCTGCAGTCCGTATCCTTACCTCTTAGGGGAGCGGACATAGGCAGGTGCCGGAGGCACATGGTCCGGCTGGGCCTTGTGACTCTACTCGTAGGTGGACGTTGCCGCTAGGGTAACGTTCCTTATACTGCGTCTGGCAGTTGTTCGTATCCTCGCACACTAGGGGAGCGAACAGAGGTAGGAGCTTTGTGCGGCTTATGCGGCTGTCTGTCTCTTTTGCACCACGAGAAGAGCGGACCTAGGCAGGTGCCATATCTAGTGGTTCGTGTCCTCGCACACTAGTGGAGCGAACGCAGGTAGGAGCTTTGTGCGGCTTACGCTGCTGTCCGTCTCCTGGCACCACTAGAGGAATGGACCTAGGTAGGTGCCATTTCACACTCACTGCCTTTGTCTCTGTGATTATTAACAGAGACCATTCCACACACCCTCCAAGTAAGGGAGGAATTGACTTATTTACTAATTATATTAATCTGTGAGTTTAACAGAGGTATTGCACTCTGCCATAGTCTGCAGCAGAGTCTTTGCACGGTGGACCCTGACTGTCTGATACTCCTTTAGGTTTTATTATCAGACAGCCCCCCGTAACATACCTAAAATACTATACTTGTTTCAAACTATCTTACTGAACCTAGGAGAAAATGTCTTCTTCAAGTTAAAGAAGATGATCAGCAATTTTATATGGCGTGGTACCAAACCCCAACTGAAATACTCAATGTAGACTAAATCTCGCTGGGACGGAGGGGTGGGGCTCCCGGATCTTAAAGCCTATCATGCAGCGGCGGTGGGTGGTTGCATACTGGATCTCCTGCACAGTAAAGACAGAAAATTGTGGGTGGAGATTGAATGTGACCTATACCCGAATATGGCACACGGAATCTTCTGGTTGTCATCTAGAACTAACCTAGGGACCCTGGGAGATTCCCCGATCCTCTTGTCCTTGGCTACAGCGTGGAGGACAGCCAATAGACGATATAGACTAACAGGAGAACCGGGTCCTATGACGCCTCTGGTGGGCAACCCCGCATTTCAGTGCTGATTTCATGAACCTCATCCCAGACTGATTTCAACGCCAATGGGAGGGATTCCACGAGTTAAAGACGTAACTACCAAACAGGGATGCAAACCACTGATGTCCCTGCTTGGAGACCGACCACGGGAACCAGGTCATTGGTTCCAATATCTACAACTACGTAGTTTCATAGACTCTCTGGCTCCGGGATCCGAGACACATAGGGATCTGACTCCATTTGAAAAGCTATGCTTCCTTAGAGAAACACCTCCTCACATAGTCTCAATAATCTACAACATAGCAGTGCCCGAGTGGGGTGGAGGAGAAGACTTGCCTGACTATGTTAGACATTGGCAAACAGAATTGCGCCAGACTTTTCCCAAGGCACAATGGTGTAAGTCATTTAACCTAACACATAAATCCACCATTTCCTGTAGAATGCAGGAACTCAATTATAATATACTCTCACGGTGGTACAGGACACCCGCCAGACTACATAAAATGTTCCCAGAGGTATCGGACACCTGTTGGAGGTGCCAGACCTCAGTGGGCACAATGCTACATATCTGGTGGACCTGCCCAGGGATACAGGGACTTTGGAAATATGTCTTTGCTCTCTATAACCATTTACATCATACGGAAGTGACACCCTCACTGGAAGTGGCCCTCTTATCAATGTATACAGGGGCAGTCTCCAAGGCGAAGAGAGGCTTGCTTTCGTACTTCCTGATTTCAATGAGGCAAATCATACCGAGGCATTGGAGATCCCCCTATACATTGAGGAGAGCAGACTGGGTAGAGGCTATGGATAACCTGCGGCATCTAGAGGAGTTGAGGGCGTTTGATGAGGGGAGAGACTCCCAGTGTTTCTCGGCCTGGTATCCATGGCTTCAGTATAGAGAAACACAGCAATTCCAAACCTGGCTACTCACGGGCGCTCTATCACAATAAATAGTCAAGAAGCCGGGATGGGCCCCCGGACACAGGAGTGGCGCGGCATCACAATACAAACCTTCTCCCCTCCCCCCATCCTCCTCATGTCTCCCCCCCCTTTCCCTTCTTTTCTCTACCTCTCTTTCTCTTCCTCACTACATATCTTTTTCTCATCTAATTGATATACATAGGGTCATGTATTCATATCTATTGAACCAGACTATACAGAAGGATGTTGCCTTTAACTCTTTACATGGAATAAAGATAGAAGATTATTACATGTTAATATTAAGATGTTATGTAGGATGTTATACAGATTTTACTTTCCATACGATTTGCAATACATTTCATTACACCATACGTTTTACGAGACTTAAAGGCATAGGTTATTTTATAATCTTCATATGCTGTAGCATTGGGCAACATGAAACACCCATATGCATTCCCTATTTTCTGTTATATGAAAACTTTTGAAATAATAAAGAAATATTAAACGAAAATAATGGTCTGTTTTCTAAAGACAAAACCAACCACTGGGTCTCTCCATTACCCTTCTGATCTACCAGGATAAGACTCCCAAACAACAGAGAGCAAGCTCAGTCTAATTTAGCTCTCTTCAGCGTTCTATGAACAGCTAACCTGAAATGAGAGAACACATTGTCGCCTTTATGGACAGAATATTCCGCAACAACCACGCAGAACCTGCTCCATCCTTGAAGAATAATGAAGAGTGCTGGTATTTGCCTTCATTCGGAGTATACCATCCTCGGAAACCCAATCAAATTAGGGTTTCTTTGACTCCAGTGCCAAACATCAAAGCGTATCCCTTAATGATGTTCTCCTCACAGGTCCCAACCTAACAAACAACTTGGTGAGGTTCAAATAAGAGCTTGTCGCCACCACTGCTGACATTGAACAGATGTTCCACTGTTTCCTAGTCAGAGAGGACCACCGGAACTTCCTCAGATTTCTGTGGTACAAGGATAATGACACCAATAAAGAGATGGTGGAATATCGTATAAGGATCCACGTATTTGGAAACAGCCCTTCACCCGCAGATGTAACTTATGGCCTCCGGAGAACCGCATTAAAGGGAGAGTCTGACTATGAAACAGACGCCAGAGACTCTGTTGAGAAAGACTTTTATGTAGATGATGGGCTCCAATCACTACCCACCAGAAGCAGCCATTGATTTGCTCAAGAGGACCCAAAGTATGCTGTCCCAGGCAAAACTCAGGTTACACAAAATTGTTTCAAACAGCCTGACCGTAATGAGAGCCTTTGAGTTGGGTGATCACGCTCCTGGGTTCAAGGACATTGACTTAGGGTTAGACAGCCCACCCGTGCAGAGGAGCCTGGGCATCAGATGGGATCTTGCAGCTGACTCCTTCGGATTTCAAGTAAGTTGCTCAGACAAGCCATACACAAAACGTGGTGTCCTTTCTATAGTGAACAGCTTATTTGACCCGCTGGGATTCGTAGTGCCTATCACTATATAAGGCAAATCCCTGCTGAGACAATTCTCTGAAACCATCAAGGACTGGGATACCGCACTCCCTCCTGACAAAGAGCAAAAATGGGAAGCTTGGAAACAGTCCTTGTGTGAGTTGGAAACATCCACATCCCAAGATGCTACATCAAAAACCTTCATCACCTCTAGCATAAAGAAGGAACTGCACATCTTCTCAGTTGCCTCCACAGAAGCCATAGCAGCGGTTGCTTACCTGAAGGTGACAGACCCCAATGGGCAAAACTACGTTGGATTTATCTTTGGCAAGGCTAAGCTGGCCCCGAAGCCTGACCATGCCATTCCCAGATTGGAACTCTGTGGCACCGTTTTGGCAGTGGAAATTGCCGACTTCATACACCAAGAACTGTGTGTTGACATAGACGAGGTCCAATACTACACTGACAGTAAAGTCGTTTTAGGTTACATCTACAATCAATCAAAATGATTTTATGTGTACGTCAGTAACCGCATTGAAAGGATCAGAAGATCCTCCAAACCAGAACAATGGCATTATGTACCATGTGAACTGAATCCAGCAGATCACGCCACTAGACCTATGTCTAT
Organism: Anomaloglossus baeobatrachus; assembly: GCF_048569485.1. Classification (NCBI taxonomy): domain Eukaryota; kingdom Metazoa; phylum Chordata; class Amphibia; order Anura; family Aromobatidae; genus Anomaloglossus; species Anomaloglossus baeobatrachus. Next base: position 502,318,930 of record NC_134357.1, read on the forward strand.
TAGTTCTTTTGCTACCTCTTCTTGGCTTATAGGTCCAGAGTTCCTGCTGAGACAGTCAGAAGAAAGTGTCCAGGAAGCCTTCAGCATCCTAGATCCAGACAACGATCCAGATGTCCGAGCTGAAGTCAACACCCTGGCCACTAGTGCAGAAAAAACTTCCAAACTCGGTAGCCAATGTTTTGAACGTTTCTCCAGCTGGATGAGACTCGTCAGGACTGTCGCAAGTGTCGCGGGCGGGGAGGAGGGTGTCAGCACACCGCGCTCACCCCTTCTGCTCGGGTCCGGCAGTTGCTCCTGGTGGCTCGAGCCGTGGGCCGGATCCCGGGGTGTCTCGAGCGACACTCCTCGCCCGTGAGTGAAAGGGGAAATGTTTGTTGGGTGAAGGGATTATTATAGTTCGTGACGCCACCCACGGTTGTGGTGATTGCACCACCGCTGCTCAGTGTGGGGGTCCCGGGGATGGTGATGCGGAGCAGCCAGGTGTTGTGTTGCCCCTCCGTGGGTAGGGGTTGGTGATCCCGGGGCCCGGTGATGAGATGTGAAGTGTAGGGCCTGGAGGGCGCAGGGACGCGGGGGCAGCGCTGTGCCTTGCGGCACTATGGTACTCACTCAGCCTGACACACGGACACAGTTTATACGGTAAACCAACGGCTGGTAGGACGGTCCCACAGACGGCTGCACCTGCACTCCCGGTAGGTAACGGTGACGTTTCTCTTCCTTGCACCTATGTTGTCTGATGGTAGCGGTGGATTCCCTCCGGTTACCCGCTCCCCGACTGCAATCTGGGCCGGAGGAGCTCTACACTTTGCCCGCAGGCGCTGGCCCTGGGGAAACTTGTGCCCTGGCGGTGGCGGTGTCTCCCCGGTAATGGTCGGGCTGTTGCCGTCAATCGGGACTTGGTTGCTGGGGGATCTGCGTCCCCGTCACTGACGGATTCGGCAAATTTGGCGACTCCTAGCCTTGCCGGGGTCCGAGAGGCCCCTGCTCTGGTGCTGACTGTTCTTCGGAACACTGCTCCAGACCACCGGGCACACAGCCAACGGGGTCCTTCCAGGAACTTCCAAACGGTCCCCCTCCAAACAGTCACCGCCGTCGCTGACCTTGCTGTTCTGGCCCTCACAAAGCTGGGCTCTCAGGCTCTGCACACTCTCTGCTCTGTCACCACTTCTTGCTCTCCTCCTTTTCCACTTTTCCTTCCTTCACTTTCCACTTGCTGTTTACTTTAGCCCTGCCTGGGCTACTCCTCCACTCCTTCCACTTCCTCCTCCCTGACAGTTCTGCCTGATCTCTTCCTGCCTCCAGAGTTGTGAGCTCCTTGGTGGGCGGAGCCAACCGCCTGGCCCAGCCCCTGGTGTGCATCACCAACCTCTGGAGGAAGGCAACAAGGATTTCTGGTTAGCAGGTGTGCCTACCTGGAGTGTGGGGTGTGGTGGTGTTGTGACCCGTGTCCCCTGGCTTGCCCAGGGCGACACACAAGGTTAGTGCATATCGCCAGATGCTATAGTAAAGACCTTGAAAATAAAGACTGTCATCGCTGGCATGTCTGCCACAAACCCCTTTCTGCTGAGGACATCTCCCATAGTGAGTTCCTCATAATACGCCACCTCCAACAGAGTGAATTTGCCATGGAATGGAAGTGTTTATACAACAAACAACAGAATCCATTAACCCCTTAAGGACGAAGCCAGTTTTGTACTTAATGACCAGGCCATTTTTTGCAATTCTGACCAGTGTCACTTTATGAGGTCATAACTCTGGAACGCTTCAACGGATCCCGGTGATTCTGACATTGTTTTTTCGTGACATATTGTACTTCATGATAGTTATAAATTTAGAACGATATTTTTTGCTTTTATTTGTGAAAAAATCGGAAATTTGATGAAAATTTTGCAATTTTTAAACTTTTAATTTTTATGCCCTTAACCCAGAGAGTTATGTCACACAAAACAGTTAATAAATAACATTTCCCACATGTCTACTTTACATTAGCGTAATTTCTGAAACAAAATGTTTTGGGGATAGGAAGTTAGAAAAGGTCAAAGTTCATCAGCAATTTCCCATTTTTTCAACAAAATTCACAAAACCATTTTTTTAGGGACCACATCACATTTGAAGTGACTTTGAGAGGCCTAAGTGTCAGAAAATACCTAAAAGTGACACCATTCTCAAAACAGCACCCCTCAAAGTACTCAAAACCACATCCAAGAAGTTTATTAACCCTTCAGGTGCTTCACAGGAACTAAAGCAAAGTGGAATGAAAAAAAGCAAAAAATAAAATTTTACCTAAAATGTTGCTCTACCCCAAATTTATTCACTTTTAGAAGAAATAACACAACAAAATGAACCCCAAAACTTGTTACCCACTTTCTTATGAACGCGCCAATACCCCACATGTGGTCAGAAACCTTTGTTTGGACAAATGGGAGGGCTCGGAACAGAAGGAGCAATATTTGAATTTTGGAAAGCAAATTTGGCTGAAATAGATTGCGGGCACCATGTTGCATTTACATGTCCGCTAAGGTACCTAAACAGCAGAAACCCCTTACAAGTGACACCATTTTGGAAACTAGACCCCTTAAGGCTTCTATCTAGGGGTATACTGAGCATTTTGGATCCACAGGTACTTCACAGATTTTGATAACGTTACGTTGTCACATTGAAAATTTTCATTTTTTTCTCAAAAATGTTGCTTTAGCATCAATTTTTTCACTTTTTCAAGAGGTAATTCCAAAAATTTGACCCCAATGTTTGTTACCCACTTTTTTTATGAGCGCGGTGATACCTCACATGTGGTCTGAAACCTTTGTTTGGAGAAATGGGAGGGCTTGAAACGGAAGGAGCAATATTTGAATTTTGGAAAGGAAATTTGGCTGAAAAAGATTGCGGGCACCATGTCGCATTTGGAGGACCCCTAAGGTACGTAAACAGCAAAAAAACACCACAAGTGACCCCATATTGGAAACTAGGCCCCTCAAGGAATTTATTTTGATGTTTGGTGAGTACCCTGAACCCCCAGGTGCTTTACAGAAGTTTATAACGTTGAGCCATGAAAATAAAAAAATAAAATTTTACCACAAAATTGTTACTTCAACCAGGTAGCTTTTTTTTCACAAGGGTAACAGGAAAAAAATCACCATGAAATTTATTGCGCAATTTCTCCTGAGTTTGGTGATATCTTGTATGTGGTGGAAATCAACTGTTTGGGCACACTACAGGGCTCAGAAGAGAAGGAGTGCAATTTGACTGCAAAATTGGCTGGAATCAATAGCGGACGCCATGTTGCATTAGGAGAACCCCTGAGGTGCCTAAGCAGTGGAGGTCCACCACAAGTGACCCCATTCTGGAAATAAGACCCCTGAAGGCTTTAATCTAGGTGTATATTGAGCATTTTGAATCCACGAATACTTCACAGAATTTGATAAGCTTAGGTTGCCATATTGAAATTTTCATTTTTTTCACAAAAATGTTGATTTAGCGACACATTTTTCACTTTTTCAAGAGGCAACAACAAAACGTGTACCCCACAGGTTGTTATCTAATTTCTTGTGAGCGCAGGGATACCCCACATGTGGCCAAAAACCTCTGTTTGGATAAATGGGAGGGCTTGGAATGGAAGGAGCACCATTTGAATTTTGGAAAAGTTGAAGTAAATTGCGCGCACCATGTCACATTAGCAGGGCCCCTTGGGCACCTATACATCAGAAACCCCCCACAAGTGACCTCATTTTGGAAACTGGACCCCTCAAGGATTTTATTCAGGAGTATAGTAAACATTTTGAATCCACAGGTACTTCACAAAACTGTTGCTGTAGCAACAAATTTCTCACTGTTAAGGGGGCTTTACACGCTGCGACATCGCTAATGCGGAGTCGTTGGGGTCATGGAATTGGTGACGCACATCCGGCCGCATTAGCGATGTTGCTGCGTGTGACACCGATGAGCGATTTTGCATCGTTGCAAAAACGTGCAAAATCGCTCATCGGTGACATGGGGGTCCATTCTCGATTATCGTTACTGCAGCAGTAACGATGTAGTTCGTCGCTCCTGCGGCAGCACACATCGCTCCGTGTGACACCGCAGGAACGAGGAACCTCTCCTTACCTGCCTCCCGGCCGCTATGAGGAAGGAAGGAGGTGGGCGGGATGTTCCGCCCGCTCATCTCCGCCCCTCCGCTTCTATTGGGCGGCCGCTCAGTGACGTCACTGTGACGCCACACGGACCGCCCCCTTAGAAAGGAGGCGGTTCGCCGGTCACAGCGACGTCGCCGGGCAGGTAAGTATGTGACGCATCTGCGCGATGTTGTGCGGCACGGGCAGCGATTTTGCCCGTGTCGCACAACAGATGGGGGCGGGTACCCATGCTAGCGATATCGGGACCGATATCGCAGCGTGTAAAGTAGCCTTTAGGCTATGTGGCCATGATCCAGCGACACGGCGTCTAGTACACAGTGTCAGCCTCCTGCAGAAATGTGAGTGTTGTCCACGGGAGAACGCAGCTGCCCATGCCCACGATTTGGGTTCAGGCTGCTGTGGACTTTAGTTCTATTCTACCTGCAAAGAACACTCATCTCCGCAGCATAAATTGACATCCTGAGGCTCGGGAAGCTGCGCCACAGGTCGATTTATGCTGCGGAGAAAAGAAACACAGTGGGCACGGGATTTCTAAAAATCCTGCCACTGTGCTTCTACTGCACAACGCAGCGTTATGGACGCAGGGAAAACACTCTGCGCCCAAAACGCTGCAAACCCTGATTGTGGGCACACAGCCTAAAATGCTACAATGGATGAATGGATAAATGTCAAACATATATAACGTCCCAACCCCCTGCATATTCTAAGCTGGCGCCCTTTAGTGCCTTTCATGTGACACTAAAGGATGCCTAGCCTTGTATTTAGCCCAAAAAAAAAAAAAAAGAATTAAAATAAATGACGTGGGGTCCCCCCTATTTTTGCTAGCCAGCTAGGGTAAAGCAGACAGCTGTAGCCTGCAGACCACAGCTGACAGCTTCATCTTGTCTGGTGATCAATTTGGAGGGCTCCCCAAGCTGTTTTTTTTTTTAATTATTTATAAATAAATAATTAAAAAAAAAAACAAACGTGGGGTCCCCCCAAATTAGATCACCAGCCAAGGTGAAGCTGACAGCTGGGGTCTGGTATTCTCAGGATGGGAAGAGCCACGGTTATTGGACTCTTCCCAGCCTAAAAATAGCAGGCCGCAGCCGCCCCAGAAGTGGCGCATCCATTAGATGCGCCAATTCTGGCGCTTCGCCCCAGCTCATCCCGCGCCCTGGTGCGTTGGCTAACGGGGTAATGAATGGGGTTGATACCAGGTGTGTAATGTCACCTGGCATCAAGCCCAGCAATTAGTTATGTCACGGCGTCTATCAGATACCCGACATAACTAATTGACAGTAATAAAAAAAAAAATTGACAACAAAAAAAATTTTATTTGAAAAAACACTCCCCAAAACATTCCCTGATTGACCAATTTATTGAAAAGAAAAAAAAAATCCACTATAATCCATTTGGACGTCCCACGTCGACTCTGGACCTTCTAGAATATGGGGGACACGTTCAGGGAACGTATCCCCCATTTTCTAGGAGGGCAGACCCTCCATTTGAGGAGAGTGGGTGCAAAGAATCTGCACCCACCCTCCCTGGGTCACAGCTGCAGACTCCGTGCAGCAGCAGCAGCAGCCAGCGTCCTGAACACAGGAAGCTGTCATCTGCTCTGCTCATGTGACCGGCAACTGCTGTGAAGGAGCCGGAGGAGGGGGCCGCGGGGGATCAGGGCTCCGACAGGTATGTATGACACCGGGGGACACCGGGGGGGATAGGGGGGGACCCGGCAGGGCCTAGGCAGCAGGTTTCTGTCGCATGTGTTATGGCACATGCGACAGAAACCATAGGAACAGTGGAAATGCGGCCGGCGCGCTGCTGTGATCGCCGGTGCGCGCGGCCATCTTGGATTTTCGGGAGGGGGTTGGGGGTCGGGGGGGGCACTTTGGGGACACCGGGGGACCGGAGGGAACCGGGAAAAAGATTTATCTCCCATCTGGCATGTTTGATCATGCCAGATGGGAGATAAATCATTTTTTACCGGCGCGGTCATTTGCTATAACTTGATGATCGGTATACGGTGTATACCGGTCATCACGTGACTGGGGACCGGAAAAACCGGCCCGAATCATGATCTCCAGGGTCTCAGCTACCCCCGGCAGCTGAGACCCCGGAAATTTTCTGACTCTGGGGGGCGCTAGACCCTTTTTTCCGACCGCCGTTAAAAAGCGGCGGATCGGAAAAAGTACCCTTATTTACCGCCGTTAAAAGGCGTATCGGCGGTCGTAAAGGGGTTAAGAAGCCCTCTCGCCAATTTAAACCCAGTTATGGACAGTTCCGGCTTACTGAGAGTTGGTGGTCGTTTAAACCAAGCTCATCTCAGAGAGTTGCAGAACAAAATCCTCTCATCATTACCAACAAACGCCATGTTACAGTCTTGCTGATCCGACACCACCATGAAAAGACTGAACACCAAGGCAAGCTAATCACTGAGGGCACGTTACGGTCTGCAGGCCTCTGGATTATTGGAATGAAGAGACGTGTAGCACATATACTGCACGATTGTGTGCACTGCCGTAAAGTGAGGGGAAAACAACTGTACCAACAAATGGCTGACTTGCCTACAGACAGACTTTCTACAGAGCCACCTTTCACCTACGTTGGCCTAAACGTTTTCGGACCATGACGTGGCTAAGCAAACAGTAAGCGGTGGGCTGTGTTATTCACCTGCAATAATGTTCGAGCCGTTCACATTGAGGTGTTAGAGTCCATGGACACCTCCAGCCTAATCAATGCCTTGAGAAGGTTCCTTGTCATCAGAGGACCAGTGAAACAGCTGAGGTCTGACCGTGGAAGCAACTTCGTCGGTGCATGTACAGAACTGAACATCAACACCAAGCCTATCCAAGATCAGCTGGCAGAGAAAGGTTGCACCTGGATCTTCAACCACCTCCTTCCTTCCTCATTGCTGGCGGGACGCAGGTAAGGAGAGGTTCCTCGTTCCTGTGGTGTCACACGTAGCGATGTGTGCTGCCGCAGGAACGACGAACAACATCGTTACTGCAGCAGCAACGATAATTGAGATTAGGGGGGATGTCACCGATTAGCGATTTTGAACGTTTTTGCAACGATTCAAAATCGCTAATAGGTGTCACATGCAACGACATCGCTAACGCGGCCGGATGTGCGTCACAAAATCCGTGACCCCCAACAAGATCGCTTAAGCGATGTCGTAGCATGTAAAGCCACCTTTAGAGAGGCTTATAATTTAATACGCATCTGGGAGGGTGATGAGAGGAAGATGGCATTTTTAACGTACGAGGGTCTTTTTGAGAATCTTATGTTGCCTTTTGGACTGACTAATGCACTTGCTGTTTTTCAAAACTTTATGAACGATATTTTTTCTGATTACATGATATACTGTAGTTTATCTTGATGATATTCTAATTTTTTCACCTGATTTGGATTCTCATTATGGACATATCCGCTATGTTCTACAAAGGCTCAGGGAGAATTCCTTGTTTGCTAAGATAGAAAAATGTATATTTGCCGTCCAAGAAATCTCATTCCTAGGGTTCATCATGTCAGCGATTGGGTTTAAGATGGACCCTGGGAAACTGCAAGCTATAATTGATTGGGTCCAACCTAGTGACCTCAAAGCTGTCACATCTCCACCAGAGTCCGCTTCTGCGAAATCTGCTTCGATCACCAGGCGCTGCCGTATTTCCGCCATGGGCAATGCTGGTGATAGGGGAGAAATCAGTGTCCGTGGCTCTGGTGGGCGCAGGCTCTGCCCATCCACTAAGCTGGGTTTCCATTGGACCTGCAGTACCAATGGCTGACTGTGGTGGAATGTGTCTTCCAGCTGAAGTTACCACTTTTCAGCTACAGCCAATAGGAAGGCACTACACCCTTCTTATTCCCCCTCCTGTCTGCTGGTCATTACCAGATATAATTTTGTAGTACTGCTTGTCTCTGGTTCTCACCCTACTCTGTACATTGATCTCTGTGTTTTGACCCATGCCTGCTCTCTGACTACTTTCCTGCCTGACGTTTTTGTACCTCGCTCCCATTTCTGGTTTTGACCTCAGCCTGATTTCCTGACTACGCTCTTGTCTGCCGATTTTGTCCCTTTTCTGTATCTCCTGGTTTGACCCTGCCTGACGACTGCTCTTCTTGAGATTGCAGCCTTTCCACAGGTAGCGATCTCCAGGGCCCTGTAGTAATTAGAAATTCCTGTATAGGGATTAAAGGGTTTCGGGGTTCTCTGCATCCTGCTTAGTGGGCAGCTTGCCTCTAGCCTGTCTGTGTCAGCCATTCTGAGACTGGTTCAAAGCAGATGTTACAAGTATTATCTGCATCAACTCTGCAAAGAAAAAAGAGGCAACGTGCGCTAGGGGCACTGTAGAATTCTTATTGACTTTGCTGGCATAGATCTAGATTTCTGAAACATCTGCACCAACAAACGTATAAAAAATGTATAAAAAACGCAGCCTTACATTTCCTGGTGAACTTTTTTTTCAGCATTAAAAGCAATGAGAAAAACAAAAACAAAAACGTTACATGTGAACATAGGCTAAAAGGGAAGAATTTTTTTTATGTTGCCTTATATACCAGTCATTATACAGGAAGAATGTTCCTGGATATTTTTTCCCTGTAAAATACAATTTAGATTTGAGTTATGGAGCTCTTAATGTCACTCTGTAAAAGTGGCGTAATATTCTGACAATATTATTCCCAAAGATCAAATGTGAGTCAGAAAATCATCCTGGCATCTTCCCCTTGCTGTTCCCATTCAGTTTCAGCACTTTCCCATCCACTGGAGCATTTTTACAGCCCTCCCAGACTAACTTCCAAAGTGCTCTAGCCAAACAAAATGTATGAGAAGGAGGCCTTTCGACAGTTAAGGGACAAAAGTTGTTACAGAAGGTTAACATTTTTTTTTTAATTTTAAATCAGGTTCATTTTTATTTATCATCTAAATTACAGTCAGAAACAAAAATACACAAATTAAATAACAGTGCACCAGTAATTCATGCCCAACAAAGTTTTATGTCACAAAATATATATTAATCTTCAATGCCCTGCCCATAACAGAAACCAATCCAATGTTGTTAGCAACCATATACAGTATGCCCCAGCAGCGTGCAGGTCACCCCACTCCGGTAAATTTATCATCCAGCTATAAGAAGAAGATCCTGGTCTCCCACGCAATCTTGCAGCTGTGCCGAGGAGGGAAGACCCGGAGTATTCAACCATGCCCTCCAAATCTTATAAAACGTCTCTAATGTGTTTCTTTTAAGGTATACTCCCCTGAAGTATATCCGAAGTATAACGTTTACTCTTGCCCTGAGATCCCCAATAGTAGGGAAGCCGGATCCAGCCAGTAGTAGGCCAACAGTTTCCTGGCCTGGTAGAAGAGCCGCACAATACCGATCTACACCGGTGAACCCAAGTGCATCCCCCCTCCAGGAGACCCAGAATACATGTAACAGGTCTTGGTTGTAAAGGTATATTAAAGACTTGTCCAATTAACCCTAATACTGCCCTCCAGTAGTCCTCAATGTTCCCACAGGACCACATCATATGGCGCAGGTTAGCATTTTCTCTCCCCTGAAGTATATCCGAAGTATAACGTTTACTCTTGCCCTGAGATCCCCAATAGTAGGGAAGCCGGATCCAGCCAGTAGTAGGCCAACAGTTTCCTGGCCTGGTAGAAGAGCCGCACAATACCGATCTACACCGGTGAACCCAAGTGCATCCCCCCTCCAGGAGACCCAGAATACATGTAACAGGTCTTGGTTGTAAAGGTATATTAAAGACTTGTCCAATTAACCCTAATACTGCCCTCCAGTAGTCCTCAATGTTCCCACAGGACCACATCATATGGCGCAGGTTAGCATTTTCTCTCCCGCACTTAGGACAAAGATCATTATTATTATTTATTATTTATTATTATAGCACCATTTATTCCATGGCGCTTTACAAGTGAAAGAGGGTATACGTACAACAATCATTAACAGTACAAAACTGACTGGTATAGGAGGAGAGGACCCTGCCCGCGAGGGCTCACAGTCTACAGGGAATGGGTGATGGTACAATAGGTGAGGACAGAGCTGGTTGCGCAGTGGTCTACTGGACTGAGGGCTATTGTAGGTTGTAGGCTTGTTGGAAGAGGTGGGTCTTGAGGTTCCTCTTGGATCATCAATCCGGATCCCCATCTTATGCAATAGACTAGGTGTCCTATATACTCAATGCAATAAGAATAACTGCGACAGTCATTGGCCCTCAGACACAGCAAGGTTTGGAGTCTGAGACAGAACCGCCTCCCATTGTTCTTCTGTCATAGAGCCTAAAGGCTACTTTACATGCTGCGACATCGCTAGCGATCTCGTTAGCGATGTGAAATTCTAGATCGCAAGTGCGATCTTTCGAGATCGCACATGCGTAAAATGACCTATGTGCGATCCCATAAGATCGCATTTGCGATCTAGAATTTCACATCGCTAACGAGATCGCTAGCGATGTCGCAGCATGTAAAGTAGCCTTAAGTCCCTCTCCCACTTTCCTCTAGCTTGCAAAGGGAACCTGTCAAGATGTCTGGACAACATCACTGTATACAGCCTAGAGATAATACCGTAGGAACAATCAAATGTCAGTAAGTCAGTAAGAGTATGATTTCACTCTATCCTAATGTCCACATGTCGTGTCTGTACCTCACATGTGTGCCAGAGTTGCAAATATTGGTAGAAGTAACTGTGCAGTATCTCAAACTCAGCTTGAAGCTGGTCAAAACTTTAAGTCCGTTATTCTGAAGGATCTGAGAAAACCGATGAACACCCCTGCCCACCCACATTCTCCAACCCGCTAGTTTTTGCAGTTCTACCAGACCATGATTATGCCATAAGGGCCAGTACTCCGTCGCTCCTGCTATTCCCAACAACACCTTTCCTCTATCCGACACCTTGTACAACAATGCCATTGTCAGGTGAAGCAGTCATCCTCTGGCACAGTTTCTTGCATCAAAAAAAGCCACCGAGTGTCGAGATCTTGCAAGACCCCTCACAAGTCTACCCCCAACATCGTATGCCTCATTCTTTCCCCATCCCCTATAGTGCTGCATCTGTGCTGCGACATAATAAACCCACGGGTTGGGAACGACCAGACTCCCCTCCTCCTTCCCTCTCTACAGGGTCTAAAGGTGGATTTTGGCCCACTGTGTTTTCCACAGAAGCTCTCGGAACAGTATTTAATTTTACTAAAAAATTTCCAATTAATCCATATTGGGACGTTGTGAAAAAAATACAAAAGTTTGGGCTTCAGCACCATTTTTAGTAAATTATTATGGCCAATAAGGGACAATGGGAGTCGACACCAGACATCTATCTTGTTCCTAAACTGAATCAACAGTAGCTCCAAGTTTTGAGCATAAAAATCGTACGGTCGGGCACTAACCACAATCCCCAGATATTTAAATGTATCCACCGTTGGGACCGTCAACCCAAGAGCAGCAAAATTAGATGGGAGCGGATTAATAGGGAAAAGAGACGATTTCTCCCAGTTTATTAGGAGCCCCGAGCGTTTACCAAATTCTTTAATAATATTTATTGCTGGGCCCACTGATGCCCCCACCTCCCTAAGATACAGTAACAGGTCATCAGCATAGAGGGAAACCTTTTGCTCCAGGCCACCGACCCCGAACCCTTTTACATCAACTGATGCACGAAGCATAGCCGCCAATTACGCTATTGCAGGTGCAAACAATAATGGAGAGGACAGGCCTTCCTCACGCCCCTGGCCAAATTAAAAGATGCTGTGGTACAGTCATTGACTCGAATCTTGGCCCGTGGAGAGGCATATAATAGTTTAACCCAACCTATAAACCTGGAACCTAGACCTATTTTCTCCAAAACTGCCCATAAGAAATTCCATTCAATACTATCAAAGCCCTTGGCTGCATCTAGTGACAGAACTGCCCTCTCTTTATTTCTCCCTTTAGAACTCAGCTGCATCTCCAGGAATAAACATCGTAAATTAATGGAAATGGATTTTTTAGAGATAAATCCAGTCTGATCCTCATGGATCACCGACGTGATCACCCGGGATAATCTATTAGCTAATATTTTTAACACTTCCAAGAGTCTTGGCAGCAGCAAATGAGTATAGAGTTTGTTGAATTCTCCTGGGAGTCCGCCCGCACCTGGGGCCTTTTCATTTTGGATGTGACCGAGCGCCTCCTTCAGGTCTATATCTCTATTCAGGCATTCTCTCTATCAGACAAATTGGGGAGAGTAATCTCCTCCAGGAAGTCTCTGAGTTCTTCAGCCCTGTAGTGTGATTTAGAGGAATACAGCTTTTATGGGCCAGATTTCATAATAAAGTCCATGGGTGGAAGGGCTGTACATGGCAGGCAAAACCACACCAAGAATTGATATGCTGCAGATTATTTTCTGACACATCTGCACCAACAAACATATAAAAAAAAATGTATAAAAAAATCAGTGTGTACACACAGCCTTTCATTTCCTGGTGAACTTTTTTTTCAGCATGATAAGCAATGAGAAAAATAAAAACGCTACATGTGAACATAAGCTAAAAGGGGAGGATTTTTTTCTTTTTTATTCTGCCTTATATACCAGTCATTATACATACAGGAAACAAATCTTCCTAGTCTTTTTTTTCTGTAAAATACAATTTAGATTGAGTTTTGGAGCTTTTAGTGTCACTCTGTAAAAGTGGGTAATACTCTGACAATATTATTTCCAGAGACTAACTATGAGTCAGAAATGCTTCCAGGCATCTTTCCCATGCTTTACAAACACCACTTGGCATCGGATATAACCAACCAAGAAGAAGTGAATAAACACCAATTATTAGCAAATATTAAATATTTTATTTTTCATTTTTAGTAGATGTATTCAAATAAATATACAAACAAGAGAGCCACCTGGGGGGCACATGGTTCCAGAATTATCAGAAAATTACATCTCGTCCATTATCTGGCATCATAAAGAGTGATCATATATCATATCAATGGAGCATAATATCAAATATCACATGACAGTAGATTTCTCACTAAAAGATCGTGAGGGGACCATGAGGCATTGGAACGTGGCATGAATCACTACCATCAATTCAACCAATCATATCATCCAGCTTATACACTGATCGCATTTACTTAGGGGTTAAATTCAATGGTATATCCCTGTCATCGTTTCAATACTTATTGATTGTAATGCTCACCGAGATAGAATCCACCGGGGAGAAGTGATAACCCATACACAATAGCATGCTCTATCTTTCATTATATTTTCAAGCACCCCAAATAGGTACAGATTCAAGTCAAACATCAAAAGCCATGTGTATTAGGTCATCACTTATCACCCCGTAATAATCAGCTCAATGAGATCTATATATGGTGGAACACTAAGGGGTGCTTCACACACAGCGAGATCGCTGCCGAGATCGCTGCTGAGTCACGCTTTTTGTGACGCAACAGTGACCTCATTAGCGATCTCGCTGTGTGTGACACTGAGCAGCGATCTGGCCCCTGCTGCGAGATCGCTGCTCGTTACACACAGCCCTGGTTCGTTTTCTTCAAAGGCGCTCTCCCGCTGTGACACACAGATCGCTGTGTGTGACAGCGAGAGAGCGACAAATGAAGCGAGCAGGGAGCAGGAGCCGGCGTCTGGCAGCTACGGAGGCTGGTAACTAAGATAAACATCGGGTAACCAAGGTGGTTACCCGATATTTACCTTAGTTACCAGCCTCCGCAGCTCTCACGCTGCCTGTGCTGCCGGCTCCAGCTCTCTGCACATGTAGCTGCTGTACACATCGGGTTAATTAACCCGATGTGTACTGTAGCTAGGAGAGCAAGGAGCCAGCGCTCAGTGTGCGCGGCTCCCTGCTCCCTGCACACACAGCTAAGCGGTGTGCGCTGGTAACTAATGTAAACATCGGGTAACCATACCCGATGTTTACCTTAGTTACCAGTGTCCGCAGCTTCCAGACGCCGGCTCCGTGCAAGCGCAGCGTCGCTTGCACGTCGCTGCTGGCTGGGGGCTGTTCACTGGTCGCTGGTGAGATCTGCCTGTTTGACAGCTCACCAGCGACCATGTAGCGATGCAGCAGCGATCCTGACCAGGTCAGATCGCTGGTTGGATCGCTGCTGCATCGCTAAAGTGTGAAGGTACCCTAAGTGACTGACTTGCACATATCTCCCATTTTGTTTCCCAACACCACAGGAAAGTACATATAAATGCAAATCAATCACCCTTATCGTAAACTATGTACATTCAGGCATTACTTATCACCACCTGATAATCAATATGGTGAGTCATAGACCCATACAATAGCCCGATCGGCTATAAACACACGATCTCATTGTAATACAAACAATATCATAATTAGCATATCACATAAGGACAAAGTACTTACAATGTTAAATAGATTGCCTGGCCATGCGTCCCGCCACCCCTGACGTACGTTTCGCCACTCGCTTTATCAAAAGGGGGCGTGTCAAGGTGAGGGAACATCCGTGTTTAAATATCCTTAATTAGCCAATGGACAACCGCTAGTGTACGTCAGTCATTGCGATAAATACCTCACTTCTGGTGTGACGTAGGCGCATGTTAATGTTGCCACCTACCTCTTGTAAAGGGACTTCCGGGCTGCGCGTGCTGACCCGCAAGCATCGTAGTGCTCTGGGTCACATGATGCACGCAGACCAGGAAGTCCGAGGCGCGGACAGCAGAACATGCGCACAATCGGTGGAGATATTATACATTAGATATATAGATAGTACCATGCCTTTTAAAAAGGCAACCAGCCTAAAACAGCATGATATTTGCTTACGGAAGACATATAATAGATATGTGGCATTGGAGATCAATCTTGTATATTAATAGACAACATGTAAATTATGAATTATATACATTTGAAGTATACATATCTGAATAACTAGACATTATAGGTAGTACAATGGCGGCATTAATTCAGTTTCAGCACTTCCCCATCCACTGGAGCATTTTACAGCCCTCCCAAACCGACTTCCAAGGTCCTCCTGAAAATAATAGGAGTTTCTCATTGACTTGTATTGGGTTTATTATTTCGTCTGAATACTCGAATATTAGAAAATATTCAGCTCAAATAATTTGAACCCAAATATTCTACTGTTTGCTCATCTCTAGTAGTTTTCTGTTTAGGCGAAAGCTACTCATATAATTCAATGAATTGTGAGTATATGATACCGTAGTATATCTGTCTTTTTCTATTTTGTGTCTTGGTCTGTAATGGGTTAAAGTGAATTGAAGCATGATTGGACAGTGTTGTTTTTAAATATTCCCCTGATTTTGTGTGTTTAGACTATGACTAAGGACACTTTGTTATAATATACATAAATATATATATTTAACACATCTCCAAAATCTTATCCCAATATGTAGTAGGCGTAAGAATAATATTAGCAAATACCTACAATTAGAAATGTAGTATCATTCTCCTGATTTATTATATTTCCTACCTCATGTGCAGGACATTGAAGCTTAGTTATTCATGGTAACGGCCACTCATATAGTAACAGTTGCTCTCCGTCGTAACCATGAATACCTAAGCTGTTGCAATGCCCTGCACATATCGGTATATTTACTTGGAGATGGCAATTGCCCTTTAACAGATGGGCTGGGTGTTTGACGGCAGGTGCACCGATCATGTATAGCAGCATCTTTCCATTGTTGATGCCACATTGAATGAAAGAGAGCGGCATCGGACAACTTGTTTATGTAAATGTTAAAATATTTTATATGTATATATTTGTCATAATAATCATCTCATGCTCTAAATTGTTCTCCTTTTTTCTTGTAAATATATGACCCTTATACACTTGGTCAAAATTGTTGGTACCCCTCGTTTAATGAAAGAAAAACCTACAATGGTCACAGAAATAACTTGAATTTGACAAAAGTAATAATAATTAAAAAAATCTATGAAAATGACCAAATGAAAGTCAGACATTGCTTTTCAACCATGCTTACACAGATTTTTTTAAAAAAATAAAACTCATGAAACAGGCCTGGACAGAAATTATGGTACCCCTGAAAATAATCTGACAAAAGGGACATGTTAAATCAAGGTGTGTCCACTAATTAGCATCACCAGTGTCTACAATCTTGTAATTAGTCAGTGGGCCTGTGTATAGGGTTACAGATACTCACTGTGCTGTTTGGTGACTTGGTGTATACCACACTCAACATGGACCAGAGGAAGCGAAGGAAAGAGTTGTCTCAGCAGCTTAGAAAGAAAATTATTGACAAGCACGTTAAAGGTTATAAGACCATCTCCAAACAGCTTAATATGCCTGTGACTACAGTTGCACATATTCAGAAATTTAAGATCCATGGGACTGTAGCCAACCTCTCTGGATGTGGCCGCAGTAGGAAAATTGATGACAAATCAAAATAGACGGATAATACGAATGGTAACAAAAGAGCCCAGAAAAAGTTCAAAAGAAATTAAAGGTGAACTTCAAGCTCAAGGAACAACAGTGTCAGAACGCACCATCCATCATTGTTTGAGCCAAATTGGACTTCAAGGGAGACAACCAAGGAGGACACCATTGTTGAAAAAAACTCATGAAAAAGCCAGACTGGAATTTGCCAACTACATGTTGACAAGCCACAAAGCTTCTGGGAGAATGTCCTATGGACAGATGAGACAACAATGGAACTTATTGGCAAGGGACATCAGCTCTATATGTTCACATGACTGAAAAAATGAAGCATATCAAGAAAAGAACACTGTCCCTACTGTGAAACATGGAGGAGGTTCTATTTTGTTCTGGGGCTACTTTGCTGCATCTAGCACAGGGTGTCTTGAATCTCAAGACTATCAAGGGAGTATAGAGAGAAATGTGCTGCCCAGTATCAGACAGCTTGGTCTCAGTCACATGTCATCGGTCTTGCAACAGGATAATGACCCAAAACACACAGCTAAAAACAACCAAGAATGGCTAAGAGGAAAACATTGGACTATTCTGAAGTGGCCTCCTATGAGCCCTGACCTAAATCCTATTGAGCGACTTTGGAAAGAGCTGAAACATGCCATCTGGAAAAGGCAACCTTCAAACACGAGACAACTGGAGCAGTTTGCTCTTGAGGAGTGGGCCAAAATACCTGTTGAGAGGTGCAGAAGTCTTATTGACAGTTACAGGAATTGTTTTATTGCAGTGATTGCCTCAAAAGATTGTGTAACCAAATATTAAATTAAGGGTACCATAATTTCTGTCCATGCCTATTTCATGAGTGTTTTTTTTTTTTTTTAATTCTGTGGAAGCAGAAAAGCAGCAATGTCTGACTTTCATTTGTTTATTTTCATAGAATTTTTTATGTATTATTACTGCTGTCAAATTCAAGTTATTTCTGTGACCATTGTGAGTTTTTCTTTCATTGAACCAACAATTTTGACCATGTGTGTATGACTTACATTTCTTCTTACACGTTTTTATAAAATTGTTAAAAAAGAAAAATCACTACTTCCCTGTATGTGTCCTTTGATGTCTAACAAAGCTTGTTTTCTGTGTAAAAGATTTCCCACATTCTAAACATGAAAATGGCTTCTCCCCTGTGTGAATTCTCTCATGTCTAGCAAGATCAGATTTCACAATAAAACATTTCCCACATTCTAAACATGTAAATGGCTTCTCCCCTGTGTGAGTTCTCTCATGTCTAGCAAGGTCAGATTTCTGAGAACAACATTTCCCACACTGTAAACATGAAAATGGCTTCTCCCCTGTGTGAATTCTCTCATGTTTAGCAAGATCAGATTTCACTTTAAAACATTTCCCACATTCTGAACATGAAAATGGCTTCTCCCCTGTATGAATTCTCTCATGTTTAGCAAGTTCAGATTTCACTTTAAAACATTTCCCACATTCTGAACATGAAAATGGCTTCTCCCCTCTATGAATTTTCTCATGTTTAGTAAGATCAGATTTCTCTATAAAATGTTTACCACATTCTGAACATAAAAATGGCTTCTCTCCTGTGTGAACTCTATGATGTATAAGAAGTCTAGATTTCTCATGAAAACATTTCCCACATTCTGAACATGCATAGGGCTTCTCCCCTGTGTGAATTCTCTGATGTAGAACAAGATGTTCTTTCTGTATGAAACATTTCATACATTCTGAACAGGAATATGGCTTCTCCCCTGTGTGAATTCTCCGATGTTTAACAAGATGCGACTTGTCTTTAAAAGATTTCCCACATTCTGAACAGGAATATGGCGTCTCCCCTGTGTGAGTTCTCCAATGTTTAACAAGATGCGAGTTCTGTTTAAATGATTTCCCACATTCTGAACATACATATGGCTTCTCCCCTGTGTGAGTTCTTTGATGTACAACAAGAAGTGATTTCTTATTAAAACATTTCCCACATTGTGAGCATGAAAATGGCTTCTCCTGTTTAAGAGTTTGCTCATGTTCAACAGTCCTAGAATTTTTGGTTCGCATAATAGTCATAGACAAAGCAGAAGAAAGGATCTGTTGAACATTACCAGATGAATGTTTTTTTCTGAGAAGGTCTTCAGGTATATCTGAGATAATGGCATGTTCTCCATATGCATCTGGTGGAATACCATGATCATCTGCTGCAAAATCTGAAAATAGCAAATGTCTTTCTGAGCTCCTGGTGCATTCATCTGCCAAGAATAATTAGCATTTTATTATTTTTCATAAACACTGCATTTAAATTATATCAATATTATATATTTTCATACAAGTTAGAATACAAATCAATTTTCAATTAAACAAAGAAAATAGAGCACAAAGCAGTGACTACTAGATTATGATAGGCTATCAGGTTGTGCGGTTTCAATTTTTCACTTCTGTTGGGAGTCGTTTTCTCTATAGGTTCATGTTTTACTTTTCCTGTCACCAATCTTTACCAGTTATATGATCAGTGGAAACCCATAACGTAGCCTCTAAGTCAGTGCTATTTGTTAGTGCCTGTCTCATACCTTCCCTGTCAGATACTGTACATGAAGTCTAGCACAGAGCAGAGCAAGGGGCTGGATATATAAGAAGCCATGGATTTGGAGCAAGTGTAAGGTTTTTTACTTTTTCTAATGGAACTAAGCAGAAAATACAAAAAATTAAAACAAACTTTATATTCATTTATACATGGTGGCAGCCAATAGACAGATTGATTTGCTTCATCAATATATGAATATTGGAGCACTGGGGAGGATCTGAAAACGTTATGTTTGCCAGTCCCTGTTTTTTTGTTGCTCACCTAGCTTAAAGCCTATGAACACTTTTGAGCAAAAAAAACAAACAAACCAAAACAATCAGTAACCACATGTGTGACTAAGTTTTGGTAGATAATAAAGTTGCACTTACCTGTTTTCAGCCTTGACCTTTCCTTTTTATCCCTCATTGCTGTTTTTTCACCTCTTTTAAGTTCATACATTTTCCCTCGGGGAGCATTTCCCCAGCACTGGTCACAGGATATGCTTTGATTTATCAAGAACTAGCACAAGACAAGCTCAGTTTCTCCCTCCTCTACTTTCTAAGTCCTCCTTCACATGTCCATGTTTCCAGTACGTGTGGTATCTGTTTTTTTTTCCCCACAAATACCACTCATACCCATTATAACCTATTGGGCTGCTCACATGTCCATGATTTTACACTGACCCTGTGACATGTCCTTTTTATGGCAGCACAGATGACAAGGGCTCTCACACGTCTATGGGTCCATTAAAAACACGTACATCACACCGATGGAAACAAGCACATTTTTTAACGATCCGTGGAAAATACTGATGACTAGTGATGGGGAGACCCAGACTGTAAAAGTCCGGATTCGCGCGGTTTCAAAAGTATCCGGGTGCTAGACCTGGGCCCGGAGTTCTCTGGGAACTCCGGGTAATGATCGAGGTCCAGCAATTTGGAAGCTAAAAAAAAAAAAAAAAAAATAATAAAAGGAAAATTAAGCAAACGCTCTATGCTTACCGAGTCTTCGGTGCGGTTGTAACTGCTCCTGTGGCTACTCACTCTTCTTCTGGGGCCATTAATTAGCCTCATACACATTTACTGCTTCCCCTGCCACTGGCAGTCCTGGAGTCTGTGATTAGTTTCAGTCAGATGTGCCCACAGCCTGTGTGACAGCGTCTGACTGCTGGCAATCACAGTCCCTGACTGCGGGTTACTATTGTGGTATAAAAATAAATAAATTGGCGTAGGGTCCCCCTGTATTGTGAAACCCAGCACAGATAAAGCATATAGTTACAGGCTGCAGCCCCCAACCGTGCACTTATCTTGGTGGTGTATCAAAATAAGAGTAACCGTATGCTGCTCTTTTATTATTATTATTATTATTATTTAAAAATAAAAATAAAAAGGAGTGCGGTGCCCCCCAATTTTAATACCCAGCCATGATAAAGCCTGAAAGCTGGGGGCTGGCATTGAACACAGACTACAAAAAAAACCAAAACACAGTTTGGGTTCGAAGTTCGAGTGAGTTACAAGTGCAAACCATTCAAGTGAGCAGCGCTGTGGGGTTGGGTATGATTGATGCTCAGCCCTGTACAACCCGCATGCAGTGTTTGAACGGCTTGCACTGGGGGTAAAAATCAGCCTGTTCAGATGTAATGTACACACCAAAAATAAAAAATGTATAATTTGAAAAACCCCACCCACCATCATCTGATAGTGTTCTGCTTACGGCTAGCTGCATGTGGGTGGAGACACAAACTGCCCAATTACTGACTTCCATTGAGGTTCGGGTCGAGTCTTGGTCATAAATTGAACTTTATCTAAAGTTTGACTGTACTCTCTAAATTGAACTTCTAAAGGTTCGCTTATCTCTAATTCTTAGGCTGGGAAGACTCATGCTTATTGGACCCCCGAGCCTAAAAATAGTAGTCTGCAGCCACCAAGCTTTGCTGCATCCATTAGAATTAACAATCCTGGAACGTTACCCGGCTCATCCCAATTGCCCTGGTGTAGTGGCATTCTGGATAATAAGGGGTTAATAACAGCCTACTGCTGCCATTAAGCCTTAGATTAGTAATGTCCGACATAATCCACACGAGGTCCCAGCTCTGCTACATCTAAAGTAACAGGGAACGGTCATAGAACATGATCACCTGCTGTGGGCTTCAGGCAGAGATTGAATTAGCTGCGTGATAAGCGGTGACATCACTAAGGTTTTTTGCGGTCACAGTTGGAGGTTCCCAGGTCCTCCTCTTGTGAATGAAGATAACCTGACTTCAATAAAGTCAGTGACCTCACCTGAGGTGTGGTCACTGACTTTACTGGTTCACAGTTCTGCATCTCCTGGCAGAAAACCGTGTTTTTTTTCCAAGAGATGCAGATTTAGTGCTGAAATTTCAACATATTCCTGCACCTAATCTACACTTTCTGGCAAAAAAAGTATCACTACCGCATGTGGTATGATGTGGTAGTGATGCAATTTTTTCCAGGAGGTGTAGATTGGCTGCATTGGAAAACAGTTTTCATGTCATTAGGGTGCGGTTTTCTGCTAAGATATGCAAATTTAGTGCTGAAATCTGGTGCAGACATTTCAGCACCAAATTTACACTTCCTGGCAGAAAACTGCTCTGAAAAAGTGTCAAAACCGCTTTGTTTGTTTATTGCATTTCTGGGCCAGGAGATGCAAATTTGGTGATTAAATTTTATACCAAATTCATGCTGCCAATCTACACCTCCTTGTAAAAAAAAAAAAATCACATCACTACCGCATGCGGTAGAGATGCCTTTTTTTGCCAGGAGGTGTAGATTGGGTGCAGTAATATGCTGTTGAAATTTCAGCACCAAATCTGCATCTCTTGGCAAAAAAAACCTGAGTTCACGTTCTATTTCTGCGTGCTGTGCCTTTAGATGTAGTAGAGCTGGAATCGTTGTGAGCCCTCGTGTGGAGTACATCAGACCTGGGTGTTTTTTGGTTTAATAAATTGGTGAAAAAGGGTGTGTTTTTTTGTATTTTATTACAAATAAAGGATTTTTTGAGCGTTTGTGTTTATTTCTTTTCACTTACAGATTAGTAATTGGGAAAGTCTCATAGACAGCTCCCATTACTAATCTAGGGCTTAGTCGCAGCAATTAGGAAGAACTGGGTAAAGTGCCGGGACTGTCATATCTAATGGATGCGACAATATTGTGCGGTTGCAGGCTGCTATTTTTTTAAGGTGGGGGGCCCAATAAGCATTGGTCTTCCCAGACTGAGAAAAAAACAGCCACCAGCTGTAAGGCTTTATCATGGCTGAGTATCAAAATTGGGGGTACCGCACCCTAGTTTTTTAATTATTTATTTAACTAATAATAAAAAAAAGCAGAATGCGGTTCCTCTTACCGCACACCTGGGGACTGCAGCCTGTAGCCCTATGCTTTATCTGTGCGGTTTGTCCCACCGATCCCGGATATCTGCGAGTTCGACCATCACTACTGATAACACATTAATGGTAAAAATGTTCACATGAATAACACACTGACTGACACCTGTACCACTTTTTCACGTGCGTGTGAAGGTGGCCTAAGGTTGTTAACCATAACCACACCGACACACTGCCAGACACAGACTGATCGGATATACAACCAAAGCAAACAGAACAAACTGGTCCTATTTATGATAGCATCCATCTGAATTCTGATATTTGTCCTATTTAAGAATAGGAAACAAAGTTATGCATGATGAGCTTTTTAACCTTTTTAAAAATAATTCTGGGACTTCCGGATCCGGTCCTGGCTGAGGAGGCAGCATAGAGGGGAAGCTCCCGACACCCCTCTGAGAAACCGACGATAAACAACATACCCGGGCAAGTGAGCGAGCTGAGAGCAGCACGTCTGGTAGCAGGAAGCAAGCAGCTATGGATCGGTACTTACTGAGGAGTGCTGGTGGTGGTGAGGGGCCCTGGAGGAGTGGAGATCCTGACTGGCAGCGTGGAGAAGAGGAGACTGTCATGGCGCCGTCGAGCCTGATGGAGGAGGAGCCGGAGTACCCAGTGCAAGATGTGGTAATGAAAGGCAGGAGAGGGAGAAGTGAAGGAGATGAGAGCGGGGGGTCGGGGGAGGATGGAGCAGGAGAGAAATCGCTGCAGGGGATTGAAGAGGGAGAAACACAATGGATAGAGGAAGGTGACATGGAGGAACAAGAGAGAGAGGAGGAGGAGTGCAGCAAGGAAAGGGTGCACAGAGACGCTGGAGACCGGATTGATCACTCAGACACACAGTATAAGGTGTCTAATCATGATCAACGCCAGCAGAAGCTGCATGTCAGAAAAAGTAACACTCCTTCTAAAGTAAACAAGAAACAGCCGGCCACACCATTATCTAAATCCTGTAAACAAATGGGGGAGGGTGGAAAACCCCCAGCACAGAATAAGAGAACTAAGAAAACAGCACCACCTGCAGGCCAAGACAAGCATGCACAAGAGCTCAATGTTGATTATAAAAAACTGGCTAAAGAAGTGACATCACCTCTGTCAAAAGAGATTAAAGTGGCCATTGAAACAGCCATACAAACATCCCTAGCAGCTATGCAAAAGCAGATTAGTGGACACGCATCTAGACTGGCAGAAACAGAGCAGAGAATATCTGACTCAGAGGAGAAAATACTGGCTATGCAAGAGCAAATAGCAGCTCTAGTGAAATCTAACGATTATTTGAGAGATAAAGCGGAAGATTTAGAGAACCGATCAAGGCGCAATAATTTGCGCACTGTGGGGCTGCCAGAATCGGTATCTTTGGGACAGCTGGATAACATATGTGAACAGGAGTTTCCTCAGGCCCTGGGCATTAAGGCTAAATTCAGAGTGGAAAGAGCGCACAGAGTGGGACCACTGAGACAACAAGAAGTGAATAGGGGAGAGGATCCAAACCCAAACAAGAAAGCCCCACTGAGAGCTAGGCAAGTGATAGTCAAATATCTTGATTATAAACATAAAGAGGAAATACTGAGGGCCTTTAGAGACAGACAGCGACCATTGCATTACCAAGGCAACAGACTGCTAATTTTTGGAGATTATTCAGCAGAAGTCTCCAGAAAGAGAAAAGAATTCAGCAAAGTATGTTCATTCCTGTATAACAAAAAAGTCAAGTGCCAACTGCTATACCCTGCCACACTGAAAGTCAGAAATCTCAATGGCCGGTTTGCATATTACAAAGACTATAAAGAAGCAGAGCGTACTCTCATGGCAGAACAGGATAAGAATCGGGCTGACGGACAAAAAAAGAGGAAATAATGGAGAAGGGACCAGCAGAGGAGGATCTCCAAGAGGCCCAGGGAAAGACCCGAGAAGCTTTGAGGAGCAATCGCGGGTGGAGAGTAGAGAGGAAAGGAGATTGAGCCCAGTACAACAAAATAATCCTCGCTCGGAACACAGAGACTAACTGTTGGGAATGGTTCATGATAACTGAACTAGATATTGCTGGTCCTGTTCTCGCACTCTCTCGCTCTCTTGCTTTCACTCTCTCATTTTCAGTTTCACTTTCACGCTTACTTTCAGTCTTACTCCCATATTCATATTCAGTTTCACTTTCAGTCTTACTCCCATATTCAGTTTCACTTTCATTCTCACACTCACGTTCAGTCCCACACTCACTCTCAGTCCCACACTTTTTTTTTTCTTTTTCTTCTTTCCCCCTCACATATATCAGTCTCATTTTCAGTTTCATGCTTACTTTCAGTTTCACACTCACTCCCATATTCAGTTTCATTTTCAGTCCCACATTTACTTTCAGTCCCACACCCACTTTATGTCACACATATTCAGTCCCATTTTCAGTTTCACGCTTACTTTCAGTTTAACACTCACTCCCATATTCAGTTTCACTTTCAGTCTCACACTCACTTTCAGTCCCACACTCGCTCTGTCTCACTCTTTTTCTCTCGCATATTCAGTCTCACGCTTACTTTCAGTTTCACTTCCAGATTCACTTTCACACGCCTTTATCCAGGAACGACTTCCAGGCGTAAATGAAGTGGATCTGTCTGCTCTGAGTGCTGGGACGGCCACCAGAAAGTAAAGCTATGTTGGACTTGAAGTTCTTATAGAGGTTTTGTCGTACTGTACTATTTTCGACATATTATTTAAGGCTTGTTCATGTGAATCCGGGGCTAGAACGTATACTCTAAGGGGGGTGACTAGGGAGCTCAACAGTTTGGCTAGGAAAAGGGGAAGTCATCAGCATGGCGAAAAGAGCCAAAAATTTCCCAGAAGGGAAAACTTGTTCTACAGTTACTTGTTTATTGTTATATTTGTTATACCTACAAGGTGGGGAAAAGATATGTCAAGCCTGGGGGGCAAATTCTATACCTGGCAATAATTGTCTCGTCTCTTGTGAGTTCAGGGCCCACAGGGGAGGAAGTAGTAAGAGCAAAATACAAAGGCAAATATGGTACAAATAACTACATGGAATGTTAAAGGCTTGAGATCTCCTAACAAACGAGCAATGATACTAAGACATCTGAAAAGACTAAAAACAGATATTGCATTATTACAGGAAACGCATTTGAGGAAGGAGGACTTTTTCCGCATGAAGAAATACTGGGTGGGTACTGTATATGGGGCAGAGGCACAAGGTAGGAAAGCAGGGACAATGATTCTAATACATAAACAGCTCAGCCATGAAGTAGTGACACACGTGGCAGACGATCAGGGACGGTGGCAACATTTAACAATCATTAGTCCAGCGGGTAAATTAAGTATCTACAATGTTTACGGTCCAAACTCCCAACAGAGCATATTTCATGATGGCATAAAGGCCAACATACTAGCAAATGGGGAGACCAACATCATAGTGGGAGGTGATTTTAACACAGTTCCAGACTCATCTGAAGACAGGAGGAGGGGGAAGGAGAGGACAGAGGATGTGGACAGAAGGCCGGACCATAGTGATGTAACATTAGAAGACGTGGGTTTGAAGGACATCTGGACATTAGCTCACCCGCATGATGGAGAATATACACACTTCTCGCATCCTCATGATAGCTGGTCGCGCATTGATCAATTTTGGATTTCTCAAGGCCTAGTTTATGGGGCACAAGAATGTGTGATAGAAAACATGGTGATATCTGATCATAGTCCAGTGAGATTGGGTATCAGAGAGAAGTTCAAGAGAGGTACAGATATCATATGGAGATTTCCATTGTTTCTTCTCAGACAAGATAATTTCCACAGGGTATTACGAGAGTGGCGGGTAGAATTCACAGAGGAAAACAAGGAACACAAAGGGAACCCAGTGCTATACTGGGAAACGGCAAAAGCGGTCTTGAGGGGTCGCCTGATTGGATATGCGGCCATGATCAAAAGGAAAACCAATGAGAATTATAATGCCCAGAGTGAAGCAGTGCGGGTAGCATACACAAAGTATTTGGCAAATAGATCTCCCACGACAAAAGACAGATGGTTGGAGGCGAAAAGGGGGTTCGATGAATGGGCCAAAAAAAAGGAACAACTATTTTGGTCGCACAGGGAAGCAGAGTTACATAGATTTGGCAACAAGGCGGGGATGATGCTGGCAAATTTGGCAAGGGGTAGCAGGAAAATGACAGTGATTTTCAAACTAAAAAGAAAGGGGGGGAGGTGACCACAGATCCTAAGGAAATTAATAAATTGCTGGGACATTTTTATAGAAAACTATATGGGCCAGGAAACAATGACATGACTGACGAGGCAGAGTGGTTAAGACACACGCACTTGCCTAGCTTAACAGAGGAAGATCTGAGTGACCTAAATGCAGATATCACAGTTGAGGAGGTGACTAGAACAATCGGGGAGCTTAACACCAACAAGGCACCAGGCCCCGACTGTTTTAACAGCGAGTTTTATAAGGCTATGAGAGATCTGATCTCGCCGGATTTAACTGCTGTATTTAATACATTTTTGGAAGGAGAGGAAATTCCTAAAAATTCAAACGTAGCATATATCAAATTACTCCCTAAGGGAACTAAAGACCTGGATGATCCCTCTAGTTATAGACCCATATCACTTATAAACCAGGATTTAAAAATAATATCTAAGATTATGGCTAATAGATTGGCCATGATTCTTCCAAGGATCATTACAGAGCATCAGGTAGGGTTTATTAAAGGGAGAAATGCTGTCACTAATATCCGGAAGACAATACTAGTGGTGGATTCGGTGAGATTGGAACAGATAGAGAGGGGGGCAAGACCCGCTCTAGTTACACTCGACGCAGAAAAAGCGTTTGACAATGTAAATTGGAGCTGGCTGGACAAAGTACTAGAGGCCACAGGGATTGTAGGCAAAATGAGGCTTTACATTAGGAATCTTTACGCTAACTCGGGAGCTAGGATACACACTCCAGGTTTTCTATCAGACGTGTTCCCTTTGATGAAGGGAACAAGACAAGGCTGCCCGCTATCTCCCCTTCTATTCAACTTGGCCATTGAACTATTGTCAAGAATACTGCAGGGCCCGAATAGTGTTAAAGGGATTAAGGTAATGGGAACTGAAATAAAGACAGCGCTTTTTGCCGATGATGTCATACTATATATGGGGGACCCTAACGTGGATTTGCCACAGACTCTAGCCCTAATTGAAAAATTTGGATTAGTCTCAGGATTCAAATTGAATAAAAAAAAGTGTGAGATCCTGTTCCTAAAAGGGGGGAATGCAAGAGATGGTTGTATTTGTGGCATTCCTATAGCACAGATATCACTTAAATACCTGGGAATTCATATAGGAAGAACGGTGGAATCAATTTACGAGATGAATTATGGCCCGCTAATTAGGAAAATTATAGCACAACTAAAGGGATGGAAGGGTCTGCCTCTACCACTACTGGCAAGGTGCCACCTGATAAAAAATGATGAGCTTTCCTAGGCTGTTGTACCCATTCCAGACGATCCCGATATTGCTAAAACTGAGGGACGTAAATAGGCTCAACTCAGCGTATGCGGATTTTATATGGAGGGGAAGGAAACCTAGAATAAAGTTACGATCACTGATGAAGTCAACGGAGGAAGGAGGTCTCAGTTTCCCAGATGTTCGTTCGGGGTTATAACCTGGTGTGTATAATGAGACATGTGTTTGATTGGATGAGAGGAACGAGCAGGCACTCAAGACTATGGCATGGAAGCCAAGTATGCATCACCGTGGGATTTGGCGTCCATTTTACACTCCCCATTGTCCAGGGCGGATGGGCACATAAGGAACTCAATCTTATTCCGAGATACTATGCTAACATGGAAACTGGTAAGAAAGAAATTGGGACTGTCATGGAAAGTATCTAAGTACTTAAATCCCTGGGCATCTCCGAACTTTCCCATGGGACAGGAAAATAAGCTATTTACTAGATGGAAAGAGAAGGGCGTCGAGAGAATGAAGGATGTCATGAATGTGGAAGAGAGAAGGTGGCTGACAGGACGGGAAGTGCTTGACAAGTATGACCTTAATAGCTCACATATCATCCAATATGAACAACTGAAGCATGGAGTATTTGTAGATTTGGGGGAGCTTGGAAAGGAATTGAATAAGAGTTTGATTGATGAGCTTATGGAAAGTGATGTAGCAAGTGTAAATGTTTCCCAAATTTACCGAACATTTCGGGGAATGCTTATATCTGGGGAGGATAGCCGTACTCTAACAGCGTGGGGGAAACAATTGAAAGGGCAAGAAGTTGTAGGGGATATATTGAAGGGATGGGTACAGATGCGGAAACATGTTACCAATGAGAGATGGAGAGACACCCAATTTAGAATTTTACACAGGGCTATTATGGGCTTCAACATTCCGGGAAGAGATATGCGGTGTCCTAAATGTCAAAGAGAAAAAACAGATATGCTACATGGACTATGGGAGTGTAAGGAAATTCACAGGTTCTGGAATCAAGTTAGATTATTTGTCCAGGCAACATGGGGAATTTCTGGAAATCTAGAGCTAATGGTGTGGATTTTTCATTCCTTTGAGGGAGGAGTAAGAGGGGGATCGGACATGCCGGGAAAGAAGAAATATACAATAGTACATGACATAGCCATGATAGCCAAACGGTCCATCTTAAAGCATTGGATACAAAGGGAGGGACCATCCATAAAAGAGGTCATCGGTGAATTACATAATTTATTGAGGCTGGAGAAAGTGGAAGCGGAAAGGGACAAAGACAGGTTGACACCCAAGTTCTTTGGGAAATGGAGAAACTTCATTGAAATTCAATTTACTCAGGGAGAAATAGATAATCTGATGACACCTTTTGTACAATCGGAATGGTACCTTCTGAATGATATCCAGGACAACCTGGGTAAATTGAAAATCACGTAGGTGTGGGTTCCGGAGGGAAGGGGAGACGAGACGCTAAGGTAGCAACAAGACGTGCTAGAAAATTTGGAAGCATTCGGGGTTGGCACAGGGGCTTAATGATTCTAATTGACTTGTATCGCGTCTGTTATGTCTTAGTACTTTTGCCTTGGTTTAATAGAGACCATATCAATCAGATAAACAGTTTAAAATATCAAGTTGGGGCATCGCACCCTATTATGTCACATATTGTCAGACAAATGTTTTTCCTTGTGTAACCATGAATATCTTGTTATGTTTATAAAAAATTGGAAAATCAATAAAAAGTTTTGTAAAAAAAAAAAAATAATAATTCTGGCATTTATATACTGGAATATTATGCTAGTAAAGAAAGTTATTGAGGTTTCCAGGCTGAGAAAAGTATTTTGTACATATCAGTACAGCCTGTGGTTCACTAGTAATGTTTCTGCCTTTCATATCAGGAGTCCTGGGTTTGAATCCCCGACACAGACGAGCGTCAAAAGTCAATTTAGTAAGTATATGTTAGAGAAAACTCTGAATGCAGAAGTATCTCTTCTGAAGCGGAGAGAAAACCATGTGAAAAAGTGATTTTTTTTTTCTCTTTGTTTAAGCAGTAAATCTTTAGGTTAAAAAGACAAAAAAAAAAAACTCAGTACAACATACTGTACCCTGAAAGAAAAAAAAACAAAACACCACTTAATTATATCAGCCAATTATTGAGTAAAATCTGTTACTACTCACCTGTGCAGTTATCTGTAGGAATCTCCTCTTTACACTTCTCATCACCCCTCACATATGTCTCTGTAGTATAAATATGGGTCAGATCTTCACCCTGAAACAAATATTGTAAAAGTCAGGGATGGAGAAGTCGTGTGAAATTATTTCATAAAACAGAAACAATAGTAAATGAACAAGGCAATTAAATATAGTACCTATATATTTGGCGTTCATCTTGCCCTAGGCATATCAAATGGTTAAGCCCCTTTGAAAGGGACTATGCCCAAGCCTGGGATCTTTTGGTTCTGTTACACTCACTTCAGTCGGCATTACCTCCTCAATTCAAACACTCGTCCCTGTGTAGAGACACTTTAGCAACGTGGAAGATAGTAAGGAAACATTACAAACTCGCACATAGAATCTCTAAATACTTACCTATCTGGAACAACCCAGAGTTCTTACAAGGGATTAGTAACAAACTATTTGAGGAATGGAGAGCAAAGGGGATCCGTAATGTCTCTCATCTCTACATCCTAGCAAATTGAGGTGGCTAGAGAGGGAGTAATTGAAGAAGTACCACCTTAAGCTTAATCAGAAAATTCAATTTGACCAGGAGAAACACAATGTCCTGGACGGTTTGGTGGATGTGTCCCTGGAGGTGATCTGTAACACATTTCATTGCCTGGTAAAAAAAACTCGGCCACATCATCCTCTATATCATGGCTGTATGGGGCGATGAGGGGTCAGCTCATTGGACAACATCCGGAGGCCTCCTTTAGGTCTTGGGAAAAGCAGTTAAACAGTCCAAACCTGGGTGGGAAGATTATGGAGGGGTGGACCCAGCTTTAGAAAACCGTCATGAATGAGCAATGGAGGGAAACAGTTCAGAATAATACACAGGACAACATATGCGTTCAATCTCCCCCAGACAAAAGTGAAACCAAACAAAATTACACACTGCCCTAGGTGCAAAGATGAAGTGACGGAGCTATTCCATGAGTTGTGGACCTGTTCTCATCTCCAACCCCTTTGGACTCAAAACGTAAAATGTATTTTTGAAATTTGGAAACTCACAATCTGCCTGACACCCACTTTGGTCTTATTCCATAAATGGGAGGAGCAAAAAGCAAAATCTGCAATGCAGAGAAAAGACGCCCAGTAGTCCTAAATCAAAGGGTATAATAGCAGGGACTAAGACTCAACTTTTAATCTAACAATAAAATCATATATCATAAAATCATATATCAGTGCATTATAGAAAATTTGCCAAAAGGCAATACAATAGATGGATCTCACACGATCTTTCTCCACAGATAAGAATGAGCACCAATCAAGGGATGAGGGATCACAGGCTGGAATCACCAGGGTCAGCAGTCGGGTTATCATGTATCAGCTCCTGTCATGCCCTGTAAATAGACTTCTGCCCTGACAAGGACAGCACCCTAGTAAGCTGTCTGCCCCACAACCTCATCAAAGAAAACGCCCTCCCGACGCGTTTCCCTCTCAATAAAGAAAGTTCCTCAGGGGAGAGAAGGGTATCAACCTGCAGTGGCAGGGATTGGTACACAGATTAAAGGTAAAAAAAACCTATGTGTGCAGAGATAAACTGTGGTAAATGGGAGGAGGAAATTGATGAGGGAGGCAGGTTGAAATATCCACCCGCATTGCTGAGAGTTATTTTGTTGATTAACAACAAAGGTCTGAGCTAATATTCACTGTCAACTAGTATCAAGACAACATCTGAGGAACAGAAACTATTCCCCAAAAAAAACAGTGGATTTTTTCTATAACAAATAGCCTGGTCTTATGTATACATAATTTTGTGCACGTATTACTATTATTATTACTGTACTGCCAATTTCATCGTCCCTCGTGTTGAAGCATCGTTATTATTAACTATTTAATGTTTGATATACATATTTTTAACATTTATTAAATAAAACAATTTTAACTTATTGAAATCACTGTTTTTTTTGGGGGAATAGTTTCTGTTCTTCAGATGTTGTCTTGAGTTATTCTGTTGTCAGCTAAAAGGGCAATACAGTGGAACCTTGGTTAACGAGAACAATCCGTTCTGGGACTCTGCTTGTTAACCAAGTTACTCATTCAGCAAAGCAAGATTTCCCATAGGAAATCATTGCAATGCAAACAACTCGTTCCGCAACTTGTTAAATCTCCTATCCTGGTCCCCTATTGTGCCATTCCACACACGTTCAAACATACACAAACACACACAAACACGCACAAACACACATATTATGCTCACCTTAACTTCCGTTCTATCGCCGGCCTGCTGGATCTTGTAGTTCGCCGGTAGGGCTGTGTCACGGGTAACCAAGGCGACCGATGCGGGACTTTCAGCTCCCAGCACGCTGACGTCAAAGACAGGAGCCGCTTGCCTCTGATTGGCCAGCGCGCTGCCTTTGAGTAGCGCCTGACAGGGGAAGTTCCTCCCTCATCGCCGATGGTTACCGGATACACATCCTGGAACGGCGAACTACAAGAACCATGACGCGATGGAACGGAAGGCAAGGTGAGCATAATATGTACCTTCCGTTCCATCGCCGGCCTCCTGGGTTTTGTAGTCTGCAGGTACAGCATGTGTATCGGCAAGCATCGCGACGAGGGAGGACCTTCCCTGTCAGGCGCTACTCAAAGGAGCTGAAGGTCCCGCATCGGTCGCCTTGGTTACCCGATACACAGCCCGTACCAGCGAACTACAAGATACAGCAGGCCGGCGATGGAACGGAAGGTAAGGTGAGCATAATATGTGTGTGTGCGTGCGTGAGTGTTTGTGTGGGTTTGTGTGGACTGCAAGAGCGGGTTAGAGCGCGGTGGATGTACGGAACCGGAAGTGTGTGCAATGAGTATTTTGCTCGTACAGCAAAGCTTGCTCATAAATCGAGTTACAAATTTACAGCAAGCTTTGCTCGTTAGGCGAAATTCTCGCTAACTGGGTTACTCGTTAAGCGAGGTTCCACTGTACTTAAAAATTGGCTCTATCCTAACACCCCCTTTTTAGATGATATTATGATTAAGATGAAACACCTACTGGTTCTGGAGGGGCTGGATGCAGAGAGGGAAAAAGAGAGAATTGGTAAATACTTTAAAAAATGGTTAGGCCCCCTACTGGTGAGTCAGACTAAGGGTTGGTATACACGTCGTCTATTTTAGGCAAATTCTGTCTGGAACCCACCTTAAAAACAATGAACATATGCACTGCAATGTCACAGAGACTTTTTAGGTTCCGTCTTTTAGGAACTTCTTTAAAACACTTTAGACTTTGAAAGCCATGAAGCAGGTATAAGAAGTGACCGGTCCATTCCGGCCGGATTCTGTTTGGAAGTCTCCACTTGCAAGCATAAGAAAAATTCCAGAAAGCTTAAATTGAAAAATAAGGAGCGCTGATTCCATAAGCCCTTTTTCAATTAGCCTGGAGGATCCGGAATGGAGAGAAAAAAAAGAACCTAAAGAACCCTAAAGACCCTGGGACCCCAGCGTCGCTCATTCTGGACTCCTACCTGACAAGGGAGCCGTCGGGGGAGCAGGAGCAGGAGGATACACATGCTGCAGAGGCGATCCGTCATCTTCCCTACCAGACCGCTGCAGTACTGGCGCTTGTGGAAGAGACTGGGCTGGGATCGCCCACACGCGGCGCAGACGTAGGGAGAAGTAAGGAGCAGAGATCTGAGGATGCCGGCATGCCGAGGGCTTCCCTCGTGGGCAAGATGGCAGTGGTGGAGGAAGCACGCGGCGCCCCACCCATGTTGCTGCTGGAGCAGGACCGAGGCGAGGCAGGCGAGTCTGCATGTCCCCGGAGCCCCGGGCCAGGTGGGCGGTTACCACTTTCCCCCGCACAAGCCCCGGCAGACAAGCAGAGATGGAGATGATTATGCCGCTCCTCCCCCTCATGGAGATGTCGGAGCATGGTGGCCGATGGTGCCCGCCTGCTCCTGTGAATGCCCTGCAGGGAGGTGCAGGGACGGCAGAATGGCCTGACATGAACTCTGGACCGGGGTGCCATGGCGCTGGAGGAGCAAATGAGCAGATGGGGAGCATGGGGGACGCCTTACATGAGGCCTCAGTGGTCAGTTATGCATACTTAAAACTGATGGAGTCCCCCAGCCCCCATGGGACAATGCAACAATAAGGGGAGGTGATCCCTTTTTTTTTCTCTGGGGCTACCAATGTTACAAAATGAGACTCTCTCTCCCAGGCCGCAAAGAGCCCATAAACCAGCCAGAGATTCTGGATTGCAGAGTCCAGATCATGCGGTTCAGCAAAGAAAGGCCCCCCAGGCTACTCCCTAGCCCACCTAGCGTGGATACCTCCGTGAAAAGAGCCCGAGAAAATCCTGTGGCCAGACCTTCACCCGCACAACCTATGTGCCCTCCTGCAGAGTGGTGGGAACATGTTCAGCAGCTCCCAACTAAGAAAGATCTTCAAGCACTCATTTCTGAAGTTAAGGACACTTGCCAATCTGAAATATCGGCGGTCCGGCAGGACGTTATTTCTATCTCCAAAAGAATAAATCAGCTGGAGGATGATCATAACGATGTCAGAACAACCATCCATCACCTCCAGTCCCAGGCCTCTTCTCAAGCAGACGTCATTAGAGAGCTACAGCGTCTTATTGAAGATTTGGATAACAGAGGCAGGCGACATAATATAAGGGTCAGGGGAGTACCGGAGGTCCAGGCGAAAGAGCATGTCGCAGCAATACTGCAGACCATATTCAACTCACTACTGCAACGGCCTCTTGACAACCCAATCCCCATGGATAGAGCGCATAGGGCTCTACACACTAAAAATCTGAGCGGGAACCCAAAAGACATTATCTGCCACATCATTGACTTTCAACGTAAAGAAGAAATAATGTTCAAAGCATGACCAAAACAAGTGATGTACCGGGGCACCAAGATTCAGTTATTCTATTCCAGGATCTTTCATGGATCACATTGCAGCAATGGAGGGCTCTCCAAGCACTACTGTCATCCCTGAGAGATAATAATATCATTTAATGATGGGGGTTCCCATTCAGTCTCTCTGCACGGCAAAGAGAAATGTCAGCCAGCCTGCGGGTCCCTGCAGACCTTGAATCTTTCTGTCGGGCTTTTGACCTATCTGTTCCAGAGCTACCAGACTGGACTGCGCCCCAGCTGATGCCGCCACTTTCTCGGACATGGCAGTCGGCCACTACGTCACGTAAGCGGCGACCCAGGAGTTCAAGGGAGGGAGGTCTCCTCCCATGGACTTACGGTTATCCTTAGAATTCATCTCTTGAAAATTGGTTTATCTACATAGCTTTCCATATTTCTGTGATTTCCTCCTTTTTACAGAATCCCGGGGGGGGGGGGGGCTGAGGCCCGTGGGTCTAATTTTTGGGTACTGCCAGAGTCGTACTACTTTGTTCGCACTTTGTTTTATGGTGCAGGTTATATAAAGTGTGATATTCTCTACTTTGAGCAAATAAAAGTCTACTCTGGTACTGGGATAATGGGAATTTGGTGTTGAATACCATACTCTTATCTCATAGTTGAAACTCGTTATGAAATGGTTATGTTGTTGAGCCTTAGGGTGGTGTCACACACAGCGACGACGACAACGACGTCGCTGATACGTCACTATTTTCTGTGACGTAGCAGCGACGTCCCGTCGCTATCGCTGTGTGTGACATCCAGCAACGAGCTGGCCCCTGCTGTGAGGTCGCCGCTCGTTGCTGAATGTCCAGCTTCATTTTTTGGTCGTCACTCTCCCGCTGTGACGCACACATCGCTGTGTGTGACAGCGAGAGAGCGACGAAATGAAGCGAGCAGGGAGCAGGAGCCGGCGTCTAGCAGCTGCGGTAAGCTGTAACCAGGGTAAACATCGGGTAACCAAGGGAAGACCTTACCCTGGTTACCCGATAATTACCTTCGTTACAAGCGACCGCTGCTCTCGCTGCCAGTGCTGGCTCCCTGCTCTCTGCACATGTAGCTGCAGTACACATCGGGTAATTAATTCGATGTGTACTGTAGCTAGGAGAGCAGGGAGCCAGCGCTAAGCGGTGTGCGCGGCTCCCTGCTCTCTGCACATGTAGCTGCAGTACACATCGGGTAATTAACCCGATGTGTACTGTAGCTAGGAGTGCAGGGAGCCAGCGCTAAGCAGTGTGCGCGGCTCCCTGCTCTCTGCAAATGTAGCACAGCGACGCGTGTCGTTATGATCGCTGCTGTGTTTGACAGCTAAGCAGCGATCATAACAGCGACTTACAAGGTCGCTGTTGCGTCACAGAAAATGGTGACGTAACAGCGACGTCATTGTCGCTATGTGTGAACCCAGCTTTAATGTTAGGGGGTTAAATTCTGATGTGAAGAGGAGGTTGGTCCTTCAGGAAATACGCAAATCTGTGGCTGAGGTGGTGTTCCTACAGGAGACCCATTTTACGGAAAAAAGTTCTTTTAATTTCGCACACCACTGGTTCCCCCAGTCTTCTCAGCTACTAATACTAACAAAAAAGTAGGGGTGGCCATATTGATCTCTCGCACTTGCCCATTCCACATGAACAAGTTGGAAGCGGACCCTGTAGGTCACTTCCTGATAGTGTATGGTACCATGAATGGGATACAAATTATTTTGTGTAATTTATACGCACCTAATTCAAATCAGATGGGCTTCTCCGTTTTGCCTCGTCTCCCTTTAGATCACGGTGTCGCACATATTATAGGGGGGACTTTAATATGGTGTTTTCAGAAGGGGCTGATAGGATGCTGGCCTCCTCACATTCCTCAGGGGCCGTAACATGCCGCTCACCTCCTTCCTTCCGCATTGCCGGTGGAGGCAGGTAAGGAGAGGTTCCTCGCTCCTGCGGTGTCACACATAGCGATTTGTGCTGCAGCAGGAACGAAGAACAACATCGCTAATGAGAGGTAAACGATTTTTTGTTTTAGGACGACCTCTCTGCGGCAAACGATTTTTGCCGCTTTTGCGATCGTTTTAAGTCGCACATAACTGTTACACGCTACGATATCGTTAATGACGCCGGATATGCGTCACAAACAACGTGACCTCGACGATAATTCATTAACGATATCGTAGCGTGTAAAGCCCACTTTAGCACTCTCTACAAGGAGAATCAAGTCAAGGTCCTTATGACATGATATCACACCCGAGAGCTCCTCCACAGGTTTAACCGTACCTACCCAGATGTTTGCTGGAGATGTGGGAACGGTGGGGCGTCTTTATAACACATATTTTGGACATGCCCGGGTATCAATGGATTTTGGGAGAAAGTGGAATCCTTGATAGGTAGATTGGTGAGTGGAGGGATTGGTAGAGACCCTGTGGTGTATTTGCTAAATGCCCTTCCGTCATCACTAGGTACAATGCTGGCCAAAAGTATTGGCACCCCTGCAATTTTGTCAGATAATACTCCGTTTCTTCTTGAAAATCATTGCAATCACAAATTCCTTTGGTATTATTATTATCTTCATTTAATTTGTCTTCAATGAAAAAAAAAAAAAATTGTCATAAAGCCAAATTGGATATAATTCCACACCAAACATAAAATGGGGGTGGACAAAAGTATTGGCACTGTTTGAAAAATCATGCGATGCTTCTCTAATTTGTGTAATTAACAGCACCTGTAACTTACCTGGGGCACCTAACAGGTGTTGGCCATAACTAAACCACACTTGCAGCCAGTTGACATGGACTAAAGTTGACTCAACCTCTGTCCTGTGTCCTTGTGTGTATCACATTGAGCATGGAGAAAAGAAAGAAGACCAAAGAACTGTCTGAGGACTTGAGAATCCAGATTGTGAGGAAGCATGAGCAATCTCAAGGGTACAAGTCCAACTCCAAAAACCTGAAAGTTCCTGTGTCTACGGTGCGCAGTGTCATCAAGAAGTTTAAAGCCCATGGCACTGTGGCTAACCTCCCTAGATGTGGAAGGAAAAGAACAATTGACGAGAGATTTCAATGCAAGATTGTGCGGATGGTGGATAAAGAACCTCGACTAACATCCAAACAAGCTCAAGCTGCCCTGCAGTCCGAGGGTACAACAGTGTCAACCCGTACTATCCGTCGGCGTCTGAATGAAAAGGGACTGTATGGTAGGATACCCAGGAAGACCCCACTTCTTACCCCGAGACATAAAAAAGCCAGGCTGGAGTTTGCCAAAACTCACCTGAGAAAGCCTAAAATGTTTTGGAACAATGTTCTCTGGTCAGGTGAGACAAAAGTAGAGCTTTGTGGGAAAAGCCATCAACATAGAGTTTACAGGAAAAAAAAAAAAAAGGCATTCAAAGAAAAGAACACGGTCCCTACAGTCAAACATGGCGGAGGTTCCCTGATGTTTTGGGGTTGCTTTGCTGCCTCTAGCACTGGACTGCTTAACCGTGTGCATGGCATTATGAAATCTGAAGACTACCAACAAATTTTGCAGCATAATGTAGGGCCCAGTGTAAGAAAGCTGGGTCTTCCTCAGAGATCATGGGTCTTCCAGCAGGATACTGACCCAAAACACACTTCAAAAAGCACTAGAAAATGGTTTGATTGAAAGCACTGGAGACTACTAAAGTGGCCAGCAGTGAGTCCAGACCTGAATCCCATAGAACACCTGTGGAGAGATCTCAAAATGGCAGTTTAGAGAAGGCACCCTTCAAATCTCAGGGACCTGGAGCAGTTTGCCAAACAAGAATGGTCTAAAATTCCAGAAGAGCATTGTAAAAGACTCATTGATGGTTACCGGAAGCGGTTGTTCGCAGTTATTTTGGCTAAAGGTTGTGCAACCAAGTATTAAGCTTAAGGGTGCCAATACTTTTGTCTGGCCCATTTTTGGAGTTTTGTGTGAAATGATCAATGATTTGATTTTTGTTTCATTCTCTTTTGTGTTTTTTCATTGCAAGCAAAATAAATGAAGATAATAATACCAAATAATTTGTGATTGCAATCATTTTCAAGAAGAAACGGAGTATTATCTGACAGAATTGCAGGGGTGCCAATACTTTTGGCCAGCACTGTAAATCAGAAATAAAGCTTCTGCTACACATTCTCACAGCTGCCAAATGTCTAATATCACTGTTTTGGAAAAGGGTGGCCCCACCATCTGTCTCGGATTTGTACGCCCGGGTTAAAGATGTCAGAAATATGGAGCGGGTAACAACTCAGCTTCATAATACGATGGATGGGTTCAGTTCAACGTGGTCCTTGTGGGATACTCTCATGGACACCTACCAATTCTGACAGACTGATGGGGTGGGTCCCTAGTGGATCCGTGGGCTTGGGAATGTATTCATTGTATTAAGGGTGGAGGGAGTGTGTTGATGGAACCTATTTATGTAATACTGATTCCTTTCTCTCCTCTTGGTTAAATAGAAGATATAAAACAGCACATTTTTCAATTGAGCCTTATGGTATGTTTTTCTTTTTACTCAATGTATTTGTATGCATACCTGGGGAATGTTCCTTTTATTTCTGTAATTGTTTTGTGGTTGTAAAGTTATTCAAAAATTCTTTAAAAAATATGAAGTTGAAAAAAAAAAAAAAGATGATCATAGATGTCAGTAATGACGACATTACTGAATTAGTTGGAAGTAACATAGAAGCATATAGGATTATAATGAGTTTTTACAGCAATGCTCGTAAATAATGTCATGATGTATCATTATATTCTTTGTTCTGCAATGTACCGTATTTTTCGAATTGTAAGACACACGTTACCTCCCAAAAATTTGGGTGGAAAATGAAAAGTGAATCTTAACCTTTTCCTGTCCTGAGTACCTCCGGGGGGGGACATTCCAAAAATTCCATTACGCTCCTTTGTCCCCTGGCAGGGGACATCAATAATTCATACGCATTTTACTGTCCTAAGTCCCTTCTAGCGGGCCACTGAGTGGAATGTCTCTTTTCTAAACATAGCAAGCAGGACTTCGCGCATAGTGCTATTTTATATATTTATATATGGGCAAAACATAAAATTTTATTAGATAAGAAAAGATTAAAATCCAATGTAGGTCGAAGGTGGAGAATAGGCGGTGAGTAGGCTGCAGGGCACTGTGCTGGCTGCGGTGGGGGCTGTGCTGGTGGCTATGCTGGTGTAAGAGCAGGGTCACAATGCAGCACACAGAGAAGGAGGAACAGTGGTAACTCAATTTATTAGCGTACCGACAGAGATACGTAAACAGAAGCACATGCAGAGGCGCCGAAATCTTTGCAAAGACCTTGATGAACCTTCTGTATTATCCGGATAGGCATAGGAAAGCCCGGAGTTCTCTCAATGTCAAAGGGGTTTGTCATTTTTGCTCTGCGGTGACCTTTTTTGAAGTTGAGGAAAATAAGTGAAAATTCAGCTCACCGAGTTGCTGTGGTCCGCTGTATGTCTAGATCCGCACACGGAAGGTTAGGCTGCCAGTCTCATATAAAAGATGAAAGAAAGTCCAGCGCAGTCCTCAAGGTGCAATTAAAAAAATTTCCATTTATTTGATAAATCCGTTAAGAGTGAAAAGTGTACAAGGCGGTCAGCTAGGAAGGTATAGGGGACATAGAGAAAGAACCCCACAGAACTACGCGTTTCGACACAGTCTTAATCATGAGAACATGATTAAGACTACGTGTCGAAACGCGTAGTTCTGTGGGGTTCTTTCTCTATGTCCCCTATACCTTCCTAGCTGACCGCCTTGTACACTTTTCACTCTTAACGGATTTATCAAATAAATGGAAACATTTTTAATTGCACCTTGAGGACTGCGCTGGACTTTCTTTCATCTTTTTTGAAGTTGGGTACACTCCCTCACTGGACACAGAATGCCCGATGTACTAAATTTCTGTTCAGAACAGACGGCACTTCTGGGGTTTGACCTTCAGCCCATGCCCCTGCAGTCGCTCCAACACCTGACTCAGCCGGTTAAGGTGGTCCTCGAAGGTGGAAGAGTAAATAATATCGTCCAGGTATATCAAGGTTGATTCGACGTTCAGGTCACCCAAACACCTCTCCATCTGGAACGTCCCTGGGGCATTAGTCAGTCCAAATTGCATTCTATTAAACTCGAACAACCCCATGGGGAGGATAAAGGCTATCTTCATACGGTCTTTTTCAGCTATTGGAACCTGCCAGCACCCACTTGCCAGGTCTAGAGAAGAGAAGTATTTTACCTTCCCCAAGGCCGATAGGGATGCTTCTATTCTCTATTCTTCTATTGGAATCTGTTGGTACCTCTCTAGGATGGGGTCGGTGTCCCTCGTGGGGATCTGATGTTGAATGTGAGTGGTGCACCCAAAGTCATCATGATGCTGAGCAAACACAGGTTGGTAGCACCTCAGCATTTCCTCCACTTGCCCAACTTGTTTGGGGGAAAACTCCTTCAGATCCATGTCCATCTGTTCTAGGAGGGTGTGTCCACTTCCCGTGTTACCCCTCTCCTCTCTCTGAGTGAGGACCGTGGACAGGGTCCACGGGTCTCCCCTGACAGGAGTCAGCTCCACGGCTCCCGATGGTGTAAGTGTCTTAGGCATTACGGAGATCCGAGCCACTACTCTCTTCGAGACGATCTGCATGCTTTCTCCACTCAAGTTAAGGCATCTCACCAGCACTTGCGCCTGCCGAACTGTCACCAGGGTCCGTGTGACCAGCAGCTCTGGGATCTTCTCCGCCTCTTCCATAGGTTCCACTTGCACCTCAATTCCTTCCATGGGCAATCGCGCCCAAACAGGCATGGTGAGCACCATCTGCCCTACTGTCAAAGTCAGTGAAGTACGTGGGGGCACCACGACCTTCCCCAAGTAGTGGGAGGCGCAGGGAGCTTTTGAATCTGACATACCCGAATGAGCTGTTGGAGAGTCCTCCTAGATGGGCATTGTTGGGTCTCCCGGGTCCAACATCTTCCCTGCAGAGCCTCCCGTAAGAACTGTCCTACCTGTTTCAAGTCGTTTATTCCCAAGATCACAGAAGGGCCTTTCACAATCCTTTTCCTTCCCAGGTCTTTTCCACTCACCCATATCTTCATCTACACTACTCCAGCTACGGGGATGGGGAGATCATTAGCAGCGGTCAATCAGAGAGTGGAGGCTGCGCTGGAGCAGACAACATGAGCAAAGTGCTGGCAGAAAAACTCTTCAGGCATGGTGGTCACCTGGAACCCGGTATCCATCAAGCAATAGACTCGCTGTCTTTCAAATTCAGTCCAGGTGGTGGGCCGATCAGCCACCATATATTTGGAGCTTTGTTTTTTTCTTCTGATGAAGTCGGGCTCCCCGGTATGCTCCTCTACCATTGGGCCGGCTAGTTTAACGTCCTGACCAGCTGGAGTAGGGGGCGCCTCCGGGATGTTGCTTAGTTCTTCTCTCACTTCCCGTAGTCCTGCTGTTACGCTCACCGAGGAGCAGCGAGCGTCCGGAGGTGGACCCACTGGACCGTGCACCGGACTCCCCTGAGAAGGCGGCCAGCAGTGAACCCCTATACATGGACTGTGCGGCGCCTCCCCAGAAGGCCTAAATGCACGGCAGCCAGGAACCGGTAGTAGGAGTCTCTGTAAGGCCAGGTGTAGCAAGGTTGTGACGTCCGCAGCCGGCAGAACACGGGAATGGCACCGGAGATGTTCACAGCAGGTGGCGTCCACAGTAGGTACGGCACAGATAATGTCCACGGCAGGTAGGGCACGGTGACGTCCACTGTAGGTATTAGCGGTGACGTCCACAGTCGGAATGGTACGGATGGCACTACGGTGAGACAAGGGATTAGAACCAGGTATCAAATGTACAGATAACAGCACAAAAGGGTCTGGACACTGGCAAAGCTCTAATGGAAGCGTTGCTCGGGCGCCTGCTGCCGGGGGAGGTGAACCTAAATACCCATTAGGTAACAGGTGACCTCTGAGGTCACTTCCAGAAAACGGGGCATACCGCTTTAAGGGGGTGTGGCCTCGCGCGCATCCTAGAGTCACTTACTGCAATTCTGTGTGAGGACGGGAGACAGGAAGAGGCTGCAGCAGGCCTGGGAGCAGGACGTACAGCAGGACCCGGACCAGGGGCAGCGCTTGCAGAGCCATGGGACCGGTAAGAGGAAGGCCGTCGCTGTCTGGGGCTTGGACCGGGAGTGCATGTGGGAGCCATGCTGGGACTGGGCAAATGTGAGGGAGCGTGCCCCCCACGGGGTCTGGTGGGACCAGGCGCTACAGTACCCCCCCCCCCGAAGCCCCTCCCTCCTCAGGAAGCTCCGGAGGAGACGAGGAGCATCCACGTCCTCCGCAGGTACCCACGTCCTCTCCTTCAACTTGTAGGACACCTCATTGATCCGTCGGAGCACTTCAAAGGGACCAATGAAGCGTGGACCCAGCTTGTAAGACGGCAGTTTCAGGCGGACATACTTGGACGAGAGCCAGACTTTATCTCCGGGTTGAAAGAAAGGAACATCCAGACGGTTCTTGTCGGCGTGTTTCTTCATGCGGACGGAGGAATGTTCCAGAGTCGACTTGGTCTCAGCCCAGATGGTGGAGAAGGACCTCACGAGGTCATCGGCTGCAGGGTTGCCTGAAGAACATGTCACAGGGCACGGCACTTTGGGTCGCTGTCCATAAATCACATGGAACGGAGATTTAGCAGAGGACTCACTTTCATGATTGTTATAGGAGAACTCGGCCCATGGAAGCAGTTTGACCCAGTTGCTGTGGTGTTCGTCCACGAAGTGGCGAAGATAGTTAGTCAGGACTTGGTTAATGCGTTCCACTTGACCATTAGACTGAGGGTGGTAGGCAGAAGAGAAGTCTAATTTAACATCCATCATTTTGCAGACTGCTCTCCAAAACCGAGCGGTGAACTGGACCCCTCTGTCGGACACGATATGGAGAGGCAGGCCATGAAGCCGGAATATGTGTTGAATGAATAGTTCAGCAAGAACCGGAGCGGATGGTAGCCCGGTGAGTGGCGTGAAGTGGGCCATCTTGGAGAACCTGTCCACCACCACCCAGATGACTGTGCAGCCATATGATTTTGGCAGGTCCGTGATGAAATCCATGCCGATATGTTGCCATGGAGCGGATGGTACGGGTAAAGGAAGCAAAGGGCCGGCTGGAAGAGTCTTCGGGACCTTGTTCCGAGCACAGGAGGAACAGGATGAGAAAGTCCTGGACGTCTTGCTTTAGCCCTGGCCACCAGTAGTACCGGGATATCAATTGCAGTGATTTCTTTTGACCCACGTGACCTGCTATTCGGGAAGAGTGTCCCCACCGGAGTACACGTTCTCTATCAACCTCAGCAACAAACGTCTTACCGGAAAGGAAGGTGGTGCATGTTAACTGGTGCCGCCATTAGCTTGGAAGGTTCAATGATGTGCCGAGGTTCATCTTCCTGATCCTCTAACAGGAATGATCGAGACAGCGCATCGGCCTTCAGATTCTTCTCGGCTGGATGGAAATGCAGAACAAAATCAAAGCGGGTGAAGAATAATGACCATCGGGCCTGTCGGGGGTTTAGCCTGTGGACTGTCCGGAGATATGCCAGATTCTTGTGGTCAGTATAGATGGTAACTGGATGCAATGACCCTTCCAGCAGGTATCGCCACTCTTCCAGGGCCAGCTTGATTGACAGCAACTCACGGTCCCCGATTGAGTAGTTTTGTTCTGCTGGGGAGAAAGCCTTAGAAAAGAAGCCACAGGTTACTGTCTTACCCTCGGACGTTTTCTGTGTAAGGACCGCACCGTCTCCGGATGAGGAGGCATCTACCTCAAGGATAAATGGCTTGTTAGTGTCGGGTCTGTGTAAGGCTGGAGCTGAAGCGAAGGCTCG
Organism: Anomaloglossus baeobatrachus; assembly: GCF_048569485.1. NCBI lineage: Eukaryota > Metazoa > Chordata > Amphibia > Anura > Aromobatidae > Anomaloglossus > Anomaloglossus baeobatrachus. The sequence continues at coordinate 502,363,758 of NC_134357.1, forward strand.
TTTAAGGGACAGGAACGATTCTTCAGCTCCCAGGGTCCATTTCTTTGGGTTCTCCCCTTTGCGAGTGAGAGAGGATATGGGGCACACCAGAGATGAGAAATGTGGAATGAATTGCCGGTAATAGTTGGCGAATCCCAGGAATCGCTGGATAGCCTTCAACCCTTCCGGACGGGACCAAGTCAGTATGACTGATACCTTATCAGGATCCATCTTCAGACCGGTATCAGAGACTATGTGGCCAAGGAAGGGTACCGAGGTCTGCTCAAACAGGCATTTCTCGAGTTTGGCGTCAAGGCGATTCTCCCTCAATCTCCGCAGGACAAGACGGACATGTCTTCGATGGGTATGCAAGTCCGGAGAGAAGATAAGGATGTCGTCTAAATACACAACCACACAGATGTAGAGAAGATCACGGAAGACGTCGTTCACGAACTCCTGGAAGACCGCCGGAGCGTTACTGAGCCCGAAGGGCATCACTCGATATTCGTAGTGCCCATCCCGAGTGTTGAACGCAGTCTTCCATTCGTCCCCCGACCGAATGCGGACCAGATTGTACACACCCCGGAGATCTAATTTGGAGAAGATCTTGGCACCTTGAAAGCAATCAAACAGTTCCGGTATCAGGGGTAGTGGGTATCTGTTCTTCACCGTGATCTTATTCAATCCGCGGTAGTCAATGCAAGGCCGTAGACCCCCGTCTTTTTTCCCCACAAAGAAGCCCGCTCCGGCAGGAGAGGAGGATTTTTGGATGAAGCATCGTGTTAGATTCTCCTTTATGTAGTCAGACATGGCTTGGGTCTCATCTCGCGACAGAGGGTAGATGCGCCCACGAGGAGGGGTTGTCCCGGGGTGCAGGTCGATGGGACAATCGTAGGGTCTGTGTGGCGGCAACGTCTCAGCCTCCTTCTTGTCAAAGACATCGGCATAGGCCCAATAGGCGGGGGGGGGTAACCCGGGAAGGGTGACCGGTTCAACTGGTCAGTGCGGAGGATGCACTGGTTTCAGGCAGTTGCTGTGGCAAGACGCACCCCATTGCAGGATGTCTCCAGAATCCCTGTCAGTACTGGCTTGTGTGACCGAAGCCAGGGTATTCCCAGTAGTAGGGCATGCATCATGCCAGGGAGTACGTGGAAGGCGATTGTCTCAGAGTGTAGCAACCCCACTTGCATTGTACAGTTCTCTGTGATGTACCGGATGGGTTCGGAAAGCGGTTTTCCATCCACGGAAGAAAGACTAATGGGGGTAGCAAGACATCGGACGGGAATCTGGTGTAGGTCCACCACAGACTGCTGGATAAAGTTCCCAGCAGAGCCTGAATCCAGGAACGCATGCTCTGACAACCGGATGAAACCGCAGGACAGGGATACGGGTACATGGAGAAAAGGAGAGGACTTGGCGTGACCTAGGGTGGCCTCTCCAATGGACCCTAGGCTCTGTAGTTTCCCGGCTTTACTGGACAGTCCTGAATCAGATGTTTGGCAGTTCCTCAGTAGAAGCACTCTCCTGCCATTCTCCAATTCCTCTGTCGCAGTCTGGACTCAGTGACGCGATCAACCTCCATGGGCTCGTGCGGAGCAGTAGGCCTGGTGGAGGGAGGTGACATCGGCCGTTGGAAGGTGGGCGCAAGGCGCGGGGTTCTTCTCGCCCGGGTGACTTCTCTGGCACGCTCTTCGAAGCGGGGATCAATACGGGTAGCCAGAGAGATCAGCTCTTCCAGGGTGCTTGGTACATCCCGGCCGGCCAGTTCATCCTTGATTTTTCCAGATAATCCTTCCCAGAAGGCAGCTACCAAGGCGTCATTGTTCCACTTGAGTTCGGAGAACAGAGTGCGGAACTCGATTGCATACTGTCCCACGGTGAGATTCCCCTGGTGGATTCTCATGAGCGAAGAGGCAGTAGACAAGAGACGGCCTGGGTCATCAAACACCTTACGGAAGGTATTCAAAAAGATGGACAGGACTTGAACGGTCGGGTCATTCCTCTCCCAGAGCGGATTCATCCAAGCCAGAGCCTGACCAGTCAGATGAGACATGATAAATGCGATTTTCGAGCGATCAGTCGCTCGCTGCAGCGGCGACAGCTCAAAGTGCAGGGAGCACTGGTTTAAGAAACTGCGACACAAATGGGGATCCCCTCCATACATGGGTGGGGAGGTCAGGCGGGAAGGAGACATGCATGTCGATAATCCCGCAGAGTCGGGGGTTGTTCAGGAGGCCGGACTCTGCAGGGTGTATAGACGGGAATCCTCGGACGCCATATATTCGACCATGCGTCTCTGGGCCTCATGCTGGCGGGACAGTTCCTTCTGTAGTTCAACTAGTTGGGAGCCGTCGGAGGATCCGGAGGTTTGCATGGATGCCAGACGGGATTCCACAGACTTCATGTGAGCCACTAATCTTGCTTGGGTCTCACGCTGGCAGGAGAGCTCCTGTTGCAGGTCAGTCAGAGGGTTAGCCTTGATCCCGGCGGAGTCCATGGCCCGAGCAAACTGTTACACTCACCGAGGAGCAGCGAGCGTCCGGAGGTGGACCCACTGGACCGTGCACCGGACTCCCCTGAGAAGGCGGCCAGCAGTGAACCCCTATACAGGGACTGTGCGGCGCCTCCCAGAAGGCCTAAATGCACGGCAGCCAGGAACCGGTAGTAGGAGTCTCTGTAAGGCCAGGTGTAGCAAGGATGTGACGTCCGCAGCCGGCAGAACACGGGAATGGCACCGGAGATGTTTACAGCAGGTGGCGTCCACAGTAGGTACGGCACAGATAATGTCCAGGGCAGGTAGGGCACGGTGACGTCCACTGTAGGTATGAGCGGTGACGTCCACAGCCGGAATGGTACGGATGGCACTACAGTGAGACAAGGGATTAGAACCAGGTATCAAATGCACAGATAACAGCACAAAAAGGGTCTGGACACTGGCAAAGCTCTAATGGAAGCGTTGCTCGGGCCCCTGCTGCCGGGGGAGGTGAACCTAAATACCCATTAGGTAACAGGTGACCTGAGGTCACTTCCAGAAAACGGGGCATACCGCTTTAAGGGGGTGTGGCCTCGCGCACAGCCTAGAGTCACTTACTGCAATTCTGTGTGAGGACGGGAGACAGGAAGAGGCTGCAGCAGGCCTGGGAGCAGGACGTACAGCAGGACCTGGACCAGGGGCAGCGCTTGCAGAGCCATGGGACCGGTAAGAGGAAGGCAGTCGCTGCCTGGGGCTTGGACCTGCACATGGAAGCCATGCTGGGACTGGGCAAATGTGAGGGAGCGCGCCCCCCACGGGGTCTGGTGGGACCAGGCGCTACACCTGCCCACAGCTTTCGGGCCCACTCTGGTTTGGCATCGGTTACTTCAGCAGCGGCCACCTCGGAGCACTGTTCCACATTGGTGGGGGCAGGTGCCTCTTTCTCTCGCACTCTCGCCTCCGCACCCACTTCTAAAAAACTCAGATTGGGGCTACACCGTAGGCGTTCTCTCAGGGCCTGCCACAGGTAAAAGGTCCCGCAGGCCGCCCACCATCTGATCTCGCAGTACGGCGTCCCAGGATCCCAATCCCCGATGTTCTCCATCTCACTTCAGGGTAATATGGGCAGTTACCTCCTGCAAGGCATTCATGTACTACTGGATCACCGTGCCTTTCTCCCTCTGGACCCGACAGAACAAGCACATCCTCCAATTCCCCAGGTCAGTAGTATCATGTCTTCTAGTATTTGTGTCACTTTAGCTACCGTATCTCTGTCTTGTTGGGGTCTAAACATCACGGTCTGTCACGCCTCTCCATCCAGCGTCAGCAACCCTATCTCAGCCTTCAGGGCTGGTGTAAGGGGATGCATGCGCAGCATGCTTTTGAGTCGTTCTATCCAGTCGCGCAGCGACAGATTCTCTCCCGTGAACTTCGGAAGATTCCTGAGGATAGCCTCTATAGTGGAACATTGCCCCAGCTGTGCTGGCTGGGGGCGACTGTGGCAGGTGTCCCAGATACCCTGTTGGCAGTGCGGACTTCAAATAATGCCGCCAGGAGTCGGCGCATGCTCAGATGCAGCTCTCGGCTCAATATCTCATCTGCGTACGCACCTTCTCCGACCCATTGATCTCCCAGCAGTGGACTTAAGGAAAATGGCACCCGAAGGTGGCGTGTGCACAGATAGCTCAGTCTGCGCACACGACGATTACGTCAGCGTGTCCTAAAATTAGCTCATCAATGTAAAAGTAGTGGAAACCTCTTTAATTCACCTCCACCAGCCTGAAGGGTTGATGTTGGATGTTCTTATTTGATCACAACATTCTCGGTATAGCCTTGACACTATTGGAAGGAAAATCTCAACAAAGATGGTGGTTTTCGAAATAGTGATCCTGGCTGATACAGCACTGATTCCCTTGCTTGAAATCGATAAAATCATTAATTCTTCCATCTTTAATGTGGATTTTTGCTAAATTCATCACTTGATTTTATACTGCACTCCGGGGGTCACAGGTCTCACTCCAATCAAGAAAAAGCAGATGTCTGTAATAAATTAACCCTGCAGTCTATAATACTCGTGGATAAAACAAGACTGAATACAAGACCTTCACAGTCGTCAATACATCATAGGGGAGATTTCATGACAGCTTCTCTACCTGATCATCCTGGGGAACATCTGGACTTTCTTCTTTATAGGCCTGTGGAAGAAGACGGGGACATCTCTCTGGTCTTGTCCACTCACTGGATAGAACTAGAGGAAACACACACAAGGACTGAATTCATTCATAATATACAGATAATTATAGGCCATGCATATTTAGTCCTGTCTATTACCTGGTGATAACAGAGAGTAGACGAAGAAAGGGTTCTTAATTCCGCGTCAAGGACACAATGGATTCGGAAGGAGATTAATGCTTCTTTAATATCATGCACAGGTCAACGCGTTTCAGGAGTCACAGCTCCCTTCATCAAAACAGCAGGCAAAAAACATTTAATGTTCTTTGCCTGTTGTCCTGATGAAGGGAGCTGTGACTCCTGAAACGCGTTGACCTGTTCATGATATTAAAGAAACATTAATCTCCTTCCGAATACACTGTGTCCTTGATGCAGAATTAAGAACCCTTTCTTCGTCTACTCTCTGTTATCAGCCATACTTGGGACTGCTGCCTGGACCCGGATTTTTACATGCGTGCAGTGGTTGTGACTGGTACAATCGCTCGCTATAGGTGAGTTTGATTTACATTTGTACCCTTTCTATATTGGGGTAAGACCCAATTGCGTTTTTTTTTCCACAGCTCTTTATTACCTGGTGATGTGAGGGGCTGGGGAACTTCCATCATGATGTCCTTGTACAGATCTTTGTGTCCTTCTAAATACTCCCACTCCTCCATGGAGAAATAGATGGTGACATCCTGACACCTTATAGGAACCTGACACATACAATGAAACCGTCATCCCCCGTTACCTTCATAGCGTTACTGTATAATGTCCCAGCATTCCCAGAAGTGTCACCTCTCCAGTCAGCAGCTCAATCATCTTGTAGGCGAGTTCTAGGATCTTCTGGTCATTGATGTCCTCATGTATCAGGGGGTGAGGTGGAGGCCCCGTGATTGGACTCAGGGGTCTTCCCCATCCCTCAGACACAGGGTCCTGACAGCGCTCACTAGAGGTCTTCTTCACTACTGTGTAATCCTGGTTATGGAGAGACACATTAATAAACCTCACTACAGACATTTCCAGAGTCCTCACCTCTCCAGTTCTGTCCATCTGTTATTCCCATAGATAAGATGGATGTAATGTGACGTCATCAGAATCTCTCACCTCTCCAGTAAGCCGGAAGAGGATCTCTAGGGTGAGGTGTAATATCCTCTCCGCCATCTTGTCCCTGTCCCTATCCATCCTTGACGAGTCAATCAGGAAAATTCTCTTATATAGAAGATCTGAGAGGATCCGATATTGTAGGGACCTGAATGGGGAGAAGATGACGATGTAACATCAGAAAGATCCCATGTAAGAAATCTCCGGAGCTGTTACCGGCTTCACATGATCACTACATCCAGTCCTGGCCCCGTCCTGCCCCCGGTATAACACACAATCCAACTACAGTCACACACAGAGATTTATCACAGAATATCTTCAATCCAGCACCAAAGACACAGAAGAAATCTAAAAGGGAAAATGTAAATTATCTGAATATTAATTAAATATTTCATGAAATAAAAAAGAGAAAGTTATAAAGTGCAGGAACCTCCACAGAGATGAGGATGACAGAACCGGGGCCGTCAGTAACAGATAATGATAGAACATTAATATCTCCTGATAGAGCGGGCGACGGCCATAATGGAGACTGTACAGCAGTGTTTCCCAAACCCCAGTCCTCACGACCCCCAACAGGTCATGTTTTCAGGATTTCCTTACTATTGAACAGGTGATGGAATCATTATCAAGGCATCACCTGTGCTATATTAAGGAAATCCTGAAAACATGACCTGTTGGGGGTCGTGAGGACTGGGGTTTGTTGGAGACCCCTGCTGTACAGTAACAGAGCGGCGTCAGGAGGGAAGTGACCCAATCTAATCCCATACAGACAGATCTCCTGATAGAGCCGCACAGACGGGAACACGTTCTGTCTCCTGGAGTGTGAGCGCAGCACTGAGGGGGTTAATGTAATGGGGACTCTCCACATACCTCCTCCTGCAGAGCCGCACACTGGATATATGGCTGCTCTGTGCTTACAGGACCTGTGATGATGTCACATGGAGGGGAGGAGTCAGGGGTCACATGATCAGCTCCTCAGTGTGTGCAGGACTCTGCTGTGCTGGATGAGGGGAGGTTTATGTGTGGGGTCAGGAGGAATTTACAGTGTGGATGTAGCTGTGTGTGTACGAAGTGTGTGTAGCAGAACCGTGTGTGTACGAAGTGTGTGTAGCAGAACCGTGTGTGTACAATGTATATGTGAATATGGATAAAAGAAATCCGGGTTTAATGCTGCGCTAGAAGCAACATGAATACAGGAGTATGTGATGAAATCCTTTTTCTTTATTCATGCAGGTCAACGCGTTTCAAAGACATATCCGTCTTCTTCATCAGGACAAAAGAACAGTATTATGAAGAAGACGGATATGTTTTTGAAACGCGTTGACCTGCAGGAATAAAGAAAAAGGATTTCCTCACATACTCCTAAATTCATGTGGTTTATAGCGCCGCATTAAACCCGGATTTCTTTTATCCACGTTGTTTTATCTCTCGCTTCGGGGCTGCTGCTGACCACTTTTTGATATATGTGCATCAAGGAGTTGTGCCTGACACAACTTCAAAAGGTGAGTGTGCCTTTGGCACCATATTTGTGAAATCTTATACCTGGTAAGACCCTATGTGCGTTTTCTCTTCCACAGACAAATAATACAATGTATATGTAGCAGAACCGTGTGTGTACAATGTGGGTGACCACTGACCAGTGCCCTACAGCCCCCACTTCCCTTTGGTTTTGGATGAGGTGAAGTATGTGTAATGTTTCCCCCTGTGTAATACGGCCGGCTACCACTAGAGGTCATGGGTCCCGGGTCCCTTAGAGAGATGGGATAGACTGGGAGGTGACAGGGCAGCAGGGGGTTAAGTTAGGAAATGGCTAATCAGCACAGAAGGTTATATAAGGCAGGAGCAGTGCAGGGCATCTCAGATAGGGAGGGAGAAGCTGTTGTAGTGGAAAGAACAAGACCAGGACCAGCGAACTGGATGGAGGTGGTTGAAGCAGTACAGAGATATGGCACCCATGAGGCTTCAGGCGCCACAGGGTACTGCACCTCACCCGAGGTGCGGTGCTCATCTCGGATACGGAGGAGGTCGTCACCGGTAACCACCACCAAAACACTCATCCAATACATAACACGGGAGCTCTTCCACTAGGACCGGGCTAGGGTAGGTGCTGAGGTGGCCATCATGAGCTATGGGACCTATAGCCCACTAGCTTAGGAATCCGGGAGGCGGGGCTTCCACAGGGGAAGTGAGGAGCCATCTCACACATAAGTCAGTCAGAAGTTAACTCCGGGCGCAGCAAGCGTCAGGAGGGATGAAGCAAGCAAAGACATGGATAGTTCAGGGCCCGTGGTCTGGAGCTGTGAGCTCGACCTGAGTTCATAGGAAAGAAGGGGGATGCCAGGGTTCGCGGGAAGTGCGGAAGGCACCCGTGACCCGTTCCATGGCAGGAGCTGGGGTGGAGGGAAACCATTGAACGGAGACGCACAGAAGGAAATGCCGGCAACGACCTCTGAAGTATCCGGGATCAGCTGGAGCCCATCACTGCGGGACGCGGCACACCAAGGGCAGAGTAATTTCAGTGAGTAAAATGAACTACGCCCTCTGTGTCGCTCCATCATTGCCGGCGCCCTCACCATCGCGCCCTTGTACCATAGGCGAGTACTACTACCACCTTTGTCATCCCTGGGGCTTAGCTCTACCTCTGGAGAGCTGACACAACCGAGCTGCGTCATATTGGCCGCACACCACAGGTGGCGTCACGAACAACTACCCCCATGATCCCCATCCCAAAAGCTTTATTGACACCGGATGGGGTCATGGAACCGGGCAAGGCCACCGTAGCGACCCAGGAGCAGAACCGCGACGCGATGACAGGTGAACTCCGACCCCGTGGGCGCGTCAACTTGGCGTCACAAACAGGATTTCGTGTCCACGACCGCGGGTACTGTGCGCCTTAGAGACTGTGTAAAACGTTTGTTGAAAACTACGGTCGCAATTAATTGCACAGCGTGAGAAGAGAGGGGGCGTGCCATTGTGGGAGGAGCCTGTAAAAGCACGCCTAGGGGAGTCCGCAGCCGTAAGTAGATCACTTGGTTGGAGATGTCCATAGAGGAGGAAGCTCAAGCCGTACCTGTAGCCGTAGCCGCAGCCACCGCACAGGTACTGCAATTCACAATGCCATATATTCCGAGCGCGACATGGCTACCACAGTATTCGGGGGAGTCGTACACCTTGACTGATTTCAAGGATAGACTGTACAGCTTGTTTAGAGTATATTCCCTGATGGAAAATCAAAAGACCAGTATCTTGATCAGCCAGCTGACTGGGGCCGCACAACGGGAGGTGAGATCTTGGCCAGATGCTGACAAAAGAACCATGAAGCAGATCCTGGCCAAATTGAAGAGCACCTTCGATACCTGTACAGAGGCTGAAATAAAGATGAGATTTTATGGGTGTAAACAACAGGCACAGGACAGTGTAACGGATTACGCCTTAAACCTTCTGGAGGCGATGAGGGCAGTTAGATTTTGATGAAATACAAGATGAGAACCGCCTGTTGACTGACCAGTTCATTGATGGACTCCTGTCTGATGCACACCGGACCCAGCTGCGCATTTTGACTCTGCAAAGTCCTGACCTCTGCTTCATGGAGTGTTACGTCACCACCAGAGTCTGCTCCAGCGACTTCTACTCCGATCGCCAGGCGATGCCGTGTTCCTGCCGTGGATAGTGCTGGGAGAGGAGTTGATGCCACCGGTGCCGGTGGGCGCAGGCTCCGCTCATCCACTGGGCTGGGTTTCCTTGGGATCTGCAGTACCACTGGCTGACTGTAGGTGGCGTGTGTCTTCCAGCTGAAGTTACCATTATTCAGCTACAACCAATGGGAAGACACCACTCCCTTCTTAATTCCCCTCCTGTCTGCTGACCACTGCCAGAGATAGTTCTGAAATTCTGGTTCCTGTTCCGCCCTGTTCTGTTTTGTGGTTATCGTGTTCTGACTTCTACTTGTTTCCGGACTACCTCTCCTGCCTGCTGTTTATGTACCTCGCTGCCCGATCCGGGTTTGACCTCTGGTTTGTTTGTTTTCTGATTACGTCCTTGCCTGCCGATTCTGTCCCTGTTCTGCAATTCCTGGTTTGACCCTGCCTGACTACTACTCTCTCGGACTGCAGCCTTCCACAGGTAGTGATCACCTTGAGCCCTGTGTAATTCCAAATCCCTATAGGGATTAAAGGTATAGGGGTTAAAGGATTTCAGGGTTCTAGGGGTCCTGCTTGGTGAGTGGCTTCCCTCTAGCCTGTCCATTACAGCCCGCCTGAGACTGTAGATCCAGGCAGGCGTTACATGGAGTTTAAGGATCAGGCTATTTAGGTGCTATGGGAAACCACCCTCAGCATCGCTGTACCTCGTCGGCCCATGAGAACACCAGGAACTGAGGTGGTGCCGTAGACACGGGCAACCGTAAGAGCCAGTGAACAAACCCGGGCTGGCGACTCTGTCGCTGAAATTCGGCTCCAGGTGCTGGAGCTGACAAGAAGCATGGCCGCTCTGACCAAGGTCGTACAATCCCAGCAGGGACCCTCTCAACCGGTGACTATTGAGTTGGCTACCAGGGCTGATGATGTCCCATTGTGACGGAGAAGGAAAAATGCGTTACCGCCAGTCCCTGATCGCTTTGATTCTGACGGACAGCAGTTCTGCCGTCGCTGTGACAAAGCGGGGCATTATGCCCGAGGATGTTGTACCAATGGACAGAACCTGGGGACAGGAGCCGGCCGTCAGGAGCCAGCAACCAAGAAAGAGTAAGGGCGGCTTTGCACACTACGACATCGCAGGTGCGATGTCGGTGGGGTCAAATCGAAAGTGACGCACATCCAGCGTCACTTGCGATGTCGTAGTGTGTAAATCCTAGATGATACGACGAACGAGCGCAAAAGCGTCGTTATCGTATCATCGCTGCAGCCTCCGACATTTCCATAATGCCGGTGCAGCGACAGGTGCGATGTTGTTCCTCGCTCCTGCGGCAGCACACATCGCTGTGTATGAAGCCGCAGGAGCGAGGAACTTCACCTTACCTGCCGCCGGCTGCAATGAGAAGGACGGAGGTGGGCGGGATGTTTACATCCTGCTCATCTCCGCCCCTCCACTTCAATTGGCCGCCTGCCGTGTGACGTGGCTGTGACGCCGCACGACCTGCCCCCTTAGGAAGGAGGCGGGTCGCCGGCCAGAGGGACGTCGTACGGCAGGTATGTGCGTGTGAAACTGCCGTAGCGATAATAATCGCTACGGCAGCTTTCACTAGATATTGCACGTGCGACACATTGTTACCGATGTCGCAGCGTGCAAAGCCCGCCTTAGAGTAAGAGTGCCGAAGCATCGGCCCTGCATATAGTTCAGCATAGGCTGTAAAGTGATAAGTGTTGAAATGGAGAGCTGGGCCACTGGACTATGCGTGGCCAGGACTTTGTTGTAGATAGTTGCACCTGTTGTGCACCCTACCAGAATTAATAGGACTCGAAAACCTGTCGGTGTGCTGAAGAGGAGAAGCAGGGACTGAAACGCTATGAGCACATCCAGAGTCTACATTGGGGGTTTAGGGCAGGTCCCCAATATTGTTGCTGCTAGTCTGTTGCACTTAAGTAAAGGAAAATTTTATAGGAAGTGAAAGTTTTATGTGAAATGAAAAATGTTATCTCAAATGAAGAAGTTTATTGCACAAGTGAATGTTTTATATATAAGGGAATGTTTATTGCCCAATGTAAAATGCTTAGTACTGATGTTTATTACATTTGCAGTGTCAACCGGTTTTATGTCACAAATGTGAAATGTATGTTTGTAACGTTCCAGAGATCCTGCCTCCCATAAAGGGATGAAATGTTATTATGCATATCCAAAACTTCAGCAGTTTCCACTGTATTGCCTTATTTGACAACCCACGAACGTGCTGTGATTCGCTGTGGTGTGTGGCACCCCTGAGGCTTCAGGCGCCACAGGGTAGTGCACCTCACCCGAGGTGTGGTGCTCATCTCGGATACGGAGAAGGTTGTTACCAATAACCACCACCAAAACACTCATCCAATACATATCACAAGAGCTCTTCCACTGGGACCAGGCTAGGGTAGGTGTTGGGGTGGCCATCATAAGGTATGGGACCTCTTGCCCACTAGCTTAGGAATCCAGGAGGTGGGGCTTCCACAGGGGAAGTGAGGAGCCATCTCACACACAAGTCATTCAGAAGTTAGCTTCGGGTGCAGCAAGTGTCGCGGGCGGCGGGGCGCTGCGCTCACCACGCTCGGGTCCGGCGCTGCTGCTGCTGCTCGGTGGCTCGAGCGGTGGGCCGGATCCGTGGACTCGAGCGGCGCTCCTCGCCCGTGAGTGAAAGGGGGTGGTTTGTTGGTGTTTGGGATGTCGGTTTGTGACGCCACCCACGGTGTATGGTGAGGTTGGGGCACCACCGCTGCTCTGTACGGGGATCCCGGGAGCGATGGCAGGGAGCAGCTGGGATGTTTCTCTCCCCTCCGTGGGTAGGGGGATTTTGGTAGTCCCGGGGCCCGGAGTTATAATCTGTTTGGTGGATTGCGGGGCCTGGCCAGGTGCAGGGTCGCGGGGCAGCGCAGTGCCAGACGGCACGGTGGTACTTACTCAGCCAGTAACGCACACGGAGTCTCTGGTAAAACAAACGGCTGGATGGACGAGTCCCACAGACGGCTGCGACGGTCACTCCCGGTAGGTTGGCGGTAACTGTCTCTCCCTGCACCGGTGTTATGTTCTCGGCCCCGATGGCTTCCCACCGCTAACCCGCTCCCCAGTGGTAGGTTGGCTAAGGGAGCCCCTGTTTGCCCGCAGGCTCTGGCCCTGGGAGCTCTAGCTCTGGCGGTAGCTTTCTCTCCCTCACGGTTTGGACGGTTGCCTTCAGTCGGGTCTTTACTGCTGGGAAACCCCGGAGGTTCCCGTCGCTGACGGATTTGACCGGTTTAACGGCGACTCCAAGCCTGGTTGGGGTCCGTAGGCCCTGCCGGATGGTGCTGGCTTCTCTTCGCTCCCCGATCCGGTACCGGCGGGCCACCGCCCGTCCCCGGTCCTTACGGTTGTGCGTCGATCGACCTCTCCTGCAGACGGTCACCACCGTCTGCCAACCTTGCTGTCAGGTGCCCGGGCCACGTACCCGGACACGGCCAGTCAGTTCCTCCGCTACCACTTCCCTAACTCTATCTCTCAACTCCTTTTCACTATCTCCTCTTCTTTCCCGCCTCCAGGACTGTGAACTCCTCGGTGGGAGGAGCCAACCGCCTGGCTCCACCCCACCTGGTGTGGACATCAGCCCCTGGAGGGAGGCAACAAGGATTTGTGTCTGACTTAGATGTTCCTAAACGGGGTGTGGGGTGTGTTGTTGCAGTACCTGTGACGTCCTGGCTTGTCCAGGGCGCCACATTCCCCCTTGGTTAAATGCAGACCGTCCGCGGGCTGCTCGTCCATCACCGGTTTTATTTTCACAACTGAAAAAGGTAGAAAAACGGTAAAACATGTAAAATCACAAACATTTTATAAACTTCCCATAACGGGAGGCACAGTGCTTTAACGTTACCAACATTTTTATTAACGGTACGGCTTCCGCTCTCCCCCCGCCCAAACAACCTGGCCCTGATGCTGCCCCTAAGAAGTGGGCAGCACCCCTTGCCCCAGTCCAGAACCAAATTGCCTGAGCGGGTACGGTCTCTTTCAGGGACCCCTGAACCCCCGGAGGATCGCCACCAGTTACGGTAGTGGCGGGCCTGGGCCATCCCTTTCCTCCAGGCCCATCCTCCCAAATCAGCCTCTCCGGATTCGGTCACGGTCACAAGCCAACATTTTTATTTACTCTCCACAAGTTTGTGGTTGCCCTGCGAGTTCTCGGGCTTGTCCGTAAGTAGTTCCTTTACGCACGGTGCAGAAAGTCCCAACGGGGACTAGTTGCTGGCAACGGCCAGTTCAATCACGGTTGCTAATCTGGTCACAGTTCAGTTGATTGCTTCTTCTTATCATTCGGTTACATTCAACAACATACAAGAACATCACACCCCTAAATGTTAGTCTCCCTGTACCTAAGCGGGGGTCGACCTAGGTTGGGACGTGGGGACCTACGGGGGCCAGTGTTGGTGATGGTAGGCAGTGGAGTGGAGGACACAGCTAGTTCCTCCCCCGGCTATCATGTGGGGCAGGCAGAGGCATGGCGGAGCTGGGTACACATCCCTGGGCGCCGAGGCATTAACGGCCACTTCCATCTCTTTTTCCTCCACGGGTTGTGGGAACAGTATTACGGGAAGGATCACTGCGCCGTTCTGTTTTGGCCAATCGGCCGGGAAATCGCCCATCATGGTGTGGATTACCCCTTTCTCCTTCTCCTCAGCCGGTTTGGTGGCCTGGGCTTCAGTTGCCGTCCTCAATGGTAGGGACACCTTTTCAGGTGATCTTGGGAATCCGGGGCCAAAGTCTTCCCCTGGTCACGGCTGATCTGGTAGGCCTTTCTATTCTCCCAATTGGTGGGTTGTATTACATACGGGGCCTCCTCCCATTGGTCGTCTAGCTTATGGGTCCTTCGCTTTCGCTTCAAGACGACATCTCCGGGCAGAAAGGGACCTGCAGCCGCCTTTTTATTGAAGCACTGCTCCTGCTGCTTCCGACTCCGGCACAAACTCTTTTCCACATAGTCCTGGACCTGTTGGTACTGTGCTCTTCGTTGAATGTCCCACCCCGCGGTCGAAGGGAGCGTTTCCGGGGCCTCCAACCCCATCTCTAGGTCCACTGGCAATCGACCGGGTCGAGCTCTCATCAGGTACTTTGTACAGCTGGAAGGAATGTTGTTGTACATATCGACCAGGTCAGGTAATTTCTCTGGCCATAGGTTTCGTTCCTCCAGCGGCAACGTCTTGAGGAGGTTCAGGACCAAGTGGTTCATCTTTTCACACATGCCATTGGTTTGGGCGTGATAAGGCGTGGTCCGAATTTTCTTGCAGCCGTACAGCTGGCAGAACTCTTGCAACACCTCCGCATCAAAGGCCGGGCCCTGGTCGGTAAGCACCTTCTCTGGGTATCTATGCGACCGACAGAAATTGGCCTGGAATACTCTAGCGGCGGTACGGCCGGTCAGGTCCTTGACGGGGACAACCACCATAAATCTTGAATAGTGGTCCACAATGGTCAGAGCATAAATATACCCACTTCGGCTAGGGGTGAGCTTCACATGGTCGAGGGCCACCAGCTCCAGCGGTTGACGCGTAACGATTGGGTGTAGCGGGGCCTTCTGGCTGGCCTCATCCCTTCTTCTCAGTGTGCAGGGGCCGCATTCTCGGCACCAGGCCTCCACAGATTCCCGGATTCCACTCCAATACAACAGCTCCCATAACAGCATTTCCAGCTTTTTCCACCCGAAGTGTCCGACACCGTCATGGTATGCCTGGAGGACAGTGGGCACATTAGCTTGAGGAAACACCAGCTGGCGAATTTTCTCGTGGGTCTTCGGATTGATTAACTCCCGATACAGCTTCCCTTGATGCAGGCACAGCCGGGTTCATTCCCACCACAAGCGTTGGGCCTCGGCAGGGGCAGTAGGGTCCATTCCCGCCGAGCCCTGTTCCATCAAGTCTTTGACCAAACGGACAGCGGGTGCCTGATCCTGGGCTTCTTGCCACCCCTTACTGGGCAGCGGGTCCAGGATCACCTGTTGTTGATGGACACGCAACTTCTCGACTGGCGGCCGGTGAAACGCAGGCAACTCGATCTCTTCGAGGTCATCATCGTCCAGCCCCTCTTCTGATAGGTGGAGCATCCGGGAGAGGGCATCGACGTTGGCATTCGTACGGCCGGCCCGGTATTTGATGGTGAAGTCGTAATTGGCCAGCCTGGCCACCCACCGCTGCTCTAATGCACCCAGCTTGGCTGTATCCAGATGGGTTAGTGGGTTATTGTCCATGTAAGCGGGGAACTTGGCCGATGCTAGGTAATGGCGGAACCGCTCGGTGATGGCCCACACCAGTGCTAGAAGCTCGAGCTTGAAGGAGCTGTAATTCTCAGGATTCCTTTCGGTGGGTCGGAGTTTTCGGCTGGCTTAAGCGATCATCCTTTCTCTGCCGTCTTGATTCTGGGCCAATACTGCTCCCAAGCCCACATTGCTGGCATCGGTATAAAGGATGAATGGGAGTCTGTAGTCGGGGTACGCTAGGATCTCTTCCCCGGTCAACGCCGCCTTCAGTTGGCAGAAGGACTCGTCTTGCTTTTCCTCCCACACTAAGGGAGTTCCAGTAGGCCTACCACCCTTGGTCTGTCCCACGAGGAGGTCTTGCATGGGGGCAGCCATCTTCGTGTACCCTTTTATGAAGCGGCGGTAGTAGCCCACCAGGCCCAGGAACTGTCTCACCTCCCTCACCGTAGTCGGCCTCGGCCAGTCCTGTATGGCAGTGATCTTTTCCGGGTCTGGGGCGACGCCTTCCGCGCCCACCACATGTCCGAGGTACTGTACCCTGGGCTTTAACAGGTGACACTTGGAGGTTTTCAGTTTCATCCCATACTTGGCAAGGGA
The DNA here is from genome assembly GCF_048569485.1 of Anomaloglossus baeobatrachus. Lineage (NCBI taxonomy): Eukaryota > Metazoa > Chordata > Amphibia > Anura > Aromobatidae > Anomaloglossus > Anomaloglossus baeobatrachus. The sequence goes on from NC_134357.1 coordinate 502,380,020, forward strand.
CGCAAACACCTCAGCTAGGTGCTCCAGGTGGGCTTCATTCGTCTGTGAATACACGATTACATCGTCCATGTACAGCAAGACAGTCTCAAAATTCAGGTGTCCCAGACAGCATTCCATTATCCGCTGGAAGGTTCCAGGGGCGTTGCACAGCCCAAATAGCATGCTGTTGAACTCACAGAGTCCCATGGGGGTAGCGAAGGCAGTCTTTTCACGGTCTTCGGGTGCTACGGCCACTTGCCAGTATCCGCTGGTGAGGTCAAGGGTAGAGAAGTAGTTAGCGGTTCTCAGCATGGCTAGAGATTCTTCAATCCGGGGCAGAGGGTAGGCATCTTTATGGGTTATCTGGTTGATCTTCCGGTAATCCACACACATCCTCATTGTGCCATCCTTTTTCTTGACCAGCACCAACGGAGCCGCCCAGAGACTGCAGCTATCCCGAATAACCCCTGCCTCTTTCATGTTTTTCAACATATCTTTGGCGCATTGGTAATGTGCGGGCGGAATAGGTCTATACCTCTCTTTAATTGGGGGGTGTCTGCCGGTGGGTATGTAATGTTGAACCCCTTTAATCTGCCCAAAGTCTAGCGGGTGTTTGCTGAAAACTTGCTCGTATTCCTGTACTACCCGGTATACCACGTCCTTGTGATGTGTGGGGGTACCGTCAGTGCCTATATGCAGCTCTCGGCACCACTCACCTAACTGTGCAGGGGGCGCGTGGCGACTGGCGGAGGGAGAGGAGGCTGGGGAGACTGCCTCTTGGATGGTGTGGGGGTCCAGGGTTAGTAGCTTGGCGAGGGTGGCGTACCGTGGGAGCCTAACCTCCTCCTCCCCACAATTTAACACTCTCACGGGCACCCTCCCCTTCTTAACGTCCACCACGCCCCTAGCGGACATTACGGTGGGCCAGTGTTCGGAGGGCATGGGCTCTACCATGGCCGGGTAATCACGTCCATGGGGACCTACCGCTGCCCTGCACCAGATCATCATTTCGCTCCGGGGAGGCACAGTTAAAGGAGCCGCATCCATCACTCTCACTCCCCCAATCTCTCCTCCTGCAGAGTTCACTTCCTGCCGGTACATCAAGGCCCGAATTTCTCGCTGCACCGCCCTCTGTCGACCTTCCGCTGCGGTGGCGGCCAGCTGTTGTAGTAGGGTCAACACCTCACTCATGCAATGCTCCATTACATTCGTTCCTAGCACCACCTTTGGATCATGATCGCTGGGGTCATTCCTTATCACGACCATCCCTTGGTGTTGTAGCTCGGTTCGCCCCACAGTCATAGCCACATGTTTGTACCCCACTTGGGTCAAAGGGAGGCCATCAGCGGCAATCAATGTCATGCTGCTATCTGGAGGGGCAAGTTCATCCTCCCCCCAATAACGTTGATACAGTGTATACGGCATTGTGGTTACCTGAGATCCAGTGTCCAGGAGCGCCATCAGCGGGACGCCGTCCACATCCAGAGGGATGATGGGGCGGGCCCCGATGAACCGGTCCCGCCAGTCGGGGGGCCACTGGGTTCTACTCCTGAGGATTGGCCCTTGGCCCCAGAGGTTGTTCGTTTAACGGACACCGTCGGGAGTAGTGACCGGACTTGCTGCACTTGTAACAGATCGGAGGTCCATACCACGGGTCAGTAGCCCTTCTCCGCTGCATCCAGGGAACATCTTTGGGGCGATCGGCAAGCTGTAACCCCCCAGGGGCCTGGACCTCGTTGGAGGCTGCAGTGCGGCGAGGATCTTGGCGAGGTCTCCGTCCATACGACGGACTTGGGCAGCCAGTTCCTCCATCATTCCGCCAGAATTCGCAGGCTCTGCCGGAGTTGGGGGAGAAGGAGCTACCACGATGGGAGCCGTCTCAGCCGGCCACGGGGCCACTCCAGGGACTTCGGATGCCAGGGGCTGCAGAGCCTTAATGGCCCGTTCTTTCAACACGGCAAAGTCCACATCAGGGTGCTCTAAGCCCCACAGCCGCAGCTGTTTGCGGTCCTCCGGGGATCTCATCCCCTGCACGAACTGTTCTACCAGCATTTTGTTACTGTCAGCATCATTGATGGTATCCACCCGCTTCAGCATTCGGAGAAAAGTTTGTAGATGCAGGGCATAGTCTCTGATACTGTCGGTAGGTCGCTGTCGGCATTGGTAAAACTGCATTCGCAGCTCAGCCCCGGTGCGAATTTCAAAGGCAACCTGTAGCTTTTTGAAGATAGTGGCCACGGTGGACTGGTCCCCCTCGGCCCAGGTCTCCGTCTTCTGCTCAGCTGCGCCGGTTAGCTGCCCCAGCACCACCGCTGCATGCTGCTTCCCATTTCCATCTGCTGGCACGTCGGCGGCTATGTCCACCGCCCCCCCAGCGGCTCCGTCAGGCGCAGACATCTTGTTTCCGTCCCCCCTTGGTGTCTCTCTGGCACCTCCTCTTCAGGGGCGGAGCTTCGGCTTTCGCGCCTCCACTGCTCGGGAAGATGCTCGAACGGGGACTTTTCGCGCCCAAGATGGCGGCTTCCGAAAATTTTCGGCCGGACACCTCCGGCGGGACACAAGGCGCACTTCTACCAGGCGGTAGAACGGTAGGATCCTGTTCGTGACGCCAAGTTGTCGCGGGCGGCGGGTGCTGCGCTCACCACGCTCGGGTCCAGCACTGCTGCTGCTCGGTGGCTCGAGCGGTGGGCCGGATCCGGGGACTCGAGCGGCGCTCCTCGCCTGTGAGTGAAAGGGGGTGGTTTGTTGGTGTTTGGGATGTCGGTTTGTGACGCCACCCACGGTGTGTGGTGAGGTTGGGGCACCACCGCTGCTCTGTACGGGGATCCCGGGAGCGATGGCAGGGAGCAGCTGGGATGTTTCTCTCCCCTCCGTGGGTAGGGGGATTTTGGTAGTCCCGGGGCCCGGAGTTATGATCTGTTTGGTGGATTGCGGGGCTGGCCAGGTGCAGGGTCGCGGGGCAGCGCAGTGCCAGACGGCACGGTGGTACTTACTCAGCCAGTAACGCACACGGAGTCTCTGGTAAAACAAACGGCTGGATGGACGAGTCCCACAGATGGCTGCGACGGTCACTCCCGGTAGGTTGGCGGTAACTGTCTCTCCCTGCACCGGTGTTATGTTCTCGGCCCCGATAGCTTCCCACCGGTAACCCGCTCCCCAGCGGTAGGTTGGCTAAGGGAGCACCTGTTTGCCCACAGGCTCTGGCCCTGGGAGCTCTAGCTCTGGCGGTAGCTTTCTCTCCCTCACGGTTTGGACGGTTGCCTTCAGTCGGGTCTTTACTGCTGGGAAACCCCGGAGGTTCCCGTCGCTGACGGATTTGACCGGTTTAACGGCGACTCCTAGCCTGGTCGGGGTCCATAGGCCCTGCCGGATGGTGCTGGCTTCTCTTCGCTCCCCGATCCGGTACCGGCGGGCCACCGCCCGTCCCCGGTCCTTACGGTTGTGCGTCGATCGACCTCTCCTGCAGACGGTCACCACCGTCTGCCAACCTTGCTGTCAGGTGCCCGGGCCACGTACCCGGACACGGCCAGTCAGTTCCTCCGCTACCACTTTCCTAACTCTATCTCTCAACTCCTTTTCACTATCGCCTCTTCTTTCCCGCCTCCAGGACTGTGAACTCCTCGGTGGGAGGAGCCAACCACCTGGCTCCGCCCCACCTGGTGTGGACATCAGCCCCTGGAGGGAGGCAACAAGGATGTGTGTCTGACTTAGATGTTCCTAACCGGGGTGTGGGGTGTGTTGTTGCAGTACCTGTGACGTCCTGGCTTGTCCAGGGCGCCACACAAGCATCAGGAGGAACTCAGGGAACGAAGCAAGCAAGACACAGATAGTTCGGGGCCCGTGGTCTGGAGCTGTGAGCTCGACCTGGGTTCTTAGGAAAGAAGGGGGATCCCAGAGAGTGCAGAAGGCACCCGTGACCCGTTCCACGGCCCAGGAGCAGGGGTGGAGGGAAACCATCGAACGGAGATGTTCTTACGAAGGTAAGGTTAGTTTCACACTTGCGTTGTGCGGCATCCGTCGCATTGTGTTGTGTGACAGATGTAACGGATGCGTTGCATATAGTGGCACAACTGATGCGACGGATCCTGCAAAACAACGGAATCCGTTTTAGCATTTTTTTCAGCCATTTACTCAACTGAGCATGCGCAGTTGTGTAAAGACGGATCCGTCACAGGAATCCATCAAATGACAGATTCCAACGGATTCCGCCACCATAGGCTTCCATTATAAAAATGACGAATGCCGACAGAATCCAGCACATTGCGTTTTTTTACGCTCTCGGAAGCGCAGAAAAACGCCTACATGCTGCGTTTTCCAAAACGGCGGATTGCGACTGAAGGAAAAAAACAGAAGTGTGAAACTAGCCTAAGACTCCTTACACCTGTACCCAACTACCTGCCTTCAATCACCTCTAAGTGGGAACAGAACAGTCAAAAACGTCTTTACAGCCCAAAGTCAAAAACGTCTTTACAGCCCAAAATCAAAAACTTCGTTAGAGCCCAAATCAGTCAAAAGACTATTTAACAGCTCAATACCCCGGCTACAGATCCCTAAGGACCTTGTATCCCTCTCTGTAATCTGCCTAGCAACAGGCCTCATGCAGTAATCTGCCTGCAACAGTGCATGCCTGGACAAGCCTAAAGGGCACATTACACGCTGCGATATCGCTATCAATAGCGAGCGTACCCGCCCCCGTCGGTTGTTCGTCACGGGCAAATCGCTGCCCGTGGCGCACAACATCGCTAACACCCGTCACACGTACTTACATGCCTAGCGACGTCACTGTGACTGGCGAACCACCTCCTTTCTAAGGAGGAGGTTCGTTCAGCGTCACAGCGATGTCACTAAGCGGCCCGCACAATAGCAGAGGAGGGTCGAAGATGAGCGGGCGGAACATGCCGCCCACCTCCTTCCTTCCTCATTGCTGGTGGACGCAGGTAAGGAGATGTTTGTCGTTCCTGCGGTGTCACACATAGCGATGTGTGACGCCGCAGGAACGACAAACAACCAACGGCATGCACCATCAACGATATTATGAAAAAGAGCGACGTGTCAACGATCAACGATTTTTGACGTTTTTGCGATCGTTGATCCTTGGTGTCACACACAACAATATCGCTAACGGCGCCGGATGTGCGTCACTAATGACTTGACCCCGACGATATATTGTTAGCGATATCGTGTGTAAAGTACCCTTTAGGAGAAGCTCTCCCATCTGACACTTCCTGAATCACCTCTGCCTGCATTCTAAAGGAACATTTTATGCACCTGCTGTTTCCCTCTAGCCATACCCCTTCTATAGACTTGCAGTATATTATACCTCATAACTGCAGATTGCCGGACTGCAAACCCCCAAGATTCGCTAAAAACACCTTGGGAATCTCATCAGGGAGTCCTTACGGAGCTGCACAGCAATTTTTGGACCCCTATTCAAAAGTCGAGTTTCTTAAAGAGACAGTACACCTTAAATCAAAATGGCTGAAAAAGACCTCGGACAGTTCCCAACTGCTGAAACAGAGCAAATACAACTTGATACCGTCCATTATAAAGCCAGGAGGCAGATCCCACGCTTTCAGCAGACCAAGTTGTCCGACCAAAACGCTCTTCCAAACTAATGATAAAGGCCATTGAAAACTACCACACTATGAAAGACGAGCTATGTGAATACCTGGAAGAACAATGGGAACAAGTCTCCTATCACATGTCAAGACTTGAATCCTCTTCAGGTGAAGCCACTATTGAACGGCTCAATACAGCTCAAGAAACTGTCCACAAGGTACACTACCTTTCTAAAAGACTCTAAAATTGATGAAGCTCTTTCAGACCTGAGCAAGGCAGAAGAGGTGGACAGGGAAAGAGACGCCATCACTATACAAGGCAAATCCCTGCTGAGACAATTCTCTGAAACCGTCAAGGACTGGGATACCACATTCCCTCCTGACAAAGAGCAAAAATGGGAAGCTTGGAAACAGTCCTTATGTGAGTTGGACAACATCCACATCCCAAGATGCTACATCAAATCCTCCATCACCTCTAGCATAAAGAAGGAACTCCACATCTTCTCAGATGCCTCCACAGAAGCCATAGCAGCGGTTGCGGTTGATCCAGAAGTCCGATCTGAAGTCAACACCCTGGCCACTAGTGCAGAAAAACTTACAACCTCGGTAGCCACCGTTTTGAGCGTTTCTCCATCTGAATGAGACTCGTCAGGACGCAAGGTTAGTGCATATCACCAGATGCTATCGTAAGGACCTTGAGAATTAAGACTGTCATCGCTGGCATGTCTGCCACAAACCCATTTCTGCTGAGGACATCTCCCATAGTGAGTTCCTCATAATGCGCCACCTCCAACAGAGTGAATTTGCCATGGAATGGAAGTGTTTGTTGTATAAACAACAGATTCCATTAAGAAGCCCTCTCACCAATTTAAACCCAGTTATGGACAGTATCAGCTTACTGAGAGTTGGTGGTCATTTAAACCAAGCTCATCTCATAGTTGCAGAACAAAATCCTCTCATCATTCCCAACAAACCACCATGTTAGTCTTGCTGATCCGACACCACGATGAAAAGACTGAACACCAAGGCAGGCAAATCACTGAAGGCACATTAAGGTCTGCAGACCTCTGGATTATTGGAATGACAAGACGTGTAGCACAAATACTGCACGATTGTGTGCACTGCTGTGAAGTGAGGGGAAAACAACTGTACCAACAATGGCTGACGTGCCTACAGACAGACTTTCTACACATCCACCTTTCACCTACGATGGCCTAGACGTTTTTGGACCATGGATGGTGTCCACGCTCAGAAATTACATTTGATGTTGCATTTTAACATGCCTTTTCAAGTTGTTATATTATGGACTCAATAGTAAAATCCCCAAAAGTGAATTTCAGACGGTGTGTGATGTTCCTACCTGTTTTCTCTAAAAACTTGAATGATCATATCCACTGTTATTTAATTAATCTTATTCAATCTATATACACAGTGGGCAGAATTATTAGGCAAGTTATATTTTAGAGGATTTTTTTCATTATTGATCAACATAGTTGTTCTCAATTAACCAAAAAGACTCATAAATATCAAAGCTTAATATTTTTGGAAGTTGGAGTGTTTTTTTTTTTTAGATTTGGCTATCTTAGGAGGATATCTGTTTGTGCAGGTAACTATTACTGTGCAGAATTATTTGGCAACTTAATAAAAACTAAATATACTCCCATCTTACTTGTTTATTTTCACCAGGTAAACCAATACAACTGCACAAAATTTAGAAATAAACATTTCTGACATGAAAAAACAAAACCCAAATAAATTAGTGACCAATATAGCCATCTTTCTTTATGACACTCAACAGCCTACCATCCATAGATTCTGTCAGTTGCTTGATCTGTTTACGATCAACATTGCGTGCAGCAGCCACCACAGCCTCCCAGACACTGTTCCGAGAGGTGTACTGTTTTCCCACCCTGTAGATCTCACATTTTATCAGGGACCACAGGGTTCTCTATGGGGTTCAGATCAGGTGAACAAGGGGTGCCATATCATTATTTTTTCATCTTTTAGACCTTTACTGGCCAGCCACGCTGTGGAGTAGTTGGATGCATGTGATGGAGCATTGTCCTGCATGAAAATCATGTTTTTCTTGAACGATACCGACTTCTTCCTGTATGACTGCTTGAAGAAGTTGTCTTCCAGAAACTGGTAGTAGGTCTGGGAGTTGAGCTTTACTCCATACTTAACCCGAAAAGATCCCACAAGTTCATTTTTTAGGATACCAGCCCTACCAGTACCCAACCTCCACGTTGTTGGCGTCGGAGTCAGTTTATGTTGCTCTCTGCCCTTTACTGATGGCCCATCCATCTGGCCCATCAAAAGTCACTCTCATTTCATCAGTCCATAAAACCATTGAAAAATCAGTCTTAAGATATTTCTTGGCCCAGTCTTGACGTTTTATCTTATGTTTCTTGTTCAAAGGGGGTCGTTTTTCATCCTTCCTTACCTTGGCCATGTCCCTCAGTATGGCACACCTTGTGCTTTTTGATACTCCAATAACGTTGCAGCTCTGAAATATGGCCAAACTGGGGGCAAATGTTATCTTGGCAGCTTCACGCTTGATTTTCCTAAATTCATGGGCAGTTATTTTGCGCCTTTTTTGCCCAACACGCTTCTTGCAACCCTGTTGGCTATTTGCCATGAAACGCTTGATTTTTCAGTGATCACGCTTCAAAAGTTTGGCAATTTCAAGACTGCTGCATCCCTCTGCAAGACATCTCACAATTTTGGACTTTTCAGAACCCGGCAATCTTTCTTCTGACTCATTTTGCCAAAGGAAAGGAAGTTGCCTAATAATTAAGCACACCTTATATAGGGTGTTGATGTCATTACACCACATCCCTCCTCATTACAGAGATGCACATCACTTGATTTAATTAGTAGTTGGCTCTCAAGCCTATACAGCTTGGAGTAGGACAACATGTATAAAAAGTATTATGTGATCAAAATACTCATTTGCCTAATAATTCTGCACACAGTGTACGTTCATGCTTGTCCTTTGCTGCCATCTTCTGGTCAGACCATTCTGTTCCCCTGGTTCTTTTTAGTCCAGCCTGTGGGAGTGTTTTCAGCCCTATCGATGACCTCACATCCTGCCTCCAGGATAGTTTCACTTTTAGTCAATGCATCATAAGGAGCATATCTCTGTCCTTTTGGGCTTCATAAAGGAAAAGTTTTTGACCAGTAGCAGCTCTAGGACAATCATCACAAGACTACAACAGTTACAGCCACTTGATGACTGTACTGCTGCACCTTTTTGTTCATGGAGGAAAAATAAAACACCATTGCTTCACCTCAGCGTGTGTACATTTGAATCCATCCACCCTGGAGCGCTCTGGTCATGTCTGCCTCACCTAGTGGAAACAAAGGTAAGACTCCTCACACCTCTACCCAACTACCTGCCTTCAATCTCCTCTAAGTGGTGACAGAACAGAGAACACTTTGGGATACCTGCAAGTTATTGTTGTTAATCAGGCACCTGGTGCTAATTTCCTTATCTGACAAACCCTATTTAACTGACAGTCTAACTGTAACGATCCCTCTGTGCAGAGAACCTTTTAGACTAGAAGATGCTCTGCTGCAATTTCAGACCTGGCAGTGACATGATTCCGCTGTGCAGAGCATCTTGCCTTTGGAGATGTTCTGCTGCACTTTCCTGAGTTACTGATCTAGGAGCTTGATTGACAGAGCAGGGTTCCATGTTGGTGCTGATTACTCAGGTGTTCCACCTTCCTAGTAATTGCTTAAGCTTCTCTATGGAGCATGTGTTACGGGGAACCAGCGGATTAGGACCAGGGGGTATATATCCCAATCGCCAGTCGGGGCCCACCGTGCTCCAGATGGCAATGGAGCTGCTGGCACCCTGTGGGTTAGGCGGAGACTATAGAGCGAATGACTCAGAGATAACCCAGGAGCCCTGAGAACCGGTCACGTGTGTAGGGACACGTCCAACCGGACGACAACCCAGTTAGCATTTCGGTGGAGCGGGCGTTACTCCGACCACGTGTGTAGGGAACACGTCAGGCCAGATGGTAACCAGTTAGCGTTGACCGAGAAGACCGCTGCGACAGCGCCCTGTCGGCCACGTGTGTAAGACACGTCAGGCCGAGCGGTCCTTCGATTAGCGTTTCTGGTCACTACACGAATGGCCATGTGTGTGGAGGACACGTCAGGCCAAGGGATCACACCAGTAGCGTTGACTGGGAAGCCAAGGAGGATAATAGGTTCACACACCCCATCCTGGAACACCCTGTTAACTCCACAAGGGTCCTGGGGTATGCTGTCCGTGCGCGTAGGAGGCACAACCGGACAGATGGCGCAACAATTGTGTTGTCCGTGTGCGTAGAGGGCACTCTCGGACAGGTGACACAGCAGGTATGCTGTCTGTGTGCGTAGGAGGCACAACTGGACAGGTGACACAGCAGCCGCAGCCCAGTTAACGCCACTGGACTACTCTAGCACAACAGGAACGGTAGCAAGGAAGCACGGCGCCTGACCCTCATGTGCTGAGCCACGAATCTTGGCGTGACAAGCACCATTCGCCTAGCCCTACCTACCGCTTCCAACAAGGCTTATGCCACCATAAATTCTAAGTGAAGACAGCGCACCTCCATGTTGTTCCAGCCCCTTTTATAACCTGGGTCCGCCCAAAAACCCAGGGTGGAACCACCAAGGTCCAATAGCAGAGTGCTATGTCATCAGTGATGTCACCAGCGACCTATCCGGAACCAACACGTCATTGATGACCTCATGGCAGCCACGCCCCAAACACTTCACCAGTCATCGTCTGACGACCAATGGTGTGGTGCCAGATCATAGGGGCGGGCATCTGTGAGCCAGTCCGGAGTGGCCACGTCATCAGGACACCTGACATCCTCTGCCCTATCAGGGCCTGCCACCTCACAGACATGCTCAGTGTGGTCCTTACCGGACCTGACCTCTGATGCAGTAAGTGCCTGAGCATGCTCAGTAGGCACATCCCAGGACTTAGACACAGCACGAAGTCCAAGTACCTGTGCAAAGAGGCTGTTAGGATTAATTGTGGAAGCATGCTCAGTAGCCTGAACTGAGGACTAAGGGCGGCTTTGCACGTTGCAACATCGCACGTGCGATGACGGTGGGGTCAAATCGAAAGTGACGCACATCCGGCGTCACTTTTGACATCGTAGTGTGTAAATCCTAGATGATACGATGAACGAGCGCAAAAGCGTCGTTATCGTATCATCGGTGTATTCTCCGACATTTCCATGCCGGTGCCGCGACAGGTACGATGTTGTTCCTCGTTCCTGCGGCAGTACACATCGCTGTGTGTGAAGCCGCAGGAGCGAGGAACATCACCTTACCTGACGCCGGCGGCTATACGGAAGGAAGAAGGTGGGCGGGATGTTTACATCCTGCTCATCTCCGCCCCTCCGCTTTGATTGGCCGCCTGCCGTGTGACGTCCCTGTGAAGTTGTACGACCCGCCCCCTTAAGAAGAAGGCGGGACGCCGGCCACAGCGACGTCGCAGGACGGGTGAGTGCATGTGAAGCTGGCGTAGCGATAATGTTCGCTACGCCAGGAATCACAAGATATCGCTGCTGCGACGGGGGCGGGGACTATCGCGTGCGACATCGCAGCATCGTCTTGCGATGTCGCAACGTGCAAAGCCCGCCTTAGTCTCAGAAATGACACAATCAGGCTGAGCATGCTCAGTAGGCAAAACACCGGGCTTAGACTCTGGCTGGGGTAAATCGGTGCATGCATGCGCACTAGCCGCCTCTCCACACTTAGACGTGGTGGAAGGAGCAGCCAACTGGACGACCCGAGGCACGGCCAAGAACGGCAGCCGGCGCCTGGGCGCAACAGGAACTGCAGCAGGCTGCTTGAGGCTATGGCGGCGCCGGTTCGTAACAGCATGCTCACCTAGAACCTTGCCAGTTGTATTTCCTGATTCTGCAGTTGTGCTGTTGGCTCATGTCTCTGTTTAGTATTCTGATCTTGGTTTTCTGACCCCAGACTGTTATTTGACTACACCTCTGGTTACTCTTTGTGATCCTACGAGTTCTTCTGTTACCAGTCCCTGGCTTTGCTGACAACTCTTCCTTCTATAATATCCATAAGTAGTGACTGTATCACATTACAACTAGCCAGACTTTTTTTTATCTCAACCCATGGATCCAGTGCGTAATCTCTGTGATCAGGTGGTGAACCTGACTCAGGTAGTCCCCAATCTTGCCATGGAGCAGCAGAAGTTAGAGTCCTAGTACGGTGGTTACTTCCCAGAATTTCTCACTACTGACTGATGTACAATACCTGACAGAGTCCAGGTGTCAGAAACAAAGATCATGAATCTGACACTAGGAAGCCGCACTGCTGAGCAGTAATAGTTCGGAGTTCAGGAAGTCCTGTGGAAAAATGTAGCTTTCAGATGTCTGTTTCATAGAAGCCTGTCGGATATGCTTAAGGACACTCTGACTCTCCACCCCCCCTCTGGGTTCACTGGGGGAGGCCATGACTCAGGCTGTCCAAATGAATCGTAGGATATGGGAGAGATGAGAGTTTTGACAGGAGGTTCCCTTCAGTCTTCCCAGCCTTGGTCATCTACCTGAGGCAGAGCCTATGGAAGTCGCTGCAGCAAGTCCTAGAGAAAAGGTGGGGAGACGACGTCGCAATCTCAGACTTTGCTTCTATTGTGGTCGCACTGGACATTCCCGGAAGGACTGCTTAGCATGTCCCCCAGTAGACAAGCAGTTGAGAAAACGCCTAAGTCTGGGTGATTATCGAGGAGATCACTCAGACTTCCAGGTACCTCTAAAATAATCAAGTAAAGTATTACTGAATGTGGATCTGCTTTTTGAGAATCGATTTATATCAGTATTCGCTTTCATTGACTACTTTGAACTTTATTAATTCTGGACTACTTGTGAAACTAGGGTTAAGGACAGTTAGCTTAAAGGGACCCATTCAGATTGTTTCGATTGACAAAATGCCATTACTCCAGAACGTGGTCCAGTTTGCAATGGTGGAATTCACGCTCAAGGTGTGATCTCTTCACACCGAGGCCATCTCCTGTTATGTGATAGATAATTTACCTGCAGGGTTAATGTTGGGAATCCATTGCTTACATTTGTATAATTCTGTCATTGATTGGTGACAAAGGGATATTGTCAAATAGTGTTCTAATTGTCATAAAAAAAAGTCTCAATTCTGTGCAAGTTTTGTCTGCTAGTCCGGAGGGTCTTCCGGAGTACCTGAAGGAATTCAAAGATGTTTTTTTCGGAAAAAGAGACAGAGGTCTTACCGCCCCATTGTCCTTATGATTGCACCATCGACCTTGTCACTAATGCCAAATGGCCCAAAGCTCGCCTGTATAATTTGTATGGCCCTGACCGGGCTGCCATGAAGACATACGTAAGTGAAAGTTTACAAAAAGGGCATATTCATCCTTCCTTCTCTTCTGTAGCTGTGGGATTTTTCTGTGTCAAAAAGAAGACTGGAGGACTCTGCCCCTGCCTCAATTTCTGTGAACTTAACAAAATTACGGTAAAAATACCTATCCGCTTCCACTTATCCCCAATTTGTATAATTAACTTACTGGGGCCAAATGGTTTTCCAAGCTTGATCTTAGAGAGGCTTATATTGTAATTTAATACGCATCTGGCAGGGTGATGACTGGAAGCATTTTTACCGTATGAGGGTCTTTTTGAGAATCTTATGTTGCCTTTTGGACTGACTAATGCACTTGCTGTTTTTCAAAACTTTATGAACGATATTTTTCTGTTTATAAGATACACCGCATTTTTCGGACTATGACGCACTTTTTTCCCCCCAAATTTTGGGGGTAAGTGGGGGGTGCATCTTACAGTGCGATGGCTGTGGTGCGGTGGTGGTGGAGCGGGTCTTCAGAGGCAGGAGCAGGCTGTAGCAGCGCTACCCTGACCACGTGGGCTTGCTCATTTGATTGCACGCCCATCATCCCGCCCATCATCTCTCAGCCCTAAAGCCGACACTGCAAGGTGGGCGGGATGATGGGCGGGGGATGCGTGCACACTATATAGCTAACCCGCGTGATCACCCCAGGCAACTACAGCCTGGAGTGATCATGTGTGGCTATATTCACTGCCCCCCGTGCACCATCATCATCGCGGGGGGGCAGTGAATAAGTACAGTATACTCACTGTTCCCCTGCAGCTTTGCGGTGTCCTCCTGTCTGCCGGCCCGCTGCTGTGTGTGAAAAGCGGTGACCACAGCGTTGACGTCATCGCTGTACACACGGCTCCACACAGGTCAGCTGGCACACAGACAGGAAGCAAGCGATACTGCATGGAGTGAGGAAAGGTGAGTATACAGCGGGAGTCCTCCAGCTGTTACCACAAATCCTGCCGCGGCTGAAGTGACCGCGAGATCCGCGGTGACTTCAGTCAGGTGATGTGCGGTGACAGTTGGAGTCACCACTGATCCCGGCGGCTCACTTCACTTGTGGCCTGACCCTCACAGAGAGCGGTCATGTTCTATGGCCGCTCTCTGTGATTGTCAGATGTAGCAGAGCTGGATTCCTCTCGTGGGACATCGTGTGGATTACATCAGACCTGGGTGTTTTAAGGGTTAATAAAGTGGTGAAAGAGGGGGATTATTTGTCTTTTAGTTAAAATAAAGGATTTTTATGTGTTTGTGTTTATTTATTTTCACTATAGTTTAATGATGAGGGGGTGTCTCATAGACGCCTGCTATCACTAAGCTAGGACTTAGTGGCAGCTATGGGCTGCTGCCATTAATTCCTTGATTGCCACCACATCAGGGTAATGGGGATGAGCTGGGAAAAGTACCAGGACTGTCGCATCTAATGGATGCGGCACTTCTAGGCGGCTGCTGGCTGATATTTTTAGGCTTGGGGGGCTCCCAATAACGTGAGTCTCCCCAGCCTGAGCAGACCAGCCCCCAGCTGTGAGACTTTATCTTGGCTGGTTATCAAAATTGGGAGAACCGCACGCTTTTTTTTTTTTAAATTACCCCCATTCAGCAGCAGATCCTCGCCCCATAACAGTGTGTCATAACAACATGTTTTGCTTAAAAATGTTATTTTCCTATTTTCCTCCTCTAAAACCAGGGTGCGTCTCATGGTCTGATGCGTCTTATAGTCTGAAAAATACGGTATTGTAGTTTATCTTGATGATATTCTAATTCTAATTTGGATTCTTATTATGGACATATCCGCTCTGTTCTACAAAGGCTCAGGGAGAATTCCTTGTTTGCGAAGATAGAAAAATGTACATTTACCGTCCAAGAAATCTCATCGTGTCAGCGATTGGGTTTAAGATAGACCCAGGGAAGGTGCAAGCTATAATTGATTGAGTCCAACCTAATCCAATCTGGTGACTCCACAAGAGTCCGCTTCTGCTTTGATCACCAGGCGCTGCCGTATTTCTGCCATGGGCAATGCTAGTGATAGGGGAGGAGTCAGTGCCAGTGGCTCTGGTCGGTGGAGGCTCTGCCCATCCACTAAGCTGGGTTTCCATGGGACCTGCAGTACCACTGGCTGACTTTGGTGGTGTGTATATTCCAGCTGAAGTTACCACTTTTCAGCTACAGCCAATAGGAAGGCACTACACCCTTTTTATTCCTCCTCCTGTCTACTGGTCATTGCCAGATATAATTTTGTAGTACTGCTTGTCTCTGGTTCTCACCCTACTCTGTACATTGATCCCTGTTATTTGACCCCTGCCTGCTCTCTGACTACTTTCCTGCCTGACGTTTTTGTACCTCTCTCCCATCTCTGGTTTTGACCTCAGCCTGATTTCCTGACTACGCTCTTGTCTGTTAATTTTGTCCCTTGTCTGTATCTCCTGGAGTGACCCTGCCTGACAACTACTCTTCTTGGGATTGCAGCCTTTCCACAGGTAGTGATCTCCGGGGCTCTGTAGTAATTCGAAATTCCTGTATAGGAATTAAAGGGTTTCGGGGTTCTCGGGATCCTGCTTAGTGGGCGGCTTGCCTCTAGCCTGTGCGTGACAGCCATTCTGAGACTGGTTCCAAGCGGATGTTACAATTATTTTCTGCATCAACTCTTCAAGGAAAAAAGAAGCAACGAGTGCTAGGGGCACTGTAGAATTCTTATTGACTTTGCTGGCATAGACCTAGATTTCTGAAACATCTGCATCAACAAACTTATAAAAAATGTATAAAAAATGCAGCCTTACATTTCCTGGTGAACTTTTTTTCCAGCATTAAAAGCAATGAGAAACAAAAGCAAAAACGTTACATGTGAACATAGGCTAAAAGGGAAGGATTTTTTAATTTTGCCTTATATACCAGTCATTATACAGGAAAGAATGTTTCTGGACATTTTTTCCCTGTAAAATACAATTTAGATTGAGTTTTGGAGCTTTAAATGTCATTCTGTAAAAGTGTCGTAATATTCTGACAATATTATTCCCAGAGATCAAATGTGAGTCAGAAAATCATCCTGGCATCTTCCCCATGCTGTTCCCATTCAGTTTCAGCACCAATAACACATGCGGGGTACTCTGACTGATACTATACGGGAATATTTTATGACAAATGATGGTTCAGCGTCTAGACATATAGTATGGGACGCAATGAAGGCATATGTTCGTGGGACATATATTAGGGAAATTTGCACCCGAAAGGCAAGAACGAGGGAGCGCACTAGGCATCTGACGGACACCTTGGAAGATGCGGAACGACACCTTATAGTTAACCCTAATGACGACACCAGGCAAGCTCTGGAGGAGGCGCAGAGGGCTCTGATGAACCATATGACTACTCTGGCCAATAATAAGCTTTTTTTTTGCTTAAGCAACGATATTTTACAGAGGGGGAGAGTGTGGGACATTTGTTGGCCATGATTGCTAGGGCACAGGACGGATTGACCTATATCACCGCACTGAAACTTGACACTGGAGAGAAGGTGAGGGACAGTGGTGGGAAATGTGGAGGTCATGCAACAGTATTATACTCAGCTGTATTCCTCTAATTCACACTACAGGGCTGAAGAACTCAGAGACTTCCTGGAGGAGATTACTCTACCCAATTTGTCTGATAGTGAGAGAGAATCTCTGAGTAGAGATATAGACCTGGAGGAGCTGGAGGAGGCGCTCTGTCAGATCCAAAATGAAAAGGCCCCAGGTTCGGCCGGACTCCCAGGAGAATTCTACAAACTGTATAATCATCTGCTGCTGCCAAGACTCTTGGATGTGTTCAGAGATGCTGAAGAACAGGGGTCACTTCATGCATCTATGAGGGAGGCTATGATTATCCTGATTCTCAAACCCGGGAAAGATCCGACCGCGCCTGACTCCTACCACCCCATCTCGCTTCTCACATTAGACATTAAATTAATTGCCAAAGAAGGGAATTTTGTTACTTACCGTAAATTCCTTTTCTTCTAGCTCTTATTGGGAGACCCAGACGATTGGGTGTATAGCACTGCCTCCGGAGGCCACACAAAGCAATTACACTAAAAAGTGTAAGGCCCCTCCCCTTCTGGCTATACACCCCCAGTGGGATCACTGGCTCACCAGTTTTAGTGCAAAAGCAAGAAGGAGGAAAGCCAATAACTGGTTTAAACAAATTCACTCCGAGTAACATCGGAGAACTGAAAACCGTTCAACATGAACAACATGTGTACCCGCAAACAAACCAAAAATCCCGAAGGACAACAGGGCGGGTGCTGGGTCTCCCAATAAGAGCTAGAAGAAAAGGAATTTACGGTAAGTAACAAAATTCCCTTCTTCTTCGGCGCTCTATTGGGAGACCCAGACGATTGGGACGTCCAAAAGCTGTCCCTGGGTGGGTAAAGAAATACCTCATGTTAGAGCTGCAAGACAGCCCTCCCCTACGGGGAGGCAACTGCCGCCTGCAGGACTCTTCTACCTAGGCTGGCGTCCGCCGAAGCATAGGTATGCACCTGATAATGTTTGGTGAAAGTGTGCAGACTCGACCAGGTAGCTGCCTGGCACACCTGTTGAGCCGTAGCCTGGTGTCGCAATGCCCAGGACGCACCCACGGCTCTGGTAGAATGGGCCTTTAGCCCTGATGGAACCTGAAGCCCCGCAGAACGGTAGGCTTCAAGAATTGGTTCTTTGATCCATCGAGCCAGGGTGGCCTTAGAAGCCTGCGACCCTTTGCGCTTACCAGCGACAAGGACAAAGAGTGCATCCGAACGGCGCAGGGGCGCTGTGCGGGAAATGTAGATTCTGAGTGCTCTCACCAGATCTAACAAATGTAAATCCTTCTCATACCGATGAACTGCATGAGGACAAAACGAAGGCAAAAAGATATCCTGATTAAGATGAAAAGAGGATACCACCTTCGGGAGAAACTCCTGAATGGGGCGCAGCACTACCTTGTCCTGGTGGAAGACCAGGAAGGGAGCCTTGGAAGACAACGCTGCTAGCTCAGACACTCTCCGAAGAGATGTGATCGCTACCAGAAAAGCCACTTTCTGTGATAGTCTAGAAAGTGAAACCTCCTTCAGAGGCTCGAAGGGCGGCTTCTGGAGGGCAACTAGTACCCTGTTCAGATCCCATGGATCTAACGGCCGCTTGTACGGGGGAACTATATGGCAAACCCCCTGTAGGAACGTGCGCACCTTAGAAAGTCGTGCTAGACGCTTCTGAAAAAAGACTGATAGCGCCGAGACTTGCCCTTTAAGGGAGCCGAGCGACAAACCTTTTTCTAACCCAGATTGGAGGAAAGAAAGAAGGGTAGGTAATGCAAATGGCCAGGGAGACACTCTCTGAGCAGAGCACCAGGATAAGAATATCCTCCACGTTCTGTGGTAGATCTTAGCAGACGTGGGCTTCCTAGCCTGTCTCATGGTGGCAACGACCCCTTGGGATAAGCCTGAAGACGCTAGGATCCAGGACTCAATGGCCACGCAGTCAGGTTGAGGGCCGCAGAATTCCGATGGAAAAACGGCCCTTGGGACAGTAAGTCTGGTCGGTCTGGTAGTGCCCACGGTTGGCCGACCGTGAGATGCCACAGATCCGGATACCACGCCCTCCTCGGCCAGTCTGGAGCGACGAGTATGACGCGGCTGCAGTCGGATCTGATCTTGCGTAGCACTCTGGGCAAGAGTGCCAGAGGTGGAAACACATAAGGGAGCCGGAACTGCGACCAATCTTGCACTAGGGCGTCTGCTGCTAGAGCTCTTTGATCGCGAGACCGTGCCATGAATGTTGGGACCTTGTTGTTGTGCCGGGACGCCATTAGGTCGACGTCCGGCCTTCCCCATCGGCGACAGATTTCCTGAAACACGTCCGGGTGAAGGGACCATTCCCCTGCGTCCATGCCCTGGCGACTGAGGAAGTCTGCTTCCCAGTTTTCTACGCCGGGGATGTGAACTGCGGATATGGTGGAGGCCGTGGCTTCCACCCACATCATAATGCGCCGGACTTCCTGGAAGGCTTGCCGACTGCGAGTCCCTCCTTGGTGATTGATGTATGCCACCGCTGTGGAGTTGTCCGATTGAATTCGGATCTGCTTCCCTTCCAGCCACTGCTGGAAGGCTAGTAGGGCAAGAAACACTGCTCTGATTTCCAGAACATTGATCTGAAGGCTGGACTCCTGCTGAGTCCACGTACCCTGAGCCCTGTGGTGGAGAAACACTGCTCCCCACCCTGACAGACTCGCGTCTGTCGTGACCACCGCCCAGGACGGTGGTAGGAAGGATCTTCCCTGTGATAATGAGGTGGAAAGGAGCCACCACTGCAGAGAGTCCTTGGCCGTCTGGGAAAGGGAGACTTTCCTGTCCAGGGATGTCGACTTCCCGTCCCATTGGCGGAGAATGTCCCATTGAAGTGGACGCAGATGAAACTGCGCAAACGGAACCGCCTCTATTGCCGCCACCATCTTCCCGAGGAAGTGCATGAGGCGTCTTAAGGAGTGCGACTGACCTTGAAGGAGAGCCTGCACCCCTGTCTGTAGTGACCGCTGCTTGCTCAGCGGAAGCTTCACTATCGCTGAGAGAGTATGAAACTCCATGCCAAGATACGTTAGTGATTGGGTCGGTGACAGATTTGACTTTGGGAAGTTGATGATCCACCCGAACGCCTGGAGAGTCTCCAGTGCAAAATTCAGGCTGAGTTGGCATGCCTCCTGAGAGGGTGCCTTGACCAGTAGATCGTCCAAGTAAGGGATCACAGAGTGTCCGTGAGAGTGCAAGACTGCTACCACTGCTGCCATGATCTTGGTGAACACCCGGGGGGCTGTCGCCAGACCAAATGGCAGAGCCACGAACTGAAGATGTTCGTCTCCTATCACGAAGCGCAGAAAGCGTTGGTGCTCCGTAGCAATCGGCACGTGGAGATAAGCATCTTTGATGTCTATTGATGCTAGGAAATCTCCTTGGGACATTGAGGCAATGACTGAGCGGAGGGATTCCATCCGGAACCGCCTGGCGTTCACATGCTTGTTGAGCAGTTTTAGGTCCAGAACAGGACGGAAGGAGCCGTCCTTTTTTGGAACCACAAAGAGATTGGAGTAAAATCCTCGCCCCCGTTCCAGAGGGGGGACAGGGATCACGACTCCTTCTGCTCTTAGAGAGTCCACCGCCTGCAGCAGGGCATCTGCTCGGTTGGGGTGTGGGGAGGTTCTGAAGAACCGAAGTGGAGGCCGAGAACTGAACTCGATTCTGTACCCGCGAGACAAAATGTCTGTTACCCACCGGTCTTTGACCTGTGACAGCCAAATGTCGCAAAAGCGGGAGAGCCTGCCACCGACCGAGGATGCGGAGGGAGGAGGCCGAAAGTCATGAGGTAGCCGCCTTGGAAGCGGTTCCTCCATTTGCTTTCCTGGGGCGTGAGTGAGCCCGCCAGGAATCTGAGCTCCCTTGTCCTTTCTGAGTCCCTTTGGACGAGGAGAATTGGGGCTTGCCCGAGCCTCGAAAGGACCGAAACCTCGACTGCCACTTTTTCTGTTGAGGTTTACTTGCTCTGGGCTGTGGCAAGGAAGAGTCCTTACCCTTGGACTGTTTTATGATTTCAGCCAATGGCTCACCAAACAGTCTGTCTCTAGATAATGGCAAGCTGGTTAAGCATTTTTTGGAACCAGCATCTGCTTTCCAGTCCTTTAACCATAAGGCTCTGCGCAAAACCACAGAATTGGCGGCCGCCATAGAGGTACGGCTCGTAGATTCTAGGACAGCATTGATAGCATAGGTCGCAAACGCAGACATTTGCGAAGTTAGGGACGCCACCTGTGGCACTGCTGGATGCATGATAGCATCCACCTGTGCTAAACCAGCTGAAATAGCTTGTAGTGCCCACACGGCCGCGAATGCTGGAGCAAACGACGCGCCGATAGCTTCATAGACAGATTTCAACCAAAGGTCCATCTGTCTGTCGTTGGCATCTTTAAGTGAAGCGCCATCCTCTACTGCGACTATGGATCTAGCCGCAAGCTTGGAAATTGGGGGATCCACCTTTGGGCACTGGGTCCAGCGTTTGGCCACTTCAGCGGGAAAAGGATAACGGGTATCCTTAGAACGCTTAGAGAAACGCTTGTCTGGATGAGCGTCGTGCTTCTGGATTGATTCTCTGAAGTCAGAGTGGTCCAAAAAAGCACTTAATTTACGCTTGGGATACAGGAAATGGAACTTCTCCTGCTGTGCAGCTGCCTCCTCTGCTGAAGGAGCTGGGGGAGAAAGATCCAACAGTCTATTAATCGCCGATATAAGGTCATTAACCATGGCGTCACCATCAGGGGCATCCAGATTGAGAGGGGCCTCAGGATTAGAATCCTGATCACCGTCCTCAGTCTCATCACAGAGAGATTCTTCTCGCTGAGACCCTGAGCAGTGTGATGACGTCGAGGGTCTTTCCCAGCGAGCTCGCTTAGGCTGCCTGGGACTGTCATCTGAGTCAGAGACTTCAGCTTGTGATGCTTGAGACCCCCTTGAAGTACGGATTAGTTCCAACTGAGGGGGACTAGAGAGCATAGCCACAGCAGTGTCCATGGTCTGAGGAACTGGCCTGGCCTGCAAGGTCTCCAGGATTTTTGTCATAGCCTCAGACATTTTATCAGCAAACACTGCAAAGTCTGTCCCCGTCACCGGGGCAGGGTTCACAAGCGTCTCTGCCTGGGCTACCACCACAATAGGCTCTGGCTGACGAAGTGCCACTGGGACTGAACATTGCACACAATGTGAATCATTGGAGCCTGCCGGTAGATCAGCCCCACATGCAGTACAAACAGTGTACACAGCCCGTGCCTTGGCAGCCTTGCGTTTTGCGGATGACATGTTGCTGCCTCCTCAGAGCAGTACAGGGTGTCCAGCCAAGAAGCGACCTTACAGTGCAACTATATATATATATGGTACCAAGAAAAAAGTACACTAATATATCACTGAGGCACTAGTGGGGCTAGCACTACTGTGCAGCTTACCGCCCGCTTAGGAGCGGTGTGTGGTCGCCAGAAATCCCTCTAGTCTGGGTCTCCCAGAGCCTGCTGCCTTTCCCCAGCCAGATCGCATGTGTAATGGCTGCCGGCGTCCTTGTGGAGAGGGGGGGCGGGCCCTGGGCGTACACCGACGAAGAGCGGGAAGTCTGCTTCCCCTTGTGCCTAGTGAGAGGGCTGGAGCATGTAAATAAAGCTCCAGCCCTCGGCGCTGCCATTGAGCAGCGTCTCTCCCCTACCCTGATTGACAGGGTGGGGGCGGGAACGAAGCGG
The DNA here is from genome assembly GCF_048569485.1 of Anomaloglossus baeobatrachus. NCBI lineage: Eukaryota > Metazoa > Chordata > Amphibia > Anura > Aromobatidae > Anomaloglossus > Anomaloglossus baeobatrachus. The sequence continues at coordinate 502,402,225 of NC_134357.1, forward strand.
CGCTAGGCCGCAGAAGCCGGGGGCTAAAGTTAGAAGCGCCGCCGCCGTAAAAGCGCGGTCGGCGCAAAGCCCCCGGCGCACCACAAGTCGCAGCTGCGCCGCCGCTCCAGGAGCGGTCGGCGCAGTAGTTCCCAACACACAACGTCACTCAGCAAAGCTGCAGTGACCTAACCCCCAGCGTACAGCGCCACTGTCCCCGGCGCACTACAACGCTCAGCAAGCCCTGAGAGTGCCCGTGCCTGCCGGGGACACAGAGTACCTGAAAGTTGCAGGGCCTTGTCCCTGAACGGCACTCCCGCTCCCAATCCAGCAGGTTCTATGGGTCTGTGGATGGAGCCCGGCCCCAGGGCTTGGGGGCCGGCAAGATCCCACTTCCACAGAGCCCTCCAGGGGATGTGGAAGGAAAACAGCATGTGGGCTCCAGCCTCTGTACCAGCAATAGGTACCTCAACCTTACAAGCACCAACCGCGGGTGAGAAGGGAGCATGCTGGGGGCCCCATATGGGCCCTCTTTTCTTCCATCCGATAGAGCCAGCAGCTACTGCTGACTACAAACAGTGGAGCTATGCGTGGATGTCTGACCTCCTTCGCACAAAGCAGAAAACTGGTGAGCCAGTGATCCCACTGGGGGTGTATAGCCAGAAGGGGAGGGGCCTTACACTTTTTAGTGTAATTGCTTTGTGTGGCCTCCGGAGGCAGTGCTATACACCCAATCGTCTGGGTCTCCCAATAGAGCGCCGAAGAAATATTAGCTAATAGATTATCCTGGGTGATCACGTCGGTGATCCATGAGGATCACACTGGATTTATCCCTAATAAATCCACTTCCATTAATTTATAACGTTTATTCCTGGGGATGCAGCTGAGCTCCGAAGGGAGAAATAAAGAGAGGGCAGTTCTGCCACTAGATGCAGCCAATTTCATTGATAGTATTGAATAGAATGGGCAGTCTTAGAGAAAATGGGTCTAGGTTCCAGGTTTATAGGTTGGGGTACACTGTTATATGCCTCTCCACGGGCCAAGATTCGAGTCAATGGCTGTACCTCAGAGTCTTAATTTGGCCAGGGTCACGAGGAAGGGCTGTCCTCTCCATTATTGTTTGCGGCGGCAATAGAGCCATTAGCAGCTATGCTTCGTGAATCTGTTGATGTAAAAGGGTTCAGGGTCGGTGGTCTGGAGCAAAAGGTTTCCCTCTACGCGGATGACCTATTACTGTTTATTAGGGAGGTGGAGACAAAAGTGGGCCCAGCAATAAATATTATTAACCTTTTCCTATCCAATAAAATGTCCTGTTCTGCACATATATAAATATATAAAATAGCACTCTCCTCGAAGTCCTGCTCACTACGTTTAGAAAAGGGACTTTCCACTCAGTGGCCCGCTAGAATGGACTTAGAACGGTAAAATGAGTATGAATTATTGATTTTTGGAGGTCTTAGTGTCACTCTGTAAAGGTGGGTAATACTCTGACAATATTATTCCTAGAGACCAAATGTGAGTCAGAAATGCATCCAGGTATATTTCCCATGCTGTTCCCATTCAGTTTCAGGACTTCTCCATCCACTGGAGCATTTTACTGTCTTCCAGACCGACTTCCAAGGTCCTCCTGATAATTATTCGAATTTGACTTTCATTGGGTTCATTATTCGGTCCGAATACACAAATATTAGAAAATATTCAGCTCAAATAATCCGAACCCGAATATTTGACTATTCACCCATCTCTAGTAGTTTTCTGTTATTTAGGTGAACGTTACCCATATAATTCAATGAATCGTAACTATATGATAGTATATTTATCTTGTTGGATTTTGTGTCCTGGTCTGTAATAGGTTAAATTATATTCAAGCAAGATTGGACAATATTGTTTTTAAATATTCCCATGATTTTGTGTGTTTAGACTATGACTAAGGGCACTGTGTTATAGTATACATAAATAAAATTTAAATAAATATATTATATATATATATATATATATATATTTAAAACATCTCCAAAATCTTAGCCCAATACGTAGTAGGCATAATAATATTACCAAATACCTCCAATTAGAAATGTTTTCTACCTCATGTGGAGGGCATTGCAGCTTGTTATCCATGGTAATGGTCACTCATATAGTAAGTTAGTTGCTCTTCGTCATAACCATGAATACCTAAGCTACTGCAATGCCCTGCACATATCAGAATATGATCTTGAGGATGGAATTAGTACTTTTAACAGATGGGCTGGGTGTTGGGCAGCAAGTGTCCTGATCATGTATAGCAGCATCTTTCAATTGCCAATGTCACACTGAACGAAAGAGAGTGGCATCAGACAACTTGTTTATGTAAATGTTAAAATATTTTATATGTATACTGTATATTTGTCATACATATATGCCTACTATTTGCTTTTTAATAACAAATAATCATTGGTAATTCTAAACATTTTCTAATCATCATCTAATGCTCTAAATTGTTCTCTTTTTTTCTTGTAAGTATATGACTATTACACACGTAGTCAAAACTGTTGGTAGCCCTCGTTTAATGAAAGAAAAACCCACAATGGTCACAGAAATAACTTGAATCTAACAAGAGTAATAATAAATAAAAAATCTATGAAAATGAACAAATGAAAGTCAGACATTGCTTTTCAACCATGCTTACACAGATTTAAAAAAATAAATAAATCTCATGAAATAGACTTGGACAGAAATGAATGTACCCCTGAAAATAATGTGACAAAAGGGACATGTTAAATCAAGGTGTGTCCACTAATTAGCATCACAGGTGTCTAAAATCTTGTAATCAGTCAGTGGACCTGTATATAGGGCTACAGATACTCACTGTGCTGTTTGGTGACATTATGGTGTGTACCACACTCAACATGAACCAAAGGAAGTGAAGGAAAGAGTTGTCTCAGCAGCTTAGAAAGAAAATTATTGACAGGCATGTTAAAGGTTATAAGACAATCTCCAAACAGTTTGATAATCCTGTGACTACAGTTGCACATATTATTCAGAAATTTAAGTTCCATGGGACTGTAGCCAACATCTCCGGATGTGGCCGCAGGAAGAAAATTGATGACAAATCAAAAAAGACAGATAATACGAATGGTAACAAAAGAGCCCAGAAAAACTTCAAAAGAGACTAAAAGGTGAATTTCAAGCTCAAGGAACAACATTGTCAGATCGGACTATCCGTCGTTGATTGAGCCAAAGTGTATTTCATGGGAGACGACCAAAGAGGACACCATTGTTGGAAAAAAATGTTTGACTTTCATTTGGTCATTTTTTTAATTTATTATTACTTTTGTGAAATTCAAGTTATTTCTGTGAGCATTGTGGGTTTTTCTTTCATTAAACGAGGGGTACCAGCAATTTTGTGTGTATAACTTACATTTTTTTTTACATGTTTTCATAAAATTAAAATAAATATAGAAAAATCACTACTGATGTGTCCTTTGATGTCTAACAAAACTTGCTTTCTGTGTAAAGCATTTACCACATTCTAAACATGAAAATGGCTTCTCCCCTGTGTGAGTTCTCTCATGTCTAGCAAGTTCAGATTTCTGAGAACAACATTTCCCACATTGTAAACATGAAAATGGCTTCTCCCCTGTGTGAATTCTCTGATGTCTAGCAAGTTCAGATTTCTGAGAAAAACATTTGCCACATTCTGAACATGAAAATGGTTTCTCCCCTGTGTGAATTCTTTCATGTTTAGCAAGCTCAGATTTCACATTAAAACATTTCCCACATTCTGAACATGAATATCGTTTTTCCTTTGTGTGAGTTCTCTGATGTACAACAAGCTGTGCTTTCTCTATAAAATATTTCCCACATTCTGAACATAAAAATGGCTTCTCTCCTGTGTGAACTCTATGATGTATAAGAAGTCTATATTTCTCATTAAAACATTTCCCACATTCTGAACATGCATATGGCTTCTCCCCTGTGTGAATTCTCTGATGTACAACAAGCTGTGCTTTCTGTATGAAACATTTCCCACATTCTGAACATGAATATGGCTTCTCCCCTGTGTGAATTCTCCGATGTTTAACAAGATGTGAGATCTGTTTAAAAGATTTCCCACATTCTGAACATAAATATGGCTTCTCCCCTGTGTGAGTTCTTTGGTGTACAACAAGAAGTGATTTCTTATTAAAACATTTCCCACATTGTGAGCAAGAAAATGGCTTCTCCTCTTTAATAGTTTGCTTATGTTCAACGGTCCTAGGATTTTTGATTTGCAAAACAGTCATTGACGAAGCAGAAGAATGGATCTGTTGAACATTATCACACAAAAGATTTCTTCTGAGAAGGTCTTCAGGTATATCTGAGATAATGTCATGTTCTTCGTATGCATCTGGTGGAATACCATGATCATCTGCAAAATCTGAAAATATCAAATGTCTCTCTGAGCTCCTGGTGCAGTCATCTGCCAAGAATAAACATTTTATTATTTTTCAATAACACTGCATTGAAATTATATCAATATTATATATTTTCATACAAGTTAGAATATAAATCAATTTTCAATTGACAAAGAGCACAAAGCAGTGACTACTAGATTTTGATGTTAGGCTATCAGGTTGTGCAGTTTCAATTTTTCACTTCTGCGGTTTCAATTTTTCACTTCTGTTGGGAGTTGTCTTCTCTATAGGTTCATGTTTCACTTTTCCTGTCACCAATCGTTACCAGTTACAGTGCTTACAAGTAGTATTCAACCCCCTGCAGATTTAGCAGGTTTGATAAGATGCAAATAAGTTAGAGCCTTCAAACAAGAGCAGGATTTATTAACAGATGCATAAATCTTACAAACCAACAAGTTATGTTGCTCAGTTAAATTTTAATAAATTTTCAACATAAAAATGTGGGTCAATTATTATTCAAGCCCTAGGTTTAATATTTTGTGGAATATCCCTTGTTTGCAATAACAGCTAATAATCGTCTTTTATAAGACCTGATCAGGCCGGCACAGGTCTCTGGAGTTATCTTGGCCCACTCCTCCATGCAGATCTTCTCCAAGTTATCTAGGTTCTTTGGGTGTCTCATGTGGACTTTAATCTTGAGCTCCTTCCACAAGTTTTCAATTGGGTTAAGGTCAGGAGACTGACTAGGCTACTACAACACCTTGATTTTTTCCCTCTTGAACCAGGCCTTGGTTTTCTTGGCTGTGTGCTTTGAGTCGTTGTCTTGTTGGAAGATGAAATGACAACCCATCTTAAGATCCTTGATGGAGGAGCGGAGGTTCTTGGCCAAAATCTCCAGGTAGGCCGTGCTATCCATCTTCCCATGGATGCGGACCAGATGGCCAGGACCCTTGGCTGAGAAAGAGCCCCACAGCATGATGCTGCCACCACCATGCTTGACTGTAGGGATGGTATTCTTGTGGTCGTATGCAGTGCCATCCAGTCTCCAAAAGTCACGTGTGTGGTTGGCACCAAAGATCTCGATCTTGGTCTCATTAGACCAGAGAACCTTGAACCAGTCTGTCTCAGAGTCCTCCAAGTGATCATGGGCAAACTGTAGACAATCCTTGACATGACACTTTGAAAGTAAAGGTACCTTACGGGCTCGTCTGGAACGGAGACCATTGCGGTGGAGTACGTTACTTATGGTATTGACTGAAACCAATGTCCCCACTGCCATGAGATCTTCCCGGAGCTCCTTCCTTGTTGTCCTTGGGTTAGCCTTGACTCTTCGGACAAGCCTGGCCTCGGCACGGGAGGAAACTTTCAAAGGCTGTCCAGGCCGTGGAAGGCTAACAGTAGTTCCATAAGCCTTCCACTTCCGGATGATGCTCCCAACAGTGGAGACAGGTAGGCCCAACTCCTTGGAAAGGGTTTTGTACCCCTTGCCAGCCTTGTGACCCTCCACGATCTTGTCTCTGATGGCCTTGGAATGCTCCTTTGTCTTTCCCATGTTGACAATGTATGAGTGCTGTTCACAAGTTTGGGGAGGGTCTTAATTAGTCAGAAAAGGCTGGAAAAAGAGATAATTAATCCAAACATGTGAAGCTCATTGTTCTTTGTGCCTGAAATACTTCTTAATACTTTAGGGGAACCAAACAGAATTCTGGTGGTTTGAGGGGTTGAATAATAAATGACCCTCTGAATAAACTTTTCACAATTTAAAAAAACAAAACAAAAAACAAATGACATTCTTTTTTGCTGCACTGCATTTCACACTTCCAGGCTGATCTACAGTCCAAATGTCACAATGCCAAGTTAATTCCGAATGTGTAAACCTGCTAAATCTGCAGGGGGTTGAATACTACTTGTAGGCACTGTATATGATCTGTGGAGACCCATAAAGTAGCCTCTAAGTCAGTGCCATTAGTTAGTGCCTGTCTCATACCTTCCCTGTCTGTTACTGTACATGCAGTCTAGCACAGAGCAGGGCAAGGGTGAGGATATATAAGAAGCCATGAATTTGGAGTAAGTGTAAGGTTTTTTACTTTTTTATGGAACTAAGCAGAAAATACAAGAAATTAGAACAAGAACTTTATATTATTTTATACATGGTGGCAGCCAATAGAAAGATTGCATCATCAATATATAAATATTGGAGCACTGGGTATCTGAAAAAGTCACGTTTGCCAGTCCCTGGTTTTTCATTGCTCACCTAACTTAAAGGCTATGAAAACCTTTGAGCACATAAAACCAAAACAATCAGTAACCATATGTGTGGCTAAGTTTCTGTAGATAATAAAGTTGCACTTATCTGTTTTTGGCATTGAACTTCCTCTTTATCCCTCATAGCAGTTTTTTCACCTCTTTCATATTCATACATTTTCCCTCAGGGAGCATTTCCCCAGCACTGGTCACAGGAAATGCTTTGATTTATCAAGAGCTAGCACAACACAAGCTCAGCTTCTCCCTCCTCTACTTTTTAAGCCCTCCTTCACATGTCCATGTTTCCAGTACGTATGATATCTCTTTTTTTTCCCAAAGATACCACTCATACCCATTATAACCTATGGGGCTGCTCACATGTCCATGTTTTTACACAGACCCTGTGACATGTCCTTTTTATGGCAGCATAGATGACAAGGACTCTCACACGTCTATGGATCCATTAAAAACACGTACATCACACTTATGCAAACACGCATTTTTTTTAGCGATCCGTGGAAAAAATTAATGACTAGTGATGGGCGGACCCGGACTGTAAAAGTCCGGATACGCACGGTTTAAAAAAAATCTGGGTGCTGGACCCGGGCCCAGAGTTTTCAGGGAACTCCGGGTAATGATCGGGGTCCGGCAACTTGGGAGCTAAAAAAAAAAAAATAATGAAAGGAAAAATAAAGCAAGAATGCTATACTTACCAAGTCTCCTGCGCGTTTGTAACTGCTCCCGTGGCCGCTCACTCTTCTGGGGCCATTTATTAGAGTCATACACATTTACTGCTTCTCCTGCCCAACGGCAGTCCTGGAGTCTGTGATTAGTTGCAGTCAGAAGTACCCGCAGCTTGTGTGATAGGGTCTATGAGCGCAAGCAGTCAGACGCTGACTGTGGGTCACTATCGTGGTATAAAAAGAAATACATTGACGGGTCCCCCTGCATTGTGAAACCCAGCACAGATAAAGCACATGGCTACAGGCTGCAGCCCCCAACCGTGCACTTATCATGGTGGTGTATTAATTTAAGAGGAACCGCATACTGATTTTTTTTATTGTTATTTAAATAAATAATTCAAATAAGTGGCGTGCAGTACCCCCAATTTTAATACTCAGCCATGATAAAGCCCGTCAGCAGCTGTGCTTGGGTATGATTGATGCTCAGCCCTGTGCACGCCACGTGCAGTGTTTGAACGCCTCGCACTGGGGGTAAAATCAGCTTAATTAGATGTAATGTGCACATCAAAAATAAAAAAAATATATAAATTTGAAAAACCCCACCCACCATTATCCAGAAGTGTTCTGCTTATGGCTGACTGCAAGTGAGTGGAGATACGAACTGGGCAATTACTGACTTCCATTGAGGTCACTGACTTTACTAAGGTCACCAAAGGTCAGGTTACCTGCGATCACAGGTGGAGGACTGTGGGAAGCTCCAGCTGTGACTGCAAATAACCTGAGTGACCTCACGGCTCATTCATGCATGACCGCGTAAAGTTTACAGCGGGCAGTCATGTTCTATTTCCAGATGTTGTGCCATTAGATGTAGCAGAGCTGGAATCATCGTGGGACATCGTGTGGATTACATCATATCTGGGTGTTTTTTGGGTTAATAAATTGGTGACAGAGGGTGGGGATTTTTTGTATTTTATTACAAATACAGATTTGTTTGGGGTATTTGTGCTTATTTCTTTTCACTTACAGATTAGTAATGGGGGAGGTCTCAAAGACGCCTCCCATTACTAATCTAGGGCTTAGACACATCAATCGGGAAGAGATGGGTAAAGTGCCAGGACTGTCACATCTAATGGATGCAACAATCCTGTGCGGTTGCAGGCTGCTATTTTTTAGGCTGGGGGCCCAATAAGCATGGATCTTCCCAGACTGAGAAAACCACCCACCAGCTCTAAGGCTTTATCATGGCTGGGTATCAAAATTTGGGGGGAACTGCACCCCAGTTTTTAAATTATTTAACTAATAATGAAAAAAACAGCATGCGGTTTCTCTTATTTTGATACACAACCAAGATAAGCACACAGCTGGGGACTGTAGCCTGTAGCTGTATGGTTTATCTGTGCAGTTCGTCCCACCGATCTCAGATATCTGCGGGTTCGACCATCACTACTGATAACACATTGATGGTAAAAATGGACACACGGATAACACACTGACACCTGTACCATTTTTCATGTACGTGGTTAAAATGGACGTGTGAAAGAGGTATAAGGTTGTTAACCATAACCACACTGACACAATGCCAGACACAGACTGATCGGATATACAACCAAAGCAAACAGAACAGAATGGTCCTACATATTATAGCATCCATCTGGATTCTGATATGGGTCCTATTTAAGAATACGAAATAAATGTATGCATTATGAACTTTTTTACCTTTTTAAAAACAATTGTGCCATTTATATACTGGAATATTATGCTAGTAAAGAAAGCTATTGAGGTTTCCAGGCTGAGAAAAGTATTTTGTACATATCAGTACAGCCTGTGGCTCACTAGTAATATTTCTGCCTTCCATATCAGGAGTCCTGGGTGTGAATCCCTGATATGGACAAGCTTCAACAGTCTATTTAGTAAGTATATGTTAGAGAGCACTCTGAATGCAGAAGTATTTCTTCTGAAGCAGAGAGAAAACCATGTGAAAAAGTGATTTTTTTTTTTGTATAAGCGTTAAATCTTTAGGTGTTAAACATTCAAATAAAAAAGAAAAAACGCAGTGTAACATACTGTACCCTAAAAAAAGAATAAAAAAAAAAATCACCACATGATTATACCAGCAAATGATTGAGTAAAATCTGTTACTACTCACCTGTGTGGTTATATGTAGGAATCTCCTCCTTACACCACTCATCACCCATCACATATGTCTCTGTAGTATTAATATGGGTCAGATCTTCACCCTGAAACAGAGATTGTAAAAGTCACAGACAGATGGAGAAGTCATGTGAAATTATTTCATAAAACAGAAACAATAGTAAATGAACAAGGCAACTAAAAATGGCAACTTCATATTTGGCATTCATCTTGCCCCAAACAGATAAAATGGTCAAGCCTCCACTGGTGAGTCAGACTAAATGTTGGTGCACACGTCGTCTAATTTAGGTGAATTCCGCCTGGAACCCACCTGAAAAACAATGAACATATGCACTGCAATGTCACAGAGATTTGTTATGTTCCGTCTTTAAGAACTTCTATTATAGCGTGTTAGACTTTGAAAACCATGAAGCAGGTAAAAGAAGAGACCGGTCCATTCTTCAGGGAGATTCTGTTTGGAAGTCTCCACTTCCAAGTATAAGAAAAATTCCAGAAAGCTTAAATGGAATAAGAAAAGTGAATTGTGGTAATTGATAGATGGTGATTTATAGTCATGAATAGCAGGTATATCGAATCGATAGAGAAACTAAGTTGCCAATAGAGCTGTCAGTGTGTGAAGAGTTATGGGAGTAGCGACGCCTTCAAAGATCATAGATGTCAGTAATGAGGTCAAGAGACAGAAGCCTATGACTTTCTACTTCATCAACTCTGCACAATATGTGTGTGCATGCCACAGAGGCGCGCCTCTAAGAGGTGTTTTGAGCTATTGGTGGGGATCTCATGACTGGGTCCTACACTGATCTGCCCAAAACTAAACGGCCTAAAACATATGTAAAATGCTACTAAAAGTTAAGTTGCTGTGAATCATCCGATGCATAAGGTAAACGTTCCTTCATTGAGTGAAATGGTGTTTAATCTTGCTTAAATATCATTGTTATGAAGAAAAATGCTGTTCTATGCACTCGCATGCATAACTTTAACAAATGATCTGTGTGTGCACACAAGTGTGGTCAGGCTGTCTATACGGGTTATTATAAGATGGCTGATGGGCATCATATAGCTGGTTGGTGATCATTTATTGATCCACTGAAAATTTACCCTTAGACCCAGGTACCTACTAGGTGACATCTACTCTGATTGTTGTTCTCATTCCTTACTTAGTCATCAGGTCATGATGCCATGATTTTTTTACATCCACAGATCGTCTTTACAGACAACCACCACACTGTCCCCTCTTACAAATTACACCTTCCTTACTTATGGACTATGATCGCACACTGTCCATGCCTCATGTTGGGCCATCTTCAAACTGTTCCACTCACGCTGCTCCCTGACTATTCTACCCTGCTACCATAGGGTACACAACTGCCATGAAGGGATAAACTTGGTTGGCTACAATATATGTAAGCCGTAGTGTTCAAACATTTATCCACAGATATCAGAGGTTCCCCAGGGTGTGCCAAAATTACATTCTCACATTATTGTAGAGGTTGGCCACTACTTTTACATTAATGGCCTATCCTGTCTGATCGCCTGGGGTCCGACCCCTGGTATCCTCGCTGATTAGTGGTTTTCGGTCCCGGCGACAGCAGCTGGAAATGCTCAGATCTGGAGCTGCCCCATCAACGGATCGTGGCGAAGGTTGGGTACTGCACATCCGCCTGCAATTCAAATCAATGAGATGGATGTGCAGTACCCGGCCGCTATCATAAGACGGAGCAGCTCCAGAACTGAGCATTTCCGGCCACAGGCTGCCGTCAACGGCACTGAGAACAGCTGATCGGTGAGGGTGCAGGGTGTTGGACCCCGGCCGATCAGACATTGATGACCTATCCTAAATATAGGGCATCAATGTAAAAGTAGTGGACAACCTCTTTAATCCACCTCCACCAGCCTGAAGGGTTGATGTTGGATGTTCTCATTTGATCACAAAATTCTCAGTATAGCCTTGACAGCATTGCACGGAAAATCAACATCGAGGATGGTGGTTTTTGAAATAGTGGTCCTGACTAATAAAGCACTTATTCCCTTGTTTGAAGTCGATTAAATCATTAATTCTTCCAATTTTAATGTGGATTTTAACTAAATTCATCACTTGATTTTATACTGCACTCCGTCTCCGGGGCCACAAGGTCTCACTCCATACATCCAAGCTTCAATCAAGAAAAAGAAGATGTCTGTAATAAGTTGTCCATTCAGTGTATAATATTGTTGGATAAAACAAGACTGAGTACAAAACTTTCATAGTCTTTTAAACATCAAATGGAAGATTTCATGACACCTTCTCTCCACCTACCTGATCATCCGGAGGAACATTGGGATTTTCTTGTTTACAGTCCTGTGGAAGAAGAGGACTGGGACATCTCTCTGGTGTTGTCCTCTCACTGGATAGAACTGGAGGAAACACAGGGACTGAATTAATTCTTTACATACAGATAATTATAGGCCGTGTGTATTTAGTCCTGTCTATTACCTGGTGATGTGAGGAGCTGGGGAACCTCCATCATGACGTCCTTGTACAGATCTTTATGTCCTTCTAAATACTCCCACTCCTCCATGGAGAAATAGACGGTGATGTCCTGACACCTCATAGGGACCTGGCACATACAATGATACCGTCATCCCCCGATCCCTTCATAGCGTTACTGTATAATGTCCCAGCATTCCCAGCAGTGTCACCTCTCCAGTCAGCAGCTCAATCATCTTGTAGGTGAGGTCTAGGATCTTCTGCTCATTGATGTCCTCATGTATCAGGGGGTGAGGTAGAGGCCCCGTGATTGGGCTCAGGGGTCTTCCCCATCCCTCAGACACAGGGGCCTGACAGCGCTCACTAGAGGTCTTCTTCACTACTGTGTATTCCTGGTTATGGAGAGACACATTAATAAATCTCACTACAGACATTTCCAGAGTCCTCACCTCTCCAGTTCTGTCCATCTGTTATTCACATAGACAAGAATGATGTAATGTGACGTCATCAGAATCTCTCACCTCTCCAGTAAGCCGGAAGAGGATCTCTAGGGTGAGGTGTAATATCCTTTCCACCATCTTGTCCCTGTCTTTATCCATCCTTGACGGGTCAATCATGAAAATTCTCTTATATAGAAGATCTGAGAGGATCCGATATTGTAGGGACCTGAATGGGGAGAAGATGACGATGTAACATCATAAAGATACCATGTAAGAAATCTCCAGAGCTGTTACCGACTTCACATGATCACTACATCCAGTCCTGGCCCCGTCCTGCCCCTGGTGTAACACACAATCCAACTATAGTCACACACAGAGATTTATCACAAAATATCTCCAATCCAGCACCAAAGATACAGCATTATACTTCTGCTGAATCCTCTTTTCTGGTACAAATAAATCTGCTTGCTGTAACTTTTGCTATGTCATCTTTACATTATGTGTAATTGTTTCGCACGGGGACCAGGGGTACTCAGATCCGGGCCACAGAGTCACTTCTGCGGGTATCACGGTGGCGTGACCCGGTCTGTGATCCCAGGCTCCACAGTAAAAGGGGGTTTTGTTAGGGGAGATTGTCCGTGACGCCACCCACGGTTGTGGTGATGGTGGAACACCACCGCTGCTCTGGAAGGGGATCCCGGGAGCGATGACAGGGAGCAGCGTAGTTGTTATGTCCCCTCCGTGGGTAGGGGGGTTGGTTGTCCCGGGGCCCAGTGATGGGGTAAGCAGGGGGCAGGGCGCAGTGCTGCAGTGCGATGCCCGAGGGCACGGGTGTACTCACAAGAAAGTCACACGGAGTCACTGGTGAACTAGAATTGCCGGTGTCCGCAGCCTTTGGTACGGGGTGTTAGTGTCCCACACACGGTGCAGCAGCCCTGGTTGTTCTTTCCCTGCAGCAAGTGTCTTTCTCTCCACTCTCTTCCACTGCTCCTCAGCCGGGAACGGGGAATCCACTCCCCTGTAGTGATCCGGGTACCCAGGCACCGAGGGGCCACCGCCCGGCTCCGGCTACCTGTTCTGGCCCCTTCCTCACTACGGCCTTTCCCGGCCCTCTCAGAGCACACTTCACTCCCAGCCGGGAGCTACAGCTTCAGACTTCCGTCCTGTCTGCCTCCACACACTCTCTGCTTTTCCCTTACACTGGGGGCTGTGCTTTGTCATGCTGCCCCGGTGTGAGATCAGATTACCAAGGAGGATTAACTCTTTATGTGACAACCTGGCTGTGCCAGGGCGTCACATAATACTCACTGATGTATGACTGTATTTCCCTTTTTGTATACGTTATCTGATGGTGGAAGGTATGATTTTATGTAGTCTGGAGTCAGGCTGGCTATCAAATGTGTCCTTTGATTCAATAATCATCCCCTGGTTTGATCACCATTTGTTAATTTTTCTTAACAAGCTGAGCTCCCACAATCCTCCTTAGCTACTCCTCTAGCTTGCCCTATATATCTGCGTGCTTCTTAAAGGGTGCACACTTGTGGGGCGCTGCATGCATGACATCTTATGCAAAGTCCCATCGTTGCTAAGTTCTGGGCAGTTATTTCAATGGCAGTTAGTCAGGGCAGAAGGCAGCAGGAAAACTACTCTTTGACACCCTCTGCTTCAACTCTGAACTTTATTTCCATCTCCATCATCCTATGTGCTTTTACTGTCCACTTTTACCGCCCCGTCCCCCCTCCATTCCTGTTCATCCACATCAGCCCCTCTCTCCTATGTACAGTTCCCACATTCTTTTCACCTTCCTTAAAAGGGAACCTGTCACCAGTTTTGGGGCCTATAAGCTGCGGCCATGACCAGTGAGCTCTTATATACAGCATTCTAGCATGCTTTATGTAAGAGCCCAGGCCGCTGTGTAGAATATAAAAAAAACATTATATTACTCACCCAGAAGGTCGCTTCAGTGCACAACAGTCAGATGTGTGGCGCAGTTCCCTGGGACCGGCACCTTCTCTTTCGGCCATCTTGGTCTTCTTTCTTCTGAAGCCAGCATGACGCGTCCTACGTCATACACACTCGCCGGCACTGAAGTCCTGCGCAGGTGCACTACAATACTTTGATCTGCCCTGAGCAGGGCAGATCAAAGTGCGCCTGCGCAGGACCTCAGTGTCGGCGAGTGTGTATGACGTAGGACGTGTCATGCACTCCGGCTTCAGAAGAAGGAAGCCCAAGATGGCCGAAAGAAGGTGTGCCGGTCCCGGAGAACAGCACCACCCATCTGACTGTTGTGCATCGGAGCGACCTTCTAGGTGAGTATTATAAAGTGTTTTTTATGTTCTACATAGCGGCCTGGGCTCTTACATACAGTATGTTAGAATGCTGTATACAAGAGCTCACTGGTCGTGGCCGCAGCTTATAGGTCCGAAAACTGGTGACAGGTTCTGTTTAATAACCTCACTCCATCATGCTCCAGGGTCTTGCAGAAAAAGCCATGCCACAACTCAAAAAACTATCTGCTCTTTCTCTTTTTACTGCTGCTTCTTCCAGGCGATAGCTCTCCTAATCCCGGTTTACGCCATGCCAACTTTACCCCCTCCCCCACCTCTCATAGAAACCCTACTAACTTCATTAACATTAGTTATGCACCCTCACTTCCTTCTTTTAATTGTGCTCTCTGGAATCCCCGGTCTGTATGTAACAAGCTTCCTTACATCCACAACTTCTTTCTTAATAACTCTCTTAATCTGCTGGCCCTCACTGACATCTGGATTCAGGATTCAGACACTGCTTTCCCTGCTGCCATTTCTCACGGTGCCTTACACTTTTCCCATTCACCAAGACTTGAAGACAGACATGGTGGTGGAGTCGGCTAACTCCTGTCCCCGCAGTGCACTTTCCAGGTCATTTCCCCAGCTCCATCACTCTCATTGTCCTCTTTCGAGGTCCATACTATCAGGCTCTTCCATCCCCTTCCCATCAGAGTAGCAGTCATATACCATCCCCCAGGCTCACCCACCCAGTTCCTTGACCACTTTTCAGCCTGGCTGCCATACTTCATGTCCTCAGAATTAACAACCCTTATCTTTGGAGATTTTAACATCCCCATGAAAAGCCTGACCTCCCGATATGCATCCCAGCTTCTATCTCTAAGCACCTCCCTTGGCCTTTCACAGCTCACATCCTCTAAAACACATGAAGACGGTAACACCCTGGACCTCGTTTTCATCCGCCTCTGCTCAATCTCTCACTTTGATAAGTCCTCTCTTCCTCTTTCTGACCACAACATCCTCTCATTCAAGCTCACAAACCCTCGCCCACCCCAGCACACTCCCACCTATCACACAATCAGAAACCTACAGGCCATTGTATCTCAGATACTTACAGACTCTCTACACTCTTCACTATCTCCCATCTCCTCACTTTCCTGTCCTGATCTAGCTGTAAACCACTACAATGATACACTCAGAAGAACCCTAGACCAAGTAGCGCCCCTCACCCTCAGAAAGAACAAACACAGAGTAAAACAGCCTTGGCTCACATCCCAAACTATTTCTCCAGCGATGCTCTAGAAGTGCTGAAAGCCTATGGAGGAAAACCCGCACACCTGAAAACTTCATCCACTACAAATTCATGTTACGAACGTATAACACTGCCCTTCACCTCGCCAAACAGACCTACTTCACCACCCTGATCTCCTCACTATACAGCAATCTAAAAAAGCTCTTCGACACCTTTCACTCCCTCCTCAGTCCCAAAGTACAGACCCCTATAACAGACATTCATGCTGATGACTTGGCCTCGTATTTCAGAGAAAATAGAAAACATCCGCCGAGAGATCAGCTTCCAGCCACCAAGCGTCGTGATTCCCATCCTGCCCCACATCCTATCCAGCTAAATTTCCACATTTGACCCAGTCACAGAGGAAGAAGTCTCCAGGCTCCTCTCTTCGTCTCGTGCTACCACTTGCACTACTGATCCCTTCCCCTCACACCTACTCCAGTCCCTCTTTCTGGTCGTCACTACTCACCTAACTAAAATCTTCAATCTTCTGCTCCTTCAAACACTATATCAGTACTCCACTATTAAAAAAAACCCCTCCTCTTGACCCATCTTGCGCAAACAACTACAGACCAGTCACCAATCTCCCCTTCATCTCCAAACTCTTGGAGCGCCTGGTCTATTCCTACCTCACCTGCTACCTCTCTCACTCTCTTCTAGATCCTTTACAGTCTGGCTTCTGCCCCCTACACTCAACACAAACTGCCCTCGTCAAAGTGACCAATAATCTACTGACAGCAAAACGTAATGGTGACCACTCTCTACTTATTCTTCTTGACCGCTCTGCAGCCTTCGACACTGTTGAGCACCATCTCCTTCTCTCTATGCTCCATTAAATCGGCCTAAAGGACACTGTTGCTGGCTCCACATCTTTTCCTCTTCCTCTCACTGTTGGGGTCCCTCAAGGTTCAGTCCTCGGCCTTCTTCTTTCCTCCCTCTACACTGCCCCAATTAGACAGACCATCAGTATATTTAACTTCCAGTACCATCTTTTTTTTTAAACTCGTTTTATTGTAGGATAAGTATGACATAGTATCAGCAATCAACTCAGCAATTTGTACATAGAAGATAAAAGGTGAACATTTGATGGTGTAAATGTATACAATAACAGGTTATATCCAAAAATAGATTACCATATAGACAAGGCATATTGTTATCTAGTGCTGGGGACCGTGTCACACCACTAGCATGTAAACTGATACATCCCATAGGATTCCCATGCCCGAGTGCATGTCATAACAGAGAGAGGATTTTAAGACAAAACGGCGTGTAAATTTGTATCCAGGGAACTGGACGCATCCCCCGTCAAGGGCGACCTCAACCACCCGCCCCAAATTTTCTAAAATTTATTTAGAGAGCCCCTGTTCTTGAACACAAATTGTTCTAGCGGGATTATGGCATTCACAAGGGCGATCCAAGAAGCTTTAGAAGGAGGGCGAGGGTTCATCCAATTTAGCATTATGCCCTTTCGGGCCAGGAACAGGTCCTCTTTAATAGCAAATTCTCGGATTGGGACCAGGAGTTAGCATTCAACACTCCAAACAAACAAATGATCGGACTCATAAAGGACCACTTTCCCTAGTATAGAGGAGAGAGCAATTGTAACATCCCTCCAATAGGAGTAGACAAAACGACATTCCCATATCATATGCCAAAAATCTGCACCATCTCTTCCACACCTCGGGCACCCGTCCCCAACCGTGTTGTTCATTTTATTTAGTCTTACAGGAGTGATATAGCTCTGGTGGATAATGTATAGTTGAATGAGTCTATTGTTAATTGCAGGAGATACCAAGGTGTGGGATTCGACTATGTCATTCCAAGCTATATCGTCTAACTCAGGAATCTTGGCTTTCCACTTCCCCAAAAGGAAAGAGGATTGTTCATGGCCTTGGCCCGAATAAGGGATGAATATAATTTGGAGACAAGACCCCCAGGGCCCTGTGATCTAATGATTCCAATTATTGGGAATGAAGATAATCTAATCCAACGACCAGAGAATTGAGCCCGGAAAGCATGTCTGACCTGGAGGTACTTGAACCCATGGGAATCCGGCAAATCATACTCCGCCTGCAGTTGCGC
Organism: Anomaloglossus baeobatrachus; assembly: GCF_048569485.1. Lineage (NCBI taxonomy): Eukaryota > Metazoa > Chordata > Amphibia > Anura > Aromobatidae > Anomaloglossus > Anomaloglossus baeobatrachus. The sequence continues at coordinate 502,420,202 of NC_134357.1, forward strand.
AAAGGGGCGGAGCTCATTATCACGGACTATTGAGCCCAGGGAGACTATTCCACGACTCCTCCACTCCCCAAAGCCCGGCAATCCACAGAAATGCGGAAGATCCAAGTTACCCCATAAAGGAGTCTCAATAGGCACATCATGGAATCCAAAGATGGCTTTAGCTTCCTTTCAAATCCTGGCCCCCAGTTTGTGAATTGGAAGAATTCGGCCCTCAGGGGCTCGCTTATAATCTGATAATAGGGGCTATAGGAGATCCACACCCGTGCGTTCCGCCAAAAATCCCTCCAGGGAGCTACCCATTGCCAGGCAATGTCCAGTGACCCAGATATTTCAACTGTCCAGCTAAATAATATAAATATAGATCGGGAAGGGCCATACCTCCCAGATCTTTAGGCGTTTGCAGTTTAGCCAGTTGGATTTTAGACCTAGAGGAGCCCCAGACAAAAGTAATCATTAAGGAGTCCATGGAGTGAAAGAAGGACCGGGGAATCTGTACAAATATATGTTGGGTAATATAAAGACACTTCAGTTGTACTATCATTTTGAGGAGATTAATCCTTCCCGCCACTGAGAGGGGAAGCTGACTCCACCTATTAAATTTTTCTCCGAAGTGTGTTAGGAGAGGAGCAACATTTCTAGCAATCATCTCCGCTGGACTTTTCGTTAGTATAATCCCCAGGTACTTAAATTGGTCGACTACCGGTATTCTACATATGTATGTGCTTACCGAATCGTCTCTACTTTGGGATAAGAATAGGAGATATGATTTTGACCAATTTATCACCAGGCCCGAGAACTCCCCGAACTGATCAATGAGCTCCACGTCTCTAGGAATGGAGGAGTCTGGATCAGAAGCGAAAAGCAGCAGGTCGTCCGCATATAGTGACAGACGCTCCTCTCCCCCTCCATGCTTCACTCCCTTGTACACTGGGTCCACCCGAATGCGCACCGCCAACGACTCCATGGCTAAAGCGAATAAGAGGGGAGACAGGGGGCACCCCTGCCTGGTTCCCCTCCCCAGAGAGAAGGTTTCAGACACACCGCCACACACCTGAATGTTAGCCGTCGGTGCTTTATATATAATCTTGACCCATCGAGTGAAATTATTGCCGAAACCAAATGCTCGCAGCACCTCCAGCAAATAGGGCCACTCAATGGAATCGAAGGCCTTGGCCGCATCCAATGAGACCAAAGCCCAGTCCTCGTCCAGCTTTGCACCAGCCTGTAAGATCACCTGCGCCCTCCTCAGATTGTCCGAAGTGCTCCTACCCGGGATGAATCCAGACTGATCTCTATGTATTATGGTGGAGATCACTTTATTGAGCCTAGTTGCCAGAATTTTCGTAAGTATTTTATAATCAGAATTTAGCAATGAGACTGGTCTGTACGAGCCACAGTCCAGGGGGTCCTTATCCGGCTTCAATAATAGAACGATAGTGGCTTCGTAGAAGGAGTCAGGCAACCGACCCATCCGGAATGAAGCCCCAACCGTTTCCAGGAGGGCTGAAGCGATCTCCCCCTGATATTTAGTATATATCTCAATCGGGAGTCCGTCAGGGCCAGACGCCCTACCTTTATTAAGGGCCCCAATCGCTTCCACCATCTCTTCCAGACTAATGACCTCATCCAAAGCCAGTCTCTGATCCGAAGTCAATTTGTGAAGCCTAAGGTCTCGCAGATTGTCCGAGATCTCTTCCCCCGAGAAAGTCAGCCTGGACTCATACAGGCGCCTGTAAAAGGTCAAGAACACCTCCAGAATGTCATTGACGGAAGTGACAATCTCGCTATTAGGAGCTCTGATCCTAAGAATCGCAGGTGAGCCACTGGTCTGGTGCACCAGGAATGCCAATAGGCTACTAGACTGATTTTCCTGCTCAAAGTATCTCTGGTTCGTGAAGAAGACATGTCTTTTGGCCTTGTCTTGTAAGAATAGAAGGTATTGCCTCCCAGCTTGTAGCCAGCGGGTCCCATTTTCCTCAGACGGGTCAGAGGTAAATCTATGTTCTAATAATTTGTTTTGAGCAGCCAGGTCCTCCTCCTCCTTGGCCGCTTGTCTCTTGATGTATGAGATAGAGGATTGGCAACAGCCCCTCAGGTACGCCTTCAATGTGTCCCAGTAAGCTAAGTGATTTTCCTCTATAGAGTTCATCTCAGTGTATGCCATAATTTGGTCAGGGATCCTATCATTAACTCCAAAGAGTGACAGCCACCAGGGGTTAATTTTCCGAGACAATCTATGTGACGTACATCCCTCCTATCTAATACTCACAAATACTGGAGAATTGGCTGATACTGATCTAGGTAAATGGCATACCAATTGTATATGAGAACAGACCCTCTCATTCCCACAGATGTAGTCATTCCGGGATAGGGAGTGTTTCCCGGGAGTGTAGCAGGTATATTCTCTCAATACTGGGTTATGGAGTCACCACGTCACACCACCCCACCTCTTGGAGGAATGCACTCAATCTGGTTTGTATCGTTTGAGGGATAGAGGCCTGTTGGGTACTAAATCTGTCTAGCGCTGGGTTATTGATCAAGTTAAAGTCACCCATACAGAATACCAGTGCCTGAGGGTATTGAAAAGCAAACTTAGCCGCCTCATACAGAAGCAAGGTGCCCATCGTGGGAGGGATATAGATAGCAAGGATCACCACCATTGACCCGTCGATATGGGCTTGAATAAATACATATTTACCCTCGGGGTCTTTTACAATCTTTCCCGGGTCTCAGCGCAGTGAATTATGAACCAATACCGATACCCCCCCTGGAGAATGAAGAGTGAGTAGAGTGAGCTGACCACTGAATCCATGGCTTCTTAAGAAATCTAACTGTCTCAGGCAGCAAATGGGTCTCCTGCAAGCATACAATCTGAGCTTTGGATGTTTTGATGTGTGAGAACACTGCCGCCCTTTTCCTGGCCGTGCCCAGTCCCCTGACGTTCCATGTCATTAAATTTAAAACCATTAATAAATATCACCTGTGAAACTGAATAAAGTATGTCAAATTCTAAACCTACAGCTTAACTTGGGTAAACGTACCCCTAGACACTAAACACTCGGCTGCCCAATGCAGATGACAAGAAAAGGTCCAGTAGTGTGACCAGGAGAGACTTTCCCTAGAAACGTCTAGGGTTAACTAATGTGGCTAGATGTTGTACTTGGTACGGGGGAGTCCTCAGTCAAGGACCTGAGCCATTCCTGCAGTCCAAATTATTGCATCTATCAATTAACCTGGGTGAATGACATGTAAAATTCAGGGGGGGGGATAGGAGAGAGAGGAGATTGAGGATGGGGGAGAAGGAGTGATGGGGGGAGGTGGGAGGGGCGGGGAGATGCGGGAGAAGGAGGAATGGAGGAGGATAGGGGGTAGGGTGGAAGGGAGTGGATGGGGGGTAGGGAGAAGTGAGGTACCGGAATGTGTGGTAAGGGACGGAATGGGGGTGTGGAGTGAGAAGGATAGAGAGGATGGTTGGGATAGAAGGTGGAAAGGGGGATGGGAGGGAATGGGTAGCAATTGGAGCTGGGGGGGGCAGGGGGATTATTAAGGGGACCTGATAAGGGATTAGAGGGAGATGGAAATAAGGGCCCAGTGGGGCAGGAAATGGAATGGGCAGTGTGAGATGATGGGATTAGGTGATAGGGGGGATTTGAGGGGGGAAGATTAGTGGGATATTGGTAGATAATGGGAGGATGGGGGGAGGAAGGGGAGGGAAGGAGAGAGGTCGGAAAGTAGCAATAACATATATAGAACTATAACATACGGTAGCCATGGACTTAATAAAGATCTATATTAAAGAACTGTATTATTCCTAACTGCGATGCAGAATGTGACGTTCCAAAAGTAGAGTTCCATGAGACGACTCAACAGCGATCGAGGCTGTGGGGTTCCAGGTCCACGGAATCGCAAACCATGCGCAGCATTGACCGCTAGCATCACAGGAGCCGGGCCCGCATCCGCGTATCCATCCCAGCAATTGAAGAAGCAGATTCCCAGCTCAATGGAAATGTAGACTGGACGCAGTAGCGATCCTTAAAAAACATCGCAGGGACCGGGTCTGCAACAGCACTTCCCTCCTGACGAATGAGGCGACTGGAATCCAGATCCAGAGAGTCGCGAGCCGAATGCATCAGTGACCCTGAACCCTTCGACTCAGAGACGGGCCCGCATCAACGCTTCCTTCCCAGCGATTGAGGGTATGAGATTCCAAAACATAGGAGTTGCAAATGAATACATCGCACAGGAACCGGACCCGCATCTTCGTTATCATCCCGGAAATCAAGATTGTGGGGTTACAGGTCAAGAGAGTCGCAAGGTAGACTCAATAGCGACCCCCAGGACATCGCAGGAACCAGGCCCGCATCAGCGCTTCCTTCCAAGCTTCAGAGAGTTGATGCAATCCTCCGCTTCCGCAGGAGAGGTGAAGAACAGGGAGCGATCCTGATGAACCACTCTAAGGCGGGCTGGAAAAATCATGGAGTAGGCTATCTGGTGCTCTCGGAGACGCCTCTTCACTTGGATGAAAGATGCCCTCGTTTTCTGGAGGGACGCAGAGAAGTCAGGGAAAATCGATATAGATGCATTATTGTGCGATATTGGGCCCTTGCGCCTCGCAGCACTCAGGATAGTGTCTCTATCTCTGCTGCTCAGCAGCCGAGCCAGGAGAGGTCTAGGTTGCGCACCCGGGAGAGGAGGTTTAGCTGGGACCCGATGGGCTCTCTCTATAGCGTAGGCCGCTGATAGCGTTGCATCAGGTAATGTTTCTGTAAGCCAAGCTTCCATGAACTTACATGGGTCACTCCCCTCCGTTTTCTCCGGCATCCCCAGGATTCTCAAGTTGTTGTGACGCAGACGGTTTTCCAGGTCGTCAGCCCTGCGCCCCGTTGTTAGCCGCTTGCTCCAGGGAAGATAGCCTGCCGGGCGTCGGACTTGCGTCATCCTCCAGAGTGGAGATCCTCTGCTCCGTCTCCTTGACACGCTCCCAGAGGTTTTGCAAGTCCAGCCTGAGGAGACCCACATCAATTTTTACCTCCTCGATCTTGCCCGTTAGCGACACCTTGGAGTCCTGGATCACTGCGAGGAGACGTGCTGTGACCTGTTGTAAGGTCAGCTCCTTCGCTCCCTCGGGTTCGGCATCTGCGCCCTCCTCATCCTCCGTCTCACTGACTTCCCGCGCTGCCTGCTTGCCGCCGCCATCTTGCTGAGGGTCCCGAGCGAATTTCTTCAGCTTCTCGGCCACCGCTGCACTGCGTCCCCTACTCATGTCGCAGATCAGAATGCTCACCGCTCCGGGGGGAATCTGATGGTGTATTTGGTTACCGATTTCGGCAGGATTAATGTCGATAACGGGCGTTGGACTGCGGAGATGCTCTCAAGTGCGACCGCTCATGCTGCCTGCTGGCCACGCCCCCCTCCATTACCATCTTTATGCTAATGACACACAACTATACACCTCATCCCCTGACCTCACCCCCGCTTTGCTACAGAACACCAGTGACTGTCTGACTGCAGTTTGCAACATCATGTCTGCTCCCTATCTGAAACTTAACCTTTCCAAAACTGACCTTCTTCTATTCCCTCCATCTTCTAACCTTTCTAAACCCGACATCTCCCTCTCTGTGTGTGGCACCACGATGATAATAATAATAATAATAATAATCTTTATTTCTATAGTGCCAACATATTCCGCAGCGCTTTACAATTCAGGAGGCTCATATACATATACATATCATATAAATAACAATTTCCATAGGGATTACATATAGTGTGCCCCTTTGTTAAAAGGGGCATAAAGCATACTCAAAGTCAATAAAAACCGGAGAAACACGAGTATATTGCTTGCAAAAATGATTTTATTGATAACAATGGCAATTAAAAAACCCCCAAGGGGTTAAGGAAAAGTGAAGAAAGAGAGTGAAAAAAGGACCAGGAAAAATGGTTGTAAGCCAATCAGGAGTATAAATATGTCCGGCCAGTACAGGGACAGTAAATACAATAAATTGCACAAAGCCCAGGTAAAAAGTTAAAAGGACGGACACAAGTTAAATAAATAACATATATAAAGTGCCTGTGTATTGAAGGGATGTAAACAAAGACTGTATGTGCATGCCAGAGCTAAAGTGCTAATAGTATAACCGGCGCCTCCAAATAAAGGTGCACAATTCAGTAATGAAAAAAGTCTCCAAAGACACAGGCAAATATCAAAGTATATCAGCAAACCATAGATCCTGGGACCAAGGGAAAACACCTACGTACGTTTCACAAGAGTGAGTTAACCACCAGCTTCATCAGGGAAAGAAAGAATAGTGATCCCAGGATGCGGTGTGCACTGCTTTAAACCCTCCACCTAATGCCATAATAGCGATCAGCTGTACGTGCATTCAGACACTGCTGGAGCGGCGCATGCGTGCAAGGTCCTCCCCACCCCATCCACCGGAACCAGCCGTCCGGGCACAACGCGCACGCGCGGGCGGCACGGCAACAGCCATGACGCCCGCGCCTGCGCAGTGGCCCTCAGGACGCCGAGGACGGAGGGCGGGGGGAGAGGAGCATGAACGCACGCGCACAGGCAATGTATTGTAATAGAAGTCCGGACATGCAGGGGGAAATAGACATAGATAACTACAATGCCACAGATAACATTATTAATAACAACAGCACATGTAGAAAGGCGGCAATTAGTCCAGAGCCATATTATATTTGCATGTCCATTTTCTTCAAGCCCTCAGAAACAGCCGATGCCATGACATGATGGGAGTCAAGACAAGAAAATCATCATAGTGAGTGAGAGAAAAGTAGAATACATCTGAAAAGAATAATAGAAAAAAATATATAATTATTAAAAACAGATAATAATGTCAAAAAACATCCAGGGAAGAAAAAAAGGAAAAAGTGATAAGAAAAAAAAAAAAAAAAATATATATATATATATATATATATATATAATAAACCCAAGGGGAAGAAACTGAAAAACAGAGCAAAAACAAGTACTCATAAAAAGGACTCATAAAGAGGATGAGAAGCTAACGTTCTCATTAAGACCTTTTGGGGTGAGGGTCCCCAGAACAGTAATCCACCTTGCTTCACAGCGGGCCAAAAGTTTTTTGAGATTTCCACCTCTGTTGCCGCCATGGATGACATCGATACCCCTCACCTTCAGTGAACTAGGGTCACAATTATGATGGTTCAAAAAGTGACGTGGCAGTGTCTTAAGGAGAGAGGCATCTTCCACTGACCTGGCTGCCCCAATATCCCTCACATGCTCCCTCACCCGTACCCGGAGCTCACGGGACGTGAGACAGACGTAGATGAGGGAGCATGCACACGTGGCAAAATAAACCACATGAGTTGTGCCACATGAGATGTGATGTCTAATCCCGAAGACACGTCCGCCATCGGCGGAGTGAAAAGTGGCACAACGAAGGACATTGGGGCACGCCACGCAGTGGCCACATGGAAAGCAACCATGATTTGGTCCCCGACTACCAAAGGGATTCCTGATGGGAGGAATGTAGTGGCTGTGAACCAGTACATCTCGCAGATTCGGCGCCCTCCTGGAGGTCATAGATGGAGAGTCAGTAAGGAGACTAGACAAAATAGGGTCCGTTCTAAGAACCGGCCAATGCCGTTTAAGGACAGAACGCATAGTGTCCCACTGTGCGTTGTAGGTACTGATGAATCTAATCACCGGATCTTGTACAGAGGTTCTCTTTTTGTACTGCAATAATTCGTTACGAGGGGTGTTTTTAGCTCTTAGATACCCATGTTTAATATTACGTTTACTATACCCTCTCTCCAAGAAGCGGTGACGCAAATCAGTTGCTTGTACCTCAAATTTTTCCGAAGTGGAACAAATGCGCTTCATGCGCAAAAACTGGCCAGTGGGGATGGCACGGATGGTCGAGGGGTCATGGGCTGAAGAGGCATGTAAAAATGCATTAGTTGAGGTACTCTTCCTAAAAACATCAGTTTGTACCATATTACATGAATCAACCGCAATGTTGATATCAAGAAAGTCTATTGACTTTGAGTATGCTTTATGCCCCTTTTATCAAAGGGGCACACTATATGTAATCCCTATGGAAATTGTTATTTATATTTATTCTGTGTTTTTCACAGTGGTTCCTTGGATTACCATGGACTTCAGAGCCCGGGACCAGACGTGGCTCAGTAAACTTAATGATGAAATGAAAACTGATGGCAATTTTAATCCTGAAACTGAGGACAGTTTGTCTACAGCAGTACTTCTCCCTAAGTATAAAGGCCTCCTGTATAAGCGTACTAAAATTTGGTGGAATCGTACTTTCTTAGATAAATATCTGGAAAAAAACCTTATTCCCCGTGGTCTGAGGGTACAAGTTTTCCCCTCTTTTCCCATTGAGAATGATGATTTTAAAACTCAATGGGAACAATATTCACACAATTGTTCCAAAGGGTACTTGGAATTACTCAGAGACCACAATAGTTCATCCTTAGTACTTATTGAAAAGGAAATTGATGGTATTGATTCCACCTTAAAGAAGTCGCTTACATCCGAGGCCCTTGAGAAGCTTAATACTGAGGTTGAGAGTGATCTTACCAAATGGGAGAAGGAAATTAAGACTCTTAAATTTAAGAAATTTCATAGAGACTCACAAGATTACCTTTTAAATCGAATTTATAAATGGAAGAATAACCATGTACGAGGAAGATCACTTACTCGTCATAATTCATTCTCTCGATCAATATCTACCTCATTACAATCTCTAATTTCGATGGATGAGGGGCAGTCTGGGGGTCCGAGTAGAGCATGTGATGATAATCCCGGCCCGGACCAAGGATCCAAAAAGGGTAAAAGTCGCCATCAACCTGCACGATCTGCGACTATGCATAATAATAAACAATTGACTACTAAACTGCAGGTAATCAATCTTTCATCACGTGCTCTCTCGACGGCTCAGATTGATGTGTTATCAAAAGGGTTACATTTTTCACCCACTAACCCTTTTAACCTCTTTACAGCCATGAAGGACGTCCATATTTTTGCCCGGAAAGTTATTTTGGCTAAACTGCATCATAAAGGCCCCATTTTGGAGGATCAGGCGGAGAGGGAGGCTTTGAGGGCATTGGAGGATCTGCTGCAGGAACAATTAACCCCTTCTATTGGTAAGTTTCCTTCTTCCCTGTTGCCAAAATCCACTAGGTTCCCTCCCTTCTCTCTGTGTCCAGCTGTCGATGTGTTTGTAAAGCTGGTCATGGATGATCTTAGAGCTATTCCTTCAAGACGTAGTTTGGATAATCTCACACATCGACAGCGGAACGCACTCGAACAACTAAAATTGATGGATGATATAGTTATTAAACCTGCGGATAAGGGGGGGAACATAGTGGTGTGGCCAGTGGAGAAGTATGAGAAGGAGGCACTTCGCCAACTTAAAGATAAAGTAACTTACAGCAGATTACACTTCTGCCCCTTGTCCTCCTTCTCCGCTCAGTTAGAAGGGATCCTCACTAAAGCTGTTGATGACGGTATTATTGATAAAAAAATGGCTGAGGGCCTTGCTGTCAAATATCCTCGTGTCCCCACATTTTATCTCCTTCCGAAAATCCACAAGGACGCCGTCACTCCGCCGGGACGTCCGATAGTGTCTGGCATCGAGGGTTTGTGTGATCCTGTATGTAAATTCATTGATTTCCATCTTAAGTCACTAGTGGACACACTGCCCTCGTTTGTCAAGGACACTACGGACGTCCTAAATAGGATTGACGGTGTCTTTGTGGAGGAGGACATGTATTTTGTCACAGCAGATGTGGAGACGTTGTATACTATCATTAGACACGAGGATGGTTTGGCAGCGGTGCGTTTTTATCTGGAGGCTGCTGGTCGGGATGGCGGGATGGTCGATTTGGTCGTGGAGCTCCTCCGTTTTGCCCTGACGCATAATTTTTTTGTTTTTAAGGATGTCTTTTATCTTCAGCAGCGCGGCACTGCGATGGGCGCGGCCTGTGCGCCTTCGTACGCCAACCTCTTTCTGGGATACTGGGAGAGGTTGGTTTTTGGTGACGAGGGCGTGGAGGCCAGTGCCCATGTGCAGTGCTGGCTGCGTTTTATTGATGACATTTTTATGATTTGGCAGGGCACAACGGGGGAGCTTGAGCTTTTTATGCAGAATCTCAACCGCAATGATTTTGGTATCAGGTCGACATACAAATACAGTAAAACCCATATAGACTTTCTTGATATCAACATTGCGGTTGATTCATGTAATATGGTACAAACTGATGTTTTTAGGAAGAGTACCTCAACTAATGCATTTTTACATGCCTCTTCAGCCCATGACCCCTCGACCATCCGTGCCATCCCCACTGGCAAGTTTTTGCGCATGAAGCGCATTTGTTCCACTTCGGAAAAATTTGAGGTACAAGCAACTGATTTGCGTCACCGCTTCTTGGAGAGAGGGTATAGTAAACGTAATATTAAACATGGGTATCTAAGAGCTAAAAACACCCCTCGTAACGAATTATTGCAGTACAAAAAGAGAACCTCTGTACAAGATCCGGTGATTAGATTCATCAGTACCTACAACGCACAGTGGGACACTATGCGTTCTGTCCTTAAACGGCATTGGCCGGTTCTTAGAACGGACCCTATTTTGTCTAGTCTCCTTACTGACTCTCCATCTATGACCTCCAGGAGGGCGCCGAATCTGCGAGATGTACTGGTTCACAGCCACTACATTCCTCCCATCAGGAATCCCTTTGGTAGTCGGGGACCAAATCATGGTTGCTTTCCATGTGGCCACTGCGTGGCGTGCCCCAATGTCCTTCGTTGTGCCACTTTTCACTCCGCCGATGGCGGACGTGTCTTCGGGATTAGACATCACATCTCATGTGGCACAACTCATGTGGTTTATTTTGCCACGTGTGCATGCTCCCTCATCTACGTCGGTCTCACGTCCCGTGAGCTCCGGGTACGGGTGAGGGAGCATGTGAGGGATATTGGGGCAGCCAGGTCAGTGGAAGATGCCTCTCTCCTTAAGACACTGCCACGTCACTTTTTGAACCATCATAATTGTGACCCTAGTTCACTGAAGGTGAGGGGTATCGATGTCATCCATGGCGGCAACAGAGGTGGAAATCTCAAAAAACTTTTGGCCCGCTGTGAAGCGAGGTGGATTACTGTTCTGGGGACCCTCACCCCAAAAGGTCTTAATGAGAACGTTAGCTTCTCATCTTCTTTATGAGTCCTTTTTATGAGTACTTGTTTTTGCTCTGTTTTTCAGTTTCTTCCCCTTGGGTTTATTATATATATATATATATATATATATATATTTTTTTTTTTTTCTTATCACTTTTTCCTTTTTTTCTTCCCTGGATGTTTTTTGACATTATTATCTGTTTTTAATAATTATATGTTTTTTCTATTATTCTTTTCAGATGTATTCTACTTTTCTCTCACTCACTATGATGATTTTCTTGTCTTGACTCCCATCATGTCATGGCATCGGCTGTTTCTGAGGGCTTGAAGAAAATGGACATGCAAATATAATATGGCTCTGGACTAATTGCCGCCTTTCTACATGTGCTGTTGTTATTAATAATGTTATCTGTGGCATTGTAGTTATCTATTTCTATTTCCCCCTGCATGTCCGGACTTCTATTACAATACATTGCCTGTGCGCGTGCGTTCATGCTCCTCTCCCCCCGCCCTCCGTCCTCGGCGTCCTGAGGGCCTCTGCGCAGGCGGGGGCGTCATGGCTGTTGCCGTGCCGCCCGCGCGTGCGCGTTGTGCCCGGACGGCTGGATCCGGTGGATGGGGTGGGGAGGACCTTGCACGCATGCGCCGCTCCAGCAGTGTCTGAATGCACGTACAGCTGATCGCTATTATGGCATTAGGTGGAGGGTTTAAAGCAGTGCACACCGCATCCTGGGATCACTATTCTTTCTTTCCCTGATGAAGCTGGTGGTTACCTCACTCTTGTGAAACGTACGTAGGTGTTTTCCCTTGGTCCCAGGATCTATGGTTTGCTGATATACTTTGATATTTGCCTGTGTCTTTGGAGACTTTTTTCATTACTGAATTGTGCACCTTTATTTGGAGGCGCCGGTTATACTATTAGCACTTTAGCTCTGGCATGCACATACAGTCTTTGTTTACATCCCGTCAATACACAGGCACTTTATATATGTTATTTATTTAACTTGTGTCCGTCCTTTTAACTTTTTACCTGGGCTTTGTGCAATTTATTGTATTTACTGTCCCTGTACTGGCCGGACATATTTATACTCCTGATTGGCTTACAACCAATTTTCCTGGTCCTTTTTTCACTCTCTTTCTTCACTTTTCCTTAACCCCTTGGGGGGTTTTTTAATTGCCATTGTTATCAATAAAATCATTTTTGCAAGCAATATACTCGTGTTTCTCCGGTTTTTATATACATATCATATACATAACTCCAAGGCTCCATAACGATAACTCCAAGGCTCGCTGTCTGGGTGTTATACTTGACACCGATTTCTCCTTCAACTACTATATACATTCTCTTGCATGCTCCTGTCACTTGCACCTCAATAACTTCTCTAGAATCTGCCCCTTTCTCACAATGGAAACGACAGAAACCCAAACCGTGGTCCTGATCCACTTCGGCCTTGACTCCTGTAACTCTCTATTAATTGGTCTCCCCCTAACTAGACTCTCTCCTCTACAGCCCATCCTTAATGCAGCAGCCAGGGTCACCTAACTGGCTAACCGTTACTCAGACGCTTCCCGTTCCCTATGCTCTGCAAATTACTTTCGACTTACATCCACACTAATCTTAACCTCTCATTCCCGGATCCAAGACTTCTCCCGAGTTGCACCGATCATCTGGAATGCTCTACCCCAAGACGCTAGGACATATTACAACTTACTCAGCTTCAGACACTCCCTAAAATCGTATCTTTTTAGGGCGGCCTATCACAGTTCCTAGCCGATCTAAACTCACAAAATCCCCCCACACCTTCTCAGAACATAACCCCACGTCAAACTCCATGGCACCCAAATGCATCTCAAGGCTCTGGCCAACTGGTCCAGGCAGCCATTATCTATCCCCCATTTCCTTGAGATGGCTGGATTGTCATTGTAAATAAGCACTTGAACCTTGTTATCCCCTTATCTCATTGTAGATTGTAAGCTCTCACAAGCAGGGTTGTCTTTTTTTTTCTCTCTCATTATTGTATTTTCTATAACTGTTACTTGTTTGTATAAGATCCTCTTGAATTGTAAAACGCTGTGGAATATTTTGGCGCTATAGAAATAAAGATTTTTGTTATTATTATTATTATAAAAGGAAAATCTAAAATATCATGAAAACATGACACAAAGTTATAAAGTACAGCAACATCCACAGAGATGGGGACGGCAGAACCGGGGCCGTCAGTAACAGATAATGATAGAACATTAATATCTCCTGATAGTGACAACATGGAGCGGGTGACGGCCATAATGGAGACTGGACAGTAACAGAGCAGCGAGCGGCGTCAGGAGGGAAGTGACCCAATCTAATCCCATACAGACAGATCCTGATAGAGCCGCACAGACGGGAACACGTTCTGTCTCCTGGAGTGTGAGCAGCACTGAGGGGGTTAATGTAATGGGGACTCTCCACATACCTCCTCCTGCAGAGCCGCACACTGGATGATGCTAGCTAGAATGTATGGGCTCCTTTCAGGTATGACGTCATTTGTCACATGATAGGGGGCGTGTTCAAAATGCAGCTGTGCTTCCAGGACCTGTGATGATGTCACGTGGAGGGGAGGAGTCAGGGGTCACATGATCAGCTCCTCAGTGTGTGCAGGACTCTGTTGTGCTGGGTGTGGTGAAGTTTATGTGTGGGGTCAGGAGGGATGGAGCAGAGCTGTGTGTGTACGAGGTCCATATAGTAGAGCCGTGTGTGTAAGATGTGTATCTCTATCACATATTACGTAATTATACATGGTGAGATATAAGCTTTCTCTTATCTGGTGGTGATTATTTTCCATACAATATGCTGTAGGGGGCAGTCCGGTCCAATGGGTGTCACCGTGCCTCCTCCATCTTGTGCGATTTCAGTCTTCCTTCCCAGCTCCGTGTGCATGACTCGTCCTGCATCATTCAGAGAGGCCTCCATTGCGCTCCTGTGCATGCACACTTTGTTCTGCCCAGCTGAGGGAGATCAAAGTACTGTAGTGCGCCTGCACTCGCGGTATTTGACCTTTTTTCATGCAAGCGCATTACAGTACTTTGTTCTGCCCTCAGTCGGGCATACCAAAGTGGGCAGGAGCAGAATGGAGGCCTCTCTATAAATGACGCAGGATGTGTCATGCACACGGGGCTAGGCAGGAAGATGGAGATTTCACAAGATGGAGGAGACGCCGGACCAAGAGCAGCGACACCCATCAGACCGGACCGCCCCCTAGGTGAGTATTATAAAGGGGGTTTTTTTTAGCTCATAAGGGAAGAACCTGGTGACAAGTTCCATTTAAGCCAATGATATAATCACTGTTTATATGTAACGGGGTGCCAGGGGTGCCTCGGGGATTGTAGTCATGGCCCCTTCTGCTAGGCTTACCCCTGGTGTCGCCGTCACTTTGGGGACAGGAGATGCCTTGGTGGGGCAGAGTGTGGTGGTGCAGATGTCGTCCGATGCACAAACACTTTCCAGGCATGATTCGGTACAATCAAAAGGCATTCTTTATTACACAGTTCTTCACACAACCGGCAGTTACAGATGGCTTCACACTTCCTTTAGCTGGGGGAAACTCGCCCTTGACGTCTTCTCCAGTGGGGATGTGCCCGGCTACTCTGCTTCACCTGGCTCCCACTATGGCTACCCACAGACCGGACCCACACCGGTACTGCTTCGCACTTGATATTCCGCCTTCTCCTCTTCTCTCCGGTTTTCCTATTTACCCAGCTCCCACACTCTGCCCCTTCTCTGCTTCTTCTCTCCCGTCCCGTACTCAACTGCCACTGCTCTGCACTTTTTCCTCACTACACTCCTTTTCCCTCCCCTTTCAGCTGCCGGCTCCTCCTTTCCTTTACCCTGCTTTTGTGGTGACAGCCGTCCCACCCGGCCACTAGGGGGTCCCCTAAACAGTAAAAGCATTTAACCATAAAACATTTTTATTACATCACATTAACATACCGGGATAACTGTACTCCTTTGTAAGGGGTCTGCCCACCCCTTACATACCTCCCCTCTTTAAGCCTAAGCCTCCCGGCAAGGCATAACCTAAAAACACATTTATATAAAAAAAGTCATTGCAATAAAATCATGAACAAGTTCACCTTAGGGCACGAGCAAAGGGCGCACCAGTCCGGCGCCCGGAGTCTCTCCGGAGAGCTCCCGGTCTTAGAAGAAAGCGTGCCCGGAGGACTTCAGTAAGCACTCCCGGTCTTTGAAGATCTTCCGACCGGAGGCTTTTGCAGCACTCCCGGTCTTAGACGGCAGGAACACAAAACAACACGTTCTCCTTCAATAACGCGGAGGGAGCCCCTGGCTCAGTCCAGCATCAGGCTCCTTCCGGGCTTAGTAGCTTGAACCGATTACAAACAACGGAACTTCTCCGGCTCTGAACAATGCCGGTCTTTAACATAAACAGGTCTACTTCTTCCAATCTGGACAGTTCACTCCTGGTGATAGGCACGTTGCCATTCGGCCCGTTGAGCCTTCACGTAGTCCGACAAAGACTGTCCAGGCAACCGGCGCAGCCTCCAGAAGGGCTCATAATTAACGGTCGGCTCCGGTGTCTCAGTCTCCGGTCTTGTCTCCTCGACTCCCGACGGGGGTGACGGGGTCGCTGCACGGGTCGGCTGGGGGCTGCCCATGACAATTACCGGGTGAGTCACCAGGCTCTGTTGTATAGCCAGCACCGCCGGGGTCCCCTTCTCCGGGTCAACGCTCAGTCCGGTCATGATCTCAGGTGCCACCGCCAGTGTGCTTTTCGGGTGGGAGGTCTCAGCTAGTACCGGTCTTTGCTGTGCACGTCGCCGGTATTGACATTCCTCCCACTCGATTTCTTGCTGCCATTGAGCAGCCTCTTGGGTAGTGGGCATCCGGGTCACTCCGACCGCAAAGAGGCACCGGCATCCCACCTCTCTCATGAACCGCACCTTCTCCCCCGGGTATAAAGTGTGGAGGCGCTGTGGTAGGCCCTCGGTGTTAAGGTTCACCCGATTGTAGAAGTAGTGGTCGCCGGTCTCCTCATCTTCGATGAAACCGTAGCCTTCTTTCTGGTTAAACTTCACCACCGTCCCGATGGTACACTGGCGTTCAAATTCCTCACTCCGGGGACCGGCCATCATTTCCCGGGCTACGGTCTCAGCCAGTAGTCTCTCCTGTACCGAGTCGGGTTCTGGTGATGGAGACTTCCGCTGAGTCTGGGACGACGGCTGTACTGGGTCCCAGAAGAAACCCCAGTTGTCCTTCTCCAGCTCCCGGGCATGTGGTTCTTCCGGGACGGTTACGTGGGTTGAAGATCCCACCGCGACTGGCGGGGGTATCTCCGGGCACGGGTATGGGGTTCCCAGAAGCCTGTTTCCTGACGGCAGCTGTGCGGTGTAAGTCGCTCGGACCTCGGTCGTGGTCTCTCCGGTCGCGGCGTCCCAGGTCGTAACCCAGGTGACTTTTGTGGGCCGCTCCGGTCCTCCGGGTACAGCCGGTAGGTTGAGAGGAAGTCCTTCCGCAGCTGCAGCCGCAGTCTGCTTAGGGCGTCCTCTGCTCAGGTTAGTTGCTGCTAGCGCAGCCACCACATCTTGCTGGTTTCCTGCGGTCTCCATCTTGTTTGTAGTCAGCATCTCTGGTAATGGCGGCGGGGTCAGTGGAGATGCTGGAGGAAGTGGAGGCGGGCCTACTTTTCCCGCTCTTGGGTATACTCCACCCCCAGTCTCCCACATCAGATCGACCCCTCCGCGGCGGTTCTTCTTTTTTTCTGGAACACCGCCCACTTCACAAGTTTTCCTCAGCATCCTGGGGCCAGCACCTCCCCTCTTTGAGCGGCGCACTCCGCACTTCTTTTTCTTCACCGGCCAGCCCCAGGCTCTTCTTTTGGCGCCAATTTTTCGCGCGCTCTCAGTGTTCTCAAAGACGACGGCCATCTTGCCGCCATCTCGTGCCCGGTCCAACGCCTCAGGCACTGCTTCTTCTTCCCACCATGGGATCGGGACTCTTCTCCAATAATCCGGATCCTGTGCCCTAGGCACCACTTGGTCTCCGTCTTCTTGGGTTGGGACCCCTTGCATACAATCCGGATCCTGCCGACTACGCCACATGTAACGGGGTGCCTTGGGGATTGTAGTCATGGCCCCTTCTGCTAGGCTTACCCCTGGTGCCGCCGTCACTTTGGGGACAGGAGATGCCTTGGTGGGGCAGAGTGTGGTGGTGCAGATGTCGTCCGATGCACAAACACTTTCCAGGCATGATTCAGTGCAATCAAAAGGCATTCTTTATTACACAGTTCTTCACACAACCGGCAGTTACAGATGGCTTCACACTTCCTTTAGCTGGGGGAAACCTGCTCTTGACGTCTTCTCTAGTGGGGATGTGCCCGGCTACTCTGCTTCAGCTGGCTCCCACTACGGCTTCCCACAGACCGGACCCACACCGGTACTGCTTCGCACTTGAGATTCCGCCTTCTCCTCTTCTCTCCGGTTTTCCTATTTACCCAGCTCCCACACTCTGCCCCTTCTCTGCTTCTTCTCTCCCGTCCCGTACTCAACTGCCACTGCTCTGCACTTTTTCCTCACTACACTCCTTTTCCCTCCCCTTTCAGCTGCCGGCTCCTCCTTTCCTTTACCCTGCTTTTGTGGTGACAGCCGTCCCACCCGGCCACTAGGGGGTCCCCTAAACAGTAAAAGCATTTAACCATAAAACATTTTTATTACATCACATTAACATACCGGGATAACTGTACTCCTTTGTAAGGGGTCTGCCCACCCCTTACATATATATTATACAGATATGTAATTTATCTATTATGTGAGAACAGCCATATGTCATTGTGTCGTCCTATGTGATTATATGCGCACAATGAGTAAACTTGCAGTATTTTAAGCTTATTTCATAAATTGAATTTGTTGTAAAGCACATAATAAAAATGTTAATGAGATAAATGAAAAAGACACATATGAAAATTAGAGAACACTTTCAGATACCTGCAAATTATTGGTGTTAATCTGGCGCCTGGTGCTAATTTCCTTAACTATCTGACAAAACCTATGTAACTGACAGCCTAACTGCCATGATCCCTCTGTGCAGAGCACCTTTTAGACTAGAAGATGCTCTGCTGCGACCTCAGACCTAGCAGTGACATGATTCTGCTGTGCAGAGCATCTTACCTTTGGAGATGTTCTGCTGCACTTTCCTGAGTCACTGAGCTGGCAGCTTGATTGACAGAGCAGGGTTCCATGTTGGTGCTGATTACTCAGGTGTTCCACCTTCTTAGTAATTGCTTAGACTTCTTAAAAGGGAACCTGTCACCAGTTTTATGGCCTATAAGCTGCAGCCACCACCTGTGGGCTCTTATATACAGCATGTTAGAATGCTGTATATAAGAGTGCAGGCTGCTGTGAGAACATAAAAAACACTTTATAATACTCACCTAAACTGGTCACTGCGGTGCTGGTTGGCCTGGTGGGTGGCGCTGTTCTCCGGGACCGGCGCCTCCTCTCTCAGCCATCTTGCTCCTCCGTCATCTGAAGCCTGTGTGCATGACGCGTCCACGTCATGCACACAGGCCGGTACTGAGGTCCTGCGCAGGTGCACTACAATACTTTGATCTGCCCTGAGTAGAGCAGATCAAAGTGCGTCTGCGCAGGACCTCACTGGCGGCGAGTGTGTATGACGTGGACGCGTCATGCACACAGGCTTCAGAAGATGGAGGAGCAAGATGGCCGAGAGAGGAGGAGCCGATCCCGGAGAACAGCGCCACCCACCGGGCCAACCAGCACCGCAGTGACCGGTTTAGGTGAGTATTATAAAGTGTTTATGTTCTCACAGCGGCCTGCGCTCTTAGGCTATGTGCGCACGTTGCGTCGGAGTACCTGCAGTTTATTCTGCACGTTTTATTTCCCTTGGTTTTTGACCAAATGGCTTTTGACCATTTTTTAGCGCTAAAAACGCATGCGTTTTTAGTGCGTTTTTAGTGCGTTTTTACCTGCGTTTTCACCTGCGTTTCTGCAGATGCGTTTTGTAGATCAAGACACTGAGAAATAAAGTTGTAATAGTCAAAAAGAATGAAAAAAGAGAAAAAAGTATAAAATTAACTTTTAATAAAACTATATGGGAAATTATCAATTTTAATGAAATAATAGTGGTTATGCACATTTTAACAGAAAAATAGGTGAAGTTTATTATTTTTTAACATTTAAATTTTCGGTTATTGTGTGTGTGTAAAGGAACATTAGAACCCATTAATTTTTGTAAAGGAAAGCATGCGTTTTTGGAGCCAAAAACGCAGTGGAAAAGCAGGTAAAAAGCATGAAAAACGCAGGAATTGTGCTTTTGGTTGCATTTTGCCATTTCTCATTGATTCCAATGTTAAGGAAACGCTGCAGAAATGGCAAAAACAACTGACATGCTGCTTCTTTTTCAGCATGGTTTTTGACCACAAATATGCAAATTAAACGCTGCAGAAAAAAAGCAAAGTGCAGACAGGATTTTAGCTTTTCCCATAGACTTTGCTGGAAAACAAAAACGCATGCGTTTTAGCGCAAAAACGCTGCTGCTAAAAACGCTGCAGAAACGCGGTAAAAAACGCAACGTGCGAACATAGCCTTATATACAGCATTCTAACATGCTGTATATAAGAGTCCACTGGTGGTGGCCGCAGCTTATAGGCCATAAAACTCGTGACAGGTTCCCTTTAACCCCTTCAGCCCCGGGGCACTTTCCGTTTTTGTTTTTTGCTCCCCTTCTTCCGAGAGCCGTAACTTTTTTATTTTTCCGTCAATCTTGCCATATGAGGGCTTCTTTTTTGTGGGACAAGTTGTACTTTTAAATGAAACCATAAGTTTTACCATATGGTGTACTGGAAAACAGCAAAAAAATTCCAAGTGTGGAAAAACTGAAAAAAAAAGTGTGATGGCACAATAGTTTTTGGGATGTTTTATTCACGGTGTTCACTATATGGTAAAACTGATGTGTGGGTATGATGCCTGAGGTCGGTGCGAGTTTGTAGACACCAAACATGTATAGGTTTACTTGTATCTAAGGGGTTAAAAAAATTCACAAGTTTGTCCAATAAAAGTGGCGCACGTTTTGCGCCATTTTCCGAAACACGTAGCGTTTTCATTTTTTAGGATCTATGGCTCAGTGACAGCTTATTTTTTGCGTCTCGAGCTGTCGTTTCTAATGGTACCATTTTTGCGCAGATGCTACGTTTTGATCGCCTGTTATTGCATTTTGCATAAAACTTGCGGCGACCAAAAAAACGTAATTTTGGCGTTTGGAATTTTTTACCACTACGCCGTTTACCAATCAGATTAATTGATTTTATATTTTGATCGGGCATTTCTGAACGCGTCGATACCAAATATGTGTATATTTATTTATTTTTTAACCCTTTAATTTTCAATGGGGGGAAAGGGGGGTGATTTGAACTTTTAGGTTTTTGTTTTGTTTTTTTATTTTTTAAAACTTTTTTTTTACTTTTTTTTTTATTTTACTAGTCCCCCTAGGGGGCTATAGCGATCAGCAATCCGATCGCTCTTATCTATCTGCTGATCACAGCTATACAGCTGTAAACAGCAGATTCAGTCACTTTCTGTTTCTCTTTGCTCGCACGTGACTTCTGGTGGGGGCGGCGGTAAGTAAAAACATGGCCGCGCGCATATAGATCTTGCTGCCAGACTTTGGCAGCGAGATTTAAGGGGTTAATGGCCACGGGTGGAAGCGATTCTACCCGTGGCTAGCAGGCACACGTCAGCTGTTGAAAACAGCTGATATGTGTGCCGACCGCCGCCTGCCCGCAGCAGGGGGCGGGGCTTAACGGGACACACTTCATGACGGATATATCCGTCCATGGTCGTGAAGGGGTTAATGGAGCATGCTCACCCAGAACCTTCCAGTTGTATTTCCTGATTCTGCAGTTGTGCTGTTGGCTCAAGTCTGTTTAGTATTCTGATCTTGGTTTTCTGACGCCAGACTGTCATTTGACCACACTTCTGCTTACTCCTTTTGATCCTATGTATTCTATTGTTACCTGTCCCCGGCTTTCCTGACTACTCTTCCGTCTATACTATGCATAATTAGTAACTGCATCACATTACAACTGGCCAGACGTTTTTTTTTCTCCACCCATGGATCCAGTGCGTACTCTCTGTGATCAGGTGGTGAACCTGACTCAGGTATCTAATTTTTTTTTTTATATATATAGTGTAGGGACCTACAAACATGAGGTCCCATGATGAGGGTTGTAGGCCTCCGTATTTTGGCCATAATACCAACTAAAACCCCATTTTTTTTGTACAGGATGCAGCCAAGCCCCTTTCTGTTAGGCCTTGCATATTAGAGTCCTGTCCCTGCATGGTGCACAGATGGAATACGGCTTGGCAGCCTGCCTGATCTAATAGTATGGGTTTCACCTAATAGGCTGCGGGCTTGTTTGTGCATCTGCATGTATGAGCAGTGCTATATGCAAGCCATCAGTGTGCAGTTTTACCATTTAGCAATCGCCCCTTCCATGTTTTGCAAGTGTGTGTGATTTGATCTTCCTGCACCTGTGATGCCTCCACTTAGTGGGGGTTTAGCTGCATCCTGCTAGAGTATTAGTTTTTGGTCTGGGCAGTTTACAACTACTGCCTTTCTTTGCTGTAAGTACTTGTAGAGTTTGCTTTTAACAGTTGGGTCAATAAGTCTACTGAACCTCGCTTTTCTTTTTTAATGGTTTTCATCCCTATTTTAATCAATTTTCTAGGATGAGTTCTGGGTGCCCTGGAGTAGACATAGCCGTACAAAAACTTGGGGCTGTCTGGAGTGAGGTACAAAAGAATATTGGGGTGGCCCAATTTTTGCCAGAAACTAAAGGCTGATAGGAAACGCACTTCGGGTCCTGTCTTTAAGGTGGAAGATAAGGTATGGTTGTCTTCAAAGAATATTAAGCTCAAGGTACCCTCAGCAAAATTGGGTCCCAAGTTTATTTTGCCATATGAGATCTTTGAGATGGTCATTCCAGTTGTCTTTAGGCTGAAACTGCCTTAGTCCTGGCATATCCCGAATGTGTTTCATAAGTCCCTTTTGAAAAAAATTGTTCCCTCAGCCTTGTCTCCCTCATCCCTGCCTTCTCCTGTTCCCATTGACAGAGATTTGGAGTATGAGGTACAGAGGATCGATTATTCTCATAGGGTGCAAGGGAGGATAGGATAATGCGGAGGTAATTGTTTCAACACTGCAGCTGGAATTGCTCGCCAGTTCATCACTCAACAAGGTAAGGATCTGTCTCGTCATATAGTGTCACGACATTTAAGAGCATTTGGACTGAAAGCCCACTCTGCAGAGACCAAACCTCTCATTAGCAGAAATAATCAAAAGACTAGACTCACCGTTGGTGAGGAGCATGTTGTGTGGACAGGGAAGAAGGGGTCCACAGTTCATTTTAGTGATCTAAGCAAATTTAATTTATTTTGGTCTGATGGGAAACATTATGTTCGTCAACAAACAGGGGAAAGACTGAACCCAAAGTGTGTTAAGAAATCAGTGAAAGGTGGTGGAGGAAGTGTCATGGTTTGGGGAATGTTTTCTGCAGCAGGAGCTGGACCTCTCATACAGCTACATGGCAGAGTGAATACAAGTGTGTATCAGAACCTTCTCCAACAACACATGGTTCTTTGCTTGCATTCATCATTCAATTAGCCAGTAATTTTCATGCAGGACAATGCCAACTGTCACACAGGAAAATGCGTAAAGCAGTTCCTTGAAATGGAAAACATTGAAACAATGAAATGGCCAGCCCATAATCCTGATCTAAACCCAAGAGAAAACTTCTGGAAAATCCTTA
Organism: Anomaloglossus baeobatrachus; assembly: GCF_048569485.1. Taxonomy (NCBI): domain Eukaryota; kingdom Metazoa; phylum Chordata; class Amphibia; order Anura; family Aromobatidae; genus Anomaloglossus; species Anomaloglossus baeobatrachus. Next base: position 502,443,194 of record NC_134357.1, read on the forward strand.
GTGAAAAAAATTATGGCCGAGAAATCCACAACAGTCCAATAACTGTGGAACAAGAGTGGACCCAAATTATACCAGAGCAGTGTGAGAGACTAGTGATGTTCTGTGGCTGCAGATGTGCTGATGTCACTCAAACCAAAGGCCTATACACTTCCTACTGGTGGTGACTGTTGTTACCTTCAGAAAATTTACTTCCAATCTTTCTCTGTGCTACAGTCATTGCTGCTCTCTAATTATGATAATCAGATTTTGGGCAAATTAAAGGTTTTATGTTGATAAACTTTGGATCTTTTGTAAACACTGTTCTAGTGGCATGGTGTACCCCTTACAAAAAACCCTTCAAATGTTGATCAATGTAGATTACATTATTTCTGAAAAAAAGTGATCATACATTGTTCTCTAATTTTGATCTCCAGTGTATATGGTGCTATGCACTAAGTATTTGTACAGACTGTAAATAGACTATAAGACATGTAAATTATCTCTTATGTGAGAACATAAGGGAAAAACCTGGTGACAGGTTCCCTTTCACATTAAACGGTCTATACACTCATTTAGTCCTGCTTGGCTTAATGTTGCTAATTTAAAGATCCAACAGTTCTTCCTATTCACCAATCATTGGTATCATTAGCTGGTATTTGTTCTATTATAATCAGTTAAGTAGGATCTTTATTGTGTACATGGAAAAAATGTCTTGGCACACTGTGATGCATGAACTCATTTTTTATATTAGGCCTATGTTTATTCATCCTAAGCGGTATAGGCATATACAGTGTGTCCCACATACTGACATGTACACCGACACTGCAATATATAAACAACATAAGAGCTGTTATAATTCAGAAGACTATAGATGAAAAAAACTCTCCCCTGTAACAACAGATACAAAATCCTTAGTGCCTGATTGCATTCACTGACAACTCTTAAGGCGTAATCACACACAACGACTTACCAGCGATCCTGAAAACGATGCGACCTGATAGGGATCGCTGGTAAGTCGCTGGGAGGTCGTTGGTGAGATGTCACACAGTCAGATCTTACCAGCGATGCAGGAACAATACAGGTCGCAGTAGCGACCTGTATAACGATCTCAGCAGTCACTGTGACCCTGTCACACAGTGTCAAACACAGCAATGTGTCCTGCCCAGCAGGACATCGCCTTTGAAGAAAATGACCTGGACCATTCTGCAATGACTAGAGATCTCACAGCAGGGGCCTGATCGCTGGTAGATGTCACACATAACGAGATCGCTAACGGGATCGCTACTGCGTCACAGAAACCGTGACTCAGCAGCGATCTCGCTAGCGATCTCGTTATGTGTGACGGTACCTTTACATTTGGGGTTTCCACATCTATATTTGCCTTCCATAGACTGAGTGGATTCTTTTATTGAAAATCACACACTCTCCCTTAATTATTGTTATTCCTATTGTTTATGTGGACCGACGCTATTAAGTTCTTAAGATTCTTATCACGTCTGCATACTACCACAGGGCCTTCAGGCAAACATTTAGGTGAAATTAACCAATATCTCTTTAGAATTTCTCTCACATTTTATATGATTTGTTGAATGTAGTAATGAAACTATATTGAAATTTATTATCTATATCAACTCTTTCCATTTGCTGTTAGTGGCCTTGGATAGACATTCTTTCTGTTCTAGTGCTCTTATTTTTTTAAAAGAATCTTGGCTCAATCTCTTAGTATACCCCTTTTCTAAAAACCTTTTTTTCAAGATTTTGAATTCCTTTCTGAAGTCAGTTTCCTTTGTATAATTTTTCCGAATACACCAAAATTATCCGGTATATTTATTTATCCACATGGGCAGATGTCCAGTGTGATAATCCAGATAACTGTTGATATCTACCTGCTTGAAGTGTGTGGATGTGCTAATATTTCCTTCTTTCCCTACAGAAATAACAAGATCAAGAAATTCAATGGAGGTGGTTAATATAGTGGATGTGAACTTCAGACCCCATGTGTTTTTATTTAAGTCTTCAACAAAATTATGTGCCTCCTCTACGATACCACTACAAATAAAGAACATGTCATCTATGTAGCGCTTTTAGAATAAGGTGCGACCCAAAGCAGGCAATGTGCACCGCCTGAAATACACCCATACAAAGATTTGCATAAGTGGGTGCAAACCTCTTGCACTTCGCACAGCCCCTCAACTGCTGATAGGTTGCACCTTCGAATGTAAAATTATTATGATTCAATATGAATTGAATCCCATCTAAAATAAAATGCTTTTGATGTTCCAAAATGAACTTATCCCGAATCAAATTATGGTTAAAAGTCAATAGTCCTTTTTTATAATCTACGGTATTTTTTGGATTATAAGACGCATTTTTCCTCCCAAAAAAGTACATACACATACAGGCGTATACCTGTACATACATACACACATAAACACAGATATATACTCATTCATACAAAAAATTTACATAAACAGACATATAAATATACACACACACACAGAGGAGTTTTTACCTTCCTCTGCCTTGTCTCCAGTTCGGCCTGCAGGCTCCATTGATAATCCTCTCCGGCGGGAAGTAGGAGTTCAGGGCGCACTGTGTGACATCACAGTTAGGAGACACAGCAGCGTCTGTTAACTGTGACACTGCCGGGGCGGCACACGAACATCTGAAGGCGCATATTAGCCCTGGCTGACAAAGACAAAGTTGGCCCTGGCACAGCCGCTGGTGGAGCCGCATGGGACCCCCTGCCTTAGCCCATAGCCAATAGCAGCCCATGGTTAAGCAGCCATATAGAAAACATGGGGGGGCCCACTGAGGACTCGAGGCCTTCCGGGGAATACCCCGCTGTCCCAGTCTGACCCTGCATACTCGCCTCTCCTCGGTCCCCAACTACTGCTCTTTGTTCGCCCGCTGTCTGTGCTCTGCACATCTCAACACGGTGGCAGCTGGCGCTTACTAGTGAGGTCATCGCTGTGCTCTGACAGTTCAGCACAGCAGGATAATGATGAGAGGGCATGCTGCGCTCAGTCTCATCGTCGCTTTCAACTGTATTGGCATTTGTGATGCCGATACATTTGAAAGTGCAATCCTGGGGGGAGGTCCCAGTGCTGGAGCTGACACTGCGGGCCGCCGCCGGGACCCCCCCGGCTCACAGGCCCTATAGCAGTGGTGTGGCCTGCCTCTATTGACGGTACGCGACTGCGTCGAATCACTTATACCGCAAGGTGAAAGGTGTAAAATAAATAAATAAAGCCAATTCTTCTGTTGTTGATTTATTTATTCTGCCTCTAAAAGAACACGGTACAGTGCGGCTCATATTTATCCTGTGTTCTATGCTGAGCGCTTGTATCGGGATTACGTGTAAGGGTACATGCCCACAATCAGGTAAAGCAGCGTTTTGAATACAGTGTGTTTTCTCTGCGTCCAAACCTCTGCATTGTGCAGTACAAGCACAGTGGGTGGATTTATGGAAATGTCATGCCCACTGTGATTATTTTTTCCGCAACGTAAACATGCGGTGCGGCTTCCTTAGATGCAGCATGTCAATTTATCTTGCGGAGATGCGAGCTGGGAAAACAGAGAGAAAGTCCACAGTGCCCCAAACCCTGATCGTGGGCACGGGCTGCTGCGGTATTCTGCGGAGAACACTTGCATCTCCACAGGGGAAGAAGACATGCTGTGTAAAGGACGCAGCATGTGCCTATTGTGGGCACATATCCTAAATCTCTGAAAAACGCGATTTAGACAAAATTCCCAACTGAAAATTCACTGTAATAAGACAGAGGGAGTCACTTTGACCTCACTTTTGACCTGTGATTTGGTGGTGTCCATCTTTTTACGCCTCTTTTTAGGTGTGCACAAAAGTGCAGTCATCAACAGTTTTGTTCACCTTTAAAAGGAAGGACACCGCTGAACATAGGCTGGAGTAACTCTGCTGCCTCATTAGTGAATGAGGAAAACCCGTCTGGGGTGAAAACCCGTCTGGGGTTTCACCTGAATCACGTATTTTGGAGATGTAGATGGAAACCCCAATGTAAGTGCTCAGCATAGAGCACAAGATCAATGGCAACTGATTCAAAATGTTCTGTACCAATACCGCCACCAAATAGCATTGAACTCAACCCACAAAAAACACAAGTCCCCACTCAGGTCAGTCATCTGTTAACGGAAATATAGGGGGGTCCCCATTACAGGCAGCACAAAGGCTCTCGAAAAACGCTATGGTTGCCACCCTCAAAAAAGAAATTCAGCAAAATCTGCACTCCCAAATCCAAATACCCTCCCTCTTCTGAGCCCCACAATATGCCTAAACCACAGTTAGCATCTATGTTTGGCATTTTTGTAGTGAGGAGAGCCCGCTTAAATGTATGGGGTGCAGGTTTACAGAAGCATTAGCTGGGTATAATGTACGGGCACTAAAATGTACTGGGCACAACAAGGACTTATTTGCAATTCTTAATTCTGCAACATTCACTGCGTTTGACACCATGGGTGTTTCCCAGAGACTAAATCGTCACTACACCCATAGATGAATTTCCAGAGGGGTGAAATTACCAAAATGTGGTCACTTGAGGGGGATTTCTTCTGTTCTGACACTTAGGGGCTCTGCAAATTGAGTCCGCAAATCATCCTAGGAAAATCTGTGCTCCAAAAATCAAAAGGTGCTCCTTCCCTCCAGAGTCCTGTGATGCAGCCAACCTGTACTGTACAGTCACATGTAGGGTATTTCCACGTTCAAGAGAAATTGTGTAACATATTATGGGGCCTTTTTTACCTATTCTCCTTGTGAAAATTGGAAATCTGGGGTTAAAACAACATTTTAGTGGTAAAATGTTATTTTTTGTTCGCTGCCCAATAGTACAAAATTTTATGACATACCTATAGTGTCAATATGCTCACTGTACCCCTGGATAAATTCACTGTGGGGTGCAGTTTGAAAAATGGGGTAACTTGTGGGGGGTTTCTGCTGTTCTGGCACCTCAGGGGCTCTGCCAATGTGACATGGCACCCACAAACCATTCCAAATAAATCAGCACTCCAATATGGCACTCCTTCCCTTCTTCATTTTTGTACTGTACCTCAAAAGTAGTTTTCGACCACATATGGGGTATTGGCGTACTTAGGAGAAATTGCACAAAAAAATGTATGATTCATTATCTCCTGTTAACCTACTAATTTTGAAACATTTGGCGTTAACGTGACAGGAGGTTAAAAATGTATTTTTTAATTTTCACAGCTCAACATTATAAAATTCTGTGAAGACCCTAGGAGTTCCAGGTGCTCATCAACTATTTAGATAAATTTCTTGAGGGGTCTAGTTTCCAAACTGGGATCACTTGTGGGGGAGCTTTAAATGTCTAGGCACATCAGGGGCTTTACACCACTTATGAGGTATCAGCGTATTCGGGAGCTATTGCACAACAAATTGTATTGTGCATTTTTTTCTGATACCCTTGTCAAACTGCAAAATGTGAAGCTAAAGTAACATTTTTGTGGGAAAAAGTAAAATTTTCATTTTTTCCTTCCACATTACTTTGATTCCTGTGAAGCCCCTAAAGGGTTAATAAACGTCATGCAAGTGGTTTTGAGCAATGTGAGGGGTGCAATTTTTAGAATACTTGAATTGTCTCTGCAGAAATACTTGAAAAATTTTCAGCTCACCCATTTCAAATCTCTTTGCCTTCACTCCGTGTCACGGATCATCAGCCGGGCAGCCACAAACAGTAATATAGTAGTATCCAGCACAGAAAGGAAAGCACACTCCAGATAAGATCTCCAAGTAGTTTTATTCCATGTGTACATGAAACATATATGGCAGGTTACAGAAGGCCCCTGGACAGGGGTAAAAAGCAAGTCACATTTTTTATTTTGTGTGACATAACTCACGGATTTATGGGCATAAAATTTCAAAGTTTGAAGTTTTAAACATTTTTGCCAATTTTCCTATATTTTCACAAATAAACGCAAAAAATATCGGCCTAAATTCACAATATGTCATGAAAAAACTCTCTCCGAATCATCAGGATCCATTGAAGTGTTTCTAGAGTTATAACCTCATAAGGTGACACTGGTAATAATTGCAAAAAAATGGCCTGGTCATTAACCCCTTCACTCCCCGGGCGATTTTCTGTTTTTGTTTCTTGCTCCCCTTCCTCCGAGAGCCATAACTTTTTTATTTTGCTATTAATCTTGCCATATGACGGCTTGTTTTTTGGGGTCAAGTTGTACTTTTAAATTGAACCATGAGTTTACCACCATGTAGTGTACTGGAAAATGGTAAAAAAAAAAACCTCCAAGTGCGGAAAAAATTGCAAAAAGAGTGAAAAGAGTGCGATTGCATGATTGTTTTGGGGGTATTTTATTCACCGACTTCACTATATGATAAAACTGATGTGTCAGTGCGATGCCTCAGGTCGATATGAGTTTGTAGATACCAAACGTATAGTTTTACTTTTATTTAAGGAGTTAAAAAAAAATTCTGAAGATTGTCCAAAAAAAGGGGCGCACTTTTTATGCCTTTATCCGTGACCCATAGAGTTCTCATTTTTCAGGATATACAGTGCCTACAAGTAGTATTCAACCCCCTGCAGATTTAGCAGGTTTACACATTCGGAATTAACTTGGCATTGTGACATTTGGACTGTAGATCAGCCTGGAAGTGTGAAATGCACTGCAGCAAAAAAGAATGTTATTTCTTTTTTTATTTTTTTTTTAAATTGTGAAAAGTTTATTCAGAGGGTCATTTATGATTCAACCCCTCAAACCACCAGAATTCTGTTTGGTTCCCCTAAAGTATTAAGAAGTATTTCAGGCACAAAGAACAATGAGCTTCACATGTTTGGATTAATTATCTCTTTTTCCAGCCTTTTTTGACTAATTAAGACCCTCCCCAAACTTGTGAACAGCACTCATACTTGGTCAACATGGGAAAGACAAAGGAGCATTCCAAGGCCATCAGAGACAAGATCGTGGAGGGTCACAAGGCTGGCAAGGGGTACAAAACCCTTTCCAAGGAGTTGGGCCTACCTGTCTCCACTGTTGGGAGCATCATCCGGAAGTGGAAGGCTTATGGAACTACTGTTAGCCTTCCACGGCCTGGACAGCCTTTGAAAGTTTCCACCCGTGCCGAGGCCAGGTTTGTCCGAAGAGTCAAGGCTAACCCAAGGACAACAAGGAAGGAGCTCCGGGAAGATCTCATGGCAGTGGGGACATTGGTTTCAGTCAATACCATAAGTAACGTACTCCACCGCAATGGTCTCCGTTCCAGACGAGCCCGTAAGGTACCTTTACTTTCAACGCGTCATGTCAAGGATCGTCTACAGTTTGCTCATGATCACTTGGAGGACTCTGAGACAGACTGGTTCAAGGCTCTCTGGTCTGATAAGACCAAGATCGAGATCTTTGGTGCCATCCACACACGTGACGTTTGGAGACTGGATGGCATTGCCTACGACCCCAAGAATACCATCCCTACAGTCAAGCATGGTGGTGGCAGCATCATGCTGTGGGGCTGTTTCTCAGCCAAGGGGCCTGGCCATCTGGTCCGCATCCATGGGAAGATGGATAGCACGGCCTACCTGGAGATTTTGGCCAAGAACCCCCGCTCCTCCATCAAGGATCTTAAGATGGGTCGTCATTTCATCTTCCAACAAGACAATGACCCAAAGCACACAGCCAAGAAAACCAAGGCCTGGTTCAAGAGGGAAAAAATCAAGGTGCTGCAGTGGCCTAGTCAGTCTCCTGACCTTAACCCAATTGAAAACTTGTGGAAGGAGCTCAAGATTAAAGTCCACATGAGACACCCAAAGAACCTAGATAACTTGGAGAAGATCTGCATGGAGGAGTGGGCCAAGATAACTCCAGAGACCTGTGCCGGCCTGATCAGGTCTTATAAAAGACGATTATTAGCTGTAATTGCAAACGAGGGTTATTCCACAAAATATTAAACCTAGGGGTTGAATAATAATTGACCCACACTTTTATGTTGAAAATTTATTAAAATTTAACTGAGCAACATAACTTGTTGGTTTGTAAGATTTATGCATCTGTTAATAAATCCTGCTCTTGTTTGAAGTTTGCAGGCTCTAACTTATTTGCATCTTATCAAACCTGCTAAATCTGCAGGGGGTTGAATACTACTTGTAGGCACTGTAGGGCTCAATGATGGCTTATTTTTTGCATCTTGAGCTGATGTTTTTAATGACACCATTTTTGTGCAGATGCTACATTTTGATCGCCTGTTATTACATTTTGCACAAAATTTGCGAAGACCAAAAAACTTAATGTTGGCATTTGGAATTATTTTTGCCGCTACGCCGTTTACCGATCAGGTTGATTTTATATTTTGATAGAGCGGGCATTTCTGAAAGCGGCGATACCAAATATGTGTATATTTTTTACATTTTTTTAACCCTTTAACTTTCAATGGGGCGAATGGGGGGGGTGTGATTTTTTTTAATTCTTTAAAACTTCAGCCGCTGCTTTGCTAGCTTGAACAGGAACGTCATAGCGACAGGAGTCATCACAAGACCCGTCGCTACCATGACAACCATCGACTCCCCGTGATCACGTCACGGGACCTCTGATGGCCGTGGCTATAGATACATTCCCCACTGCAGCAATTTAAATCGTGCTGTCACATTTTGACAGCACGATTTAAGTGGTTAACAGCTGTGGGTGGATTGCGCATCCACTCATGTCTGATAGCTGCACATGTCTAGTCTTCAAATCAGCAGACATGTGCAGGGATCTCTGCCGTCTCACTGCAGCAGCCGACGTGATCACCCCTTCATGATTTAGGACGTACCAGTACATCCTCGGTTGTGAAGAGGTTAATACAGCTATTCATAAATTAAACAGGAGGTGTCTGACCATGTCACACACACACCACATGCCCAGATAAAGTAGTAAAATGTTACTACCGTGTGTCCCCAAAAATGAGACCTACCCCGAAAATAAGCCTTAGCATGATTTTACAGGATTTTTGGAGTATGCTTGAAACACAAGCTCTACTCCAAAAATAAGCCCTAGTTGCATTTAGGGTCAGCATTAGGGGTAGTCAACCTTCACAATTTCTCAGGGCCCCACTCTCTTATGGACCCCAGCAGTTGTACTCTGAGGTTTATATTGTTTAAGGACCTTTGATGACTTCACAGTCATGTGACCAAATTATTCAATTACAGAAGTCTAAAAGAACTGAACAGGAGACAGGCTGGTATGCAGGACTGGCATTAGGGGGATGGCAGAGAAAACTGGAAAATTTCACGGGCCCCCATTCTCCTAGGTGCCCCATGGTTTACAGCCTGATAATAACATTACTTCAGGACCTTTGTAGCATCACATCATGTGACCAAAGGTCACTGCAGGAATCTAAAGCTGAAGAGGAGACAGGCTGGTGTGTATGTGCAGTGTGTGTGGATGGATGGATGATAGATAATACATAGATATTAGATGGATATATAGATAACGGATAGATAGATGATTGATAAGAGATATATAATATGTAGATAATAGAATGATTGTTAGATACACATGTCACACACAGGGTTTGCAGAGTTTTGTTGATGTTCCAGAATGTAATATGATCATTTTTGAAGAAATGTTAATTTTTTTTATTCAATAATAAATGTGGATTGATGTTCATGGAAAAAAAATAAGACATCCCCTGAAACTAAGCACTAGCTCATTTTTCAGAGCAAAAAAGTAATATAAGACCCTGTCTTATTTTTGGGGAAACGCCGTATTAGGCTATATGCACATGCTGAGGATTTGGTGCAAAAATTTTCTGCATCAAATCTGCAACTTCTGGCAAAACAATGCAACAAAAACACATGTTTTTAGTGCGGTTTTAGTAATAAAGTCCATGGGTGGAAGGGCTGTTCATAGCAGGCAAAACCACACCAAAAATTATTTTCTGCATCAAATCTATAAGTATAAAAGAAGCAATGTGCCCAAAAGACACTGCAGAATGTTCATTGGCTTTGCTGGCATAACTATAGAGATAGATTTCTGACACATCTGAACCAATAAACGTATAAGGCTGGTTTCACACTACGTCTTTTTAACATCCGTTGAAAACGTTATTTTAACGGAAGTACGGATCCTGTGCAAATCCGTTTTCACTTCAATGCATTTTCAATGGACTCGCGTCCACCTGCGTTCGCATGCGTTTGCGTCCGTTAGACGCAGGATCCGTCCTTTTGCGTTATTTTAACATGTTTCAAAAACGCAACATGTAGCGTTTTTTTGCTTTGTCAAAATAACGCATCTCACAGGATCCTTCACATTGCGCCGCGAGCTGCAATGCATTTCAATGAGTGCTGGATCCTGCCTAGCAGAATGCGTTCAGTTGCGTTGTAACAGGATCCTGCTTTTGTACTGAGCATGCCCAGAAAGTACTGAGCATGCCCAGAACCAGTCTCCAGTGATCTGTCTATCTCTCTACTCCCTCCCTCACCCCCTCTCTCTCTATCTCTGTCTTTCCCCCTTCCTCTCTCTCCCACCTGAGAGCTGCGGGCACTCGTAACCAAGGTAAATATCGCGTAACCACTTATCTTAGTTACCCGATGTTTACGTTGGTTACGCGTGCAGGCAGCCCGGCTCCTAGCAGCTGCAGACACTCGTAACCAAGATAAATATCGGGTATCCAAGGCCGATGTTTACCTTGGTTACCAGCGTCTGCAGCTGTCAGAAGCCTCCTCCCAGTCTAGCTCCCCTCACTCCCGATCACATGACTCCAATGCCCGCCCCTAAATATCCAGTGCAGGATCCTGCAAAATAACATATGCGTTTGCATACGTTATTTGCTGTAAAAGCAGGATCCGTACTTCCGCTAAAAAAACGTTTTCAGCGGATGTTAAAAAGACGTAGTGTGAAACTAGCCTTATTTGCTGTAAAAGCAGGATCCGTACTTCCGCTAAAAAACGTTTTCAGCGGATGTTAAAAAGACGTAGTGTGAAACTAGCCTTACACAAAAAAAGTATCAAAAACGCAGCACATTTCCTGGTGAACGTTTTTTCACCATTAAAAGCAATGAGAAAAACAAAAGCAAAAACGCTACATGTGAACATAGGCTAAAGGGGAGGATTTATTTTTATTTTTTTTTATTTTGCCTTATATACCAGTCATTATAGAGGAAAGAATGTTTCTGGCCATTTTTTCCTGTAAAATGCAATTTAGATTGAGTTTTGGAGTTTTTAGTCCAGGTAAAATATATCTTTGTTCCTTAGTCTCTCAGAAGTCCTGTGACAAAGGTTTTGTGCATAATGGGTGTTGTAGGTATATGTAGAATTGGATCTGCAATCCAGAGTCCTTTGGGGATCAGATTCTCCTTTTTTGCATTTGGATAAGAAAAATATGTCGCTGTCCAGTTGTGCACGTTTCTTCAGAAGTGTCTTTAGTTCCATAAAGATGCGGTACATTCTGGTATCCTCCATTTTGATACAGGTAAAATATATCTTTGTACCGTGTTAGCCAGTAGAGATAAAAAATTATTTAAAAGAACTGAAGTCCTCAGTGGTTGATACCTTTTAATGGCTAACTGAAAAGATGCTAATAATAGCAAGCTTTTGAGACTCTCGGGTCTCTTCTTCAGGCTCAGTATAACACAAAATCTGAAGAGTCACATATATATACACAACAGGAACATAGAATGGGGCAGTAAATAAAACAAATGACATGAAGCAGAACTATCAGTATGGCAAGAGGACAAACTGTTGTGGCCATAAATATTGCTGCAGTTCAGTGTGAAAGTTTTATTGTCCTCTGATTAGGATCTAGTCCAGGGCTGTGATGCCCCTGGATGTTCTGAGGAGCACCTCTTAATTGATGTAAAAAGACATGAATCCATGAGACACATTCATTCCTGCTCTGAATGTGTCAAAGGTCATCATAAGTTTGTACTCCCATAGTCTCCTATCTCTCTGGGACTTGACGTTTCCTTTCAATATCAGCAATTTCATGTCCATGATGCTGTGGTCTGGGTTACAAAAATGTTTGGCCACAGGTAGATCTATTCTTTTTTCTCTAATTGTGTGGCGGTGAGAATTCATCCTTGTCCTGAGCTGTTGTCCTGTCTCCCCTACATACAGACCCCCAGTTGGACATTTGGTACATATAACTAAGTACACCACATTAGTTGTGGTACAGCTGAAGGTACCTGGGATCTTGTAGTCCTGATGTGATCTGGGAATCTTTATCTTGTCAATATAAATGGACAGGTCTTACATTTTTCTGGTTGCAGGGAAATGTTCCTGTTGTTGTTGGAGAGGACAGGGAGCTTCTGACAATGATGCTTCTTAGATTCGGGGGCTGCCTAAAACACAGAAGTGGGGGGTCTGGAAAAATAGATTTTAACCGGGCATCTTTTTGCAGTAATGGTTGTAGTTTCCGTGCAGCTGCTCTTAACACCTCCAGATGTGGATTGTAGGTGATTACAAGAGGGACCCGGTTGTTTTCTTCTTTAGTTTTATAATGTAGGAGATGGTTTCTTGATATTCTGGTGGCTCTTGTAATCTGGTTTTCAATTGTTCTTGGGTGGTAGCCTTGATTCAGAAAGGTCTTTGAGGCCCTCAAGGTGATTGTCTCTATCTGTACTGTTGGAACATATCCGATTGTACCTGATAGCCTAGCTTTATACAATAGAATTTTTTATGTGTTTTGGATGAAAACTGTCCCATTTCAGGTATGTTGGGCGGTCAATTGGCTTCTTGTACAGGGATGTCTCTATTTCATTGTTCCGTAGTTTAATGATGGTGTCCAAGAAGTTGATTTCAGTGCAGGAGTAGTTGAGTGTTAGGTTGATGGTGGGATGAAACTGATTAAAGTGTTCATGGAAGGTCTTCAGCTGTTCCTCAGACTCTGTCCAAAAGATTAAAATATCATTAATGTAACGGTAGTAGGCCAGAGGCCTGATAGGACAAGAGGATACAAAGTCACTCTCAAGCTTGGCCATGAAAAGATTTGCATATTGTGGTGCCAGTTTGCTTCCCTTTGCAGTCCCAGTCTCCTGTAGATATATGTTATTGTCAAATGCAAAGTAATTATGGGTGAGGATGAATTTTGTAAGCTTCACTACAGAATCGGCATCAGTTCCTGTATTTTCCAGGAAGACTTTGCAGGCATTCAATCCATCCTGGTGTGGAATATTCGAGTACAAGGATTCCACATCCATGGTGGCAAGGATGGTTCCCTCTGGTAAAGGACCTATTGCTGATAGTTTTTTCAATAGGTCAGTAGTGTCCTGGATGTAGCTGCTTGTATCCCTTACCAAGGGTTTGAGGATACCCTCTACCCATCCAGAGACTTGTTCAGTGAGGATACCCACACAAGAAATAATGGGTCTTCCTGGGTTTCCAGATTTGTGAATTTTAGGAAGCATGTAGAATGTGCCTATCCTTGGGCTTACCGGTATCAGTTCATCAGCTGTTGAGGATATGTCAGGCAGGCAAGAGACCAACTTGATAAGTTCCTTGTAATAGTCCTGTGTAGGGTCAGACTTTTTTATAGAAGCGTGTGTCCATCAGTTGTCTGTGTGCTTCCTTCATGTAGTCTGATTTGTTCATCATGACTATTGCACCCCCCTTGTCTGCAGGTTTAGTGATAATTTCGTTGTTGGTTTTCAAAGATTTTATGGCCCTTCTCTCCTGGGTACTGATGTTGGATGGTTGCCTCCTGTGTGTGTCTAGGATAGTAGATTTTACCAAATGTCTGAAAGTGTCTATACAGTTATCCAGATGAGGGTTGCGTTCTGGTGGAGGTGTCCAATCTGACCTTTTGTGTTTTTAGTGTCACTTTGTAAAAGTAGCGTAATACACTGACAACATTATTCCCAGAGACCATATGAGTCAGAAAATCATCCTGGTATCTTCGCCAGGCTGTTCCCATTCAGTTTCAGCACTTCCCCATCCACTGGAGCATTTTACAGCCCTCCCAGACAGACTTCCAAGGTGCTCTGGAAAATTAAACGAGTTTCCCATTGACTTGCATTGTGTTTGTTATTCGGTCCGAATACACGAATATTAGAAATTATTCGGCTCCAATATAATATTTTGTATCCTGGTATGTAATTGTTATAATGTTATAATATACATAAATATATATATATATATATATATATATATATATATATATATTTTAAACATCTCCAAAATCGTATCCCAATATGTAGTAAGTGTAATAATAATATTAGCAAATACCTCTAATTAGTTTTCCTGATTCACTATGTTTCCAACTTCATGTGCAGAGCATTGCAGGTTGTTATCCATGGTAATGGCCACTCATATAGTAAGTTAATTAGTTGCTCTTTGTCGTAACTATGAATACCTAAGTTACTGCAATGCCCTGCACATATTGGTATATGATCTTGGAATGGGAATACTACTTTAACAGATGGGCTGGGTGTTGGACGGCAAGTGTACTTGTAATACTTATATATGTTCTGAGGATTTCGATAGCGTAGGGCAATGACAATCAGAGACGAGTTCTTGGTACAAGATATTTTATAAGGTGTAACCACGGTAGATACACAACGGAAAACACAGCGGTACAAATACACAAATACCTTCCCGAAACGGAGCGAAGGGAATTCCCGGGGCCACGCACCGGACTCCCCCAGGGAGACCACCAGAGCAAACCCCTATACAGGGACTGTCCGGCAATCACCCCGGAAGGCCTAAATGCGCCGCAGCCGGGACACAAGGGGCAAGCAGTAAAAGTCCAGGAGTGTCCGTACGGGATGATTGTCCAGAGTGGTTACGAACCAGAGAGAACCGGGCAGAGTGCTGACAGAAGATGGCAGACGGAATCCGGGCACAGCTTTGAGAAACCGGGTAAGGTCCAGAGTCGGTCGGTCGGTAGTCTTTAGGAGGATCCAAAGGCAATCAGGATTAGCAGCAGCAAAGCAGGAGCACACAGCAAGCAGTATACTCAGGCACTGGACTAGGCTTAGAGGCGGCCTTTTAAGCAGCTGGACAGGAAGTAGGGCAACAGAACAGTAAACTCCATCTTAACCGAGGGCAAGCTCATTCAAAAGAGAACTGGAAAACCTGGAGACCTGACATTACTCCCCCCCCCCCAGAGACGGCCTCAGGACGGATCAGGGCCTGGCTTGTCCGGGAAACGCCGATGAAACTGAGCAATCTTCCGGGGTGCCCGAATGTTACCCACCGGTTCCCAGGAATCGTCCTCGGGGGCGTACCCCTGCCAACGGACCAGATACTGAAGCCGACGACGATGGAGCCGGGAGTCAATAATGTCCTCAACCACGAACTGCTCCTCGCCGTCGACCATCACAGGTGGAGGAGGAGGCACAACACGACCATGAAACGTATTAGGGGAAACGGGTTTGAGGAGAGACACATGAAAGACTGGGTGTACCTTTAGATGGTGCGGTAACCGTAGCCGACAGGCCACAGGGCTCACGATCCCGGTGATCTTAAACGGACCGATGAATTTTTGTCCCAGCTTCTGCGAAGGAACACCCAATCTCAGGTTTTTGGTGGATAACCATACAGAGTCCCCTACCTTGTACATGGGTGCCGGTTTCCGGTGAGTGTCTGCCGACCTCTTGTAACGCTCCTGGGCCGTAGCCACAGTGTCCTTTAGCACCTCCAGATTTTGTCGTAGTTCCGTCAATCTGTCCTCCACCGCTGGCACCGAAACCGCAACCGGTGACCTAGGCAAAACAGTCGGATGGTAACCCAGGTTAGCGAAAAAGGGCGTTACCTTAGTGGAGCTGCTCTGAGTGTTGTTATACGAGAACTCCGCCAACGGAAGCATCTTCAACCAATCGTCTTGGAGATGGCTGACATAACATCGAAGGTATTGTTCCAGGGTTTGATTCGTCCGTTCGGTCTGCCCATTTGTCTGAGGATGGTATGCAGAAGACAAACAGACATCAATCTGGAGTGCCGTACAAAACCCCTTCCAGAATCTAGACGTGAACTGCACGCCCCGGTCAGAGATGATCTCGTCTGGTACCCCATGCAATCGGAATACGTTCTGGATAACCAAATCCACTGTCTCTGCGGCTGAGGGAAGACCGGTACACGGAATAAAGTGAGCAGCTTTAGTCAATCGATCCACCACCACTAAAATGGTATTGTGACCGCCTGAGACTGGCAACTCCACAATAAAATCCATGGAGATAGACCCCCAAGGGCGAGATGGCACGGGTAACGGTTGGAGGAGTCCCGTAGGAGCCACACGAGGGACCTTGCACCGGGCACAAACCACACATGAGTGGACATAGTCCTTCACATCCTTTAAACAGGTAGGCCACCAGAAAAAACGGCTCAGAAATTCCTGCGTCTTCAGTACCCCCCTATGACCAGCCAACACGGAGTCATGGACCAATTTGAGAACCCGAAGTCTTACGGCCTCCGGGACATAAATGCGTCGCTCCCTCAACCACACACCATTCCGAAGAACAAGCGTTACATCCTTCGGGGGGGCAGCAAGAAATACGTCACCATCATAGGCCAGCTTGATGTCCTTCCACAAGTCCTGGTCCTGGATCACTCCAACGAAATTGGCATCCGATAACACGGTCTGAGACGGGGTTCCAGGCACGGAGTCCACGGCGTGGATTCGGGACAAGGCATCGGCTTTTCCATTACGTGAACCTGGACGGTATGTAACGATAAAATTGAATTGGTTAAGAAAGAGGCTCCAACGGGCTTGCCGTGGAGACAGGCACCTGGCAGACTTAAGAAATTCCAGATTACGATGATCTGTGAGTACTATCACTTGCTGCGCGGCTCCCTGTAAGTGGTGTCTCCATTCCTTGAAAGCGGAAATAATCGCCAATAATTCTTTGTCCGCAATGTCATAGTTCCTTTCTGCAGGGGACAACCGGCGGGAAAAGAAGGCACACGGATGCAAGAGACTCTTGTCCCCAGTCCTTTGAGAAAGGATGGCCCCTAATGCATAGTCGGAAGCGTCGACTTCCACGATAAAGGGAAGTGCGGGATTCGGATGTACTAATATTGGCGCTGAGGTAAAACATACCTTGAGACGATGGAATGCTTCCTGGGCCTGGGCGGACCACACAAACTTCTGTCCTTTCTTGGTTAACAGAGTGATGGGACGAACAATCTCTGAAAAGTTACGGATAAAGCGTAGGTAAAAGTTGGCAAAACCGACAAAGCGTTGTACCTCTTTGAGGTTTCCCGGTTCCGGCCAGTCTAGAATGGCTTGTATCTTGCTAGATTCCATGTTCAGTCCCTGAGGAGAGATGACATAACCTAAGAATTGTATTTGTGAGCAGTGGAACTCGCATTTCTCCAGTTTAATGTACAGGTGGTTTTCCCTCAGACGGGTAAGTACGGTCGTAACGTGCTCCTGGTGTTCCTGTAGAGAATCAGAAAAGATTAGGATATCGTCCAGATAGATCACCATGAATTGGTCCATGATATCCCTAAAAATATCGTTAACCAGATGTTGAAATGCCGCGGGAGCGTTACAAAGTCCAAAAGGCATCACTAGGTACTCAAAATGTCCGTACCGACATCGGAACGCGGTCTTCCACTCGTCTCCCGGACGTATACGAAGCAGATTATATGCCCCACGGAGGTCTAATTTGGTGAATATTTTTGCCTGTTGGACCCTCTCCAATAGCTCAGGAATCAACGGTAACGGATACCGGTTCCGGATGGTTATCTTATTCAGTTCCCGGTAGTCAATACAGGGTCTCAGAGTCCCCTCCTTCTTTTTCACGAAAAAGATGGGTGCCCCTGCGGGTGAGGTAGACTGACGAATAAATCCCTTGGCTAGGCTTTCATCAATATACTCTTTTAGTGCTTCTAGCTCAGGTGCCGCCAACGGGTAGACATGACCAAACGGAATCTCCGCCCCTGGGAGTAAGTCTATGGGGCAATCATACGGTCTATGCGGGGGAAGCCGATCAGCTTTTCTTTTGTCGCATATATCAGCGAAGTCACGGTAAACCGGGGGTAACACAGGTACCTGTACAGTGCCCTCCGTATTTGATGTTACTGGAACCGGAACAGTTGGGCAAAGGGTCGGACCACTCTGTGGTGGGAAGGATATTTCTTTAGTCTCCCAATCGATGATGGGATTTGTAGACCGTAGCCACGGAATACCTAGAATAATCGGAAAATGAGGAGAAGAAATTATCATGAAAACAAGGGTCCCCTGCTGACCTGGCTTCATCACGCATTCGAGCGGTACTGTTTCCCGATCCACTGGTCCAGAGATTAACGGGGATCCGTCTACCGTCTCCATGGTAACCGGTGAGGATCTTTGCTGAGTCCGGATACCGTGTTTCCTGGCAAAGGAAGAGTCCATGAAATTTCCCCCTGCCCCAGAGTCTATCATTGCAGAGGTAGGAATTAGCTGTCCCTCCCAACGGATCTGAATGGGGAGTGAGCAATGGGTGTATTTCCCCTCTGAGTCCTTCGGTGAGGTGGACATTACCGTCAAGGGAAATACCGCATCCAAGTGTCCACTTGCCTCAGAGATTTCGGACTCTGCGTCCGTGTTGTCACACTCTGCCATGGCTGCCAATACCTTATTTGGGCGATTTGGACGTTTCGGGCAGTCGATCAAGAAATGGTCCGATTGACCGCAATAGAAGCACAAACGCTCACGGAGCCGGTGTTCACGACGTTCGTTGGTCTCTCGTTTTTGCAGAGAGTCCACTTGCATAGGTACGTCCTCGGCCTCCCGTGGCGTCCTGAGAGCGGGTTCTCTGGAAGGAAACGCAATATTGTTTACACGGTTTACAGCTGCCCATTTTTCCTGTCTACGTTCCGTCAAACGGGTATCAATGCGCACACAGTGCTGGAGAAACAGTTCAAAATCCCCTGGAGATTCGGAACGGGCTAACTCGTCCTTGATGGTACCGGACAAACCTTTTCTGAAAACAGACAATAAGGCATTGTTTCCCCAATCGGTGTCTACCACTAACCTCTTGAACTCAGTGGCGTATTCAACGACAGAACGCTTTCCCTGACGTAAGGAAAGGAGAGCCGCTTCAGCGGTAGCACGGCGATTCGGATCATCAAACATTTGCGCCATTGCGTTCAGAAAGTCATCCAGGTGATTCAAACGGATGTCCCGATTCTCTATCATGGGATTAGCCCAAGCCAGTGCTCGTGAGGTTAATAACATGATGATACATAACACCTTTGACCGATCAGAACGGTAATAATCAGAATGTACATCGAAAAACAGTATACATTGGTTAACAAATCCACGAAACTGACTACGATCACCATTGAAACGGAATGGGGGTAACCTAGGCATACCGGCAGCTGATACGGACGTAGTGGGGACGGCTTCCTGAGCCTCCACTCTGACTTGCAAATCCTGTATAGCCGGCCCCAGTACCTGGTGATCATGGCCCAGCTGTGCCTCCACATCTCTAAGTTTATTCTGCACCGCCTCCATCTCCTGCTGCAGGGAGTTAATCATTGAGAAGAGCTGGTCTACTCGTGTCTCAGTCATTGCCCCAGCGAAATCCTCTTATGGGCCTGAGTATAATGTAATACTTATATATGTTCTGAGGATTTCGATAGCGTAGGGCAATGACAATCAGAGACGAGTTCTTGGTACAAGATATTTTATAAGGTGTAACCACGGTAGATACACAACGGAAAACACAGCGGTACAAATACACAAATACCTTCCCGAAACGGAGCGAAGGGAATTCCCGGGGCCACGCACCGGACTCCCCCAGGGAGACCACCAGAGCAAACCCCTATACAGGGACTGTCCGGCAATCACCCTGGAAGGCCTAAATGCGCCGCAGCCGGGACACAAGGGGCAAGCGGTAAAAGTCCAGGAGTGTCCGTACGGGATGATTGTCCAGAGTGGTTACGAACCAGAGAGAACCGGGCAGAGTGCTGACAGAAGATGGCAGACGGAATCCGGGCACAGCTTTGAGAAACCGGGTAAGGTCCAGAGTCGGTCGGTCGGTAGTCTTTAGGAGGATCCAAAGGCAATCAGGATTAGCAGCAGCAAAGCAGGAGCACACAGCAAGCAGTATACTCAGGCACTGGACTAGGCTTAGAGGCGGCCTTTTAAGCAGCTGGACAGGAAGTAGGGCAACAGAACAGTAAACTCCATCTTAACCGAGGGCAAGCTCATTCAAAAGAGAACTGGAAAACCTGGAGACCTGACAGTACTGATCATATATAGCAGCATCTTTCCATTGCTGATGTCACATTGAACCAAGGAGAGCAGCATCAGACAACTTTTTTTATGTAACTGTTAAATTATTTTATATGTATATATTTGTCATACATATATGCCTATTTGCTTTTTAATAACAAATAATCATTGGCAATTGTATACATTTTCTAATAATCATCTAATTCTCCAAATTGTTCTCCTTTTTTCTTGTATATACTGTATATATATAACTTTATAACTTCTTTTACAAGTTTACATAAAATGATTAAAAAAAAAAAATTACTACTTCCTTGTGTGTGTCCTTTGATGTCTAACAAAACTTTTTCTGTCTGTAAAACATTTCCCACATTCTAAACATGAAAATGGCTTCTCCCCTGTGTGATCTCTCTGATGTATAACAAGTCTATATTTCTCATTAAAACATTTCCCACATTCTAAACATGCATATGGCTTCTCACCTGTATGAATTCTTTGATGTACAAGAAGCTGTGGTTTCTGTATGAAACATTTCCCACATTCTGAACATGAATATGGCTTTTCTCCTGTGTGAATTCTCCGATGAATAAGAAGATGTGAGTTCTGTTTAAAAGACTTCCCACATTCTGAACAAAGATATGGCTTCTCCCCTGTGTGAGTTCTTTGATGTTCAACAAGAAATGATTTCTTATTAAAACATTTCCCACATTCTGAGCATGAAAATGGCTTCTCTTTAAGAGTTTGCTCATGTTCAACAGTCCTAGGATTGTTAGTTTCCATGATAGTCATTGACGAAGCAGAAGAAAGAATCTGTTGAACATGATCACATGAAAAATTTTTTCTGAGAAGGTCTTCAGGTATATCTGAGATAATGGCATGTTCTCCATATGCATCAGGTGGAATACCATGATCATCTGCTGCAAAATCTGAAATTATCAAATGTCTCTCTGAGCTCCTGGTGCAGTCATCTGCCAAGAATAATTAGCATTTTATTATTTTTCAATAACACTGCATTGAAATTATATCAATATTATATATTTTATACAAGTTAGAATAGAAATCAATTTTTAATTGACAAAGAAAATAGAGCACAAAGCCGTGACTACTAGATTATGATGTTAGGCTACCAGGTTGTGCGGTTTCAATTTTTTACTTTCATTGGGAGTTGTCTTCTCTATAGGTTCATGTTTAACTTTTTCTGTCACCAATCATTACCACTTATATCAGAGGTCTCAAACACGTGGGCCACGAGCGGCATGTGGCCCCTGAAGCTGCTTCTTGCGGGCGGCAGACACCTAGACCCCGTGACTATTGCGTTCAGGTACACGGGGCCGCCAACGTCAGTGCTTTCCTGCAGGTGAATTTGCAGCACTGCGCAGAAGCACACGTCTGTACACATCTTTAGTAATGGCAGCTGCCGCCAGCCAATCAGAG
Organism: Anomaloglossus baeobatrachus; assembly: GCF_048569485.1. Taxonomy (NCBI): domain Eukaryota; kingdom Metazoa; phylum Chordata; class Amphibia; order Anura; family Aromobatidae; genus Anomaloglossus; species Anomaloglossus baeobatrachus. Next base: position 502,464,737 of record NC_134357.1, read on the forward strand.
ACCAGCAGCTAATGTAGGTCTATTTTGATTGGCTAGCAGCTGCCATTAGTAAAGATGTGAGGAGAGCAGTGCTGCAAATCGTTCCCCAGAAGGAAAACGCTGATGGCGTTAGCTCCGTGTACTGGTCAGCAATCCTAGGGCTCTAGGTGCCGAAAAGAAAACAGCGAGGGAACGGAGGAAAGGTGAGAGGAATCTTTTTTTTTTTTTGTATGTGAACAACGTCATAACGGGATTTTACTACAGGATGAGTACATTCCCACAGCACAGGGCACAATACGGGCACATTACCACAGCACAGAGCACAATATGGGCACATTACCAGAGCACAGGGCACAATATGGGCACATTACCAGAGCACAGGGCACAATATGGGCACATTACCACAGCATATGGCACAATATGGGCACATTACCACAGCACAGAGCACAATATGGGCACATTACTACAGCACAGAGCGCAATATAGGCACATTACCAGAGCACAGGGCACAGTATGGGCACATTACCAGAGGGCACAGTATGGGCACATTACTACAGGGCACAATATGGGCACATTACTACAGGGCACAATATGGGCACATTACCACAGGGCGGCAATATGGGCACATTACCACAGGGCACAATATGGCCACATTACTACAAGGAGGCAATATAGGAACATTATCACAGGGAGACAATATGGGCAAATTACTACAAGGGAAAATAATGGGCACATTACTACAAGGGGACAATATGGGCACATTACTACAAGGGGGCAATATGGGCACATTACTACAAGGGGGCAATATGGGCACATTACTACAAGGGGGCAATATGGGCACATTACCACAGGGCACAATATGGGCACATTACTACAAGGAGGCAATATGGGAACATTATCACAGGGGGACAATATGGGCAAATTATTACAAGGGAACATAATGGGCACATTACTACAAGGGGACAATATGGGCACATTACTACAAGGGAGCAATATGTGCAGATTAATACAGGGCACAATATGGGCACATTACTACAAGGAGGCAATATGAGAACAATACCACAGGGGACAATATGGGCACATTACTACAAGGGCACAATATGGGCACATTACTACAAGGGGACAACATGGGCACATTACTACAAGGGGACATAATGGGCACATTAGTACAATGGGACAATATGGGCACATTACCATAGGGTACATTATGGGCACATTACTACAAGGGCACATTACTAGAAGGGGGCAATATGGGCACATTACCACAGCCGACAATATGGGCACATTACTACAAGGGGGCAATATAGGCACATTACTACACGTGACAATATGGCCACATTACTACAAGGGGACAATATGGGCACATTACTACATGGGACAATATGGGCACATCACTACATGCGACAATATGGGCACATTACCACAGGGCGCAATATGGGCACATTACCACAGGGCACAATATGGGCATATTACTACAGGATGGGGACATTACTAAAAGCTAAGAACCAGCAGGAAATATTACTACAAAATGTTGGCCAAAATTACTACACCGCGAGCAGAATTATTAGGCAAGTTGTATTTTAGAGGATTTTTTTTATTATTGATCAACAACTATTTTCTCAATCAACCCAAAAGTCTGATAAATATCAAAGCTTAATATTTTTGGAAGTTGGAGTGGGGATTTTTTAAATTTGGCTATCTTAGGAGGATATCTGTTTTTGCAGGTAACTATTACAGTGCAGAATTATTAGGCAACGTAATAAAAACCAAATATATTCCCATCTCACTTGTTTATTTTCACCAGGTAAACCAATATAAGTGCACAAACTTTAGAAATAAAAATTTCTGACATGCAAAAACAAATCCCGTAAAAATTAGTGATCAATATAGCCACCTTTGTTTAAGATGACACTCAACAGCCTACCATCCATAGATTTTGTCAGTTGCTTGATCTGTTTACGATCAACATTGCGTGCAGCAGCCACCACAGCCTCACAGACACTGTTCTGAGAGGTGTACTGTTTTCCCTCACGGTAGATCTCACATTTTATGAGGAACCACAGGTTCTCTATGGGGTTCAGATGAGGTGAACATGGGGGCCATGTCATTATTTTTTTATCTTTAGACCTTTACTGGCCAGCCACGCTGTGGAGTAGTTGGATGCATGTAATGGAGCATTGTCCTGCATGAAAATCATGTTTTTCTTGAATGATACCGACTACTTCCTGTACCACTGCTTGAAGAAGTTGTCTTCCAGAAACTGGCAGTAGGTCTGGGAGTTGAGCTTCACTCCATCCTCAACCCGAAAAGGTCCCACAAGTTCATCTTTGATGATACCAGCCCATACCAGTACCCCACCTCCAACTTGCTGGCGTCAGAGTCGGAGTGGAGCTCTCTGCCCCTTACTGATCCAGCCTCTGGCCCATCCATCTGGCTTATCAAGAGTCACTCTTATTTCATCAGTCCATAAAACCTTTGAAAAATCAGTCTTAAGATATTTCTTGGCCCAGTCTTGACGTTTTATCTTATGTTTCTTGTTCAAAGGTGGTCGTTTTTCAGCCTTCCTTACCATGTCCCTGAGTATGGCACACCTTGTGCTTTTTGATACTCCAGTAACGTTGCAGCTCTGAAATATGGCTAAACTGGTAGCAAATGGCATCTTGGCAGCTTCACGCTTGATTTTCCTCAATTCATGGGCAGTTATTTTGCGTCTTTTTTGCCCAACACGCTTCTTGCAACCCTGTTGGCTATTTGCCATGAAACGCTTGATTGTTCGGTGATCACGTTTCAAAAGTTTGGCAATTTCAAGACTGCTGCATCCCTTTGCAAGACATCTCACAATTTTGGAGTTTTCAGAGCTCGTCAAATCTCTCTTCTGACCCTTTTTGCTAAAGGAAAGGAAGTTGCCTAATAATTAAGCACACCTTATATAGGGTGTTGATGTCATTACACCACACCCCTCTACATTACTGAGATGCACATCACCTGATTTATTTATTGGTAGTTGGCTCTCAAGCCTATACAGCTTGGAGTAGGAAAACATGTATAAAAATTATGTGATCAAAATACTCATTTGTGTAATAATTCTGCACACAGTGTATATGGTGGTAATTGTAAAACATTACTTCCAAGAAGTGGATAAAATCAAAATGAAGAATTACTCCCCCCCCATTAAAAATACATTATATATATGTATATATACATACATATATATATATATACACTGAAATAAAAAAAAATGGTCATTTGTTATAATAAACAAGCGAAAAACGTTCAAAGAACGTGATACAAAGGTGTATAGGAAAATAATATATGACTACTAAAAATGTCACTGGGTCCAGCAAAGAATCTGGCCCCTCAAATTTTTTTTTTCGATTTTTCTATGTGCGGCTCATCTGTCCAGTCGAGTTTGAGACCTCTGACTTATATGATCCGTGGGGATCCATAAAGTTGCCTCTAAGTCAGTGCTATTAGTTGGTGCCAGTTTCATACCTTCTCTGACAGATACATGAAGTCTAGCACAGAGCAGGGCAAGGGGTAAGATTTATAAGAAACCTTGGATTTGGCGCAAGTATAGGGTTTTTACTTTTTTTATGGAACTAAGCAGAGAATACAAGAAAGGAGAAAGAGTCCTTTCTATTTTATACATGGTGGCAGCCAATAGAAAGATTGATTTGCATCATCACTATATAAATATTGGAGCACTGGGTAAATGAAAAAGTCAGGTTTCCAGTCCCTGATATTTCATTGCTCACCTAGCTTACAGGCTATGCTATGAACACCTTTGAGCAAAAAAAAACCCCAAAACAAATCAGTAACCACATGTTTGACTAAGTTTCTGTAGATAATAAAGTCGCACTTACCTGTTTTTGGCATTGAACTTTCTTTTTTATCCCTCATTGTTTATTTTTAACCTCTTTTATGTCCATACATTTTCCCTCGGGGAGCATTTCCCCAGCACTGGTCACAGGATATGGTTTGATTTATCAAGAACTAGCACAACACAAGCTCATCTTCTCCCTCCTCTACTTTCTAAGCCCTCTTTCACATGTCCATGTTTTCAGTACGTGTATGTGTTTTTTTTCCACAGATACCCCACATACCCATTATAACCTATGGGGCTACTCACATGTCCATGTTTTTACACTGACCCTGTGAAATGTCCTCATTTTTATGGCAGCATAGATGACTATGTCTATGGGTCAATTAAAAACACATGCATCACATGGATGCAAACATGCAAATTCTTTAAGCAATCCATGGAAAACACTGATGACTAGTGATGGGAGGACGTGGACTGTAAAAGTCCGGATCCACACAGTTTCAAAAGTATCCGGGTGCGAGACCTGGGCCCGGAGTTCTCTGGGAACTCCGGCTAATGATCGGAGTCTGGCAACTTGGGAAATAAAAATAAAGGAAAAAAAAAATAAACAAAGCAAGAGCGCTATATTTACCGAGTCTCTGGCTGGAACTTCATCATCAGCATCAAAACTGTTTTGTTTTGTATTTTTGCATTTCTGGGCCAAGAGATGCAAATTTGGTGATGAATTTTTACACCATATTCATGCACCCAATCTACACCTCCTGGGGAAAAAAATTGCATCACTACCGGATGTAGTAGTGATGCGTTTTTTGCCAGGAAATGTAGATTGGGTGCAGTAATATGTTGTTGAAATTTCAGCACCAAATCTGTATGTCTTGGCAAAAAAAAAAAAAAAAAAAATGCAGTTTTCTGCCAGGAGATGCAGGTGTATGTACTCAGTGACCTCACCTGAGGTGAGGTCACTGACTGTACAGAGGTCACACGAGGACAGGTTTTTTGTGGGGGACCGTCGTGGGAACCTCCACCTGTGGCTGCAAATAACCTAAGTGACGTCACCGATTATCGCATGGCTCATTCATTCTCTGCCTGAAACTCAGAGCGGGGGGTAATGTTCTATTGCTGCGTGCTGTGCCTTTAGATATAACAGTGGTGGAGTCGTTATGGGACCTCATGAGGATTACGACAGACCTGGGTGTTTTTTGGTTCATAAATTGGTGAAAGAAAGTGGGCATTTTTTGTATTTTATTACAAATAAAGGATTTTTTGGATGTTTGTGTTTCTTTTCACTTACAGATTAGTAATGGGGGGGGTCTCAGATGCCTCCTACTACTTATCTAGGACTTAGTGGCAGCAATCGGGAAGAGCTGGGTAAAGTGCCCTGACTGTATCATCTAATGGATGCAACAATCCTGTGCAATTGCAGGCTGCTATTTTTAGGCTGGGGGGCCACAATAAGCATGGGTCTCCACAGACTGAGAATACCAGCCCCCACCTGTCAAGCTTTATCATGGCTGGGTATCAAAATTGGGGAGGACTGCACGCCAGTTTTTTAAAATTATTTATTTAAATAATAATAAAAAAAAAGCAGCATACGGTTCCTCTTGAATTGGTACACAGCCAAGATGAGCATATAGCTGGGGGCTCCAGCCTGTGGCCATATGCTTCATCTGTGCTGGGTATCATAATACGGGGATACCCTATGCCAATTTATTTATTTTTCTACCACGATAGTCACCCACAGACATGGTCTGTGATTGGTTGCAGTCAGCCGCGCCCCCAGCCTGTGTGACAGCGTCTGACTGCAACCCATCTCATATGCCAGGACTGCCGGTGGACGAGGGAAGCAATGAATATACATGAAGGTAAATGAGCGTCCCGAAAGCAGTTACAGCTGTGCCAGAGACACAGTAAGTATAGTGTGCTTGCTCTAATCCCCCTATCACTTCTACCACCATTTTTAAGCGGTGGGTACTGGAACCCATAAACTTATAGGGGGACCAGTGTCCGGCCAGATATCGGCATCAATTCCAGGCCGGAACAGTTTTCGGTTAGTCTCACCGATCCCAGATATCTGCAAGTTTGTTTATCAGTACTGATACACATTGATGGTAAAAATGGACACACGTATAACACACTCAGTGTGTCGGTGTGGTTATGGTTAACAATCTTAGGCCTCCTTCACACGTCCGCAAAAAACGTACATGGAAAAAATGGTACAGGTGACACTGCCAGACACAGACTGATCAGATATACAACCAAAGTAAACAAAACAGACTAGTCCTATATATTATAGCATCCATCTGGATTCTGATATGTCCTATTTAGAATATAAAACAAATTTATGCATAATGAGCTTTTTTACAGTTTTAAAAAGAATTGTGCCATTTATATACTAGAATATTATGATAGTAAAGAACAAAGTTATTGAGGTTTGGGGGTGGGGCGATGTAGCCGACCAGAGAGGAGGCATGGGAAGAGGGCTCCTATAATCCTGATCTTATCCTGGCCATTTACACCCGGTTACCTGACCCATTTACTCACTGACCTGCTGCTGTGACAGGAGACACCATCTGGAGGCTGGCGATTCCCACTGGAGCTATTTCCTGACTCTTGCACGGCGTTGCTGGATCTCCTGAGGCTGGAGAGTGTGGAGCAGCAGCCATCTTCCCTACAGCATGCATTTTCACAGTGAGCAGAAGAGCATGACTCCGGAGAGCAGTGAGGAGTGACAGATTTATGGCCAGAGGTGAAGACCTGGGAGTGGAGAGCACAGGGAAGTTAATTCTCCCTTAGCTGTGTAACTGGCAGTCAGTGAGCAGCAGCCCATTAAGGGGCCGGCGGCTGTGTAGGAGACTTTAACCCATAGAGTGCTGGAGGGTCTGGAGTATGTGCCTTGAAACACAGGCCCTGCAGATTCTCCTTGACACATGAAAACAAATAAGTGGCACATATTGAAGTCCCCATGCTGCGCAGGCCTGCATCATCCTGATAAATACACCCTGAGTGCTGTGCTGCCCTGGGACTCCCTTCATTCTTATTATCCACCATATAAGTGGCTGTTTTCCGGCTCTCTGGACGTGGTGAGGAAGGGGAGACAGACATATTACTAAATATACATTATAAAGGCACAGATTCAGACGCACGGGGGCACGATAAGAGAGGGGTGCAGAATCAGCAAATCCCCAGTGTATCAATATGAGTCCCCCTAAACAAAGTGGAGCTATTGGCAAACTTAAGGAGTTCGCAAGGGGTGGTCAGGCAGATGCCCCTAAAGCCAAGAGAAATGCCACCCCAAAGGGTCAGGCACTATTGGATGATGGGTCAGAGGATCAAGGTGATTTAACCCTGAGGCAGGTATATGAACAGCTTCAACAAGCAATTTCTACAAGCAACAGCAACCTCACAGGGAAGATTGAGGAGGTACATTCAGAGGTGGGCCTCCTGCGTCAGGACATGCAATCCCTGAGGGCCCGAACAGCGGAAGTCGAGACGCGTGTGTCTGAACTGGAGGATCAAACTGTAACACTCAAAACAAAAATGACCACAATGGCCGGATCGGCAAATGCATGGCGCCAGAAAGCAGACGATCTGGAGAACCGCATACGTCGAAACAATATACGAATCATAGGACTGCCAGAGCGCTCGGAAAGTCAGCATCCGGGACAATTCCTGGAGGAGTGGCTGAAATCCATTCCCGGAGATGAGGTCTCCTCGACATTTGCGGTGGAGAGGGCACACAGAGTTCCAATGAGGCCTCCTATTCCAGGAGCACCCCCACGTCCCTTTTTAGCAAGGATGCTCAACTGCAGAGATAGAGACACAGCACTCCGTCTGGCCCGACAGAAGAGCCCACTCAAGTTCAATAATGCTGCGCTCTCGATATTTCTGGACTTTTCGGTGGACCTCCAGAAACAGAGGGCCCACTTCATGGAGGTGAAGAAGAAATTAAGGGAGCGGAACATCATCTACTCTATGCTGTACCCTGCCCGGCTCCGCATAGTGCATGAAGGGTCGTCTCTGTTTTATACTACACCTGCTGAGGCTGAGGACTGGCTACAGGTACACCCAAAACCTAAGGGGCAGAATCAATGAGATCACTTTCCTAGGTGACATTTTCTGTGCCCCCTGGCAACCCTCTTCTTCCATGGTTGCTTGAAGCCCCCTTTGGAGACAGATGGGACTTCCCCGTGACTCGAGTGAAGGAATTGGCCAGGAATTGGTTCTTGTGAAATGGGAGCCCTATCTTGTGCACCCTTATACCACCTATACCAGGACACTGTATTCAGTGGTGGTATCCCCATTGATGTTTGAAATGTTTTTCAGGACTTATCGGAAAGGTCCTGAAGTTCGATATTGGTTCTATATGTTTACAGCTGCAATTGCATTAAGTTTATTTCTTTGCAGGGACAGGCTTATTACTGTTGGAGGGTTATCCAAACTTAATTGCAGGGCAGAAAGCGTCTTATACCTGGGATCCTGGTTCTATAAAAAGATCTATGTGATATGGGGTCAGAGCTGATATTTATGACCTGCAATGTCAGAGGCCTTAAATCGCCCCAAAAACGTATTACGGTATTCTCCCAAATTAAGCAAGTCAAGGCCCAACTGGTGGTACTGGTAGAGACTCACCTCACACGGGACACAGCCAGACTAGTAAACAAACCGTGGGTACAATGGTCGGCACATGCGTTCCACACCAGCTACTCCAGGGGTGTCGCTCTATTGGTCCATAGACATATCCGTTGGGAAGTGAAGGTGGTGAGGCGTGACCCGGAGGGGCGATTTGTGTCTATATATGCGTCTATAAACTATGTGCTGTTATGTATTTACAACCCCCCGCGAGCTCGCATCTCCATTCTTAAACAAGCACTGAGCTTTGCCCTCAATTATCCAGATGCGTATGTGTTATGTATGGGGGATTTTAATCTTGTGATGAATGAGGAGCAGGACAGGTTTCGGATGGATGGAGGGGGGACAACATTCGGCCACACACTTGACTGATTTGCAGCAATGTGCGGAGGGAGGTGGGTGAATTGACCTTTGGCGACTCCGGCATCCTAATACCCGAGAATATACATGTCATTCTTCTACTAGACGCACGTTGTCCCGACTGGATTATATTTTTGGGTCAAGCAATATTGCAACCTGGGTGGATGACGTGGTACATGGGGTCAGGGGCATATCAGATCACAGCCCAGTGATTCTTACTATGAAGACTAACCAAGGTGTTGGTAAACCCTTTTATAGATTAAACCCCTTTTGGCTGAAACTAATATATCAAAGTGATAGAACTCTGACCCAAATAGAGGATTTCCTGGAAGCCCACCCTAAACCCTGGAATATTAACTTGGTGTGGGACACCCTTAAAGCCTACCTTAGAGGGTGTTTGTCTTCAACCATAACATATCTTAAAAGAGTGACTAAAACTGAGGATGATATAGTAGAGGGGAGACTTAGGGACTCAGAGGCAATATATATATCGGCCCCATTCAATGGAAATAGGGCGGCCTGGATGCAATCATATAGGTTATATATGCAGCACTCTGAGACCAAGTCCAAACGCAAATTGTTCTTTACCCGACAATCATATTTTGAGCTTGGAAATCAATCCAGTAAATTATTGGCATATATGGTTAGACAACACAACACTTCAAATACAATATTGGGTATATGGAGGATGGATGGCTCAATAGCTACATCCCCTGAAGATATTTAAAGTGCTTCTGTGAATACTATAAAACCCTATACACTTCTAGAAATCCTCATGGAGTTCAACGTTGCGTGACAAATTTGTCGGATTTGGAGTTTCCTACTTTGAGTGGATCACAACGGGAGTCTCTGGAGGCAGACATCACACTGGATGAAGTGATTACTGCCATCTCGGATATGGCTAGGGGGGAAATCTCCGGGTCCAGATGGCCTTCCCATAGAATTCTATAGTAAATATTGTGATGTATTGGCCCCGATTCTTTTAGAGGTTTTCTCACATTTTTCAGCCGGCGACTCTCTACCTGCCTCCTTATACGAAGCACAAATAGTCGTGCTGAGGAAGGAGGGTAAAGACCCACTAGACTGCGGTTCATACCGTCCTATATCCCTAGTTAATGTGGATTACAAGATCTTTACCAAAATACTGGCGTCCAGGCTTAATTCAGTCGTATTGAGTATAGTTCACCCAGATCAAACCGGATTTATGCCTGGGAAAAACACCTCTTTAAATATAAGAGGGGTCCACAGTCCATAGTATAATATAGCACACTGGTCCAGGAGAACGAGTGGGCCTTGGCCTTGCTGGACGCGGCCAAGGCATTTGACTCGGTAGAATGGCCATTTTTATTTGCCTGCCTCCAGAGATTCGCCTTTGGGCCTAAATTCAGTAATTAGATTCATATGTTGTATAGGTCCCCGACAGCCAGGATACTAGTCAATGGTGCTATGTCTACACCCTTCTCATTGAATACAGACCCAAACTTCGGTTATCCATTTTACAGAGATCCAAAAGACTGGGAGGGATGGCTTTACCGGAGTTCTTCCTCTACTACCTCGCAAGACAGCTTAGGGCACTAGAGACTTGGATGCCTGGATGTCAGCTGCCAAACTCTGAGAGTCACTTGGCACACGCGGCTGGGACTGATTGTTTAGTGGGTTTTCTGGAATCAGATGGACTGAGAACACCACGGCAATTACCCGTCCTCAGGTTGGCAAGATTAGTCTGGCGACAAGCCAAGAGGGTGGTACACTTCGAAGGGGTGGTGGCGGAACTCCCATTATGGGGGAATAGCCACTTTCATACTCTGAGAGATCACCCCTCGGCGCAATTCTGGGCCACTCACAGCGTCAGTGCATTAGGTGATCTTTTTGTCCCGGGAACCACAAACTTCAAGTCCTTTGAACAAGTCCAGATTGAATATAATGTTCCAAGATCACAGTTTTTTAGATACCTGCAGATTCGCACAGCGATTCAATCCCACATACAGAAAATTGGAGTGAGGAAATTGATATCATCACTTCCTATGATAGGTATTCTTAAATCACAAGGACCTCAAGGCCTCATCTCAGCTATATATACTTACCTGTTGTCGGTGGGGGTAGAGTCGGACCCCTTGCCAGCCCAGGATAGATGGAAATCTCTAATTCCCTCTCTACAGATAGAGGAATGGGAAGAGAATCTCCGACTGCGGTATCCCCTCCGGTTAATAATACGTTGATTCAATGCTACATTGTCCACCAGGCATACCTTACTCCAACTCGATTATTTAGTATGGGCCATTCTCGTACATCGGAGTGCCCGAGGTGTCATCTCTCAGGTGCAAATTTCATACACATGATTTGGAGCTGTCCCAATATATATTCATACTGGCGGGGAGTGACATCTCTGCTGACATCGATTGTGTCGATTCCTGTTTTGTGTGACCCTTTGATATGCCTGTTTGGGGTGGTGGAGGAAGATTTCTGGCTAGGAAATTAATAGCTCTGAGGTGGATGGGAGATTCGAATCCAACTGTGCGGTCCTGGGTTAAACTAGTCAATGCAACCATAGTCTATGAGCGGGTGGTATATTATAGGGGGTGCCCATGAAAATTTAACAAAATCTGGGGTTTGTGGAACTCTTCTCCAGACACACTTGCGGAGGTTTGAGGGAGATTATGCGGATAATGGTGGTTCCCATTAGATGTTGGGATATGAAACACTGTCCAATGGTATATTGAGATATAATAATGCAATGTGGCTGCTGTTGTTGTTGTTTCTTTCTTCCTTTTTCTATTCCTCTTTCTATCTTGTTTTCAAAATATGGTCATGCTGATAGTTAGAGCTATTCTTATGCTCAATATAAAATTAGATATATATGCAAATGATAAGAAGTATGGATAATAACATTGTTCTATCTTAAGTGCTAAAGATATTATGGACTTTATATGACTATTCATTGCTATATTCAAATATTACTATCTATGTACTGAGCTATCTTTATATGGCAAATGTCAGTTGTACCATGTTTGAAATTGTTAATAAAACGAAGTTAAAAAAAAATGTTATTGAGGTTTCCAGGCTGAGAAATGTATTTGTACATACCAGTGCAGCCTGTGGTTCACTAGTAATGTTTCTGGTTTCCTTTTCAGGAGTCCTGTGTGTGAATCCCCAAAAGTCTCTTTAGTAAGTATATGTTAGGCGGGCTTTGCACGCTGCGACATCGGTAACAATGTGTTACCGATGCTGCAGCGATAGTCCCGCCCCCGTCGCACGTTCGATATATAGTGAAAGTTGCCGTAGCGATTATTATCGCTACGGCAGCTTTACACGCACATACCTGCCGTGCGACGTCCCTCTGGCCGGCGACCCGCCTCCTTCCTTAGGGGGCGGGTCGTGCGGCGTCACAGTGACGTCACACGGCAGGCGGCCAATTGAAGCGGAGGGGCGGAGATGAGCAGGAGTCCTTCTCATTGCAGCCGGCGGCAGGTAAGGTGAAGGTTCCTCGCTCCTGCGGCTTCATACACAGCGATGTGTGCTGCCGCAGGAGCGAGGAACAACATCGCACCTGTCGCAGCACCGGCATTATGGAAATGTCGGAGGCTGCAGCGATGATACGATAACGACGCTTTTGCGCTCGTTCATCGTATCAAAAAGGATTTGCACATTGCGATATCGACTGCGACGCCGGATGTGCGTCACTTTCGATTTGACCCCACCGACATCGCACGTGCAATGTCGCAACGTGCAAAGCCCGCCTTAGAGAGAACTCTGAATGCTGAAGTATCACTTCTGAAGCGGAGAGAAAACCATGTGAAAGGCCATGTTCGCACTAGAAACTGACTTTTTCTTAAGGAAAAACCAGACCCTCTGAAAGAATCCCGCACCTGCGGTAAAAAAAGGCACCAAAACCGCAACGAAATCCGTATGCAGTGTTGCCACGGTTTGGTACGTTTTTGGTGTGGATTAACCGTGGTTTTTCCGCAGGTTGGTCCCTGCGGGTTTTTACCAATAATTAATGGCAAAACCGCAGGGACCTGCAGAAAAGAAGTGACATGCACATTAATTCCACGGGTAAATTCGCAGGTATAAAAAAACGCAGTGTGCACACAGTATTTTTTTTATACTCATAGGTTTTGCTGGGGAATGACTGCACAAATGTCAGACACATTTTCTGCAGCAAATCTGCGGTAAAATCTGCGGTAAATCCACATCATGCGCACATAGCCAAACAAGGATTTCTTTTCCTTGTTTCAGCAGTAAATCTTTAGATGTAAAAAATCCAAACAAAAAAACAGAATATAACATACTGTACCCTAAAAAAAGACCCAACAAAATCACCACAATTATACCAGCCAATGATTGAGTAAAATCTGTTACTACTCACCTGTGCGGTTATCTGTAGGAATCTCCTCTGTACACCGCTCATCACCCCCCACATATGTCTCTGTAGTATTAATATGGGTCAGATCGGCACCCTGAAAATAATAGTGTAAACGCCACAGACAGATGGAGAAGTCGTGTGAAATTATTTCATAAAACAGAAAGCATAGTAAATTAACATGGTGACCAAACATGGCACCTTCGCATTTGTCATTCATCTTGCCCCAAGCAGGGGTTTGTGCACACGTCGTTTATTTTAGATGTATTCCGCCAGGATTCCGCCAATGAACATATGCACTGCAATGTCACAGAGACTTGTTATGTTCAGTCTTATGCAACTTCTTTTAAAAGCTTTAGACTTTGAAAACCATGATGCAGCTAAAAGAAGTGACTGGTCCATTCTTCAGGTGGATTCTATTTGGAAGTCGTCACTTGTAAGAGAATGATCAGCTGCTTTACTGGACTCCTGCGTGCATCTTCATGCCGCTTAACCTTTCTTCCGTATCTGCTCTGTTGCACTTCTCTTATAAACCTCAGTTCCTGCTTCAAGAAGGATTGTCTACAGTGTCTTCTGAGCTCTCAAAGACTTCTAAGGTCCCAAGCCAATATGTTATATATGGAATACAAAAAAAAAGGACTAAGCATAAGAAGTCCTAAAAGATGTCAGAAAAGACACTTATAGGGGGTTATCTTGGACTTTGGGGTTTTTCCTATTGGGTTAAGAATTTACAGGCAAGTAAATGCTAACTACCTGTCTGTTCTGCCATACGTTGATCTCTCATGGCTCAGACGGTGATTCTTCTGTGTTTGAGCTCAGGCCAACATTGAAATGCCTTCACTTCTGGTCTGCTCTGTTGACAGGGTGTCACTGCCAACGTCATTCTAGATTACAGTATACTGATAGACCACAGGAGCTGGCTGCCAATCAGCATTGATATCAGCAGTGATTATCCATCAACAGAGCAGACTGGAAGAGAAGAAGCTGCTCTGTCAGTACCGCTCTGAATTGGAACAGATCATCACAGGGCAGTATAGACAGATAGTTAACAGCTACCTGCCTGTAAATTCTTAGCCCAATAGTAAAAACTCCAAAGTCCCGTTGACTCCTTTAAGGGAAAACACCGATATGTTTTCCTGAAACATCTCCTGCTTCAAAAACTTTGCAGCTACACCGGGGTCTAACAGATTCCATTTGCAGATATCTTAATTGCACCAAATATTTTTCAGGCGAGTTACGGAGCGGTAAAGAAATGCTAAAAGGAATTACGTTCAGTCTTTTGAGCTTCAGAAGCTGCTTTAGACTTCTAAAGACGTAAAGCAGTTAAAAATCCAGTCCATTCTTCAGACGACTTCCATTTGGAAGCTGCTCTCTAATTTAATCATTACAAATTAAATAAAAAGTCGAAAGTTATGTTTCAGGCAAAAAACAACTGGAAAGATTTTTTTAAAAAAGGAAATTCTTCAGACAAAAAGATGTCGGCATTTCCTGAAGCATTTTCTGCTTGAAAAAATTTGCTGAGTTGACATAAGTTTACAACACAGTGTGCACACACCCTTTAGAAAGTAGTTAAGGTCCCCATACATATTAGACTAAGCTGATACAAATGAGTTTGGCCGACAGTTTAGTGTACATAGGAGCCTCTGAGTGATTATAACAGTGGGGATACTAATGTCCAATTTTGGGCTGCATGTGCTTTTGTTCTCTAAGAGATAAGCCGCTGCCAGGTATGTCAAGCAGTTCTCCCCAAAGTGAGGGAGATTCAGTGAGAGTCAGGATGCCGAAATATGGCCTCAACCAGACATTTTTATTTTCAGTCTCTGTGTTGTCCATGTGTGTAATGAACAACAGTCTGACTCTAAAATGATCTAGCATCAATAAACTAAAGATTAGTATATTAAAATTAATACAGGCTGAGAACCTTAAGTAGGACATGCATTCAACACCAGGACCACCATCAGTACACGAATATAGCACCAGAACCATCATTAGTACAATGTCAGAGGCATGATTAGTACATGAATAGTGTCAGAGCCATCATCAGTACATGAATATTGCATTAAAAGCCTAGTCATGAATACAATGCAAGAACCATCATCACTACATGAATACAGCTCTGGAAGCACCATCAGTAGATGAATAGTGTCAGAGCCATCATCAGTACATGAATATTGCACTAAAAGCCTAGTCATGAATACAATGCAAGAACCATCATCACTACATGAATACAGCTCTGCAAGCACCATCAGTACATGGAAAGCTCAGCAGAGCAATCAATATCTCTAGATCCATTGTCACTACATGAAATATAGTACCAGAATCATCATCAGTACAGGAATACAGAACCAAAACCACCATCAGTACATATATAAAGCACCAATATTAGTACAGAAATCAATCTCAATGTTAGGTCAGCCTTATGCATAAACAATTGTATTGCATGAACTTGAAAATCCAGTATATCCTTAAATTATAATGAGATGATCACAGTTGGAGTTACCATCTATCATCAGGCTGAGGAACATAAAAGTAACCATAGCACTGATTAGATGCAGGTAGTAGCACAATTAAACATTTAAAGATTAACTCAACTTTTGGGGGATATATGTTTTTAAGCCTTTTAATCCTGAGCAGATTTGTGTGGGTCTGGGTCCTGAGACGTAATGATTTATCAGAAGATTTATCAAAAGACCTTTTAGAAATTGCACAGGTCAGGAGACAGGAGCCTATGACTTTCGACTGCACTGTATGTGTACTCCACAGAGACGCACCTCTAAGAGGTGTTTTGAGCTACTCGTCAGAGTCTCATGACTGGGTCCTACACTGATCTCAGGGGTGGCTCCAGGTTTTTGTGGGCCCCGGGCAAAAGAGTCTCAGTGGGCCCCATTCACACGTAGAGACTCACATACACAGATACGTACACATACGGGCATACATACACATACTTATTTAAAGACAAATTCACAAAAAATAAATATAAACAGACATGAATCCATACACAGTCATATATATTGACATACATAGATATACATAATACATACAGACACATTAGAGATATTATTAATATGGGGAAACTGGTAGCAGCCTCACTCACCTCCCGTGCTTGTGTCATGTTAAGCTCCTCCTGGGCATGTGGCTGTGCCGCGATGATTGGTGGCCACACACAGCGCACCTTGACAATGCTATATACACATCACAGGAGGGACTGGGGGCATAGACATTACTGGGGGGCATAGATGTTACAGAGTGTAACATACAACTCTGTGGGGCATACACATTACTGGGGTGGGTGGCATACAGTTCTGGGGTTGGCAGCACATACGGCTCTGAGGTGGCAGCGCATATGGCTCTGGGGTGGCAGCGCATACGGCTCTGGGGTCCTATACAGCTCAAGGAGGGGCACCTACTGCTTTGAGAGGGCCCATACAGCTCGGGAGTGGGGGCCCATACAGATTAGGGGGGGGTGGAACATACAGCTCAGATGGAGGGCCCAGACAGACAGGGAAAGAGACAGAGAGATAGAGACAAACTGACAGGGAATGAGTGAAACTGACAGGGAATGAGAGAGACTGACAGGGAATGAGGGAGACTGACAGACAGGGAATGAGACAGACTACATGCACAGTTACACACACTATACATTACCACATCTTGCAATTTGTGATCGGTACAGAGCAGGGGAGGAGCCACTGGTACCTGCACGGAGACTGCAGCAGCTGAACAGGACCTGCCAGTTCACCGGTCATGTGATCAGGCACATGATTAGTCAGATGACCTGACAGGTCCTTCACCTCAGCCTCCGTAGTACATGTCCTGTCCTGCTCTGCACTGATCACATAGATAGATCAGTGCAGAGCAGGAAGAGAGGACGCAGATCTCTGTGAGCAACTCGGGCCCCCCTCATTTCCCTGATGGCGGCCCTGCCCCCTGGAGTCCGGTGAGCTGAGGGATGAAAGGGGAGGAGCCTGGGCTGTCATCGGCTGGGCCACCCTCCTGGCTTCTGCTCACGGGGCCCCTAACAGGAGTAATGTTCTGATGTCAGCCCTGAGTGCGGCTGCCAGCCCAAGCACTGCGGTCGCAGGCAGGACTGAAGACGGTGAGTGTCCCTCCCCAGCTGTCCAGGGCCCCGGCATTTGCCGGATGCTAATTGATCTGCCCTGAACTTAACGGCCTTAAACATATATAAAAAGTTCCCAAAAGTTAAGTTGCTGTGAATCATCCAATGCACAAGCAAAACGTTACTTCTTTGGGTGAAATGATTTTTAAACTTGGTTAAATATCATTGTTATGAAAAAATATAGTATTCTATGCTCATAAATCCATAACGTTAACAATTGTTCTGTGTATACACGAGTGCAGTAGGCCTGTCTAAACAGGTTATTATAAGACTGCTGATGGGCATCATATAGCTGGTTGGTGATCATTTAATGCTCCACTGAAAATTAAACCTAAAGGCCGCTTTACACGCAACGATGTATTTAATGATATGTCGTCGGGGTCACGGAATTCATGACGCACATCCGGTATCGTTAGCGACGTTGTTGCATGTGACACCTACGAGCGGCCGGTAATTATCAGAAATACTCACCAAATCGTTGATCGTTGACACATCGTTCATTTTCCAAATATCGTTGCTCGTGCTGGACACAGGTTGTTCTTCGTTCCTGAGACAACACACATTGCTACGTGTGACCCCCCGAGAACGACGAACAACAGCGTTCCTGCGTCCTCCGGCAATGAGGTGGGAGTGACGTTAATGCGGCTGCTCTCTGCCCCTCCGCTTCTCTTGGTGGCCCGCTGATTCACGTCGCTGTGACGCCGCACGAACCGCCCCCTTAAAAAAAGAGGTTATTAGCCGGCCACAGCGACGTCGCTAGCAAGGTAAGTCCGTTTGACGCGTCCTAGAGATATTGTTCGCCATGGGCAGCGATTTGCCCGTGACGCACAAACAACGGGGGAGGGTGCGATCGTTAGCGACATCGCTAGCGATGTCGCATCGTGTAAAGCAGCCTTTAGACCCAGGTATCTAACAGGTGACATCTACTCTGATGATTGTTCTCATTCCTTACTTAGTGATCAGGTCTTGATGCCATGATGATTTTTTACATCCAGAGACCGTTTTTAGACAATCACCACACTGTCCTCCCTTATGAATTACACCTTCCTCACTTATGGACTACATCTCACACTGTCCATGCCTCATGTTGGCCCATTTTCAAACTGTCCCACTCATGCTGCTCCCTTACTATAAAAGCCTGCTCAGCCGCTGCTCAGCCGTTCTCGGTCCCAGGGGTGCCAGCTGTAAATGCTCAGTTCTGAAACTGCCCCGTCAATGGATAGTGGCTGCGGTTGGGTCCTGTACATCCGCCTCAAATTCAAATCAATGAGATGGATGTGCAGTATCCGGTTGCTACCATACGACGAAGCAGCTCTGGAATAGAGTATTTCCAGCCACAGGTTGCTGTCAATGGCACCGAGAACAGCTGATCGGTGAGGGTACAGGGTGTCTGACCCCAACTGATCAGACATTAATGACCTACCCTAAAGATAGGGCATCAATGTAAAAGTAGGGGAAACCTCTTTAGTCCACCTCCAACAACCTGAAGGGTTGATGTTGGATGTTCTTATTTGATCACAACATTCTCAGTATAGCCTTGACACGATTGCAAGGAAAATCCCCACAAGGATGGTGGTTTTCGAAATAGTGGTCCTGGTTAATACAGCAGTGATTTCCTTATTTGAAGTTGATGAAATCATTCATTCTTCCATTTTAATGTGGATTTTGGCTGAATTCATCAGTTGATTTTATACTGCACTCCAGGGTCACAGGTCTCACTCCATACATCGAAGCTCCAATCAAGAAAAAGTAGGTGTCTGTATAAACTTGGCCATTCAGTGTATAAAACTGGGGGATAAATCAAGACTGAATACAAGACTTTCATAGACTTCTAAACATCATATCGAAGATCTCATGACACCATCTCTCCATCTACCTGATCATCCTGAGGAACATCGGGATTTTCTTGTTCACAGTCCTGTGGAAGAAGAGGACGGGGACATCTCTCTGGTGTTGTCCTCTCACTGGATAGATCTGTAGGAAACACAGGGACTGAATTAATTTTTTACAATTTACAATTTTTTACAGTCCTGTCTATTACCTGGTGATGTGAGGGGCTGGGGAACCTCCATCATGACGTCCTTGTACAGATCTTTGTGTCCTTCTAAATACTTCCACTCCTCCATGGAGAAATAGACAGTGACATCCTGACACCTTATAGGAACCTGACACATACAATGATACCGTCATCCCCAGATCCCTTCATAGCGTTACTGTATAATGTCCCAGCATTCCCCGCAGTGTCACCTCTCCAGTCAGCAGCTCAATCATCTTGTAGGTGAGTTCTAGGATCTTCTGCTCATTGATGTCCTCATGTATCAGGGGCTGAGGTGGAGCCCCCGTGATTGGGCTCAGGGGTCTTCCCCATCCCTCAGACACAGGGTCCTGACAGCGCTCACTAGAGGTCTTCTTCACTACTGTGTAATCCTGGATATGGAGACACACATTAATAAATCTCACTACAGACATTTCCAGAGTCCTCACCTCTCCAGTTCTGTCCATCTGTTATTCCCATAGATAAGAATGATGTAATGTGACGTCATCAGAATCTCTCACCTCTCCAGTAAGCCGGAAGAGGATCTCTAGGGTGAGGTGTAATATCCTCTCCACCATCTTGTCCCTGTCCCTATCCATCCTTGATGGGTCAGTCAGGAGAATTTTCTTATATAGAAGATCTGAGAGGATCCGATATTGTAGGGACCTGAATGGGGAGAAGATGACGATGTAACATCAGAAAGATCCCATGTAAGAAATCTCCGGATCTGTTACCGGCTTCACATGATCACTTCATCCAGTCCTGGCCCCGGTATAACACACAATGCAGCTATAGTTACACACAAAGATTTATCACAGAATATCAACAATTCAGCTCCAAAATCACAGAACAAATCTAAAAGGAAAATATAAAAAGTGCAGGAACCTCCACAGAGATGGGGACGGCAGATCCGGGGCCGTCAGTAACAGATAATGATAGAACATAAATATCTCCTGATAGTGACAACATGGAGTTGTGTCTCCTGGAGTGTGAGCGCAGCACTGAGGGGGTTAATGTAATGGGGAATCTTCACATACCTCCTCCTGCAGAGCCCCACACTAGATAATGTATGGTTGAGACTAAAATGTATGGGCTCCTTGCAGGTTAGTGGGCGTGGTGATGTTTGCTCCTCTTCAGTATAATCATGCCCCTGTGGCTTCGCCTCCCCCTGCACCCCTCTCCTGTGCTCTTATCCCCAGACCCCCGCTTCTATTATAAACAGCTCCATGACCACGTGGAATTAGGAAAACATTGTTTATTCGGTCTGGAAAACATCTGGCTGCATTTTGAACACGCCCACTATCACGTGACAAATTACACCATATCTGGAAGGAGCCCATACACTCTAGAATCTACCCTAGATATATGGCTGCTCTGTGCTTACAGGACCTGTGATGATGTCACATGGAGGGGAGGAGTCAGGGGTCACATGATCAGCTCCTCAGTGTGTGCAGGACTCTGCTGTGCAGGATGAGGGGAAGTTTATGTGTGGGGTCAGGAGGGATTTACAGTGTGGATGTGTCCGTGTGTATACGGAGCAGAGCCGTGTGTATACGGAGCAGAGCCGTGTGTATACGGAGCAGAGCCGTGTGTATACGGAGCAGAGCCGTGTGTCTCTATCACATCTATTACATAATTATACACGTGGTCCAAGTGGTCAGTAGGAGCCAGAACTCTTAATAGTTGGTGAGGGATCAAATACTTATTTCTCTCTGCAAAATGCAAAGAAATTTATATAATTTATACAATTTGATTTTCTGGATTTTATTTTGGATATTCTCTCACTGTTAAAATGAATCTACCCTTAAAATTATAGACATTTCATGTTTTTCTCAGTGGGCATACTAACAAAATCAGCAAGGGATCAAATATTTCCTTCACTGTATTTGCCAAATACCAGAATAATGAGAGATAATGTTTTAAGGCATTTTTATTACTTTCTGCAAAGTTAAAAGTTTACATACAGTTAGGGGTACTTTGCACGTTGCGACATCGCTACTGCGATATCGTCGGGGTCAAATCGAAAGTGACGCACATCCAGCGCCGGTAACGACGTCGCAACATGTAAAGCCTAGATGCGCCGATTAACGATCGCAAAAGCGTCGAAAATCGGTGATCTGTGTAGCGTCCGTCATTTCCATAATGTCGCACCAATAGGAGATACGATGTTGTTCCTCGTTCCTGCAGCAGTACACATCACTGTGTGTGAAAACGCAGGAGCGAGGAACAGATGTTCAGAGATCCTTACCTGCCTCCACCGGCTATGCGGAAGGAAGGAGGTGGGCGGGATGTTTACGTCCCGGTCATCTCCGCCCCTCCGCTTCTATTGGCCGCCTGCCGTGTGACGCCGCACGACCCACCTTCTTAGGAAGGAGACGGGTCGCCGGCCAGAGCGACGTTGCAGGGCAGGTAGGTGCGTGTGAAGCTGCCATAGCGATAATGTTCGCTACGGCAGCTATCACAAGATATCGCATGTGCGACGGGGGCGGGTACTATCGCGCTCGGCATCGCTAGCCGATGCTAGCGATGTCGCAGCATGCAAAGTACCCCTAAGAGTACTATGCATTTAAACAATATGGGACAGCCTATATGATTATTTCATGTCTTTGGAAGCTTCTCATAGGTTTATTGGCAACATTTGAGCTAATTAGAGACATACCTGTGGATGTATTTTAATGCACACCTGAAACACACTGCTTTTCTTTGTGTAGCATCATGGGAAAATCAAGTTAAATCAGCCAAGATCTCAGAAAGAGACTTGTGGACTTGCAGAAGTCTGATTCATCCTTGGGTGCAATTTCCAGCTTCCTGAAAGTGCCTCATTCATCTGTACAAACAATTATATGCAAGCACAAAAAAGATGGCAATGTCATCATGACATCATACCGCTCTGGAAGGTGACAGGCTCTGTGTACCAGAGATGAACATGCTTTGGTCAGACATGTGCATATCATCCCAAGAACAAAAGCAAAAGACCTTCTGAAGATGTTTTCGGAAGCTGGTGAGATTGTGTCATTATCCACAGTGAAACGAGTACTGTATCAACATGGGCCGAAAGGCCACTCTGCCATGAATAAGACGTTACTCCAAAAGAAACGAAAAAGCCAGATTAATGTTTGTAAACGCACACAGGAACAAAGACCTTAATTTTTGGAGACATCCTTCATATAATAGATGGCATCATGAGAAAAGAATATGTGCTAATAGCTTGGGCGGAAATGGGTCTTCCAAATGGACAGTGACCTGAAGCATACTGCCAAACTGGTCATGAAGTGGCTGAAGGATAACAAACTCAATATTTTGGAGTGGTCATCTCAAAACCCTGATCTCAGTCTTATTGAAAATACATGGGCAAAGCCGGAAAGAACACTGTAAGCAAGGCAAACTACAAACATGACACCAGTTCTGTCAAGAGGAATGGGCCCAAATTCCTACATCCTCCTGTGATGTATATTCTCCAGTGTCTGGTATGATGTATAGGCCCCCAGCCTCTCCTGTGATGTATATGCCCCAGCCCTCTTCTGCCATGTTTATGCCCCAGCCTCTCCTGTAATGTATATGCACCCAGCCCCTCATGTGATGTATACGCCTCTCCTGTGATGTGTATGCCCAACCATCTCCTGTAATGTATATGTCATGGGCAGGGGGTGACTGACCACGTCAGGGAAGGCTACCCGAGGCGCTCGGATCCGGGATCATGGCTGGGGCTCAAGTGGCAGCTGGATTCGGGGCTCATGCAGCGGCCCGTCGCCCAGAACAATAAAAAGGGGGTGTTTACAGGGGAAGAGTTTGTCAGTGACGCCACCCAAGGGTTCTGGTGATGGATGGTGACACCTCCGCTGCCTTGGTATGGGATGCCCGGGGCTGATGGAGCGGGGCAGCAGGATGGTATCCCCTCCACGGGTAGGGGAGGTATTGTCCCAGGGCCCATTTGTACGGACTGGGTGGTAATGGTGTACTCACAGTTCCAGAGAAATTCACACAGAGTTCAATGGTAAACCAAATTGCCAGTGACCGGCGACCTCCGGCTGGTGTATTCGGGTCCCACACCCTGGTACAGCAAACAGGGGTCCCTTCCTCCTGCACTTGGTGTTTATGTCTTCAGTTTGACTACTCCGCTTGAAACGGGGAAGTTCACTCCCGGTGATTCTATGTGTTGGGAGCGGTGGCCCGCGGGAACTGAGCCGTACCATCTTAGCAGGCAATTGCGGAGCCCTATCCCCCTCGTTGGGCTTTCGTCTCGCTCTCTGGGCTTGCTGGTGGGACAAGACGTGGAGACTTGTCCCCTGCTGGCTAATTGACAAGGCGCTTGAAGCAGTCCTCGCCCTAGGGTCCAGGTACCCCGACTGTGCACGGCCTCCAGACCGGATTCTCGCTGTCAGCACCGGCAGGCTACAACTCTGCCCCAGTCCACTTAGGGTCTCCCGCGACCGGATCTCCATCACCTGTGGCCCTGTCTGCCGACTGCCACCTAGTCAATAGTCCGGTAGTCCAGAGGCTCCAACCCCTGACTACCCTGTCACTCCACACTCCTCTCACTTCCTCTTTCCTTAGCTGTCTCTTTCCCTCCCAGAACACCTAAGGACCCCTAGGTGGGCGTCACCATTCGCTTGGCCCCGCCCACTGGTGTGTCCATATTGTCATGGGGGGTGATAGGCTTTGCTGGCTGATGTTGTGTACCTGGGTGTGGGTTTGTGTTGGTATGCCAAGGAGGATGGAGTCCTGCACTTGGAAGATTTGTGCAGTCTCTGTGACAACCTGGTTTTGCCAGGGCGTCACATATATGCCCCAGCCTCTCCTGTAATGTATATGCACCCAGCCCCTCCTGTGATGTATATGTCCCTCCTGTGATGTATATGCCCCGGCCTCTCCTGTAATGTATATGGCACAGCCTCTCCTGTAATGTATATGCACCCAGCCCCTCCTGTGATGTATGTGCCCCGCTTCTCCTGTGATGTATATGCCTAAGTGACTCCTCTGTTGTATATGCCCAAGCCTCTCCTGTGATATAATGCCCCAACCTCTCCTGTGATGTATATGCCCCAGCCCCTCCTGTGATGTATATGCCCCAGCCTCTTCCGTGATGTATATGCTTCAGCCTCTCCTGTGATGTATATGCCCCAGCCGGTCCTGTGATGTATATGCCCCAGCCTCTGCTGTGCTATATATGCCCCAGATTCTCCTGTGATGTATATTCCTCAGCCTCTTCTGTGATGTGTATAACCTAGCACCTCCTGTAATTTATGTGCCCCAGCATCTCCTGTGATGTATATACCAACGTGTCTCCTCTAATGTCTATACCCCCAGACTCTCCAGACCAAGACAAACCTGGAAAAACAGTTGTGAGAAACAACATGATCAATATCACAGCTGCAGCAAAGAGAAGCAGGTCCAGCCACCACAGTAAGGGTGAGTTAATTAATTGTTTGACCAATACAGCATGGTCATTTTCAAGTTGATAATTTTGTGCGGCCCCCAAAGGTTGGTCGAAAATGCCAAATGACCCTCGGCAGAAAAAGGTTCCCCACCCCTGGGCTATATTGACGAAAAAATAAAAACGTTATGGCTCTTGGAAAAAGGGGAGGAAAAAACAAAAACAAAATATGGAAAATCACCAGGGGGTGCAGGGGTTAATTCCATCCAGTGCTGAAAGGGTTAAAGTTCCTTTCTCTCCTGCTATGATTAATCTGGCAGTTGTAATCTACAGCTACTCCCTTCTGCTATAAGTATCCACTCCTCACTTTGGAGAAAGCAGTGGTAATTAGAGATGAGCAAACCCGAGGTTCGGTCTTCTTACCGAACACAGACTTTACAAAAAAAAAAACAACAGAGTTTGCGTTCAAAGATCGGGTGCTTTATGTATGCTAAACACTCACACAAGCATCGCTGTGTTTGGGTACACTTGATGCTCAGCCCAGTGGGAGCCACTTGCAGTGGTTGATTGGCTCTCACTGGGGGTAACAACAGCGTGATTGGATGTAAAGTGCACCCCCCAAAAAATGTAAAAACCCCTTTCCCTGAAAGGGATCTCTTTATGGCTGACTGCATTTGTGTGGAGACCTGAACTGACCAATTATTGACTTCAATTGGGGTTCAGGTGAAGTCTGGGTCCCAAACGGAACTTCATCTAAAATCCTTCTGAATCCGCCAAACCTAACTTCCACGGATCCGCTCATCTCTAGTGGTAATCTTTCCAGGATATGCGGTGGAGTCTCTCTGGAGAAGAATTGGAATTGGAGCTCTATGTTGTATGTTTCCCTTGTCTGTTCCCCTTCCTCTTGTTTTCTTTATAACAGAAGTAAGACTAGTGTCTTGCTGGCCTGTGCACTCGATAGGACAAGTCCAGGGTCAGCCAGGGCCTAGCCACGTGGTTGGGTATGGGGGGCACTTGTCTAGGTACATTAGGGAGCTCACAAAACAGCCACAGGTTAATTCAGGTAGTTATCCCCCTCCCTATCATCAGGGCTTTCCTTTACATGTTCCCTGGTGTACCCCTTCTCTTGTGCCGCACGCCGAGCGGTCCTCGCTCTGGCATGACAATAAGTGACCTCACTTGAGTGCACTGCTCAATGAATTAATTTAGGGATGCCGTGAGCATATTGCACACCATAGGGGTGTCACAAAATGTTATATTTTTACCAATAAAATGTTATTTTAACCCCAGATTTACAATTTTCACAAGATGAATGTTTTAAAAAAAGGCCCCATAAAGTGACTGTACAGTACTGTTTGGCCACACAGCAGTGCTGTGGAGGGAAGGAGCATCATTTGACTTTTGGAGCACAGATTTTTCTAGAGTAATTTGCAGGCTTCATTTTCAAAGCTTCTAAATGTCAGATCAGCAGAGACCCCCTTAAGTGACCGCATTGTGAAATCTACATCTCTCTGGGAATTAATTTACGCTGTAGTGATGATTATGTCTCTGAAAAACACCCACTGAGTCAGTTAATGTTGCAGAATTAAAAATTGCAAATAAGCTCTTGTAGTTAGCAGTACATTGTAGTGCTCGCACAGTGTGCCTAGCTCATGCTTCTGGAAACACACACACCCGTAAATTAGGCAGTGGTACAAGCATTGCAATACATTACACCTGTTAGTGGTACACTGACAGACCTCCTCTTAGACCATGCTGGTGGCTTGGTCAATCAGGCCACCGTAACGGGCAGATCCGTAGGTTTTCAATTGACCTCAAGTTGCCATAGAAATGATTGAGTCTTCATAATTGCGTCACAGGGATCCAGATCGGGTGGGAGAGGGACCATATTTCCTCTCCCAAATTCCTAAATACTGCAATTTCTTTTGATCGCGGTATTTAGGGGTTAAACAGCCAGGGGGCGATGCTGACACCACCCCTGGCGGTGATAGCCTGAGCTTGGCTATCACTTAAGCTGAGCTCTCGGCATCGATCATGCCAGCATATTAAATACATAACATACAGTATATACAGTACCTTATGAAAGTATTTGGCTGCCTTGAATTTTTCAACCTTTTCCCACATTTCAGGCTTCAAACATAAACATAAAAATTTTAATGTTATGGTGAAGAATCAACAACAAATGGGACACAATTGTGAAGTTGAATGAAATTTATTGCTTATGTTAAACTTTTTTAAAAAATAAATTACTCAAAAGTGGGGCGTGCAATATTATTCATCCCCTTTACTTTCAGTGCAGCAAACTCACTCCAGAAGTTCATTGAGGATCTCTGAATGATCCAATGTTGTCTTAAATGACTGATGATAATAAATATAAGCCACCTGTGTGTAATTAAGTCTCCGTATAAATGCACCTTCTCTGTGATAGTCTCAGTGTTCTGTTGAAAGCGCAGATAGCATCATGAAGACCAAGGAACACAACAGGCAGGTCAGTGATATTGTTGTGGAGAAGTTTAAAGCCACATTTGGTTACAAAAAGATTTCCAAAACTTGAAACATCCCAAGGAGCACTGTGCAAGCAATCATATTGAAAAGGAAGGAGTATCATACCACTGCAAATCTACCAAGACCTGGCCGTCCTTCCAAACTTTCATATCAAACAAGGAAAAGACTGATCAGAGATGCAGCCAAGAGGCCCATGATCACTCTGGATGAACTGCAGAGATCTACAGCTGAGGTGGGAGAGTCTGTCCATAGGACAACAATCAGTTGTACACTGCAGAAAACTGGCATTTATGGAAGTGGCAAGGAGAAAGCTATTTCTCAAAGATAGCCATAAAAATGTTGTTTAATGTTTGCCACAAGCCACCTGGGAGACACCCCAAACATGTGAAAGTAGGTGCTCTGGTCGGATGAAACCAAAATCGAATTATTTGGACACAATGCCAAACAATATGTTTGGCGTAAAAGCAACTCAGCTCATCACCCTCAACACAATATCCCCACTGTCAAACATGGTGGTGGCAGCATCATGGTTTGAGCCTGCTTTTCTTCAGCAGGGACAGGGAAGATGGTTAAAATTGATGGGAAGATGGATGGAGCCAAATACAGGACCATTCTTGAAGAAAACCTGTTGGAGTCTGCAAAAGACCTGAGGCTGGGACGGAGATTTGTCTTCCAACAAGACAATGATCCCAAACATAAAGCAAAATCTACAATGGAATGGTTCACAAATAAACGTATCCAGGTGTTAGAATGGCCAAGTCAAAGTCCAGACCTGAATCCAATCGAGAATCTGTGGAAAGAGCTGAAAACTGCTGCTCACAAACACTCTCCATCCAACCTCACTCAGCTTGAGCTATTTGGAAAGGAAGAATGGGCAAGAATTTCAGTCTCACAATGTGCAAAACTGACAATTACCCCAAGCGACTTGCAGCTGTAATCGCAGGAAAAGGTGGCGCTACAAAGTATTAACTTAAAGGGGACGAATAATATTGCACGCCCCACTTTTCAGTTATTTATTTTTTTTAAAAGTTTAAAATAAGCAATAGATTTTGTTCAACTTCACAATTGTGTACCACTTGTTGTTGATTCTTCACCATAACATTACATTTTTATCTTTATGTTTGAAGCCTGAAATGTGGGAAAAGGTTGAAAAATTCAAGGGAGTCAAATGCTTTTGCAAGGCACTGTATTTAACAGATGGGCTGAGTGGTGGATGGCAACTGTTCTCTTTATGTATAGCAGCATTTCTCCATTGGCGATGACACATTGCACAGAAAACAGAAGCATCAGACAACTTGTTTATCTAATTGTTAGATATTTTATATGTATATGGTTCATACACAGGTATAACATATTGTACTAATTGCTTATCAATAACAATGATTAGTAATTCTACACATTTTCTAATAATCACCAAATGCTCCAAATTGTTACCCTTTTCTTCTAATTGTGTGACATCATTATAACTTGCATTTTTTTCTTACACATAATAAAAAAGTTAATTACTTCTTATCTGCATGGGTTCTTTGATGTCTAATAAGAGAGTCTTTCATGTTAAAACATTTCCCACATTGAGAACATGAAAATGGCCTCTCCCCTGTGTGACTTCTCTGATGTACAACAAGATTTGATTTCTTTATAAAACATTTCCCACATTCTGAACATGAAAATGGTTTCATCCCTATGTGAATATTCTGATGTCTAGCAAGTTCTAATTTCCCATTAAAGCCTCTCCCACATTCTGAACATGAATATGGCTTCACCCCTGTGTGAGTTCGCTGATGTACAATAAGATGTGATTTCTGATTAAAACATTTCCCACATTCTGAACATAAGTATGGCTTCTCTCCTGTGTGAATTCTTTGATGTATAACAAGTTTGCATTTCTCTCTATAACGTTTCCCACATTCTGAACATGGATATGCCTTCTCCCCTGTATGAATTTTATGATGTATAACAAGATGTGATTTTTTTAGAAAACGTTTTCCACATTCTGAGCATGAAAATGGCTTCTCCCCTGTATGAATTCTCAGATGTTTAACAAGTTGCAATTTCTTATTAAAGCGTTTCCCACATTCTGAGCATGAATATGGTTTATCCTCTTCAAGAGCCATTTCATGTTCATTAGCCCCTCTTTGACTTTTGTTTTGCATATTGGTCATTGACAAAGCAGAAGAAAGGACCTGTTGAAAATGATCAGGCGAAATTTCTTTCCTGAGGAGAGCTTGAAGTATATCTGGGATAATGGCATGTTCTTTATATGTATTTGGTGGAATACCATGATCATCTGCTGCAAAATCTGAAAATATCAGATGTTCCTCTGAGCTCCTGGTGCAGTCATCTGCCAAGAATAAAAGTGATATAATTTTTTCAATATAGCTACATTGAAATCATACGGATATTATATATTTTGTCCATTTTTATACAAGTTGTAATATAAATTATCAATTAACTAAGAGAATAGAGCACAAAGCAGGAACTATTAGATTATGATGTTAGGTTGGGCTTTTTTAATTTTTCACTTCTCTGTTGAAGCCGTCGTCTTCTTAAGTTCATGTTTCATTTTGCTTGTCACATATCGTTACCAGTTGTATCAGACACGATGAGGTGATATGGTCGGCTAATCACAGTAATGACTGTAGCCAAAATGGCTACGGTTTTACCTTGTATGGCAGGCAATCCCCACATATTGATTGGCTGTCTAACAGCCTCAAAACATGGGGCGGGGACTCGAGCATGGAAAACATGTTTGAAAAAAATTCTATTAATGTCTGTACATTCTCCCTTGACCTCAATCTTAATCCGCACTTCTTGATAATTTGACTAATAGTTTGTCCAGACCGTGGTTAAAGTAACAGCTTTTTTGCTTTGGTAACATACACTCCAGGATTTTATTTTATATTTTGATATGCCAGAAACTCACTAGAACTTACCTTTTAATTCTTATTATGTATGAATTTTTATTTTCGACAAAGTTGATCTCACCTTGTACAGCATCCAATGTCACTATGTAAGTAGTTCCATAAAGCCCCACGTTACATTAATTTACCAGCAGTTTTACGGCCTGTATACACCCCTGTATTGCATTCTACATCTAATGACTATCATTTTGTTATTAGGATGGGGATAGCACCATTATTCCATGCCCAGTTGATGCCTTAAGTGACTGGACACGGGGTAACCAATGGACACACTGAGTATCACAGCTTTAATGTTGAATTGACACAAGATACGTTACGGAAGTGTGCCATGCCGCCTCACCATGGACACACAGAATGTTATAGTCTAGCATCCAATGGATGCATGACACGTTGTGGCACCATGCAATGTTGCCGTGTGTACACTAACAAACACAAGGTACGTGGGAGTTTGCGGAAGTACTCATATAGTGACGTTGGCAGCTCCACCAAGTGAGATCAGGTTTGTCTTTATATATACCTGCATGGTGATAAACTTATCCACCTATATTTGTTTAGTCTGTGAAGTACTCTGCTTGTGCAGGGCCCTGATTATTATGCTTATACTACCAAAGGGCCCCCATTCCTTTTTCTACAAGTAACACTCCCCTGATGATGCCCTGATACTGGGGCTGGAATGGGTAAGGTATAAATACACTTGTTTTTGGGGTTATTACATATAGGATTTATATTTTGGTACTGCCCTTGTGAGGGTATGAGTCACTGCATAACAGGGGATTTTAGGCTGATAGCTTTATACCCTTAGGGTGCCTTCACACTTTCGCGATGCAGCAGCGATCCGACCAGCGATCTGACTTGGTCAGGATCGCTGCTGCATCGCTACATGGTCGCTGGTGAGCTGTCAAACAGGCAGATCTCACCAGTGACCAGCCCCCAGCCAGCAGCGACGTGCAAGCGACGCTGCGCTTGCACGGAGCCGGCGTCTGGAAGCTGCGGACACTGGTAACTAAGGTAAACATCGAGTATGGTTACCCGATGTTTACATTAGTTACCAGTGCACACCGCTTAGCTTAGCAGGAGCTGGCACCGGCAGCGTGAGAGCTGCGGAGGCTGGTAACGAAGGTAAATATCGGGTAACCACCTTGGTTACCCGATGTTTACCTTGGTTACAGCTTACCGCAGGCTGTCAGATGCCGGCTCCTGCTCCCTGCACATTCAGGATTGTTGCTCTCTCGCTGTCACACACAGCGATGTGTGCTTATCAGCGGGAGAGCAACAATAAAAAAACGAACCAGCACTGTGTGTAACGAGCAGCGATCTCACAGCAGGGGCCAGATCGCTGCTCAGTGTCACACACAGCGAGATCGCTAATGAGGTCACAAAAAACGTGACTCAGCAGCGATCTCAGTAGCGATCTCGCTGTGTGTGAAGCACCCCTTAGCCTCATGCTTCTGCTATCAGGATGACCCATCTTCAACACAACAGATAAGGGAGACTCAACCATTTTTTATCTGCACAGACATTTTTGGCCACTTTTTTGAATTATAAGAACTTTTCTTTTAAAAGTAAATATATTTTTGTCATGTGTCCATTTGAGCACTGTTATTTTATTTATTACTATTAAAGGTTAGATTTTATAGTAATATTTGCTCTCTTGCTTGTTTGGTTTCCTTTGTAGGAAAGGAACAAGTTCTCACGATGAGCTTTCTTACTATTCTAAAAATGGACATTTAGAAAAACAACTGCTCAATTTATGCACCAGAATACAATGCTTGTAAAGGTGACTGGTACTAAGGTTTTAAGACTGAGAAGTGTATTTTGTACATAACAGTTCCGCCTGTGGCTCACTAGTAATATTTCTGCTTTCAGTATCAAAGGTTCTGCGTTTGAATCCCCGGCACTGACAAACTTTAAAAGTCTATTTAGAGACATCCAGTAAGCACAGTGTCCAGTGCTAGACAGGACTGTGAACCCCGAATTGTCACTAGGAGTTTTGCTCAAAACTTACCGTTTGTCATGGCAGCATCAGATGCTGTTCACATTTCAGATCCTGACACTTCACCCTATAGTTTTTCTCATGGCAAATTGGGGCATAAACCAGCTGTGGACTCATTCATGATCAGGCTAGCAAGAGTTAAATTCTGCTAGCCTGTATGTTACTTCTGGGATCACATGTTGTTGGAAGCCTATCACATAGGCTCCCTTCCTATTTAAGATGGTGGAATCTGTCCTCTCACGCTGAATATAGTTTATTGCTGTGTTGGTCTATGTGCTGTTGTGTCCCAGTCCTGCTGGTGATTGTATTGCTTTGTGCTTGGAGTTCTCCCGTTGTCATGTTGTTTCCTCCCTGCTCTTGTTTTCCTCCTAAGCTTTTGTTGTCTTATACCTCTGTGTGTGTGCGTGCCATGAGATAGTTTTGGTTTCCCTGTTTGTCTATTTTTGTTGGCTTTATGAATCCTGCCTTGGCACTCCCCAGGGGTTGGGGAAGGGGGCATAAGATTAAGCCTGGTTAGGACCATGGCCAGGAAGGGTGGTTCAGACATCCTCACCTTCACAGGTAAGTCTGAGATTAGGGATAGCTATGGTCCCCTAGCCTGAGGGCCAGTCTAGGAGCCCCTATCCTCTACTTTCGTCTCACTTACCGTAACAAGAAGACTCCCTTCTGAAGTGGAAGACTAAGCAAAATCTGTAATTTCTCTGCATTTAGTGGTCACTACTCACCTGTGCGGTTATCTGTAGGAATCTCCTCTGTACATCGCTCATCACCCCTCACATATCTCCCTGTAGTATTAATATGGGTCAGATCTTCACCCTGAAACAAATAATGGAAAAGTCACAGACAAATGAAAAAGTCCGGAGATAAAATTAAAAAACAAGCTCAGAAACAATAGTAAATTAACATCGTGACCAAAAATGGCCCCACCCTATTTAGTGTTTCTTCTGCCCAAGGCACTATAAGTGGTCACGCCCCCTACTGGTAAGTCAGACTGTGTATGTGCACACAATATCTTTTTTAGGTGGATTCTGCATCTAACCCATCTGAAAAACAATGAACATATGCACTGCATTGTCAAAAAATTTGTTGTTCATATATTAAATGGGTGGTCTGACATCTAAAATGTATTTTCTAACTATTTATATTTACCCCTTATCTACATTATTTATACAATCCCCTACACGTTTCCCCTATTAATCTAATCCCTAAAAGTGCTTTTTTTACTGCACTTCCTGTGATGTTTCGTTTGAGTGGCGTCTCAAACGTGATTATACAGGAGGCCCAAGCCGCAGTCATTCCCCACAGCGTCCATCGCTCTTCCTGAAACAGGATGTCACGAAAGAGCAGCACTGCAGAGACTTACTAGTTTCTTGCAATGCTACCCCCTGGTTGTCCTAGATCAGTGATGGCGAACCTATGACACGCGTGCCACCAGGGGCACGCTGAGCCCATTCTGCTGGCACGCATGCTGTCGCCCGATTCTGCAGCTTTGATCTGCTAGTGCAGTGGCGCCGGCATATCAAATCTGTGTTGGAGCGGAGGAGACATTTCTCCTCCACTCTGAGACTCCTCCACTCCCAGGCTGCAGGTGTGTTGCCTAGGAGACGGAGGAGCGGCGCCGGCGCCGTCTGCTGGCCGCGTGGGAACTGAGGACCCAGCAGCGCGCAGCGGGGGAGCGTGTGCAGGTAAGTTGTGTGTTGCTTTTTCTTTTTATAACTTGTGTGCGGCTGTGCCAAGGTGGGGATGGGGGGTCAGCGCCAGCATGGGGTGGGGGAACGCACATGGCAGCGTGGGATGGGGGGAATGCACATGGCAGCGTGGGGTGGGGGTGGGGAGGAATTCACATGGCAGCGTGGGGTGGGGGTGAATGCACATGGCAGCGTGGGGTGGGGGGTGAACGCACTTGGCAGCGTGGGGTGGCGGTGGGGGAACGCACATGCCAGCTTGGGGTGGGGGAGGGGGAACGCACATGTCAGCATGGGGTGGGGGAACGCACATTCCAGCATGGGGTGGGGACATGCATGCCAGGATGGGGGAAACATGCTTGCCAGCATGGGGGGGCACATGCATAACAGGATGGGGAACAATGCATGCCAGGGTGGGGAACAATGCATGCCAGGATGGAGGAAACATGCATGCCAGGATGGAGGAAACATGCATGCCAGGATGGAAGAAACATGCATGCCAGGATGGAGGAAACATGCATGCCAGGATGGAGGAAACATGCATGTCAGGATGGAGGAAACATGCATGCCAGGATGGAGGAAACATGCATGCCAGGATGGAGGAAACATGCCACGATAGGGTACATTTACCAGGAAGGGGTACATTTACCTGGATGGGGGTAAATTAACCAGGATTGGGAACATTTACCAGGATGGAGGACATTTACCAGGAATGGGGTACATGCCGGGATGGGGGAACATTTACCAGGATGGAGGACATTTACCAGGAATGGGGTACATGCCATAATGGGGGAACATTTACAAGGATGGGCAATATGTCAGGATGGGGTACATTT
The DNA here is from genome assembly GCF_048569485.1 of Anomaloglossus baeobatrachus. NCBI lineage: Eukaryota > Metazoa > Chordata > Amphibia > Anura > Aromobatidae > Anomaloglossus > Anomaloglossus baeobatrachus. The sequence goes on from NC_134357.1 coordinate 502,499,354, forward strand.
ACCAGCATGGGGGAACATGCCAGAATGGGTAACATTTACCAGGATGGAGGACATTTACCAGGATGGGGCCGTGATGGGGACAAATATACCAGAATGTAGGAAATATATATCAGGATGGGGGACATGTTTACCAGGAAGGGGACAGAACTACACAATGATGGGGAGGGGAGCCACTCGTACATCTTTATGGGATTTGAAGATGTTCAGACTTTGAAATGTAGATGTGGATTACAGGGTGACATCTGATTGCATTCCATGCTAAAATCTCTGTCTAATATGCTGCAATTTTTTCCAGAAAGATCAATCCAACTGCTGTGTCTGGAAAGGGCAGGGGCTCAGCTTCAATGTGTGGTAAGCATGAGCGTGATGCCCCCTGCTGAAGAGAAGACGGCAAAGGTAAGGTTACAATTAATTATTTACATAATAGGATTGGTTGGCACTTCGGAAAAAAAATTGGGTTTAGGGCTACAGTTTGGTCACTCGGCCTGTAAAAGGTTCGCCATGACTGTCCTAGATCCTGGATGATGGGTGATAGATGCTGTGGCTGAGGCTACTGGAATGCTGGCATGCTGTTGATATCTCTGCTGCTGTGTCCACTGCTTGTGCGAAAAACGTTGGCAGCAGGCAATGCTAGGTGCAGTGAGTGACACCAATGTCATCACACAGCCTCTAACGATACCTTCAAATGAAGCATCATCAGGGGTCGCAGATATTCCTTACTACTTCTAACACTGCACCCTTATGACCCTTCGTTTGAGGGCGGTGCTAGAGGCTGTGGGGTGGCTCTGGTGTCACTCATGGGATCTAGCATCAGCCCCCGCCGACGTCTTTCACACAAGCAATGGATGCAGCATGGCTAGCATGCCAGGGCTCATACATCACCCATCATCCAAGATCCAGGACATTCTCAGAGGGTGGTGATGCAAGACACTAGTAAGTATCTGCAGCACTGCCTCCTGGTGTTCCAGGAGGTGAGATGGATGCTGTGAGGAATGACTGCAGCTCTAGCCTCCTGTGATGTCCCGTTCTCAAACTAAACATCACATGAAGTGCAGTATATCAACACCTTCAGGGATTAGATTGATAGGGGAGCAGTGTAGGAAATTATATAATATTGATAATTACAAAAGTAATTATGAGGTAAAGATACTGTAAATAGTTAGAAAATATATCTTAGGTGTGGGACCATCCCTTTAAGTCTTTTAAACAACAGGCTTTCAGAAATGTAAGGCCCTGTGTGCACACTGTGTTTTTTGCCGCGGTTTTTGCTGCAGTTGTGTCACCCAGGGAATGGGGTATTCGGTCCCAGGCAGTTCACTATTTAGGGATGTCACTTTGGTGGTGGCCACTGCCCGGTCCCGTCACCTGGGGCCTTTTTGAAAAGGGGTTATTTACATGGGAGAAGAAAGTCATTTATGTGATGCCACCTGTGCGTTGTGGTTAATTGGATGGAACCGCCACTGCTTAGTGGAATTACCCCTGGGCTGATGGTGATGGCAGCTATCATGGTAGGCCCTCCGCAGGCAGGGCTGAGCCAGGGGATTTGTGAGATGAGAGCTTTGCACTTTAAAATGAAGGAGACCACACCGAGTTGTAATGAACAGTCTGTACTCACTTTAACCTGTGGACGGCTGGTTCAGGTCCCTGAATTCCAGTGCCAGTTTAATGACTCGGTTGCTCTGTCCCCAGCACTCTCAGTGTAGTTGAGATCCCGAAGCTTGGAACTTTGGGGGTCCCCCAGCTGGGATACAGCGGTTTGTCCGTTCGGCTAACAGTATGGACCCTGTGGGGATGTATGTGTCCGAACCCTGATCTTTACTTTACTGCGGATGCCCCCGGATCTGTGGGTCAGTGGGGCCCGTAGAGAACCCTCATCGTGCAGGAATTTGCCAGGCTGTGTGAAACGGTCGCCTGCCCTAGGGCCCTGTGCCCCGTGTGTGCTTGGTTCCAGTGGTGCTCCCTCGTACCGTCCCTGGCAATTTCTCTCTGTTCCAGAGGTACTCGGTTGCTCCTATTCTGGCAACCTACTCCTGTGCCCCGGGTCACCGTTACACAGACCCAGCTCACGGCACGTCTGCTCCCTTCACTACATTCTTACAGACTACTCCCAATCCACACCCATCAGGCTGTCTAGTTCCCTGGTCTGGCTCCGCCCTCTAGGTGCCCATCTTCCAGTGTCTGACTAGTGAATGCCCCTGGTGTGGTGGGGGAACTAGGATTTTGGTATGTGCAGTTGTTACTGGCACTGGTGTTCCAGGTCCCAGAGGGTAGGCCCTGCATCCTTGCAGTACCTAGTAGTGCCCTGAGTGGCTCAGGGGAGCTACACAGAAAAGGTGCGGTCTATGTTCATAACCTTTCTGCAGTCCTTCTCCAGCAAAATCCATGGGAAATCCAAAATGCTATGTGCATGTGACGCCCTTGCCCATCAGGTCGTCACAGGGTATTGTGCAATTTGCCCTTCTGTGCAATATCCACATCCTCCTTGGTTATGGGTCCCTAACCTTTGGTGTTGCCAAGAACAGCTAATCAATATTCTAGGAACACTCTGCACCACACCCACCAGACACACCAGTGGATGGCCTGAGTGGAATAGGGTCGCCCACTTTAGGGGTTGGTTAAGGGGGGTCAGGAATGTCAGGAGACAGTCAGTTGAGCAGTGACTCTCAAGAGGAGAGGTCACAAGAGAGTGAGTTGAGCAATGACTCTGAAGAGGAGAGGTCAGGAGCTGGGCTCCTTGGAACTACTAGGTGTCAGACCAACAGGTCTGGTAGGAGCTGCACCCGGTCACAGGGGATCGTGACAAGGGGCACGGACTGTCGAGAAGGACAGCCGGCGGCCTTGTGCCATCACCGGGCAGGGGCCAGGGCACGACGGAGTACGTGGACCCTAGGTCAGGGAGTAGCTTCAGGCGTTCTGACAATTTACCTGACGAGGATGGAGCCTTCAAGATCCATTCACCACCCGCCCCAAAATCGGGGTACTAGCGCAACGAGGGGAATAGGACTTTCCACTATACAGTCCAGAAAATCCCAAGCGTGAACCCTGAGAGCAAGCTCCCCCAGTTAGCCACACTGAGGAGTGGGATCCGATTAGTTTCAGACTAAAGGGACCAACTAGAAGACGAGGTGCCACGGAAAAAGGTCACAGACTAACAGGTAACACCAACGGACATGGGACCCAGGCGTGCTCCCCCTCAGCGGCAGCGGTGTCCGGAACTTTGGTTTACTACAGTTGTCGGTGTCAGCGTTATTGGACTGAGTGAGTACGCAAGTGACCCCTTACCATCCCAACGGCACATCCCTGTCACCATCACCAAGTCCCGGGGCATTCCCCCTACCCGTGGAGGGGTTAAACACCTGGCTACCCACACCATCGCCACCGGGTACTACCAATCACAGCGGTGGTACTCCATCTTACCACACACCACGGGTGGCGTCACGAGCTTTCCACACCATCCCCTGTACATACTCCCCCTTTTTTGTTTGAGGAGCCGCATGGCCCCCGGGTCCGGAGCCCTCTCAAGCCATTGCGGATGCGGATCCGAGCAGCCCAGCTGCCGACGCGGGGGCGACACATGCACACTGCTTTTTTTTCTCCTACAGGTTTTGCTGTAGAATTTCTGCAGCAAAAAAGAAGTAGCTTGTCACTTCCGCAAATCCACGGCAAAAACGCAACAAACAGCGGCAAAAATTTGGGTGCGGTTTTGGTGCGTTTTTTTTTTTTTGCGGGTGCGGAATTCTGACAGAAGGTGAAGATTTTTCTTAAGAAAAAGTCATTTCCCAGTGTGCACAGGGCAGTGACAGTGTGCACATAAAGCAGTAAAGTGACCATACCATTTTTTTGTGTCTTCTGCTTCACTCTTTAGTTTACTCAATAACATTTTTGAATAAAAAGATGGTGGCTATAATATAACCAGAAAAATAACTAAAGATACACAAAAAAGATGGTTCAAGACAAAAGTGGCAGTGTGGCCTGAAGCATCTTCTACTTAAAAAATTTGCTAAGTTTGCACCTGTCGTCTGCACGTACCCTAAGGGTGCACATAGCCTTTAATAAGTGATTATGGCTCCCAAACACATTAGGCTAATGTCAGCCTATGAGCTTGGCCGATGGTTTGATGTGTATCGGTTCCTCTGACTGATGACATCAGTGGAGATAATGATGTCAGATTGCGGACTACAACTCCTTTTGTTTTCTAAGATTAAGCCGCCGTCAGACATCTCTAGCAGCAGTTCTCCAATTGAAGAGAAAGGAGTGCTCAGCAGAGTCAGGGTTATACCTATCTCACCTGAATTACACCCTGTCAGCTTTCTAAAGTGTATGGGATATTTAGCCAAACACTTGTTCAGCTGAAATATTTGGTCTCATACAGACAGTTGTATTTTCAGTCTCTGTGTTGTCCATGTGTACAACAAACAGCACACTGACCTTTTAATGCCCTTGTATCTTGTATCAATACATTAAAGATTACTACATGAAAATTAATACAGGATGAGATCAACCATCAGGACATGCATTCATCACCAGAAACACCATCAGAACATAAATACATCGTCAGAACCATCATCAGTACTTGAATACAGCACCACAACTACCATCAGTACATAAATACAATACCAGATCCACCATCAGTACATGGATAGATCACCAGAACAATGAATATATGAATGCATCTCCATAGCCATTGTCAGTACATAAATAAAGCAGCAGAACCATCACCAGCACAAGAATACAGCAGCAAAACCAACATTAGTATATGAATACAGCATTGAGCCTAGTACAGCAATCAATTGCAAGGTCAGGTCAGCCTCCGCATATACAATTGTCAATTGTTTGACATGAACTTGCAACTCCCAGTATTTCCTCTTACCTCTTCACGACATATGATGTAAAATTACAGAATATGTTGTGTCCCTTCCTTTGATACAGACTCACACGCGAGCCCGCATCTCTCCCTCTCCCATAACATGACAGTTGATTTAATTACCCATTTAGTGCCTTTAAACAGCCGCAGGAGTAATGGAGATCCTCCCGCACCTGTTAACCAGTTAAATACCGTTGTCAATCTCACACAGCGAGATTTACATGTGCCGCCAAGAGTGCCACGTTATTCCTAGTGACCATCAGTGCGTCTGTGCGTGGGGCGCCAATAGGTTGTTATGAGAGCCAGGGGTCGGCTGAAAACCCCTGTACTTGTCGTACTTGTTATGATACTCCTGAGAACATTGTCCCTTTACGGGTCCTGGAATATGACAACAAGCAAAATTTTTTTATTTACAAATTTCTCATTTATTTTTCACCACTTAAATAGAAAAAAACTATCTACGTACTCATACTGACTTGAAAAATAATATTGCCAGGTCAGTTTTACCATATAGTGAACATGGTAAATAAAAATGTACTGAAAGTTTATTAATATACTCAGCTACTGCTGCTCAGTCCATTGTCCATTGTTGTTCTTCTCTGCTTCTCAGTGACATCACTGCAATTGCAACTATCTGGCTCACTCTATACTCTATGTGTGAGCCAGAAGTCTCTTTTCCTATGTAAGTCTATGGAGCCTCGTGCTGACCCCTCATAATCTTACACTGTACAGTCACTTCTGGGTCACGAAGAGAACAGTGTGACCCAGACATTCTGCAGAGCAGAGATGTCATTGAGAAGAGAAGAACAACGTGAACACCGGAGAGAGCAGTGATAGGTGAGTATATTAATACACACACTATATTACATGCGCACACACATACACACCTAATGAATAGAAAATGTAGTGAAAGTTATTCTTTAACTTTTGGAGGATATCTAAACTGTTTTAAAGCCTTTTAATCATGTGCAGACTGGTATGGGTCTGGGTCCTGAGACCCCACTAATTTCTCAAAAGAACTATCATAAGTGCACAGATCAGGAGCCTATGACTGTCTACTACATCCGCTCTGCGCCATGACTAGATATGAGAAAACCTGAGGTTCAATTTTCGAACCGAACACCAACTTAAAAAATCAAGATTCAGGTGCTTTACATTTGAACTTTACTTGCACAAAGTATGCTGTGCTCAGGCATGCTTGGTGCTCAGCTCTGTGCAAGCCTCTTGCAGTGTTTGAACAGCTCACGCTGGGGGTAACATCAGCACGATTAAATGTAGTGTGCAACTCAAAAAATTGTTTGAAAAAGCCTGCCCACCCTCCCCTGGAAGTGATCTGCTTTTGCTTGGCTGCTTGTGGGCGGAGACTCAAACTGCCAATCTGTTTCTTCCTCTTGGATTTCGGTAAGGCTATGTGCGCACGTGTGCGTAATTCATGCAGTTACGCTGCGCTTTGTAGCGCAGCGTAACTGCATGCGTCCTGCGTCCCCTGCACAGTCTATGGAGATTGTGCAGGGGCCGTGCGCACGTGACGTTTTAGAGCGCAGCGCTTCGGCTTCTGCCGAAGCGCTGCGTTCTAAGAAGTGACATGTCACTTCTTCCGTGCGCTTTGTCGGCAGCTCCTGCTCTGTCTATGGCAGGAGCTGCAGGCAGAGCGCATGGAATCGGCTTTTTTTTTTTTTCACTACGGACATTTCTGCAGCGATTTAAAGCGCACATGTGCTCTTCAGATCGCTGCAGAAATTTCTGCAGTGACTGTACGCAACGTGCGCACATAGCCTTAAGCTCGAGCCAGTGGCGGCTCGGCTCCTTGAACTGAACCTCCACGGAACTGCTCATCTCTAGCCATGACAGTCGACGAATTTTGTGGAAAACTCCATGTGTCAGGTACTATATTGATGACATCTACTCTGAATGTTGTTGTTTTTATTCCTTTCTTAGTCATCTGGTCCTGAAACAATGATGATTTTTCACATCCACAGCTCATCTCTGCAGAAAATCGCCACAGTCCTCCCTTATGAGTTACACCTATCACACCTTCTTCACTTATGAACAAGCATCTCCACACTATACATGCCTCCCACTGCCCCATCTTCAAACTGTCCCCGTCATGATGCCCCTACTCCACATTAAGCCCCCTCTTCACACTGTCCCTCTCATACGGCCCCCTGACTATTCAATCCTTGTGGGTTCTTCCACCATAGGGTAAACAGTTGCCATGAAGAGATGATTTTAGTCGGCCACAATACTTATGTAAGCTAAAGTGTCCAAACTTCCATCCACAGATATCAGAGATACACAGGTCGTACCAAGAAAACATTCCCACATTATTAATCCAACTCCACCAGTTAATAACAACATTCTCAGTATAGCCTTGATAGCATTGCAAGGAAAATCCTCACAATGTTGGTTGTTATTGAAATGCTGTTCCTGGCTAATATAGCACCGATGTCCGTATCTGAATTTTCTAAGATCATTCAATCTTCTAATTTTAAAGTGCAATAGTGCTGACAACCGATGACGTCATTTTATACTGCACTCTGGGGGTCACAGGTCTCACTCCATACATCAAAGCTCCAATCAGTAAAAAGCAGGTGTATAATAAATGGCAATTCAGTGTATAAGACTGGTGGACACCTTTTATCCATATACCTGATGATCCTGAGGAAAAGTGACATTTTCTTGTTTACAGTCCTGTGGAAGAAGCGGAAGGGGACATCTCTCTGCTGTTGTCCTCTTACTGGATAGAACTGGAGGAAACACAGGGACTGAATTCATTCTTTACATACAGATAATTATACACTGAAGATCAAAATTAGAGAACAAGACACAATTTCCTAAACATTAAGGTATTTGTGTAGTCCTATGTAATTATATCCTAACATGAGTAAACTAGGAGTATATTAAACTTGTTTCATAAATTGAATTTATTCTAAAGCACATAATAGAAATGTAAATGAGATAAATGAAAAAGAACACTGATCAAAATTAAAGAATACTTTCAGATACCTGCAAGTTATTGGTGTTATCTGGCAGCTGGTGCTAATTTCCTTAATTACCTGACAAACCCTAACTATCCAGTTTGCACTGACTGCACTGCAAAAATGGTGTGCTGTTCCAAAGTAACTGAAACTCTCTGGTAGCAGGTTGTCCAGATGAAGGCCAAAGGGGTGACCCTATCAGCCATAGCAAGAGAAGTTGGTTGTTCTAAGTCTGTGATTTTGAGAATATTGCATCTTTACAACATCACAAACTCTTTCGAGACCCCCAAGAAGGCTGGTTGCCCTCGGAAGACAAATACAAGACAGGAAAGGATAATGCGAAGAATCTCCATGGATAATCGTTTCAACACTGCAGCTGGAATTGCTCGCCAGTTCAGCACTGAACAGGGTAAGAATCTGTCCCATCACGACGTTTAAGAGCATTTGGACTTAAAGCCCACTCTGCAGTGACCAAACCTCTCATTATCAGAAAGAATGCAAAGTCTAAATTCACCTTTGGTGAGGAGCATGTTGTGTGGACAAAAGAGAAGTGTTCCACAGTTCATTTTAGTGATGAAAGCAAGTTTAATTTATTTATGTCTGATGGGAAACATTATGCTCAGGGTGGCACGGTGGCTCAGTGGTTAGCACTGCAGTCTTGCAGCGCTGGAGTCCTGGGTTCAAATCCCACCAAGGACACTATCTGCAAGGAGTTTGTATGTTCTCCCCGTGTTTGCGTGGGTTTCCTCCGGGTACTCCAGTTTCCTCCCACACTCCAAAGACACACAGACACCATGGTGCAGCAGGGAGGATTCGTGCTGTTACCATCTGTGAACCCACTAGAGGTTTTTTCATTAAAACCTGCATCTCCATATTTGAACTCCCCTGATGAATAGTTTATAGGAAACGCGTCGGGAGAAGGAGATTTTGGGAGAGGACAGCTTGTCCGATTGGAAGGGATCCCGGATCCAGAGTGGAAGGACCCGTGGATACGCCTATGATGGTGGCAAACTGTCTTTTTGAAATATGATACACCGACAAGGGTGAGATCGTTCCATATATTTCTATACAAGATCAAACAATGATATGATGGGGGTTTGATTATGGTATTTTCCCCTAAGCATTGTTATCTCTGCTCTGAACCAGTGGGCACTTATTGGCTGTTTTTGACATCCTGTCAGGTGTCTGTGTACCCATTATAACTGGCCTAAGGACTGTCTGGTACATGATCATTGGCAGTACTACGGTGAAGGGGCTCTGAGGTCTTGAGTGTAGCCCATCCTATTAACCAGCTGGTGCTTTTTCTGGTTCGGTTGTGACACCTGCCAGCACGCAACTATTATTTATGTGTCATTTTGTTAATGTCATTTGGCAGGGTGTATAGGCCCTTCTCTTTTTTTAGGGCTATACATTATGTCTATCTCTGCGAGACATTGTTTTTAAATAAAGGCAAGGTGTTCCTTTCCTTTTTTTAGAGGAATCAATAAAAGTTAATTTTTAGGTATTTTTTGCTGTATTTGGTCTCTTGATCATTTATACCTACCAGTGGCTGCATTATATATGAAAATAGAGTGGACCAAAATCACAGCAGAGCAGTGTGAGAGACTAGTGATGTCCTGTGGATGCAGATGTGTTGAAGTCGTTCAAAGCAAAGGCCTGTACACTTCCTACTGATTGGTGACTGTTGTTAGCTTCAGAAAATTTACTTCTTTTTCTCAGTGGTACAGTCATTGCTGTTCTTCAGTTATGATCATCACGTTTTGGGCAAAATAAAGGGTTCATGGTGATAAACTTTGTATCTTTTGTAAAACACTGTTCTAGTGGCATGGTGTACCCCTTACAAAAAAAACCCTCCAAATGTTACAAATGTTCATCAATGTAGATTACATTATTTCTGAAAAAAGCAAGTGATCATACATTGTTCTAATTTTGATCTCCAACGTAGAACGTGTGTATTTAGTCCTGTCTATTACCTGGTGATGTGAGGGGCTGGGGATCCTCCATAATGACGTCCTTGTACAGATCTTTGTGTCCTTCTAAATACTGCCACTCCTCCATGGAGAAATAGACGGTGACATCCTGACACCTTATAGGGACCTGACAAATACAATGATACCGTCATCCCCCGATCCCTTCATAGCGTTACTGTATAATGTCCCAGCATTCCCAGCAGTGTCACCTCTCCAGTCAGCAGCTCAATCATCTTGTAGGTGAGTTCTAGGATCTTCTGGTCATTGATGTCCTCATGTATCAGGGGGTGAGGTGGAGGCCCCGTGATTGGGCTCAGGGGTCTTCCCCATCCCTCAGACTCAGGGTCCTGACAATACTCACTAGAGGTCTTCTTCACTACTGTGTAATCCTGGTTATGGAGAGACACATTAATAAATCTCACTACAGACATTTCCAGAGTCCTCACCTCTCCAGTTCTGTCCATCTGTTATTCCCATAGATAAGAATGATGTAATGTGACGTCATCAGAATCTCTCACCTCTCCAGTAAGCCGGAAGAGGATCTCTAGGGTGAGGTGTAATATCCTCTCCACCATCTTGTCCTTATCCATCCTTGATGGGTTTCAGGAAAGTTCTGATCTGAAATATGAAATCTGAAGATCTGAGAGGATCCGATATTGTAGGGACCTGAATGGGGAGAAGATGACGATGTAACATCAGAAAGATCCCATGTAAGAAATCTCCGGAGCTGTTACCGACTTCCCGCTTTATAATGAGCTCAGCACTGAGGGGTTAATGCCCTCTGCACCCAGTAATGGGGAATCTCCACATACCTCCTCCTCCTGCAGAGCCGCACACTGGATATATGGTTGAGCCTAGAATGTATGAGCTCCTTCCAGGTTAGGGGCGTGACTGGTTTGGTTGGTGGGCGTAACCATGTTTCCTCCCGTCAACTATAAGAATGTTTTTCCCCTCCGTAGCCTCATCATGTGTGGGTCTTACCTCTAGACTCCACTTCTGTTATAAACAACTCCATGCCCACGTGGAAAAAAATAATGTTTATTCTCTCTGGAAACGTCGGGTTGCAGTTTGAACCTGCCCCTATCACGTGACAAATTACATCACACCTGGAAGGAGCCCATACATTCTAGCATCTACCCTAGCTATATGCCTGTTCTGTTCTTACAGGACCTGTGATGATGTCACATGGAGGGGAGGAGTCAGGGGGTCACATGATCAGCTCCTCAGTGTGTGCAGGACTCTGCTGTGCTGCAGAGTCCTGTGGGGTCAGGAGGGATTTACAGTGTGGATGTAGCCGCATGAGTACGATATGTATGTAGCATAGCCATGTGTCCTTATCACATATATCCCGTATTTATATCCAATGACATATTGGCCTGCTGTCAGATTAGCGTGTCTTAGTCTGAGGAGAAAGGATGCAGCAGAGGTGACATGGCCTGGGTCATCAAAAACGTTGTAGAACGCCTCCAGGAACATTTGCAGGTGCAAGGTTATGAGATCTCATCTCTTCTATCCTTTTACTGGCTCCTATCCAGGCCACGGCTCCAGATCCCGCCATGAACTGCGCTCCTGGCTCTGGTCCCCGCTTGTTATCTCCTCCACTGATTAATGGCGATCCAAACTTATGCAGATGTTTCCGAAACCAGTGCACACTGCATTTCAAACTTCTCTCCAACCACTTTCCCACTGACCATGCCTAAGTGGCCTTTCATAAGTCCTATCTTGAAGGAGAGGCTCTTGCTTGGATGAATCCCAATGGGAGAGAGACAATCCAGTCACCTCAAACCTGCAAACCTTGCTAGAAACATTTCGCAAGGTGTTCAATGAGCCGGGTCAAGTCACCTTAGCGGCATCTTTGCTCATTAGGTTGCATCAAAGAACACTCACCGTTGGCCAGTATGCCACAGGCTTTGCATGCTCTCTTTGGAAAAGGGCTGGAACAACGAGGCTCTTGTTGCCGCTTTCTGGGAGGCACTATCAGGCAGGATTAAGGATGAACTAGCTGGTTCTGATGTTCCAACCACTCTGGATGACTTTGCCACCTGGATTGACCTCAGGTTCCAGTAGTGATCTAGAGAGGTGTCCGGGGATGAGACCTGTGCACCTAGCACATTCCTTTATGAAGCTGCTCTTGCCTTAGTCATCCGCATTCCCCTCTCCTATGGAGCTTATGCACCGAGTCTCTGAGTTGCATCTGGTGGCTACCCGTAGCTAAAGCCAACCTCACCTCACCTCAGAGTTTCGGGGAAATACCCGGTCTGTGCTTAAGTCATGTCACTCAGGTATACTGTGTGGGTCCACAATTGCTCACCCTCGCGAGCATTACAGTTTGCTCAGACCATGGATCTCCCTGGCTCCTGTGCTATCCTGCTTACCGGTCTACAGCAAGAGATGGTCCGGCAGTGAGCACAACAGGACCGGATTCTGACCCATCTGCGGTCGGTGGACACCCGTCTGCATGCTTTGATACAAGCATCTCCACCCACCTCTTCTCCAGCTGCAGTGTCTACTCCACCACTAAATCCAGCTCGAGGCTCCGATCCTCGTTTGTCAACTCCTTGATCACGATTCCCAAAAATACAGGGGATTCATAAATCAGTACTCCTTGCACTTTGAACCATTGTCCCATCAGGTCAACACAGACCAGGCCAAATTGGCCTTTATGATGTCAAACTTGATTGGCAATTGTGTTGCTTGGATCAATCCATTATGGGAGAGGAGTGCTCCATTGATCCTGAACCTGCAGACCTTTTTAGAATTTTTCTGTAAAGTATTTGACAAGCCAGGTCAAGTCTCCTCAGCAGCATCCTCGCTCCTTAGACTCCGCCACAGAAGTCTGACCGTAGGCAAGTATGTTGACCATTTTCGCATCCTGTCCTCTGAACTGGGTTGGATTAATGAGGTGCTGGTGACTGTATTCTGGGAAGAACTGTCCTGTAGGATCAATGATCAACTGACTGGTCATGATGTGCCATCTTCCCTAGACGACCTAGTATCTCTGGCTAACCACATCAATCTCAAGTTGCAATAATGATCCAGAGTTGAAGAGGAGAAGCGAGGTTAATGCCACACTGCTGCCAAATGAACACATTGTTGATTTTTTTCATTAAGAAGCAACAATTTCTTCATTCGGCGGCAGTGCGAATTAATTAACCCCGTTTCTCCTCTCCAGCACCGATGATTAACCCAAGTGGGTCTACGGCAGCCGCAATTACTATAAAAGCTTTCATACGGGTTGTGACTTTCACAACCCTGATAAGTGAGTGTAATATCGTGCACACTGCATTTTAATATCTGGTAAGACTCTATTTGCGCTCTTTTGTTCTCAGCTTTGTCAAGAATGATCCAGAGAAACAGTGACCGTAGTACCGCGACCTACTGTTCCTGATACTGAGCCCATGGAGATGGATCAGGTATATCAGGCAAAGCCCCTCCAAGAGGACTGTGACACCGGAGAGGGGTGCTTCTACTGCCGAAATCCCTCTCACCTGATCTGTTTCTGTCCTAGAAAGCCAGGAAACTGTCAAGTGTAGGGTCTGTAGGACAGGCTACCCTGGCTGAGAGCAAGTCATCATCGCCCTTATCCATATCTGTGTCCATATCTAGTGACAACACCCCATTCAGCCAGTCAGCCTTTGTGGATCGGTATTGGATTCCTGTCCATCGACTTCAAGTTCCCATTGCAATGTTGTCCGTGAACAGAAAACCTCTGTCCGAGGCTATACAGTTCATCACCAAGCAAGTTGAGCTTCATGGAGAATGCTTCACAAGAGGAAAATCGCTTTCTACGTGCTATCAGGGATGTCGCACCCTCTGCTATTGTGTCGGCTGTGACTCTAGAGACATGACTGTCTTGGACTGGCAATCTTGACATATGCTCAGATCAGGTCAATCCTGTCACGTAAAGTGTCATATTCCAGTTTGACCTACTCGACCCTCTGTGATACCCTCAAATCCTCTGTCCTGCTGTCTGCCTACTGGATGTATGCAGATGTCTTTGACAAAAAGGAGGCTGATAAGGGGATATAATCTGGTGTGTATGAGTAGACTCAGGGCCGTATTTACCATTAGGCACACGTGGTCCCGTGCCTAGGGTGGCAGGATGGAGGGGGCGGCACCTTCTAGCAGTAAAAAAAAAATTTTTTTTGCAGAGCTCACAGCAGGACGCCGCAGAGGACGCCGCGATGGAAGCCTGTGTCAGAAGAGGATACTCACGTGAGCCAGGATGATGACGGCGGGCCCTGGAGCAGGTAAGTGCTCGCAGAGCTGAAGATTCATAAGGAGCTGTGGGGTGTCTCAAATGCAGACTGGAGATCTGCGTATGGGGTGGGAGGAGAGAGGCTGATACTGGGGGAGACTTTGGGGAAGAGAAGCGGATACTGGGGGAGGCTGGGAGGAGAGAGTCTGATGCTGGGGGAGGCTGGGAGGGGGGAGGGGCTGATGTTGCGGAAGGCTGGGATGGGGGGAGGCTGACGCTGGGGGAGGCTGGGAGGAGGGAGGCTGATGCTGAGGGAGGCTGGGATGGGGGAGGCTGATGCTGGGGGGAGGCTGGGAGGAGGGAGGCTGATGCTGGGGGAGGCTGGGAGGAGAGAGGCTGATGCTGGGGGAGGCTGGTTCTGGGGGAGGCTAATGCTGGGGGAGGCTGGGAGGAGGGAGGCTGATGCTGAGGGAGTCTGGGAGGGGGGAGGCTGGGAGGAGAGAGGCTGATGCTGGGGGAGGCTAGGAGGAAAGAGGCTGATGCTGGGAGAGGCTGATGCTGGGAGAGGCTGATGCTTCGGGAGGCTCGGAGGAGAGAGGCTGATGCTGAGGGAGGCTGATGCTGGGGGAGGCTGGGAGGAGAGAGGCTGATGCTGGGGGAGACTGGGAGGAAAGAGGCTGATGCTGAGGGAGGCTGATGCTGGGAGAGGCTGATGCTTCGGGAGGCTGATGCTGGGGGAGACTGGGAGGAGAGAGGCCGATGCTGGGGGAGGCTAGGAGGGGGGAGGCTGATGCCGGGGGAGGCTGGGAGGAGGGAGGCTGATGCTGAGGGAGGCTGATGCTGGGGGAGGCTGGGAGGAGAGAGGCTGATGCTGGGGGAGGCTGATGCTGGGGGAGACTGGGAGGAGAGAGGCTGATGCTGGGGGAGGCTGGGAGGAGAGAGGCTGATGCTGGGGGAGGCTGATGCTGGGGGAGGCTGGGAGGAGAGAGGCTGATGCTGGGGGAGGCTGATGCTGGGGGAGGCTGGGAGGAGAGAGGCTGATGCTGGGGGAGGCTGATGCTGAGGGAGGCTGATGCTGGGGGAGGCTGGGAGGAGAGAGGCTGATGCTGGGGGACGCTGGGAGGAAAGAGGCTGATGTTGAGGGAGGCTGATGCTGGGAGAGGCTGATGCTGCTGGAGGCTCGGAGGAGAGAGGCTGATGCTGGGGGAGGCTGGGAGGAGAGAGGCTGATGCTGGGGGAGGCTAGGAGGGGGGAGGCTTTTGCTGGGGGAGGGAGGCTGATGCTGGGGGAGGGAGGCTGATGCTGGGGGAGGCTGATGCTGGGGGAGGCTGGGAGGAGAGAGGCTGATGCTGGGGGAGGCTGATGCTGGGGGAGGCTGGGAGGGTGGAGGCTGATGCTGGGGGGGCTGATGCTGGGGGAGGCTGGGAGGAGTGAGGCTGATGCTGGGGGAGGCTGGGAGAAGAGAGGCTGATGCTGGGGGCAGAGAGGCTGATGCTGGGGGAAGCTGGGGAAGAGAGGCTGATGCTGGGGGAAGCTGGGGGAGAGAGGCTGATGCTAGGGGAAGCTGGGGGAGAGAGGCTGATGCTGGGGGAAGTTGGGGGAGAGAGGCTGATGCTGGGGGAAGCTGGGGGAGAGAGGCTGATGCTGGGGGAGAGAGGCTGATGCTGGGGGAAGCTGGGGGAGAGAGGCTGATGCTGGGGGAGGCTGGGGGGAGAGAGGTTGATGCTGGGGGGGCTGGGGGGAGAGAGGCTGATGCTGGGGGAGAGGCTGCTGGTGAAGGCGGGGGAGAGCGGCTGCTGCTGGGGGAATGGGAGAGAGGGGCCAATGCTAGAGACAGAGGACAAGGGTTGAGGGATAATGCAATGACAAAATCGATGGCGGGGGAGTGTAAGGACTCAGAATGAGAGGGGGGCAGCATTGGGAGCTCATTATGGAGAAGGGGCAGCATGTGTGGACTCAGTATGGAGTGGAACAATGTAGGGGAGTCAATATCAAGAGTGGGGTAGTGTGTGTGTGTGTGTGCGGGAGAGGTGTCTCAGCATAAGCGTTAGTGTGATGGTCTTAGTATGATGAATGGGGCAGCATGGAGGTGTCATTATGAAAAAGAGGAAGGCAGCATTAGGAGCTCATGGAGAGGGTCAGCATGCATGGGACATTTTGAGGAGGGAACAGCATGCATGGGAAACTGAGGAGGGAGCAGCATGCATGGGACATTGTGAGGAGGGGGCAGCATGCATGGGACATTGTGAGGATGGGGAAGCATGCATGGGACATTGTGAGGAGGGGGAAGCATGCATGGGACATTGTGAGGAGGGGGAAGCATGCATGGGACATTGTGAGGAGGGGGCAGCACGCATGGGACATTGTGAGGAGGGGGCAGCACGCATGGGACATTGTGAGGAGGGGGCAGCACGCATGGGACATTGTGAGGAGGGGGCAGCATGCATGGGACATTGGGAGGGGGGACAGCATGCATGGGACATTGTGAGGAGGGAGCAGCATGCATGGGACATTGTGAGGAGGGAGCAGCATGCATGGGACACTGTGAGGAGGGGTCAGCATGCATGGGACATTGTGAGGAGGGGGCAGCATGCATGGGACATTGTGAGGAGGGGGCAGCATGCATGGGACATTGTGAGGAGGGGGCAGCAAGCATGGGACATTGTTAGGAGGGGGCAGCATGCATGTGACATTGTGAGGAGGGGGCAGCATGATGTGAGGTCAATGTGCAGATCATATTTCATAATTGAGGAAGGTGTGGTGGGTATAATTTATAAGGGAGGGCAGTGTGTAGTTTATTAGGGGCAGTGTGACAGTCACAGTATATAAGTGGGGACGGTGTGGTGGGAATATTTTATACTCATGCTATGTTTTGATGTGTGGGAAGGAGAGGGAGAGAGAGTGATCCAGCACGATTCCTCCTTAGTTTAAAACATTAGGATCTTTATTGAAACTTCTTTAAAAACATGGTGAAGACCGAAAATAAACAAGCATAGTAAAGGCGCAATTCATGAGGGCTTTACGCGTTTCGGACTGAAAATAAAACCAACTAGTCCTTAATCATAAGTGTCTCATGAATCTAAAGAGGCTACTAAAATAGACCTACTCATTAAGTGAGGAAGAGGGAGGGGTGGAAAAATGTGTGGCAAAGCGTGTTAATTGCAACAGAAAAAAGAGAGAGAATGAAAAAAGGAGAAAAAGAAATAAGAAAAAAGTTGGAGAAGAAAAGGCAGATAAATAAATAACAGAAAATTCTCAAGCTCTATTCAATTGAAACTGCTGTTCCAAGTTATAAAAAACATATAAACGACATATAAACGATGAATCTCGCTATGTTCAGTAAATACATATTCAATTGGAAACACAAAAAATCTAGGAATCCAGACAACTAATCAAAAAACCGTGCAAATAAATACAATGGTGTATAAATTTATACAGAGAGAAGGTATGGTATATGGAAAAAATGCTAATCTGGTCTTATGTGGGGTAGTGGGGTGGGGGAAAGGTGGGGGGGGGGATGGGGGGAGGGGGGGGGTAAGGGGGGGGGGTAATTCCATGAATTTGGAAATGTAAATGCGTCAGCTAAACCCAGGATATCGTTCATTTTATCATCATTTCTACCTATTTTTTATTCTTTATTTTTTATTTTTTATTATTTATTCTTTATTTTTTATTTTTTATTTGACCATTGGCTGCAAATTAACATATCTCTAGATGGATAACATTCATAGGGGATGTACAAGGTTGGAGGTTAAAAATCCGAATTATTTTCTGTTTATTATATTAAAGTTGTATTTTGGCATTAGGTTAGTATATTGGGGATCATGATGATGGATATAATTAAATTAAATTAAATTATTCTCCCGCCTATTAAATATAGATTATATAATATAAATTTTTTTCATGAATATGTTTTTTATTTATTGTTATCCCACACATCCATAGCATTGATTCTATAACCGTCGATCTTATAATCGTCGATCTAATAATGGTTACACCAGGTCTGACTATAAATTAGATATCAAAAGATAGATAGATGAATGAGAAGCAGACGTGAAAAAGACATTCTTACTAATGACTGGGGTACATGTGTAGGTATAAAAATATAGGCTTAACGGCTTTGCAAGCCTCCTGTATGATAAAATCGGAGTTGAGTCTTAGTGATTAAAATGAGACCAGGTCTGGAAAATGAGGCGTAACCGCAGAGAGAATCTACCTAAAAAAAGTAGTCATAAAAAATCCCCGTTTACCTGGGAAATGTTAATACTAGGTTTACCTATCCCTTCTTATATCATTATGATAGATATAATTAAATTAAATCAATCTCCTGCCTATTAGATATAGATTATATAATATAAATTTTTTTCATGAATATATTTTTTTATTTATTATTATCCCACATGTCCATAGCACTGATTCTATAACCGTCGATCTTATAATGGTTACTCCACGTCTGACTATAAATTAGATATCAAAAAATAGATGGATAAATAAGAAACAGACGTGAAAAAAACATTCTAACTAATGGCTGGGATACATGTGCAGGTATAAGAATATAGGCTTAATGGCTTTGCAAACCTCCTGTATGATGAAATCGGAGTTAAATTTTAGTGATTAAAATGAGACCGAGTCTGGAATGTGAGGCGTAACCGCAGGGAGAATCTACCTAAAAAAAGTGTTCATAAAAAGTCCCCGTTTACCTGGGAAATGTTAGTACTAGGTTTCCCTATCCCTTCTTATAAGAAATTATTTACGGAATAATAAGTTTGTAATGTAGAGTGGAGTTGACACAAAAAATATATATATATATAAGGACATTGATATAGTTGTTAATTTCTATTTGGTGGTGAACCCAAAATTAAAATAAAATAAAATGTCCTAGGTGTGGAGGAGGGGGGGAGGGGGGGAGAGGGGAAGGGGGGGGGGGGAGGGGATATGGAGAACGGTGCAGGAAATAGGGTCCACATAGATTTTAATGTATATGGTTAGAAAATGAAGCGCAAGTCCGAACGGTAATTGAAACCGCTCGGATAACGTGAATCTAATTTCAAAATCCATTTTGCTTCAGCCATCAATAGGGCTTTAAACCAATCGCCTCCTCGTGGGGGTCTGGGAATAAATTCCAAGCCTGTGATTTTCAAGGTGGTGAAATCTGCAGTATGGCATTCTATGTAGTGCCTAGTTAATCCTGACAAGGAGCGTTTCCTAACCAATGCGGCATAGTTAAGTGAAGTCCTATCCTGAGCGGCAATAGGAATACGGATATGCTCCGAAATCCTGGTTCTCAAGGCTCGAGAGGTGCACCCTACATAAAATTTATTACAGAAACCACATGTAGCGACATAGACTACATGCGTGGAAGCACAATTTATAAAAGATTTAATCGCAAAATTCACCCCATTATTATCTATGAAAGATTTATTGTTCTGCATAAATTTACAGAGACCGCATCTGCTAGATCCACACTTGAAGGATCCTTGCGTACTGAGCCAATTCTTATTCGATTTACCAGTTTTATTGGGAGCATATCTGCTTGGGGCTACTAAATTCCCCACTGTACAAGCCCTCCTAGCCACTATATTAACCCCAGATTGAAGGATGGTACTCAGGGTATTGTCCTGACATAACAGGGGAATAAAACGTAAATAGCATGTTTAATTTGAAAAAAATCCGAACTAAAGGGTGTGGAGAATGTTATACGATTGGTGTTTTTGGGGGGTGACGGGTGATCTGCCAACAAAGCGGACCTAGTTCGATTGTCTGCAATCGCACTAGCCCTTTTTATGATTGAATCTGAATAACCCCTTTCATTTAGTCTCCCTTTAATGCAAGTGGCCTCTTTAAGGTAAGTTTCTTTCGTAGAGCATAGACGTTTGGCCCTTAGAAATTCACCGACTGGTAGATTTTTTAAAGTCTGAGGAGTGTGGCAGCTGGTGGCATGAAGGGAAGAATTGCCACTAGTGGGTTTTCTATAAAGGGCAGATTTAATAGAGCCTGATGTAATATCCCCTGATAGCACGACGTCCAAGAAGGGGGCTGACTCTGAATATAAATTCATTTTGAATTTCAAATTTAGTAAATTGTCGTCAAAATAGGTGTTAATGGCACTCATAGTATCCTGCGGGGTACTAGATGGATTATTTTTACAGATTAAGATCTGATCATCTATGTACCTGGCATACCAGATAATACGGTCCATAAAGGGGTTATTGTCAATGTAAATAAACCGTTCTTCCCAATGGGCCATGTAAAGGTTTGCCAGGGCACAGGAGAAACTTGCCCCCATAGGACATCCTGCTATCTGTAGGAAAAAATCCCCATTAAACTCAAAGAAATTGTGAGTTAAAAGGAAGCCTGTAGCCATAAGGATGAATTCTTTAAAAGTATCATCATAAGGGCTGTATTTTTCTAGATGGAAGTAGAGGGCTTGGATGGCTTCCCTGTGTGGAATACTGGGATAAAGTGACTCCACGTCACTAGTTATCCAGTATGATTCCTTTGTCCAGGGGATTTTTTCTAAATTTTGTAGAAGGCTTTTTGTATCCCTAATGTAGCCCACTGTTCGCTTCACTAATGGTTGAATTTGGTGATCTACCCAATCACTCAGATTACTTAGTAAAGATTTAGTACTGGCCACTATAGGTCTGAGTGGGGGAGGAAATATGTCTTTATGCACTTTAGGAAGGCCTTGAAAAATAGGGCATATAGGGGAATCGACATATAAATATTCCTGGTTTTTTTTGGGGAAAATACCCCATTCAAGGCCTCGTAATAAGAGAGCTTGCAACTGAGATGAAAAATCTATTGTGGGGTCGCACATAAGTTTTTTGTATGTAAGTTCATCACACAAGATTTTATTAACTTCTCTCTCGTATAGAGCACTGTCCAGCACCACAACTGCGCCTCCTTTATCCGCTCTACGTATAACAACGGAATTATTATTCCTTAAGCTGGTTAAAGCCTTCTTTTCTTTGGGTGTGAGATTGCTATGAGCTTGGGGCTTCTTGGCTAGAATTTGTTTAATCTCAGACTCCATAAGATCTTGGAAGGTGTCCATAATAGGAATTCTTGAGGCAATGGGGTAAAAGCTGGGATTCTTGGTGGTAAATGCCGATGGAATTGGTGTTTTAATACAAGTGTTACTCAATTCTTGCAAATGCGTGACCGCTATTTGTTCTCTGAGGCTCAGGAATAAAGGTATGTCCATAATGTTACTGGATGAGGGATCAGAAGGATGGTCCCTGATTTCGTTGTCATGATCAAAAAAGTGTCGTTTTATAGTGAGATTTCTGATGAACTTATTGATGTCCGTGATGGTTTGGAAAAGATCAGCTCTGTTGGTGGGAGCGAAATTTAGCCCTTTCTGGAGAATGCTAATCTGAACAGAGTCCAAAATGGAAGCTGACAGGTTTACAACTGTATTATCTGGGGACTTATCATGACTTAATCTCTCCAATAGCGGCGTTTCCTTGATCTGAGATAATATCTTCTCCCTCCACCTTCTATGTTTTCTGCCCCCTCTCTTGGAATGACATTTCTTACTGGCAGGTTTTTTGACTTGATTGCTTTCGTAATCTCTGGTATCTCTTCTATATTTATTCTGTTTTAAGTCCATAATATCAGATTCCACTTTATCCACCGCATTCCTGAGCCATTTATTCAATCTGTCAAAGTCCGTAGGGTCATGGGTTTCAACCAGATGGGTTTGTATTTTTTTAATCTGATCGTCGAGGTTTTGAATTCGCTTTTTCTCCTCAGCAATAATCAGATCCATGAGCTTAAGCGAACAAGCCGAAAGGATGGAATTCCAGTTCTCTTTAAAATCTTCAGAAAAAGAGAAAGTGGGAGACTTTTTAAGTCGCAAGCCCCTGGGGATCATTTGTTTTTCTATGTACTTCTGCAAGGTCATGGAGTCCCACCAAAAGTGGGAGACTTTTTAAGTCGCAAGCCCCTGGGGATCATTTGTTTTTCTATGTACTTCTGCAAGGTCATGGAGTCCCACCAAGTTTCAACCCATCTGGTTGAAACCCATGACCCTACGGACTTTGACAGATTGAATAAACGGCTCAGGAATGCGGTGGATAAAGTGGAATCTGATATTATGGACTTAAAACAGAATAAATATAGAAGAGATACCAGAGATTACGAAAGCAATCAAGTATATACCTGGCACCTCAATACTAAGTCCAAATCCATCCTTAAGAAACCGCACCAGGGTCAGCGGAACGGAAGATCCGTTTATTTTTCCTCCACTGAGAACGATTCTGCCAATGACAGCACCAGCTCTTATGAATCAGGCAGAAATACCTACCTTCCACAAACGTCAAAAAACCTGCCAGTAAGAAATGTCATTCCAGGAGAGGGGGCAGAAAACATAGAAGGTGGAGGGAGAAGATATTATCTCAGATCAAGGAAACGCCGCTATTGGAGAGATTAAGTCATGATAAGTCCCCAGATAATACAGTTGTAAACCTGTCAGCTTCCATTTTGGACTCTGTTCAGATTAGCATTCTCCAGAAAGGGCTAAATTTCGCTCCCACCAACAGAGCTGATCTTTTCCAAACCATCACGGACATCAATAAGTTCATCAGAAATCTCACTATAAAACGACACTTTTTTGATCATGACAACGAAATCAGGGACCATCCTTCTGATCCCTCATCCAGTAACATTATGGACATACCTTTATTCCTGAGCCTCAGAGAACAAATAGCGGTCACGCATTTGCAAGAATTGAGTAACACTTGTATTAAAACACCAATTCCATCGGCATTTACCACCAAGAATCCCAGCTTTTACCCCATTGCCTCAAGAATTCCTATTATGGACACCTTCCAAGATCTTATGGAGTCTGAGATTAAACAAATTCTAGCCAAGAAGCCCCAAGCTCATAGCAATCTCACACCCAAAGAAAAGAAGGCTTTAACCAGCTTAAGGAATAATAATTCCGTTGTTATACGTAGAGCGGATAAAGGAGGCGCAGTTGTGGTGCTGGACAGTGCTCTATACGAGAGAGAAGTTAATAAAATCTTGTGTGATGAACTTACATACAAAAAACTTATGTGCGACCCCACAATAGATTTTTCATCTCAGTTGCAAGCTCTCTTATTACGAGGCCTTGAATGGGGTATTTTCCCCAAAAAAAACCAGGAATATTTATATGTCGATTCCCCTATATGCCCTATTTTTCAAGGCCTTCCTAAAGTGCATAAAGACATATTTCCTCCCCCACTCAGACCTATAGTGGCCAGTACTAAATCTTTACTAAGTAATCTGAGTGATTGGGTAGATCACCAAATTCAACCATTAGTGAAGCGAACAGTGGGCTACATTAGGGATACAAAAAGCCTTCTACAAAATTTAGAAAAAATCCCCTGGACAAAGGAATCCTACTGGATAACTAGTGACGTGGAGTCACTTTATCCCAGTATTCCACACAGGGAAGCCATCCAAGCCCTCTACTTCCATCTAGAAAAATACAGCCCTTATGATGATACTTTTAAAGAATTCATCCTTATGGCTACAGGCTTCCTTTTAACTCACAATTTCTTTGAGTTTAATGGGGATTTTTTCCTACAGATAGCAGGATGTCCTATGGGGGCAAGTTTCTCCTGTGCCCTGGCAAACCTTTACATGGCCCATTGGGAAGAACGGTTTATTTACATTGACAATAACCCCTTTATGGACCGTATTATCTGGTATGCCAGGTACATAGATGATCAGATCTTAATCTGTAAAAATAATCCATCTAGTACCCCGCAGGATACTATGAGTGCCATTAACACCTATTTTGACGACAATTTACTAAATTTGAAATTCAAAATGAATTTATATTCAGAGTCAGCCCCCTTCTTGGACGTCGTGCTATCAGGGGATATTACATCAGGCTCTATTAAATCTGCCCTTTATAGAAAACCCACTAGTGGCAATTCTTCCCTTCATGCCACCAGCTGCCACACTCCTCAGACTTTAAAAAATCTACCAGTCGGTGAATTTCTAAGGGCCAAACGTCTATGCTCTACGAAAGAAACTTACCTTAAAGAGGCCACTTGCATTAAAGGGAGACTAAATGAAAGGGGTTATTCAGATTCAATCATAAAAAGGGCTAGTGCGATTGCAGACAATCGAACTAGGTCCGCTTTGTTGGCAGATCACCCGTCACCCCCCAAAAACACCAATCGTATAACATTCTCCACACCCTTTAGTTCGGATTTTTTTCAAATTAAACATGCTATTTTACGTTTTATTCCCCTGTTATGTCAGGACAATACCCTGAGTACCATCCTTCAATCTGGGGTTAATATAGTGGCTAGGAGGGCTTGTACAGTGGGGAATTTAGTAGCCCCAAGCAGATATGCTCCCAATAAAACTGGTAAATCGAATAAGAATTGGCTCAGTACGCAAGGATCCTTCAAGTGTGGATCTAGCAGATGCGGTCTCTGTAAATTTATGCAGAACAATAAATCTTTCATAGATAATAATGGGGTGAATTTTGCGATTAAATCTTTTATAAATTGTGCTTCCACGCATGTAGTCTATGTCGCTACATGTGGTTTCTGTAATAAATTTTATGTAGGGTGCACCTCTCGAGCCTTGAGAACCAGGATTTCGGAGCATATCCGTATTCCTATTGCCGCTCAGGATAGGACTTCACTTAACTATGCCGCATTGGTTAGGAAACGCTCCTTGTCAGGATTAACTTGGCACTACATAGAATGCCATACTGCAGATTTCACCACCTTGAAAATCACAGGCTTGGAATTTATTCCCAGACCCCCACGAGGAGGCGATTGGTTTAAAGCCCTGTTGATGGCTGAAGCAAAATGGATTTTGAAATTAGATTCACGTTATCCGAGCGGTTTCAATTACCGTTCGGACTTGCGCTTCATTTTCTAACCATATACATTAAAATCTATGTGGACCCTATTTCCTGCACCGTTCTCCATATCCCCCTCCCCCCCCCCTTCCCCTCTCCCCCCCTCCCCCCTCCCCCACACCTAGGACATTTTATTTTATTTTAATTTTGGGTTCACCACCAAATAGAAATTAACAACTATATCAATGTCCTTATATATATATATTTTTTGTGTCAACTCCACTCTACATTACAAACTTATTATTTCATAAATAATTTCTTATAAGAAGGGATAGGGAAACCTAGTACTAACATTTCCCAGGTAAACGGGGACTTTTTATGACCACTTTTTTTAGGTAGATTCTCCCTGCGGTTACGCCTCACATTCCAGACTCGGTCTCATTTTAATCACTAAAATTTAACTCCGATTTCATCATACAGGAGGTTTGCAAAGCCATTAAGCCTATATTCTTATACCTGCACATGTATCCCAGCCATTAGTTAGAATGTTTTTTTCACGTCTGTTTCTTATTTATCCATCTATTTTTTGATATCTAATTTATAGTCAGACGTGGAGTAACCATTATAAGATCGACGGTTATAGAATCAGTGCTATGGACATGTGGGATAATAATAAATAAAAAAATATATTCATGAAAAAAATTTATATTATATAATCTATATCTAATAGGCAGGAGATTGATTTAATTTAATTATATCTATCATAATGATATAAGAAGGGATAGGTAAACCTAGTATTAACATTTCCCAGGTAAACGGGGATTTTTTATGACTACTTTTTTTAGGTAGATTCTCTCTGCGGTTACGCCTCATTTTCCAGACCTGGTCTCATTTTAATCACTAAGACTCAACTCCGATTTTATCATACAGGAGGCTTGCAAAGCCGTTAAGCCTATATTTTTATACCTACACATGTACCCCAGTCATTAGTAAGAATGTCTTTTTCACGTCTGCTTCTCATTCATCTATCTATCTTTTGATATCTAATTTATAGTCAGACCTGGTGTAACCATTATTAGATCGACGATTATAAGATCGACGGTTATAGAATCAATGCTATGGATGTGTGGGATAACAATAAATAAAAAACATATTCATGAAAAAAATTTATATTATATAATCTATATTTAATAGGCGGGAGAATAATTTAATTTAATTTAATTATATCCATCATCATGATCCCCAATATACTAACCTAATGCCAAAATACAACTTTAATATAATAAACAGAAAATAATTCGGATTTTTAACCTCCAACCTTGTACATCCCCTATGAATGTTATCCATCTAGAGATATGTTAATTTGCAGCCAATGGTCAAATAAAAAATAAAAAATAAAGAATAAATAATAAAAAATAAAAAATAAAGAATAAAAAATAGGTAGAAATGATGATAAAATGAACGATATCCTGGGTTTAGCTGACGCATTTACATTTCCAAATTCATGGAATTACCCCCCCCCCCTTCCCCCCCCCTCCCCCCATCCCCCCCCACCTTTCCCCCACCCCACTACCCCACATAAGACCAGATTAGCATTTTTTCCATATACCATACCTTCTCTCTGTATAAATTTATACACCATTGTATTTATTTGCACGGTTTTTTGATTAGTTGTCTGGATTCCTAGATTTTTTGTGTTTCCAATTGAATATGTATTTACTGATCATAGCGAGATTCATCGTTTATATGTCGTTTATATGTTTTTTATAACTTGGAACAGCAGTTTCAATTGAATAGAGCTTGAGAATTTTCTGTTATTTATCTATCTGCCTTTTCTTCTCCAACTTTTTTCTTATTTCTTTTTCTCCTTTTTTCATTCTCTCTCTTTTTTCTGTTGCAATTAACACGCTTTGCCACACATTTTTCCACCCCTCCCTCTTCCTCACTTAATGAGTAGGTCTATTTTAGTAGCCTCTTTAGATTCATGAGACACTTATGATTAAGGACTAGTTGGTTTTATTTTCAGTCCGAAACACGTAAAGCCCTCATGAATTGCGCCTTTACTATGCTTGTTTATTTTCGGTCTTCACCATGTTTTTAAAGAAGTTTCAATAAAGATCCTAATGTTTTAAACTAAGGAGGAATCGTGCTGGATCACTCTCTCTCCCTCTCCTTCCCACATCTCTGCTACCGGTCAGGATAGACCGTGGGATCCTGGCACCCGCAAGGCTGAGCAGTCCGGGCAGCAGGTGAGCTGAAGACTTTTTTTCGTTCACTCATTACTATGTTTTGATGTGCCTGTGGTGATCTCCATGGGGGGGGTGGGTTAGTGCCCTTCGTTTCTCATTGATACTTTTTCAAGTGTTTTACAGAGTAGATCTGCCTTAAACAGATGTCGTGTGCGAAAACTCAGTGTTACGTTGTCACTAAGGGGCGCGACCACTTAAAGTGCCTAGGGCAGCACGAAGGCAAAATACAGCCCTGAGTAGACTCATAGTAGATTGGCTAAAAGACACGGACTGGTACTCTGACTTAGCACTAGGAAAAGCATATGTTTATCCATGGAATCTAATTACACTACTGCACACGTCACAAGGGCTCCTCCCAACTAAAATTAAGCAAACAGTGATATTCAGGGATACAATTGCTGCTTGGAAATAAATAATAAAGAAACTGAAGTTATCCTGGAGAATATTTGCCATTATGGGTAAATCCTGCCTTTCCACATCTGGGAGAAAATAGGTTATTACAAGAGTGGAGATAAAAGGAATCCTCAAAGTGGTGCACTTGTTACATAGAGAGGAAAAGAGATGGCTGAGGAAAGAAGAAATAATAGAGAAATACACACTGAAAAGACAACAAATGTTGTATGGACAAATCAAAGGGTCAGTGATGTCTTTATTGGTACGGATAGATGAGGAGACAAAAATAATAACATGGACAACCTCCTTTTCTGATCGGAGGATAAACCCACAATTATAACACTTTACAAAGCATTTAGAACGGTATTTGTCCACAGTGACCCGGACTTAAGCGGGCTTTACACACAGCGACATCGCTAGCGATGTCGCTGGTGAAAGCACCCGCCTCCGTCGGTTGTGCGTCACGGGCAAATCGATGCCCGTGGCGCACAACATCGCTAGGACCCGTCACACATACTTACCTGCCTAGTGACGTCGCTTTGGCCGGCGAACCGCCTCCTTTCTAAGGGGGCGGTTTGTTCGGCGTCACTAAGCGGAAGCCCAATAGAAGTGGAGGGGGGGAGATGAGCGGGCTGAACATCCCGCCCATCTCCTTCCTTCCTCATTGCGGGCTGCCGAAGGGGCGGTGATGTTCCTCGTTCCTGCGGTGTCACACGTAGCGATGTGTGCTGCCGCAGGAACAACGACGAACCTGCGTCCTGCAACAGCAACGATATTCGGGAAAGGAACGACGTGTCAACGATCAACGATTAGGTAAGTAATTTTGATCGTTAATGGTCGTTCGTGCGTTTCACATGCAACGACGTCGCTAATGAGGCCGGATGTAAGTCACGAATTCAGTGACCCCCCAACGACATCTCGCTAGCGATGTCGTTGCGTGTAAAGCCCGCTTTAGTCTTTAGTGGCTGGGTGAAACAAATAGGTGGCACTGGGAGGTTGGAGAGAAGATCTTAAGTGGATGCAGACGTCGAGGAAAAACATTTTGAGTGAAGTATGGAGAGATTCACAATTTCAAATAATGCACAGAACAATTATAGCTTTTAATATCCGAATCTTGGCATTGATGAGAGAGTGGAAGAATCACTGCCCGAAATGTACGCTGAGAGATGCGGATCTTTTTCAGAGGTTGTGGGAATGTCCTGTAGTAAGGAAATTTTGGGAAAGTGTGATGCAACTATTTGGGAAAATTATGGAGGCGGAATTTACCTTGGGATCCTTTGTTATATTTGTTCCATTATGTGGAGGGAGGGGATGAGAGTGAGAGGCGGGCAGAAGAATCAGATTCTATCCCGATCCTGTTTCATTCCATATACCTAGTGGCCAAACGAATCATACTGAGGCACTGGATTAATGAATCGTTCCCTGATAAAGGTGAAATTTAGGGTCAACTTAAAGCCTTACTTAATTTTGATTGGTTGGTGGTTGGAGGCAGAGCGTGACAAAGAGAAGGCAATACAGCTATTCATTATAAAATGGAAAACATTTTTGTTATGCTTTCATTTGGACGCTGAGAAAATAAATTACATGAAACCTTTCACACTAACAGAATGGAACCTGCTGAAGGATATAGGTGGTGCACTGGGGAAATTGAGAGTACCTGAGGGTTGCTAGTTTGGCAAGCGGTTCCAAATAGTAAGAAAAGAGGCTAGGAATCTAAGACTGTGCTTTTGAAAGGAGCAGTGAGCGCTATTAGGTGAAGGTGGAGAACATGGCAGCGTGCATGGGGGGAGGTGAGGGTAGTTTAAAAAAAGCTTTTGATGTTGAACTAAAAGACTCTGGAATTGCAAAGAAATGTAAAATAAAAAACAAAAAAATTGTTTTTGTTCTGAATAATATATGCAACATTCTTGTATTATGTTTAATATAAAATAATAAATATTATAGTTTAAAAAAAAAAAAGGAGGCTGAGACACTTGCGCCACATAGGCCGTATGATTGCGCTATCGACCTACTTCCTGGTTCCTCTCCTTGCCGCAGTTGAATTTACCCTGTCACAGGTGGAGACACTAGCCTTGTCAGAATGCGTCAAGGAGAACCTTGCAAGGGGATTAATCCAGACTCCTCCTCACCGGCTGGAGTCGGGTTCTTTATTGTAAAAAAAAAAAGCATGGCTCCCTGTATCCCTGCATTGATTATAGGACATAACCAAATCACGGTCAAGAATAAGTATCCGCTGCTGCATATACCGGAGTTGTTCCACCATCTCCGAGATTCTAGGATCCGCTCTAAGTTCGACTTCCCGGAAAGTACATTCTTGTCTGGATAAGGTTGGGAGATGAATGGAAAACTGCCTTTAATACCATTGACGGCCACTGTGCATATCGGGTAATGCCATTAGGGCTTAGCAATGCTCCACCACTCTTCCAGAAATTTGTGAATGATATCTTACAGGATCTTCTCTACTCATGCGTGGTGTACCTGGATAACATTTTGGTGTTCTTTCCTGATCTGCCAACCCACAGGAAGAATGTTCGCATGGTACTACAGAGGTTAAGTGAGAATCAGTTATACGCCAATTTCAGAAGTGCCTATTTGATTGGACTTCCCTTTTCTTTCTGGATTACATAATCTCGGACACCGGCCTCTGGATGGATCTAGAGAAGTTGTCGGCAGTTCTGAAGTGGCCTCGTCGTGTTGGAGTGAAGGCGATTCAGCGGTTCCTGGGTTTCTCCAATTACTAATGCCAATTCATTCCACAGTGCTTGTCTCGGATTCTCCCTATCATGGGCTTGACACGCAAGGGGGCAAAGTGTGGACGTCTGAAGCCGAGAGTGTGTTTATATCCCTCAAGCAGGCCTTCACTTCGGCTTTGATACCGGATAGACCACAGATTAACAGACAATTTTTCTTGGAAATGGATGCTTCATCCTCTGGGGCTGCAGCCATCCTTACACAGAAATCTGCTTCTGGTAAGATCATAGTATCATAGTTTTTAAGGTTGAAGGGAGACTCTAAAGGCCCTGTCACACACACAGGTAAATCTGCGGCAGATCTGTGGTTGCAGTGAAATTGTGGACAATCAGTGCCAGGTTTGTGGCTGTGTACAAATGGAACAATATGTCCATGATTTCACTGCAACCACAGATCTGCCAAAGATTTATCTCTGTGTGTGACGGGGCCTTAAGTCCTTCTAGTTCAACCCGTAGCCTAACATGTTGATGGTAACCTGTGGTGTCTTTTCCAGGGCCTTCTTTGTTTCTGAGTGAAACTACTCGATTGGCAACCGAGAATTGTTTTTTTCTGCAATAAATACATTATGAAGAGAATCCAATAAAACTCAAATACTTTATTAAAAATTATTGTGACTTCCTCCTTATATCAAAACTGGTAAGAAACCTGTAATAAATATATAGAGAACGGTGCATCCACATTGCTGAACAGGTCAAATCTTCTTTATTACAGTTCCAATAGAAAGACGTCAGACATACAGAAATGAATTTAAAAAAAACCAACCCATTATATCCAAATATATATGTACCAAGATGATACCTTTAATCACATAGTTAACAAAGGTTGACAAGTCATCTCTAAAATTGAGGAGATAATTTGTCTCCTAATTTAATTGTGAATAAATAATCCGGAAAAACATGGTTGAGGGGAAAAGGTTTCATAGGTGTGGAGGTCGTAGGTGAGATGTCTGTAGATATCCAGCTAAGAGAAAGGAATATATGTATATTTATATTGTGGTTGGAAATTATGAATTTAAAGGTCAAAGATAATTTAATAATATTGATATGATTTTTTTAGCATTATTATTATTCCTCCCCCCCCAAATTTGTTTATTTACGATTCATGTATGATCCATCTAAATAGTGGACTAGTTGTAGTTTTCTGTTGTTTGGATGAATATTACCCCTATAATTCAATGAATCAGATGAGTACCATATTT
Organism: Anomaloglossus baeobatrachus; assembly: GCF_048569485.1. Lineage (NCBI taxonomy): Eukaryota > Metazoa > Chordata > Amphibia > Anura > Aromobatidae > Anomaloglossus > Anomaloglossus baeobatrachus. Next base: position 502,530,771 of record NC_134357.1, read on the forward strand.
TTCGGACCATAAGACGCACTTTTTTCCCCCCAAATATTGGGGGAACGTAAAGGGTGCGTCTTATGGTCTGAATACAGGGCTGCAGCCGGGAATGAGGGTGCTGCGGTGGAGTGGGTCATCGGGAGGCACGAGCAGGCTGTAGAAGCGCCTGCCGCGACCACGTGGGCCTGCTCATTACATATGCACGCCCATCATATCTCAGCGCTGAAGCCAGCGCTTTCAGGTGGGCGGAATGATGGGCGGGGGGTGCGCGCATATTAAACAGCCGGCCGTGATCACCCCTGGCAACTACAGCCTGGAGTGATCATGTGCGGCAGTATTCACTGCTCCCCACGCATCATCATCAGCGCGGGGGGCAGTGAATCAGTACACTCACCAACAACGATCCCTGCAGCACGCGATCTCCTCCTGTCTGCCGGCCAGCTGATCTGTGTAGCGAGCGGTGAGCACAGAGAAGACGTCATCCCTGTGCACACTCTCCACACACATCAGCCGGCAGACAGGAGGACATCGCGATGCTGCAGGGGAACGGCTCCACACAGGTCAGCGCTGGGGGCAGTGAATCAGTACATTCACCCGTCACTGTTCCCCTGCAGCACCGTGATCTCCTCCTGTCTGCCGGCCAGCTGATCTGTGTAGCAAGCGGTGAGCACAGCGATGACGTCATCGCTGTGCGCGCCGCTAGTCACGCAGGTCTGGTGACCGGCAGACAGCAGGACGAGCGATGCTGCAGGGAACAGTGACGGCTCCACACAGGTCAGCAGTGCTGCTGCCGCCACAGACGAGGGGAGGAGTGATGCTGCATGGAGCAAGGAAAGGTGAGTATAAACGTTTATTTTTTGTGTGATACCGGATATATGCCATATAGCAGGATGGGGCCATATAGCAGGATGGATGGGGTATATAGCAGGATGGATGGGGGTATATAGCAGGATAGGGGTATATAGCAGGATAAGGGCATATACCAGGATGGCAGTATATATCAGGATGGAGAGCATATAGCAGGATGGCATCATATAGCAGGATGGCAGTATATAGCAGGATGGGGGTATATAGCAGGATGCCAGTATATAGCAGGATAAGGGCATATACCAGGATGGGGTACATATACAAGGCAGGAGGAACATTACCAGGATGGGGTACCTTAGCAGAGAATTTGGGGACATTACCCCCATAACAGTGTAGGCAGCAGATCCTCGCCCCATAACAGTGTGTCATGACCACATTTTTTGCTTAAAATTTTATTTTCCTATTTTCCTCCTCTAACACTAGGGTGCGTCTTATGGTCCAGTGCGTCTTATAGAATGAAAAATACGGTATATTTATCTTTTTGTAGTGTGTATCCTGGTTGGTAATGGGTTAAATTGCGCTCCTCCCATCTATTTCCTGCTGCAGGGCAGGATGGGAAGAAGGTGACGTCGGGTCATCTTCCAGCGCTTGCGCAGAACACTGGATGCAGAGAGGAGATCGCGGTCACGTGATTATGGGTGGGCACTTGCGATACAATCACAGCGCCGCCCATATTCTCGTGCCTGCGACCACGTCACCAGCGGTCCTCGCGTGCACGGGACAGTAACCGACACCACACGGCACGCCACCATGGATAATTTACAAGAATTGCAGGCAAAAAGGTACAACTTTCTAAAGTGTTTTATTTGGTTTCAAAGGGGGCACAAAAAGTACAGGAACATTGCTAGAATGCAGCCCAGGAGCTGCAGAGGGGGAATCTTTTAGGTTTAAAGCAAAATTTCTGATGACAGGTTCCCTTTAAATATACACTGCTCAAAAAAATAAGGGGAACACTAAAATATTACATCTTAGATCTCAATGAATTAAATATTCCAGTTGCAAATCTTTATTGATTACATAGTGAAATGCGTTTTGAACAAAAAAACATAAAAATTATCGATGTAAATCAAAATTAATATCCCATGGAGGTCTGGATTTGGAATGATACCCAGAATCAAAGTGTAAAATCAATTTCAGTGGAATGGCCTCAAAACAAGGAAATCAGACCCAGTAGTGTATATGGCCTTCACATGTCTTTATGACCTCCTCACAATGCCTGGGCATGCTCCAGATGAAGCAGCAGATATTCTCCTGAGGGATCTTCTCCCAGACATGGATTAAAGCATCAGTCAACTCCTAGACAGTCTGTGGTACAACGTGGTGTTGGTGGATGGAACAATACATGATGTCCCAGGTTTGATGATTGGGTTCTGGTCTGGGGAGCGGTCAGGCCAGTCCATAGCATCAATGCCTTCATCATGCAGGACCTGCTGACTCACTTGATCCACATAACGTCTAGCATTATCATGCATCATAAGGAACCCAGGGCCCAATATACCTGCATAAGGTCTCACAATAAGTCTGAGGATCTCATTTTGTTACCTATTGGCAATCAGGGTACCTCTAGCTAGCACATTGAGTGCTTTGCGGTCCTCCATAGAAATGCCTCCCCACATGTAAAAAGATTAAACATTATTAATACATCCAGATATCAAACTTAGAATAAAAGGATATATTGAGTATATATGGTGACAGTCTTGTCCCTCTCTCTATATATAATAATATATATATAATCTATACAGTGGTACCTCGCTTAACGAGTAACTCACTTAATGAGAATTTCGCTTAACAAGCAAAGCTTTCTGTAAATTTGTAACCCGGTTTATGAGAAAGCTTTGCTGTGCGAGCAAAATCCTCACCTCAGACACTTCCGGTTCCATACATCCACCGCGCTCTGACCCGCACTTGCAGTCCACACAAGCACACACAAACACACACAGACGCACACACATACAGTATTATGCTCACCTTACCTTCCGTTCCACCGCCGGTCTCACGGTTCTTGTAGTTCCCGGGTACATCGCGACGTGCTCGCAGCGAACTACAAGTACCATGAGGCCGGCGATGGAACGGAAGGTAAGATGAGCATATAATGTGTGTACCTTCCGTTTCATCGCCGGCCTCCTGGGTCCTGTAGTTCACCGCTCCGCTCCACTCCAGGCTGTGCATCGGCATCCATAGCGACGAAGCAGGAACTTCCTGGTTCCTGTCACCGCTACTCAAAGGCAGCGCGCTGGCCAATCAGAGGCAAGCGGCTCTGCCTTTGACATCAGCGCTCTGGCAGGAAGTTCCTCCCTCGTCGTTATGGTGACCCGATACACGGCCCGCACCGGAGAACAGCAAGTCCCAGTAGACCAGCGATGGAACGGAAAGTAAGGTGAGCATATAATATGTGCGTTTGCGTGCGTGCTTGTGTGTTTGTGTGAGTTTGTGTGTGTTTGTATGTGTTTGTGTGTGTTTGTGTATGTGTAGAATGACAGAATAGGGGACCAGGATGGGACATTTAACTAGTTGTGGAACGAATTGTCTGCATTGCAATGATTTCCTATGGGAAATCTTGCTCTGCTGAATGAGTAACTTGGTTAACAAGCACAGTCCCAGAACGGATTGTTCTCATTAAGCAATGTTCCACTGCATATATAATTGCCTTATTCTGTCTGTCTGTCTAGCTCCAAAATGACGTCATTACAGTGACAACCGTCGCATTGGCCCGGCCCCTCCCCCCGCACGCATTGGCCGCTCGGCCCCGCCCCCATTGGCCGCTCGGACTGGCCCCGCCCCCCGCACATTTTGCCCGCTCGGCCACACCCCCACACACTTTGCCCGCTCGGCCATGCCCCCCCCACACTTTGCCCGCTCGGCTACGCCCCCCACACTTTGCCCGCTCGGCCACGCCCCCCCACACTTTGCCCGCTCGGCCATGCCCCCCACACACATTGGGCACCTATACGACACCTCCCCCCAGGACAACTCCACCGATTAGACACCTCTTCCCCCAGGACTACTCCTCCTATTATACTCCTTTCTCCCCAGGACTACTCCTCCCCCTATTATACTCCTTTGCCCCAGGACTATTGCTCCTCCTATTAGACTCCTCCCCCAGGACTACTCCTCCTATTAGACTCCTCCCCCAAGACTACTTCTCTTATTTGACTCCTCCCCCAGGACTACTCCTCCTATTAGACTCCTCTCCCCTCAGGACTACTACTCCTATTATCTTCCTCTCACACAAGGACTACTCCTCCTATTATCCTCTTCTCTCCCCAGGACTTCTTTTCATATTATCCTCCTCTCCCCTCAACTCCAGGACTACTCCTCCTGTTATTCTCCTCTCCCCCCAGGACTCCTCCTCCTATTATACTCCTCTCTCCCTAAGACTACTCCTTCTATTATACTCCTCTCTCCCCAGCACTACTCCTCCTATTATACTCCTTTCTCCCCAGGACTACTCCTCCCCCTATTATACTCCTCTGCCCCAGGACTATTCCTCCTCCTATTAGGCTCCCCCCCCAGGACTACTCCTCCTATTAGACTCCTCCCCCAGGACTACTCCTCCTATTAGACTCCTCCCCCAGGACTACTCCTCCTATTAGACTCCTCCCCCAAGAATACCTCTACTATTTGACTCCTCCCCCAAGACTACTTCTCCTATTTGACTCCTCCCCCAGGACTACTCCTTCTATTAGACTCCTCTCCCCTCAGGACTACTACTCCTATTATCTTCCTCTCACGCAAGGACTACTCCTCCTATTATCCTCTTCTCTCCCCAGGACTACTTCTCATATTATCCTCCTCTCCCCTCAACTCCAGGACTACTCCTCCTGTTATCCTCCACTCCCTCCAGGACTACTTCTCCTATTATCATCCTCTCTCCCCAGGACTACTCCTCCTATTATCCTCCTCTCTGTCCCCAGGACTACTCCTCCTATTATCCTCCTCTCTGTCCCCAGGACTACTCCTCCTATTATACTCCTCTCCCCTCCCCTCACCTCCAGGACTACTACTCCTATTATCCTCCTCTCTCCCCAGGACGACTACTCCTATTATCCTCTTCTATCCCCAGGACTACTCCTCCTATTATCCTCCTCTCTCCCCACGACTACTCTTCCTAGTATCCTCCTGTCTCCCCACGACTACTCCTCCTATTATCCTCCTCTCTCCCCACGACTACTCCTCCTATTATCCTCCTCTCTCCCAACGACTACTCCTCCTATTATCCTCCTCTTTCCCCACGACTACTCCTCCTATTATCCTCCTCTTTCCCCACGACTACCCCTCCTATTATACTCCTCTCCCCCCAGGACTACTTCTCCTATTATCCTCCTCTCCCCCCAGGACTACTCCTCCTATTATCCTCCTCTCTTCCCAGGACTACTCCTCCTATTATACTCCTCTCCCCCCAGGACTACTACTCCTATTATCCTCCTCTCCCCCCCAGGACTACTCCTCTTATTATACTCCTCTCCCCCCAGGACTATTCCTCCTATTATACTCCTCTCCCCCAGGACTATTCCTCCTATTATACTCCTCTCCCCCAGGACTACTCCTCCTATTATACTCCTCTCTCCCCAGGACTACTACTCCTATTATACTCCTCTCCCCCAGAACTATTCCTCCTATTATACTCCTCTCCCCCCCAGGACTACTCCTCCTATTATACTCCTCTCCCCCCAGGACTGTTCCTCCTATTATACTCCTCTCTCCCCAGGACTGCTCCTCCAACACACACACACTGCACAAAACATACCTCCCCCAAAACACACACACACCCCCACACAAACCGCGCAACACACACAGCACCACACACACAACGCTGCAGACACACAGCGCTCCACAAACAACGCAACACACAATGCAACACACAAACAACACCACTCTCACACACCCCCACACCCAGAATATTTACAGCACCCTACACAAACACTTGGCAACTACACACAACAACATCTATATATATATATAACAAAAATCATACATTAACTGCACAATACATTCTAGAATACCCGATGCGTTACAATGGAGCCACCTTCTAGTATATATTGTATATATATATATATATATATATATATATATATATATATATATATATATATATATATATATATATATATGTATATATATATGTATATATATATATATATATATATATATATATATATATATATATATATATATAAAATTTGCCTGGGAGGTTCTAGTGGATTACTTCATGCGTACAGCAGAATTCTCTTATATGGACATGGACTGTTGCATTAGGAATCTATATATACTATACCATAAAACATTGAGAGGAACTTCTCAGGGGGAGAGACCGAAAGGTGAGGGGGATCGTCCCTACAGAAGGACGCATGTCGAAGCTGCTCGGCCCTAAACCATCCACCCAGCCAAGATGAAGCAACACATGGGGACAGGTCTCCAGCATGACCTAACCCATTCAGGAACCAGGGAAAGATGAATGAAAAATAAGACTTCTATTATATCTAAAATTCCAAATAATTCAAATGACCCGAATTCTCATAAAACATTAAATTCTTTATTATTTTATTTAGACAAACACACAAGAAAAATATTAAAAAGATGGATAATGATATAAAAATATCCTGGGTTTAACAAGTGTTAATTTTTCTTTTTTTTAAATATTATACATAATAAATTCACAGGTTCATCACACAATTTTTTTGAACAAATTTTTTGTACATATGTTTTTGTGAAGTTGGTCTCTTGCAAAAGTATTCAACCTTTTGAAGGACCCCTTCTGAGGAAGAGACGAAACGATCGTTAAGGGGGATCTTGGGTTTCTTATGTAAGACTTATATTTATGCTTTGGTTCATCACTGCTCTGTATGATCTGTTTAACACTATGTTGATTTGATCCTTGTACCTGCTTGATAAGTATTGCTGTGACCACACCAGTGTCTATGGCTTAATGTTATGCGGCTTGTTTAGTAACACACTGGTGTAATCTAACTCCTGCAACAGGAAAATCTTGCTCTGTTAACCCTTAATATACCTGCTTGAGAAGTATTGCTCTAAACACATCAGTGTTCATGATGTTATGTGGCCTGCCTGGTAATATGCTGATGGGATATTATTCCTGTTAATCATATGGCAGATTGCACTTTGCTCTGTTAACTCTTAACATATAGTTGATACATAGGTATAATGGGCATTTGTTTACAGCAATTCATGTGACAACGTGTTCATAGAGTTTTTTTCTGATGCAGTTTATGGCTTGCCTTAGACATTAACTCTGCATAGATTCATTGGAATAAGCAGATTATTCCCATCCCTAAACAGAACTATTCAACCCCTCATTCATCTCATGTATCTTTGGTCTCTCAAATTGTTTACTTTTTTTAGTTGTATGCTAATGCACTAGCACTTTCCTATAGCTCACAAATTATATATTAAGTTTACCTTGATGCGGGCGGATTAGGGGTTGAATACTTTTGCAAGAGACCAACTTCACAAAAACATATGTACAAAAAATTTGTTCAAAAAAATTGTGTGATGAACCTGTGAATTTATTATGTATAATATTTAAAAAAAAGAAAAATTAACACTTGTTAAACCCAGGATATTTTTATATCATTATCCATCTTTTTAATATTTTTCTTGTGTGTTTGTCTAAATAAAATAATAAAGAATTTAATGTTTTATGAGAATTCGGGTCATTTGAATTATTTGGAATTTCTGATATTTGATGACCCTGAAAATAGTTTGATAAGTTGGGAATTCTATTATATCTAGTAAAGAAATGGACTATTATTGAACTCCTCACGTAAGCTAACAAAAGAATACTATTTTTCATTTTTGTAATTGAACTAATGAACTGTTCTATTTTTGTCAATCATTTTTACTCAATATAAATGATATTCGTTTATTTTTACTTTTTCTGAAGTTTATTTCTCATGCGTCTTATCACGTATTTAAAGAAAATATATTTAAAATATATATTTTTAACATTTTTGGCGAGTCAGCTTAATTGATTGACACAGCGGTTTTTCCCATTTTGACATGTGTGGTCGTTTTTCATTTTGACGCTGGCTACTGCCATTTTTTTGTTTTTGTCTCACTTCCCTAAACCTTTTGTACAAAGGGGGGCAGTGCTGATGAATAACAATCTTGTCCAAAAGCTTCAGAGAATTGCACAGAACTGTGTTTAAATCAAACAAGAACCTAAAAATACGGATGAGGTTTCAAGTCATATTTGTTTAAATAAAGATTGAAGAGTCCGCAAAGCCACAGAAGATCATCTTTTGACGTGTCTTTGGAGGAAAAGGCAAGTAAAGTCACAAAAGAGTTAAGGCTGTGTGCACACGTTGCGTTTTTTACCGCGGAAACGCTGCGTTTTGAACCGCAGCATTTCAGTGGCAAATTGCATGCGTTCAGCTTTCCCAGCAAAGTGTATGGGAAAGCTGAAAAATCAGTGCACACGCTGCGTTTCTTTCCGCAGCGTTTTGGATGCCAAAAATCGGTGCGGAAAGAAAAGCAGCATGTCACTTCTTTTGTGCGTTGTGGCTGCGTTCTCTCCCCCATTGAAATCAATGATGTGGGGTCAGAACGCAGCTACACCGCATGGACCTGCTTTTTTGTTGCGGTCCGCGGGCTTTCTCGGCACGCCAGAACGCAGGCATTTACCTGGAAGTGAGGTCAAGAGGTTTCCTGTTGACCTCACTTCCTGGCAAAGCCCCCGGTGTCGCCAAAGTGCCCGCCCCGACCCCCGACCCCCCTCCCGAAAATCCAACATGGCCGCGCGCACAGTAGCGCACCGGCCGCCCTGCTCCTATGATTTCTGTCGCATGTGCAATAACACATGCGACAGAAAACTGTTCCCCAGGCCCTGCCCGTTCACCCCAATTCCCTCGGTGTCATACATACCTGTCCGGTCGCAGCGCTGATCCCCCGCGGCCCCCTCCTCCTTCACAGCAGACGCCGGCCGGTCACATGAGCAGATCAGCTGACAGCCAGCACTGTGTTCAGTGTGAGCTGTGCTGGCTGCTCGGCACTCTGCAGCTGTGACCCGGGGAGAGTGGGTGCAGATTTTTGCACCCACTCTCCTCAAATGGAGGGTCTGCCCTCCTAGAAAATGGGGGATACGTTCCCTGAACGTGCCCCCATATTCTAGAAGGTCCAGAGGCGACGTGGGACATCCAAATGGATTTCTGCGGACCCATTATTTTTATTAAATTGGAGAACAAGGGAATGTTTTGGGGAGTGTTTTTTCTAATAAAAAATTTTTTGTTGTCTTTTTTTGCTTTTGTTTACTGTCAATTAGTTATGTTGGGTGCCTGATAGACGCCGTGACATCACTAATTGCTGGGCTTGATGCCAGGTGACATTACACATCTGGTATCAACCCCATTTATTACCCCGTTAGCCAACGCACCAGGGCGCGGGATGAGTTGGGGCGAAGCGCCAGGATTGGCGCATCTAATGGATGCGCCACTTCTGGGGCGGCTGTGGCCTGCTATTTTTAGGCTGGGAAGAGTCCAATAACCATGGCTCTTCCCACCCTGAGAATACCAGACCTCAGCTGTCAGCTTCACCTTGGCTGGTGATCTAATTTGGGGGGACCCCATGTTGTTTTTTTTTTTATTATTTTTATTTATAAATAAAAAAAAAAAACCTGGGGAGCCCTCCAAATTGATCACCAGACAAGATGAAGCTGCCAGCTGGGGTTTGCAGGCTACAGCTGTCTGCTTTACCCTGACTGGCTATCAAAAATAGGGGGGACCCCACGCCATTTTTTTTTTTTGTTTTTGTGATAAAAACTAGGCTAGGCACCCTTTAGTGCCACATGAAAGGTACTAAAGGTGCCAGCTTAGAATATGCAGGGGGGGGGTGGGACATTGTATATATATTTGACCTCCATTGACGCTTTTTAGGCTGGATGCCCACAATCGGGGTTTGCAGCGTTTTGGGCGCAGATTGTTTTCCCTGCATCCATGACGCTGCGTTGTGCAGTAGAAGCACAGTGGAAGGATTTTTAGAAATCTCATGCCCACTGTGCTTCTCTTCTCCGCAGCATAAACCGACCTGTGAAGCAGCTTCCCGAGCCTCAGCATGTCAATTTATGCTGCGTAGATGAGTGTTCTCTGCAGGTAGCATAGAGCTCCACAGCAGCCTGAACCCAAATCGTGGGCATGGGCAGCTGCGTTCTCCCGTGGACAACACTCACATCTCTGCAGGAAGGCTGACACTGGGTACTAGACGCCGTGTCACTGGATCATGGCCACATAGCCTTAGGCCTCTTTCACACGTCAGTGATTCTGGGACGTTTGTGCTTTTTTTTTTAAACGTACCAGAATCACTGACATACGCAGACCCATTATAATGAATGGGTCTGCTCACACGTCAGTGATTTTTCACTGCACGTGTCTCCGTGCGGCGTACCCGCGTGTGCGTGATTGCCGCACGGAGACATGTCCATTTTTTTCTGGCATCACTGATGTTCCACGGACCACGCAGTGGTGTGGTCCGTGAAACACGTGCCAGAAAAAAACGTGCTTTTAAAATAAAAATCATTTTAACTCACTCGGCGTCCAGCGATGTCCTCTGCAGCCCGTTCTCCCTGCTGCTTCTGAGCCGGCTCATTATTGTCGCGCATATTCATGATGTGCGACACAGCCGACCTGGAAGCAGCTGCTGCGGGGGTCAAGGCCGGCCGGATGCTGCACCGCGGGAGCGATCAGCACCATGGAGAGCGGGAGCGGGCACAGGTGAGTTAATCTCTAAGTGCAATCACGGGCCACGGAGAACGGAGCCCGTATTGCACTTAGACAACCCATGTGTGCCGTGATTCACGGCACACGGAGGGACATGTGCGTGTTTTACACGCCAGTGAAAAACGTCAGTGTTTTTCACTGACGTGTGAAACGGGCCTAAAAGTGAGAATATTGTTGCTACAGCAACATTTTGGGTGAAGTAGCTGTGGATTCAAAATGCTTAATATACTCCTGAATAAAATCCTTGAGGGGTGCAGATTCCAAAATGGGGTCACTTGTGGGGGTTTTCTGACATATAGGTACCCAAGGGGCTCTGCTAATGTGACATGGTGCGCAAAGTTTATTTCAACTTTTCCAAAATTCAAATGGTGCTCCTTCCATTCCAAGCCCTCCCATTTATCCAAACAGAATGTGGGGAAGGAAATGACATCACAGGTTTTTTTTTCCAAAGGTCTGTGTTCAACCAACTTTATTAACACTGACAAGTCTTAAAAAACGCACCTAAAAAAACGCATGAAAAACGCATGAAAAACGCATGCGTTTTCGATGCGTTGTTTCTCAAAAAGCATTGTTTACTATTCTCCCCTCTGCCAGAGGGTGCGTTTTTTTCCGCGCGGAAAAAAAAGCAACGTGTGCACATACCCTAAGCCAAGGTAAGACAATGGATGTTATCTCTCCTTTTTCTAAACAAAGTAAACTACAGTTCACATACTCAGATAGTTCTAATATAGAGGAGCTCTGAGTAAGCCTTTATGAGGAGTTTGAACTTGAGAATTCACGTGTAGAATGTACAAAGTCATGCTATGAAGAAAAAGGCATCGATCGCACATCCCACAAAAATACAATGATCTAAAGCCGCTAGGCAAAAAATTAATTAAATAGAACATGAGGTTCTTTTGTTACCATTCTGATCAGATTGTATTAAGCCCACTGCCACTTCACGGCAAACCTCTTGAGTGGGTCCCTATCCTAAACCTTATAGTGCGGCACCGTGCACCAACCACTGCTGCAGCGACAAAGCGCCAGCAGGTCAGACGACCTGGTGCCTCACAGCACCCATGCTGCAAGGCAAAGCCCCCAAGGCTCCAGGCCGCAGTGCCCCACTGACACGACACCACCACAACAGCGGCCACTACACAGTACCAGCACTCAGTGAGAGAAGCTGCGCACTCACCTCCCACTGGCTCCCATATGTGGACTGGGAGCAAAAAAAGTTAATTAATTTTTTGCCTAGCGGCTTTAGATCATTGTATTTTTTGGGATGTGCGATCCATGTCTTTTTCTTTATAGAGTGTTATACAACATTCTATCCCCCTCTTTTTTTTGCTTGGATCTGCACTCCACCCATTTGGCACAGGTGATTTTAATCAGCAGGAGACTGCAAAAGGGGTCAGCCTTTTTTTTCTCCCAGTCCACATATGGGAGCCAGTGGGAGGTGAGTGTACAGCTCCTCTCACTGTGTGCTGGTACTGTGTGGTGGCTGCTGTTGTGGTGGTGTCGTGTCGGTGGGGCGGCGCGGCCTGGAGCCTTGGGAGCTTCGCCTTGCAGCATGGGCGCTGTGAGACACCAGGTCGTCTGCCCTGCTGGCGCTTGGTCGCTGCAGCAGTGGTTAGTGCACAGTGCCGCACTAAAAGGTTAGGATAGGGACCCACTCAAGAGGTTTGCCGTGACGTGGCAGTGGGCTTAATACAATCTGATCAGAATGGTAACAAAAGAACCTCATGTTCTAGTTAATTAATTTTTTGCCTAGCAGCTTTAGATCATTGTATTTTTGGGATGTGCGATCCATGTCTTTTTCTTTATAGTGTGTTATAGAATGTACGAAGTCTTTTAATAGAGAGAAACAAAAAATTAGAAATGTCTTTCATTTGGTCCACAAATTTCACAAGTAAAGGCCCTGTCACACACAGAGATAAAACTGCGGCAGATCTGTGGTTGCAGTAAAATTGTGGACAATCAGTGCCATGTTTGTGGCTGTGTACAAATGGAACAATATGTCCATGATTTCACTGCAACCACAGATCTGCCAAAGATTTATCTCTGTTATCAACTTCTGTGAAGCCCCTGGGGGTACAAGGGGCTCACAAAACATCTAGATAAATTCCTTGAGCGGTCTAGTTTCCAAAATAGGGTCACTTGTGGGGGAGCTCCATTGTTTAGGCACCTCAGGGGGTCTCCAAATGCAACATAACGTCCGCTAATGATTCCAACCAATTTTGCTGTCAAATGGTGCTCCTTCTCTTCTGAGCCCTGGCATGCGCCCAAACAATTACTTTCCACCATATATGAGGTATCTGCCTACTAGTGTGACCGGATCTCATAGGGGGGGGGGATGTCAGAATCTTGTAATATAAATCTGTTTTTATATTAAATCTGTCAAAGAATGTAAATGTTTCTTTGGTAAGTAAATTTACCAATCCTCCATCAACTACCTCTTTTAATTTTTCTTTCCTAACTTTTGGATTTACAACCCTAGCGTACTCTGATGGTTCATCTGTGCTACTGAGCAATTTATTAGCCATTAACAACTTTTCATCGTCTGTAATGGTGGGATCAAAAAACGATAATCCCACCAACTCTGCATTCAAATACCACAAATGGTTCGAAAATTTGGTCAGGGCTATTTCTTCAATGTCGTTGTCACATTCTTTATAGTCTAACAGACTATGCAAAATACCTAAATCTTGCTTTGGCGCAAGATGAGCTTTTGGAGCATTGAACCAAGCTTTACAATAAATTTTAACTAGGAAAACAGAAATGGCACGCACAGAACTTTCTTCTTCTTTAGACATCTTAAATTGACGACGAAAAATCAACATTTGTAAGCAGTAAATAGCCTTTGCCATCCACTTAGCGTGATGAATGGCTCCTGGAGTTCTAAAACCCACAACATTGCCGTCTAGTGATCCAACAAATACGAGAACCAACTGCAACAGCTCCTTGTAGTCATCTCTGGGGTGGCTCTCAGTTAATTTGGTCTCGAATTCAGCAGTAACATTTGCAATTACTTTTGGAGTTAGCTGCTTTTGTATTAGATTGTCACTGATACCTGTGTCGTATTTTCCCCTTTTCGTATTTTCGTACTTTAGAAACTAAACTGAATAAATAAAAGGTCGGTTGTACGCTGAAGTAAAATCACCATCCCTAAAATAGAAATTACATGCACCCTGTGTGTAACATATAAATTTTAAAGAACATTAGCTTTCTTTTGAGATATTAAGCGTGTTTTTATTATTTACTGTTCTGGAGTTATGGCTCCATATGTCATCTTTTTGGCCAAAAATTTGGATTTTTTTCAAACTTTGAGCGACGAGTGGCACGGGTTAACATCGTTTGATCGAGCTCAAATTTTGGCTATCTCAATATCTGGAAAGGGGAATCGTTTTGTGGGGGTCCAGACGGACAAAATTCCGACATCGATTTTTTGCGGTCACCCTTCTGCGTACTCAGGAGAAATTGCACAATACCTTTTATGGTGCATTTTTTCCTGATCACTTGTGAAAAAAAAGCTACCTGGTTCAAGTAAAAGTTTTGTGGTAAAAAAAATATATATATTTTTTCACGGCTCAACGTTATCAACTTCTGTGAAGCCCCTGAGGGTTCAAAAGGCTCACCAAACATCTTGATACATTTATTGAGGGGTCTAGTTTCCAAAATGGGGTCACTTGTGGGGGAACTCCATTGTTTAGGCATCTAAAGGGGCCTCCAAACCCAACCTGGCATCCGCTAATGAGTGCAGCTAATTTTGCATTCAAAAATTCGAATGGCGCACCTTACCTTCCAAGCTCTGCTGTACGCCCAAACAATTGATTTTTTTACCACATATAGGGTATTGTCGTACTCAGGAGAAAATGCACGATATATTTTATGGTGCATTTTTTCCTGATACCCTTTGTGAAAAAAGCTACCTGGTTGAAGCAACAGTTTTGTTGTAAAAAATTTTTTTTCTTTTTGCGGCTCAACATTATAAACTTCTGTGAAGCCCCCAGGGGTTCAAAGTGCTTAACAAACATCCAGATAAATTCCTTGAGGGTTCTAGTTTCCAAAATGGGGTCACTTGTGGGGGAGCTCCATTGTTTAGGCACCTCAAGGGGTCTCCAAACTCGACATGGCGTCCGCTAATGAGTGCAGCTAATTTTACGTTCAAAAATTCGAATGGCGCTCCTTACCTTCCGAGCTCTGCCGTGCACCCAAACAATTGATTTTTACCACATATGAGGTATTGGCGTACTCGGGAGAAATTGCACAATAAATTTTATGGTGCACTTTTCCTTTTCTCCCTTGTGAAAATTAAAGTTTTATGGCTAAAGTAACATTTTTCTGTAAAAACGTAAAATTGTCATTTTTTTCCTTCCACATGGCTCTGGTTCCTGTGAAGCACCTAAAGGGTTAATAAACTTCTTAGATGTGGTTTTGAGCAGTGTGAGGGGTGCAGTTTTTAGAATGGGGTCACTTTTGGGTATTTTCTGTCCCTTAGGCCTCTCAAAGTCCCTTCAAATGTGATGTGGCCCCTAAAAAAAATGGTTTTGTAAATTTTGTTGGAAAAATGGGAAATTGCTGATGAACTTTGACCCCTTCTAACTTCCTAACGAAAAAAAAATTTGTTGCGAAAATTGAACTGGTGTAAAGTAGACAAGTGGGAAATTTTATTTAGCATCTATTTTGTGTGACATATCTCTCACATTTATAGGCATAAAATTTCAAATTTTAAAAATTGCAAAATGTTCGCCAAATTTCTGAAATTTTCACAAATAAACGCAAAAAATATTGGCCTAAATTTACCACTATCCTGAAGTACAATATGTCACGAAAAAACAATGTCAGAATTGCCGGGATCCTTTGAA
Source organism: Anomaloglossus baeobatrachus (assembly GCF_048569485.1). Classification (NCBI taxonomy): domain Eukaryota; kingdom Metazoa; phylum Chordata; class Amphibia; order Anura; family Aromobatidae; genus Anomaloglossus; species Anomaloglossus baeobatrachus. Next base: position 502,546,192 of record NC_134357.1, read on the forward strand.
GCGTTCCAGAGTTATAACCTGTCAGTGACACTGGTCAGAATTGCAAAAAATGGCCCGGTCATTAGGGTGTTTTAGTGGCTGGGGGTGAAGGCGTTAAATGTCAGAAAGCGATACTGTCTGTAATGTTTCTAATGAAAATAGTCCCCAAGAAGGCTACAGACGTGCTGTCCATTGAAGGTGACTTTAAAGACACCTGAAATGATGCAGTAAAAGATAGTGGAGAGGAAGGAAATTACATAGAGGAGCCAAAAGGGGGAGGAGCCAGAGAAGGACACGTACAGAGAGGAGTTAGATAGGGGGGAGGAGTCAGAGGGCATGGCGATAGTCAGTTTCTAAAAATAGAACAGGCTAAGCTAGAAATTAAAGTCAGGAAGAATCTATTGGATTTATGCAAATTAATTCCTGCATATGATCCCAAGATACATGTGTGCAGAAATTCAGGAATATTTGAAAGTTTTGTTGAAAAGTTCAATTTAACCAATATAGAGAAAACTCAGATATTCCATATGTGGATACCACAACAATTTTCCAGACAGTTAACATTAAAAAGGTCTTCTGAAAATGAGACATGTGAGTGTTCACATGATAATGATATCAATAGGCTGAGGAATCTGATTTTTTGTGAAAGAAATTAAGATAGTCCAAATTATGAGATGCTGAAGGAATTACAAATTGGACAGAATGAAGGTACGTTCTCATTTATGTCCATTTTTGAATCTTTGTATTGGGCAGTCATCTCTAATGTTAGATCAGATTCTATGATTCACACATTCGTCAAGAAATTGAAATTTTTGAATGCTAAAACCTGCACTATTGTATTACAAAAATGGTCTTTATTTGAATGCACAAAATTTATTGATTTTGTTAGGAATCACCAAACCCAATCAAAACAGAAAATTAATGCCGTAAAAAACAAAAAAGGTGACATTTTATGAAAAATCAACATTGTCTCCCAGATCAAAATAGTCTTGTGAAAAAAATTATGAAATTCGTAGGAAATTGCATGTAAATTACAAATCATACAATCTGCTTCAATTATCTAAAAATCCTTTTACACAGGAAAAAGCTCTCTTCCTTTGTCTCCAATGAAGGAGAGAATTGTCACAGGATTCGATACTCAGAGACAAGTCACTTTTAAAAGCTTTGACAGACTGAAACAGATGATGGATTCTCCTGAGAGAGACATTTTGTCTCACAGAGGAAATAGCGGAGTTACAAAATATTTTCAGAAATTCCAACAGTTTGAAAATGACCATAATAAATCAAATCTTTGAAGGAAAAATGAGGTTTGGTCTTCAGTTGGGTAAAGGGGATTTCTGAATTAATTCAAATATTATTGTATTTGATATTTATTATTATTCATATACAGTGTATTTATGTATTACATACATTCCATAGATTTATCTATATAGTATATTGTATATTTAAAATTAGTTACAGTATAATCAAAGTTATATTTCCATTTAGTTAAAGAAATAATAGTTTAATTTTATAAATTAATAAATTTGATCTCTGTATAGGAATAATATTTAAAATTTAATAATAAGGAATAAGTATAACTTATTTTAGGTGTTTCATTTTTCCCATAAAATGATAATTTTATTCTTTTTATTTTTCTCAGAATATCTCAGTAAAAGCAGATTGATGAAATATTAATTCTTTCTTTATAAATTTATTCTTATCCTCAAACAGGTAAAATATATTTTATATTGTGTAAAGGCGGCGTCATACGTGACGATATATCATGCGATCGTATTAGCAATCGCACCCGCCCCCGTCGTTGGTGCGTCATGGGCAATTAGTTGCCCGTGGCGCACAAAATCGTTAACCCCCGTCACACGTACTTACCTCCCTAATGACGTCGCTGTGGGCGGCGAACATCCTCTTCCTGAAGGGGGATGGACGTTCAGCGTCACAGCGACGTCACACAGCGGCCGCCCAATAGAAGCGGAGGGGCGGAGATCAGCGGGACGTAACATCCCACCCACCTCCGTCCTTCCTCATTGCCGGCCACTGCAGGTAAGCTGCAGGTAGTCGTTCCCAAGGTGTCACAAGTAGCGATGTGTGCTGCCTCGGGAACGATGAACAACCTGCGTCCTCTACAATCAACGATATTTTAAAAAGGAACAACGTGTCAACGATGGACGATTAGGTGAGTATTTTCCATCGTTAACGGTCATTACTTGCTGTCATACGCTACTACGTCGCTAATGATGCCGGATGTGCGTCACGGAATCCGTGACCTCGGCGATATATCGTTAGATCCGTCGTTGCATGTGACACCGCCTTAAGGCTAATTGCAAAAGCATGATAAATAATTATTATCGTCTCGGGTATCAAGGGAGAAGGATCATCAGTTTTTAAAGTGAACCTGTCATCAGAAATTTAGCTATAAAGATAAAAGTTCCCCCCTCTGCAGCTCCTGGGCTGCATTCTAGGAAGCTTCCTATAGTTTTTGTGGCCCCTTTTATTCCAAAATAAATACTTTACAAACTTGTACCTTTTCGTATGCAAATTTCTTAAATCTTCCATGGGGGCACACGTGCACACAGTGCACGGCACCGCTACAGTAGCACAGCGCATGCGCGGGACCACGGGCGTCCAGGGGCGGCATCCTGAGGTTTGAAATTCAGCGTTCGGGGGCGGCGTAAATCGGCAGCAGGACAGCAACGTACATCAGGCAGCCCGCCCCCATGGAAGATTTAAGAAATTTGCATACGAAAAGGTACAAGTTTGTAAAGTATTTATTTTGGAATAAAAGGGGCCACAAAAACTATAGGAAGCTTCCTAGAATGCAGCCCAGGAGCTGCAGAGGGGGGAACTTTTAGCTTTATAGCTACATTTCTGATGACAGGTTCCCTTTAACAATTTTTTTTAGATTTGTGAATACATATATCTTTCTTAGTACTATTTGTAATGTAACTAATATGTGTAACCTAAGTGTTTGAGTGGAATGCTTACACGGCTTGCCTTGTTGGATTTTTTTTTTGTACTTAACTAAGGCATGTGACATTTGAATACTGAGCTAATAATATGTGACTATTGTGACGCCCTGGACTATTCAGGTCGTCACAGGGTTCTGCACAATCTTTCTCTTCCCGTGCAGGGCTCAAACCCAAATGGTTCTGGGAACCTAACCTGCAGTACTGCCTCCACCAGCATTCACAAATCCTAGATCCTAGATGTCAGGCACACTAGTGGGCTGCTTAAGCAGGAATAGGGCCGCCCACCTAGGAGTCAGGCAGGGAGATGGGAGGTGTTATGTCAGTCCAGTGGTAGACCTTGAACTGTGAGGAGTTCCGAGGAAGCTGGGAGTTGTAGCTCCCAGGGGAGAAGCAGAATAGGTCGCAGACGGTGGTCTGGACCTAGAGGAGTCGGATCCCCGGTCTCAAAGGATTGAGACTAGGTGCCTAGGACCTGTCTTGGAGGACAGTCAGCAGCCTAGGCCTAATCACCGGTCCGGGACCAAAGGCACGACGGGGTACATATATCCTAGGTCGGGGAGAAGCTTCAGGCGACCCGGCAATTAACCTACGGAGAATAGGACCTCTATGGACTGTTCTCACGAAGCTCAGAAATCGGGGGCACTAGCGCAACGAGGGGGATAGGGCTTTCCAAACAAGCATCCCACTGAAATCCCAAGCGTGAGCTCCTGAGAGCAGGCTCCTTCACTTAGCCATAGTGGGGAGTGGGGCCCAGAAAGCTCCAAGCTGACGGGGCACAGAGGACACTCTAAATTCTGTGCCAGGAGGCAGGTCACAAACTATATCTCCCCTTTAAATAGCCCCTTCTTCACTTGAGTATGGCCCCCGGAGACTCTCGAGCCATGAGTAATCACCCCCGAATCCGAGCGGTTCGACCGCTGCAAGGGCGGCACACTATCATATGGCCAAAGCTTATCTGTTACTCATGAGTATATGTGAGAAATGTCATTCGTATATTTAAAGAAGTACTTCAAATAAATGATCATATCTTTAAAATGTGCATAAATAATAATTGAAAATTAAAAGAAACAATATTCGTGTTTGTCCAATGTCTTCTTCGTGTACGTATGCATTGGGAAAACCCTCATAGTTCTAGGGTATGTGTAACAGTCTAAATGATTAATTGACTGAACCGCTGTTAACCGTAATTTGTCCAGAGGGTTTGAAGCTTCAACTGAAGAAAAAAAAACCCTATTTAACTTCAAGGTCATAATATATATCCCCTTAAGGACGAAGCCAGTTTTGTACTTAATGCTCAGGCCATTTTTTGTAATTTTGACCAGTGTCCCTTTATAAGGCTATAACTCTGGAACGCTTCAATGGATCCTGGTGATTCTAAGATTGTTTTTTCGTGACATATTGGGCTTCATGTTAGAGGTAAATTTAGGATGATATTTTTTTATTTTGTGAAAAAATCTGAAATTTGACAAAACACTTTAAAATTTTGCAATTTTCAAACTTTTAATTTTTATGCCCATAAACCAGAGAGTTATGTCACACAAAATAGTTAATTTCTCACTTGTCTACTTTACATCAGCGCAATTTTTTGAAACAACATTTTTTGGGGTTAGGAAGTTAGAAGAGGTCAAAGTTCATCAGCAATTTCCCATTTTTTCAACAAAATTTACAAAACCATTTTTTAGGGACCACATCACTTTTGAAGTGACTTTGAGAGGCCGAAGTGACAGAAAATACCCAAAAGTGACACCATTCTAAAACCTGCACCCCTCAAGGTACTCAAAACCACATCCAAGAAGTTTATTAACCCTTCAGGTGCGTCACAGGAACTAAAGTAATGTGGAATGAAAAAAAATAAAAATTAACCTAAAAATGTTGCTTTAGCACTAATTTTCTTACTTTTCCAAGAGATAACACCAAAAATTGGACCTCACACTTTGTTACCTACTTTCTTATGAACGCGCCGATACCCCACATGTGGTCAGAAACCTTTGTTTGGGCAAATGGGAGGGCTTGGAACGAAAGGAGCAATATTTGAATTTTGGAAAGCAAATTTGTCTGAAACAGATTGCGGGCACCATGTTGCATTTACAGATCCCCTAAGGTACCTAAACAGCAGAAACCCCCTCAAGTGACCCCATTTTGGAAACTAGACCCCTTAAGTCTTCTATCTAGGGGTATAGTGAGCATTTTGGACGCTCAGGTACTTCACAGATTTTGTTAACGTTACGTTGTCATATTGAAAATTGACTTTTTTTTCTCAAAAATGTTGCTTTAGCATCAATTTTCTCACTTTTTCAAAAGGTAATTCCAAAATTTTGACCCAAACGATTGTTACCCACTTTTTTATGAGCGCGGTAATACCTCACATGTGGTCTGAAACCTTTGTTTGGACAAATGGGAGGGCTTGGAACGAAAAGAGTAATATTTGAATTTTGGTAAGGAAATTTGGCTGAAAAAGATTGCGAGCACCATGTCGCAATTGGAGGACCCCTAAGGTACGTAAACAGCAAAAAAACCCACAAGTGACCCCATATTGGAAACTAGGCCTCTCAAGAAATTTATCTAGATGTTTGGTGAGTACACTGAACCCCCAGGTGCTTCACAGACGTTTATAACGTTGAGCCATAAAAATAAAAAAATAAAATTTTACCACAAAATTGTTACTTCAACCAGGTAGCTTTTTTTCACAAGGGTAACAGGAAAAAAATCACCATGAAATTTATTGTGCAATTTCTCCTGAGTTTGGTGATATTTTATATGTGGTGGAAATCAACTGTCTGGGCACACGGCAGGGCTCGGAAGGGAAGGAGTGCCATTTGACTGCAAAATTGGCTGGAATCAATTGCGGACGCCATGCTGCATTAGGAGAGCCCCTGAGGTGCCTAAACAGTGTAAATCCCCCACAAGTGACCCCAATCTGGAAAATAGACCCCTCAAGGAATTTATCTAGATGTTTGGTGAGTACCCTGAACCCCCAGGTGCTTCACAGAAGTTTATAATGTTGAGCTGTGAAAATAAAAATAATACATTTTTACCATTAAAATTGTTACTTCAACCAGATAGCTTTTTTTTTTAACAATAGTAAAAGGAAAAAAAATCAGCATAAAATTTATTGTACAATTTCTCCAATTTCTCCAGGTGACATCACACATCCGGTAGCTGAAACCCCGGAGATTTTCTGACGCTGGGGGGGGGCGCTATTCACTTATTTCTGCCTGCCATTTATTAACGACAGATCAGAATAAGGACCTGATTCTGCCGCCGTTTATCTCCGTAAGGCTGTCGTAATGGGGAGAGATTATATATATATATATATATATATATATTGTGAGGTAGCGTGGTCGGCTGCGCAGCAGAAGACACGGGATCCAGGCACCAAGGTTCACAGCACACGGTTTATTATCCAAAGAAAAGTCCACAATAGTACATATGTGCCTTTCCGGCAGAGAACTCAGGGAGTTGTGATCACTCCCTCACACCCGGCACCCCCGCCCTTGTTCCTGTTTCCTTTTAACCCTTCCTTAAGCCTGTAGGGAAACAGCATTAACCCTGGAGTGGAGTTACTTTCTATCATGGAGTGAGCACAACCGGGGCGAGACATACCGGCCGTCATAGATAACCCCGGTCACAGTCTCACATTCCCCCCCCCTCAGTTCAAGCGAGCGGGGTTGAACTCCTGCCATCAAACACGGGCCGCGGGACAAGGCATCGGCGTTGCCCTGCAACCTACCGGCCCGGTGTTCAACCGTAAACCGGAAGTTCTGCAGAGAAAGGAACCACCGGGTAACCCGGGCATTCCGTTCCTTGGCGGACCTCATCCAGACCAGTGGAGAGTGATCCGTCACCAAGCGAAACTGTCGTCCCAGCAGGTAATAGCGTAGGGACTCCAAGGCCCACTTGATCGCCAGGCACTCTTTCTCCACTACGCTATAATTCCGCTCGGGAGGGGTGAGCTTCCTACTTAAGAAGGTGACGGGGTGTTCCTCCCCCTGAACCACCTGAGACAGCACTGCCCCCAGGCCGATCTCCGAGGCATCAGTCTGTACTATGAACTCCTTCCGGAAATCAGGGTTGACAAGAACAGGCTGTCCGCACAGGACCCCCTTCAGGGCCCGGAAGGAGTCCTCGGCCTGCGGAGTCCAGCGCACCATGACGGACTTCTTGCCTTTGAGAAGGTCCGTCAAGGGGGCTGATAGTCCCGCAAAATCTTTTACAAACCTCCTGTAATACCCCACGATACCCAGGAAGGCCCTAACCTGCTTCGTGGTCAGGGGTCTAGGCCACTTATGGATCGCCTCAACCTTGTTAATTTGGGGCTTAATCACTCCTTGGCCTATTACGTAGCCCAAGTAGCGGGCTTCCGTGAGTCCCAACGCACATTTCTTGGCATTGGCTGTCAATCCGGCTGTTCGAAGCGCGTCTACCACCGCTTGTACCTGTTCCAAGTGGGTCTGCCACTCGGAGCTGTAAATAATGATGTCGTCAAGGTACGCTGATGCATACGCCTGGTGGGGTTCCAGCACCAAGTCCATCAACCTCTGGAACGTGGCCGGAGCGCCATGTAACCCAAAAGGCAAGACAACATAGTGGAAGAGACCCTCCGGCGTAACAAAAGCGGTTTTCTCCTTGGCGGACTCCGTCAGGGGCACCTGCCAGTACCCCTTGGTCAGGTCGAGCGTGGTGAAATATCGCGCCTGTCCCAGCCTATCAATCAGCTCATCCACCCAGGGCATGGGGTAGAGATCGAACTTGGATATTTCGTTCAATCTCCTAAAGTCATTGCAGAACCTTAAGGAGCCATCGGGTTTTGGTATTAGGACAATAGGACTAGCCCATTCACTCCGGGATTTTTCGATGACCCCCAGGCGTAGAATTGTCTTCACTTCCTCTGATATGGCTTGTCTTCGAGCCTCCGGCACCCGGTATGACTTCAGGCGTACCTTCAGGTGAGGCTCGGTGACAATGTCATGTCGTATCAGACTGGTCCTACCCGGCAACTCGGAGAAGACATCGGGGTTCTGCTGAACCAGCCGTCTGGCCTCTCGCCTCTGTTGCTTGGTGAGGGCTTCTCCAATCCTTACTTCCGGTTCGTCCTCTCCGGAGGTTGCTGGAGCCGGGTTTGAACGACCCGAAGAGGAGGGAGATGGGGGAAAATCAACCATCAGGCTTTCCCGTTCCTGCCAAGGTTTTAATAGGTTAACATGGTATATTTGTTCAGGTTTCCGCCTACCGGGCTGCAATACCTTATAGTTGACCACCCCGACTCTTTCCTTTATCTCGTAGGGGCCTTGCCACTGAGCCAGGAATTTACTCTCCGCCGTGGGGATCAATACCAACACCCGATCCCCGGGTTTAAAGGTCCGCACGGTGGCTTGTCTATTGTAGCGGCCGCTTTGCGCGGCCTGAGCCTCCTGTAAATGCTCCTTCACAATTGGCATCACCGCGCTTATGCGGTTCTGCATTCCTAAAATGTGTTCAATCACGCTTTTATGGGGGGTGGGCTCTTGCTCCCATGTTTCCTTTGCCAGGTCCAACAATCCCCGGGGATGTCGCCCGTATAACAATTCAAAAGGCGAAAACCCCGTGGATGCCTGTGGCACCTCTCGTATGACAAACATCAAATAGGGAAGCATCATATTCCAGTCTTTCCCGTCTTTGGAAATCACCCTTTTTGAGCATGGTTTTCAGGGTTTTATTGAATCGTTCCACTAAACCATCCGTCTGAGGATGATACACAGACGTACGCAACTGCTTGATCTGGAGTAGCCGGCATAGCTCTTTGGTCACTTTAGACATGAATGGGGTCCCCTGATCCGTAAGGATCTCCTTGGGCAACCCCACCCGGCAGAACACAGCAAACAACTCCCGAGCTATAAGCTTCGCCGCAGTATGTCTGAGAGGTATCGCCTCTGGATACCGGGTGGCATAGTCAACGATCACTAGGATATGTTGGTGCCCTCGAGCAGACTTTACGAGGGGCCCCACCAGATCCATCCCTATCCGTTCAAAAGGGACTTCTATAATGGGTAACGGTACCAACGGACTGCGAAAGTGGGTCAGGGGTGCGGTAAGCTGACACTCCGGGCAGGTTTCGCAGAACCGTTTTACCTCCCCAAAGACCCCGGGCCAATAGAACCTTTGCAATATTCGCTCCTGCGTTTTTTTGACCCCTAGGTGACCACTCATCAGGGGTTTATGAGCCAAGTCGAGGACCCGCCGGGGATACGGCTGGGGCACCACCAACTGCTCTACCCCTATGCCCCGTATTTCATCTACCCGGTAGAGTAAATCCTGCTTAAGAGCGAAATGGGGGTATCTTACCTGGGCACCAGGCAGCTGTGCCACCCCGTCAACTACTGTCACCCGACTCCGGGCATGTATTAATGTAGGGTCCTGGAGTTGGGCTGTCCCAAACGTATCCGGGGATGTCTCCAACTCCGGGATGGGCTCAACCGTCTCAGCCTCTCCTGCCAATACCTCTAGGGGCGACCTATCGGGTTCACATTCTATCCCTATCATGGGAACCCCTACGGCAGGCGTCCCGGATTCAGGATTGTAGGGCTCAGGTCCCGGACTGACCAATATCTGAGGGGACTTAGGAGGTCCCTTCCATAAAGTCCAAAAATAGGGCAGATCCCTTCCTAGGATCACATCATAGGGAAGAGTATTAATAAGTCCCACCTCATGTTGCACCTGACCGCAAGGTGCTGTGATGGTGACTATCCCCGTGGGATAGTCTCGGCGGTCCCCATGTATGCAAACCACCCCCACGGTACGTCCTGTGGCCTTTACTTTAGCCCTTAGGGTTGATCGCACAAGGGTCACTAAGCTTCCGGAATCCAACAAGCCTGTAACCGGACATCCATTCACCTGTATTTGGCACAAGTGGGGCTCAGTCTCTGGGTAGATCAGGTCAGCGGTACACACCACTTGAGCATACATTGAACCCCGCCGGGTAACCCCACAATCCATGGGCTCCGTGGTGAGTGGACACTGGGCTTCCATATGTCCCACCCGCTGGCACCGCCAACATCTAATAGGGAAGGACACCCCCTTGACGAGTTGTCGTTTAGGGTACATAGTTTTCCGGACCTCAGGGACGGAGGGTGCGGCCTCAGACGGGACGGTAGCGGACTCCCGCACCGGTGTCAGCGGTGGGTCCTTGGCCCTAGGCTTGGAGGGGCCGGACCGACGGGCGGTACGCAAAGTCTCAGTGTCCCGTATCAAGTCCTGCGTAGCCACATGCCGCTCTACCAGGCCCACTAATTGGTCCAGGGTACTTGGGTCGCCCTGTCCAACCCACCGTTGAATGGTGACGGGTAAAATGCGTACAAAACGGTCAACAACTACCCTTTCTACCATTTGCGCCGGGCTCAGAGTGTCAGGCTGCAACCACTTTTTTACGAGATGCAACAAGTCATAGGCCTGGGAGCGTACGGGTTTGGCTTCCTCATAGAACCACTGACTTACCCGCTGAGCCCGTACATAGGTATTCACCCCCATCCGAGCAAGTATTTCGGCTTTCAGGGTTGCATATTCTAAGGCGTCCTCGGTACAGAGGTCCAGATATGCTTTTTGGGGCTCCCCCGTCAGATAGGGCGACAATACCTCAGCCCACTGGGGGGTCGGCAGTTTTTCCCGCTCGGCCATCCGCTCAAACACCGCCAGGAACGCTTCCACATCATCCCCCGGGGTCATCTTTTGCAACGCTTGTCTCACCGCTTTCCGGACGCTGCCGTCGTCACCCGGTCCCGGGGTTGTTGCTGCCGGTCCGGCCCGGATCGACTTGGCCAGGAGGACCATCTGTTCTTGGTGCCTCTGTTCCTGCAATTTCAAGGATTGCTGCTGATGATCCAACGTCCGGAGCAGGTGTGTATTCGTCTGTTGTTGCTGTGCAGTAGCCTGAGCCAGCTGCTTTAATATGTCCTCCATGGGGTTGCCGGATTTGGGCTGTAGTATAGCCGCTTGAATCCAGGACATGTGCTACCGGGTCACCAGAAATGGAAGCTACACCTCACCGGGCTGGCATGCCCGCATTCTCCACCATATGTGAGGTAGCGTGGTCGGCTGCGCAGCAGAAGACACGGGATCCAGGCACCAAGGTTCACAGCACACGGTTTATTATTCAAAGAAAAGTCCACAATAGTACATATGTGCATTTCCGGCAGAGAACTCAGGGAGTTGTGATCACTCCCTCACACCCGGCACCCCCGCCCTTGTTCCTGTTTCCTTTTAACCCTTCCTTAAGCCTGTAGGGAAACAGCATTAACCCTGGAGTGGAGTTACTTTCTATCATGGAGTGAGCACAACCGGGGCGAGACATACCGGCCGTCATAGATAACCCCGGTCACAGTCTCACAATATATACACATACACACACACACACACACACTATATTTATATTATTTCAAATAAATTAAGTATATAAGTATTAGCAATGAAGGAATTTATTTAGAATATATCTTATTTATGTATATTCCTTTAGTAATGATAGTAATGATGTATCAGGATTTAATCAAATTAGATAGGTAAAACCCACATCAAAGTTTACTTTGAAGACTCACATTCTAAAATAATTATTTTTAATGTCTTTACTTTTATACAGTTTTGTGTTATTTTATTTTACTGATAGACAGATTGGTAAACATTTTCTTTTCAAATATAAAAGAAATGTAGAATTTTGTCCCGAAGATTTACAAAATAATTTTTAATTTAATTTAATCTTGATACAGTCATATGAAAAAGTTTGAGCACCCCTATTAATGTTAATCCTTTTTGTGGATTGCACATTTTATGTTAGTACAACAAACTTCATTTCAATCCAGAAATATTACTGAGTCCATCAGTTATTAGATATATGAAACTGAAATAGCTGTTGCAAAAACCCAAATTGTGATAAAGAAAAAAGGTGAACATTAATAGGGGTGCCCAAACTTTTTCATATGACTGTATATGAATTTTTTTCATAACATCATATTTCATGATATTAAAAAGAAAGTTCTTGGTCTTAATTACATATTTATGTCTGATTAATATACATGTCTTCACAATATTTATTAATCAATATTAATCAAGTACAAATAATAATTATTGGGAATAATAAATTGAAGTATGGTAATCACAAAAGCATTTATATACTAAAGAAGAGTATCATCTGAAAAAATTACATGACTTAATTATTTTTATGATTTGATGATATGCCAGGTATGGAATCATATAGAATATTGGTAATATTAAAAGTTATGTGTTTATTAAGGACATAAGTGTCATAAACATAAGAAGCCTTATTTTTATGCCAACTGTTATCCTTTATTTTTATTCTGATTTTCATTTTTCATTTTTATTCCTATTTTTGATTATTTTTTATTCAATATTTGAATTTTTAATCAAAATTTTAATTCTACAATTTTATTTTTCCTTCTAATATTTAATATTTCAATTGACAAAACACTTCAATACTTAGTTAAGTCATATCTAATATAAGAATATTACTTTATTAAATATGATTATGTCCAAGTTAATCACATTAAAAGGAAAAGTTCCAGTTTTTTTTGGAATAAAAAAAAACCCATTTCATTCATCGATATATTTATTCATTTGCTTTCTAGTAATAAATTATTCTTACATTAGTATATTAACGCAATAAGGATGAAATATTGGTTATAGTTACACATTTTCTTATATAGAAGGTTATTTAATAAAGAATACACAGATCAAATAAATTAAATTAGAGTAATAAAGATGGAAAAGGTATGGACACACCTTCTCATCTCTAGAACAACTATTAAGAGGAGACTTTGTGCAGCAGGCCTTCATGGTAAAATAGCTGCTAGGAGACCACTGCTAAGGATAGGCAAAAAGCAGAAGAGACTTGTTTGGGCTAAAGAACACAAGGAATGGACATTAGACCAGTGGAAATCTGTGCTTGGGTCTGATGAGTCCAAATTTGAGATCTTTGGATCCAACCACCGTGTCTTTGTAAAAAGGTGAACGGATGGACTCTAAATGCCTGGTTCCCACCGTGAAGCATGGAGGAGGAGGTGTGACTGTGAGGGGGTGCTTTGTTGGTGACACTGTTGGGGATTTATTCAAAATTGAAGGCATACTAAACTAGCATGGCTACCACAGCATCTTGCAGCGGCATGCTATTCCATCCGGTTTGCATTTAGTTGGACCTTCAACCTTTTCAACAGGACAATGACCCCAAACACACCTCCAGGCTGTGTAAGGGCTATTTGACTAAGAAGGAGTCATCTCCTCCAACAAGCCTTTCCATCAAACTTGTTGGTTGCTCACTCTCCCCAGTCTCACAAGCTCGTTGCCTTGGAGTAACCCTCGATTCTGCTCTATCCTTCAAGCCACACATCCAAGCCTTCTTCATCTCATGCAGACTACAACTCAAAAGTATCTCACGGATTTGTGCTTTCCCTAACCAAGAATCAGCAAAAAAATTAGTGCATGCCCTCATCATCTCCCTCCTCGACTACTGCAACCTCCTGCTCTCTGGCCTCCCTTCCAACACTCTTGCACCCCTCCAATCTATCCTAAACTCTGCGGCCTGCCTAATCCACCTCTCCCCTCCGGTATTCCCCAGCCTCGCCACTCTGCCAATCCCTTCACTGGCTTCCTATCGCCCCACAACTCCAGTTCAAAACATTAACCATGACATACAAAGCCATCCACAACCTGTCTCCTCCCTACATCTGTGACCTAGTCTCCCGGTACCTACCTGCACGCAACCTCAGATCCTCACAATATCTGCTTCTCTACTCCTCTCTTATCTCCTCTTCCCACAATCGCGTACAAGATTTCTCCCGTGCCTCCCCCATACTCTGGAATGCTCTACCTCAGCATATCAGACTCTCCCCTACCGTGGAAAGCTTCAAGAGGAACCTCAAGACCCATCTCTTCCCACAAGCTTACAACCTACAATAACCCTCAGTACAGTACACCACTGCGCAACCAGCTCTGTCCTCACCTATTGTACCATCACCCATTCCCTGTAGACTGTGAGCCCTCGCAGGCAGGGTCCTCTCTCCTCATATACCAGTCTGTTTTGTACTGTTAATGATTGTTGTACGTATACCCTCTTTCACTTGTAACGTGCCATGGAATAAATGGCGCTATAATAATAATAAATAATAATAATAATAACAACAACAATAATGGGATGCTACGCCAGATGACCTGGCCTCAACAGTCACCAGACCTGAACCCAATCGAGAAGGTTTGGGGTGAGCTGGACCGCAGAGTGAAGGCAAAAGGGCCAACAAGTGCTAAGCATTTCTGGGAACTCCTTCAAGATTGTTGGAAAACCATTTCCGGTGACTACCTCTTGAAGTTCATCAAGAGAATGCCAAGAGTGTGCAAAGCAGTAATCATAGCAAAAGGTGGCTACTTTGAAGAGCCTAGAATATAAGACATATTTTCAGTTGCTTCACACTTTAAGTATTTCATTCCACATGTTTTCTTTCATAGTTGTGATGTCTTCAATGTGAATCTACAATTTTTATATCTATATATATATCTATATATATATCTATATATATATATATATATATATATATATATATATATATATATATATATATATATATATACACACACACACACATACATACAGTTAGGTCCAGAAATATTTGGACAGTGACACAAGTTTTGTTATTTTAGCTGTTTACAAAAACATGTTCAGAAATACAATTATATATATAATATGGGCTGAAAGTGCACACTCCCAGCTGCAATATGAGAGTTTTCACATCCAAATCGGAGAAAGGGTTTAGGAATCATAGCTCTGTAATGCATAGCCTTCTCTTTTTCAAGGGACCAAAAGTAATTGGACAAGGGACTCTAAGGGCTGCAATTAACTCTGAAGGCGTCTCCCTCGTTAACCTGTAATCAATGAAGTAGTTAAAAGGTCTGGGGTTGATTACAGGTGTGTGGTTTTGCATTTGGAAGCTGTTGCTGTGACCAGACAACATGCGGTCTAAGGAACTCTCAATTGAGGTGAAGCAGAACATCCTGAGGCTGAAAAAATCCATCAGAGAGATAGCAGACATGCTTGGAGTAGCAAAATCAACAGTCGGGTACATTCTGAGAAAAAAGGAATTGACTGGTGAGCTTGGGAACTCAAAAAGGCCTGGGCGTCCACGGATGACAACAGTGGTGGATGATCACCGCATACTTTCTTTGGTGAAGAAGAACCCGTTCACAACATCAACTGAAGTCCAGAACACTCTCAGTGAAGTAGGTGTATCTGTCTCTAAGTCAACAGTAAAGAGAAGACTCCATGAAAGTAAATACAAAGGGTTCACATCTAGATGCAAACCATTCATCAATTCCAAAAATAGACAGGCCAGAGTTAAATTTGCTGAAAAACACCTCATGAAGACAGCTCAGTTCTGGAAAAGTATTCTATGGACAGATGAGACAAAGATCAACCTGTACCAGAATGATGGGAAGAAAAAAGTTTGGAGAAGAAAGGGAACGGCACATGATCCAAGGCACACCACATCCTCTGTAAAACATGGTGGAGGCAACGTGATGGCATGAGCATGCATGGCTTTCAATGGCACTGGGTCACTTGTGTTTATTGATGACATAACAGCAGACAAGAGTAGCCGGATGAATTCTGAAGTGTACCGGGATATACTTTCAGCCCAGATTCAGCCAAATGCCGCAAAGTTGATCGGACGGCGCTTCATAGTACAGATGGACAATGACTCCAAACATACAGCTAAAGCTACCCAGGAGTTCATGAGTGCAAAAAAGTGGAACATTCTGCAATGGCTAAAGTCAATCACCAGATCTTAACCCAATTGAGCATGCATTTCACTTGCTCAAATCCAGACTTAAGACGGAAAGACCCACAAAAAAGCAAGACCTGAAGGCTGCGGCTGTAAAGGCCTGGCAAAGCATTAAGAAGGAGGAAACCCAGCGTTTGGTGATGTCCATGGGTTCCAGACTTAAGGCAGTGATTGCCTCCAAAGGATTCGCAACAAAATATTGAAACTAAAAAATTTTTTTTGGGTTTGGTTTATTTGTCCAATTACTTTTGACCTCCTAAAATGTGGAGTGTTTGTAAAGAAATGTGTACAATTCCTACAATTTCTATCAGATATTTTTGTTCAAACCTTCAAATTAAACGTTACAATCTGCACTTGAATTCTGTTATAGAGGTTTCATTTCAAATCCAATGTGGTGGCATGCAGAGCCCAACTCGCGAAAATTGTGTCACTGTCCAAATATTTCTGGACCTAACTGTATATATATATATATATATATATATATATATATATATTATATTATATATAATATACATAATAATATATATATATATATATATATATATATATATATATATATATATATATATATATATATATACAGTGCCTACAAGTAGTATTCAACCCCCTGCAGATTTAGCAGGTTTACACATTCGGAATTAACTTGCCATTGTGACACGTGGACTGTAGATCAGCCTGGAAGTGTGAAATGCACTGCAGCAAAAAAGAATGTTATTTATTTATTTATTTATTTTTTTAAATTGTAAAAAGTTTATTCAGAGGGTCATTTATTATTCAACCCCTCAAACCACCAGAATTCTGTTTGGTTCCCCTAAAGTATTAAGAAGTATTTCAGGCACAAAGAACAAGGAGCTTCACATGTTTGGATTAATTATCTCTTTTTCCAGCCTTTTCTGACTAATTAAGACCCTCCCCAAACTTGTGAACAGCACTCATACTTGGTCAACATGGGAAAGACAAAAGGAGCATTTCAAGGCCATCAGAGACAAGATCTTGGAGGGTCACAAGGCTGGCAAGGGGTACAAAACCCTTTCCAAGGAGTTGGGCCTACCTGTCTCCACTGTTGGGAGCATCATCCGGAAGTGGAAGGCTTATGGAACTACTGTTAGCCTTCCATGGCCTGGACAGCCTTTGAAAGTTTCCACCCATGCCGAGGCCAGGCTTGTCCGAAGAGTCAAGGCTAACCCAAGGACAACAAGGAAGGAGCTCCGGGAAGATCGCATGGCAGTGGGGACATTGGTTTCAGTCAATACCATAAGTAACATACTTCACCGCAGTGGTCTCCGTTCCAGACGAGCCCGTAAGGTACCTTTACTTTCAAAGCGTCATGTCAAGGCTCGTCTACAGTTTGCTCATGATCACTTGGAGGACTCTGAGACAGACTGGTTCAAGGTTCTCTGGTCTGATGAGACCAAGATCGAGATCTTTGGTGCCAACCACACACGTGACGTTTGGAGACTGGATGGCACTGCATACGACCCCAAGAATACCATCCCTACAGTCAAGCATGGTGGTGGCAGCATCATGCTGTGGGGCTGTTTCTCAGCCAAGGGACCTGGCCATCTGGTCTGCATCCATGGGAAGATGGATAGCACGGCCTACCTAGAGATTTTGGCCAAGAACCTCTGCTCCTCCATCAAGGATCTTAAGATGGGTCGTCATTTCATCTTCCAACAAGACAACGACCCAAAGCACACAGCCAAGAAAACCAAGGCCTGGTTCAAGAGGGAAAAAATCAAGGTGTTGCAGTGGCCTAGTCAGTCTCCTGACCTTAACCCAATTGAAAACTTGTGGAAGGAGCTCAAGATTAAAGTCCACATGAGACACCCAAAGAACCTAGATAACTTGGAGAAGATCTGCATGGAGGAGTGGGCCAAGATAACTCCAGAGACCTGTGCCGGCCTGATCAGGTCTTATAAAAGACGATTATTAGCTGTAATTGCCAACAAGGGTTATTCCACAAAATATTAAACCTAGGGGTTGAATAATAATTGACCCACACTTTTATGTTGAAAATTTATTAAAATTTAACTGAGCAACATAACGTGTTGGTTTGTAAGATTTATGCATCTGTTAATAAATCCTGCTCTTGTTTGAAGTTTTCAGGCTCTAACTTATTTGTATCTTATCAAACCTGCTAAATCTGCAGGGGGTTGAATACTACTTGTAGGCACTGTATACAATTATATATATATATATATATATATATATATATATATATATATATATATATATAGTCATATGAAAAAGTTTGGGCACCCCTATTAATGTTAACCTTTTTTCTTTATAACAATTTGGGTTTTTGCAACAGCCATTTCAGTTTCATATATCTAATAACTGATGGACTGAGTAATAATTTTGGATTGAAATGAGGTTTATTGTACTAACAGAAAATGTGCAATCAGCATTTAAACAAAATTTGACCGATGCAAAAGTATGGGCACCCTTATCAATTTCTTGATTAGAACACTCCTAACTACTTTTTACTGACTTACTAAAGCACTAAATTGGTTTTGTAACCTCATTGAGCTTTGAACTTCATAGGCAGGTGTATCCAATCATGAGAAAAGGTATTTAAGGTGGCCACTTGCAAGTTGCTCTCCTATTTGAATATCCTATGAAGAGTGGCATCATGGGCTCCTCAAAACAACTCTCAAATGATCTGAAAACAAAGATTATTCAACATAATTGTTCAGGGGAAGGATACAAAAAGTGGTCTCAGAGATTTAAACTATCAGTTTCCACTGTGAGGAACATAGTAAGAAAATGGAAGAACACAGGTACAGTTCTTGTTAAGCCCAGAAGTGGCAGGCCAAGAAAAATATCAGAAAGGCAGAGAAGAAGAATGGTGAGAACAGTCAGGGACAATCCACAGACCACCTCCAAAGACCTGCAGCAGCATCTTGCTGCAGATGGTGTCAATGTGCATCAGTCAACAATACAGCGCACTTTGCACAAGGAGAAGCTGTATGGGAGAGTGATGCGAAAGAAGCAGTTTCTGCAAGCACGCCACAAACAGAGTCGCCTGAGGTATGCAAAAGCACATTTGGACAAGCCAGTTACATTTTGAAAGAAGGTCCTGTGGACTGATGAAACAAAGATTGAGTTGTTTGGTCATACAAAAAGGCGTTATGCATGGAGGCCAAAAAACACGGCATTCCAAGAAAGGCACTTGCTACCCACAGTAAAATTTGGTGGAGGTTCCATCATGCTTTGGGGCTGTGTGGCCAATGCCGGCACTGGGAATCTTGTTAAAGTTGAGGGTCGCATGGATTCAACTCAGTATCAGCAGATTCTTGACAATAATGTGCAAGAATCAGTGACAAAGTTGAAGTTACGCAGGGGATGGATATTTCAGCAAGACAATGATCCAAAACACCGCTCCAAATCTACTCAGGCATTCATGAAGAGGAACAATTACAATGTTCTGGAATGGCCATCCCAGTCTCCAGACCTGAGTATCATTGAAAATCTGTGGGATGATTTGAAGCGTGCTGTCCATGCTCGCCAACCATCAAACTTAACTGAACTGCAATTGTTTTGTAAACAGGAATGGTCAAATATACCTTCATCCAGGATCCAGGAACTCATTAAAAGCTACAGGAAGCGACTAGAGGCTGTTATTTTTGCAAAAGGAGGATCTACAAAATATTAATGTCACTTTTATGTTGAGGTGCCCATACTTTTGCACCGGTCAAATTTTGTTTAAATGCGGCTTGTACATTTTCTGTTACTACAATAAACCTCATTTCAATCCAGAAATATTACTCAGTCAATCAGTTATTAGATATATGAAACTGAAGTAGCTGTTGCAAAAACCCAAATTGTAATAAAGAAAAAAGGTTAACATTAATAGGGGTGCCCAAACTTTTTCATATGACTTATATATATATATATATATATATATATATATATATATATATATTAGTATTTATATTATATACTGTGTATATATATATGATATATATATCATATATTCATATATTTTATATATATATATATATATATATATATATATATATATATATATATATGATATATATATTACTATATCTATCTCAGAATTCCCTGCCTCACCAGCTTTGATAGCAGCTGTTTCTGCGCTAATTAGGCCTGTGACTAGTTGCAGGAGCCGTTGTTTCCCCAGACTAGTCAGCCATCTTTCCATGCGCCGCTGTGCTCACTCGCCCACACGTCCCGGCTACAGAGAGGCGCACTGAGCATGGTCAGAGGAGCAGAGGCTGTTCATCCGATCATGTAGAGTGTGCCTCTCTGAAGCTGAGACGTGTACACCCAACTTCAGATGAAGCTCAATGTGAGAGAACACAGCGGTGCATGCGCAAAATTTCCAGGGGCTGACGATGACACCGGCTTGTGGAAATCATGTTATTATGTCCACAGGGGTGTGATAACCTGGAAAGAGGGCCAACTAGTCTAAGGAAACAATGCCCCTGCGACTAGTCATAGACGTAATTAGCATAGAAACTGCTCAGTTTATAAATCCTCTTTTTCTAAACATTCATTTTAGTGAATAGCATTACACAGGGCTGGTGAGGCAGGGAATTTTAACATAAAGACGTGAATGCTGCTGGAGGGCATAGAGGACCTGACAGCAAGTTTTCCTTTAAAATGAGTTGGATGGTGGGTGAGGATGTTAAGTTCCTCATAGCTTCCGCTCCAAAATTTATTATATGGCCCTGTTATCCTCCTACCCAAACTAAAATTCATTATATAGCCCTGGTTGTGTCTTGTCCCTCCCCAAAATTCATTGTGAAGCTATTATGGACGTATGATAAATTGTAGGGGGAGGTCACATGACAGGGACTAAGGCTTTGTGCACACATTCAGTATTTGCAGCATAAAATTGTGCTGCAATTGCTGATGTATTGGCAGGAAGAAGACTGCATAAAATATGCGTTTTGCTTGCAACTGTAAAACGCTGCGTATTTTCGCTACAAAATTGCAATGTGTGCACATAGCCTTATAATTAATTGAGGGAGTGTCACATAGACTGATTAGTTTATATTTATTAGGCGACAGATTATAGCTAATGGGGGGCACAGTGCAGCTTATTTATCACCTTATATTCTGAATGTTGTGTCGCTCATTGTATAATATATAGTCTGGTGCATATTTATATTTAGGGGCACAGTGTGGGGTAAATGTAAGTATATAATATATGTGACCTTGTTATTTTCAGGGCTGCAGTGATCAATGTGACAAGAACAGTAGTGGCTGTAAGATGGCGACATGAAGGTCTGACCAGATGGAGAAGAACCAACAGAAAATAACTTACCATATGAGACATCAGCGGTAAGTAACTTTCTGAAAACATTTATTCTGTACTGTATGACTTGGAGTATTGCTGTTGTTTGTTAAATCCGTTAGGCCACATTATCACATTTCTGTGACATTTCCGTGTGTTGCCAGACTTTTTTTTATCAGATGGCACACGGACCCCTAGCGTTTCATAGATACATTCACATCTGAGAATGAGATCTGCGAGACTCGGAGCATGTAGTGTTCTGATCTGATTATGAGGAATAGGACAAACTCCATGGGTCTGTGCGGTGTCCGAGAAAAAAAAGTCAGGCAGCACACTGACACTGCACACGGATGCAGGATGCAACCTCATTATTTAGTGTACTCACTATGTAAAGCACCATCCTTAAGTACATCGTTTCTCCTTTTATTATGTATAACACTGTCCCTTATTAGCATCCTCGCTAGTTATGTATGGTGCTGTCCATTATTATATAGTGTCCTCTCTTTTTCTGTATAGCACTATCTCCTATATAGCATATTCTCGTTATTTATGTTACTCACAGCTCCCTCTCTTTATTATATAATCCTCTCTTGATAGATATAAAATGACTGCTGATGGAGCAGCATCTGACCAGAAGACCAGTCCATCAGAAAAGAAGCTTTGCCATGTTCCATCAACAGTCATGTCATTTCATATCTAACAAGAGAAGACGGTATGAAATAAAGACAGAGCTCTATAAATAACAAAAATGACAAGAGAATCCAATATGTAAGGAATGGTTCTGTACATAACAAAAGAGGACACTATGTAATATATGTATATACATATAAATCTGCAGCTTTGTCACCATAATAAAGGGAGGCCCAGGCACAATTTCTTGCACAGCTTTCAGTGTCCGCTCCTGTGCTGGAGGCAGGGGCAGAGCAGGGCTTAGCGTGCAGCGGTGTGATGAAGTCATCACACTGCTGCAGGAAAGCAGAGCCGTGGAGGTGGCGAGGACTCAGCAACCGGCGGAGACAGGTATTCGCTCTGTGAGCCGAAGACAGGTGCGGGACGATCGCTGGGGGTGTTGGAAGGGCCCGCCGACCCCAGTCCCCGCCTTGCTTCAGCTGGATGTGCGTTGGAGAGCGCAAATCCAGCTGAAATGCATTGTGGCTCAGAGAGGACGCCACTCGACTTGGGAGCCAGGGTATACAGTTAGGTCCAGAAATATTTGGACAGTGACACAATTTTCGCGAGTTGGGCTCTGCATGCCACCACATTGGATTTGAAATGAAACCTCTACAACAGAATTCAAGTGCAGATTGTAACGTTTAATTTGAAGGTTTGAACAAAAATATCTGATAGAAATTGTAGGAATTGTACACATTTCTTTACAAACACTCCACATTTTAGGAGGTCAAAAGTAATTGGACAAATAAACCAAACCCAAACAAAATATTTTTATTTTCAATATTTTGTTGCGAATCCTTTGGAGGCAATCACTGCCTTAAGTCTGGAACCCATGGACATCACCAAACGCTGGGTTTCCTCCTTCTTAATGCTTTGCCAGGCCTTTACAGCCGCAGCCTTCAGGTCTTGCTTGTTTGTGGGTCTTTCCGTCTTAAGTCTGGATTTGAGCAAGTGAAATGCATGCTCAATTGGGTTAAGATCTGGTGATTGACTTGGCCATTGCAGAATGTTCCACTTTTTTGCACTCATGAACTCCTGGGTAGCTTTGGCTGTATGCTTGGGGTCATTGTCCATCTGTACTATGAAGCGCCGTCCGATCAACTTTGCGGCATTTGGCTGAATCTGGGCTGAAAGTATATCCCGGTACACTTCAGAATTCATCCGGCTACTCTTGTCTGCTGTTATGTCATCAATAAACACAAGTGACCCAGTGCCATTGAAAGCCATGCATGCCCATGCCATCACGTTGCCTCCACCATGTTTTACAGAGGATGTGGTGTGCCTTGGATCATGTGCCGTTCCCTTTCTTCTCCAAACTTTTTTCTTCCCATCATTCTGGTACAGGTTGATCTTTGTCTCAGCTGTCCATAGAATACTTTTCCAGAACTGAGCTGGCTTCATGAGGTGTTTTTCAGCAAATTTAACTCTGGCCTGTCTATTTTTGGAATTGATGAATGGTTTGCATCTAGATGAAAACACTTTGTATTTACTTTCATGGAGTCTTCTCTTTACTGTTGACTTAGAGACAGATACACCTACTTCACTGAGAGTGTTCTGGACTTCAGTTGATGTTGTGAACGGGTTCTTCTTCACCAAAGAAAGTATGCGGCGATCATCCACCACTGTTGTCATCCGTGGACGCCCAGGCCTTTGCCCAGGCCTTTTTGAGTTCCCAAGCTCACCAGTCAATTCCTTTTTTCTCAGAATGTACCCGACTGTTGATTTTGCTACTCCAAGCATGTCTGCTATCTCTCTGATGGATTTTTTCTTTTTTTTCAGCCTCAGGATGTTCTGCTTCACCTCAATTGAGAGTTCCTTAGACCGCATGTTGTCTGGTCAGAGCAACAGCTTCCAAATGCAAAACCACACACCTGTAATCAACCCCAGACCTTTTAACTACTTCATTGATTACAGGTTAACGAGGGAGACGCCTTCAGAGTTAATTGCAGCCCTTAGAGTCACTTGTCCAATTACTTTTGGTCCCTTGAAAAAGAGGCTATGCATTACAGAGCTATGATTCCTAAACCCTTTCTCCGATTTGGATGTGAAAAGTCTCATATTGCAGCTGGGAGTGTGCACTTTTAGCCCATATTATATATATAATTGTATTTCTGAACATGTTTTTGTAAACAGCTAAAATAACAAAACTTGTGTCACTGTCCAAATATTTCTGGACCTAACTGTATATATATATATATATATATATATATTGTTTTTCCAAGAGTAGTGGCAGACTGCGGAAAGTTTGCGGGGTGGAGGCGGAGCGGGGGTGGAGCCTGGGAGGAGTCTCAAGGAAGCACCATAATTTTGCCATCATAGGGCCCTGAAATTCCTAGTGGCGGCCCTGCCCATAAGTCCGAAACGTAACATCCCAAATAAGACTGTGTCAATTACAATACACTTACCGCTTCTGGACTGCAGAAGTATGGTGATTTTATGACGTCAGGATGGACAATGTTATTATAAAGTCACTGTTTTGTTATCATTTCCAGACCTTCAAGATTCGATATTGTCAGGGAGCTGCATACCTGAAACATGTTCTGTGCATTAAGACTTAAGCAGTTACCAAAGAGAGCAAGAAAGTGTTAAAGTTAACCCCTGTCATGCTGACCAAAAACGTCTCAACACCTGTTTCAAGGATGACAACAGACAGCACACAGGATCCAAGGTGACTAATGTAAATTTCACACTGCACAGATACCAAAAGCTTATGCTATTCTTCTACAATTATGAACTTTGCATCTTTATCGACATTTGATTATGGACTTTGATTAAATATATGGACTTTGCAACAAAGAATAAAGTTTATGGATCTAACAATGATAAATGCAATAAAGGACTGTATCAAATTGATAACCATTCATCTTTTATCAAAGGATCTATTTCAAAGGACTGTGTTTATGCCGGAAATAATTAACAAACATCGGTTGATAAGGAGACACCATCCCAGATGACATCAGATAATGACCGGATCTGTTTTGCATCTTTTTAGATTTAGGAAAGTATAATTATGTATTTTCTATGATTATCAGTCACGGCCTACCATAACATGAATCCACATTATTATATTGTTGAATATACAACATGAATAATGCAAAATTGATTATTATTTACATCATTATCATTGACATTAATCCACTATTTCCAAAGAAGGAAAAAAGATCTGTTATCTTAATGATGTATTAATTTATTTGGAGGGTTTCATGTAAATTTTTCCTCCACAGGGGGGAATTGTAAAAAGTTCACATTTATCAAATAATTTATAATGCAGAACTTATTGATAACAGTACATATAGAAATTAATATTTTGAGTCTGTATTGAATATAGATAGATGCGGAGATAGTCTTGTCTAATATATATATATATATATAATACTCCTTAAATAGCCTTCTGAGCGGCTGCATTGGGCATATATGCCATGACACATTCTGGGGAGGGGGGGTCACCCTTCCTCCGGGGAGTCAAGCTGCAACATGTCAGATGCGCATGAAGACATCTGAGAGAAAGGGGGGGGGTCATCCCTGCACCAGCCGGATGCATCCATCCATCCGTCTGTCCAGGATAAAGTATGGATAATGAAGAAACTTATCTCTACTGATTTGGTAAAAAAAATGGACTATTATTGAACTCCTCACGTAAGCAAACAAAGAATACTATTTTTCATTTCTGTAATTGAACTAATGAACTGTTCTATTTTTGTCAATCATTTTTACTCAATATAAAAAATACATCTAGTTATTTTTACGTTTTTTGAAGTCTATTTCTCATGCGTCATGAGATGGCATGCAGGGCATGGCATGCAGGGCATTTATTTCTTACACTCCTGTGTGTGAATTCTGTGATGATTAACAAGATGTGCTTTCTGATAAAAACATTTCCCACATTCTAAACATGGATATGGTTTCTCCTGTGTGTGATTTCTCTGGTGTACCACAAGATTCGATTTCTTTAGAAAACATTTCCCACATTCTGAACATAAAAATGGCTTTTCTCCTGTGTGAATTCTCTGGTGCACTACAAGATTTGATTTCTTTAGAAAACATTTCCCACATTCTGAACAGAAAAATGGCTTTTCTCCTGTGTGAATTTTCTGATGTCTAACAAAATCTGATTTCCCATTAAAACTTTTCCCACATTCTAAACACGAATATGGTTTCTCCTGTGTGTGATTTCTCTGATGTATAATAAGTTTGGATTTCTCGTTAAAACGTTTCCCACATTCTGAACAAGAAAATGGCTTCTCCCCTGTGTGAATTCTCTGATGTACATTAAGTTTGGATTTCTCATTAAAACGTTTCCCACATTCTGAACATGAAAATGGCTTCTCCCCTGAGTGAATTCTCTGATGTGGAACAAGATGTGATTTCTTACTAAAACATTTTCCACATTCTGAACATGAATATGGGATCTCCTGTATGTGAGACGACTGATGTACAACAAGCTCTGATTGCTGTATAATACATTTCCCACATTCTGAACATGAGTCTAGTTTTTCTCCTGTGAGGGTGTTCTGATTTACAAGTGATTTCTTATTAAAACATTTCCCACATTCTGAGCATAAAAATGGTTTCTCCTCTTTAACAGCTAGTTCACATTCAACAGTTCTATTACTTTTGGGTTGTATATCAGTCATTGACGAAGCAGAAGAAAGGACCTGTTGAAAATTATCAGATGAAAGATTTTTTCGGAGAAGGTCTTGAGGTATATATGGGATATTGGCATGTTCTTCATATGTGTCTAGGGTAATACCATGATCATCTTCTGCAAAATCTGAAAATATCACATATCCGTCTGAGCTCTTACAGTCATCTGCCAAGAATAAAAGTGATTTTATTATTTTTCAATAATACTGCATTGAATTCATATCAACATTATATATTTTAAACATTTTCATACAAATTGTAATACAAATCAATTATCAATTGACTAAAAGTAGAGCACAAAGGAGGGATGATTAGATTAAGATGTTAGACCATCAGGTTGTGCAGTTTCAATTTTACACTTCTATGCTGAAGTCGTCTTCTCCATAGGTTCATGTTTCAATTCGCCTGTCACCAATCGTTACCAGTTATATAAGGGGTGAGGAACCTTTTTTTTCCTGCAAAGGGCCATTTGGATATTTAGGGGCTGTACAAAACTATCAACTTTTATTTGGTCAAACAGTTAATTAACTCACCCCTAGTAGGATGGCTGCAGCTACTTCTTTTTGGTGAAGCATGTGATATAAGGTGGTATTAATTTGTGTCAATCTAGAGTGGAGTCAACTTTATAGGTTTTGAAAGCAACTCAGCAGAAGGTTGTACCGAACACAAAAGTATATAACACTGCATGTCTCCTCACAGTGACAAATTCATAATAGCTCGTGTTACATTTATAGAACGTCAGTATATATCATATAGGAGACACTGACAGTGCCGTTTACATCACATAGGAAAAACCAAAACTGATATATACATTACGTGGGAATCTCCAAAATTGCTATATATATAGTACAGACCAAAAGTTTGGACACACCTTCTCATTCAAAGTTTTCTTTATTTTCATGACTCTGAAAATTGTAGATTCACATTGAAGGCATCAAAACTATGAATTAACATATGTGGAATGAAATACTTAACAAACAAGTGTGTTAACAACTGAAAATATGTCTTATATTCTAGGTTCTTCAAAGTAGCCACCTTTTGCTTTGATTACTGCTTTGAACACTCTTGGCATTCTCTTGATGAGCTTCAGGAGGTAGTTACTGTAAATAGTCTTCCAACAGTCTTGAAGGAGTTCCCAGAGATGCTTAGCACTTGTTGTCCCATTTGCCTTCACTCTGCTGTCCAGCCAAGCCCAAACCATCTCGATTGGGTTCAGGTCTGGTGACTGTAGAGGCCAGGTCATCTAGCGTAGCACCCCATCACTCTCCTTCTTAGTCAAATAGCCCTTACACAGCCTGGAGGTGTGTTTGGGATCATTGTCCTGTTGAAAAATAAATGATGGTCCAACTAAACGCAAACCGGAGAGAAGAGCATGCCACTGCAAGATGCTGTGCTAGCCATGCTGATTTCAGTAAGCCTTCAATTTTGAATAAATCCCCAACAGTGTCACCAGCAAAGCACCCTCACACCATCACACCTCCTCCTCCATGCTTCACGGTGGGAACCAGGCATGTAGAGTCCATCCGTTCACCTTTTCTGCATCACACAAAGACACGGTGGTTGGATCCAAAGATCTCAAATTTGGACTCATAAGACCAAAGCACAGATTTCCACTGGTCTAATGTCCATTCCTTGTGTTCTATAGCCCAAACAAGTCTCTTCTGCTTTTTGCCTGTCCTTAGCAGTGGTTTCCTAGCAGCTATTTTACCATGAAGGCCTGCTGCACAAAGTCTCATCTTAACAGTTGTTCTAGAGATGTGTCTGCTGCTAGAACTCTTTGTGGCATTGACCTGGTCTCTAATCTGAGCTGCTAATACCCTGCGATTTCTGAGGCTGGTGATTCAGATAAACTTGCAAATTTTTTCACACTTTGAATTTTTTTTCTGTTTTCCAGTACACTACATGGTAAAACTAATGGTTTCATTCAAAAGTACAACGCGTCCCGCAAAAAATAAGCCCTTATATGGCAAGATTAACTAAAAGATAAAAAAGTTACGTCTCTCAGAGGAGAGCGAAAAAAGACCCCCTGGAAAAATCGCCCACGAGTGAAGGGGTTAATAAAGTTGAACATATTTTTTTATCAGAAATCCTAACAGCTATTTTTCCTATTGATTATCCATTTTTGGTGGGCCTTGTTTCTCGTAGGGGTCCTTTCCTTGGAGTTTCCACACTTTTTAGGTATTTTGTTGTGTTGTTTTCAGTGCACACATTCGTGCACTGTTAGATTATCATTTTTTCATGTGTTCTGCGCTCACATAGATAGATCTGTACTACTGGTATTTGTGCTTCTTTATATCCATCTGTATAATATTGATCAACCTTTTTTTTTTCTTTTATTTATCCTTAGCATCACCAGATTTTAATATGGATTGGGAGACTAGGGAGCCTCTTGGCGGGCTCAATCTGCCAGTGTTTTTACTAAAGTAGATTCAGCCACTCCCTCTTCTGATAATTATTCTTCTCTTACCCATCAACTAATCTCTGCACATTAAACGGGAGTCTGGTGGAACATACGTGGTCTGGAGGAATACTTGAATGAAGGCTTTTTGCCACGGGGGCTTAGAATATTGATTTTCCCAGCATGGGAGTCCACCACTGCCTTCAGAGACACCTGGGAGCAGAGTATCCTGCGTTGACCCAACATCATTATTAATATGTTGTTGGAGTATGATCGTGACCTCCTAGACAGCACACGGACACATATTAGGGAACTTGAAGGCAAACTAGCCTTACACAAGGATGCCCAGCAGGCCCCCGCTTTCAGCTCTAAATTGAGAAATATCGTTGACAAATTTGAAAATGATGTTATCCAGAAGAAAAGAAAGAAATTTAATATAGAGACCGCAGTGACTTTGACAACAAATCAGCATACAAATGGAAACATTGTGGCAATCAACAATCCGCACGCCCGGAACCACCTGTTTATGAGTCAGGGTGGACTGATGTTACACGCACTGACACTGAGTCGAGTGAAGATTTTTTTATCCAGCGCCAGCAGCGACATGGACATCACACAGGCAAGAAGAAACTTGCAAACAAGAGTTCAGAAGATTACAGACAAAAACTTTGCCTACAGGGGGACTCGCAGACGCAGGTACCCGTAGAGATCATCTCAGCACAGAAAACCCATGGATCTAATGACATCCTGCAAATTATTAATTTCTCTGACAATGTACTTACTCCATGTGAGACACGGGTCCTACAGAAGGGATTAACCTTTTTGCCCACTCATGCTCTGGACAAATTCCTACTTATTAAAGATTTGTTCCTTTTTTGCAGGAAACTCACGCTTCAGGTTATCTATCGGAAACCAGAAATAATTGAGGACATGGAAAATATTTCATTCTCCACCATAACTATTTTCTTTTTGACAGTTCATTTTATAAACAAATATCGGGCGTGGCCATGGGCACACGTAATGCGCCGGCCTATGCCAATTTGTTTTTGGGGTGGAGGAATCCACTATCGTTTATTCTTTACAACAACTCTAGATTGAGCATGTTGTCTATTGGCGTTACTATTCAGACGACATTTTCGTCATCTTGTCGGGCACTGAGCAGGACTACCTCACCTTCTTTGCCACTCTGAACAACAATCCTTTGAATATTCGACTTACACTTGATATATCGGCCAGTTCGGTGGTCTTTCTAGATTTACAGGTTACACTACAGGGAAGTGGGCTGCACATGGACCTCTATCGGAATCTGATAGCCACTAACAATTTCCTCCAATATCAAAGTTTTCACTTGTTACATACTTGGAAAGGCGTTCCAACTGGACAATTTCTCCGTGTTAGGAGAATATGTTTACGGGAGGAGGACCATAGACGACAATTGAAAGGTCTAACTGAACGTCTCATTAACAGGGGTTACCCGTGTATAGTGATAGCTATGGCTTACCAGCAAGCCAAACGGGAGACACAGTTATCGCTGCTTGCATCTCGCATCCGGTCTCGGGATCAGCATACGAGATTTATCACCAACTTGAACAACCAGTGGGGCTAGGTAAGGAATATTCTAAGACTTATACATTCCATAGAAAGCATAGATTCAAAATGGGTGAGAACCTGGTGGAGAAGCCACCACAGGTTTACAGCAGCTCGAGGAGCATTGCAAAAAAGGGAGAACAAGAGCAAAATTGCTGAAAACAGTTCATAAATTTTATTGTACAAGAGTTTCAAAGTGCAATACAATAAATCACATTAATGGTAATACAAAAATGGAGGAGAAATGGGGGGCAGATGGAAACAGACAAAACAGTGGCCTGGTACGGACTCAGGAAAAAGGGAGGGTATTCCAAAATAGGATTGTAGGACCCTTAATCAGTGGCATGTAAACATCCAAATAAATTGGTAGATAGAACATATCCCTAATAGAGGTGCATATCCCTGAATCACTGGCATGTAAACAGGTGGGGATTTTTTACTAGAAAGTCAAATCACGGCTTGGGAAGGCTGGGCAATGATGACCGTGAGAGGGAACAAACTTAGCCCGAGTCTGCATTGGCCAGATACAGACAAACAGGGAAAGAATACTCCCAAACAAAGGTACAAATCCCAGATTTGGTAGCATATGATTGTGACAAATAGGCGTGGAAGAATCCCAAACAGAGATACAGATCCCAAATCACTGGCCAGTAAGCAAATCCCAAAAGGGAAGGTGAGAGAGAAAACAGACCTGTACAAATAGGCCTGCCACAGTAGGTTCTAATATATTATTATAGAGAGTACACAAAAAGTGGACAACCCCATGATCATATAACACATGTCACATGTAGAGAAAACATTAAATGTATGGAGATGGGGCGCCCAGCAGTAAGCGGTGTCCAAAGTCGCACCGTGGCAGGACTATAGGTGTAAGTAATGGCCTTAGATAGAGTACAGGCTAGTTCCAAAAAACGGGTCAAAAATCCAAGTACAAAAGGGTTTTTTTTTTTTTTTAATAAAAGCCCAAATAAGGGAATACAATTTACCTGAGTCCGGTGGTATAAGGAGGCCCGACGTACGTTTTGCGGCTTACAAGCACGTCGCTTGCCGCTTCGTCATGGGGGAAAGTGAAGAGTGGTGCACATGTTCGGTCTGTGCGGCTCATAAATACTTCCGCGGTGATTACACCGCGAATAGGATTCAGAGTTCCAGAGTCAGTCGGCGCATGCGCGGGCCGGCCAGGAACGTCCCCCGTTTCACAACCCCGGCAGTCAAGGAGTCAGGCGCATGCGCGGAAGCCCGAGCAGTGATTGCCCAAACCTCCGCGCACGCGCGGACTCCATCGAGACACCGGAGCGCGGCCAGGGAACGCAAGGCAGGCGCGTGCATGCGCACAAGACTCCGAAAACAGTGAATGGACAAGCAGAGGCGTATAATAGATAAAGAGAGAATGTGTAAGTATCTGGAAATATTATAAATAAAGTAGAACAAAGGTACAGAAGTCATTATCCATAATGAGAGCATATACCATTACAATTAGCTATAAGCCAGATTAATAAGCGGCAGTAAAAATCATCATCAGAGACTATACACAATACAAAAAGATAAT
This sequence comes from Anomaloglossus baeobatrachus, assembly GCF_048569485.1. Classification (NCBI taxonomy): domain Eukaryota; kingdom Metazoa; phylum Chordata; class Amphibia; order Anura; family Aromobatidae; genus Anomaloglossus; species Anomaloglossus baeobatrachus. The sequence continues at coordinate 502,578,059 of NC_134357.1, forward strand.
AATAGTCATAGAACAAGGAATCCCAAGATGAAAAATGGGTATAATAACGTCAGTGAACATCAATAGATTTCAAGGCTGTCAAGTCCAATCCATTTCGGTAAGAGTCACAGGGGGACATGTAGCAACAATTGGTGAAAAACTAAAAGAAGAGAAAAACATAAAAGAGTATAATTAAAAACAGAAAATTCAAAACCACAAAGACCAGACACCTGTTATTGCGAATGAAACACCAAAGACCAGCATTATTAAGTTATAGTACTCATAACAGAAGTATAGCAGTAGTATACATAAACCTAGGGTGTCATTGTCAAGCTGTAATAAAGCAGAGAAAAGCGCCCACAAAGGCAAGATAACTGAAAAAGGGGGGCCTATAAAAATGAGGCAAAACTCAAAGCTTCATTAAGACCCTTGGGAGCGACTGTGTCCAAAGCCACCATCCATTTTGTTTCTCTTTGGGAAAGCATCTTTTTGATGTTGCCACCCCTTATGCCACTATGAACCACATCAATCCCCCGAACTCTCAGGGATCTCGGGTCGCAGTTGTGGAATTTTTTGAAGTGGCGAGGTAAGGTCTTAAATAAAGAAAAATCGTTCACCGTCCTGGCCGCGCCAATGTCCCGCACATGCTCCCTCACACGTATCCGTAATTCCCTGGATGTGAGTCCTACATAAATAAGAGGACAATTGCAAGTAGCATAATAGATGACATTAGTTGTGCTACAAGAAATCCGATGTCTAATCAGGTAAGTGCGTTGGGAGTCGGAACTAGTGAAGGAGCATGTGCGGAAGACATTGGCGCAGGCAAGACAGTGCCCGCAAGGTATGCATCCCAAAGTGGGGCCGCTCGAAGCAAAAGGATTGGGGCTTTTTGCGATGTAGTGGCTATGGACTAATAAGTCACTCAAATTGCGGGCTCTACGAGCCGTGACCAGAGGAGCAGGAGAAAGAGACCGAGAAAGAACAGGATCTGTTTGGAGAACAGACCTTACCTCGCCACTTCAAAAAATTCCACAACTGCGACCAGAGATCCCTGAGAGTTCGGGGGATTGATGTGGTTCATAGTGGCATAAGGGGTGGCAACATCAAAAAGATGCTTTCCCAAAGAGAAACAAAATGGATTGTGGCTTTGGACACGGTCGCTCCCAAGGGTCTTAATGAAGCTTTGAGTTTTGCCTCATTTTTATAGGCCCCCCTTTTTCAGTTATCTTGCCTTTGTGGGCGCTTTTCTCTGCTTTATTACACCTTGACAATGACACCCTAGGTTTATGTACACTACTGCTATACTTCTGTTATGAGTACTATAACTTAATAATGCTGGTCTTTGGTGTTTCATTCGCAATACCAGGTGTCTGGTCTTTGTGGTTTTGAATTTTCTGTTTTTAATTATACTCTTTTATGTTTTTCTCTTCTTTTAGTTTTTCACCAATTGTTGCTACATGTCCCCCTGTGACTCTTACCGAAATGGATTGGACTTGACAACCTTGAAATCTATTGATGTTCACTGACATTATACCCATTTTTCATCTTGGGATTCCTTGTTCTATGACTATTATTATCTTTTTGTATTGTGTATAGTCTCTGATGATGATTTTTACTGCCGCTTATTAATCTGGCTTATAGCTAATTGTAATGGTATATGCTCTCATTATGGATAATGACTTCTGTACCTTTGTTCTACTTTATTTATAATATTTCCCCCCCTTTTGTACTTGGATTTTTTACCCGTTTTTTGGAACTAGCCTGCACTCTAAGACCATTACTTACACCTATAGTCCTGCCACGGTGCAACTTTGGACACCGCTTACTGCTGGGCGCCCCATCTCCATACATTTCATGTTTTCTCTACATGTGACATGTGTTATATGATGATGGGGTTGTCCACTTTTTGTGTACTCTCTATAATAATATATTAAAACCTACTGTGGCAGGCCTATTTGTACAGGCCTGTTTTCTCTCTCACCTTCCCTTTTGGGATTTGCTTACTGGCCAGTGATTTGGGATCTGTATCTCTGTTTGGGATTCTTCCACGCCTATTTGTCACAATCATATGCTACCAAATCTGGGATTTGTACCTTTGTTTGGGAGTATTCTTTCCCTGTTTGTCTGTATCTGGCCAATGCAGACTCGGGCTAAGTTTGTTCCCTCTCACGGTCATCATTGCCCAGCCTTCCCAAGCCGTGATTTGACTTTCTAGTAAAAAATCCCCACCTGCTTACATGCCAGTGATTCAGGGATATGCACCTCTATTAGGGATATGTTCTATCTACCAATTTATTTGGATGTTTACATGCCACTGATTTAGGGTCCTACAATCCTATTTTGGAATACCCTCCCTTTTTCCTGAGTCCGTACGAGGCCACTGTTTTGTCTGTTTCCATCTGCCCCCCATTTCTCCTCCATTTTTGTATTACCATTAATGTGATTTATTGTATTGCATTTGCACTTTGAAACTCTTGTACAATAAAATTTATGAACTGTTTTCAGCAATTTTGCTCTTGTTCTCCCTTTTTTGCAATGCTCCTCGAGCTGCTGTGAACCTGTGGTGGCTTCTCCACCAGGTTCTCACCCATTTTGAATCTATGCTTTCTATGGAATGTATAAGTCTTCTAACTATTTCTGTGTTTCTCACAGCTTCTTCCATGATGGATTTTAGAGCCCACGATTCTGCGTGGCTCATACATGTTAACAATGTCCTTAAGGAGGATGGGGGTGCACCATCAGAGAATTCTCCCACCAATGAAACACGTGATGCCATTTTTAAATTTAAGGTTCTACTGAAAAAGCGTATTTGCACTTTACTCAATTGTGCTTTTCTGGATAAATACATCCAGAAAAATTTAGTTCCCCGTGGCCTCCGTGTCCAAATTTTTCCCTCGTTTGAGGTGGAGGACACCCAATTCAAGATCAAGTGGGAAGAATTTGCACACGCTTGCTCCACCGGTCTTTTGACCCTTTTACGTGACCATAATAGTTCTACCTTGCTGGAAATCGAGACTGAGATGGACAATCTTTTGTCCACTATAAAGTCCAATTCATCAGAAGATTTCTTACAGCGATTTAACGAGGAGATGGATCTTGAATCACAAAAATGTGAGAAGGAGGTGGTGGAGTACAAGTCCAAAAAGTTCCAAAGAGATCTGGCTGACCAAGCTAACAATCGAGTCTACAGATGGAAATCCAGTGCCGCAAGAGCACGATTCCAGTCCCGTGCGGGTTTTAATACCCGGTCCAGATCAACTTCTTTGAGGTCGGGCAGCTCCATGGACGATACCCGATCTGTTACATCTGAGAGTTCATATAATAAAGATGAGTCCAGGGGTATTACTACCAGGAGTGGCCCTAAGAAACCCGGACCTTCCAAACCTGGCCCTAGCAAGTCTCAGGATGGCAAATCGAAAAATAAACTTCAGGTAATTAACCTATCTAATCATCTTCTCTCGGAGACGCAGATCGAGGTCTTGTCCCTGGGTCTGTCCTTTTCCCCCACCAATTCTTTTCATTATTTCACAGCCCTAAAGGACCTGTACCTCTTTTCGAGGAAACTTGTTCTACAGAAACTTCACAATAAAAGAGACGTTGGTCTGGACACCATGACTGATCTCGAACGGGAAGCTCTTGTGGCTCTTGAAGAGTTATTGTTGGAACAAACTATTGACGCAGGTACGTCTCCCACTTTTCTCCATTCCAGGTCATCAAGGTTCCCCCCCTTGTCAGTCTGCCCGGCCGTTGAAATCTTTACGAAACTTGTTATGGAAGATTTCAGGGCAATCTCTACCCGGCGACATTTTGATAATCTCACGAGGAAACAGAGAGAAGCCCTTGTTGAACTCCAGTCATTTGATGATGTTGTTGTTTTCAAAGCAGCTGACAAGGGGGGTAACATTGTGATCTGGCCCACGGTACAGTATGAGAGAGAAGTATTTAAACAACTGAAAGATAAAGAGATGTACCAAAAATTGGACTTTGACCCCACCACCTCTTTCTCCCTTAAACTCCAACAAATTCTTTCTAAAGCCCATGATTTGGGAATTATATCCAAGAAGATGTTCGATGGTTTGATGGTCAGGTTCCCTAGGGCCCCGACGCTATATCTCCTCCCCAAGATCCATAAGGATGCCGCTAACCCTCCTGGCCGTCCGATCGTGTCTGGCATTGATGGCTTTTGTGAACCAGTTTGTAGATTCATTGATTTTTATTTGAGACCATCAGTGGAATCACTGCCATCTTATGCTAAAGACACGACGGACGTGCTCATGAGGGTTGACGGCATCTCAATGGAGTCTGATTTACTTTTTGTCACAATGGACGTGGAATCATTGTATACCTGTATACGACACGAAGATGGCGTCCGGGCAGCCCGCTTCTTCCTGGAAATGTCCGGTCGGGATCCAGAGCTGAATGAGCTAGTAGTCGAGCTGCTAAACTTTGCCCTGTCACACAATTACTTTACTTTCAAAAACTCCTTCTATCTTCAGATGCGCGGCACTGCGATGGGCGCGGCCTGTGCGCCTTCGTACGCCAACCTGTTCCTGGGATTCTGGGAAAGACAGGTCTTTGGCGACGAGGGTGTGCAGGCCGCTGCCCAGGCGCAGTGCTGGATTAGATATATCGATGACATCTTGATGTTCTGGCAGGGTACGGTGGAGCAGCTCGACTCGTTCATTCAGTATCTTAATTCTAATATATATAACATCAAACTTACTTATAAATATAGCTCGAGTCGTATAGACTTCCTGGATATTGTTCTGGAAGTTGATGGCAACCAACGTGTTCAGACTGATGTTTTTCGTAAATCCACATCAGTCAATGCACTCCTTCACGCCTCCTCGGGACATACAGGGTCTACGATTAGAGCTATTCCGACTGGACAATTTCTACGGATGAGGCGTATCTGCTCATCAGACGCCAAATTCGAAGTACAGGCGGATGACCTTAACACACGTTTTGAGGAGAGGGGATATAGCCGCCGGTGCATCAAAAAGGGTTACCTTAGGGAGAAACACACCCCTAAAATTTCACATATCCATCAGCCATCGAAACGTCCTCTTGGTGATCCAAACCCCCACTTCATCTCTACTTATAATTGTGAGTGGCATAAGATGCGGGATATTTTGGCCCGCCACTGGTCTGTTCTCCAAACAGATCCTGTTCTTTCTCGGTCTCTTTCTCCTGCTCCTCTGGTCACGGCTCGTAGAGCCCGCAATTTGAGTGACTTATTAGTCCATAGCCACTACATCGCAAAAAGCCCAATCCTTTTGGTTCCAGCGGCCCCACTTTGGGATGCATACCTTGCGGGCACTGTCTTGCCTGCTCCAATGTCTTCCGCACATGCTCCTTCACTAGTTCCGACTCCCAACGCACTTACCTGATTAGACATCGGATTTCTTGTAGCACAACTAATGTCATCTATTATGCTACTTGCAATTGTCCTCTTATTTATGTAGGACTCACATCCAGGGAATTACGGATACGTGTGAGGGAGCATGTGCGGGACATTGGCGCGGCCAGGACGGTGAACGATTTTTCTTTATTTAAGACCTTACCTCGCCACTTCAAAAAATTCCACAACTGCGACCCGAGATCCCTGAGAGTTCGGGGGATTGATGTGGTTCATAGTGGCATAAGGGGTGGCAACATCAAAAAGATGCTTTCCCAAAGAGAAACAAAATGGATGGTGGTTTTGGACACAGTCGCTCCCAAGGGTCTTAATGAAGCTTTGAGTTTTGCCTCATTTTTATAGGCCCCCCTTTTTCAGTTATCTTGCCTTTGTGGGCGCTTTTCTCTGCTTTATTACACCTTGACAATGACACCCTAGGTTTATGTATACTACTGCTATACTTCTGTTATGAGTACTATAACTTAATAATGCTGGTCTTTGGTGTTTCATTCGCAATAACAGGTGTCTGGTCTTTGTGGTTTTGAATTTTCTGTTTTTAATTATACTCTTTTATGTTTTTCTCTTCTTTTAGTTTTTCACCAATTGTTGCTACATGTCCCCCTGTGACTCTTACCGAAATGGATTGGACTTGACAGCCTTGAAATCTATTGATGTTCACTGACGTTATTATACCCATTTTTCATCTTGGGATTCCTTATTCTATGACTATTATTATCTTTTTGTATTGTGTATAGTCTCTGATGATGATTTTTACTGCTGCTTATTAATCTGGCTTATAGCTAATTGTAATGGTATATGCTCTCATTATGGATAATGACTTCTGTACCTTTGTTCTACTTTATTTATAATATTTCCAGATACTTACACATTCTCTCTTTATCTATTATACGCCACTGCTTGTCCATTCACTGTTTTCGGAGTCTTGTGCGCATGCGCGCGCCTGCCTTGCGTTCCCTGGCCGCGCTCCGGTGTCTCGATGGAGTCCGCGCGTGCGCGGAGGTTTGGGCAATCACTGCTCGGGCTTCCGCGTATGCGCCTGACTCCTTGACTGCCGGGGTTGCGAAACGGGGGACGTTCCTGGCCGGCCCGCGCATGCGCCGACTGACTCCGGAACTCTGAATCCTATTTGCGGTGTAATCACCGCGGAAGTATTTATGAGCCGCACAGACCGGACATGTGCACCACTCTTCACTTTCCCCCATGAAGAAGCGGCAAGCGACGTGCTTGTAAGCCGCGAAACGTACGTCGGGCCTCCTTATACCACCGGACTCAGGTAAATTGTGTTCCCTTATTTGGGCTTTTATTCAAAAAAAAAAACCCCTTTTGTACTTGGATTTTTGACCCGTTTTTTGGAACTAGCATGTACTCTATCTAAGGCCATTACTTACACCTATAGTCCTGCCACGGTGCGACTTTAGACACCGCTTACTGCTGGGCGCCCCATCTCCATACATTTCATGTTTTCTCTACATGTGACATGTGTTATATGATCATGGGGTTGTCCACTTTTTGTGTACTCTCTATAATAATATATTAGAACCTACTGTGGCAGGCCTATTTGTACAGGCCTGTTTTCTCTCTCACCTTCCCTTTTGGGATTTGCTTACTGGCCAGTGATTTGGGATCTGTATCTCTGTTTGGGATTCTTCCACGCATTTTTGTCACAATCATATGCTACCAAATCTGGGATTTATACCTTTGTTTGGGAGTATTCTTTCCCTGTTTGTCTGTATCTGGCCAATGCAGACTCGGGCTATGTTTGTTCCCTCTCACGGTCATCATTGCCCAGCCTTCCCAAGCCGTGATTTGACTTTCTAGTAACAAATCCCCACCTGCTTACATGCCAGTGATTCAGGGATATGCACCTCTATTAGGGATATGTTCTATCTACCAATTTATTTGGATGTTTACATGCCACTGATTTAGGGTCCAACAATCCTATTTTGGAATACCCTCCCTTTTTCCTGAGTCCATACCAGGCCACTGTTTTGTCTGTTTCCATCTGCCCCCCATTTCTCCATTTTTGTATTACCATTAATTTGATTTATTGTATTGCACTTGCACTTTGAAACTCTTGTACAATAAAATTTATGAACTGTTTTCAGCAATTTTGCTCTTGTTCTCCCTTTTTTGCAAGGAATATTCTAAGTAGACTTTAGGATATCCTTACCCTGGAGACACAGACCAATTCTATTGTTGGTGGCAGGCCTCTGCTTACTGCACGTATAGCACCCAATCTTGGTGATATCCTTACGAGGAGCCATTTTTCTAGGCCTACGTTTAGGCTATATAGGGATCAGGTTCTTCTAAGTTCCTACCCATTTGGCAATTCCAATATATGGAACTTACCAGCCACAGTTTCTGTAAACTCTTGGATTCTTCTGAACACAAGTTGGTCTCTTAGATTAACTGCAAGACCAGTAACGTAATCTATGCGTTTATGTGCCAGTACCAAAAAGGATACGTTGGACAAACATCGCAAGAACTAAGACTAAGAATACAAAAACACATTTCCACCATCAATATATCAACATCTAAATTTAGAGATAGCCTGGCTCCCCAGATTTCCTACTTTATGAAAAGGTTTCATGACTATGTTCATTGCTCATTACTCATACAACTTAGTGCCTGAATGTTTTAAGTTCCATGCTGTACAAGCTTTATTCTGTTAATGTTTGTTTCGTTGTCGTGTATAATGTGTTTATCATAAATTTGTATGTAAAAAATATTTAATAAAAATAATCTGATTTAAAATATTTTTTTAGCGATAGCCACTGAGTGTTCACTGTTAGGTTTGTAAATACAGAAGATACAACCATAAAAGTAGTGTGAAAAGATCTTTTCTTTTTTTTAAACTATTAAATCATTAAGTGTAAAATCCAGATAAAAAAAAACTCTAGAAAATTCAACACATAATTAATTGTACAATCCAGCGACTGAGAAGAATCTGTGACTTCTCTGCATTTAGTATTTACTACTCACCTGTGCAGTTATCTGTAGGAATGTCCACTTTACACCACTCATCACTCCACGCATATGTTTCTGGAGTATTAATATGGGTCAGATCTTTACCCTGAAATAAATATTATTAAAGTCACAGACAGATGGAGAACTTGTATGAAATGATTTTAAAACAGAAACAATAGTAAATGAACATGGCGACTTTAAGGGTGCGTGCCCACGATCAGTGTTTGCTGCATTTTGGACGCAGCAAGCTTCAGCTGTGTCCAAAATGCAGCGTTGTAGTGGATCCCGTATAGTGGACAAGATTTCTTGAAATCCCGTGCCCACTATGCTTGACTTTTTCCGCAGCAAAACACTGACCTGCGGTGCGTCTTTCCAGACCGCAGCATGTCAATTGTTTGCTGCGGATTCGCATGCATCCTTCGTAGGGAGAACACAACGAGGAGACCGCAGCGCACTGAACCATGATCGTGGGTCCTGCGGAGGAGACACGCGGCCCCGCAGATCAGGACTCGCTGCGTCCAGAACGCAGTGAGTCCTGATCGTAGGTACATACCCTAAGAGAACCTACTCCATATTGTCTCTGTGTATTCAACTATTCGCATAACTCTTGGTTCGATCAAATAGCACTACTGTTCAGAGAAGTTTCACATTTTTGTTCACGCCCTTAAGTTCCTATTGCCTACAACTTTTGGCGGGAGGTTTTCTTTGTGTATGTACACTATGCTAAGGCTGGGCTGTATTGATTTCCTGAGGGCTTGTAAAACACATCCTAATATTTAGAGTTCAAAAGGCATAGGGAAGTGTTGATTTCACTCACAGAAATGTACAGTGTTTTTCCAAAAATAAGACCTCCCCCAAAAATAAGCCCTAGCAGGGATTTTCAGCATTTTTGGAGAAAGGCTTAAATATAAGCCCTCCCCCGAAAATAAGCCCTAGTCGCGGATCAATAATGAAGTGTCCATGCAGCTAAAAAAGGTTACAAATACTGCAGGACACTTCATTATAGACAGCGGCACCCGTCAATTACACTCACCCGACACTGAGCGGCAGGACCTGCAGTGATCACACACATCAGCTCTCTCACACACACACACACACACACACACACAATCAGATCTCACACACACACACATCAGATCTCACACACAAACATCGGATTGCACACACAGTCAGATCGCACACATTAACATCGGATCACACGCAAACATCAAATCACACACACAAACATCGGATCACACACACATCGGATCGCATACACACTCACCTCATCCAGCGACACCGATCTCTTCTCGCCGGGAGAATCCTGAGAGGCAGTGCGGTGCAGCGCGATGAACAGGACCTGCGGCCGGACACATGACTTGCTCTCATTCCCTGCTGCCGTAAGTGCTGGATGTGATGTGTGTGTGTGATCTGCTGTGTGTGTGTGTGATCGGCTGTGTGTGTCTGCAATCGGCTGTGTGTGTGTCTGCGATCGGCTGTGTTTTTCTGCGATCGGCTGTGTGTGTCTGCGTTCGGCTGTGTGTATCTGTGATCGGCTGTGTGTGCCTGTGATCGGATGTGTGTATATGTGCTTGGCTGTGTGTGCCTGTGATCGGATGTGTGTATCTGTGATCGGCTGTGTGTGCCTGTGATCGGATGTGTGTATCTGTGATCGGCTGTGTGTGCCTGCGATCGGGTGTGTGTATCTGTGATGGCTGTGTGTATCTGTGATCGGCTCTGTGTGGCTGCGATCTGCTGTATGTGATCTGCTGTATATATCTGCGATCGGCTGTGTGTATCTGTGATCGGCTGTGTGTATCTGTGATCGGCTTTGTGTACCTGCGATCTGCTGTGTGTGATCTGCTGTGTATAGCTGCGATCTGCTGTGTGTGTATGTTCCTGCGATCGGCTGTGTGTATCTGTGATGGCTGTGTGTGCCTGCGATCTGCTGTGTGTGATCTGCTGTGTATATCTGCGATCTGCTGTGTGTGTGTGTGCCTGCGATCGGCTGTGTGTATCTGTGATCGGCTGTGTGTGCCTGCGATCTGCTGTGTGTGATCTGCTGTGTATATCTGCGATATGCTGTGTGTGTGTGATCTGCTGTATATATCTGCGATCTGCTGTGTGTGTGCCTGCGATCGGCTGTGTGTATCTGTGATCGGCTGTGTGTATCTGTGATCGGCTTTGTGTACCTGCGATCTGCTGTGTGTGATCTGCTGTGTATAGCTGCGATCTGCTGTGTGTGTATGTGCCTGCGATCGGCTGTGTGTATCTGTGATGGCTGTGTGTGCCTGCGATCTGCTGTGTGTGATCTGCTGTGTATATCTGCGATCTGCTGTGTGTGTGTGTGCCTGCGATCGGCTGTGTGTATCTGTGATCGGCTGTGTGTGCCTGCGATCTGCTGTGTGTGATCTGCTGTGTATATGTGATCTGCTGTATATGTCTGCGATCTGCTGTGTGTGTGCCTGCGATCGGCTGTGTGTATCTGTGATCGGCTGTGTGTATCTGTGATCGGCTTTGTGTACCTGCGATCTGCTGTGTGTGATCTGCTGTGTATAGCTGCGATCTGCTGTGTGTGTATGTGCCTGCGATCGGCTGTGTGTATCTGTGATGGCTGTGTGTGCCTGCGATCTGCTGTGTGTGATCTGCTGTGTATATCTGCGATCTGCTGTGTGTGTGTGTGCGCCTGCGATCGGCTGTGTGTATCTGTGATCGGCTGTGTGTGCCTGCGATCTGCTGTAAGTGATCTGCTGTGTATATCTGCGATATGCTGTGTGTGTGATCTGCTGTGTGTGTGTGTGTGTGATCTGCTGTGTGTGATCTGCGATCTGCTGTGTGTGTGTGGTGTGTGTGTGTGCCTGCGATCGGATGTGTGTATCTGTGATCGGCTGTGTGTGCCTGCGATCTGCTGTGTGTAATCTGCTATGTATATCTGCGATCTGCTGTGTGTGTGATCTGCAGTGTGTGTGTGTGTGTGTGTGTGTGTGATCTGCTGTGTGTGATCTGCTGTGTGTGTCAGCGTGTCAGCTAGCAGCAGGGTAGGACAGCGTGCAGCACCAACCGGAGATCACAGGAGGACCTGGGAACCACGCAGACGTCCTGGTCTGGTGAGTATGAGTCTCCTGGGAAGTGGGGGGGTCTGCTTTTTGGGGGGGTAAACTTACCCCCAACCGTTTTTCTCCAAGAGTAAGACCTCCTCCAAAAATAAGCCCTAGTGCTTTTTTGGGGGGCAAAAAAAATATAAGACAGTGTCTTATTTTTGGAAAAACACGGTAGCACCCAAACAGGAACCAGAAGCGCATTGTACCACCTGGATCTCAAGTGAGAGTGGGCTCTTCAGGGAAAGTGAATCTAAAAAGCTGCAGCATAATCTAAGAAGCTTATTCTTACATTTTTGCTTCACTTTCACTACGAGTTTTGTCCTTTGCCATTCCAGTGACTTATTTTACATTAAATTGTCTGCTCCACAAACTAAAGAGATACTTATGCCTTTTTTAACTGTTTACTCATGATAGGATTAGTGTGTAAGTGTGAAATATAGTGGTCTTTATATTTGGAGGATTAAGAGTGTTTCTGTGTCTTGTTTGAGTGTTGAGAACGATCGTCTGAACAGAAGGGGTATCTTGTAGTCTTTTTACTGGGATTCATATTATGTAGGGTTTGAAAGTGGATTAGTGCCTACATACACATGAGTCTAGGGTTTGAAAGTGGCTTGGTGGCTACCTACGCAAGAGAAAAGTGATATATTTTTCAAAGGTATTTAGCTAAGGTGGCTTGGAGAGCAATATGGAAATTTGCCTGAGTAGATGGAGACAGAAAACCCAAAAAGACAGCAAAGATAGTGGTCAGAGAATGTGAAAGCAAAACTGGCATAACAGTTTGTTAAATTATGTTGACAAGGCTGAAAATTCCCCAGATGGGGGTCTGAATGTATCTCAGCAGTAGCTGATCATGAGAGAGCAAGAGGTAACAAGAAAAAGTTGAGCAGTAAAAAAAATGTGACTGAGGAAGTGATAAGAATGGGAGGGGTAGCGAAACCACTGGAGGGGATATGTTCTTGCACGACTGTTTTGACAATGGACTGGACAGACTTAGGGCGGCTTTGCACGTTGCAACATCGCACGTGCGATGTCGGTGGGGTCAAATCGAAAGTGACGCACATCCGGCGTCACTTTCGACATCGTAGTGTGTAAATCCTAGATGATACGATTAACGAGCGCAAAAGCGTCGTTATCGTATCATCGGTGTAGGCTCCGACTTTTTCAAAATTACGCTGCCGTGATAGGTCCGATGTTGTTCCTCGTTCCTGCGGCAGCACACATCGCTGTGTATGAAGCCGCAGGAGCAAGGAACATCACCTTACCTGCTGCCGGCGGCTATACGGAAGGAAGAAGGTGGGCGGGATTTTTACATTCTGCTCATCTCCGCCCCTCCGCTTTGATTGGCCACCTGCCGTGTGACGTCGCTGTGACGTTGTACGACTCGCCCCCTTAGGAAGGAGGCGGGACGCCGGCCACAGCGATGTCGCAGGACAGGTGAGTGCATGTGAAGCTGGCGTAGTGATAATGTTCGCTACGCCAGGAATCAGAAGATATCGCTGCTGCGACGGGGGCGGGGACTATCGCGTGCGACATCGCAGCATCGGCTTGCGATGTCGCAACGTGCAAAGCCCGCCTTAATCAAACAGAACCATCACTATCCCCTCCCTATAATAGACTGGGAAGGTGGTCATACAAAATGCAGGATGGAGAGATAGTCAGTCACCCACACCTAAGACCAACACTCAAAGCTATTATAAGGCTTGTGGTGACCAAAATGCATGTAGTACCTGAAGGAGAAAATCTTCTACCACTCCTCACACACACTTGTCGACATGGAGAGAAGATGAGGATAAGGGTAATTCAGTAAGTGAGACTCATGAAGAGCATCCCCAACAACCAACAATGACTGAAGGGAGGAGGGAGGATACAACTGCTACACATCAGACACAAGCGATTTCCTTAAAAGGGTGACTAGTACTCTTATGCATATCAGTATTCAAACACTGGTAAAGAGGTACAGTGGTACCTCGGTTTTTGTTGATCTCGGTTATCGTTGGTTTCGGTTTTCGTTGATTTTTTCCACTAAAAATTTGCCTCAGTTTTCGTTGGTTTCTTGTTTTCGTTTGTTTTTGTCTGCATACCAACTACCAACGTAGCTACGCTGCTAATTTTGCGACAACAAAGGGTGATCCACACATTCTCCTGCTCTGTGTGACATTGTGTGAGTGTCGCCTCGCTCATCAGTTTCAAAATGTAAGATAAAATGAATTTATTTTTTACATTAGTGTTGTATATTAATTTAATATTCATTTTCTATTCATTTCTTATTCATTTTAGTATTAAACACTATCTTCTCTATAAAATGTGTTTTTTTGTATGTATTTTAGTGTCTAAAACAAATTAATTGGATTTACATTGATTCCTATGGAAATAATTGGTTCAGTTTTCGTCGGTTTCAGATTTCATTGATTGTTTTTGGACAGATTATCGACAAAAACTGAGGTATCACTGTAATATAGACTCACCGCAGCCGTACCTGCACATTACTGGTTCCTGTACAGGCTGGTATCCCTAGCTGCACAAGACCCTAATGGTTATTGCACAGACTGGCATATCCCCAGCCATACAACTAGAAACCCACAACTCAGACCTGTCTGCCTGAAAGGCTGTCAAGTTGTTTCTAGTACTTCCTGAGGAAACAGAGAGGAGGTTGCTAACATTAATCGTGCAGTGATGGACAAGGAGCTAAGGTGTGGAAATATAAAACATGTGCACAAGTGGACAAAGAGAAATAATAAATGCAAGCTAGGGTAAACTTCTAACAACCAACCTCACAGAACATAAAAGATTGGTGTAGGAAAGGAAAATAAGAAAACACGAGTCTCTGCCTTAATCTCTTAGCTGCATGACTGGAATTCCTTAGCAGTAATCCACGTAGAAATATAGCCAGCGGAGAAGAAAAGTAGCAGGAGAGAATAAATAACCCCACTTAGGATGTGATAGGACAGAGTAAATAAGCAAGTGAGAAAATGGATAATTGTAAACCAAAAGGAAAAAAAAAACAAAGGCAAAAAACCATCCTGCAGCGCTGGGCTTTGATACAGCAGAGGGAATGATCCGTAAACTTAAATTACATAACTCAGAAGAAAATGTAGAAATATATTGCCCGTTTATAGATGATTTGGATAGGCCTGAGATACTCATACTGGGAATTGCTTTTGTGTAAAGGAAACCTATTAGAGAGGGGATTGTGAAAGTATGTCCTGAGTGGAGAGGGAAGGAATCAAACCTGTTGCAGATGGGGCAGGAATTGATTCAGGCTTGAAGAAAAACAGAGTGGTGCCTTACCAGAGAACAGGGGTGAGAGAAGAAAGCAGGAGGAAAACATCAGCCCCCACTCACTCAGCAGATGGCTGTAAATGATTATTGTTTCCTGACCCTAAAGATGTGGGCAAAGCAATATCTAGCGTGTGTCCAGTTATAGTTTATAATTCTACTGGTCCTACCCCAATGATTAAATTTACTTTGCTTTGATACAAAATTTTAGCTTTCTTAATAAATACTGGGTCAGCAGAGTGTTATTAGAGATGACCGAACCCCAGGTTCAGTGTTCGTTGTTCGTATCAAACACAAACTTTACAAAAAAAAAAAAAGAATAGAGTTCGGGTGCTTTACGTATGCAAACCACTTGCACGAGCATCGCTGTACTCAGAAACACTTGGTACCTTGAGCGGCTCACCCTGGGGGTAACAACAGCGTGATCAGATGTGGTGTTCACCTAACAAAAAAAAAAAAGTAAAATGCCCTAAAACATTACATGACTCAGGACCTTTTTGGGCCTAATTTCCTACTGCAGGCCATGGATACAGTCTGCATCCCAGTTTATGCAGTTCCTGTATGATTGTCTGTCTACACACTGCTTCAATCTGACCGCAGAAGCTGAAGAAAATTTCTTAC
The DNA here is from genome assembly GCF_048569485.1 of Anomaloglossus baeobatrachus. Taxonomy (NCBI): domain Eukaryota; kingdom Metazoa; phylum Chordata; class Amphibia; order Anura; family Aromobatidae; genus Anomaloglossus; species Anomaloglossus baeobatrachus. Next base: position 502,593,401 of record NC_134357.1, read on the forward strand.
TTTCTAAAACTTTTAATTACCCCTGCCATAACTTAGGTTACTCAACTATACTACACCATTTTCTTTGTTCTGCACCGAGGTATCGGCCATGTTACTTCAGTACGTATCAAAAACACAAACAATATCAGAGAGCCTTATTATTTAGCCAGATCTTGTCACCAGGGGTGCACCCTCTTGTGTCAGAGCCATTTCTGCTGATCAAGCTATGCTTGATCAGCAAACAGAAATAGCTCTTGATTACAAAGTGACACTTTGCACGCATCACTGTATTCATGGTGTCCTCAATCAGGTACAACCTAGACATATTTCATATTGCCAGCAACTGCAATTTCAATGTGCCCTTCACAGGCCCCCAAATGAAGAAATCAAAAAATGTACAGCTATGCTTTTGTCACAGGATTCAAAAAGAGGGGAAAGATGCAGAATGCGACTTATATTCCCTAATTAAGAAAGAAATATCAGGCATATGTACACCTAATTTTTGCACTGCTCTGGAAACAGCAGAGTTTTATCAAGTCTCAGATGAGCTTATTGCTAATACAGATTGAGTTTTTGCAGATGGATCAAAATATGAAGTTGCTGGTCAATTCTAAATGGAATACATTGTGCATACACAACATGAGGCAATAAAATCCAAAACACTCCCTCCTCACCTGTCAGCACAGGAGGCAAGGCTGGAGGCACTCCCTGAGGCATGTAGAGCGGTAAAAGGGAAGACGGTAAATATGTATGTAGACAGTGCATCTTTCCTAATGTGAAATAGAAAAGCCATGGAAAACAGAGCATACAAGCCATGATGGAGGCTCTACTGTTACCAAATAAGCTTGGCATAGTGAAGATAACAGCTCACACCAATGAAGACAAAGGAAATGCTTGCACAATGCCACCATCAAGAAAGCAGCTGAGAACTTGTTACTAATACAAACCATATTTTCAGTAGCACCTTTGACTTCTAATATTCTTAAATTTTTGGAGAAGTAGGTGGCTCAACAGAGAAACCTAGTAACTGAGGAAGATCTGTGGAAGACAGGCGATAATCTCAGTCCGCGACAAAAAGAGGGCCGGTGTTCCAGCTCCTGGATAAAAGCTCCACTTTATTGAATCATTACAAAATTTATTTCCATCAATGCCTACCCTGTTTCACTGAAAATAAGACCTACCCCAAAAATAAGCCCTAGTAGGATTTTTTGAGTATGCTTAAAATATAAGCCATACTCCAAAAATAAGCTCTAATTGTGATTCCATAAGGAAGTGTCCAAGCAGCTAAAAAGTTAAAGAACACAGCAGGACTCATTATAGAAAGCAGACACTTCCAAAAGACAGCAGTCATCTCATCTCCGCGTGCAAAAAAAAAAAATAAATGTCGCAATCACCATACCCCAAACAATTACAACTGGCAAGTGATAATGGTGGATGGGCTCTCATACAGAGACCTTCATCACTGTTAGGTTCCTCGCCATTCCAGCTGCGTTATACTGCAGCTCTCACAAACAGATCAGGTACTAGCATCACTTCTCAAGAGTGAACTGCTTTCAGTCACCGTGGGAGACGACCTCCGTAGAATGCAGGGCGACCTGACAGTGACACTGATTTGTATGTGAGAGCCCATTCACTTCCCAACTCTAATTGTTTGGGGTCTGGGAAGTGCGATTCTTTTAGGGGGTGTCTGCTTTCTTTTGGAGGTAAACTTAGCAGTACATAGAGAATAATAAATTTAAGCAGGTCATTTAAATCTTTTGTAAGTATAGTATGTACCGACCACTATAGGACTGGTTTAACAGCAGGAGAAGAGCAGATCAGATAAGTAAATGTGCCTCTGAACCAGTTATAGGATTAACACAAAATGTTCATGTTCCAGAAGGTGATGACATGATTATATTTGAATTAATGTTGATTTTTGTTCAAGAATAAATGTGGATTGTTGTTCATGGAAAAATATAAGACATCCCTTGAAAATAAGCCAAAGCGCATCTTTCAGGGCAAAACGTTATACAAGATCCTGTCTTTTTTGGAGGAAACATGGTAGCAGAAAAAAAAAACAAGCTTTCTCTACCATGCACTCTCAGCTCTATGATGGTCCAAGTAACCCATGGACTAACGTATTTGTCAAAAACAGTTATGTGTGCTTTTGTACACAACATATGAGTGGCGCCAAATTTCAGTACCCAGGCAGCCAGGTACACCTAATTCTGCCTGACACAACATAGAAAAAAACTGTAAAGACCCTGCAGAAACACACCCCTCAGACGCTGTACCCATTCCAGAGATTGCAGATTGACTATATACAGCTACCATGAGTAGGTGTATATGAGTTTGCGCTTGTTTATCTTGATCTCTTTTTTTCAGATTGGCCTGAAGAATATCTGGTATCTAAAGCTATAGCTAGTTACAGTACAAAAATTTAAGAAGCATGTGGTATATAGATATGGAGGTAATAAGGTGATAAAAGTACACATCTTACAGAAGAAGTCATGAAGGAAATTTGCAGCCTCTGGGACTTGAGCAGGCTTTCCATACTACTTGCTATTCACAGAGTAGTAATAAGGTGGAAAGGCTGAATGGGACATTAAAGTTAAAAATCTAGAAAGCAATGTCATGAACTTAGTGCTTGTCGTTAGCTCCTGTCTCAATAAGATACATTACAGGTAGATTAACAGGTCTCTATCCATATGACATACTTTTTGATTCAGCACCTAGAACAAGAATTTACTTCCTAAAATTACTTCAGATGCAGCATAATAGCTTGACCAACAAGTCTTACATAATTGACTAAACAGTGTGCAAAAAAACAGGTGTATTCTTCTATTCCAGACCCTGAAGCATATGATCTCAAACCAAAAGATTGACTGATCCTGAAAAGGACACATAAAAAAGAACCTTGAGACAAGATTTGATGGGCTACACCAAATTCTCCTAACTACAGTAGCTTTGGTGAAGCTTCAGGGAAAACCCAAATGAATACTTGCCAGTCACTGCTAGCTAGCACGGCAATGGATATCGCTGCTTCATAGACTCCATACAGATGGTGCCATCTCACCAGCGCTTAACAAATACACAGCGGTGAACACCGCTTTCAATAGAGCCTTATCTTACAGCGCATACCTAATAGCGCTTTGCACATGTTCCCTACTCAAAAAATTTCTATGGTTTGAAGGCATAACTCATTTGTTGGTCATTGGCAAAGGCCATGTTCTGGGCCGAAAACGTATGATACACTAATGCACGCATCACAAGGGACGATCTATCGTGTGATCGCACGAGCGATCGTACCCGCCCCTGTCGTTTGTGCGTCACGGGCAATTAGTTGCCCGTGGCGCACAAAGTCGTTAACCCTCTGTCACACGCACTTACCTCCCGGACGACCTCGCTGTGGGTGGCGAACATCCTCTTCCTGAAGGGGAACGGACATTCGGTGTCACAGCGACGTCACACAGCGTCCGGCCAATAGCAGAGGAGGGGCGGAGATGAGCAGGAAGTAAACATCCCGCCCACCTCCTTCCTTCCGCATTGCTAGCGGGACACAGGTAAGCTGTGTTCATCATTCCAGGGATGTCACACGGAGCGATGTGTGCTGCCTCAGGAATGATGAACAACCGGAGCACAAAAGAAGAAACGACTTTTTGAAAATGAGCGACGTGTCAACGAGCAACGATAAGGTGAGTATTTTTGCTTGTTCATTGTCGCTCGCAGCTGTCACATGCTACGATATATCAAACGATGCCGGATGTGCGTCACTTACAAAGTGACCCCGCCGACATATCGCCCGATATATCGTACCGTGTGACGCCCGCATAAGACTGAATGTTTAATAAATTTATCAAGTTTTTCACTTTAATCTGGGAGTGTCTCTTTTCTATTATTACTGTAAGTAGTCACAACTCTAGATGTTGATGGTCTCAGCTAAATTGTAGTAACTAACCAACACACTAGAGGACCAGGCAATCTCACATCAAAAGAAGGTGGGCTGTCAGATGAGTCCTACCCTGTTGTCACTATATCGACCTTATGCGGAATCTCCAAGTTAGAGCTTATATATAGAAAATAGCAGAATATGAGATTAATGGTTAAAGGAACACAATACAAACCAAGACTAATGGTGGGGAGAAACACTCTCTTTCCTGAACCCAGCCATTTGGTTCAAGGGACTAAGCTGGTAACTTTTAGGGATACAGTTAGGTCCAGAAATATTTGGACAGTGACACAATTTTCGCGAGTTGGGCTCTGCATGCCACCACATTGGATTTGAAATGAAATCTCTACAACAGAATTCAAGTGCAGATTGTAACGTTTAATCTGAAGGTTTGAACAAAAATATCTGATAGAAATTGTAGGAATTGTACACATTTCTTTACAAACACTCCACATTTTAGGAGGTCAAAAGTAATTGGACAAATAAACCAAACCCAAACAAAATATTTTTATTTTCAATATTTTGTTGCGAATCCTTTGGAGGCAATCACTGCCTTAAGTCTGGAACCCATGGACATCACCAAACGCTGGGTTTCCTCCTTCTTAAGCTTTGCCAGGCCTTTACAGCCGCAGCCTTCAGGTCTTGCTTGTTTGTGGGTCTTTCCGTCTTAAGTCTGGATTTGAGCAAGTGAAATGCATGCTCAATTGGGTTAAGATCTGGTGATTGACTTGGCCATTGCAGAATGTTCCACTTTTTTGCACTCATGAACTCCTGGGTAGCTTTGGCTGTATGCTTGGGGTCATTGTCCATCTATACTATGAAGCGCCGTCCGATCAACTTTGTGGCATTTGGCTGAATCTGGGCTGAAAGTATATCCCGGTACACTTCAGAATTCATCCGGCTACTCTTGTCTGCTGTTATGTCATCAATAAACACAAGTGACCCAGTGCCATTGAAAGCCATGCATGCCCATGCCATCACGTTGCCTCCACCATGTTTTACAGAGGATGTGGTGTGCCTTGGATCATGTGCCGTTCCCTTTCTTCTCCAAACTTTTTCTTCCCATCATTCTGGTACAGGTTGATCTTTGTCTCATCTGTCCATAGAATACTTTTCCAGAACTGAGCTGGCTTCATGAGGTGTTTTTCAGCAAATTTAACTCTGGCCTGTCTATTTTTGGAATTGATGAATGGTTTGCATCTAGATGTGAACCCTTTGTATTTACTTTCATGGAGTCTTCTCTTTACTGTTGACTTAGAGACAGCTACACCTACTTCACTGAGAGTGTTCTGGACTTCAGTTGATGTTGTGAACGGGTTCTTCTTCACCAAAGAAAGTATGCGGCGATCATCCACCATTGTTGTCATCCGTGGACGCCCAGGCCTTTTTGAGTTCCCAAGCTCACCAGTCAATTCCTTTTTTCTCAGAATGTACCCGACTGTTGATTTTGCTACTCCAAGCATGTCTGCTATCTCTCTGATGGATTTTTTCTTTTTTTTCAGCCTCAGGATGTTCTGCTTCACCTCAATTGAGAGTTCCTTAGACCGCATGTTGTCTGGTCACAGCAACAACTTCCAAATGCAAAACCACACACCTGTAATCAACCCCAGACCTTTTAACTACTTCATTGATTACAGGTTAACGAGGGAGACGCCTTCAGAGTTAATTGCAGCCCTTAGAGTCCCTTGTCCAATTACTTTTGGTCCCTTGAAAAAGAGGAGGCTATGCATTACAGAGCTATGATTCCTAAACCCTTTCTCCGATTTGGATGTGAAAACTCTCATATTGCAGCTGGGAGTGTGCACTTTCAGCCCATATTATATATATATATGAGCTTCAAGTAAGAAGGAATGGCGGCAACTCACTGGTGAACGTTAACGGCAATTTTTATTGCACAATCTGCAGCATTGTTACAATGTAACCAGGGAGGGGGGAGTGCAGGGGCGCCCCTGCACTCCCCCCTCCCTGGTTACATTGTAACAATGCTGCAGATTGTGCAATAAAAATTGCCGTTAACGTTCACCAGTGAGTTGCCGCCATTCCTTCTTACTTGAAGCTCATATTGGATTTCTATACCTTGGCTGAGCACCACAGGGACCGGCTGGAGATCTGTGATTCAAGGAAAAACCACAGCCTCGTGAGTACACACCTGGGCTTGCAGTGCCTAGCCTTTTTTCTTTTTTTTTACTATTATATATATATATATAATTGTATTTCTGAACATGTTTTTGTAAACAGCTAAAATAACAAAACTTGTGTCACTGTCCAAATATTTCTTGCCCTGACTGTATGTAGCGTTAAAAGTGCTATGTTATGTTATAATCAAGGTAATCAGGTCATGGTAAAAGACTGCATGCGCATGCTGTTTTTTTTTTTGCTGCATATTGTTTTTTGGTGCAGTATGTTGCCCAAAATTGCACGTATTTCCTTCTCCCAGCAAACTCTATGAAAATTCAGAAATTATGTGTGCACATTGCTTTTTTTTTGCCTGAAGTTTGGGCTGACAAAAAACTGCAGTCTGTCAATTATTTATGCATTTTTGTCCAGCGTTTTTAAGCCCTTCCAGCAGGTGTCTTAAGAGAAACCTTGTCAAAGAACCCCTGGTTGTACAGTCATATGAAAAAGTTTGGGCACCCCTATTAATGTTAACCTTTTTTCTTTATAACAATTTGGCTTTTTGCAACAGCTATTTCAGTTTCATATATCTAATAACTGATGGACTCAGTAATATTTCTAAATTGAAACGAGGTTTATTGTACTAACAGAAAATGTGCAATCTGCATTTAAACTAAATTTGACAGGCACATAAGTATGGGCACCTCAACATAAAAGTGACATTAATATTTTATAGATCCTCCTTTTGCAAAAATCTCAGCGTCTAGTCGCTTTCTGTAGCTTTTAATGAGTTCCTGGATCCTGGATGAAGGTACCATTGACCATTCCTGTTTACAAAACAATTCCAGTTCAGTTAAGCTTGATGGTCGCCGAGCATGGACAGCCCGCTTCAAATCATCCCACAGATTTTCAATGATATTCAGGTCTGGGGACTGGGATTGCCAGTCCAGAACATTGTAATTGTTTGTCTGCTTGAATGCCTGAGTAGATTTGGAGCGGTGTTTTGGATCATTGTCTTGCTGAAATATCCATCCCCTGCGTAACTTCAACTTCGTCACTGATTCTTGCACATTATTGTAAAGAATCTGCTGATACTGAGTTTAATCCATGCGACTCTCAACTTTAACAAGATTCCCGGTGCCGGCATTGGCCACACAGCCCCCAAAGCATGATGGAACCTCCACCAAAATTTACTGTGGGTAGCAAGTGCTTTTCTTGGAATGCCGTGTTTTTTTGCCTCCATGCATAACGCCTTTTTGTATGACCAAACAACTCAATCTTTGTTTCATCAGTCCACAGGACCTTCTTCCAAAATGTAACTGGCTTGTCCAAATGTGCTTTTACATACCTCAGGCGACTCTGTTTGTGGCGTGCTTGCAGAAACGGCTTCTTTCGCATCACTCTCCCATACAGCTTCTCCTTGTGCAAAGTGCGCTGTATTGTTGACCGATGCACATTGAGACCATCTGCAGCAAGATGATGCTGCAGGTCTTTGGAGGTGGTCTGTGGATTGTCCTTGACTGTTCTCACCATTCTTCTTCTCTGCCTTTCTGATATTTGTCTTGGCCTGCCACTTCTGGGCTTAACAAGAACCGTACCTGTGTTCTTCCATTTCCTTACTATGTTCCTCACAGTGGAAACTGACAGTTTAAATCTCTGAGACAACTTTGTGTATCCTTCCCCTGAACAACTATGTTGAATAATCTTTGTTTTCAGATCATTTGAGAGTTGTTTTGAGGAGCCCATGATGCCACTCTTCACAGGAGATTCAAATAGGAGAACAGCTTCCAAGTGGCCACCTTAAAAACCTTTTCTCATGATTGAATACACCTGCCTATGAAGTTCAAAGCTCAATGAGGTTACAAAACCAATTTAGTGCTTTAGTAAGTCAGTAAAGAGTAGTTAGGATGGTTCAAATCAAGAAATTTATAAGGGTGCTCATACTTTTGCACCGGTCAAATTTTGTTTAAATGCGGATTGCACATTTTCTGTTAGTGCAATAAACCTCATTTCAATCCAGAAATATTACTGAGTCCATCAGTTATTAGATATATGAAACTGAAATAGCTGTTGCAAAAACCCAAATTGTTATAAAGAAAAAAGGTTAACATTAATAGGGGTGCCCAAACTTTTTCATATGACTGTATATTACAGACCTTCAATAAGAAAAGGTCCATTGATGCGATACAATTATGGATGAGGAGATAGGTAATTGAGGTAAAGCAGGAAGGAAAGTTTCAAGGATGCCGGTAGCGCATTCATCACCAAAACCACGATCATAACATGAATACAGAGCCAAAACTATCATCAGTACATAAATACACCACCAAATGCACAATCCTTCATGAATACAGTGCCAGAACCATCATCAGTTATGAATACAGCGTCAGAACCACCATTAGTACATAGATTACCATAACAATAAATATTTGAATACATTTCACAATGCATTATCAGTATATAAATACTTCACCAGATTCATTAGTTATACCGCAAAAAAACACATCATCAGTTCATGTTTAGTTATGCGAAGGGTTGTCATTTTACTGTATTGTTACTGTTGTGCTCCTAAAAATCAATTTTTAATTTCGCATTATTTTTTTAGTATTTTGTATACCTATCTTTGACATTCAACACTGCCTGAATCCTTCTGGAAATACTTTTGATCAGATTCAAGCATGTGTCAACCGAAATCTCTCTTCTACATGTTCACAATGATGGTGCATACTGGTCGACTCACTTGGATAGGTATACATTTTTTTCTTCAAGAAAAAGAAAGGATCCAGCATCCAAGTTCCAAATGAATTAAAATCTTTTTCTTTATTCAACAAACATAAAAAGGTTCTTCCATAATAATAAAATCCAACTTACACGGCAGGGTAGAAAAAAAAGGAACGCATTTCGGAGTGACAACTCCTTACTCAGAGTAAGGAATTGTCACTTTGAAACGTTTCCGTTTTTTCTTTTATTATGGAAGAACCTTTTTATCTTTGTTGAATAAAGAAAAAATGTTTAATTCATTTGTAACTTGGATGCTGGATCCTTTCTTTTTCTTCAATTTCAGTGATTGCCTGCAGCCCGGTCTGGCTGTTTCCTGATCCCTGCACCGTTCCTTTTGGTAGTTCTCCAGGTGGGTGAGCTGGTAATTTTTCCTTTTATTGTATCTTTTTCTTCAACTCTACTCACAACTGTTCGGTTGGGTTGAGGTTGGAGACTGTGGAGGCCAATCTAGCACCTCTACTTCATTGTCATTGAATCATTTCTTCACCAATTTAGACATGTGCTTCGGTTCGTTGCCCTGCTGGAACACTAAGTTGTCCTTTACATACCCATAGTACTCGAGTGTAGTAAGTAACTCGTCTTGAAGAATAATCACTTACAGTTCAGCTATGAGAGCACCATCGATCCTAGTCATCTTTTGGCAGTGTGTAACACTCGTGGCTGATGTAGAGGCAGCATGCGGAAGTGGACCCACTGCATCACAGGAGGACCCAGGCTTACCATTTAGTGGGAGGGGCTTAACTAAGCGACCACTGCGAGGCAGACACAAGGTAAAACTCCCAGGGTAGTGACCGGAACTGTGGCAACTGACCCCAAGGACAGGTGATGGCCTCAGGTATAGACGAGTACAGGCGGGGTGACTGAAGTAGGCTGAACAGGCGGGCAGGACAAGAAAGGTGGGTATTGGAGGGACAGACAGGTATGGGAAGGCAGGTACAGGTGACGGACAAAGGAGTAACAGGACCTGACAACTAGCTAGCAAAGGAGTATATTAACTAACTGCGTTGCGCAGGCACCTCCCCTAATGGGAAGGTGCCTCAAATACACAGTGTCTCCCAGCCATAGGCTGAGAGGCATTTCTGAGAAATAGCATGCCAGCCCTTTCAGAGGAAAGCCGGCAAGCGCCCTAAGCACATTCCTGGGAAACCTGGGCTGCACATAAAGGCCTCGGAAGGGGAAGAAGACAGCAGCACACGTGTTTGGCTGGGAGAGTGCGGGGGAGGACACGACCCGGCCGGGGCAGTAAGTCGGCGTCTTTAAAGAGACGCTGGTGGTACACTGCGAAATAACCCCACATGATCAGGCTTCCTCCACAGAATTTGACAGTTCTTTCAGTTTCTTAATCCATTTTACCTGGTTTCTTCCAAACCCATTTGCATTCAGAGCCTAATCTATTGACTTTCATCTCATTGTTCTAAATTACCTGCTTCAAATCCTCTACGGTTCACTTTTTGTACTTTTTTTGCAAACTCAAGCTGACACTTTTTATGGCAATATTGAATTTGAAGCTTCTTCACTATCTTTCGGGACACAATCCCAGATTTGTGTAATGTGTGTCGCACGATGCTTACATGGATGTCTTTGATTTCATATTAGGAAGCATACAAGCCGCCTCCACTGCAGGGTTTGTTGCGTCAGAAATCATACACCTTGTTATGAGCCAACTTGCTGATTCTCATATTTTGCCTCGACATCCGCCTCTTGGCTTTTGAATGGATGGACAGACTTCATTTCGTATTTCTCCAACTGTCATGGTCTCATATGATATCAAGATATTTGTATAGAACATAAAATATATTTATTGGAATACAACTTTAGAACACAAAAAACTAATAAATTGTAAATATGTAATACACTATGTAATATACAGTAGATTACATATATATCGTGTGTGTATATATATATCTTGTGTGTGTATATTTATATATATTACATATTGTATTACATATTTACAATGTATTAGTTTTTTGTGTTCTAAAGTTGTATTCCAATATCCAATAAATATTTTATGTTCTATCCAAATATCTTGATTATTGTATCATAAAAATAATTAAATGTCTGATGTTCACATTGTACTACAATACATTTTTCACTTAAATATAAGCATTATACTAAATATTATTTAGTAAAATATTCAGCACATTCTGCATTGCACTACTGTCCCCAATTTATTATATATTTTAGGAGTCGGAGTCGGTGCATTTCATACCGACTCCGACTCCACCACAATGAGCTCCGACTCCGACTCCACGACTCCGACTCCACAGCCCTGCACACAAGTGTGATTGGCCTATTTGCAAAATTTTATATGACTGCAGATAGCTTCACATAGCAAGTAGGCAGTTGTTTAATGGCCGTGATTCGCCAGTGTAACTACACTTAGACGCAGATATTTAAGGTGAAATCTACTCTGATTTGAGTTGTTTTCATTCCTTTATTAGGCTCCTTTCAGATTGCGTTTTTCCCTACGTCCACAGGTCCCGTCGGAGCATCCGTCCAAACCGCCCCTCCCCCACTCTGCAAAGCGTATTCCGGACGCATGCGCCCGGCAGGGCCATTCACTCATGGAGCACACTACGTTAGCGTGTGCTCTGTTTTGTACCATTTTTGCACATATACGTTTTCTGCAGAGGGACACCCAAACGTAGTGGACTACGTTCGGGTGTCCGTCTGCAGAAAACTTATTCGTGCAAAGATGGCACAAAACAGAGCACACGCTAACGCAGTGTGCTTCAATACAGTGAATGGCCCTGTAGGGCACATGCGTCCGGTACACGGTTTGCAGAGTGGGGGAGCTGCGGTTCGGACGGATGCTCCGACGGGACCTGTGGACGTAGGGAAAAACGCAATCTGAAAGGAGCCTTAGTCATCTGGTCCTGATGCCATGATGACTTTTCATATCCAGAGTTAACCTCTGTAGACTTTCCTCCTCTCTACCCTAATCAGAAAAAGACAGATGTCTCTAATAAATTGGCCATTCAGTGTATAATACTGGTGGATAAAACAAGACTGAACACAAAACCTTCACAGCCATCTACACATCATAGGGAGATTTCATGACACCTTCTCTCCATCTACCTGATCATCCTGAGCAACATCTGGAGTTTCTTGCTTACAGTCCTGTGGAAGAAGAGGACGGGGACATCTCTCTGGTGTTGTCCTCTCACTGGATAGAACTGGAGGAAACACAGGGACTGAATTCATTCCTTACATACAGATAATTATAGGCCGTGTGTGTTTAGTCCTGTCTATTACCTGGTGATGTGAGGGGCTGGGGAATCTCCATCATGACGTCCTTGTACAGATCTTTGTGTCCTTCTAAATACTCCCACTCCTCCATGGAGAAATAGACGGTGACATCCTGACTCCTTATAGGAACCTGACACATACAATGATACCGTCATTCCCCGATCCCTTCATAGCGTTACTGTATAATGTCCCAGCATTCCCAGCAGTGTCACCTCTCCAGTCAGCAGCTCAATCATCTTGTAGGTGAGTTCTAGGATCTTCTGGTCATTGATGTCCTCATGTATCAGGGGGTGAGGTGGAGGCCCCGTGATTGGGCTCAGGGGTCTTCCCCATCCCTCAGACACAGGGTCCTGACAGCGCTCACTAGAGGTCTTCTTCACTACTGTGTAATCCTGGATATGGAGAGACACATTAATAAATCTCACTACAGACATTTCCAGAGTCCTCACCTCTCCAGTTCTGTCCATCTGTTATTCCCATAGATAAGAATGATGTGATGTGACGTCATCAGAATCTCTCACCTCTCCAGTAAGCCGGAAGAGGATCTCTAGGGTGAGGTGTAATATCCTCTCCGCCATCTTGTCCCTGTCCTTATCCATCCTTGATGGGTCAATCAGGAGAATTCTCTTCTATAGAAGATCTGAGAGGATCCGATATTGTAGGGACCTGAATGGGGAGAAGATGACGATGTAACATCAGAAAGATCCCATGTAAGAAATCTCCGGAGCTGTTACCGGCTTCACGCTTTATAATGGGCTCAGCACTGAGGGGGTTAATGTAATGGGGAATCTCCACATACCTCCTCCTCCTGCAGAGCCTCACACTGGATATATGATTGAGCCTAGAATGTATGAGCTCCTTCCAGGTTAGGGGCGTGACCGGTTTGGTTGGTGGGAGTAACCATGTTTCCTCCCATCAACTATAATGTTTTTCCCTCGTAGCCCCATCAACAACTCCATACCCACGTGGAAAAAAATAATGTTTATTCTCTCTGGAAACGTCTAGTTGCAGTTTGAACACGCCCCTATCACGTGACAAATTACCTCACACCTGGAAGGAGCACATACATTCTACCCTAGATATATGCCTGTTCTGTGCTTACAGGGCCTGTGATGATGTCACATGGAGGGGAGGAGTCAGGGGTCACATGATCAGCTCCTCAGTGTGTGCAGGACTCTGCTGTGCTGGGTGAGGTGAAGTTTGTGTGTGGGGTCAGGAGGGGTTTACAGTGTGGATGTAGCCGCATGAGTACGATATGTATGCAGCATAGCCTTGTGTCTGTATCACTTATATCCCATAGTTATATCCGATGACATTGGCCTGCTGTCAGATTAGCCTGTCTTAAGTGGGCATTACACGCTGCGATCTCGCTAGCGAGATTGCAAGCGATCGTACCCGCCCTGTCGGTTGTGCGACATGGGCAAATCGCTGCCCGTCGCGCACAACCTCGCTTACCCCCGTCACACGAACTTCACTTCCCTGCGACGTCGCTCTGGCCGGCGAACCGCCTCCTTTCTAAGGGGGCTGTTCGTGCGGCGTCACAGCGACGCCACACGGCAGGCGTCCAATAGAAGCGGAGGCGCAGAGATGAGCGGGACGTAACATCCCGCCCACCTCCTTCCTGCCGCATTGCCGGTGGAGGCAGATAAGGAGATGTTTGTCACTCCTGCGGTGTCACATAGCGATGTGTGGTGCCGCAGGAACGACGAACAACATCGCTAATAAGCAGAGAACGATTTTTTGTTTCAGGACGACCTCTCCGCGGCAAACGATTTTGACCGCTTTTGCAATCGTTTAAGGTCGTTCATAAGTGTCACACGCTGTGATATCGTTAATGACGCCGGATGTGCGTCACAAACACCGTGACCCTGACGATAATTCATTAACGATATCGTAGCGTGTAAAGCCCACTTTAGTCTGAGGAGAGAGGATGCAGCAGAGGTGACATGGCCTGGGTCATCAAAAACTTTGCAGAATGCATCCAGGAACATTTGCAGGTGCAAGGTTATAAGATCTCATCTCTTCTATCCTTTTACTGGCTCCTATCCAGGCCATGGCTCCAGATCCAGCCATGAACTGCGCTCCTGGCTCTGGTCCTCGCTTGTTAGCTCCTCCACTGTTTAATGGCGATCCAAACTTATGCAGAGGTTTCCTAAACCAGTGCACACTGCATTTCAAACTTCTCTCCAACCACTTCCCCACTGACCATGCCAAAGTGGCCTTTCATAAGTCCTATCTTGAAGGAGAGGCTCTTGCTTGGATGAATCCCCTATGGGAGAGAGGCAATCCAGTCACCTCAAACCTGCAAACCTTGCTAGAAACATTTCGCAAGGTGTTCAATGAGCCGGATCAAGTCACCTTAGCGGCATCGTTGTTCATTAGGTTGCGTCAAAGAACTCTCACTGTTGGCCAGTATGCCATAGGCTTCTGCACGCTCTCTTTGGAAAAGGGCTGGAACAACGAGGCTCTTGTTGCCGCTTTCTGGGAGGAACTATCGGGCAGGATTAAGGATGAACTAGCTGGTTCTGATGTTCCAACCACTCTGGATGACTTTGCCACCTGGATTGACCTCAGGTTCCAGGAGTGATCTAGAGAGGTGTCCTGAGATGAGACCTGTGCACCTAGCACTTTCCTTTATGAAGATGCTCTTATGCACTGAGTTTCTTTGAGTTGCATCTGGTGGCAACCCGCAGCTAAAGCCAACCTCACCTCACCTCAGAGTTTCGGGGAAATACCCGGTCTGTGCTTAAGTCATGCCACTCAGGTATACTGTGTGGGTCCACAATTGCTCACCCTCGCGAGCATTACAGTTTGCTAAGACCATGGATCTCCCTGGCTCCTGTGCTGTCCTGCTTACCGGTCTACAGCAAGAGATTGTCCGGCAGTGAGCACAACAGGACCGGATTCTGACCCATCTGCGGTTGGTGGACACCCGTCTGCATGCTTTGATACAAGCATCTCCACCCACCTCTTCTCCAGCTGCAGTGTTTACTCCACCACTAAATCCAGCTCGAAGCTCCGATCCTCGTTTGTCAACTCCTCCTTGATCACGATCCCCAAAAATACAGGGGATTCATAAATCACTACTCCTTGCACTTTGAACCCTTGTCCCATCAGGTCAACCCAGACCAGGCCAAATTGGCCTTTATGATGTCAAACCTGATTGGATCAATCCAATGGGAGAGGAGTGCTCCATTCATCCTGATTCTGCAGACCTTTTTAGAATCTTTCTGTAAAGTATTCGACAAGCCAGGTCAGGTCTCCTCAGCAGCATCCTCGCACTTAGACTCCGCCAGAGAAGTCTGACCGTAGGCAAGTATGCTGACCATTTTCGCATCCTGTCCTCTGAACGGGGCTGGAATAATGAGGTGCTGGTGACTATATTCTGGGAAGAACTGTCCGGTAGGATGGATGATCAACTGACTGGTCATGATGTGCCATCTTCCCTGGAAGACCTAGTATCTCTGGCTATCCACATTAATCTAAAGTTGCAAGAATGATCCAGAGTTGAAGAGGAGAAGCGAGGTTAATGCCACACTGCTGCCAAATGAACACATTGTTGATTTTTTTCATTAATAATCAACAATTTCTTCATTTGGCGGCAGTGCGGCATTAACCCCGCTTCTCCTCTCCTGCACCGAAGATTAACCCAAGTGGGTCTATGGCAGCCGCAATTACTATAAAAGCCTTCATACGGGTTGTGACTTTCACAATCCTGATAAGTGAGTGTAATATCGTGCACCCTGCATTTTAATATCGGGTAAGACTCTATTTGCGCTCTTTTGTCCTCAGCTTTGTCAAGAATGATCCAGAGAAACAGTGACCGTAGTACCGTGACCCACTGTTCCCGATACTGAGCCCATGGAGATGGATCAGGTGCATCAGGCAAAGCCCCACCAAGAGGACTGTGGCACTGGAGAGGGGTGCTTTACTGCCGAAATTCCTCTCACCTGATCTGTTTCTGTCCTAGAAAGCCAGAAAACTGTCAAGCGTAGGGTCTGTAGGACAGGCTATCCTGGGTGAGAGCAAGTCGTCATTGCCCTTATCCATATCTGTGTCCGTATCTAGTGACAACACCCGATTCAGCCAGTCAGCCTTTGTGGATCGGTATTGGATTCCTGTCCATCGACTTCAAGTTCCCATTGCAATGTCGTCTGTGAACAGAAAACCTCTGTCCGAGGCTATACAGTTTATCACCAAGCAAATTGAGCTTTGCGGAGAATGCTGCACAAGAGGAAAATCGCTTTCTACGTGCTATCAGGGATGTCGCACCCTCTGCTATTGTGTCTGCTGTGACTCTAGAGACATGAGACTGTCTGTGATACCCTCAAATCCTCCGAGCCTGCTGTCTGCCTACTGGATGTACGCAGATGTCTTTGACAAAAAGGAGGCTGATAAGGGGATATAATCTGGTTTGTATGAGTAGACACTCATAGTACACTAGCTAAAAGACACCGACTGGTACTCTGACTTAGCACTAGGAAAAGCATATGCCTCATCCATGGAATCTAATTACACTACTGCACACGTCACAAGGGCTCCTCCCAACTAAAATTAAGCAAACAGTGATATTCAGGGATACAATTTCTGCTTGGAAATAAATAATAAAGAAACTGAAGTTATCCTGGAAAATATGTAAATATTTGCCATTATGGGTAAATCTTGCCTTTCCAGATCTGGGAGAAAATAGGTTATTACAAGAGTGGAGAAAAAAGGAATCCTCAAAGTGGCACACTTGTTACATATAGAGGAAAAAAAGATGGCTGAGAAAAGAAGAAATAATAGAGAAATACATACTGAAAAGACAACAAACGTTGTAGTATGGACAAATCAAAGGGTCAGTGATGTCTTTATTGGTATGGATAGATGAGGAGACAAAAATAATAACATGGACAACCTCCTTTTCTCATCGGAGGATAAACCCACAATTATAACACTTTACAAAGCATTTAGAACAGTATTTGTCCAGAGTGACCCGGACTTTAGTGGCTGGGTGAAACAAATAGGTGGCACTGGGAGGTGGGAGAGAAGATCTTAAGTGGATGCAGACGTCTGAGCAAAAACATTTTGAGTGAAGTATGGAGAGATTCGCAATTTCAAATAATGCACAGAACAATTATGGCTTTTAATATCCGAATCTCAGCATTGATGAGAGAGTGGAAGATTCACTGCCCGAAATGTACGCTGAGAGATGCGGATCTTTTTCAGAGGTTGTGGGAATGTCCTGTAGTAAGGAAATTTTGGGAAAGTGTGACGCGAATATTGGGAAAATTATGGAGGCGGAATTTACCTTGGGATCCTTTGTTATATTTGTTCCATTATGAGGAGGGAGGGGATGAGAGTGAGAGGTGGGCAGAAGAATCAGATTCCATCCCGCTCCTGTTTCATTCCATATACCAAGTGACCAAACGAATCATACTGAGGCACTAGATTAATGAATCGTTCCCTGATGAAGGTGAAATGTGGGGTCAACTTAAAGCCTTACTTAATTTTGATTGGTTCATGTTTTGAGGCAGAGTGTGACAAAGAGAAGGCAATACAGCCATTCATTATAAAATGGAAAATAGTTTTGTTATGCTTTCATTTGGACGCTGAGAGAATAAATTACATGAAACTTTTCACACTAATAGAACGGAACATGCTGAAAGATATAGGCGGTGCACTGGGGAAATTGAGAGTACCTGAGTGTTGCTAGTTTGACAAGCGGTTCCAAATGGTAAGAAAAGAGGCTAGGAATCTAAGGGGTACTTTGCACGCTGCGATATCGCTAGCCGATGATAGGAATGCCGAGCCTGATAGTACCCGCCCCCGTCGCACATGCGATATCTTGTGATAGCTGCCGTAGCGAACATTATCGCTATGGCAGCTTCACACGCACTTACCTGCCCTGCGACGTCGCTCTGGCCAGCGACCTGCCTCCTTCCTAAGGGGGCGGGTTGTGCGGCGTCACAGCGACGTCACACGGCAGGCGGCCAATAGAAGCGGAGGGGCGGAGATGAGTGGGACATAAACATCCCGCCCACCTTCTTCCTTCCGCATAGCCGGTGGACGCAGGTAGGAGATGCTCCTCGCTCCTGCGGCTTCACACACAGCGATGTGTGCTGCTGCAGGAACAAGAAACAACATCGTATCTCCTATTGGTGCGGCATTATGGAAATGTCCGACACTGCACAGATCACCGATTTTCGACGCTTTTGCGATCATTTATCGGTGCATCTAGGCTTTACACATTGCGACGTCGTTACTGGCGCCGGATGTGCGTCACTTTCGATTTGACCCAGACGATATCGCAGTAGCGATGTCGCAACGTGCAAAGTACCCCTAAGACTGTGCTTTTGGAAGGAGCAGTGAGTGCTATTAGGTGAAGGTGGAGAAGATGGCAGTGTGCATGGGGGAGGTGAGGGTAGTTTAAAAAAGCTTTTGATGTTGAACTAAAATACTGTGGAATTGCAAAGAAATGTAAGATAAAAAAACCAAAAAAATATTTTTTGTTCTGAATAATATATGCAACATTCTTGTATTATGTTTAATATAAAATAATAAAAATTATGGTTTTAAAAAAAAAAGGAGGCTGAGACACTTGCGCCACATAGGCCGTATGTTTGCGCTATCGACCTACTTCCTGGTTCCTCTCCTTGCCGTAGTTGAATTTACCCTGTCACAGGTGGAGACAGTAGCCTTGTCAGAATGCGTCAAGGAGACCCTTGCAAGGGTATTAATCCAGACTCCTCCTCACCGGCTGGAGCCATGTTCTTCATTGTAAAAAAAAGCATGGCTCCCTGTATCCCTGCATTGATTATAGGACACAACCAAATCGCGGTCAAAAATCAGTGTCCGCTGCTGCATATACCGGAGTTGTTCCACCATCTCCTAGATTCTAGGATCTGGTCTAAGCTCGACTTCCGGGGATGTACATTCTTGTCTGGATAAGTTTTGGAGATGAATGGAAAACTGTCTTTATTACCATAGACGGCCACTGTGCATATCGGGTGATGCCATTAGGGCTTAGGAATGCTCCACCAGTCTTCCAGAAATTTGTGAATGATATCTTACAGAATCTTCTCTACTCATGCGTGGTGGCGTACCTGGATAACATTTTGGTGTTCTTTCCCGATCTGCCAACCCACAGGAAGAATGTTTGCATGGTACTAAAGTGGTTAAGTGAGAATCAGTTATACGCCAAATTCGAGAAGTGCAAAAAGAAATGTGTTCTAGCTCACTGCTCTGGTGTGTAAGTCTGAGGAGTAGACCAGCTGATCCTGCACGGAAATCCCAGGCACAAAGGGATAATAGCAGATACAAGGTAACGAAATCCAGCGGTTCACAGGCAGATGAATTAAAAACTTCCCTTTATTTTCATCACTTTAAAAATGGATAGACAGCATCCACAAGGCACAGTTCATCCAACTCGTTTCGACATAACGCAGTGTCGTTAGTTCTTATTCATGGATAAGAACTAACGACACTGCGTTATGTCGAAACGCGTTGGTTGAACTGTGCCTTGTGGATGCTGTCTATCCATTTTTAAAGTGATGAAAATAAAGGAAAGTTTTTAATTCATCTGCCTGTGATCCGCTGGATTTCGTTACCTTGAATTCCAGAAGTGCCTCTTTGATCGGACTTCCCTTTTCTTCCTGGATTACAAATCTCAGACACCGGCTTCTGGATGGATCTAGAGAAGTTGTCAGCAGTTCTGAAGTGGCCTTGTCGTGTTGGAGTGAAGGCGATTCAGCGGTTCCTGGGTTTCTCCAATTACTAACGTCAATTCATTCCACATTGCTTGTCTCGGATTCTCCCTATCATGGGCTTCACCCGCAAGGGGGTAAAGTTGGACGTCTGAAGCCGAGAGTGTGTTTATATCCCTCAAGCAGGCCTTCTCATCAGCTTCGACATCGGATAGACCAGAGATTAACAGACAATTTTTCTTGGAAATGGATGCTTCTTTCTCTGGGGCTAGAGCCATCCTTACACAGAAATCTGCTTCTGGTAAGATGGTAACCTGTGGTTTCTTTTACAGGGCCTTCTCTGTTTCTGAGTGCAACTACTCGATTGGCAACCGAGAATTGTTGTCAATCAAGATGCTTCTGTAGGAGTGGCAATACCTATTGGAGGAGGCAGTGCACCAAGTAGTTATCTAAACTGACCACAAAAACTAGGCCTACTTACATTCGGCTCAGAGAGTCATTTGTCACAATGACTCTTGGATAGTGGGGAAAAAGACCCCTTAAGCTGTCCATAAAGCTAGGGGGCCCTATGTTATCCCTATTCTCAGTGATAACCCTAATGGTGGGGATGCCTGAGTCTCCTTCCTGGCCCTACTCCTGAGCAGCCCTGATCTGTTTCCCCCTCCCTCCAGGGAGGGACAGAGCAGGAGTATAAAGAAAGTCACAGACAAGGGGAAAAAAAACAAAACTCTGTCACACAGCGCACACACAAAGATAAAACAATAAGAGATTCAGGAGGAAACACAAGAGAAGGAAGGAAGTTACAAAACAACAGAGGTAAACTTAACATCCACAATAAGCCAATAGCACAATCTATAGCTGGCATGGGTAGAAGATATCATCCAGCTTAAATAGAAGGGGAGCAGATGTGATTGGCCTCCCCACCACATGTGATAAAAAAAAATTAACAAGCAGAGATTAACTCTTGCTAGGCTGCCTATGATTCAACACTCAGCAGGTCGACACCTCAGTCTACCTGTGATTATCCCAAACACCAGAGAAATCATCGCGTGGAGTGTCAAAATCTGCAATGTGAACCAAGCCTGACACCACCATGACAGTCGGCAAAATTTGTGCAAAACTCTGTGTGACACCATCACCAGCACCGCCTACAAGGGAAATACGGTGATGTCTGGTGACAGACACCGAAGTAGCAGGAGCAGGCTATGGTGGAGAAGTGACATGTCTCCTTTTCAGCACATATCAATTTATTTAATCACCAACCTGCCGAGGTCCTCTGATTGCTCCTTCATCTGCTTAGTAGTGGACAGGTTCTCTAAAATGGCCCATTTCACTCCTGTGTCTGGTTTGCCTTCTGTGCCAGTGGTCACTCAGGTAAAGTATATCTTTGTACCGTGTTAGCCAGTAGAGATAAAAAATTGTTTAGAAAAACTGAAGTCCTCAGTGGTTGATACCTTTTAATGGCTAACTGTAAAGATGGTAATAATAGCAAGCTTTCGAGACTGCTCAGGTCTCTTCTTCAGACTCAATATAACACAAAATCTGAAGAGTCACATATTTATACACTACAGGACATAGAATGGGGCAGTAAATAAAAAAAGTTATGTGTAGCAGATCTATCAGTATGGCAAGAGGACAAACTGTTGTAGCCATAAATATTGCTGCAGTTAAGTGTGAAGGTTTTATTGTCCTCTGATTAGGATCTGGTCTGGGCAGTGCTCACTCAATACTTTATTCAGCACATTTTCCACCTGCATGGTTTACATCTCCACATTGTGTTCGATAGAGGTATCCAATTCACATCTCGGTTCTGGAAGGCTACCTGTAAATTGCTGGATGTCACCTTGGACATCTTGTTGACCTACCATCTGCAGTCCAATGGCCAAGTGGATCAGGTCAATTAGATCCTGGCGAATTTCTTCTGTCACTTAGTCAGCAAATACAGCGATTGGATCAAGCTTCTTCCATGGGCAAAATTCTCGTACAATAATCACATGAGTGAGTCCTCCACTAACTCTCCATTCCACAGAGTGTATAGACAGCAACCCAAAATCCCTTTCCCTGTGGCTATCACCTCTGGCAACCCTGCGGCTGATGGCCTTGAAAAGAAGTTCTCCAAAATCTGAGCGGAGACCAAGTCCTCTCTGGAACAGTCCTCCACTGTTATAAAGAGGCATGCAAATAAGATATGCCTTAACCCTCCTTCATTCCAACCTGGAGACAAGGTATGGCTCTCTTCTAGATATGTCCACCTCAAGATGCCTTCCTACAAGTTGGGTTTCTGCTTTATTTGTCCTTTTGAGGTGCTCCAGCAGATTAATGCCATATACTGCAATCTAGAGCTTCTGGCTTCCTTGAGCATACCCAAATTGTTCCATGTATCTCTCCTTATTCCTTTTATTCTGAGCCGCTACTTTAGGAATCCAGGTACCTTGCCTCCACCAGTCAGTGCTGAAGACATCTTTGAGGTGAAATCCATCCTTGCCATAAAACAGATATGAGGAAAAAACCCTCTTAGTGGATTGGAAGGATTTTGGGCCTGAGGAGAGATCATGGAAGAGTGAGGAAAATATTAATGCCCCTCTTCTCCTTAACAGATTCCTGAAAAAGGGGGGGTGTAAAGAGGGGTACTGTAACGCTGTGACTGGCTTCCCCCCACACTGTTCTTTTTCCCTCCCCCCCAATGGGGATGCCGTCACACTCACCCTCCTGGCTGCTCAGCAGCGGCTTCTGTCTCCCTAGCCTCTGCTGCTTGATCTCAGGGTCTCCGCACGCCGCACAAGTTTTCTGCGAGCACACTTAGGGTGTGCGCACCATCCCTTAAAAGGCCAGTGCACCCTTACCTGGAAATGCCTCTCAGTGTATGGCTTAGAGGCACTGCATATTTAAGGCATCCTCCGCATGGAAGGTGTCTAGGCAACGTGGTCTATAATATAGGAACACGTTGCTAGTTGTCAGGTCCTCTTGCCTTATTGCTAATACTCGTCTGTGTTCCAGTATCTGCCATACTGATGCTGCAGCTATCCATACCAGCTGGACCCGCCATACCTGCTGCTTCCTCTATTCGTACCAGCCTGCCGAATCTGTCTACATCAGCCATCCCGACTGCATCTGCCATATCTTAGACTGTCAGTGTCCATACATCTGGGGCCAATTGTCGCCACACAGAGTCTCCCTGAGTGGCACCTGGTGGCTATCAGCAGCCAAACCTAACCTCACCATCAAAGGCTCTGTTGAATACCCGGTGTGCGCCTAAGTCACGCCCTTCAGGTGTACCATGTGCTGTGGCCCAATGGATCCACTCTTGCTCTCACCTGGGAGCATTACAGTTTGCACATGTTGAGCATTTGGTGAATTTTTAACGTCAGTATTTGTAAGCCAAAATGAAAAGTGGGTAAAAAATACCGAAGTGGTGTCAGTGTTTCTATTATACTTTTCTGATTGGTGCCCTTCTGGTTTTGTCTTACAAATACTGAGGTCAAAAACTCACCAAACACTCATTGTGGGCACGTGGCCTCCAAATAAATATGCAAAGTAGACTTTTAAAGGGAACCTGATAGAAGATACATGCTGTCGGTGGATCGGGCAGCTTGTATTGTATCAGACTATGGCTCTATGATTTCAGCCACATATGTTCTGAATGAGTATGAACCACCGTGAAATCTCATGTGAGAAACATCCAAGAAATGGTCTTTCAGAAGTGGACCAATATACAGTACAGACCAAACGTTTGGACACACCTTCTAATTCAAAGCGTTTTCTTTATTTTCATGACTCTGAAAATTGTAGATTCACATTGAAGGCATCAAAACTATGAATTAACACATTGGGAATGAAATACTTAACAAAAAAGTGTGAAACAACTGAAAATATGTCTTATATTCTAGGTTCTTCAAAGTAGCCACCTTTTGCTTTGATTACTGCTTTGCACACTTTTGGCATTCTCTTGATGAGCTTCAAGAGGTAGTCTCCGGAATTCGTCTTCCAACAGTCTTGAAGGAGTTCCCAGAGATGCTTAGCACTTGTTGGCCCTTTTGCCTTCACTCTGCGGTTCAGCTCACCCAAAACCATCTCGATTGGGTTCAGGTCTGGTGACTGTGGAGGTCAGGTCATCTGGCGTAGCACCCCATTACTCTCCTTCTTAGTCAAATAGCACTTACACAGCCTGGAGGTGTGTTTGGGGTCATTGTCCTTGTTGAAAAATAAATGAGGGTCCAACTAAATGCAAACGAATGGAATAGCATGCCGCTGCAAGATGCTGTGGTAGCCATGCTGGCTCAGTATGCCTTCAATTTTGAATAAATCTCCAACAGTGTCACCAGCAAAGCACCCCCACACCATCACACCTCCTTCATGCTTCACGGTGGGAACCAGGCATGTAGAGTTGAATAACCTAGAATATAAGACATATTTTCAGTTGTTTCACACTTTTTTAAGTATTTCATTCCACTGTTTTAGTATATAGTTGTGATGTGTTCAATGTGAAAATACAATTTCACAGTTGTTTCACACTTTTTTGTTAACTATTTCATTCCACATGTGTTAATTCATAGTTTTGATGCCTTCAATGTGAATCTACAATTTTCAGATTAATGAAAATAAAGAAAACTCTGTGAATGAGAAGGTGTGTCCAAACTTTTGGTCTGTACTGTACATACACCGATCAGACATTACCATAAAACTACTGGTCTAGCATTATATAGGCCTTATGTTAAATATTAATTAACTCATATCAAATTATGGATTTGCAATCCAAGTACATTGCGTCACTCATTGTAGCAGGTTCTGCTGACATACATGTAATATTTCTGTGCACTTAGCTTGGATAATGTCATACTATAAGCTCAGAATGCCAGAGATGGACACAGGGCCAGACTGGGACTGAAAATCAGCCCTAGCACAGAAACCAAAGAAGCCCACACTCAAAGCGCTGTTTTATAAAAGGGAGTGTATCTTTTCAATGCAACCTTTTCTGTACAGTTTGATAAATCAGAAATATCTGGGAATTCTACAGTTCCACAGGAGCAAATATCACACAAAACAAATTTCTTTAGAGTAATAATCCTCCAGGATAAATACACTACATATTTTCTGTTGCAGATTTGCGTGTCATAATTCTGCTTCATATAACTGCACTAGCAAGGTGGATTGAATTAACTTAAATCAACCATAATACAGAGTTACCATTTGTAATTATATCAGCAGTATGGAAAAATAAGTGTAGGAACACATACGGGTCCAGTTGAAACCATAAGTTTCCATACACTATCTAAAAAGACACTTCTGCATGTTTTTCTCACTATCTGACATGAATTCAGAATAAACCTTTCCCATTTTAGGTCAATTAGGAACTAAAATTATTTCTATTTCACAGATGCCAGAATAATGAGAGAGAGAATGTTTTAAGGCATTCCTATTACTTTCTGCAAGGTCTAAAGTGTACATACATTTCATTAGTATTTGGTACCATTGCCCTTAAACTGTATGGCGTGGGTAATACATTTTGGCTCTCCTTCTACACGCATCTCACAATAGTGGTTAGGTATTTGGGCCCATTCCTCCTAATAGAACTGGTGTACCTGAGCCATGTTTGTAAGTCGCCTTGCTCGCACCGGCCTTTTCAGCTTTCCCCATACATTTTTAATAGGATAGAGATCAGGGTTTTGTGATGGCCACTCCAAAACATAGACGTTGTTATCCTTCAGCTACTTTGTAACCAGTTTGGCAGTATGCTTCAGGTCATTGTCCATTTGGAAGACCGATTTCCACCCAAGCTTCTGGCTGATGTTGGAGATGTTGCTTCAGCAATCTTCTTTCCTCATGCTGCCATGTATTTTGTGAAGTGCAGCAGTCCCTCCTGCAGTAAAACAACCCCACAATATGATGCTGCCACCCTCATGTTTCAGAGTTGTGATGGTATTCTTAGGGGCCCTTTGCACACTACGACATCGCAAGCCGATGCTGCGATGCTGAGCACGATAGTCCCCGTCGCGATATTATGGTGATAGCTGCCGTAGCGAACATTATCGCTACGGCAGCTTCACATGCACTCACCTGCCCTGCAACGTCGCTCTGACCGCCGACCCGCCTCCTTCCTAAGGGGGCGGGTCGTGTGGCGTCACAGCGACATCACACGGCAGGCGGCCAATAGAAGCGGAGGGGCGGAGATGAGCGGGACGTAAACATCCCGCCCACCTCTTTCCTTCCGCATTGCAGATGGGACGCATCTAGGAGATGTTCCTCGCTCCTGCGACTTGATACACAGCGATGTGTGCTGCCGCAGGAACGAGGAACAACATCATACCGTCGCTGCAGCCAAAATAATGAAAATGACCGACACTACACCGATCATATGATACCGATGCTTTTGCGCTCGGTGGTTAAAACGATTTACACACTACGATGTCGAGAGCGACGCCGGAAGTGCGTCACTTACGATTTGACCCCACCGACATCGCACCTGCGATGTCGTAGTGTGCAAAGGGCCCCTTAGGCTTAAAAGCTTCTCCCTTTTTCCTCCAAACATAACGAACGTCATTATGGTCAAACAGTTTAATTTTAGTTTTGTCTGATCACAGGACATGTCTCCAAAAATTATGGTCTTTGTTCCTGTGTACATTTGCAAACATTAATCTTGGGTTTTTTTTAATGTTTCTTTTGGATTAAAGGCTTCTTCCTGGCAGAGGGGCCTTTCAGCCCATGGTGATACAGTACTTGTTTCACTGTAGATAATGACACAGTATTACTAGCTTCCGCCAGCATCTTCACAAGGTCTTGGGTTGATATGCACATGTCTAAGCAAAGCACGTTTATCTCTGGTACACAGAACCTGTCTCCTTCCTGAGCGGTATGATGGCTGGACATTCCCATCTTGTTTGTGCTTGCATATAATTGTTTGTACAGATGAGCAAGGCATCTTCAGGTATCTGATAATTGCACCCGAGGATGAACCAGATTTGTGTAAGTCCATAATTCTCTTCCTGAGATCTTGGCTGATTTCTTTGGACTTTCGCATGATGCTAAACAATTATAGTTTTATAGTTTTTAAGGTTGAAGGGAGACTCTTAAGTCCATCTAGTTCAACCCGTAGCCTAACACGTTGATCCAGAGGAAGGCAAAAAAACCCCAATGTGTCAAACAGCTCCAATGGGGAAAAAAATTCCTTCCTGACTCCACATACGGCAATCAGACTAGTTCCCTGGATCAACACCCTGTCATAAAATCTAATATACATACTGGTAATATTATATTTTTCAAGAAAGGCATCCAGGCTCTGCTTAAATGTTAGTAGTGAATAACTCATTACAACATCATGCGGCAGAGAGCTCCATAGTCTCACTGCTTGTACAGTAAAGAATCCTTGTCTGTGATTATGATTAAACCTTTTTTCCTCAAGACGTAGTGGATGGTCCCGTGTTCCAGTCGCAGGCCTAGGTGTAAAGGTATCTTTGGAAAGGTCTCTGTACTGTCCCCTCATATGTTTATACATTGTGATTAGATCCCCCCTAAGCCTTTGTTTTTCCAAACTAAATAACTCCAAGTTTAATAACCTGTCTTGGTATTGCAGCCCACCCATTCCTCTAATAATCTTGGTCACTCTTCTATCTACCTGTAAGATTATGCTATTTATAACCTTCTATACTTTTGCTATCAAGAAAAGCATCCATTCCTCTCTTAAATTCCTTCAGTGAGTTGGCCATCACCACTTCCTCAGGAAGAGAGTTCCAGAGCCTCACTGCTCTTACCGTGAAGAACCCTCTTCTATGCTGATGTAGGAATTTTCTTTCCTCCAATCGAAGAGAATGCCCCCTTGTTCTTGTCATAGTCCTTGGTACAAACAGATCATGGGAGAGATCTCTATATGGCCCTCTGATATATTTGTACATATTTATTATGTCTCCCCTAAGTCTTCTCTTTTTTAGAGTAAATAGACCTAATTTTGATAACCTTTCCATGTATTGTAATGCAGCCACTCCATTTATTATTTTAGTAGCCCGCCTCTGAACCCTTTCAAGTTCAGTAATGTCTTTCTTGAGCACCAGCGCCCAAAATTGCACACAATACTCCAAGTGTGGTCTGACGAGTGATTTGTACAGAGGGAGAATGATGTTTTCATCTCGTGCCTCCAGACCTCTTCTAATGCATCCCATCACCCTATTTGCTTTGGTGGCTGCTGCCTGACACTGGGCACTCCAATTTAGCTTCTTATTGACTAAGATGCCTAAGTCTTTTTCCATGTCTGATTTCCCCAGCAGTTTCCCATTTAGTAGGTAATCGTAGCATCTGTTTCTCCTTCCCATGTGCATAACCTTACACTTATCTGTGTTAAACCTCATTTGCCATTTTTCAGCCCAATTCTCCAATTTACTCAAATCCATCTGTAGTTGCAAACTGTCCTCCTTTGTGTTAACTATCTTACATAGTTTTGTATCATCTGCAAATACTGATATTTTACTCTGTAAACCATCCACCAGATCATTAATACATATATTAAATAGTAGGGGGCCCAATACAGACCCCTGTGGCACCCCACTAGTAACTCTGGCCCAATCTGAGTATGCGCCATTAATAACCACTCTTTGTTTTCTACCACTAATGAAGCAGTGTGTTTCAGGTGTGCATTAAAATACATCCACAATTAACTCAGATGTTACCAATAAACCTATCAGAAGCTTCCAAAGACATGACATCATCATATGGGCTGTCCCATATTGTTTAAAGGCATAGTACTCTTAGTATATAAACTTTTAACTTTGCCGAAAGTAATAAAAATACCTTAAAACCTTATAAACCTTATAAAGTTATGGTTTCAACTGTATATATCATTACATGACACATGAGGTTTCAGAGAGACTGCAGTTGGGGGCTGCCACAAGGTCTCTGCTGCATCTGGACTCTGATTATCAGGGGTTCGTTCACACCACCATATAAATCGGATAAGTACACGCCGATAATAAAAATGTATTGCACTCACACCAGTGTTATTCAGTGAAGCAGGGCTGATGACGTTTTTTTCTCATACTGATTCAGGCCTGCAACACACATCCGTTTAAAACGTGCGTGTTTGGTCCGTTTCCGTACATACCGGAGATACGACAAAACGTGCACATATGTTGTTCTATGGTAAAAGACACACGTGCGTGTTATTTGATCTTCCGTGTGTTCGTGTGCGTCCCACGTTTTTTGCTCCGTTTGGCACGGAAGCATGTTCGTTTTTGGGACGGAGCACACACACACGGACATAATGTTAGCCTATGGGAGTCCAAATAAAACATTCCTTGCACGGATGTGTGTTTGTGTTGTCCGTGTGGAATGTCTGTGTGTGATGCAAAATGTCGTTACTACATGTCGGAAGACAGAGTAGCGGGATGAAAATGAACTCGGGTGAACTTCACCCGACTTCATTGTCATGCCGCGGCTCTGTCTGTGTGCCGTGTACTGATTAGTGGTCACCTGTGAAGGATTCACCGGTGACCGCTAATCCCCCGAGTGACTGAAGTGTCCCCCCTGCTCTCATACCCCCCGATCACCGGCGCTGCACGGAGTTCACATTGCTCCGGCGGCTTTTTCTAGTTTGAAAAAGCTGTCCGCTCATTAAACAATCTCGTATTCCCTGCTTTCCCCGCCCACCGGTGCCTATGATTGGTTGCAGTGAGACATGCCCCCACGCTGAGTGACAGGTTTCTCACTGCACCCAATCACAGCAGCCGGTGGGCGTGTCACTATGGAGTATAGAAATAAATAAATAAATAGTTAAAAAAAACGGCGTGCGGTTCCCCCCAAATTTAATACCAGCCAGATAAAGCCATACGGCTGAAGGCTGGTATTCTCAGGATGGGGAGCTCCACGTTATGGGGAGCCCCCCAGCCTAACAATATCAGTCAGCAGCCGCCCAGAATGGCCGCATACATTAGATGCGACTGTTCTGGGACAGTACCCGGCTCTTTCCGATTTGCCCTGGTGCGTGGGCAAATCGGGGTAATAAGGAGTTATTGGCAGCCCATAGCTGCCAATAAATCCTAGATTAATCATGTCAGGCGTCTCCCCGAGATACCTTCCATGATTAATCTGTAAATTACAGTAAATAAACACACACACCTGAAAAATCCTTTATTAGAAATAAAAAACACAAACACATTCCCTGGTTCACCAATTAAATCAGCCCCAAAAAGCCCTCCATGTCCGGCGAAATCCAGGATGGTCCAGCGTCGCTTCCAGCTCTGCTGCATGAAGGTGACAGGAGCTGCAGAAGACACCGCCGCTTTTGTCACCTCCACGCAGCAAATGAAGAGAGCCGCGTGATCGGCTGAGTTGTCACTGAGGTTACCTGGATCCAGTGGTGGATGCAGTGGTGGCCGCGGGTAACCTCAGTGACAGCTCACGACATTTTGCATCACACACGGACATTCCACACGGACAACACAAACACGTCAGTTAAGTTTCACACGCACACACGGACATTTCACACGCACATACGGCTAGCATACGGGATACATACGCAGGCCACACATACCATAAAAACGGACCTAAAAAACGGAAAACGGACCCGAAAAACGGCCCGTTTTACACGGACGTGGTTTTCACGGATGTGTGTTTTAGGCCTCAGAGTGAGAAATAAAATCACAGCGTGCTGCAAACGTCCTCTGACATTGGCTGAGACTCCCCATCCAAGTGTACGGGTGTAAGAAAAAACTCGGATGCTATATAAAGTCACAGCACAACATCCGATTTTTACGGATACATTACAATTCTGTAACATAGGAAACTATGAATGACCCGGTACATGATTAATAGCTGCGGAGTAAAAAACAGATTGCACATGGATAACAAGTCAGAAAAAAATCATCCAACTTTCCTGGATGAAAATAGGACCAATTTTTTATATGATCGTGTGACCCCAGCCACAAACTGCTGAGACAAGCGTTCCATTCAGGATACAGAAAAAATGATAGATGACATACCGCCTTCTACCAAATTAATGGACCTACCATGGATGAATGGACTATTGTAACTTCTACACATCTGTCTTTTTCTACAATAAATACATTATGAAGAGAATCCAATAAAACTCAATTACTTTTAATAAAAATTATTGTGACTTCCTCCTTATATCAAAACTGGTAAGAAACCTGTAATAAATATGTAGATTTAGTAATTGAGAACGGTGCATCCATATTGCTTAACAGGTCAAATCTTCTTTATTACAGTTCCATTAGAAAGATGTCAGACATATTGAAATGAATAAAAAAAAAACCAAACATATCCAAATATATATGTACCAAGATGATACCTTCAATGACATAGTTAACAAAGGCTGACAAGTCATCTCTAAAATTGAGGAGATAATTTGTCTCCTAATTTAATTGTGAATAAATAATCCGGAAAAACATGGTTGAGGGTAAAAGGTTTCATACAGTAGGTGTGGAGGTCATAGCTGGATATCTACAGACATCACACCTAAGGCCTCTTTCACACGTACGTGCCTCCGGTACGTGTATGGTCCGTTTCCTCACGTACCAGAGACACGTACACACGTAGACCTATGTCTTTCTATGGTGTCAGACACACGTATGTATTTTAGCATGGAACGTGTGTCCGTTCTGTACATACGTGTGTCAGTTTGTTTCTCACGCTGACATGTCTGTTTTATCTCCGGCATCATGAGTGTCACACGGAATGCAATTTGGTCACACATAACACACACGGATGTGCTCCGTGTGACACCCACCGGAGAAAAGACGTGTCTGTGAGAAAAAAAAAACATTACTCACCTTCTCCTGCCCTCCTGTCTCTGCCGCTGCTGTCACTTGCTGCCGACCGCCGCTCCTTATGCTAATTGAATATTCACTTCACTGCGGCCGGAAGCAGCAGCAGTGGGGAGTCGGCAGGATCGGAGACCGAAGATCAGTACCACGGACAGCGACGCCAGGGACAGGTGAGTAGAAAGTTCCGTTCTCCGTGTGATATCACGGATAACACACAGAGAACACATGTAGGCCATGCACACAGCACACCGAGGGCAATACGCACCTTTGGCACGTCCGTGAAACACGTGCGTGATTTTCATGGATGCGTAAAAGAGGCCTAAAGGCCCTGTCACACACAGAGATAAATCTGCGGCAGATCTGTGGTTGCAGTGAAATTGTGAACAATCAGTGCCAGGTTTGTGTTTGTGTACAAATGGAACAATATGTCCATGATTTCACTGCAACCACAGATCTGCCAAAGATTTATCTCTGTGTGACGGGGCCTATAGAGAAAGGAATATATGTATATTTATATTGTGGTTGGCAATTATGAATTTAAAGAGGTCAAAGATAGTTTAATAATATAGATATGATTTTTTTAGCATTATTATTATTCCCCCCCCCCAAAAAAAAAAATGTTTATTTACGATTCAAGTATGATCTATCTAAATAGTGGACAAGTTGTAGTTTTCTGTTGTTTGGATAAATATTACCCCTTTAATTCAATGACTCAGATGAGTATATTTATCTTTTTGTATTTTGTA
Source organism: Anomaloglossus baeobatrachus (assembly GCF_048569485.1). NCBI lineage: Eukaryota > Metazoa > Chordata > Amphibia > Anura > Aromobatidae > Anomaloglossus > Anomaloglossus baeobatrachus. The sequence goes on from NC_134357.1 coordinate 502,625,652, forward strand.
TCCTGGTCTGTAATGGGTTAAATTGTATTCAGATATATTTGGACAATGCTGTTTTTAAATGTTCCCATGATTCTGTGTGTTTAGACTATGACTAAGAGCACTTTGTTATTACATACATGATATATATATTTAAATATACACTGCTCAAAAAAATAAGGGGAACACTAAAATATCACATCTTAGATCTCAATGAATTAAATATTCCAGTTGCAAATCTTTATTGATTACATAGTTAAATGCGTTGTGAACAATAAAACATAAAAATGATCGATGTAAATCAAAATTAATATCACATAGTGGGCTGGATTTGGAATGATACTCAGAATCAAAGTGTAAAATCAACTTCAGTGGAAATGTCTCAAAACAAGGAAATCAGACTCAGTAGTGTATATGGCTTTCACATGTCTTTATGATTTCCTCACAATGCCTGGGCATGCTCCAGATGAAGCAGCAGATATTCTCCTGAGGGATCTTCTCCCAGACATGGATTAAAGCATCAGTCAACTCCTAGACAGTCTGTGGTACAACGTGGTGTTGGTGGCTAGAACGATACATGATATCCCAGGTTTGATGATTGGGGTCTGGTCTGGGGAGTGGTCAGGCCAGTCCATAGCATCAATGCCTTCATCATGGAGGAACTGCTGACTCACATGATCCACATAAAGTCTAGCATTATCATGCATCATAAGGAACCCAGGGCCCACTACACCTACATAAGGTCTCACAATAAGTCTGAGGATCTCATTTCGTTACCTTTTGGCAATCAGGGTACCTCTAGCTAGCACATTGAGTGCTTTACAATCCTCCATAGAAATGCCTTCCCACATGTACAGATAAGAAATCTGTGGAGAGAAAAGCGCATATAGGGTCTTACCCCAGTATATAAGGGGTGGGAGGAGGGTGAAACTACTCACCAGATGTCGTTGTGAGAGTCACAACAACTGTATTCGCATGTAGAATCTGATCCAAGGCTGCAGCCACCCAATTGGCAGATAACAGAGAGCAAAAGAGAAGGGTGTTTGATACTGCGCCAAAGGATCACAGGAACAGATGTTTAGATTAATGCATCTTTATTTCATCCAGGTCTACGCGTTTCCGGAGCCACTGCCCCCTTCCTCAGGACCGTCAGGAAAGACAAAACATCAAAAAATCCCACATGTAAAAACATTAAATATTATTAATACATCTAGATATCAAACTTAGAATAATAGGACATATTGAGTATATATGCTGACAGTCTTGTCTATATATATATATATATATATATATATATATATATATATATATATATATATATATACATACACTACAGACCAAAAGTTTGGACACACCTCATTCAATGAGTTTTCTTTATTTTCATGACTGTGAAATTGTATTTTCACATTGAAGACATCACAACTATATATTAAAACAGTGGAATGAAATACTTAAAGTGTGAAACAACTGAAAATATGTCTTATATTCTAGGTTCTTCAAAGTAGTTACCTTTTGCTTTCATTATTACTTTGCACACTCTTGGCATTCTCTTGATGAGCTTCAAGAGGTAGTCACCGGAAATGGTTTTCAAACCGTCTTGAAGGAGTTCCCAGAGATGCTTAGCACTTGTTGACCCTTTTGCCTTCATTCTGTGGTCCAGCTCACCCCAAACCATCTCGATTGGGTTCAGGTCTGGTGACTGTAGAGGCCAGGTCATCTAGCGTAGCACCCCATCACTCTCCTTCTTAGTCAAATAGCCCTTACACGGTCTGGAGGTGTGATCGGGGTTATTGTCCTGTTGAAAAATAAATGATGGTCCAACTAAACGCAAACCGGATGGAATAGCACGCCGCTGCAAGATGCTGTGGTAGGCATGCTGGTTATGTATGCCTTCAATTTTGAATAAATCCCCAACAGTGTCACCAGCAAAGCAGTCCCACACTATCACACCTCCTCCTCCATGCTTCACGGTGGGAACCAGCCATGTGGAGTCTATCCGTTCACCTTTTCTACAAAGACACGGTGGTTGGATCCAAAGATCTCAAATTTGGCTCATCAGACCAAAGCCCAAATTTCCACTGGTTTAATGTCCATTCGTTGTGTTCTTTAGCCCAAACAAGTCTCTTCTGCTTGTTGCCTGTTCTTAGCAGTGGCTTCCTAGCAGCTATTTTACCATGAAGGCCTGCTGCACAAAGACTTCTCTTAACAGTTGTTTTAGAGACGAGAAGGTGTGTACAATCTTTTGGTCTGTACTATATATTTGCCTGGAAGGTTCTAGTGGGTTTTACTTCATGCGTACAGCAGAATTCTTTTATATGGACATTGACTGTTGCATTTGGAATCTATATATACTATACCATAAAACATTGAGAGGAACTTCTCAGGGGGAGAGACCGGAAGGAGAGGGGGATCGTCCCTGCAGAAGGTCGCATGTTGAAGCTGCTCGGCCCTAAACCATCCACCCATCCAAGATGAAGCAACACATGGGGACAGGTCTCCAGCATGACCTAACCCATTCAAGAATCAGGGAAAGATGAATGAAGAATAAGACTTCTATTATATTTAGTAAAGAAATGGACTATTATTGAACTCCTCACGTAAGCTAATGAAGAATACTATTTTTCATTTCTGTAATTGAACTAATGAACTGTTCTATTTTTGTCAATCATTTTTACTCAATATAAATTATATCAATTTATTTTTACATTTTTTGAAGTTTATTTCTCATGCATCTTATCATGTATTTAAAGAAAATATATTTAAGATATATATTTTTAACATTTGGCGAGTCAGCTTAATTGATTGACAGAGCTGTTTTTCCCATTTTGACATGTGTGGTCATTTTTCATTTTGTCGCTGGCTACTGATGGTTTTTTTTTGTTTTTCTCTCACTTCCCTAAACTTTTTGTACAAAGGGGGGGCAGTGCTGATGAATAATGATCTTGTCCAAAAGCTTCAGAGAATTGCACAGAACTGTGTTTAAATCAAACGAGAACCTCAAAATACGGATGAGGTTTCAAGTCATATGAGTTTGTTTAAATAAAGATTGAAGAGTCCGCAAAGCCACAGAAGATCATCTTTTGACGTGTCTTTGGAGGAAAAGGCGAGTCAAGTCACAAAATAGTTATAAGCCAAGGTAAGACAATGGATTTTATCTCTTCTTTTTCTAAACAAAGTATACTACAGTTCACATACTCAGATATTTCTAATATAGAGGAGCTCTTGGTAAGCCTTTATGAGGAGTGTGAACTTGAGAATTCACGTGTAGAATGTACAAAGTCTTTTAATAGAGAGAAACAAAAAATTAGAAATGTCTTTCATGCCACTGCAAACGGAAAGCACCCGGGACCTGGAAACACACTGGATGAAGGGCAATCACCCATTTCTTCACAGCAGAAAATATGCCGTATGCGCAGAAGCGTCATTTACGAGAAAACAAAGGGGTAGCTATATTGATCAATAAGCATATTAGTCATGAAGTTCTGGAGGTTTCAGAGGACCCTATGGGGAGATTATTATTAGTGAAAGTGAAGATAGAGGCAGGGCCGTATTTGCCACTAGGCACCCGTGGTCCCGTGCCTAGGGCGGCACGTTGCGAGGGGCGGCACTTTCTGGCAGTAAAAAAAAATTATAATTTTTTTTTTTTTTTTTTTTTTACAATCCCCGCCCCCCGTCCCTCCCTCCGTTACACTCGGCTGTGTTCGGGGAAGGGGGGGGGGGGGGTTGAGAGGGAGGAGAGGCGCACTCCTGTCTATTTAAATGCATGGCGGGCGCCAGGCATAGTGGGCTGATTAACCCCGGAAGTTCCATCGTCTGCACTTCCGGGGTCAGAGGCGCGCGGGCGCGACAATCAGCTGACTGCCTCGTGCTGCAGCGTCCAATGCTGCAGACGACACACGCCGCGGAGGAGGACGCGTCTGAGGCTGGAGCCAGCCAGAAGAGGAGCCAGCCAGAGCAGGGCGGCGGGCACCGGAGCAGGTAAGGCAGAGGCAGAGCCTAGAATGTATGGGCTCTTTACAGGTTAGTTGATGATCGTGGCGATGCCTCTTTTTGTCCACTATAATCATGCAAGGGGAGGCTGGGGGAAGAGAGGCTGAGGCTGGGGGAGGCTGGGAAGAGAGAGAGGCTGGGAAGAGAAAGAGGCTGAGGCTGGGGGGAGGCTGGGAAGAGAGAGAGAGAGGCTGAGGCTGGGAAGAGAGAGAGGCTTAGGCTGGGGGGAGGCTGGGAAGAGAGAGGCTGAGGCTGGGGGGGAGGCTGGGAAGAGAGGCTGAGGCTGGGGGGAGAGAGGCTGAGGCTGGGGGAGAGGGAGGCTGGGGGGAAAGAGACGCTGAGGCTGGGGGGAGAGAAAGGCTGAGGCTGGGGGGAGAGAGGCTGAGGCTGGGGGGGAGGCTGGGGGGAGAGAGGCTGAGGCTGGGAGGAGAGAGAGGCTGAAGCTGGGGGGGGGGCTGGGGGGAGAGAGGCTGAGGCTGGGAGGAGAGAGAGGCTGAAGCTGGGGGGGAGGCTGGGGGGAGAGAGAGGCTGGGGGGAGATAGGCTGAAGCTGGGGGGAGAGAGAGGCTGAGAGGAGAGAGGCTGAAGCTGGGGGGAGAGAGAGGCTGAGAGGAGAGAGGCTGAAGCTGGGGGGAGAGAGAGGCTGAGAGGAGAGAGGCTGAAGCTGGGGGGAGAGAGAGGCTGAGAGGAGAGAGGCTGAAGCTGGGGGGAGAGGGAGGCTGAGAGGAGAGAGGCTGAAGCTGGGGGGAGAGGGAGGCTGAGAGGAGAGAGGCTGAAGCTGGGGGGAGAGAGAGGCTGAGAGGAGAGAGGCTGAAGCTGGGGGGAGAGAGAGGCTGAGAGGAGAGAGGCTGAAGCTGGGGGGAGAGAGAGGCTGAGAGGAGAGAGGCTGAAGCTGGGGGGAGAGAGAGGCTGAGAGGAGAGAGGCTGAAGCTGGGGGGAGAGGGAGGCTGAGAGGAGAGAGGCTGAAGCTGGGGGGAGAGAGAGGCTGAGAGGAGAGAGGCTGAAGCTGGGGGGAGAGAGAGGCTGAGAGGAGAGAGGCTGAAGCTGGGGGGAGAGAGAGGCTGAGAGGAGAGAGGCTGAAGCTGGGGGGGAGGCTGGGGGGAGAGAGAGGCTGAGAGGAGAGAGGCTGAAGCTGGGGGGGAGGCTGGGGGGAGAGAGAGGCTGAGAGGAGAGAGGCTGAAGCTGGGGGGGAGGCTGGGGGGAGAGAGAGGCTGAGAGGAGAGAGGCTGAAGCTGGGGGGGAGGCTGGGGAGAGAGAGAGGCTGAGAGGAGAGAGGCTGAAGCTGGGGCAGAGGCTGGGGGGAGAGAGAGGCTGAGAGGAGAGAGGCTGAAGCTGGGGGGGAGGCTGGGGGGAGAGAGAGGCTGAGAGGAGAGAGGCTGAAGCTGGGGGGGAGGCTGGGGGGAGAGAGAGGCTGAGAGGAGAGAGGCTGAAGCTGGGGGGGAGGCTGGGGGGAGAGAGAGGCTGAGAGGAGAGAGGCTGAAGCTGGGGGGGAGGCTGGGGGGAGAGAGAGGCTGAGAGGAGAGAGGCTGAAGCTGGGGGGAGAGAGAGGCTGAGAGGAGAGAGGCTGAAGCTGGGGGGAGAGAGAGGCTGAGAGGAGAGAGGCTGAAGCTGGGGGGAGAGGGAGGCTGAGAGGAGAGAGGCTGAAGCTGGGGGGAGAGAGAGGCTGAGAGGAGAGAGGCTGAAGCTGGGGGGAGAGAGAGGCTGAGAGGAGAGAGGCTGAAGCTGGGGGGAGAGAGAGGCTGAGAGGAGAGAGGCTGAAGCTGGGGGGAGAGAGAGGCTGAGAGGAGAGAGGCTGAAGCTGGGGGGAGAGGGAGGCTGAGAGGAGAGAGGCTGAAGCTGGGGGGAGAGAGAGTCTGAGAGGAGAGAGGCTGAAGCTGGGGGGAGAGAGAGGCTGAGAGGAGAGAGGCTGAAGCTGGGGGGAGAGAGAGGCTGAGAGGAGAGAGGCTGAAGCTGGGGGGGAGGCTGGGGGGAGAGAGAGGCTGAGAGGAGAGAGGCTGAAGCTGGGGGGGAGGCTGGGGGGAGAGAGAGGCTGAGAGGAGAGAGGCTGAAGCTGGGGGGGAGGCTGGGGGGAGAGAGAGGCTGAGAGGAGAGAGGCTGAAGCTGGGGGGGAGGCTGGGGAGAGAGAGAGGCTGAGAGGAGAGAGGCTGAAGCTGGGGCAGAGGCTGGGGGGAGAGAGAGGCTGAGAGGAGAGAGGCTGAAGCTGGGGGGGAGGCTGGGGGGAGAGAGAGGCTGAGAGGAGAGAGGCTGAAGCTGGGGGGGAGGCTGGGGGGAGAGAGAGGCTGAGAGGAGAGAGGCTGAAGCTGGGGGGGAGGCTGGGGGGAGAAAGAGGCTGAGAGGAGAGAGGCTGAAGCTGGGGGGGAGAGAGAGGCTGAGAGGAGAGAGGCTGAAGCTGGGGGGGAGGCTGGGGGGAGAGAGAGGCTGAGAGGAGAGAGGCTGAAGCTGGGGGGGAGGCTGGGGGGAGAGAGAGGCTGAGAGGAGAGAGGCTGAAGCTGGGGGGGAGGCTGGGGGGAGAGAGAGGCTGAGAGGAGAGAGGCTGAAGCTGGGGGGGAGGCTGGGGGGAGAGAGAGGCTGAGAGGAGAGAGGCTGAAGCTGGGGGGAGAGAGAGGCTGAGAGGAGAGAGGCTGGGGGGGAGGCTGGGGGGAGAGAGAGGCTGAGAGGAGAGAGGCTGAAGCTGGGGGGAGGCTGGGGGGAGAGAGAGGCTGAGAGGAGAAAGGCTGAAGCTGGGGGGGAGGCTGGGGGGAGAGAGAGGCTGAGAGGAGAGAGGCTGAAGCTGGGGGGGAGGCTGGGGGGAGAGAGAGGCTGAGAGGAGAGAGGCTGAAGCTGGGGGGGAGGCTGGGGGGAGAGAGAGGCTGAGAGGAGAGAGGCTGAAGCTGGGGGGACGCTGGGGGGAGAGAGAGGCTGAGAGGAGAGAGGCTGAAGCTGGGGGGAGGCTGGGGGGAGAGAGAGGCTGAGAGGAGAGAGGCTGAAGCTGGGGGGGAGGCTGGGGGGAGAGAGAGGCTGAGAGGAGAGAGGCTGAAGCTGGGGGGGAGGCTGGGGGGAGAGAGAGGCTGAGAGGAGAGAGGCTGAAGCTGGGGGGGAGGCTGGGGGGAGAGAGAGGCTGAGAGGAGAGAGGCTGAAGCTGGGGGGGAGGCTGGGGGGAGAGAGAGGCTGAGAGGAGAGAGGCTGAAGCTGGGGGGGAGGCTGGGGGGAGAAAGAGGCTGAGAGGAGAGAGGCTGAAGCTGGGGGGGAGGCTGGGGGGAGAGAGAGGCTGAGAGGAGAGAGGCTGAAGCTGGGGGGGAGGCTGGGGGGAGAGAGAGGCTGAGAGGAGAGAGGCTGAAGCTGGGGGGGAGGCTGGGGGGAGAGAGAGGCTGAGAGGAGAGAGGCTGAAGCTGGGGGGGAGGCTGGGGGGAGAGAGAGGCTGAGAGGAGAGAGGCTGAAGCTGGGGGGGAGGCTGGGGGGAGAGAGAGGCTGAGAGGAGAGAGGCTGAAGCTGGGGGGAGGCTGGGGGGAGAGAGAGGCTGAGAGGAGAGAGGCTGAAGCTGGGGGGGAGGCTGGGGGGAGAGAGAGGCTGAGAGGAGAGAGGCTGAAGCTGGGGGGGAGGCTGGGGGGAGAGAGAGGCTGAGAGGAGAGAGGCTGAAGCTGGGGGGGAGGCTGGGGGGAGAGGGAGGCTGAGAGGAGAGAGGATGAAGCTGGGGGGAAGGCTGGGGGGAGAGGGAGGCTGAGAGGAGAGAGGCTGAAGCTGGGGGGAGGCTGGGGGGAGAGGGAGGCTGAGAGGAGAGAGGCTGAAGCTGGGGGGGAGGCTGGGGGGAGAGGGAGGCTGAGAGGAGAGAGGCTGAAGCTGGGGGGGAGGCTGGGGGGAGAGGGAGGCTGAGAGGAGAGAGGCTGAAGCTGGGGGGGAGGCTGGGGGGAGAGGGAGGCTGAGAGGAGAGAGGCTGAAGCTGGGGGGGAGGCTGGGGGAGAGGGAGGCTGAGAGGAGAGAGGCTGAAGCTGGGGGGGAGGCTGGGGGGAGAGGGAGGCTGAGAGGAGAGAGGCTGAAGCTGGGGGGAGGCTGGGGGGAGAGGGAGGCTGAGAGGAGAGAGGCTGAAGCTGGGGGGGAGGCTGGGGAGAGAGGGAGGCTGAGAGGAGAGAGGCTGAAGCTGGGGGGGAGGCTGGGGAGAGAGGGAGGCTGGGGGGGAGGCTGGGGGGAGAGGGAGGCTGGGGGGAGAGAGAGAGGCTGAGGCTGGGGGGGAGGCTGGGGAAAGAGAGAGGCTGAGGCTGGGGGGGAGGCTGGGGAGAGAGAGAGGCTGAGGCTGGGGGGGAGGCTGGGGGGAAGAGAGAGAGGCTGAGGCTGGGAGGAGAGAGGCTGATGCTGAGGGAGGCTGATGCTGAGGGAGGCTGATGCTGAGGGAGGCTGATGCTGGGGGAGGCTGATGCTGGGGGAGGCTGATGCTGGGGGAGGGTTGGAGGAGGGAAGCTGATGCTAAGGGAGACTTGGAGGAGGGAGGCTGATGCTGGGGGAGGCTGGGAGGAGGGAGGCTGATGCTAAGGGAGACTTGGAGGAGGGAGGCTGATGCTGGGGGAGGCTGGGAAAAGGGAGGCTAATGCTGGGGGAGGCTAGGAGGAGGGAGGCTGATGCTGGGGGAGGCTGGGAGGAGGGAGGCTGATGCTGGGGGAGGTTGGGAGGAGGGAGGCTGATGCTGAGGGAGGTTGGGAGGAGGGAGGCTGATGCTGAGGGAGGTTGGGAGGAGGGAGGCTGATGCTGAGGGAGGTTGGGAGGAGGGAGGCTGATGCTGGGGGAGGCTGGGAGGAGGGAGGCTGAGGCTGGGGGAGGCTGGGAAGAGAGAGAGAGGCTGAGGCTGGGAAGAGAGAGAGGCTTAGGCTGGGGGGAGGCTGGGAAGAGAGGCTGAGGCTGGGGGGAGAGAGGCTGAGGCTGGGGGAGAGGGAGGCTGGGGGGAAAGAGACGCTGAGGCTGGGGGGAGAGAGAGGCTGAGGCTGGGGGGAGAGAGGCTGAGGCTGGGGGGAGAGGCTGGGGGGAGAGAGGCTGAGGCTGGGAGGAGAGAGAGGCTGAGGCTGGGGGGGAGGCTGGGGGGAGAGAGGCTGAGGCTGGGAGGAGAGAGAGGCTGAAGCTGGGGGGGAGGCTGGAGGGAGAGAGAGGCTGGGGGAGAGAGGCTGAGGCTGGGAGGAGAGAGAGGCTGAAGCGGGGGGGGAGGCTGGGGGGGAGAGAGAGGCTGGGGGGAGATAGGCTGAAGCTGGGGGGGAGGCTGGGGGGAGAGAGAGGCTGAGAGGAGAGAGGCTGATGCTGGGGGAGGCTGGGAGGAGAGAGAGGCTGAAGCTGGGGGGGAGGCTGGGGGAAGAGAGAGGCTGAGAGGAGAGAGGCTGATGCTGGGGGAGGCTGGGGGGAGAGGGAGGCTGGGGGAGGAGGCTGGGGGGAGAGAGAGAGGCTGAGGCTGGGGGGGAGGCTGGGGAGAGAGAGAGGCTGAGGCTGGGGGGGAGGCTGGGGAGAGAGAGAGGCTGAGGCTGGGGGGGAGGCTGGGGGGAGAGAGAGAGGCTGAGGCTGGGAGGAGAGAGGCAGATGCTGGGGGAGGCTGGGAGGAGAGAGGCTGATGCTGAGGGAGGCTGATGCTGAGGGAGGCTGATGCTGGGGGAGGCTGATGCTGGGGGAGGGTTGGAGGAGGGAAGCTGATGCTGAGGGAGACTTGGAGGAGGGAGGCTGATGCTGGGGGAGGCTGGGAGGAGGGAGGCTAATGCTGGAGGAGGCTAGGAGGAGGGAGGCTGATGCTGGGGGAGGCTGGGGGGAGGGAGGCTGATGCTGGGGGAGGTTGGGAGGAGGGAGGCTGATGCTGAGGGAGGTTGGGAGGAGGGAGGCTGATGCTGAGGGAGGTTGGGAGGAGGGAGGCTGATGCTGAGGGAGGTTGGGAGGAGGGAGGCTGATGCTGGGGGAGGCTGGGAGGAGGGAGGCTGAGGCTGGGGGAGGCTGGGAGGAGGGAGGCTGAGGCTGGGGGAGGCTGATGCTGGGGGAGGCTGGGAGGAGAGAGGCTGATGCTGGGGGAGGCTTGGAGGGGGAAGGTGAGGCTTGGAGGAGGGAGGCTGATGCTGAGGGAGGCTGGGAGGAGGGAGGCTGATGCTGGGGGAAGCTGGGAGGGTGAGGCTTGGAGGAGGGAGGCTGATGCTGAGGGAGGCTGATGCTGGGGGAGGCTGGGAGGAAGGAGGCTGATGCTCGGGGAGGCTGGGAGGAAGGAGGCTGATGCTGGGGGAGGCTGGGAGGAAGGAGGCTGATGCTGGGGGAGCCTGGGAGGAGGGAGGCTGATGCTGGGGGAGCCTGGGAGGAGGGAGGCTGATGCTGGGGGAGGATGGGAGGAGGGAGGCTGATGCTGGGGGAGGCTGATGCTGAGGGAGGCTGATGCTGGGGGAGGCTGATGCTGGGGGAGGCTGATGCTGGGGGAGGATGAGGCTTGGAGGAGGAAAGCTGATGCTGAGGGAGACTTGGAGGAGGGAGGCTGAGGGAGGAGGGATGCTGATGCTGGGAGGAGGGATGCTGATGCTGGGAGGAGGGAGGCTGATGCTGGGAGGAGGAAGGCTGATGCTGGGGGAGGCTAGGAGGAGGGAGGCTGATGCTGGGAGGAGGGAGGCTGATGCTGGGGGAGGCTGATGCTGGGGGAGGCTGATGCTGAGGGAGGCTGATGCTGAGGGAGGCTGATGCTGAGGGAGGCTGATGCTGGAGGAGGCTGGGAGGGGGAGGGGGAGGCTTGGAGGAGGGAAGCTGATGCTGAGGGAGACTTGGAGGAGGGAGGCTGAGGGAGGAGGGATGCTGATGCTGGGAGGAGGGAGGCTGATGCTGGGGGAGGCTAGGAGGAGGGAGGCTGATGCTGGGAGGAGGGAGGCTGATGCTGGGGGAGGCTGGGAGGAGGGAGGCTGATGCTGAGGGAGGCTGATGCTGAGGGAGGCTGATGCTGAGGGAGGCTGGGAGGAGGGAGGCTGATGCTGGGCGAGCCTGGGAGGAGGGAGGCTCATGCTGGGGGAGGCTGGGAGGAGGGAGGCTGAGGCTGGGGGAGGCTGGGAGGAGGGAGGCTGAGGCTGGGGGAGGCTGGGAGGAGGGAGGCTGAGGCTGGGGGAGGCTGATGCTGGGGGAGGCTGGGAGGAGAGAGGCTGATGCTGGGGGAGGCTGGGAGGGGGAAGGTGAGGCTTGGAGGAGGGAGGCTGATGCTGAGGGAGGCTGGGAGGAGGGAGGCTGATGCTGGGGGAAGCTGGGAGGGTGAGGCTTGGAGGAGGGAGGCTGATGCTGAGGGAGGCTGATGCTGGGGGAGGCTGGGAGGAAGGAGGCTGATGCTCGGGGAGGCTGGGAGGAAGGAGGCTGATGCTGGGGGAGGCTGGGAGGAAGGAGGCTGATGCTGGGGGAGCCTGGGAGGAGGGAGGCTGATGCTGGGGGAGCCTGGGAGGAGGGAGGCTGATGCTGGGGGAGGCTGGGAGGAGGGAGGCTGATGCTGGGGGAGGCTGATGCTGAGGGAGGCTGATGCTGGGGGAGGCTGATGCTGGGGGAGGCTGATGCTGGGGGAGGATGAGGCTTGGAGGAGGGAAGCTGATGCTGAGGGAGACTTGGAGGAGGGAGGCTGAGGGAGGAGGGATGCTGATGCTGGGAGGAGGGATGCTGATGCTGGGAGGAGGGAGGCTGATGCTGGGAGGAGGGAGGCTGATGCTGGGGGAGGCTAGGAGGAGGGAGGCTGATGCTGGGAGGAGGGAGGCTGATGCTGGGGGAGGCTGGGAGGAGGGAGGCTGATGCTGAGGGAGGCTGGGAGGAGAGAGGCTGATGCTGGGGGAGGCTGATGCTGGGGGAGGCTGATGCTGAGGGAGGCTGATGCTGAGGGAGGCTGATGCTGAGGGAGGCTGATGCTGGAGGAGGCTGGGAGGGGGAGGGGGAGGCTTGGAGGAGGGAAGCTGATGCTGAGGGAGACTTGGAGGAGGGAGGCTGAGGGAGGAGGGATGCTGATGCTGGGAGGAGGGAGGCTGATGCTGGGGGAGGCTAGGAGGAGGGAGGCTGATGCTGGGAGGAGGGAGGCTGATGCTGAGGGAGGCTGATGCTGAGGGAGGCTGGGAGGAGGGAGGCTGATGCTGGGCGAGCCTGGGAGGAGGGAGGCTGATGCTGGGGGAGGCTGGGAGGAGGGAGGCTGAGGCTGGGGGAGGCTGGGAGGAGGGAGGCTGAGGCTGGGGGAGGCTGATGCTGGGGGAGGCTGGGAAGAGAGAGGCTGATGCTGGGAGGGGGAAGATGAGGCTTGGAGGAGGGAGGATGATGCTGGGGTAAGTTGGGAGCAGGGAGGCTGATGCTGAGGGAGGCTGGGGGGAAAGAGGCTGATGCTGGGGGAGGCTGGGGGGAGAGAGGCTGATGCTGGGGTAGGTTGGGAGCAGGGAGGCTGATGCTGAGGGAGGCTGGGGGGAGAGAGGTTGATGCTGGGGGGGCTGGGGGGAGAGAGGCTGATGCTGGGGGAGAGGCTGCTGCTGGAGGCGGGGGGAGAGAGGCTGCTGCTGGGGGAATGGAAGAGAGGGGCCAATGCTAGAGACAGAGGACAAGGGTTGAGGGATAGAGCAATGACAATATCGATGGGGGGGAGTGTAAGGACTCAGAATAGGAGGGGGGCAGCATTGGGAGCTCATTATGGAGAAGGGGCAGCATGTGTGGGCTCAGTATGGAGTGGAACAATGTAGGGGAGTCAATATCAAGAGTGGGGTAGTGTGTGTGTGTGTGTGTCTCAGCATAAGCGCTAGTGTGGTGGTCTTAGTATGATGAGTGGGGCAGCATGGAGATGTCATTATGGAAAAGAGGAAGGCAGCATTAGGAGCTCATGGAGAGGGGCAGCATGCATGGGTGTTAGGAGGGGGACCCGGGGAAGCGTGCCAAGATGGGAAATGGACAGCTTCCGCCGGTCAAGGTCCACTGTGCGGTGTAAGGGACCGCCGCTATGGTGGGTGAAGAGTGAGCGGGTTGCTGCTAGCGATCGTCTGGAATGTCACAGACGATCTATGTTCACCGATCTGCCCTAACCCGTGTGGGTTGTATGGCAGGGATCTCACGGCTCGGTGTACCTGTTGCACGGGGAAGCACAGAGGTGCCCACGCACGTGTGCCAGTGGAAGTCACGAGAATATGGCACGAGGGTAGCACAGAGGTGCCCACGCACGTGTGCTTTCAATAACCAGGTGAGTCCGGTGGAGACTCGAGGAGCTCACCTGGGACAGGAACACGGCCTGTTGAAGGGGATACTGCCGGAGCAGCAAGGCAGGAACACGGCCTGCAAACGAGGTACTGCCGGAGCAGCAAGGGCCAAGCCCACAAGAGTCAGTAATGCCTGAGCAGTGGCGTGGCAGCACGCTGCCAGACATCCAAACATAGAAGGACGGTCGCGCGCCGCCATGATGGCAGGGGGAGCTTTTAAGGAGGTGCAGCTCCACCCGAGGGCGGGCGCGAGGCGGAGATGACGGACTTGACCCAATCAGGGTCCACGACGTCCCAGCCTGGCCAGTCAGGATTCACCACGTCACCAGCCTTGTCATCAAGCCGTGTGACGTCAGTGAGCGAATCAGGACCCACCACGCATTGCACATGCTCACCCTCCTGCCTCTGGGAAATAGAGGCGGGATCCTCGGTCTCACAATGTGCAGAGATAACGGGAATCTCACTGCTTCCCTGAGCAGTAAACCTCTGCACATTGCGCAGCCTCGCAGACCTTTGGGGCCGCTGAGCAGGAGAGTCTGCGGCAGGCCAGGAATGGGAGACCGCTTCACTCCTTGTAACAGGAGAACCACTAGGTGTCACCCTTCTGCTGCCTCTCTGAGAAGGTATCTCCTGCACACTACGCAGTCTGGAAGACCTTCGGCGCTGCTGAGCAGGAGTGCTCGTGGCAGGCAAGGAATGGGAGACTGCCTCAGTCCTTGCCTCAGGAGAGCCACGAGATGTAACACATGGGACATTGTGAGGAGGGGGCATCATGCATGGGACACTGTCAGGAGGGGGCAGCATGCATGGGACACTGTCAGGAGGGGGCAGCATGCATGGGACACTGTGAGGAGGGGGCAGCATGCATGGGACACTGTCAGGAGGGGGCAGCATGCATGGGACATTGTGAGGAGGGGGCAGCATGCATGGGACACTGTCAGGAGGGGGCAGCATGCATGGGACATTGTGAGGAGGGGGCAGCATGCATGGGACATTGTGAGGAGGGGCAGCATGCATGGGACATTGTGAGGAGGGGGCAGCATGATGTGAGGACAATGTGCAGATCATATTTCACAATTGAGGAAGGTGTGGTGGGTATAATTTATAAGGGAGGGCAGTGTGTAGTATATTAGGGGCAGTGTGACAGTCACAGTATATAAGTGGGGACGGTGTGGTGGGAATATTTTATACTCATGCTATGTTTTGATGTGCCTGTGGTGATCCCCATTGGGGGGGGGTTAGTGCCCTTCGTTTCTCATTGATACTTTTTAAAGTGTTTTACAGAGTAGATCTGCCTTAAACAGATGTCGTGTGCGAAAACTCAGTTTTACGTTATCACTAAGGGGCGCGACCACTTAAAGTGCCTAGGGCAGCACGAAGGCAAAATACAGCCCTGGATAGAGGGCACTATCTACAACTTAGCAAACATATATGCACCAAATATTCCTGATCCACAGTTCAGAGCCAGATTGATCGAAAGTATCACAGGTTGGGATATGACTAATTTAATTGTAGGCGGAGATTTCAATGAGGCTCATGATGGAATTTTAGACAGGTCAAGTCCCCAGCCATCTCCTCTATTGGCGCTCCATAGTGGTTTGCAATATCTCGTCAATCAATTGGGACTAATAGACACATGGCGCATGCAGCACCCAATAGATAAAGATTATACATTTTATTCACATGTCCATGACTTACATACACGGATTGACTATTGGCTACTAAGCCCAGCACTGATGCCACATTTACTTTCCTCCAACATCCTAGACATCTGTATTTCGGATCATGCACCGGTTACTTTTAATTTGTTATTATCTACCACAATACTACAGGAAAGAAGGTGGAGGTTTCCTTCATATTTATATCAATCTGAGGATTTCAAAGCTTCTTTACAAAACTACTGGAGCTTTTATGAGAAGGATAATCACGAGCATAGTGGGGACGCTGGTTTGTATTGGGCTGCCTCCAAGGCAGTAGTAAGAGGTCAGATAATATCATATGTCAGCCATAAGAGAAAAAAGCTCCTGGAACAAACTATATCAGCACAAAAACGTCTCACGCAGGCATATAAAGATTTTAAAAATAACAACACGGATGCGACAAAACAACATTTCTTAGAGGCCAAGGAGGCGGCGGACACCTTGGCCCATGAGATGGCACTTAGTAACCTGGACTACCAGAAACATAAATACTTTAAATGGGGCAACAAACCTGGGAAATTACTAGCTTCTTTAGCCAAACCCTTTAGAACCACCACTAGAATCCACAAAATTTAAAAGAAAGATGGTACCATGGTAACAAAAGATGAGGAAATAGTGGAGGAGTTCAGGGCATTCTTTGGCTCGCTGCATGAGGCGGAACTGAGGGAGGTTGACGGGGAAGCTGATTTTATCCATGGTACCGTAGCGCCCATCTTGACAGAGGAACAAAGAGTAGTACTAAACGCCTCTATAAATATTTCAGAAATAGTAAAAACTATTGGCACTCTTAAACTAGCCAAAAGCCCAGGGCCCGACGGATTTAGTAACGAATATTATAAGATCTTGGGAGCCTCTATCGGTCCTCATCTATGTGCAGTGTATAATAAGATAGTCACAGATAGAATAATTCCCGACAGGTTCAATGAGGCAAACATTATAGTATTACCTAAGCCAGGAAAAGACCCACTACAGGTGGAGGGATACAGACCCATCTCATTACTCAACTCTGATTTTAAAATCTTCACTAAAATACTAGCTGGTAGATTACAACAAGTGATTCCAGATCTTATTCTGCCCTTCCAAACGGGATTCGTGCACGGGAAATCCATCACCTATAACATCAGGACGGCTATTGGGGCTATCTCTTATAGCAGGAAGCATAGATGTACCAAACATATAGTAGTTAGCCTTGATGCGGACAAGGCCTTTGACAGGGTCTCTTGGGCCTATTTACATAATCTTTTGGCATGTCGCCAGGTGGGATCCTGGTTTTGCGAAGCAGTCAAGATGATATACACAGACCCCAAATCCAGACTATAAATAATACATTCTCTGAGCCATTTGAGGTACAGAGGGGAACGAGGCAGGGGTGTCCCTTGTCACCTTTATTGTTTAATTTGGCTCTGGACCCAATGTTGAGGACCCTACATAATTTAGCAATATTTCAGGGCATGAGCGTCGGTGGGACAACAATTAAACTTTTGGCTTTTGCCGATGATATTTTATTGTTTATTGCCAATCCCTCTCAAGCGATTCCAGAGATAATGAACACATTGAATAATTTTGGAAAGGCCTCAGGCTTCAGGGTAAATTACAAAAAAACTGAGGCATTGGCAATGTACAAATCGGGTAAAATTGATAACAGCTTATTTCCTTTCCAGTGGTGTACCAGGTCCATTAAATATTTGGGGATTCAGCTCCCAGCAAACCCCTTGTTACTATATCAAATTAATTATAAGCCTCTTATAAATTCATTAATACATCTACTCCAATCTTGGAAACATCTGAAAATATCCTTTTCGGGCCGATGTCACTTAATTAAAATGGTAGCATTCCCCAAAATAATGTTCTTATTTCAGACTCTCCTGTTGCTTCTACGCAAATCAGATATTAAGCTACTAAATTCATCCTTTGGAAAATTCATTTGGGGGCACAAGGGGCGTACTAGGATCAGCTTAATCAAGCTTCAATTAGCAAAAGGGGCAGGGGGCATAAATCTTCCAGATCTGGGCAGATATAATCTAGCAGCAAATTTTAGATATGTGGTGGACTGGGTGCGAGGAGTATCTCACTTTGCCAATGTACAATTGGAACAACAGCTATGTTCACAAGTCTCGTTAACAGCATTGCTGCATTTAGGGAACGAGGAAATACCGAGTGAGGTTAGGGATCATCCAACACTATGGCATACTATACAAACGTGGAGGAAGGTGAGGAAACTTGGTAAAATTAACACTTCAAGTTCCCCATTTCAACCCTTTATAGGAAATCCGAGATTCCTCCAGGGTCGCCCTCCGAGGATTTATGAAACATTGTCAATGCAGGGTTGTGCTTATGCTGCAGATCTAATGGAGCCTGATTGGTCGTTGCTTTCTTACGAGAAGGCGGCACACCGATTTCCAGCTTTTGTGGGTCAGCCTTTTCTTTTTCTTCAGGCGCGTAGCTTGGCACAAAAATATCTTGTTGACAAGCCAAAGGGAGATCTTGGAGGAAGTGTGGATAACTTTCTTAGGAGGGCAAGAAGCCAGGCGTCCTCGACTAGTCAGGTTTATTCAATGTTGCGTATAGTTTGGACATGGGAGGGGAAAACATCAGGTCCAGCAAAATGGAAGGTAGACATGCCAGAGTTCGAGGTAAAGGATTTTTTACAAGCCACGCTGTTGCAACGTAAATTTCTGTCGTCCAGTAGCTACACAAATATGGCCTTGATGATTCTACATAGAGCATATATTACTCCAAAAATTCAATCAAAAATGGACACAAATGCCTTATACTCTTGTTCTAAATGTGGCATGCGAGACACTGACCTGTTTCACCACTTATGGGACTGTGTTCAGATACAGGGAGTATGGAGAAGCGTTCACTCAGTCTTACAAAACACATACAATATTCAGTTTGCTCTGACACCACAGTGGGCGATTTTTAACATGTTGGAGGAGGCTCAACAAAGTCTTCCGAGAGGTACCAGGGCAATGTTAACTATTTGGGCCTCGGCCACTAGGAAAAGTATCCTACATCTCTGGGTAAATCCTGAAGCACCCTCTCTAGTGTTTATCCAAACAAAACTAATGTTCATATTCAAAATGGACTGGCTGGATGCACTGTCGAATAAGGAGAAGTTGACTAAGCGTTTCTTTGAAACATGGTCTTTATTTATACCTAACTTGGCTACAGTGCTTAAGGATAGACTTAAATCTCAGTTTTGACAGACCTCTTGGTACCTTCTTGAACTGCTCAATGGACACATACCAATTACATAAGTTACCATTTTAAGTTGCTTCTGGTCGCACGCAGAGCGGGGGGAGGGGTGGGCGGGACTGTTTTGATTATAATGTCATCAATGAAATGCTCTTTGTATAAGAAATTCGGTTAAAATTCAATAAAAAGATGTTTTAAAAAAAAAAAAAAAAAAAAAAAGAAATGTCTTTCATTTGGTCCACAAATTTTACAAGTTAGTGTTAAAGAAATTCAAAGATTATGGAACCTTACAACCTTAACCACTTCACGACCGTGGGCAGTAAAGTTACGTCATATTTTAACGTGACTTAATAACCAGGGACGTAACTTTACTGCCTAAGTTTATTTGATTACCGTGGCCATAGCAACAGCTTTCAAATTATGTCCCCTGCTGTTTCTTACAGGAGGGGACATTTGCTTGACCCCGGGGTGGGTGACATCGCCACCCCCCATCGACGATCGTTGTGATTGGCTGTTCAAATCTGAACCGCCAACCATATCGTTCGCACTGGTTTCGGCTAAAGCAATGCCTGAACCAGTGAGATACTGTGAGATCCTGCTATGAGGTGCCACAGCAGCTGCAGCAGATCATAGCAGGAGCTCAAACATGGTGCCCCCCAGCCCCTGCAGTACTGATTGGAGCGATCGTGCTATGACGTGCAATCATTCCAATCAGCGTGCAGTGGGGCGGTCTGATCTGCAGGTGACCGGCCTTCCAGGACTGTGTTGGTCTGAAGAGCCCTCCCCCAACATGTCTGCAGCGTGCACTGGCCGGTACTTGTGGTACCATGCCGCCACTGCTGCCACTGCTTTCGGTTTGCCACTCCTGTTCCCCTGTAAGTATTGCTCGTTGCCCCTACTCGCTCCCGTCATGGCCCCTGGCAGTGCCGATCTGTCCCCCCGCTGCGATTTGCCCCCACGCGATCTCAATTTTGCTCTTATGCTTCTGCTTCTGCCTCTGCTTCTCCAGTCTCCCCCTCCCCCTCTGCTCTCCCTCTCCAGTGTTCCCTACCTGCCTCTACCGGGTCGTCCGAGGTCTTCACACTAGCCCGATCACATCTGCCTCCATCGCTGGGTCCTTCTTGGGTCTTCTGAGGAGCTGTCCAACTTCATGCCTGCTGCTCTGTTGTAAGAAGCTGTCCACTTTCTGCCTTCTATTTCCCCCTGCAGTTCCTCTGGTCAGTGATCCTCCTGCAAATCCTCTGGGTACTGTGAGTATAATTTTTTTTTTTGTATCCCCTGTCCATTTTCACACCTCATCCGTCCTGGTCAATTTTCGGCGGGACTTTTTTTTTTTTGTTCGTATCTTGCGTTGTTTTTTTGCATCTCATCCGTGTGTGCGTCCTGCAGTGGCTGAGCGCTGATCAGGGATGCACATAACGGATCGGCATCTCTGCTCAATTTTCGGCGTGACTTTTTTTTTTTTGGTATCCCTGTCGCTTTTTGTATCTCATCAGTTCATGCGTCCTGCAGCGGCCGATCAATGATGCACATGACTGCATGGCGTCTGCGTTTGAAAAGTCAAATGGCGCTCCTTCCCTTCTGAGCCCCGCTGATCGCCCAAACAATTACTTTCCACCAGATATGGAGTATCTGCGTACTCAGGAGAAATTGCACAATAAAGTTTATGGTGCATTTTTTTCTGATACCATTGTAAAAAAAAAAGCTACCTGGTTGAAGCAAATTTTTTTGTGGTAAAAAAAAAAATAATTTTCACGGCTCAAAGTTATCAACTTCTATGAAGCCCCTGGGGGTACAAGGGGCTCACCAAACACCTAGATAAATTCCTTGAGGGGTCTAGTTCCAAAATGGGGTCACTTGTGGGGGAGCTCTACTGTTTAGGCACCATAGGGGGTCTCCAAACGTGACATGGCGTCCGCTAATGATTCCAACAAATTTTGCTGTCAAATGGCGCTCCTTCCCATCTGAGCTCCGCCATGCGCCCAAACAATTAATTTCCACCACATATCAGGTATCTGCGTACTCAGGAGAAATTGCACAATACGTTTTATGGTGTATTTTTTCCTGATACCCTTGGGAAAAAAAGCTACCTGGTTCAAGTAACAGTTTTGTGGTAAAAAAAAATACATATTTTCACGGCTCAACGTTATCAACTTCTGTGAAGCCTCCGGGGGTTCAAAAGGCTCACCAAACATCTTGATACATTTATTGAGGAGTCTAGTTTCCAAAATGGGGTCACTTGTGGGGGAGCTCCATTGTTTAGGCACCTCAAGGGGTCTCCAAACCCAACATGGCGTTGCTAATGAGTCCAGCTAATTTTGCGTTAAACAATTCGAATGGCGCTCCTTACCTTCCAAGCTCTGCTGTGCGCCAAAACAATTGATTTTTACCACATGTAGGGTATTGTCGTACTCAGGAGAAAATGCACAATATATTTTATGGTGCATTTTTTCCTGATACCCTTGTGAAAAAAAAAGCTACCTGGTTTTTCTTTTTGCGTCTCAACATTATAAACTTCTGTGAAGCCCCCAAGGGTTCAAAGTGCTTAACAAACATCCAGATAAATTCCTTGAGGGTTCTAGTTTCCAAAATGGGGTCACTTGTGGGGGAGCTCCATTGTTTAGGCACCTCAAGGGGTCTCCAAAGCCAACATGGCATCCGCTAATGAGTGCAGCTAATTTTGCGTTCAAAAATTCGAATGGCGCGCCTTACCTTCCGAGCTTTGGCGTTCGCCCAAACAATTGATTTTTACCACATATGAGGTATTGGCGTACTCAGGAGTAATTGCACAATAAATTTTATGGTGCACTTTCTCTTATCTCCCTTGTGAAAATTAAAGTTTTATGGCTAAAGTAACATTTTTCTGTAAAAAAGTAAAGTTTTCATTTTTTCCTTCCACATGGTTTGTGTTGTGAATGTCAGTTATGCTTTTGCTGCTGTGAGGCTCCCTCTTGTGGCCATGAATAGTTTGGTCAGATACCAGGTGTGTTGAGCAATGGGCATTTCCATTGCTAACTCTCTGCCTATTTAAACCCTGGTCTGATAGCAGGCTATGCCGGATGTCAGTTGTTCTTTGTTCACCAGCCTGCTTCATCCTGCTCCAGACCACATCTACCCCAGATAAGTGCTTGGCTCTTTATTTGTTGTTTGGTTCTTTTTGCTCTTATCTGAGTTTGTCATTTTCTGTGGTTGTTTTCAGTTTATTTGCATGCAGGGATCTTCCCTCTCAGTTGCTTAGCTGGGAAGCTCCCTGCAGCTGTGTTTGGAGTATTGCTTCTATAGGTCCATGTGTTTGTTGCTTCTTGAATTTGTAATGGTTCCCGCTTTCTGTTCATTGGTATGACAAGAATGCCTGGTATAGGACGGAGTTCAGATCTAGCGATCTGAGGGCTTTTTGTACTATCAGGTTTTTGGATTTTTGCAGGGTTTTTCTCTGGCCACCATCAGTCCCTTTCCTGTCCTATTTAGTCAGTAGGGCCTCACCTTTTGCTAATCCTATCATCTATCTGTGTATTGTGTTTTCCTATATCACCGCAGTCTTTGAATGTGGGGGACTTGCTATTCTTTATCTATTTTCTGAGGCAGAGAGTTATTCATCTTTCCTTCCTTTAGGATAGCTAGTTCTCCGGCTGGGTTCGCGGTGCACAGGATGTTAGTTCACCCCTCGGCTACTTCTAGTTGTAATGGTTAGTAAGGGGATGGCAGCCAGATTAGTAGCCAATGCTCTTGTTACCTTTTACCAATGATTTATGGTGGTCTTCCATTGTTATATAAATAGCCACTGGGTTTGTTTAGCAAATATCAAAGGACAGCAACAGTTATTTTAAAGCATCAGGTTCACCAAATGCACAAATTAATTATTAAAAATTAACTTTTACTAAATTCATTAAAATTAAGGTTAGTCCTCACCAATAAAACTAGACAAACAATACA
Organism: Anomaloglossus baeobatrachus; assembly: GCF_048569485.1. NCBI lineage: Eukaryota > Metazoa > Chordata > Amphibia > Anura > Aromobatidae > Anomaloglossus > Anomaloglossus baeobatrachus. The sequence goes on from NC_134357.1 coordinate 502,647,609, forward strand.
CATAAGGTTTGGCCCTTCCTGTCTATCTGAGGGTTATATGCAAACCAACAATTGAGCTAATACCGCTATAATGATTGGGACTCGTCTCACCAATTAACTAGGTGCTGTTACGCTCACCGAGGAGTGGCGAGCGTCCGGAGGTGGACCCACTGGACCGTGCACCGGACTCCCCTGAGAAGGCGACCAGCAGCGAACCCCTATACAGGGACTGTGCGGCACCTCCCCAGAAGGCCTAAATGCACGGCAACCAGGAACCGGTAGTAGGAGTCTCTGTAGGGCCAGGTGTAGCAAGGTTGTGACGTCCACAGCCGGCAGGACACGGAAACTGCACCGGAGATGTTCACAGCAGGTGATGTCCGCCGCAGGTACGGCACGGATAATGTCCACGGCAGGTAGGGCACGGTGACGTCCACTGTCGGTATGAGCGGTGACGTCCACAGCAGGTACGGCACAGATAATGTCCACGGTAGGTAGGGCACGGTGACGTCCACTGTCGGTATGAGCGGTGACGTCCCCAGCCGGAATGGTACGGATGGCACTACGGTGAGACAAGGGATTAGAACCAGGTATCAATGCACAGAAAACAGATAATAGCACAAGGGGTCTGGATACTGGCAAGGCTCTAATGGAAGCGTTGCTCGGGCACCTGCTGCTGGGGGAGGTGAACCTAAATACCCATTAGGTAACAGGTGACCTCTGAGGTCACTTCCAGAAAACGGGGCATACCGCTTTAAGAAAGGGGGTGTGGCCTCGTGCGCAGCCTAGAGTCACTTACTGCAGCTCTGTGTAAGGAAGGGAGACAGGAAGAGGCTGCAGCATGCCTTGAAGCAGGAGCAGCGCCTGCAGAGCCATGGGACCGGTAAGAGGAAGGCCGTCGCTGCCTGGGGCTATGACTGGGAGTGCTAGTGGGAGCCATGCTGGGACTGGGCACATGTGAGAGAGCGTGCCCCCCACGGGGTCTGGTGGGACCAGGCGCTATAGTACCCCCCCTGAAGACCCCCCTCCTCAGGAAGCTCCGGAGGAGACGAGGAGCATCCACGTCCTCCGCAGGTACCCACGTCCTCTCATCAGGACCGAACCCCTTCCAGTCTACCAGATAGTAGGTCCTACCTCGGACCTCCTTAGCCGCAAGGATGGCTTTTACCTCATAGACGTTGTCATCACCAACAGGAGGAGGCGTATTACCAGGATCACTGTGGAAACGGCTCAGGATCACCGTCTTGAGGAGGGACACATGGAAGGAGTTCGGGATGCGAAGTGTAGACGGCAGCTTCAACTTGTAGGACACCTCATTGATCTGTCGGAGCACTTCAAAGGGACCAATAAAGTGGGGACCCAGTTTGTAGGACAGCATCTTCAGGCGGACATACTTGGATGAGAGCCAGACTTTATCTCCGGGTTGAAAGAAAGGAACATCCAGACGTTTCTTGTCAGCGTGTTTCTTCATGCGTTCAGAGGAATGTTCCAGAGCCGACTTGGTCTCAGCCCAGACGGCGGAGAAGGACCTCACAAGGTCATCAGCTGCAGGGTTGCCGGAAGAACATGTCACAGGGCACGGCACTTTGGGTCGCTGTCCATACACCACCTGGAACGGGGATTTAGCAGAGGACTCACTGTCATGATTGTTGTAGGAGAACTCGGCACATGGAAGCAAGTTGACCCAGTTGCTATGGTGTTCGTCCACGAAGTGGCGGAGATAGTTAGTCAAGACTTGGTTAATGAGCTCCACTTGCCCATGGGACTGAGGGTGGTAGGCAGAAGAAAAGTCCAATTGTACCTCCATCATTTTGCAGACTGCTCTCCAAAACCGATCGGTAAACTGGACCCCTCTGTCGGACACGATATGGAGAGGCAAGCCGTGAAGCCGGAAGATATGTTGAATGAATAAGTCAGCAAGAACCGGAGCGGATGGTAGCCCGGAGAGTGGTGTGAAGTGGGCCATCTTGGAGAACCGGTCCACCACCACCCAGATGACTGTGCCGCCAGACGATTTTGGCAGGTCCGTGATGAAATCCATGCCGATATGTTGCCATGGAGCGGATGGTACGGGTAAAGGAAGCAAAGGGCCCGCCGGAACAGTCTTCGGGACCTTGTTCCGGGCACAGGAGGAACAGGATGAAACAATGTCCTGGACGTCTTGACGTAGCCCTGGCCACCAATAATATCGGGATATCAATTGCAGAGATTTCTTTTGACCCACATGACCTGCTATTCGGGAAGAGTGTCCCCACCGGAGTACACGTTCCCTATCGACCTCAGCAACAAACGTCTTACCGGGAGGAAGGTGGTGCATGTCAACTGGTGCCGCCATTAGCTTGGAAGGTTCAATGATGTGCCAAGGTTCATCTTCCTGATCCTCTAACAGGAATGATCGAGACAGCGCATCGGCCTTCAGGTTCTTCTCGGCTGGACGGAAATGCAGAACAAAATCAAAGCGGGCGAAGAATAATGACCATCGGGCCTGTCGGGGGTTTAGCCTGTGGGCTGTCTGGAGATATGCCAGATTCTTGTGGTCAGTATAGATGGTAACTGGATGTAATGACCCTTCCAGCAGGTATCGCCACTCTTCCAGGGCCAGCTTGATTGCCAGCAACTCACGGTCTCCGATTGAGTAGTTCCGATTGAGAGAAAGCCTTAGAAAAGTAGCCACAGGTTACTGTCTTACCCTCTGACGTTTTCTGTGTAAGAACGGCACCGGCTCCAGATGAGGAGGCATCTACCTCAAGGAAAAACGGCTTGTTAGTGTCGGGTCTGTGTAAGGCTGGAGCAGAAGCGAAGGCTCGTTTAAGGGACATGAACGATTCTTTAGCTTCCAGGGTCCATTTCTTAGGGTTCTCCCCTTTGCGAGTGAGAGAGGATATGGGACGCACCAGAGTCGAGAAGTGTGGAATGAATTGCCGGTAATAGTTGGCGAATCCCAGGAATTGCTGGATAGCCTTCAACCCTTCCGGACGGGACCAATTCAGTACGGCTGATACCTTATCGGGGTCCATCTTCAGTCCAGTATCAGAGACTATGTGGCCAAGGAAAGGTAGCGAGGTCTGCTCAAACAGGCATTTCTCGAGTTTGGCATAAAGGCGATTCTCTCTCAATCTCCGCAGGACAAGATGGACATGTCTTCGGTGGGTATGCAAGTCCGGAGAGAAGATAAGGATGTCGTCTAAATACACAACCACACAGGTGTATAGAAGGTCACGGAAGACGTCGTTCACGAACTCCTGGAAGACCGCCGGAGCGTTACTGAGCCCGAAGGGCATCACTCGATATTCATAGTGCCCATCCCGAGTGTTGAACGCAGTCTTCCATTCGTCTCCCGACCCAATGCGGACCAGATTGTACGCACCCCGGAGATCTAATTTGGAGAAGATCTTGGCACCTTGAAAGCGGTCAAACAGTTCCGGTATCAGGGGTAACGGGTATCTGTTCTTCACTGTGATCTTATTCAATCCGCGGTAGTCAATGCAAGGCCGTAGACCCCAGTCCTTTTTCCCCACAAAGAAGAAGCCCGCTCCGGCAGGAGAGGAGAATTTGTGGATGAAGCCTCGTGCTAGATTCTCCTTTATGTAGTCAGACATGGCTTGGGTCTCTTCTCGGGACAGAGGGTAGATGCGCCCACGCGGAGGGGTTGCCCCGGGGAGCAGGTCGATGGGACAATCATAGGGTCTGTGTGGCGGCAACGTCTCAGCCTCCTTCTTGTCAAAGACATCGGCATAGGCCCAATAGGCGGGTGGTAGCCCAGGAAGGGTGACCGGTTCAACGGGTCGGTGCGGAGGATGCACTGGTTTCAGGCAGTTGCTGTGGCAAGACGCACCCCATTTAAGGATGTCTCCAGAATCCCAGTCCAGTACTGGCTTGTGCGACCGAAGCCAGGGTATTCCCAGTAGTAAGGCATGCGTCATGCCAGGGAGTACGTGGAAGGCGATGGTCTCAGAGTGTAGCAACCCCACTTGCATAGTACAGTTCTCCGTGATGTACCGGATGGGTTCGGATAGCGGTTTTCCATCCACGGAAGAAAGACTGATGGGGGTGGCAAGACATCGGACGGGAATCTGGTGTAGGTCCACCATGGCTTGTTGGATAAAGTTCCCGGCAGAGCCTGAATCCAGGAACGCATGCTCTGACAACCGGATGGAACCACAGGACAGGGATACAAGTACATGGAGAAAAGGAGAGGACTTGGCATGACCTAGGGTGGCCTCTCCGATGGACCCTAGGCTCTGTAGTTTCCCAGCTTTACTGGAAAGTCCTGAATCAGATGTTTGGCACTTCCTCAGTAGAAGCACTCTCCTGCCATTCTCCGATTCCTCTGTCGCAGTCTGGACTCACTAACGCGATCGACCTCCATGGGCTCGTGCGGAGCAGTAGGCCGGGTGGAGGGAGGTGACATCGGCCTTTGGAAGGTGGGTGCAAGGCGCGGGGTTCTTCTCGCCCGGGTGACTTCTCTGGCACACTCTTGGAAACGGAGATCAATACGGGTAGCCAGAGAGATCAGCTCTTCCAGGGTGGTAGGTACATCCCGGCCGGCCAGTTCATCCTTGATTTTACCAGATAACCCTTCCCAGAAGGCAGCTACCAAGGCGTCATTGTTCCACTTGAGTTCGGAGGACAGAGTGCGGAATTCGATTGCATACTGTCCCACGGTGAGAATCACCTGGTGGATTCTCATGAGCGAAGAGGCAGTAGACGAGAGACGGCCTGGCTCATCGAACACCTTACGGAAGGTGGTCAGAAAGACGGACAGGACTTGAACGGTCGGGTCATTCATCTCCCAGAGCGGATTCATCCAAGCCAGAGCCTGACCAGTCAGATGAGACATGATAAATGCGATTTTCGAGCGATCAGTTGCTCGCTGCAGCGGCGACAGCTCAAAGTGCAGGGAGCACTGGTTTAAGAAACCGCGACACAGACGGGGATCCCCTCCATACATGGGTGGGGAGGCCAGACGGGAAGGAGACATGCATGTCGATAATCCCGCAGAGTCGGGGGTTGTTGAGGAGGCCGGATTCTGCAGGGTGTATAGACGGGAATCCACGGACGCCATATATTCGGCCATGCGTCTCTGGGCCTCATGCTGGCGAGACAGTTCCTTCTGTAGTTCACTTAACTGGGAGCCGTCGGAGGATCCGGAGGTTTGCATGGATGCCAGACGGGATTCCACAGACTTCATGTAAGCCACTAATCTTGCTTGGGTCTTGCATTGGCGGGAGAGCTCCTGTTGCAGGTCAGTCAGCGGGTTAACCTTGATCCCGGCGGAGTCCATGGCCCGAGCAAACTTTTACGCTCACCAAGGAGCGAAGAGCGTCCGGAGGTGGACCCACTGGACCGTGCACCGGACTCCCCTGAGAAGGCGACCAGCAGCGAACCCCTATACAGGGACTGTGCGGCGCCCCCCCAGAAGGCCTAAATGCACGGCAACCAGGAACCGGTAGTAGGAGTCTCTGTAGGGCCAGGTGTAGCAAGGTTGTGACGTCCACAGCCGGCAGGACACGGAAACTGCACCGGAGATGTTCACAGCAGGTGACGTCCGCCGCAGGTACGGCACGGATAATGTCCACGGCAGGTAGGGCACGGTGACGTCCACTGTCGGTATGAGCGGTGACGTCCACAGCAGGTACGGCACAGATAATGTCCACGGTAGGTAGGGCACGGTGACGTCCACTGTCGGTATGAGCGGTGACGTCCCCAGCCGGAATGGTACGGATGGCACTACGGTGAGAAAAGGGATTAGAACCAGGTATCAATGCACAGAAAACAGATAATCGCACAAGGGGTCTGGACACTGGCAAGGCTCTAATGGAAGCGTTGCTCGGGCGCCTGCTGCTGGGGGAGGTGAACCTAAATACCCATTAGGTAACAGGTGACCTCTGAGGTCACTTCCAGAAAACGGGGCATACCGCTTTAAGAAAGGGGGCGTGGCCTCATGCGCAGCCTAGAGTCACTTACTGCAGCTCTGTGTAAGGAAGGGAGACAGGAAGAGGCTGCAGCATGCCTGGAAGCAGGAGCAGCGCCTGCAGAGCCATGGGACCGGTAAGAGGAAGGCCGTCGCTGCCTGGGGCTATGACTGGGAGTGCTAGTGGGAGCCATGCTGGGACTGGGCACATGTGAGGGAGAGCGCCCCTCACGGGGTCTGGTGGGACCAGGCGCTACAGGTGCCCGTTTCATCAAAAGTCCACTATCAATGAAATAATTGGATTTGTCTCACCAAATTTTCAAAATACCAAATATTGGATTCAAATGGGTTCAGGCATTCTCATGGCGGAACCCCATAAATAAGCAGGTATGCCTCCCAACGCGTTTCGTTCGAAAAACAAACTCTTCAGGGGAGCTTATAAATGCGGCAAATCCGTTTCAGGTCTCATTGAATAATGAGTCCATTACATCCAGAACATGCTGAAACAAACATATAAAATAACAAGAAATATCAGCATGTCAGCTATTTGATCACACATTCACATGTGGAAAAACTCACCAATAAACATAGACTCATCAGGGAGTCATGTATGCGGTAAATCCAATTCAGGTCCCATACACCACGGACCTAACACCTAATGACATGCTGAAACAGATTTATAAATGAATAAGTACCAGCATGTCTGGACGATTTTTCATAACAGCACATACCCATAAATGGGGTAACTCACCACGTAGCAGGAGTGGCCGTGCTTCTCGCTCTATCAAAAGAGCCACCGCATACTGCCAGAGTTTAAATGTTCCCACCTTGCATTAGCGTGTGACGTTGTTTCCGCCCACCCGGTCACATGACTGCAGCCGGGTACACCGCGTCACGATGTTTACGCGGTTACTATAGTAATATGCAACGTCTTCCCTTCAGCAGTTCATGTGACATTACGTCACATGGCCAGAGCAGACAAACTCAATACCTCAAACAGAATACAGAACACAGCGTCATTCCGTTTTTACTACAACATCACAAAATCGTCCACTTCTCTAAAGGTGACTCTCAAATGACCTACAGGAGGGTATTGTTTGTGCCAAACAGGAAACCTAATATAAACCGCTTATGACTTGGAAACTACTCCCGCTTAAGAAGGTCGGTTTGACCAGTGTTTATCACAAGCAGTTATTAGGTGATTGCATACCGTATTCTCACAGATTATAGCCATATCACCAAAGAACCTCCAAGACATACTCGTGGAGAACAATAGCCCCACATTAACAGTATATCACCCAGAAATATGGTGACTTCAACGTTAGTTCAATAATCAATATTACACTCAAAGGTCAAATTGCAAAGGAGCTCAGCAAACAAGAAATCAAAATTGATGATCACAAAATATGAACCAGCTACTGAAAAAAGCTAATGAAAAACATTTATCAAGGGTCTCAATAATAATATTATGTCTCCCAAATGTCTATATCGATCATAACAAACCTTTAATACCTTCATTATTCATCAGATGATTAATTGATAGTTAGGGAACAAGAACTCACCAGAGGAGAGCGGAAAAGGAAACCAACACATAAAAGGCTGCCCTTTCTCTAAGTGAACTAACTCTGAGGCCTAGCCCTGCCTATCATGTGGGGGTCGGCACAATATGATAGAACGGTGTATGGGCACCCCCACTCGGCCGACGTCTCACCCTCCTCACTAGGATTCCCCTACAACACCACCACTGACATAAA